>NC_137954.1:39659425-40859425 GCF_963924665.1 Micromys minutus
ATATATCACATATGCTTCTCAAATTAGCACATGCCGAATACCATATATATCATAGATACCATGTTCCACACATGATGAATACAAGCACTGTAGCATGTATATATTCACCCATATTGCATAAACCATATAATACACTGACCTACACATAGTACACACACCAATTTCACATACCATATATACCAAACACATGCCATATCTCACATACCATATGCACGCTACATACCCTAAATGCCACATACATTCACACCATATCACACCACATATATCACAATACTGCATACACCCACATACATACACCCTACACCACAACCCCACTCGTCAAGCACACCCAACCCTGCGTGTATGTATCTTCCTGTGGCTTCGGCTTAGCTTGTGTGTTTGGGAGGTAGCTGAATTTTGCTTTCATTACTAGAATCTCAGGTGTGGGGACTGGCAATGGAGCCTGGTCTCCTACATCTCCCTTCCCTTGCCAGAATTCTCACTGCTGAAGGGCTTGGTGGCTTCTTTTGGCATGTTGACAGGGTCTTCCGATGGCTGTGCTGGTGCCAACCTGGGTTACTCATGAGCATGGTAGATGATGCCTGGCCTAGGACTGCGTGGGACTTAAAGCAGTTTGCTGTCCCTGAAGAGAGTAATGAGATGGGGATCTGCATCCGAGACACAGACAGTTTTTTGGTACCTCCAGTGAGTGGTACTTAGAGTAGCAGGTGCTTGAGGCTGATAGGATTGCACAGATGCTGTCGGAGCTGGTGACGGAGTCAGCGTGCCCTGTTCTTCTGGACAGACAGCAGAGGTGTCTTGCTGGGTTATCATGTTGCCCCTGCAGGTTAGGGATGTTCAGTCACAGACTGAATGGAGTCTGACTCTCTCTTTGTCAAGGAAAGCCTGAGCCTCATAATGGAGATGACCTTTGGATACTAGGATTTTTCCAGAACAATGTAGAGAGTTGGACTTGAGGGAGGGTGTTCAGATGGTGGCCTGTGATTTATAGTTCACGTTCCATGATGTCATCCTGGATAAGGTTTGAGTCAGTTTTTAGCTGGCATGGATTCCTAAACACTGCTCAGTGGCCCGGGGCTTCCTTCCCATGATGCCCCACATCCCACAAAAGAATTTCCAAAAGTTGCTTCTAATTAGCCTCACCTTTGGCCTACATGGCTATGGCTGGGGGTGGGGTTCACATTCTTACAAAGTGTTTGGAATTGTTCAAAAGTGGGAGAGGCTGCCCTTTGATCACAGTCTGAGTGGATAGTGTACTCTGGTCATCATCATCATGACAAACTTCTTCCCCTCCCAAACCTCCCTCCCGCCCCACTCAGAAAGGCCTAGAGCTAGACTGGAGTGACCGGGTCTGTGGGTCCTCCTGCACCTCAGTCAGCAGCTCTTTTCAAGACCCGCCCTTCTTGGAGAGCCTGTTCCCCAGAGGGAGTCTCAATAGAAACTTACCAAGGCCTTAGAAATGAGGAAACTGCTGCAGGGCTGGTCCCCCCATAGCCTCTGCCCCCCCAACCCAGGGGCTGATCCAGCTCTGAGAATTGTAGAAGCTGGGGCCCTGGATTGTTCTGATTCTAAGTAGCCAGTGTCTCTATGGGCTCAGCAGGGGCTGTGGGTAGAGTAAAGAGGAATCAGAACTTTGAAGACAGCTGCTGGGTGCTGGGAGGCCCTTCCCCTTGTCTTCACATCCAGGTTCAAACTGTTGGGAGAGAGTAAAGTTCTTTAAATGTCCCCAACACATAACAGTCGGGGAGACTATGGGATAGTAAGGAAGTGGTTTAGAGTGGTTCAGCGATTGTGTTCTGCTCCTACATGGATGCCGGCTAGTACCTTGAGTACGTCCACCACCTTGAAACGGGGATCCCCAGCCCCAGGACACTTGCCTGCCTGGCACCTTAGCCTCCATAGCTTGACTCTTCCATTGCCATTCCTAATCAGGTTTCTTAGATGTGGTGGGCTCCTCCCTGAACATTCCTGTTTGGAAGCCATGTCTGAGCTCAGGGATGTTGAGCCCTCTTCTGCTTTATCTTCTGTTCCCAGTCCCTACCCTGACCAAACATAGGCAGTCTGATGTGTGTGTGTATGTGTGTGTGTGTGTGTGTGTGTGTGTGTGTGTATGGTAGTCACTAGAGGCCCCGAGGAGTCCCATGGTTTTGTGGTGACTTCATACCAGAGATTTGTGGGGTATATTCTTTATAAAAGATCTGCTGCCTTGAGGGCCACTCCAAGCTTATCCTGGATGGATCTCTATCCTCTGACAGGGGAAGGACGCCATGATCCCACAGTCTACACAGTGGGCATGCAAGGGCAACATAGGCCTCAAGCAATGAGCTTGCCTAGGCTTGTGGACCTTGGCATGGATAAGAGCCCTCCTTGATGCTGGCCACTCTACTTGCTGGGTGAACCACAGGCTGGTCTACCACTGCAGGCTCCTCTGACATACCTCTGCATATATTCTAGGTGTTATGTTCACCTCTTGGAAGTTGGCATTTGTGTATCATTCTATTAAATAAAACAACAACAAGCAAAACAAAACAAAGCAAAAAAAAAAAAAAAAAAAAAAAAAAAAAAAACCCAACAACTTCAAAGAATGAAAAGTGGCTAAACACAAGGATTGAACCATCTTCAGGAGCAATGGTTTTCAGCTCCCTCCAGGCCTATCTGCTGCTAATGGGCCTTGGGTCCCCTGCAGACCAAGATCTAAGCAGCGACAGTCTATAATTGTGGAGTAGAAAGAATGAGATCATAGCTCACTGGGTGAGACCAATCAGGGCCGAGAAGTGGACAGCCACTGAGCCATGTGTACGTGAAAAGGGAAGTAGCAAGAGGAAATAGTTCCACACATAGAGGGCTTGACTTTCCACGGCTTCACAGCTGTTTTGGGAAAAAAGTTTCTAGGAATAGCTGCACATTCCAAGGTTTACTAATTCCTGTGTCTGTCCTTTTTACCTGTGTTCTGTGCTTGGTCCCTGTGTTCTGTCCTTGTTCCCCATGTTCTGTCACTGGTCCAAGTGTTCTGTGCTTGGTTCCTATGCTGTCTTTGGTGTGTGTGTTCTGTCCTTCCTTTGTCTGTCTTTGGTCTCTGTGTTCTCTTCTTGCTCCCTGTGTTCTGTGCTTGGTCCATGTGTTCTCTGCTTAATACCCGTGTTTTGTCTTTGGTTCCTGTGTTCTTTCATTGTTTCCTGTGTTCTGTCCATGGTCCCTGTGTTCCGTGCTTTGTCTATATGCTCTGTCTTTGGTCCGGGTGTTGTGTTCTTGGTCTCTGTCTACTTTGCTTTGTCCATGTGTTCCGCGCTTGGCACATGTGTTCTGTCCGTGGTCCCTGTGTGCTGTTCTTGGTTCCAGTCTTCTGTCCTTAGTACTTGTGTTCTATGCTTCATCCAAATGTTCTTTCCTTCTTTCATGTGCTCTGTTCTTAGTCCCTGTGTTCTGACTTTGGTCCCTGTGTTCTGTCCCTTTGTTCTATTCTTGGTCCGTGTGTCCTTTGTTTGATGCCTGTGTTTTGTCCTTGGTTTCTGTGTTCTGTGCTTGCTGCCTGTGTTTTGTCTATTGTTCCTGTGTTTTGTCCTTAGTCCCTTTGTTTTGTTCTTGGTCCTTGTGTTTTCTCCTTTGTTCCTGTGTTCTGTCGTTGGTGCCATTGTGTCATATTTATGGTCACTGTATTCTGTCCTTGGTCCCAGTGTTTTGTCATTTGTCCCTGTGTTCTGTGCTTTGTCCCGATTTCTGTACTCAGACCCCGAGATCCATCATTCGTCTGTGCTTGTTCCGTGTTCTGTCCTTGGTCCCTGTGTTCTGTCCTTGGTTCATGTGTTCTCTCCTTAGTCCGTGTGATCTGGCCTTTGTCTCTTTGTTCTATTCTTGGTCCCTGTGTTTTGTGCATGGTTCCTGTGTCCATCTCTTGGTCCCTGTGTTCTCTCCTTGATCCTTTTGTTTTTTCCTTGGTCCCTGTGTTCTTTCTTTGGCCCCAGTACTTGTGCTTTGTCCCTTTTTGCTGTCCTTGGTTCATGTGAACTGTGCTTGGTCTCTGTGTTCTGGCCTTAGTCCCTGTGTTCTGTTCTCGAACCCTATATTCTGTGCTTGGTCTCTCAGTTCTGTCTTTAGTCCCTGTGTTCAGTCCATGGCCCCTGTGCTCTATGCTTCATCCATTTATTCTCTGCTTAGTCCCTGTTTCAGGGCTATGCTTTCTGTGTTCTGTCCTTGGTCCCTGTGTTCTGTGCTTGTCTCTCAGTCCTGTCATTGGTCCCTGCGTTTTGTGCTTGGTCCCTGTGTTCTGTTCTTAGACACTGTGTTCTGTCTTTGTTCCTGTGATCTGTGCTTGGTACTTGTGTTCCGTCTTCTGTCCATGTGTTTTGCCCATGGTCCCTGTGTTGTGTGCTTGGTTCTTGTGATCTCTACTTAGACCTGTGTTCTGTTCTTGGTCCCTGTGTTCTGTCCTTGGTTCCTGTGTTCTTTGCTTGGTGCCTGTTTTCTGTCCTTAGTCCCTTGTTCTGTCATTGGTCCCTGTGTTCTGTTCTTGGTCCCTTCGTTCTATTCTTGGTTGATGTGTTCTGCGCTTGGTGTCTGTTCTCTTTTTCCTATCCTTGCTTCCTATGTTTTGTTGTAATCTCTGTGTTCTGGCTTCAGTTTCTGTGTTTTTTAAAATTGGTCCCTGTGTTCTGTCTTTGGTCTCTGTGTTCTGTCCTTGGTTGATGTGTTTTGTGCTTGGTCCCTGTGTTCTGTCTTCGGTCTCTGTGTTTGTTCTTAGACCCTGTGTTCTCTCTTTGGTTCCTGTGTTCTGTTTTTGGTCCCTGTGCTCTTTTATTCCATGCTGCGTCTCTTTGTTTTGCCCTTAGTTTCTGTGTTCTGTGCTTGGTCACTGTTTTCAGCATTTGGTCAATGTGATTTGTCTTTAGTCCCTGTGTTCTGTCCTTGGTACCTGTGTTCTCTACTTCCTCCCAATGTTCTGTCTTTGGTCCGTGTGTCCTGCCCTTAGTCCCTGTGTTCTGTCTTTGGTCCCTTGTGCTGTCCTTGGTCTGTTTGTTCTAATCTTTGTCATTGTTTTTTGCATTCTCCCTGTGTTCTGTCATGGGTCCCTGTGTGCACTCCTTGGTTCTTTGTTCTATTCTTGGTCTGTGTGTTCTTTGCTTGCTCCTTGTGTTCTCTCCTGGTTCCCTGTGTTCCATGCCTTTTCCCCGTGTTTTGTGCTTGGTTGCAGTGTCCTGTCCTTTGTTCATGTGTTCTGTGCTTGTTCTGTGTGTTCTGGCCTTAGTTCTTGTGTTGTTCTTGGTCAGTGTGTTCTTTGTTTCTCCCTGTGTTTTCTCATGGGTCCCTGTGTCCTATCTTTGGTCCCTGTGTTCTGTATTTGGTCTTTGTGGTCTGTCCTTGGTCCAAGTGTTCTGTGCTGCTGTTTGTGTTCTGGCCTTAGTCCCTGTGTTCTGTTATGGGTCCCTGTGTTCTGTGCTTGGTCCCTGTGTTCTATCTTAGGTCTGTGTGCTTGGTCCTTCGTTTTGTCTTTGTTTTTTTGTGTTCTGTGCTTCATTCACATGTTCTGTACTTGGATCCTGTGTTTTGTGCTTGGGTCCTCTGTGGTGTGGGATATATTAAAAAGAACCTGCTGCTAGTGGTCTCACACAGTCTCACTCCACACTCAATGGGAGCTGCTCAATTGTGGAGCCATGCACCCGGTCTTTTTCCCTGACATGAGGTTCCTTCACAGCTCTCCCCCAGCTGTCTCTATTTTAGCTTGGAATTTGGCTACCAATTCCTGTCATAAGCTGCTGGCCATCATGCTGGAACCCATCATTCCAGATACTTCTCTACCAGCTGAGAACTTTGCTCACATTCTCCGCAATCTCCGTAAAATCATGACTCAACAATCTATAATTTATCAAACAGATTTATATGTTAGATTCCCAATCCACAATACATCCACACAGTAAGCGTGCAACCATTTCACAAAGATGTAAACTGAACACCTAGATAAAACAAATTGACCCATAAAACCCTTAGAAATAATATATCTACCTATTGTCAATTAAGACCACCTGGATCTAGAACCTCCCCCTTTGTCTCCTTCTTGAATCTGCTGCTTCTCCTTCTCTCTGGCCTTACCAGTACTTCATTTCTGCCCCACTCTCCATGGTCCAATCATGCATCGCCTTGACCTAACTAGTGCTAGCTCTCACCTGCATATAGACAGCTACCTATGCCTGTGTTCTATTTTTCTTGTTCCCTGTGTTCTGTGCTTGGTTCCTGTGATTGTGCTTGGTTCCTATGTTCTGTGCTTGGTTCCTGTGTCCTGTTCTTAGTTCCTGTGTTCTGTTTTTTTTTTTTTTTTTTTTTTTGATCTCCATGTTCAGTTCTTCAGTACCTATACTTTTCTTTTGGGTTCCTGAATCCTCAAAAGTGGTCTCTTGTGTTCTTGTTATGGTTCCCTCTGTTTTGTAAATTCATGCAATTCTGTAATGTCAGTGAATCTCCAATCCCAACTTGTGGGATTTTAATGGCCCAGGGTCGCAGAAGGGTCCATGGAGATTCAATTCCAGATACATCAGACATGAGGTCAGCAGGAGTTTGCTACTTACCCTCTCCTAACCGGATGTCATAAAGCCACCTCCCCCATCATCATCCCTAGCAGATATTCATTACCTTGACAGTTATGAGGTTTCACTCCTTGTCTGACACCCCAGACCCTACAGCCCCTGAGCATACAGGTGAGTCATCTTCCAACATGTCTGCCCTGGCCAATGCTACACAGCCATACAAACCTTGCCCCAGAGACCCTGTCCACCTTGCTAGGGACATAAATATCCATTTCTTTCCCCATGAAGGAACCAGTTCTCCGTAGCCTGTTCCCAGATGTGTTCTTTGCCCACAGCACTCATCACCTTCCCTCATATCTTAGTCAGGGTTTCTATTCCTGCACAAAATATCATGGCCAAGAAGCAAGTTGAGGAGGGAAGGGTTTATTCAGTTTACAGTCCATAGTGCTGTTCATCACCAGAGAAAGTCAGGACTGGAACTCAAGCTGGTCAGGAAGCAGGAGCTGATGCAGAGGCCATGGAGGGATGTTACTTACTGGCTTGCTTGCCCTGCCTGCTTTCTTATAGAACCCAGGTCTACCAGCCTACGGATGGCACCACCCACAGTGGGCTGGGCCCTCCTTCCTTGCTCACTAGTTGAGAAAATGCCTTACAGCTGGTTCTCATGAAGGCATTTCTTCAACTGAGGCTCCTTTCTCTGTGACAACTCCAGCTGTGTCAAGTTGACACAAAACTAGCCAGTACACCTCACCTGTGCCCCATTAAGCTTCTCTCCCTCCAGTCCAACCCAGTGTGTAAGGAGCCTGGCTGCCAACAGGGAGAAGTGGACACAGAGTAGCACCAACCTACCCAGGCCTATTCTATTTGACAGGAGGGGGTGGGTCCTAGTATGTGAAAGGGAAGATTCTTGTCTCCTCACTTGTTACAAGGATGTCTCTAAGAAGTGGTGCTGTATTTTGTCCCTATGCACATTTTCAGTACATTTACCACACATGGACAGAATGCTGAACCTGACAGACCATGAACTTTGTTTTATCTGAATCTCACTGCCAATACTCATCTCTCTCAGCCCTGTGACTGTGCTTGCAACCTGACTGGCTGTCTCCCACTCCTGTTACCAGGCCTGCTCTATTGTGATGGATTACACCTTCAAGCGGTCAGACAGAACAAACCACCCCCCCCCTTCAGTTTCTCTTGGAGATTCTTTGTCTCTACAACCAGGAAAGAACTACAATGCGTCTGTGTTCTTTGTGTGCGCTCTTTCTTTGGCAAAGCCTGACATGCTTATTAACATCAACAGGTGGCCAACTTCACTTGCTGTTGCACTATTGGGTTCTTCTTGGAAGGTCTGAGCAGGAGCTGAGCATCCAGCCTCTGACAGAGTCAGCATGGGTGGGACAGGGTATGGTAGGTGGAAGATCTAATCACTGGCTCATCCCATGGTCTTCATCCCGTGGGTCTTGTCAAGTCCTAGTACTGGGAATGGGAGTGGCCATGTCTTTCTTCTCAAATCCTGCAGAAGATTATAATCATGACCTGGATGAAGAGGGTACCCCAGCCCAATCTTCCCACAGGCTCCTGGTCAGCTCACCTGGGGCAAGAGCTGAGGCAGCCTGCTTAGGTGAGAGCTATGAATCCTCCAGAGGCCGGACCTGTTGAATGGGCTGTTTGTGTTTTATGAACAGCCTAGGATTACAGGAATGTAGCCCAGCCCACAATGGGCAAGAAGGAGCTGGAGTGGAGAAGTCATAATAAAACAACCTTCCCAGGAGGGGAGCCTTCCCATGAATCACAGGGAAGGTGATAACAACCCTTTTGGCAAATGCATTTTCTCTCCCTGGAGCCTAACTATGAGCAGAACACAAAGGGCTCTGTGACAGCAAAGCTGCCTGCCAAGTGGATGCTGTCAGGGTCCTTTACGTGGCGATTTTTATTCTGGGCTGGTTCTGGCCAGGAATTTAGAGGATGCTGACGGTAGGTGAACTGCTTTGAGGAGTCTGGTGGTGGGTAACAGACATGAATATTCAGTGGTGTCCCAATCAGAGCAGAGTAAGCTAGAACACCTTGTAACTGATCTCACTTTTAGTTTCTTTGTGCTTTCACATGTGCAGGTGCATGGGCGTGTGTGTGTGTGTGTGTGTGTGTGTGTGTGTGTGTGTAGGTTATTTCATTCATTCATTCATTCATTCATTCATTCTTCTTTTCTTTAGTGACAGGGTCTTTCATTAGCCTGAAACTGGTCAGCAAGCCCTAGGTATCCCCCTGTCTCTGCCTTCCAGAGCCAGGATTACAGGCATTACCACCACCACACCCACCAGGCATTTCTAGTGCTTTTACTGGGCTCCTGGGTAATCAGATTCAGGTCCTTGTGCTGGGAGGCAAGCATGTTGCCCACATCTCCCCGGCTTCAAGCCAACTCTTCCCGTTGCTGCTTTGCTTGTTGATAAGGAAGATGGAAACACTGCACAACACCATATAAATGGGATGCCGAGGGAGTGCGTTTCCGCCCTGATTCTGCCACCATTCCCAAGCTTGAGCTGTGATGTGGGACCATCGTTGAGGGTTCAAGCCACAGGCTGCCCATGAGTCAGAACATTGGAAATTAACAAAAGCAGCATTCTTGGTGTATCTCAGTTGGTAGACTGTTTACCTCGCACTCACAAAGCCCTGGTTTCTATTCCCAGCACCCCATAAATGAATATGGTTGTGCAGGACTACAATCTGAGTACCCAGGAAGAGGAGGTAGGAGGGCCCGAGGTTCAAAGTCATTCTGAACTATGTGGTAATCTGAGGTCAGCTTGGGTTACAATTTAAAAAAAAAAGAAAGAAGGAAAGAGAAAGGCACCTGACTTCAGAGCAGCCAGGGTGACCTTGCCAAGAGTGGGACAAGGAACACCTGGGTGAGCAAAGCAAATGTGTGAAAAGAAAACCATGCATTTATCTAATGAGCGTCCATACTCACATGTGCAGGGGCCCAGTCTGGGCTTTGTAAGGGAAACTGATGTGGAGCAAGTATAGACCGTACTTTCTGGGAGGTGCTGTGAGCGCATGGGGTTGTGTCCGTGCACACACCTGCTGCCCTAGGGTTTCTATTGCTGTGGGGAAACACTATGACCAAAGCGACTTGGGGAGGAAAGGGTTAATTTCATCTTATGTATTTTATGTTTCTAAGTAACAGTCCATCACTGAAGGAAGTCAGGGCAGGAGCTTGGAGGCAGGACCTGACACGGATGCCACAGAGGGGTACTGCTTCCTGGCTGGCTTAATCTGCTTTCTAAGAGAACCCAAGACCAACCTATGCAGGGATGGCACCACCCACAATGGGCTGGGCTCGCACACATCAATCACTAATTAATACTCTATAGGTTTACCCTCCTACAAAGTGAACTTATGAAAATATTTTTCTTCAAGTGAGGCTCCCTCCTCTCCGATGACTCTAGCTTGTACCCAGTTGACATACAACTAGCCAGGATGCCTGTGTGTCTTTGCATATATGTGTGTGCACATGGGTATACAGGAAGTAACAAGCTGTATCTGGAGCTCTGCTGTGTGTAGGTTGGTCCCTGGTAGGTGTTCATGTCTGTGCCTCCGGGGGGTGTCTAACACTTATTTTCTAGCTGAGAGAATAGAGACAGAAAGGTAAAGGCATTCTTCCCTGGGTTTGCAGTCATTTGATTGGCAGAGCCAGGATTCACGACTTGCTGTCTGCTATTGGTCTTGCCACATGCAGCTCCTATCCTGTCCTGTTTTAGTCCAGTTAATGCCCAGAAGATGAGCGACAGTACTCTGTGGCTCAGAGAAGGGCCAAGGGAGGGGACACAGGGGCAGAGTCACAAGATAATACTTTTTCGGAGAGGGCCCTGTGTCCTGGCGATGTGTCTTCCATGTAGCGGTCTTCTTGTACCTCACACCAGCGGCTGGAATCTACTGAGCTTGGAGATACACAGGCAGCAGCTCATTTACTGGAATACAACATGAGCACTCGGGTCTGCTGTCCGCCAAGAGGCCGGCCTAGCACGCTAAACAGCCAGTCTCACTCAGCCTTGGGAATTCGGGTGAATCTATGTACAATCTATCTTTCTTACACATGGGGGGATTGATTTCCTTGGTAGCTATTGCTGTCTCTTCAGTATTGAAAATTTGATACATACAAGAAACACACACACACACACACACACACACACACACACACACACACACACACACACACACATATACAAGGATATGAACCAAGCTACATATTCTGAGAACCCCCTAAAAATTCTATACATTTTCCTGAAGCTTCCTGGCATGTAAATTATACAAATGTGTTCTATGGGGGGGGGTCACTTGGAGTCTATGGTCTTCCCCCAGAGTCATGGTAGTCCTCTTAGGATGTCTGGGTACCCCTCAGGAACAGATGTAGACCTCATCTGCAAAGAGACTCCTGTGCACACAGTCCTTATGGCCACACTCTGGCCTTCTAGACACGCTGGGCTGGTCTCCAGCTACTCTTCCCTTGTGAATGCTCAAGTGCTGGTGTAGCATCTCCCTTTCTGGCTCTTGATGCTCTGTCTTCATCCCAAACAGAGGTTCATTTAAAAAAGTCATTCTGGGATTGAGTCTAGGACCTGGTTGCTAGCTAAGCAAATGCTTCCAACTGAGCTCTCTTTTGTATTTTTGAGACATTTCCCTAACTTGCTCAGGTTGGCCTTGAACTTGCTGTGTCTTGATCTCAGTCTTACTGTTTTACCTTCTAGGTGAGACTATGGGCCTGCAAACCCACGGCTCTGCTCTGGGTGGGGTGGGCGGGTGAGGGGTGATGGGAGGTCAGGTTGGAGGAGTCAGGGAATGAGGGAAGGTTCGGGTGGGGGAGTTTGGGGTTGGCACCCAGGTGAATCCAGGTTGTTAGTTTAGTGACAAGTTAGAACACACACGGGTCCTCCTTCAAGAAGCAGGAAAAGCTTTTCATGTGTTTTTTTCCTCCTGGACTGTTACTGCCATGGCATTTGAAATTCCTATTAAGTGGCATACAGATACAGACCTTCACGGGTGCCCAGGTCTACTCTGTGACATGCTCCTGACGTCTACCTTCTCCCATCGAGCCCTGGATCGTCCATGTAGAGGGAGGGTTGGGGTGGGGTAGGGTAGGATGGGGGCTGTTGTTGGGAGGTGAGCAGCTACGTTGCCTTACAGTCTTTATGATCTCAAAGCAGTGACGAGAGAGCTGTGGCCACCAGATACAGACTCTCGGGCTTCAGACATGGAGGAACCCTGAGGCCCTTCATGACAAATTTCTGCCCTTGACCTGAGTCACCCAGTCAATCAAGGTACCATAGAAAAGCAAGTCCTCAAACTTGTAGATTTACTTGGCTACCTTCTTATTGTGCTGATCTGTCCCTTCCCCAGGACAGGTGGGTTTAGGTGTAGATCTCCTCTCTGGGTAACCTGGTGTTTGGCTTGACATCTGCCGTGGGGGTTGAGAGAGAGAGCAGTTATCACAAAGTTGTTTAAAAGGACCTGCCTCCCGTACGCGCCGCCCTGGGGGGAAAGATGGAGCAGAGTGTGATTCGGAGCAAACGCTGGAGAGAATGCAGATGAGAAACACCTGTGCCCGGGGCGCCTGGCCAGGCATTGTTGCAGATCTGAGTGTTTCCCTTCCAGTCTGTGCAGTCTCAATATAGCGGCAAAATTAAGTACATCATCAACTAGAGCTACCAAACCCAATTCATAAATGGTGGGATTTGAAAAACGTGGGATAGCCACGGTGAGACTGGCCCCTGGCCAGCCAGGATAGTCGTACAATGGAGCAGTGTGTGCCCTGGGCCCTGTGCGCACCCAGACCGCAGTTGGGAGGAATGTTACCACCCTTGGGTGGCCCATACCTCCCATCCATCCTGAGGAAAGGTTCCACGGGACCCCAGAGAGCAGGAGGGTTACAGGGGCTCCAACCTGCAGACATGAGCCCCCAAAGCCAGCTGTCATCAAGCAGGCTGCTAAGGGATGTGTGGTGTGGGAAGCAGGGGCAGCCAGGATCCAGAGGGGGAAGGTGCAGAAATCCGACACAAACGTCAATGTTTTACCTTCTAAATCACCGTGGTCTTCGCAGTTGAAATCTACGTTGAACTTCCCACCCCGGTGTCTCCTGGGGCTGGGGGGTTGGGGAGCCCGAGCTGCTTCTCACTTTCCAAGGTCACAGGTCGTAATTCTTTCTTGCTCCGCAGCCTCTTGCTGCCTGAATTCAGAAAGTACTGTGGAGACAGTGTGAAAGTCCTGTGGATCCCATGTCTCTGTTCTCCAGAGCCAAAGCCCTAGCTATGAGACCCCAGAAGAGCTGCTTCCAGATGCCATGATGCCTCTTCTTCCCTGGGGAATCCACGGACTGAGACGAGTGTGCAGCTTAAGAGTTCTCAGGTGGCTTTGGTCACCTAGGTCCCATGGGTCCCACCCTGCCTCTCCCTGGGCCCTCTTCTCTTAGTTCCTGCCTTACGGAGCAGTGGCCACTACAGGAAGGCTGTGTTTCCAGAGTTGTGTTGCAAATGACCCCAAATGTTGAAACAACACACATTTATCCTGTTACAGTTCTGGGGTCAACCATCCATAGTGGATCCTTCTGGGACTCTGAAGGGAACATACTTTCCTCATGTATTACAGCTTCCAGAACTACCTGTGATCCTCAGCTCAGAGCCTCTCAATTCAGGGCCACTTCCTTGCATGAATCTGTCCCCGTTTTCCTTATTGAGGTCTCTGGTGACAAACTCTGAATGGTTTAGTGCTGGCTTCAAAGATGTCCCATACTTACCTGCAGAACCACGAATGATCCCTTCTGTGGCAGGAGAGTAGCCTAGTCCACCTCTGCTGTAACAGAGCATCCTGCGTTGGCTAGCTCACAAGTGGCAGGCATGTAATGCTCCCAGTGCTGAGGCCTCAACTACTTCACCAACCCTGTCAGAGTCTCCCCAAGACACTGGGTAAGCAGCCCTTTGAATTCTTATGGAAAGGTGCTAATCCTACTGATGAGGACTCTGCCTTACTTTGTATCTCACCACATTGGGGTTAGAAGTTGTGATGGTTATCTTTAATTGTGAGTTTGACACAACCTAAAATCACCTAGGAGAAACATCTCAATGAGGGATTGTCTGTAGTGCATTGGTGTCTGTACGTCTGTGGGTTGTTTTAATTAACTGATGTGGGAAGACCCGTCCTCTGTGGGTGGCACCATTCCTTAGGCAGGAGGTTCTGACTGTATAAGGGGGGGCAGTTGGGACCAGATGTATAAAATGAGGACATGAAAGCTCCAAGGTATGGTTGAGGGGAGCATCTTTGTTGTAAGTATGAGGGAGACTTCAGCCAGAAGTGTACGGAACAGTCCAGAGCAGAGAGAGAAAGGAGAACACTGAATATGGCCGGTGAGTGAGACAGGAAGACAAGCAGGGGGTGAGGGGTATGGTGGGGTGCAGTAAAGGGGAGAAGCTGTGTGTGTGGGGGCAGAGATTGAGAACCAAGAGAGCAAATAGGTGAGTGACTGAAATAGCAGGATTATATAGGAATGAGACGCTGGGGGAAGGGAAGGAAGCCCGTGAGCTGGAGACGTTTAGGGTGGGTGGGGTGGGGGCTGTGAGAAGAGCCGAGAGGAGCCAGGTACTTGTGAAGCTGAGAGAGCCTGGGGACTAGCAGGGCTTTGGTAGCTAACAGGCACCACAGTCAGCTATTTGTCCTGGGTTTCCTTCAGACTTGGTAATGGAGTGCTCAAGAGTGGAGACACCAGCTGAGCACAGGCAAGCTCACAGCAGCCACACAGGCAGCATTCTCTGCTCTTGACTGGATGTGACTAGCTGCTCCAAGCTCCTGGCACTGTAAGCCAAACTAACCTCTCTCTCCCTAACTTGCTTTTTTAGATATTTTATCACAGTGGCGGAATGAAACTAGACTAGACGTGAATTTGGAGGGGGTAGGCACACACAAACGCCATGGTGGTGCCATTACAGATGTCACTGACTGAGATCCTGGGATAGGGGCTGTCCTGAATGGAGGGTTCTCTAGAAGCTGGGAAAGGGAAGAAGGGATCCAGCTCCGATGACTCCTTGATCTTAGCTCAGGGAGACCAACTTCGGATTTCTAAGCTCCAGATGGGACTATGATAAATCCATGCCATGTTTAGATTTGTGATGAATTGTTAGAGCAGCAATAAGCCAGCTCATACTGCCCTGGGATTTTCCCACCAAAGATTTTATGAGAGATAACTTAGCTGAGGGGTAAGGGACAAGATGACTTGGCTTATCACCACCCAGACTGACCATGTGAACTGCTGTTTCTGCCATGTGGGGGCTGGGACAGTGTGTGGAAACCGTCTGGAGTTTGACTGAAGGACCAAGAAGAGGACCTGGACCTCTTCTTGCCTGGGCATCTAATGGCACTTGCTGAAACATCTTTATCTTTGTGTTGACTCTATTGTGATTCAAAATTTTAATATACTTCTCTAAAATTTTGTTCTTGTCAACATTTTTGATATTTTATTTATTTATTTATTTATTTATTTATTTATTTATTTATTTATTTATTTATTTGTGGTACATGCAGAATATTTAAAGATCCAAGCAGGCAAACAGCAGGATTACTAAGTAGTTATGTTTCCTGGTTCCTCGTACTTGGCTTTGGGCATTCAGGTGATTCAGATGTGCTTCGTGCTCCAAAGGGTTATGTGATGGGATCTTGGTCCCTGTGTGGTGACATTAGGAGGTGGTTGAAACCTTAAGAGGTGGGGCTGAGCTTAGAGAGATGGTTCAATGGAAATGTGAGGACTAGAGTGACTTAGGGTTTTTCTTGCTGAGAAGAGAGACCGTGACCACAGCAACTCTTACAAAAAAAACCCATTCAATTGGGGCTGCCTTGCAGTCCAGCGGTTTAGTCCATTATCAGCTGAGAGACTCTGCTTCAATGAATTTGGTAGAGAATGGTTGAGCCAAACTCCCACTGTCAAATCTTGGACCACCATAGGCATGTGGACAGACACATAAAGAAAAAGTGGGGCTCACTGCAATGTAATTGGCCACTGAGATGCTGCCCTGGTAAAGGATTAGAGCAGTTCTTTGAAAAGAAAACTTGCTTACTTTTGTGTCTGGCTTCCTGTCTCACCAGATGGCTTAGTTCATCTCTGCTCCCGCCATTCTGATGCCCTTCCCAAGCTGTGTGTCCAGAAAACCAGTTTCCTTTACAAAGTGTTCAGATCCAGGTATTTTACTGCTGCAACAGAGGTAGGCAAAGACAGACACTGCCTTCTTGCTTTCCAGTACAGAGCTCTGGTTTAGCTCTCTTCGAACCCTACAATTCCTTGCCATTCACAGCCTCTTCCTCTTCCTCCTCCTCCTTCTACCCCCTTTCCCCTTTCTTTCTCTCTCTCTTACACGCTTATTAAAAAGCTTTGTATTTTCTCATGGTTTAGTAAAGTGGGCAGAGTTATTAAAATTTATTTAAAAACCCAATAAAACAAAACCCAAAAAACAAAACATCTCCAAACTGGAGTGTTCATGCACAGAATGGGGACAGCTTCTGAAATGGAGTGGGGGGGGGGTTCTTATGAGTGTACTAGGTGTGAATAAACTGAACTATGGCAACAGGTCCTGGGGTACTTGTCCCCACAGCTGTGTCGTACTACTGGTGCCTGGAAAGGCTGAACTTCCTCATTTTCAACCCTTTCGTGTGAACCTGTCTCATTTATTGCACTGGGTATTAACACCCAAAGCTTATTAAGGGCTTTGCTTGAGAGCCTGCTGAGTGTGCAGGGATGCTTTCACATTTAGTGCAAGAGGATGTTAAAGTCCGGACTGTGCAGCTGGGAGCAAAACATTCCTCAGGTTTCTGGGGATGCTAGAGAGCTCCCAAGTCTATGATTCCGTCCCATGGCTCTTACCTCCTGCCCTGCCAGCCACAAGGTAACAGCGGTGTCTCCAAGCCTACAGAAGGTGGATCATGACTGGGGTTTTCTGTCCCTTCTTTGCCCGGCAGCATAGGCTGAGTTGCACTAAGCAGTCCCAGGAGCTCCTCAGAACATATCCCTTAGACTCGTTGAGGTCATGCATGGGCCATGTTTAGAGGGCATAGCATAGGAAGAAGCCAAACTCAGACCTGGCCTAGAGGGGTTGGCCTACAAGGATCACCTGAAGCTGTCAGAACCGCTCCAAAGTGGGCTGGAATTTGGAAAACTCAATGACAAATCTCATTGTAACACACAGAAAGGAATATTTTTCCACATAGAGAGGGTGATGCCCAGATGGCCAGAGAAAGACAGCTACAGGTCCAGGAAGCCAGCAACTACCTGCAGCTGGAAGGGCCTGAAGGATTCCTTGGAGTCTCCAGGGGTTACATTTTGTCTTGTTCTGCTCTTCTGGGCTCCAAAACTGGGGAGAGAAGCTTCCTGTTGTTTTTCAGGCTGCTACATTTATTGTGATTTGCAAGAGAAGCCCCAAGGTGCCTCTGTGTTGTACTAGGTGGCATGTGCATGCATGTTTGTGTATCTGTGTATCTTTGTGGGCAAGAACTGTGGACTTGGGTTGTGGGGCAATTTGTGGAGAGGGCAATTGAGCCTCTATGGTGGCCTGAGTTTTGATGTAGTTGAATATCCAGGGTTGATAGCCCATGTAGGACAGACCATAACCACTTGAACTCACTAGCTGTTTACTCACTGGCTGCTAGGGCTGGGGTGGTTTCCTCCTCAACTAACCTGTGAACATCTAGGACCCTCAGCCTCAGCACTCAGTTGTGGATGCCTGGAAGTCACTCAGACTCTTGCTAAACATCTTCCTCATTCTAGACCAGCAGCGGATATACCGTGTACCCCATCTGATAACCATGAAGGCTCGAGGGAGGGTTGCCTTTGACACTGGGTTCTGAATATAATAAGTGTGGAGAAGTGGGGGCTAATGGACTCTGCATGTGTAGTATCACCTGGTGTGAGGATAGGTCCCCCCATTTGCTCTCTGAGGGGGACCCTAGTATCTCTGAGTTGGGATGAATGGAGGAGCATGGGCCAGTATAAGGCAGCTCAAGTTACCAAACAGTGCCAGACAGGCCAAGGGTCATCCCAAGGGGAAACAGGTCTAACCCTCAGCAATCTTTCTCATTGTTGGTCTTTGTTTCTGCAGTCCAACAAAGCCAGTGTGAGTGGAGGTGGGCAGCCCAGAAGAGGGCACAAAGGTGACATATTTGAGTTTTCCTGGTGACAGGTGTCACTGATCACAAGCTTATCAACTATTATCATTCTTAGAAAACATTTATTCATCATCTTTGTGTTTTTTCCCCAGTAGACAATCATTACCCTGAGCTATATTGCTACCATTTGTGACTCTCTTTATGTTGGGTTAGTTGTCATTTTATACTTCTGTTGTAGGAAACGGGGGATGGAGGATAACAGGAGAACATGGCCCACTGAATCAACGAAGCAAGGGTTTACATGGGCTCATGGAGACTGAAGTGCAAGCACACAGTGGGTCTGCACCAGGTTTCCTGTGTATAGATTGTATCTGTTAGCTTGGTGTTTGTGTGGGGCTCCTAACAGTGGGAGCAGGTGTGTCTTTGACTCTTTGGCCTGCTCTTGGGACTCGTCTCCTCCTGTAGGGCTGCCTTGTCCAGTCTCAAGATGAGGGCCTTTGTTTTTTCTTACTGTATCCTGCTTTCTCATGTTTGGTTGTTGTCTCTTGGAGGTCGGCTCTTTACTGAACAGAAACTGAGGGGGAATAAATCTGGGGGAGACAGGAGGTAGGGGCAACTAGGAGGAGTGAATGTAGGGGATGCTGTGGTTGAGATTGTATTGTATGAAATAACAATCTATTTTCAGCAGAGTAATGGTGCCCGACTTCAATCCCAACATTCAGGAATCAGAGGAAGGTAGATCTCTGAGTTCGAGGTCAGCCTGGTCTACAGATCGAGTTTCAGGACAGTCAAAGCTACACAGAAAAACCCTGTCTCAAAAAAAAAAAAAATCAAACTGAACCAAACCAAAAATCCCCAAACCAAACCAAACCAAACCAAATCAGAACAAAACAGAACAGAACAATACCAAAACAAAAACCAAACCAACCAACCAAACAAACAATTTTCAACAAAAAGAAGTGGTTTTGTTTGTTTGTTTTATATTTTCTGGTTATAAATATGCTATAGTTTCAATTTTAAATATCTCCAAAGAAAGTAATATGAACAAGGCACATAAAACCATGCATGAAAACGTTACTTTGTATCTACACCAAGAAAATGTTCTAGGCTGGAATTTGCTCAGTGGCAGAGAACTTGCCTAGCAAGCCCAAGGCCCTAGGGTTAGTCTTCAGTATGGAAACAAGCAAGGTGAAGAAGCTGGCAAGCTAAGTGTGCTTGCCTTTCTTTTATTAACTTATTCTGAACACTCATCTTCAAACGATTGTACATGAAACTGAAACCTTTTTTTTTGTAGTTTTTCTTCTAGAAGATGCCTTAGGGTTTTCTACTTAAAAGACCACATGGTCTTCAAAGGAAGATATTTTATTTTATTTTTACTTCTTGGCATTTCTTTTTCTTGCCCAGTTGCTCTGACTGAAGGCTCCAGTGTGGTTCTGTATAGCCATGTCAAGAGCAAACAGCTTTACCTTCCAAGTCTGAGAGAGAGAGGACATCCATTCTTTTATCATCAAGTAGGAGTGGCCTAAAAGGTTTGGTAAATGCCCCTTTTTGTGGATTAAAAAAATTTTTTTTTAATTAAAAAAAGGTGTTGAATTTTTCACCCTTTTTCTATACCTGGTGATTATCATACATTTTTCTTTTTTGTACCATTGATATGGCACAGAATGCCAATCAATTTTCAGGTCGAACCAACCTTGGATTCCTGGAACAAATCCCTCTGGGTTATGGCGTGTGTGTGATTATTTCTAAACTCGGCAGGTGCAGCTTGCAGGCACTTTACTGTTGATCTTAACTCCTCGTTTGTAAGACACCTTGGTTGAAATTTTCTTTTCTTGGTATTTATCTTTAAGGTTTCTGTCCGCAGGAGCACTGGGCTCCTAGTTGAGAAGTGTTCACTCTTTTTGTTGTTGGTAAATTAGTTCCTTGGGTGCTCAGTAGAATCCAGCAGCTGAGTTCTTTAGCTTTCCTCCCCGGGCAGTTTTGGGCAACTGGCTTGGTCTTTTGTTTTCTCGGGTGTTTTAGTGGTTTGTGTCTTTGTTACAAAGTTACAGACTTTGTTGTTTCGGGCTCACTGGTAGCTTTCCTTTCTACCTCATCCTGTTTCTTCTGTCTTGGCTGTATGCCTCCTTTCATTCTGACACTGGAAACAGACAGTTCTCTCTTTTTGACTCAATCCAGCTAAAGGGTTGTGGGTTTTGTTGCTGTTCTCAAAGAGCCAGATTTCTGCCCCCCCCCTTCTGCTCTGTTTTGTCTTCTTATTCTTCATTTAACTACTTTTGTTTCTCTATCATTTCCCTTTTTTCCCTGGGTAAGAGTTTAGTTTGCTTTTAATTTTCCAGTGTCTTAAGGTGGAAGATTAGGTTTGATTTGAGAGCTTTCTTCTTTTGTGACATGAGCATTTTACTGCTACGGCTATCCCTTTAAATTCAGCATTAGCTGCATCTCATATACTTTTGCACTGGGTGTTTTTGTCTCATTCACTTACAGAGGGTTCTAATCCCCACCTTGCTAACCCGTGGATCGGTTAGGAAAGCATAGTTCCCTGTCAAGGATTAGTTTTCCTCAAAGAACCAGTGAGAGGTTACTTTTATTTCCTGGTTTCTGAGTTTTGTTTTTGTTTCTTGTTTTTTTAGAATAAGTGGCAGGAAAAAGAGAGCCACAACTTTGACATCTCTCTTGTCAAGAGCTGGGATGCCCAGTTCTTTCTCTTGAATCTGGAAAGACCTATTTAGTGAATGGAACATTAGCACTTAGTGCCACACAACTTTTTAAAGTCAGATTGGAAAAGACTTCACGGCTTTTCTTTGCTTTCTTGAGATGTTTACCCATGAAGCCTCAGGATGGAGAATCACCACAGACCAAGCCCCATGGGGACACCCATGCAGACATCACAGCACCACAGGGACACCCATGCAGACTTCTCAGCCCCACAGGGGACACCAATTCTGGCCACACAGAGAAGCCAGTTGTCTTAGTTTATGATAAGACACCAAGACCGTGGCATGTGAGAGAAAGCATTTAATCTGGTTTATGTTTTCAGAGGGTTAAAGTGCACGATAGTGGAGCGAAGAAGCAACTGAGAGCTCACACCTTTATCTACAACCATGAATGAGGAGGGGAGGTGGGGGGGAAGGAGGGAGGGAAGGAGAAAAGGAGAGAGACAGAGAGAGAGACAGAGACAGGTAGACTGAGACTTACATAAGTCTTTTGAAAGGTGTGTCCTCAGTAACACACTTCCTCCTACAAGACAACTCCTCTGAATCCTTTCCAGTTCCACTACCTGGGGACTAAGAATTAAAATATGTAGGCAGTTTTCATTTAAACCATTATACCACTTGATAGGAAAGAATTCTTAGACAGGCCCTGTCTCTTCTAGTCATCCTATGCCAGGCGTTAGACACAGGCAAACAAATCCATCTTGGCAATTATGGCCTTAGAAGATGCTACAGCAAGGCCCATACATGAGGCTGTTGTGTATCTGCTGTTCAAGCCATCTTCTACTATGCAAATGCAGTGAGGATTCAGATAGTCGGGGTGAGGGGTGCATTCTCATGTGCATTTGTATGTGTGTGTGTGTGTGTGTGTGTGTGTGTGTGTGTGTGTGTGTGTGAGAGAGAGAGAGAGAGAGAGAGAGAGAGAGAGAGAGAGAGAGAGAGCAAACTGTCTTCATAATTCCTGTCCAACTCCCAATCAACAGAGTAGTAACCATGATAAAATGACTTCCTACCACTAGGTTTTAGGGTGTGTCCTAGTTAGGTTTACTATCGGTATGATGAAACACCATGACCAAAGCAACTTGGGGAGGAAAGGGTTTATTTGGCTTACACTTCCATATCACTGTTCATCATTGAAGGAAGTCAAGGCAGGAACTCAAACAGAGCAGGAACCTGGAAGCAGGAGCTGATGCAGAGGCCATAGAGGAGTGCTGCTTACTGGCTTGCTCATCATGGCTTGCTCATCATGGCTTGCTCAGCCTGCTTTCTTATAAAACCCGGGACCACCTACAATGGGCTGGACCCTGCCCCATAAATCACTAAGAAAATACCCTACAGTTGATCTTAAGGAGGCATTTTTTCCCAACCAAGGGTCCCTCTTTTCAAATGTCTGTAGCTTGTGCCATGTTAACAAAAACTAGTCTGCACAGAGTGGCTGATTTCCCCTTTGTATCCATCTGGTTTTGTGGGCTTCTCATTTTCCCGAGTCCATGAGAACAAATATTCCTGTCCTATGTCCTGGCCTTGTGGCTGTGGCCCTCAGTCCAGCCTCTGTGCTCTGCTCAAGGACTCCTTATGCTATGACTCCTCAGGTTCTTCCAGCAGGTGGCTTTTTATTATTTCACTGAGGTGGGTCTTCTCTCTTTTTAGTTGCTTTGGAGTGTTCTGTGGGCTGTGATTTTTATAAGGTCACCTTTGAAGATGCCCACAGCCCTGTTTTTCTTTTCTCTCTTCACCAATGAGGTTGGGGGGAGATGCTACTCCTGTCCTGGCCCAGGCTGAGCTGGTTGCTGGGAAAGCTCTCTGACCCATTCCTAAGTCTGTTTGTCCTGGTGATGCAACCCTTTAGTCCTCTCCCTTTAGAGCGCCTGGTCCTCACCCATCAATCACTGCAGGGGTGAGAGATTCAGCAAGAAAGAATTCTTGTCAGGGCTTCAGGGAGGCCTGGCATGAGTCAAGGCCATTTCCTCAGAATTCTGTAGGGTTGCAGTGGTTTTCAGGAAACTGAAGGTCATCCGGAACTTGTGGCAATTAAATGGAAACATGAATACATCCATGACGGATAATGGCTGGCTCCCTAATAATGAACCAAGTCTACACGGGCTACCGGGAATCCTGCAGGGTCATCCGAGTCCCCACGAGGAAGGCGGGAAGCTTGTTTTAAATAGACACGAACTTTCTGTCAGACACATCTCTGTGTCTGATCACTCACTGAACACTTCTGTGTGCACTTGATGTCAAAGTACATTGCACACACACACACACACACACACACACACCTCGATGTATTTATTTACACAGATACATGTGGAACAATTGCTGATTAAAACATCAGGCACAGAGCCCCGGCCTATCAGAAACATCCCTGGCTTTTTTTTTTTTTTTTTTGTTTCCTTTTCCAAATCTCTTTGTTCTTCCATCAACATCATTGGGACAAGGACTTTGGAGCCTTTCTTTTCTAGAGGGATTGGGAGAGCCAGATGCCTTTTGCGAGGCCCTATTGGATAGGTCTGTCACATTCCTCTCTCTCTCTCTAGAAGCCTGCAGGCCACAGTGACCACGGGGTCACCGAACTAGAAGCACAGAGGGTTGTCCCAGTGTTTCATTGGGACTTGATCAGTTTTCACCTCCGTGTCTCCATGGTATGTACATATCTCAGGACATGAGCCCACACGTGTGTGTTTTTCCTACTTCTACATACATAATTACAGGCATACTTTGGCAGTTGAAACCAGGAAGCCAAGGCCCTGGGTGAATCAGTAAACTGCCGAGACTTGGTGACATATTCTGGATGGGAAGCCAGCTCTCTGGTCCCGGTGCCCTCCCTTTCCCGTATGCAGCCTGGATGGGTGTTGGCTATCAGTACTTACAGCACACCCTCCAGTTCCCTCACGCTGGATGGTACCTCTCTCAGCCCAGACTTCTCTCTCCTCCTTTTCACTCTACTTTCTGCCATTTCTAGACCTGGTTTGGCATCAGGACTGACTGTGTTCCTCATCACAGGGACGGGAGAAGGGTTCCACCCACTTCGGACCCTTTTGGTGCAAGCCCCACTCCTCAAAACAAACCTCAGAGGATGCCACATTCAGTACTGCCCTCCAGCCGGATTTGCCCCTCTGAACCTGTTTGTTGGGAGGCCACAGGAGAAAGCTCACATTAAGATCTTTATTAGGGAGGGGATGGCTTGGTACCAGTCAGGCCTGTTGCTTCTTTTAATTACTACTTGGGGAAACTGAGGTTCAGAAGGCTAAATGGGGTGCCCATGTTGGTGCCAAACCTAAGTGACAGACTAGGACTCTGAATACTCCTCTTCTGTTCTTATGGGTCTTTGAATCAAACTGATCGTATTCACTGGTCATGGAGGGATGCGGGAGGGAGGTTGGGCTGCCCACAGTCCTCTCTCTTCTGAGGTCCAGGGGGAGGTAGTGGTGATGGTGGTGGTGTGGATGGAGACTAACTGTATGGCAGAGGCTCTGCCAGGCCCCTGAGTGATCCCCATCCACATGGTCACATTGGATTGGCTAACCCAGCGACCCCCGCAGAAGCCACTTCAGTTGGCTAGAGGGAAATAAGCTTGATTGCTGTTACCAAAAAACCTAAAAAAAAACAAAACAAAACAAAACAAAAAAAAAAAAAACCAAAAAACCAAAAAATCCAAACAAACCCAATAGTATTGACAACCACTTAGGGGTGGTGGTGTTTCATGAAAGGAATCCGAGAAGTGGGCTGGGGTGGATCTGGAAGGGGTTGGCAAGAAGTTGGTTTTATTTTTAAGACAGAAGAGATGCCAGCATGTTTCCCTCTGTGAGAGTGGCAGGGAGGCGGGAGGGGTGTATGGGGGGACTCAGAGCTGTTTAGACAGTGGTTCTGGGCTGGTTCCCAGAGGGCCCCTGGAATGGAGGGGAATGTTCCAGGATCAGATGCCATTCTTTTCAATACAGGGAAGGCTGGGGACACAGGTGTGGGGCGCACATGGAGTGTAGGGTGGGGTTTTCTGCAAGTGGCTTCTGGAAGCCCTGGGTGTGGGGTGTGGGTGCCTCGGTTAGAGGCTTGGAAAAGGGAAGAGGACACTGAGAAGGGCATTTAGTGACACTGAGCAAGATACCAACAGACCACAGGGGAAGATGGGTCACAAGAGACAAGTCCCAGAGGTTGAGAAATGTATGTGAAGCTATTGTTCATAATGATGGGAGAGAGATAGGCCAGAGATGCCGGGGGTCCTTATCTAGAACTAGTGAGGTCTGCCATGAAGGTTTTTATTTGAGGGGCTTAGTTCTGGTTTTAAACATTCTGGTATAAATGTTATTGATTTATTGATCACAAAGAAGTATTTAAATATGGAACAGCTGCGGAAATTATCTAATTTAGGGTGAAAAAGGACTCGAGGCTGTGCACCAATTGTCCTCAGATATTTGAAGGCAAAGGGACCCAGTGCTTCTGAGGAGTTGTGTGTTTTTGGTCACACAAAGATCATTTGGCAAGATGGGGTGAAGACAGGTCTTCAGGGACAGGGCAGGGAGCTGCACAGTGGGTTAATGTGATGATGGCGGTGATGTTGTTCGCTTTCTCTCACTGTGGTAAAGTACCAGGACTGCTCACTGTCAGGGAGAAAAGGCAAGTTGATGGTAGAAGGAACTCTTTTCCTCAGGGTAGGAAGCACTATAGCACGGATGCCAAACCTTCAGCACCCGGACTTTCAGGGGTCAAAGTCCAGATGATAGCCGTGGTGATGGTAGTGAAAATAAAGGAGGTTGATGATGGTGGAGAGGTTTACAGTATTCATGGAGAGGCTGATGCAGAGATGGAGGATTGTGAGGGTGGCTATGAACTACTTCTCCTCCTCCTCCTCCTTCTCCTCCTCCTCCTCCTCCTCCTCCTTCCTCCTCCTCCTCCTCCTCCTCCTTCTTCCTCCTCCCCCTCCTCCTGCCCCTCCTCTCTTTCCCCTACCCCTCCTCCTCCCCCTTCTCCTCCTCTTCCTTCCCCTCCTTGCCTCTCCTCTCTTTCCCCTTCCCCTCCCCCTCCTCCTTTTCGTCCTCCTCCTCCTCCTCCTCCTTCTTTTTGATGTAGGGTTTCTCTTTGTAGCTCTGGCTGTCCTGAAATTTGCTCTGTACTCCAGGATGGCTTCGAGCTCAGAGATTTGCCTGCCTCTGCCTCCCTCATGTTGGGATTATAGGGGTGCTCCACCACACCTGGCTTGGTAGCTTTGAACTTCAACATCTTTATTTTCATGTTACAATGACAAGGCATAAACATTCATTTCTTTAAAAATATTTCTATTTCTATTTACTTATATGATGGAAGGGGCATACCCATCCCACGGTACATATGTAGAGGTCAGAGGACAAATCGTAGGGTTGGTTCCCTTCTACCACGTGGGCCCAGGGATGAAACTGAGGTTTAATGGCAAGTGCTTTTATATGCTAAGCCATCTTTATGTTTTACAGACATTCATTTCTGTGTCCGGCTTCTGTGGGCATAGGTTTTCTGGAAAGTGTTCAGCTGTTACCACATCTGGCGCTGAACGAGACTAAGGAAATGTGGTGTCTGTGGGCTAGAGACAGAGCTGGAACTTGACCCAGACCTCCCCAGCCTAGGGCTCCATCTCCTTCATCTGGAGAGGTAGCATTGTCTGCAGACCAGAGGCATCAGGAAAAGCATGACTGTAGACCCCAGCACTCCGGCCTGGGACCTGGACCACGTGAGGCCAGGAATAGCACAGAGGTCAGAGGGTGTTTCTGCCTGTGTCCTCTCCTCCTGTAGCGGTTTTCTGGGACCCTCTTTTGACTCTTTCTGCTTCTCTCCCAGCTCTGAAATATAGATGCTTCCCTGGACTCTTGGAATCCAGACTCTACTGTTCCATGAGTGCTGTGGCTCTAAGCCTCAGCCTCCAGCTCAAAGAAGCATCCTGATGGCCCAGTGTTTCGGTTTTGTATCTGCCTCATCATTCTCCCCTGATTCAATCACACTGTCCGTCCTTCTCTGATGCCACCCTCTACCTTGGCACCTGGTTCTGGAGGGACTCTCTGGCCATCACCTGAGCACTGACTCCCAGGCCCTCCGCAGCTGCCAGGCTGCCCTCACTGCCCCATGCTTTCTGCATTAGCACCTGACACTCAGTGTGGTTGGTTTCTGACCCTTTGTGATGCCCCTCTGCCATGCTCCAGACCCTGTAGGGCTTCTGGGGCCTCAAGACAGTCTCTGATCTCTGCAATGGGTTTCTCTATTTATTACTCTTGGGTACATGGTCATACTTTTTCCTCTGGAGTTCACAGTCTGACTCAACACCCCAGAATTTGTCTTTGACTTGAAATGGCTTTCCCTTTCCTTCATGGAGAAAGTCCACTTCTTCATTCTGGCTCAGGAAGGGCGTCAGCCTGCAAGGTGGTTGCCCAATTCTCTCTTGGGTGAAACAGTCCTGCTCGCCCTTTCCTCTTTTTCTCAGATGGGTGGGGCACTCCTCCTTGCCTCTCCCCCAGGGTCTCTGTCTCAGCCTGGAACAACACCAGTTAGAGTGAAGAACGTCTTTGATGTCCCTTCCTTCTGGTGCTCCAAAGGATGCCCAGGGTGCTTGCTGGGTGTAGCAGATGATCGTCATTTAACAAGCATGTGTTGTGAGCCTCTGTAGCCAGGGGAGTGTGCAAGCCCAAAGCCTGCAGGCTAGTGGCAGGAGGGTGGCGGGCTGAGAGTCTGTGCCTTGGGCTGGAGAGTCTGTGCCTTGGGCTTGAATGAGTGAAGTGTAGTTAAAGGCCTGCAGCCTTAGCTGCTCAGGGCATGACATGCAGGCTGCTCTGCTGCTGCACTGACGAGTTGTGGACACCAGAGGGCTTGGCAAGAGCCAAATCTCAGCCTGTTGGTAGCAGCTGCTGTTGGGAGGACTGTGTGAGCTGAGGTCTGTGGGGACAGGAGAGGGAGCTGCTGAGCAGCTCCTAGGGTGCCTGCTTTCTCTCATCAAAGGCTCAACTGGGTAGCAAGGGCACAGGGACTAAGATGGAGGCTGGCTGGGTGAAGCCAGCATCACTATTAAGCAACAGCCCCAGATCTCTTTGTTTCTATGCTCCTTCCAAAGTGGCAAAAGATCAAGGCCCCGAGCTTGAAATAACAAAAGGGAAATAGCTTGCAGACTGTGCATCTGGAGGCCAGAAGGGCTGCAAGAGCTGTGCACAGAGGGATGGGGGAGGGGCGGGGTCTGGACCTGATTCATAAACTTCTCTGAGCTCCCATGGCCTGGCAGGATGGGCCTGGTATAGCTCCTTCCACTGGCAGTGGGGCACAGTTGCAACACCTTGCCCCTGGGCTTTGGGACCCCAGTGCTGGCTGGGTCTGTGTGCTGTTTCTTGGCCATGTCACTGGCCTGTCATTGCCAACCTCCTCAGGTCCTAAATGCTTGATTTGGGTCACATCCTGGAGCTGAGGTTAATGAAGATCTACTGCAGATCTCTGTAACCTAGCTGGTGACATGTGTGGACACCTGTCCATGATCACCAGGGGCCTGAGGAAAGCCAGTTTAGAGAGCCCTGTGGACTTGCCTTGCTGACAGACAGTAGGCCTTCCTCTTGGGGTAAGGGTGTTTATGCACAGGGCACCATACCTGGGCCCCGAGTCAGAGTGTAGGCTTCATAAGAACTGACTGGTGAAGTTAGCCTACTTGCTGGTTTGTCCTGGAGTTAGGACTTTCAGAAGACTTTGTCCAGCATCAGGGCTGAAGCATCCTCTGCAGTGGGAAGGGGGCTGGAGTCCTAGGGGGAGAGTGGGCCTTTCTTGTTGTCTGTACACCATAGCTTGGATCACCCAGAAGTCAGCTAACATGACTATGGGGGACGTCCAGGTGGCAGCTGACACTAACACGATGCTGCCACTGACAGAGACTTGGCTTCCAGGCCCGGCACACCTGGTTCCAGGCCATGCTTGGCCCAGGTGCATTTTCTGTCCTTGTCAGACACAGCTGGGGTTGGGATGGCGAATGGGTTGTCTGAGGTCACACAGCTGGCCAGTCGGAGCTTCAAATCCAAGTCTCCTCACAACCAATGGTGGCACTTTCCAGAATCCTTGTCTCCCGAGACCTTGAGCAGTCCAAGCCCTTCCTCAGAAAGCCATCTTTCTAAAATGTGGTTTGGGTCCCATCACATCCCACTTCAAAAGTTGGCAGTAGTCCCCGCCTTTAGAGGTTCTTTTGGATACTGGGTGACAGTCGACCAGGGTTCTGTAGGCGTTCATGGATCAGCCCTCAGTGAGACATGGCAGAGGCAGGCCATGTGTGTCTCGTCAGCTGTCCAGGGTCCTGGGTGTCTCCTTAGGGCTCAGGCACTGTTTGGGCTCTGACTGTACGATATTCTAGCCAGACCACCAGTAGGAGGCGCCGCTGTAGGTGTGAGCGTGGGTGGGAGGATGGAGGGAGGCGGGGCTTCTCTGTTGCTGTTTCACCAGGAGGTGGGGCTTCTCTGATGTTGTTTCACCAGTACTATTGCTGGTGGGGATACAACTGGGCAGGAGGAAGCTGCAGTCTAGCAAATGGAGGGAGCATTGGTTGAGGCTTCTAGGGACACCTGTTTCAGACCCCGGCTGCATCCTGCCTCTCTCCCTTAGTCTGGGTCTGGCATCCTGAGGCCTCCTTAAGCCTCTATTTTCAGAGCTTTGGGAAGTAGAGCCTCATTTCCTGGTTTATTTTCTCATTTTAGTGGGATTTGCATCAGGGGTTACTCCTTAGTCTGCCACAGTGAAACAGAAGTCAACTGACTGTTAATGTCGGGAAAGATGCAGTGGAAGCGAGAACCAATCCAGATGTGTTTACACAGCAACACTTTTTAATGGCAAGATAGTGAGGCTGAGTCCTTCTGCTCTCTAGTTCCGGTCGCTCCCGGCACAATGGGCTTTTGCACTGCAGCAGGGAGAAGCAGGGGCTCAGAGAGCAGGTGCATCTCTGTGCAGCAGTGGGCACTGGTTTGGGGCATCATCTGTAGCAGTTGACAGTAGTGGCATCTGCCCTTCCCTTGCCCAGCATCCTTGGTGGACAATTGTCAGAATTTGGTCAGGGTCTGATTCTGAGCTGGTGTTTTCCAGCATAATGCCACCAGTGCTGCTGTGGCTGGAAGGATGTTGTTTCTTGGTCCAGTGCTTGGATTCCCAGGGGCTGACGCTGATGGGCTTCTGCCGAAGGTGCAGAGGCTTTTCCCACCACAACTTCCATATTCTGTCCAGTCTTGTTCCTTAGATGGGGTTGGAACACCCCCTTGGCCTTTCTCAGAAAGCCTTTGTTTCCTGACTCTTGATGTTTGCTCATTGTAAGTTTCCAGAGCTTCTGGAACATGCTGACTTGGAACAAGGTTCCTGTCCATCAAGATAATGGAGTGACCAGACCAAACCTCCCTCAGACATGCTGACCCTCTCAGTGTCCAGTGAATGTAGCCAGCAGAAAAGCACAGTTCTCATGAGGGTGGCATGGGGCGGAGCAAGCTTCCCATTGAGAGGGTGGTGGGTTTCAGTAGGGAGGGAGACTTGAACACTACACTCTGGGCCATCATCTGCACACAAATGAACTTATTAACCTAAAACTTAACACTCCTCTGCCATTCCATACCTATAACAACCAGCAGACTACAGTCTAGGAAAAGCAGACTGAAGAGATTCAGAGGGGATGTTGGAAAATGTTTTTATCTTCTCGAGGAGCAGAAGATATTTTTGAGGCAAGACCCAGAAGCAGTTGATATGAGGAACGAACTAGATCTCAGAGCTTTCCTTGAGTTAGGTCCATTTCTTCCCGTGTTGTGTGCTCTGTGCAGGAAAGCACAGACTCTCTATGTAGACACTTCGTACAGGGACCCACATTGACTGAAACTCTATTTATGATGGCGCAGTTGGGGAGAAGACATGTGGAGGGCCACATGCTAACTTTATCATGTGTTGACTCATAAAAGATCTGTTTCGCTTCCATCTGTTGGTTAAACCTGATTATGTAACTCAAACGGTGTGGCAAGGGGGTGGGGCGATGTAGGGATCCAATTGAAAATTTAAGAACAGCGTAGTTCCCGCTACAAATTCTATGTCAGTACACTAGAACACATAAAACTGAGATGCAATAAATGGCTTTCTTGGCAGTGTAAACTAGGATAACTGATCTGAGTTGCAGGCTAAGACGCATAGGGGACAATGGAAGAAGAATAAACATCTTATACCTACGGGTCACCTGGAACACCGCAGGGTATTCTTGGATGGATAGTGTGTGTGTGTGTGTGTGTGTGTGAGAGAGAGAGAGAGAGAGAGAGAGAGAGAGAGAGAGAGAGAGAGAGAGAGATAGAGATAGACAGACAGACAGAGACAGAGAGACACACAGAGAGACAGAGAAACAGAGGGAGAGGAAGACAGAGAGATAGAGAGACAGAAACAAAGAGAGACAAAGAAATTATCCCAGAGTCAACTAGGGCATGGGTGCTAGGTGTGTAAAAACATAGGGGCTTTAGAGGTTGGGGTGGGGGAGCGCTGGAGGGAAGGCATAGGCAGCCTGTCCTGCGCTCCAGTTCTGTCACACCTAGTAAACATGCCCTCAGGTCTGGTCCCTTTAGCCATGAAAGCTCATTCCCTGGGATTGTCTTTTCAACACAAAAATGCAACAGAAAAGAGGCAATGCCTCACTCAGGAAGTGGGGTGCTCTTACACTGGGGAGGAGACACAACTGCAAAACAAGAGGAACCTCCAATGGCCACCAGACTGTGGAAACTGTTGGAGAATGTGACAAAGAGCTACGATCAGCTCATCATCCCAGGTACTTGAGAGGCTGAGGCAGGAGGATTGCAAAGCCATCCTGGGCTACATAGCAAATCAATCACTCTCACACTTTCTTTAAAAAGGAAGTAAATGCTACATAGGAACAAATATATTTAGAGTCTATGATCCAGAGTCCAGGGCTATGGGTTTTGAGGTGGGCATCTTTGTCTACATAATCACAGCACTGTGGAGGCTCACCTTCATAGTAGGGGCCCTAGGCCTGGAGTCTAGAAGCCGTGTCTGACTGTGTAGGAGCAGAGGGATGTCTGAAGCATCTTCCAAATGCAGAAATAGACACAAAGACATCTTAAAGGACCAGGTGAGCTCAGCTTGCTGGGGAATCTGGAGCAAATGGCATGTCACAGTATCTAGGCCAGCAGAGAGCAGAGAGCAGAGGTTTGAGAAGCAAGAGGTCCATTTTAGATCTTCTTTAGAGGGGCCAGAGGCATCTTCTTAAACACGAGTCCTGGAAGGTCCCGGCTGGGAGACGGTTCTCTCTTGGAGCTTGCCTGGTGCTGTTGGCTAGGCTTATATAGAAGCCCTGGGCTCTTCATGACGAACACACTCCTCACTTCCTCCCACGTTTCTGTTCTCAGAGGCTCTGCAACCTCTATACTATCCTTCCAAAAGCAGAGAGATATGATGATATCTAGATATAAGTCTCTGCAGAGCTGGTTGATTGGCGATAACAGAAAGGCCCAGATAGGAGGGCAGGTGACCATGGAGACCGATCTACTGTTGATTCAGTCAGCAGCAACTGTGAACCTGAGGCTGTCCCGGAGTTCCACGCTAAAGTGGCTAAGCACATGGCCGTTTCTTGTTTGTCTTGAGACATAGCTGTCTGCAAAACATGGCGGGAGCCCACAGCAAAGAGCATTCCAAATGCACGTGGTGCCTCTGAGTTGATTTGTCTCAATTTATTCCAGTTACATGCAAGCATGGTGTGACTATACATCTCCCGCTGACTGAAGCCCATGGCCCGTGTGGTGAGGAGAGCGTGGGGGTGGGGAGGAGCATTTCCTAGCTCCATCTAATTTAAAGCACCTTTCGCTGGGTGAGACAGTGGAAAGGGTGTGGGGAAAACAAATAAAAATTCTCGCAGGATCAAAGCGCATGCACAAATGTATTCCTTCTGGAAAAGCAGTGTCTCCTTCTCTTTCTCATTCCCCCAGTCGTCATCTCTCCAGTCCTAGCGGCTCTTGGTGGCAAACAGCCAGGACATCCTTTGCTCTTCAGAGTCCCTGCACTGTTTTGATTCTGACTGACGGGGAGAGGGCACTGCACGGTCGTTTTGAAGGAGAGCTGAGGCCTCCCCAATTCCATGGTGGGCGAGAATAAAGTGTGATGTGTCACACCGAATAGAACCTTTTATGAACAGTTCAAAGACAGACATGTTGGTGAGGGCTTGTTTGGAACACAGAGCCCAGTGACTTCAGGATCTTCTCAAAGACCTGCAGCTATGTGGTGGCATACGGTGCCTGGCCGCTTCTGGATGGGATTTTTCTGTGAGGATCCCACTATAGAGGAAGCTCTGATGCCACCCTATCCTGATGATCAGTGTGGCCAACAAGTCACCAGGGCTCCCACAGAAAGCATACCTCACCTGGAGGTCTTGGGTAGCTCAGGCCTTTGGTTACTGGGATCAGGCATGTTTGCAGCTATGATGGGAAGCCATGGGGTAGACCTTGGTGCAACCAATATTTCCCCCCTTTCTGCCTTCTCTTTTTCCCTGACGCTGCCTGCATGTGACTCTTCTTACAAAGGCCTCAGGCTGCCCAGGGCCACACTGTCACTCTCTGTCCATAGAGAAAGAGATATCTTCTCACTACACTCTGTAGCTAATCTTAGGGCAAGACTTTGATTGACCACGCTCAGTCACGTGTCCAGTCTTAGATCACTATTGTGCTCAGAAACTGAAGTCTATGATTGGCTGGGTTGGGTCGTATGCTCAGCTGAGGCAAGGCAGTGGAGACTTTGATTGTCAGTGAGCATGATCATGTGTCTCTGGAGTGGGAGCTGCTGTCTAGTTGCAGGAAGGGCAGTAAATCAATGGTTAAAGGCTTGGAGGTTGTTCAGCCAGAGGGCTAAGCAGGCAAAGTTGATGCTCTCTGAAGAAAAGGGACCCAGAGCTAATAGACTGGGGTATGTTTCTCTGAATTCCTCAGTGCATAAGTCAGGGTTGTAGTCCATAGTCAGTTGGCTCTATTGCTGTGGGCCTGTGATGAGGCAGGATGCCATTTTTTTTTTCTTTTTAAGGAACATGATTGGGCTCACACTGTGATAGTCAGAAAGCAGGATGGGGAGAAGAGGCCTACAGACAAGACATGTACCTCACAGTCACACCCCGAGTGAGTCACTACTTCTGGCCAAGCCCTGTTGTCTAATGATCCATTCGGCTATACATAAAAACAAATTCCTTCATTGATAAAGATGATCTCATGTACCCCATTTACCTCATGTGTGTCTTGGGAGGGGGTGTACTTTTCAGCACAGCATTTCCAGCACTTCCTGACACTCTTTGTCTTGTGAAATACTAGGAGGGAAAATAAACCTTTTAGATACATTTTATTGGATCTGGCCAAACTCTAAAGTCACCTGACTGGGAGGATTTAGAAAGAGCCTACTCCATGGCTGGGTATTCCTACCCTATGTCCAGGTCTGACCCGGTGTGTGGACACCCTGCTGCTGTGATAGGCTTCTTCTGGCTCTGGTGCCTGAACTCCTGCCTTTCCATCCACATTGACCATTCATCCTGTGGGTCCTGGTCTGAGCACACACACGATGGAGAGGCACACACTGTGTGCAGGTAATCTGGTGCGTTCCTGAGTACCACTGTTCACAGAGCACCTGCCTGTGTGGAATCTGTCTTTTTTCTTCTAGACTCTTTGATGACAGGGAGAATGTTTTCTTTTTCTTGGGTATGTACTACCAGCAGCAACAGAGCCCAGAACTCAGGAAATCATCAATAAATAACAGAAAACATCTCTGCATTAAAGATTAATTATTTTAGCAGCATAAAATGGTAACAGCTTAACTAGAGTAACCAAACATATTTTTAGAGTACACTGATCAAAAAAAAAAAAAAAAAAAAAAGGCAGATAATGGGGTTAGAGAGATGGTCCAGTGGTTAAGAGCATTTGCTGTTCATCCAAAGGACTGGGGTTCAGTTCTCAGCACCCACATAGGAGATCTCAACCATCTGTAACTCCAGTTCTAGAGGATCTAGTACCCTCTTCTGGCCTCTGCTGGTACAAGGCATGCATGTGGTTTAGAGACAGATGCACAGGCAAAAAACTCATACACATAAAATAAAAATGAATAAACCTTAAAAAATAGGCAGATGGGGGAATAGTCAATTAACAAAATTTATAACAGCATACATTCAAAACTGAGAATCTGTTGAAGATCTGAAATACGCATAAGTAAAGCAACAATGACGGTGTCTCTTCTATGTGTGTGAGAGGAGAGAAAACTGAGTAGACAGCCTAGTAAGACACAGAGTAGTAATACAGAGGGAACCCCAGAAAGTGTGGGCATAGAAAAGCCAGATGAGGTCACAGGAGGGAAGCCCAGTGTACCAAGGACAGTGATCTGGATCCCACTGTTCCTGTTGCCTTCTCTGTGCTTTGGCTTGTTCAGCAGATTGTCTATACCAGTGCTCCTCTGCTCAGATCTCAGCTCTTCTCAGCTGCTACAGCAGCAGCAGACACAGGAACATCTGCCCAGATGCCCCTTGCTCCCCAGCTGCTGGGAGTGGGAAGCATGGCTTCCATCTGATGGCTCTTTGGGGTCTCCTCATTGAAGCGATTCACCTGTCCTGGATAGAAAGCATGGCCCATCACGTGTGGCCATCCCTGAGTAAGGCAGAAGATGAAGACCAGATTTCTTCTGTCTAAAGTGGGCACCAAGACTGGCATGGCCTGGTCTGGAGCTCCATGAGAAGCAGTCAGGGCTTGGCCAGGTAGGCATCAATTTTGCTCTGCTTAGTCCTGCCTTCCTCCCTTCCTCCCTTCCCAGGATCCCCTTAGAATTCTGCACCTTGAGCTTCAACTTAGCTTCTGTTTCTCAAGAGCCCCGTGTACCAGAATGACTCTCTCTCTCTCTCTCTCTCTCTCTCTCTCTCTCTCTCCAGGTTCTCTACCTGTGAGCACCCCCACCCCCAGGTCCTCCCACTGTAAGGCTGGCTCTCTCTCCTAAGGTCCTATACTTGTGAGGCTCTCCCCACTCCCAAGTGTGAGGCTCCCCCAGATCTTCTACCTGTGCAGCTGTCGCTCTCTCTCTAGACCCTGACCCCGAGGGACTCTCTTCCCAGGTTATAAGCCTGGTATGAAACAGAATATGAGCATAACATGTTTTTCTACAGAGAAAGCAAGGGATGTGCAGGAATAGATGCTTCCTGCTGGGATCACGCTACCCTCTTACACGGTTATGTTAAGGACCATGGTCCTGGACAAACCCAGTTCAGGAGTCCCTGTGGAAAAGGGGGCCTGCTGGAATGCTAGCCACATGCATCACATGTTGGCTTCCTGGGCTAGTCTTTGAGGAGGGCAGCAGACCTCCCCAAGAGGAGATCCCCATGAAGTGCTTACAAAATACATCCCTAGGATTGTCTGTCTCTGAACAGATACATGGTCAAGGCACCACACCTAGCCCAGTGTGAAGAAAGACTTGCTCACAGGGTTCATGATCTTCTCACAGAGGTGGGTGACATTCTCAGCAGGGAAACACAAGGAGAACAAGGTACTGGTCATGATGGGAAAGTACCCATAGGGGTAGTTTGGCCCTAGGCCACAGAAGCCCTTGGGGATTTAGCTAGCTTGAAGAAATAATGATGCCCCCCATTTTTTATGGCTTTTCAAGGGCATTAATGATTTAAAAATAGGCCTGTATTTTGGGGAAAGGGGGCAGGAAATAGGGAGGATCTGTGAGCTGGATGTGGGTGTAGTTAGGGATAGGCAGTGCCCCTAGAAGCAGGTCATTGTGGAAGGGCAGGTCAGGGTGGTCCTGGCCAGCTTCCTGACTGAACCTGAGTTCATTACAGGTCAAGGAAATCAGGTTAGTGTCTCTATTTACCTTGGCGAAGAGTCAGCACTGAGCTGCGTGTACTCATGGCCCCTACTTCTTGCTTCCTTTCCTCCTCTGGCCTCTGGTAGGCAGATCGGCCTACTGAGAGAAATGGAATGTTTCTGTTTTGGGGTACAGAAGCCAGACATATGCCCCCCCTCACTCTCTACAAAAACTGGGCTGTGCTTTCTGTAGTCTGTAAAATGAGCACTCTCCAAGGCTCCATGCAGGCCATCACTGACTACTAATGAATGATTCTTAGGCTACTTGTAGGGCTCAGTTGGGGTCACCCTACCCTACCTGCTTCTTGCCATATGGCTATCCAGGGCTCCACTGTAGTGAGGTATGGGGAACCAGGGCCCCAGTCTGTGGTTGGATCTGGCATATACAGCCTGGGTGCCAACTCTGGCTGCGTTCTTTGCATTAGACCTGCTCCTACAGGGGAAGTTTTCTATACTTGTCCCTTGTCTGGAGAGAGAGCCCTGTACCCTCCCAGTGTTTGGGCAGGAGCCTTGTTTTGTACCTCAAGTTGATCACTTTTCAGGGTCAGCAGACCCCTTGAAAGTGTGACCATAGAGTTTCCAGTTCCCAACACAGTGATCTGTCTTCTCTATGGCCTGCCCTAGCCTCAGGTGAGTTGACCACATTTTCTGCTAGAGCCATAAAACCATAGTGAAAATAATATGGATGTGAACTTGGGATTTCCCCACACCTTCAGAGGTGGTCTTAAGCTGAGGACAAGAAACTGAAAGTAATCAATCTCAAATTTTACCACTGGATGAGGCTTCTTCTGGGAGATGGAGGTTAAAAAGAAAAAACTGCTCTGCCCAGCCCGGATCTTTGTAAATTAGGGTTTCCTGGTACATTAGTGACATTTTTTTTTATTGCTGCCACAAAATACCTGGCACAAGCCTCTTAGGAAAGGAAGTGTTTGAGGACACAAAGTCAGTTTTGGCTGTGTGGTGGGAGTGAGATGGCTGGCCACATTACACCCACAGTCAAAGCAGAGAACAAGGAACAGCAAATGCTGGGGTCAGCTTGCTTTCTCCAGTTTCCTTTCTCCTATATTCTGGCATGCCTCTCTGGAGGGGACTACACCACTCATGCCCAGGATGTGCCTTCCTTCCTCAATTAATACTCTCTGGAAACACTTTTGCAGACGGGTGTGAAGGTATGTCTCCTTCATCCCAGGACCTAGGTGGTTCTGAATTTCATCAGATTATCAAGGATTCACTATCACGAATGACCAGAGGCAGCTCAGGCACTTTAGGCCGAGGAGAGAGTCTGATGTGAAGGGGCCTCGTAGCTCATCACTCCCACCCCAGCTTAGCCAAGGGCACGACGGTACACAGAGTGGCTTCAGCTCAGGCCCAAGTGTGATTTCTCAAGGTCTGCAGTGAGGCACAGCAAAGCTCTGGGGATCTACTCTTGTGGAGAAGAGGAAGCTGGGAGGATCTAATCTGAGCTGCTGAGAAGAAACCAGAACAGGCCCCCGGTAGAAACTGCTGTTCACTTAGCCTTGGGGAGACTCAGGCCTGGAACTTGCCTCACGGTGCTTAAATTTGTTGCACTAAGTGGTTTGGGCTTTATACGCTCAGGGGCTCTCAGTCCGGGAAGAAACCTTTTAATAAGTCATTACTAAAACCGTTTGCCTTTCGACTGTTTGCGTGTATGATTCTTGAAATATCTGCTTCTTAATTCTCCGGGATATTGATCTTTAGCCGTACTCTTTCCCCGTTGAGGCCCATCACTCCTGTCGTAAAGCTGCTGTGGTGAGTTGAAGGCTCTAGCAGGCATGGAGGGCTGCGGACCCCTCCTCCACCATCCAGGCCCACCCTGGAGGAAGGGGAGAGGCATTCCTGTCTCTCTGCCAAGCCTGGAGGGCCGGGAGCTGTAAAGTATCCACGTAAAGTTGGAAAGAGAGTTCTTGGAATGTCAGAACTTCCCATGGCAGTGTGGGGTGGGGCTGTGGGGCTTCTCTGACCATGGCTGGGGCTAAAACCCGTGTGAGCTCTTAATGCCCTGATAGTGGATTACCTGGTACAGATACCTGACCTGACCCAGGGTCTGGTAATGGTCTCTTGTGATGTTTCTAGACCTGGGCAGACTGTTTGAGAGTCCCAGGGCAAAATGCGTGAGTGTGGCCTCTTCACAATGTTTCTGAACTCTGGGGATGGTGAAGGGGCTTTAGTCAAGTGAATGGCCTGTCTGGTCCATCCAGGTAGCACCTTCTGGTCACTGTCCTAGCATACTTGTGTCCTATCTTTTGTTGATGTTGTTAGGAAACAAACAAAGATGTCATTGTGTCTGGTCTAGTGCATCACAAGCTAGTCTTGGAACCAGGTAACCCCAAAGTAGACACTGACTCTGTAGGGTGTTCTAAGGAAGTGTGGGAGAGTCTGGTGGCTTGTTGCTGTGCTAACACTGGGAAACCCAGAGGAGTCCTGAGCTTGTGCCTGTGCCTGCCACACTTGGTGGAGCAGTTGGCTTATCTGCGATCAGCATTCTCCATTGCTGGCACTTGGCATTTGCAATCCCAGAACAGGAGGCAATGAGGTACCCACTGCGGTTACACGTTAGGTGCTTTCTTAGTTCAAGACATGGCTGGGAGCTAGGCACAGTGATAGAGAGGTAGAGGTGGTTGGTTGCAGCTCTAGGGAGTACCTGTCTTCCAGGGACAGGGACACATATTAGCCACATATTCTTCAAAACTTTGTGTTTGTGTGTGTGTGTGTGTGTGTGTGTGTGTGTGTGTGTGTGTGTGTGTGTGTTTCTTTTGCATAGCTGGCCTTTTGATCAACTTGCAATCTGTTTTGGAATATGGTTTGGTCAGAGTTTATTTTTAAAGGTGGTGTGTGTGGATACCCAAGGAGACCACAGGACAACCTTGAGTGGAGATGTCTGCCTTTTTTTTTTTTTCTTAAAGACAGGGTCTCTCATTGGCCCAGAGCTTGCTACGTAGGCTAGGTTGACTAACAGGGAGTCCTAGGAATACAGTGCACTGTCGTCATGCCTGGCTTTTTTAATGTGGGTTCCGAGACTTAAATTCAGTGTTCCTCAGCCCCATGTTAGATATTTTTGCCCTGAGTGGACCATGGTATGTTACTGGCTGTTCATTCCTTTCTTGCATGTATCAATGCTGAAAGTGTAGTGTGAATAGAAATGCCTGAAGGTTTGAAGATCCCCCTGTTGTGAGAGATTCTTTGGGGCTCAGAAATCTGGGCTTCCTGCTATCCATCAGGATCTTGGAGGATGCTGTGGCCCTGTTGAGCAGTGAGAGGGGTCTTCTCCGTTGAGGGGAGGGAGGGGCCTCCAGACTCCTCTGGCAATGTTTGTGAGCTCAGAAGATCAACCTTCAGTGGTCAGATGGAGCCTCAGCTCCAGAAATGAAGGTATTTGAAGTCTGGGAATTTTGTTTTCTGGCAACTTCAGCTTCCTAATGTGTGGGTGGCCTTCTTATATATTTACACATAAAACCTAAGCAAGCCTTAGCTCTCTTAAAGAGGAAGGGGCGTGAGGTGAGAGGAACTGCCTGTGGAGTCTCTTTCTTCTGGAACATTCCATCCGGCAGTCAGGCCCAGTGTTTTTCTAAGGAAGAAGGTGGCAGGAAGCAATGATGGGTAGGTCTAGATGACGAGGCTTCTCGGGATGCATGGATGATGCAAAGGGAGAAATGGCCTTCACTATTCCAGAACAGAGGATTCTGGATATCCTTTCTGCTCTTACTGTTTTGAGGCAAGGTTCTGCGCTATGGCTCAAACTCACAGCAGTCCTCCTGCCTCAGCCTCTCAGTTGCTTACAAGCATGAGCCACCATGCCTGGCTGGAGTGTCTTCCTTCTTATGGCCTTAGAGAGCACTAAGGTACCCACATCCTGCTAAAAGTTCATCCCAGCACTGGCTCCCTGCACACACTCCTGGAGGACTTTGCTCTTATGTCTTCTACCGGGGCCAAGTGTGTCTTAAAGAACTTCTGATGGGTCTTGTTGCTGATGGAAATGTAGCCCTTTTCCTTCTGGGTCTCTGCCCACACTGATAGTAATTGACTGTTACCCGTTATGATTCCCTGAGGAAATGGGAATAGCAGCCCAGAGTCTTAAAACAATGTCCTTTGATCTGAAAATTCCAGGAAATAAAACACCTTTGCAATTGTGGAGTCCAGACGGGACATTGTTTCCAGAGGGCCTGGGGCTGCTGCCCCGAACCTGCAGGTCTTGGGTATAGTCTGGCTCCTTCTTGCTTGGCTGCCTGACAGTCAGGAGCTATGAATGAGGCAGACGCTCATGACAGTGACTTGGTAGGCTCTATAGTCCCCCTTTCCTCACTCCTCCCAGGGCTAAGCTATCTTCCCTATGTAGTAGACATCTCTGTGGTGTGTGAATTGTCCGCTAGAATCAGCCATACAGGGACCTAGGGTTCAGGAAGCCTGCTCACGTGCATTGTCAGCCAGGGACTACCCTGCACCAAGTACCCCGACTCAGCCTGGCAGCTGACCAAAAATGGCCAGCTGGGTGGATAAATTGGAACTTATGAGCTAAGTTAGCTCCCTACCTACTTTTACATATTCAAAATTAACTTCAAAAAATGGATTTTAAGTCAAAATGAGGTAATCAGGGTGTTCCAATCTGATGTGACTGGTAAAAAGGTGGAGACTGAGACAGAAACACAGAGAAGGTCATATGAGGACAGGGAGAAGACAGGGTCTGCAAGCCAAACAGGAAAGTGCCAACCCTGGGGATACCATGGCTGTGGACTTCTGGCCTCCAGACTGAGGCTTCATTCTACTGACTAGAAGAAGCTGCTGTGGTGTTTGAGGGGCTTTGTCTTGCCAGCCATGCTGAGCCCTGGCCAGTGAGGTCTCCCCTGACAGACACCTAAATTTATCACAACACAAAGCACCAGCGGAGACTCCCTGAATTCCAGAAAAGCAGGAACTAGATGTGAGCATTTGAGACATTGGAATTCAGAGCACCCTCTAGTTTGGAGGTCTTAGCCCCTCTCTGGGAGTCGTCTGGATGTTGTAATAAACATGACCCCTATGTATGGCCTTTGAGGGGTTGGTGGGTGGTCCTAGATGGGGCACAGATGATAGGAGGACCTTCTGCATGGTGGGCAGCCACTCCAGGTCTCCATTGTGGAGCTAGGTTTGGCCTTGTATGCCATGGGGTCTTGCCCCAATGAGAATCTTTTTGGTAGGTAGGCTCATTTCCTGTGCAGTGGGAACAACATTCTTCTAGGCCACATGGGTTCCTCCACAGAGGAAGCTTTTTGAAGTTGAACTTAGATACACGAATGTGGGTAGGGATCAACTTAATCCATAAGTCCCAATTCAACCAGCCAGCTGCCAGGCTGGGGCAGGGTACTTGATGCAGGGTACTTTGAACCTGACAATGCATATGAGCAGCTTCCATACTTCCTGCACCCTAAATCTTGGCATGGCTCACTCTAGCACACGATTTACACATCATGCGTGGCACCTCCATTTTCTGTTTGTTGCACTTCCAAGTGTGGGTAGTATTTTCTCATGCCCAGGCTTCCTTTTGAATCAAGGCTTTGTAGATCCTGAAAACACACACACACACACACACACACACACACACACACTCCAGGGTCCAGAAGACAGACCCAGTCATGGAAACATGGTCAGGGCTCATTTCCACCCCTGTCAGTTAGGTTGAGAAGCTGTTGGGCTGCTAGACTGCTGGGCCTCTGTCTGGCATAGGTGGGGACATGTCAAACCCAGCTTCCCCGGTCTCTCCTGGTCTTAGTGATGAGCTGGTGTTGACTAGGCTGGGTTACAGTACTGTGGGTGTTTAGAGGGTTTGTATCCCCACCAGGAACAAGACAGGGCACAGTAGGACGAAGACACAGCTGAGCCCAGATGGCTTGAAAGTATCCATCGAGGTGAAGGCAGAGAGGATGGAGGGCTGTGCCATCAGGAGCATCAGCTAGGTGGCTGGTGCGGCAGTGTATATGGGGACAGGCAGTGTATATGTGGACAGGCAGTGTATATGGGGACAGGCAGTGGATATGGGGACAGGCAGTGGATATGGGGACAGGCAGTGGATATGGGGACAGGCAGTGTATATGGGGACAGGCAGTGTCTGGGTTCATTATGGAGTCAGACAACTGAGTCCCCAGCCACAACCGCGGGGAATGCCAGTCCTTCAGAGCCACTGCAGATGCAGAGAGTGGGTAAAGGATGGTCATAGCACTACACCCTCTGTTCTGTCCTGCTGGGTGAGGACTCTGAGGTGAGCTGGGGGAAGGCCTCACTGAATGGGAAATTTAAGTTGTTATTTAGAGAACTCACACCTCAGGAATGAAGAGAGTCTGGGAGAGGGTGGAGGCAGGGGTGCTGTTCTCATCCCTCACAGTTCAGGGTTCTCAGGAACTAGTGGCTCCTGAACCTCCAGGAAGGTGTTGTCTAGAATCTGTGGCTGGTGACCTCTCTGACTATCCAGCTCTGGAAGCATAGACTCTCCTGGCATCTCTGGGATCCCTGGGGCTTGCCTTTTCTAGCAGGCCTGTAGGGGAAGGTATGGACCAAGCACCTCCTCGTGCCCCAGAATGCACCATGGCATGGAATGTAAATGTGGAACTCCTGCTCACAGAGAGGTCTTCCAGGACAGTAACTAAGCCTCAATGTCCCTCCTGGGCTGTAGTGTGTCATGTGCCATAGGGAAAATCTTTTGATCACAGGTACTTGTGCCAAAGAGAGGCTGTAGTTATTTTGGGCAACGTCTGACCAGTGGCAGGTGAGATGGGCACTTAATGTCCCCCCCTCCAGCCCCAGACTATATGGTCCCAAGGCCTCAACTGTACGGTGCTTATGTGACCTCACAGTGCTGACAGCTGTGGTTAGCCAGGAACTAGGTCCCAGGCTGCTCTTCCCTTCTGGTCCTCCTCTCCTCTCTTACTTTCTTCCTGCTCGGTCCTCCATCAAGCCAGTTCCATGAGCTCTGCCTCAGGCTCTGATTACAGCGGGACACTGGAGCAGCAGTGCCATTCCTGTAGGCCACTGCCGTTCAGGTGTCCTATAAGCACAGAGATCTGGAGCGCACCTATGCAGCAGAGCCAGCCATCTTTCTGGTTTCATGGTAGCTCTACTGGGAAGCTACCATGGGGCTGAGGGACTCTGCCACTCACTTCTGACTCTTTAATTATTCTTTTTGCTTTTCACCATTATTAAATTGCTTACAAAACATGCTCAACATCATTAGTAGTAAAGTAAAAAAAAATTCAAGTGCACACACATGTATCCACACATATCTGTATACACATGAATCCATGCATATCTGTACACACATGTATCCATGCATATCTATACACACGTGTATCCACACATATCTATACACATATGTATCCAGACATATCTGTATACATGTGTATACAGACATATCTGTACACATGTGTATCTACACATATCTGTACACATGTGTATCCACACACACCTGTACACACATGTATATCCACACATATCTGTACACATGTGTATCCATACATATGTGCATACACAAATACAATGATGGGGTCAGGAAGTCAGGTGATTTACATTGTATCACATAGCAATGAGGCTGTGGGGGTTACATGTCAATCCTTGTGGCTCCAAAGTCTGATTTATTTATTTATTTAGGCATTGAATATCCTGGGACTAGAATTTTCAGACAGTTGTAAGCTTCTGTTTGGATGTTGGGTGCTGGGAATCAAACTTGAGGTTTTTTTTTTGTTCGTTTGTTTTTGTTTCTTTTTTTAAATAGGAGCAACAAGTAGTCTTAGCTGCTGAGCCATCTCTATTTATTTATTTATTTATTTATTTATTTACTTATTTATTTATGTGTTTTTGAGACAGGGTTTCTCTATGTCACAGCCCTGGCTGTCCTGGAACTCTCTTTGTAGATCAGGCTGGCCTTGAACTCACAGAGACCTTTCTGCTTCTGCTTCCCTAGTGCTGGGATTAAAGCCACGTACCACAAAGCCTGGCATTTCCGTGCATTTTAAAAGGAAATTAAAATTACCTGCTCACTGACATAGCTGTAAGGACTAAATTGGATAAGATGTTCGAGGTGCCTGGTCCAGAATGGGGCAATTCAATTGAGACAGTTATAGGTATGGCAGAGGAAGTACTAAGCCAGAAGAAAGCACTGGGAAACTAAGCACCAGTACTTGGGTTCCATCCAAGTCTTTGAGGAATGCCGCCAGGTGAGAGCCTTTAAGTCTCCTGGGTGTTTTCTTCCGAGGACAAACAATATATGAAATGGGAGAAAGAACCCTCCAGAAACATCTATAAAGGAAAGGCCTGCTCCTTCCATGGCTGGCACAAGCTGGCACAAGCTGGCACAAGCTGGCACAAGCTGGCACAGGCTGGCATAAGCTGGCACAGGCTGGCACAGGCCGGTGCCCACTTCTGAGCCTGACTTGCCCCTAACTTCTCCTCTGACTACTCACACTCCGGCCCATTGAGAGGAAGGCAGTGGAGTTGTAAAACTCATTTTTTAGAAAGCTAAGAATTATGGGGAATGACATTAATTTCAAACCTTTTAAGGAGCCAGTTCACCTGTGAAAGTGCTCCCCTGGCGACGGCCTTCCTGTGTGGAAAGCTGCCTGGTCTTTAAAAGGATTTTAATTAATGTTGCTGAGAAACACACGCATGGCGTTTAAGGCTGAAGAGACGGAGCAAAGGCAACAGCCAGGAGTTTTACGGCGCGAAGCAAGTTTGCTTAAAGGCGCCTGAACCACCCTGCGTATTTAGCCTCTGGCCACAGCCAAGAATAAGGAGTGTGTGTTTTCATGTGTGTGTGTGTGTGTGTGTGTGTGTGTGTGTGTGTTTGTGTGTGTGTTTGCATGTGTATGTGTGCATGCTTGTGTGTGTGTGTGTGTTTGCATGTGTATGTGTGTGTGCATGCTTGTGTGTGTTTGTGTGTGTGTGTGTGTGTGTGTGTGTGCAAACATTGTTGACCTCACCTTCACCCTCAGGATGGAGTGGCCGCCTCCACCAGGACCTTCACCACTGGATTTTAGTGGTCTTTCAGGAATTCCTCCCGAGCACACCTCACTGGGTGGCAACCGTCTCACTGCCTGCCCAGTGTGCTGTGACCTGAACTTGAACTCCACTCTCCTTGAACAGATGCCCAAGCCTGAGGGGTGTGTGGGAAAGTGGGTCTAGGCCAAGGGTAGGTGCCATGGACAGAGCTGCTTCAACTGCGAGCCCAGACCGCTGCTGATGGCTATGCCAGTTAAGGATGGATACACCGTGGCTAACTGTCTCTCTTGAATGACAGCCCTGTCTCCTGCTGCCCTAGACACACTTCCATGAACACGCTTGCCCAAACCACTCACACATGGCAACACTACAGAGGTCACACCACCATCTTTCTATCACTGCATTCTAGATGCCCTTGTCCAGTCTCGCTACATCCTGACCTTGTCCAGCTTGGCTGTTGGATCTTCAGGCTGTCCAGCGATATGCTGCCTGGTGTCACAAAGAGCTCAACATGCTGCTTGGTGTCACCGGAGGCCCTGTGCAAGTGGCTGGGTCTGGAGCAGGAGCCATTGGGGAGACGGCTGGTCTGTGTATCTACATCTGCCTTTATTGTCCTTTCAAATGCAGGTCAGGAAAAAGCTCAGGTTCCTACCCTCTGAATCGGCACCCCACATAGTTCTAGATACTTTAGATGTTTCTTTCTTGGACTGTCTTCTTATCATGGAGGTCCCTGGCTTTACAACTTGGAGAAGGGTATGTGTGAATAGTCACCAGCCTCCAAACTGTAGTTCCTGCTACCACATACCATCACTGTTTGAGGCTGGTTGTCCAGGGACCGAATAGGTACCCAAAGACCCAGGGTCTCCTGAGCCTGGCTCCCTGAGCAAGTAGCCTCCTTCTTGGGGAGGCAACTTCTCTCTCCCTCTGCCACTTTGACCATGGTTTCCCCCTTAACATTCCCATGGTTCCTTCCCTATGTTCTAAAGTCACACCACACCTTCTCCAAGCCTGGCTATCAGGGAAGCAGCCCCATTGGGAGCCTCTTTTTTCCCTGACGACTTTCACTGCAGTGCTGAGGGGAAGGCCCTTTCCTGTGAAAAGTCTGTCTTTTATTCAGAAAACCTTCAAGCCAGGGTGGAGTTTGAAAGTAGAGAGTAACTTAGCCGGCAAAGGCGTGTGGAGTGTAGCTCTTCCTGAAATGTGGCCTCTCTCTCTCTCTCTCTCTCTCTCTTTCTCTCTCTCTCTCTCATCCTCCTCATGGTCAATGTCCAGTTGTCGAGGGTGCACAATTTTTTGTTTGTCTGAGGGGGCAGAAGGTGACAGTGGGCCAGCCAAGAAGACAATGAGCAAGAGTACAGAAGCCCACTGGCTTCTCTTCCTGTGTGTGCATCAAAGCAGGGAAGTCCTTGTCACTTGGACACTCAAACCATCGTCGATGTCCTTAGTTTACCCTTTCTGCCAAAGGTCGGCCTGGGGCAGTTTTCATTTAGCAAGTGAGCTGAAACTTTTCAAATTGTAAAATGCCCAGATGAGGTAGACCATGGAGGAAACATTATCAGCCACGTTCAGAAGCTCAATTTCTGCACCCAGGGTCTGTCTACACACATTTATATCGCAGGAAGCAAATCTGGGAAGAGCAGGCTAAGTATGAGAGGCAGATCCTGCCCTCCCAGTGTGATAAACATGGGATACAGGGAACGGATCTGGCAAAACCTAAATAACCAGGGTGTTACACAGGACACAGTTCTACCCAAAGCTTCCTTGCTTTGGAAGTGCTCTAGAAGGGCTACCAGGCTTCTGTGGAAGACTTGATAGGATGCAGAGAGCAGTCTAGGACCCTAGGAGACCCTCATGATCAGGCTTCAGGGTGGAGGGGAAGGATGGCTGGGTGCCAGAGGGACTTCTGTGGAGGACAATGTACACGGCAATAGCACTCCCAAGGACTCTTGGGAGCCCTGGTCTCTCTGGGATAGTGATGGGGTGGGAATTCCAGGGCAGGGTCTTTGAGAAATGCGCTATTCCCAGAAAGTTCTGGGGGTAGACAAAGAGACCCTCAACTGTGGAGAGAACCAGCTTGAGGCCTGGTCCATCAGGACCATTTCAGTAGGAGGAACTTAAATATGGAGCCATCAGCCTAGGGCAGAGGGTGGGAGGACATTCCGAACCTTTGAGGACATCCTTTTCTCATCTGTCCTGTCCAGCAGTGGGAGTTAGTTCTTTACTTCCAACATGTAAGCTCTGGGGATCGAACTCAGATTCTTAGGCTTAGCTGCAAACAGCTTGACTCATTGAACCACCACTCCGGCCCTTAGTTTTTGAGATACGATGTGATTCCATTCTCCATAAGGCAAATGTTAGTCAGAATTTTTTTTTGTCGGTCATTTGACAAAATAACTGGCTCGTAGCTCTCATTCATGGCTACTTGGCTCTGTTGCTTCCGAGTTCATGTGTGGTGAGGCAGATGGCACATCACAGTGAATGGCATGGTTGGCCTTTCACTAACCTCACCACACGCTAGAAGCAAAGGCAGAGAGGAAGTGTCTAGTTCCAAGACACACCTTTCAAAGGCATTCCCAGTTCCCAGAAGGCCCCACTTCATAATCATCCCCCATTTTAAAAGTGCGTTTGTTTTTAAACAGTTTTGGGTTCACTACAATAGTGAACAGAAGCATCAGGGAAGTCCTCCCAGCCTCCTCTGATCTTGTCCCTTCCCTCAGATAGTCTTACATCACCTGGTCTAGGATTAGAGGTGGTATTAAATTCTCAGATCCAGGAAGAGCTGATTTATTTACATGGTAGCTTCTCAGAGGCTTCCATTCCCTCTTTTCTTTTGGGTCACCTCTGAACCTTAGCCTCCTGTTTGGCTGGCAGGTCTCTTCCTGGAGGGCTGTCAGTATGTCAGGTGCAAAGGCAAGGCCGTGGTAGATCTTTACATCCACTCTTTACTATTGTGTTTATGAACTCAGTCTGTCAGACTTGCTACCTTGCTAAGAACAGGAAGTCAGGTATGTATCTCCAGGAGTGAAGGGAAGGGTATTTCCTGCTCGAAGAAACACAAAGAAATTCTTCTCTAGCATTTCCTGTGAGAAACCTCACCAAACTGTCAGAGCTGGGGCTGGAGAGATGGCTCGGCCGTCAGGAGAGCTGGCTGCTCTTGTAGAAGACCCAGATTTGATTTGCAGTGGTCTCGTTGAGGCTCACAACCATCTGTCGCCCTAGCTCCCGGAGATCCAATACCATCTTCTGAACTCCATGGCTACTGCACACACACAGTGCACCTACATATACATAGACATAGCACCCATATTTATAAAATAAAGATAAATGAAATATATATTTTAAAATGTCAGGGTACCTGATAAATGGACTTGGGTTTCTGCTTTCATATTTACAGAATTTCTGGGGCAGGTTTTACTAGCCTAGTACCAATTCCTTGCTTGACATTTGAGTCTCTCCTTTTGGAGGCAGAGACTTTCCCCCATGGCCTCACTGTGATGAACATTTGCTGGTTCTCCATTTGTTCAGATTTTTACTTCATAGAATAAAGTCGACTCCCAAGCTCTTGATATGTATAAAGTGAAGTCTGAATTCTGACACGGTTTTTAAATTTAAGTTCCCTTTCTGTGTGGGTTGTGTTATTCCTGTAGCAGAGCCGTTACTTTCACATTGAATACTCAAGGTGGGGCAGAGAGTACTCACACTCCATGTAAAGAGATATGTGAGTTATATACTAAGACATGGCAGTGTTGCAGAATGATCTGGAAGGAGCAAGAGTGTCTAATGGAAGGCGGAAGTATGCATACATTAGGCTCAGTGAAGATAGCTTAAAAGGGCCCCAAACAGGAACAAAGGACGTAGCTTGAGCTTGTAAACAGTACTTCAAAAGTTTTATAGATTCTGAATTTTCCGTAATATAAATATTTATTCCATTTATGCCTTGAGCTCATGCTATGCAGTGCCACTAAGCAGAAGGTCTGCCAACTCTTCCTGCCTTTTCCTAGGTCCCCACTTGCTGCTTCTTGTGACCAGGCTTGGCTCAGAGATCTCTGCAGGGCTGCACTCCCCTGGGGAGGGCTCTCTGGATCCCCAGGCCAGACATCTGTGCTTGGTGGTCAGTTTCCCAGTCTGCTCCTCTGGGTCATAGTGGCCTCCGGGGCTGCCAGGTCTAACTTCTGTCTTCTTTAGTTTAGCAGGCTTCCCCATTTCCTGCTGCTGTCCCTTCAGTCCAGGTTTCTCATGGTTCTAGGGCTCTCTTCCTTCATGGTCCAGGAACCTCAAGAGGTCAGATTTCAGAATGAATGGGAAGCCACAAGAATCTTTCAGACAGATAAACAGGCATCAGAGACCCTGATCTTCCAGTGATTCCCAAGGAAGGATCAAGCACAGCAGGTGGGTGGGTGGGTGGGTGGGTGGGTGGGTGGGTGGATGGGTGGGTGGATGAGTGGGTGGGTGGGTGGATGGGTGGGTGGGTGGGTGGATGGGTAGGTGAGTTGGGGGAAGCCTCCACATTGAGTTTACTGACTCTCTTTCTCTCCCTCCTTCCCTCCCTCCCTCCCTCCCTTCCTCCCTCCCCCCCACTCCCTCCCTTCCTCCCTCCCTCCCTCCCTCCCTCCTCCCCCCTCTCTCTTGTATCCAAGACACTGCAGCGATGTTTCTGTCTCCACAGCATGTAACCCCAGCTGGAGTGGAGTCAATAGAGGATACCCTTCTGTGGCTGCCTCTTTCAGCCCAAGCACAGTGAATTCAGCACAGCTTGAATCTCTTGGAGCCCCGAAGAGCTGTCCACACAAATCCCTTCAAACATGAAAAGCCAGCCTGCTGGCCTCTGGCTTGCATCTCAGAGCTTTGAACTAGCAGTCCACCCGCCAAGAACGTGTTCCGAATGGCTGTTTTGCGTGGCAGGGGAGAGCTCTTGCAGACTCAGAATCTAGATCACTACCAGAAAATGGGAAGCGCCTGGTGATTTTGGAAGTAAATCCTTCCAGACTTAATTTTCAGGACCACGTGACTTCCCAAACTACAAAGAGCACATTTTAGCTGTTGAGTGCGGAGCAGGCAGCAACAACCACTTCTACCAGCGTTGGCTGCCCAGACAGCATGTATACTATGGGAGGAGGGCTAGGGCAGGAGGTTGGCTTGGAGGATGGAGACACAGGGCCCGGGCTGGATCTTGTGTCACTGTATCTCTGGGACTCTTGCAGGAGCTGTGGTTTCCTAGGGACTTGAAGGCAGGGGCGGGGTGTCTATCTTTGATTACATCCTCCAGTGTCCCTGGCTGCGAATCTCTGGTACTCTCTGAGCTATTCAACAGAGAACTAAACAGCCTCCTACACTGGGCTAATACCCATAGAAAAGGAAGGAGAGAGGGTGTCAGAGGTGGAAATGCACAAGGACTATCCAAGGACACATATGCATCCTGGGTCTCCAAAATAAAAGGCTGGAGACACATCAGGGAGTAGTTCTGGGCTGTCTGATTCCTGACTCATGTCAGGTATACAGCACCAGTCTGTTTTTACACTGTGTGGTGGGGGACCTGGGGAACAGCATGGAGTAAGGCACCGAGGCTCCCCTCCCCCAGAGCTTCTATCAGGAAAATGATGGATATGAGACACAGACCTGGCGGTGGCACTGAGACTGAGTAACAGAGAGAAAGAACAGAAAAACCCAGGCGGCTGCAGGTCAGAAAGTGAGGGTAGAGCTTTTGAGCAGGGACTTGACAATTATCACAAGCCCGTTTGAGGGCCCCTTGGTAGCAGCTGTTGTTCTCGAGGTGAGGTTTCCTGGGTAGCTCAATGCTACCTGCTTGTGAAGGCCTTCTAGAGTGACTGCTCCCTGTTTGAAGATTCACTCCTGAGCGCAGGAGACAAAAACTGGTTTCTGCACGGCTGTCCTTCTTTGGCCTCTGGTGATTAGCCCATCTTCCCTACCCTTAGTCTCCACTGCACATTGCACTCCAGGAAACCCAGGCCTGGCTTCCTTCTGTGGGCTCTGATCTTCCAGGGATCCATGGAGGGGGGAAAAAGATGCTTAGGAGCAAAGCCACACTCCTCAGCTCCAGCAAGCACATCTCCATCTTCCTTTTGGCGCCTCAATTTCCCTGTCTGCCCATGGAGAGAATGCATAGTCTCTGCTTTTCCCACTCTGTCTACATCAAAGGTGCAATAAAACTACAGGCAAAAAGCTTTGCAAGTCATGAGGAGCTTTCAAAGCCTCCGTGAGCCTTTCTGGAACCGAGGCCGCTTAGACAGGAAGTGGGAGGCATCTGCTTCACCTAATTCTTTGATGATTAAACATGACAAGCCTGCGTGACGGAACTGACACAGCACAGGTGCTCAGTTATAACAACACTTCAAACACTGTCACGGCTCCGCGGCAGCGTTCGGCGCGTAACATCTACCATATTCACATCGGGAGGAGAAGCATAATATACACACTTAGGCAAAAATTAAAAATTACATTAAACACCAGATAATCTATCTTTAACATCTTGTCTTGGCTCATTTTAGAGATTGCTTATTTATATTTACATTTTTACAAAAAAATCAGACCAACACATATTCTGTATCATTATTTTTAAACATTTGCCCAGAATTTAACTCTTATATTTTTGGTTGTGAATTTAGTCTTTAGTGGCCGAGCCATCTCTCCAGATCTAGAATCCAACTCTTTATTATTAAATATTTAAGATTTTAAAGTTCTTTTCTAGCCTGTTGTGGGGACACACACTTATACTCTTTTTTTTCACTTACAACTTTATTTAAAAAAAAGAGGAATACATGTACAGATTTTTAAAAACATTTTGGCATAACACTATATGAATATATTTTGTCAGTATTTAGAGGTTTGATAGCATGCACTAAAATACCACTAGTTACCATAAGCATAAAGTACATGTAGGAGAGAACGTAACATGGAAACAGTCAGTTTTCTTGGTGAGTATAGATTAAACATAATAATCTTTGAACACCAAAAATTGCCACAAGGCTATATTTTTAGCTCTTAGATTATTAATGATTTAAGGTCCATGTGTACCACACTCTGAGAGGGTGCTATACATTATATTTTAAGAAGGACTGAGGCTTTCACTTTTTGGCCTTTGTTTTTCTTGAGCTTCATATGGCCTGTGAGTTGTTTCTGGGGTATTCAGAGCTTTATGGGGTTAGTATCCAATTATCAGTGACTACATATTATGTCTGTTCTTTTGTGACTGGGTTACCTCACTCAGGATGATATTCTCTAGATGCATCCATTTTCTTAGGAATTTCATAAAGTCATTGTTTCTAATAGCTGAGTAATACTCCATTGTGTAAATATACCACAATTTTTGTATCCATTCATCTACTGAAGGACATCTGGGTTCTTTCCAGCTTCTGACTATTATAAATAGAGCTGCTATGAACATGGTGGAGCATGTGTCCTTATTATATGTTGGAGCATCTTTGGGGTATATGCCCAGAAGTGGAATAACTGGGTCTTCAGGTAGTACTATGTCCAATTTTCTGAGAAATTGCCAGACTGATTTACAGAGTGGTTGTACCAGTTTACAACTCCACCAACAGTGGAGGAGTGTTCCTCTTTCTCCACATCCTCACCAGCATCTGCTGTCATCTGAGTTTTTAATTTTAGCCATTCTGACTGGTGTGAGGTGGAATCTCAGGGTTGTTTTGATTTGCATTTCCTTGATAACTAGGGATGTGGAACACTTCCTTAGATGCTTCTCAGCCATTCGACATTTCTCAATTGAGAATTTTTTGTTTAGTTCTGTACCCCATTTTTTAATAGAATTATTTTATTCTCTGACGTCTAACTTCTTCAGTTCTTTGTATACATTGGATATTAGATCTCTATCAGATGTGGGGTTGGTAAAGATCTTTTCCCAATCTGTTGGCTGCCATTTTGCTTTCTTGACAGGGACACACACTTATACTCTTAGTATACACTTTATGTCAGGAATTAGCAGGAGTTCGAGGCTGAGCTACAAAACAAGACCCACTTCCCAAAATAAGCAAAGGAAAATAAATCTTTTTTTTTCAGCCTTACTTCTGATAGGAATGGGTGCATCTAAGTCTCTGTCATCTAACCAGGTAAAACACCCAGCTGGAAGCAGAGAGGGTGTGTCAAACCATGTGTTTCTTTTATAAGTTGCAAAACTACAAGACATCAAATGGACCCCATGTCCATATTTAAGTACATGGCCAGAGATGTTAGGTTTCCACTTTCAAGGAGCATCCACCCCCTCCATCCACCTCCCCGCAACCTCCATCCACATAGGTCTTTGTCCTATAATTTGGAGTCTTTGAATCTATTGGTCGACCCCCACCCCCCAAGTCCACCCCTCCCTAGCAACCCTTTGGCGTTCTTTGTGGATTGACTTGCATGCATACCCACCTTGAGGGGCATCTCGAAGCGATTGCCTGTTTGGATAGCTTCACTGAGCACAACGTCCTCTGAATCCTGTTAAAGATTGTCACATGTCCTCCTTTGAAAGGTCAAGTGATGTTCCATAATGCATGCCTACCACACAGCTTATTTATTCCTTGGACAGGTGTCTCATCCCTCATTCTGCTGTTGGCAATAATGCTGCTGTGAGCTGAGTGTGTGGTCCTCAAAGCCCTGTTCTGTTCTTTGCATGTATGTCTAGAATCAGGGTTGTTGGAACACAGTGACACTCTCTACATTTGACTCCGGAGACTGACCTGCGGTTCTCCGTAGCTGCTCTGATGTTCATTCCTGGAGTGGTGCACATGCTTTCGCCATCTCCCCATCCTGGTCAACACAGGATGTTTTCTGGGCTTTGATAAGTAGCCCCTAGTGTACACAGTGGTTGGTATAGTTTATAAAAACAACCATCAAGCCGTATATCAGAAATGTCATACTGTGTGCTCCTACTAGCAATTTTGAGTAGAGAAAAGTATCAGATGTATTATTATTATTATTTATTATTATTATTACTTTATGTGTGTGTGAGAATTTCCCCTGTATCTCTGTGTATCAGATAGTTTTGAGCGGCCACGAGCGTGTGGGGAACCGAATCTGGGTCTTCTGGAAGATCAGCCAGTGCTCTTAACTGCTGAGTCCACAGTCTAATATCACATACATCAGCTTGAAGTGCAGGCAGGCAGGCAGAGAGAGGTGGGGGATGGCACCTTCTCGAGGCAAGCAGACAATAACTATGTTTTGATTTTGTGCCTGAGCTATATTACTCAAAGGATTTAATTTACGAGGGTTAAAGATTAAACAAAGTTCGGAAATCAAGTAAAATTGTATGAGCTGGTTTATTTGGTTTTCTTATCTTAAAGAATTTCCTTTTGCAAATGATGTTGTCAGGTGGTTTACGAGGTGCGCTCTCTAGATGTAGGGATGGGAGGGGCGCCAACAGAGCCAAGTTCAAGGCTCTGGCCACTCCGGTCCTCAGGCTGCATAGTTTGTTTTTAATACACGTGCTGACATGCGAAAGACCCAGGGAAGACAAGACCTCTCTGCATTGTGACTGTGACTCACAATAGTTCTCTACAATGTGTCCCCCACCCTTGTCAAGAGTAGTCATTTTTTTACATATTATTCTTTTAATTAGCATACAAAGTGACATGCTTGCTCACAGCAATTTCACATGTATGTTGTTATTTCCCCTAACTGGTCCTCTGGGCTCTCTCTCTGTCTGTATCCTCTTTCTCAACTCCTTTTCTTGACCATTTCATGTCACGCATGAATAACAGTAACTGTTAAACTTCTATCTTTTGAAATTATAATGTAATTGCATCTTATCTTGAAACCATGAATTTTCACCTACCCCACAACCTTTCTATCTTGCTTCATGACCAGAGGCTTGTAGGAACATCACCCTGTTGGTCTCCTGGGGGCCCAGCCTTCCCCAGGTCAGCACCCAGTGACTTTATGAACCGTTGTCTCCAGAAGCAGGCATTGCTTTGCTGGGACAGGTGCTCATGCAGCCGAAAAGCATGAAGGGAGCTTGTCACTGTGGGTGGGGTGACGGCTGATTGTGATTATCAGCTTGACACAACCTAGAATCATCTGGAAGGATATCCAGATAGTCTCCGGGAGGGATTGTCTAGATCAGAGGAGCCTGTCAGTCTATCTGTGAGGAGATTGGTTTGATTGCCTTAAGACAGTTGTTTTCAACCTATGGGTGGAGACTGTTAGGTAAAAGATGAAGAGAATGGGAGCATATGCTTCATGGAGAGCAGGGCATGAGGGCAAGGGGGATGCTTCTGGGGGACCCATGTTGGGAATCCCTTTTCCCCGAGGAACCAGCCACATGATGGTATAGTACAGAATAGAGTTTATTCAGGGCATGGGGAGGGGAGTTAAGAGGGTAGTAGAGGCAGAGAGAGAGAGAGAAGAGAGAGTGGAGAAGCAGAGGCCAGCCATGAGCACGTGGAGAGAGACGGGGGGGGGGGGGGAAGAGAACGGGGAGATGAGTAGGGGCTAGTGGCCAAGAGACCAAGAGAGTAAGAGAGAGGAGGGAGCAAGTAGCTTCCCTTTTATAGTGTCAGGTAACTAAGGCAGAACATACCTGGCAGTTGCCTGGTAACTGTGGGGTGGGGTTTACAGAATCCCAACAGAGACCCTCTGGGTGGTTTGAACCACCCTTTCAGAGGGCCACTCAAGACTGTTGGAAACACCAGATATTTACATGATTCCTAGCAGTAGCAAAATTACAGTTATGAAGTGGCAGCAAAAACTTTATGATTGGGGGTCAGCACAACACAAGGTGTTAAGGGGCTGCAGCCTTAGGAAGGTTGAGAACCACTGTGACCTAGACAGCTGTGGTGTGTGCTGCAGCCCCAGGTGACAGCATCTGGACCCTTGCAGGGGACAGGCTTTCCTGTTTGGTCTAACTCACCGTCCTTGCCTCCAGAAAGCGGTGGCTCCTGTTTAAAAGACTCAGGACACTTCAGTGAGATGCTGTCTATGTTATACAGTGGACAACTAGCTAGTTTACCACAGTTAGAAGATTCCAGAGAACTGTAGAAGGTTGGGAAGCTCCACTTTTGGCTGGCGCAGGTGGTGAGTTGGTTCCCTCTAAGACCAGAGATTTCCCATTGGAATGACAGCAACCCCTTCTCCAAAGGGACCACTGGGCTTCATCCACGTTGGCCTAAGAGAGTTGCAGCACCCCTGACTGCACCCCCTCCTCACAAATGTGGGTTAGCGGCTGAGTAGGGGGTAGAAAGAGTGTGGGGCTCACCTAGGGGTAAAGTGAGGGTGTCTGGGCACCCCCTCCTGCTGCTTCTTGTCCCCACTCTCAGACTCCTGATTGCCTTCTTCATTAAAATAACAAGGCCCCTGGCTTCCAGAGACAGAACATATCTTTCTTTTCCCTCCAAAATGCAGATGGGGCTGCAGGAGGCCTATCCTCCTGACCCAGGCCAGGGGGGCAGTATCCCTCTTGATGCTAATAGCTGTGCTCAGGACCCCTGCTGGCTGGGCAGTGTGAACACAGTGGAGGGTCATTCCTGTTCTCTCCTGCCTCAGCACTCCTGGTCTGTGCACCCTGTGGTGCCTTTTCCCATGGCAGGCAAAACCCTGGAAGTCTTGGGAGGTTAGTTATAAACACCGCCCGGTACCAGAGCCCATGAGAGACCCGTTCCCTCCGTGTGCAGGGCTGCATTTGCAGCATAGCTCATCACTTTGAAGATGAGTCCAAACGTTAATTCACATTTATTGACAGGAAGTTGATTTTCAAAGCTGCAGGCGGCAGGTGGGCCGTGCGCCAAGTGGTCCCTGCACCTTCTTGAGCTGGCGTGCATTGGGGACCATAAATTGCAACCCCCCCATCTCTCTTCTTTTTCCTGCAAATTTGCCCAGAGGTTGAACATTACTTTTTCCATTCATAAAGTTTCCTCCCTTTAAAACATTTTTTGGTAATAGAAAAAAATCATTTATTGGGAGTGTTAAGGTTTCCTTCTTCATTTTTTCCTTCAAAATTCTTTAACATGTCAGCGGATGTTCCCCACAAATGTCCCTTCCCATCCCCTCCAGCTGAGTTCTCTGGGATGTCTGCCATGGTCCTCGGGGAGATGTAGCAGGCAGCCAGGCTCTGCTATGCACAGGCCTGGGGCAGGGTGTGAGACAGGAGCCTTTCCAGCTCATTCTGACGTCCAGGCTCTCTTCCCCGACGTTTCTGTGGGGACTTGTGAGCTCCTGGAAGGTTGTGGTGGTAGTGGTGGTGTGTCTCCTGCTACCACGAATCTGCACTTGTCCTGTGAGGCCAACATGGTTGTTCCTGACCCCCAGGCATTTGTGTCCAATCCTAGTGGGGCAGATGCTTCCACATGCCCCAGACATGCCTACCAGGGAACTTCTCTCCTTCAGTAGGAGCCCCTTTCTAGCCACGGGCTTCTCTTTGTGGGACCCCAAAGCTCCCTACCCCAAATGGGGCACTGGTTCCTGAGAGCATTGGTATCCCTCTTCTCCACCTGCTCTGTGCCACACCCATTTTTTTTTCAGCCTGTTGCTGGGCGAGATCCACCTGCTGGCAGGCGGTGGCCTTTTATGAGCTCATGTCTAGGAACTAATTGCAGGATGTCTCTGCTTTCTTAAGTGCCAAGTACCAGTAAACCAGTCACCACTGTAGTTGGTTTCTGGGCCACTGTCCTGCACAGGTCCCTGGGATCTATCTAGGGCTGCTCAGTCTACAGGTGGTTGCTCTCAGACTTGACTCTGCCCTTCCTTCCCTTCCCAGAGTCACAACCTCTCTACCATTCTTAGTCCCTTGGGGACTTCATGACTCTCCTCTGACCCCTTACCCTCCTTTCCCATGCTTTCTGTGACTTGGACATTGCTGGTTTTCCATGAGGATGTGTGTGAGTTCCTTCCAGGTTTTCAGACAGATTGTTCCCTGACATGTAGATTGTACTAGAACCCATACCAGCACCAGCATGACTGACCATGGCATATCTGGGTCCTCCAGTGATGGCCACAGGTCTGGCTCCCCCATGGTGGAACTCCTTGGGGAGTTTTGATTCTATTGATGGGCCAACCTGCCATTTTATTTTATATTACATTCTTATTTTTCAGCTTTTTGTTTTCTGTGTGTATATTTAAATATTGTTTTATTATGTGCATCTGAGTTGGGTATGTATCTATGTGTATGCAGCTGCTTTCTGAAGCCAGAAAGTGTTAAATCTTTTGGAGCTGGAGGTACAGGTGGTTGAGCGCTGTCTGATGTGGGTGCTAGAAACGGAACTTGGGTTCTCTGCAATAGCAATGCTTCCTCTTAACTATGGACCCAGCCTTCAGGTTTAGTTTTCTGACCTCCATGAGGACCCAGATTCTCAAATAAACAGTCTAACATTTTTTTCCAAGCTAGCTCTGTGCTGGACTGGGGAGGAGGGAAGTGTGAGGCGGTTGGAAGGTGAATGGATCTACTTCATCGTGGAAGAAATGGGAGGTGGGGTATGGAAGAGGGCGAGCAGTTTGGGCATATGTGTGAGGGGTCTGTGTAGCTACCCCTTGAGGTTGGTGTGAGAGTCTGCATCATGTACCGCTCCCAAGATGGAGTATCAGGTGTGGGCACTCCGAGATTCCCATCTCTTCATGTGGTTCTGTGAGCTCTGTGCTCACACCTGACCAAGAAGGCTACTGAAGGCTCAGGTTGCCTGCAAGTCACATGCCAGAGAGGAAGAGCCTCTGAGGATTCTGGTAACTAGACCTGCTTAATCATCCATTCAAGCTTTGGTGTCTCAGCCAGAAATTGGTAGTGGGACCCAATGGTTCTGTGTGGGCTTCTGGGAGTTCCTGGACAGGCTTAGCGCCTACTGAGGCTATGCCACATGGGTGAGCCCTTGAACGTGTCACTGAGGGACTGCATGTGCATTGCTGTCAGGATGAGAGCCAAGGGTCTGAGGCTCTGTCCAGATCCTGGGGTCAACTTTGCCTATGAGAACCCAAATGACAAGAATGTGTAGCGGCTCAGCCCTGAGGCCTGCTGTTCTCCAATGGACTCTTGTTGCAGGAGTTGGGGGCTCAGGGAGTGGGGACTCTTTGGGCTCAGCAGAGGACTCCTCCTGCTCCCCCCAATCAGGGTCTTTTCACTCCCTCCTCCTGGCATGTGCTGGCCTGCTCTCGGGTAGCTTTCATCGCTTTGGGGGGTGTTCCTTCCACATTCTCAGGTGGAAGTGTTTAAGCACAGTCCCAGCCACCACCCCTTTGGATCGGCTACCCCGGCGTGGTGCCCCTGCAAATGGGGCCCACATGTATGGCGGTGCCGGAGGGAGACAGGCCGGCTTGCCAGGAATGTGGCAGGAGCCTCTGGGCGTGGGGACACATTGAAGAAGTGATGTGGTGAGCCCACAGGGAAGCGGCGGCTTCCTCTGCCTAGAAACACTGGGGGAGACCTCCTCAGAGAGGGTGGGTCTGCCGGCTGCCAGATGCTGAGAGGCGGCACTGGAAGATGGCCCGTGTTCCTGTCCCGGGGGTTTCTCTCCAACAGTCTTGGCCCCAGTAAAGGCTGAGTTGGTGTCACCTGACTACTATCTTGCATTTCTTCTGGAGACCCCACAGTGGCTTTTGTGGGAGCTGGGTGTGAGAATGGCGCTCCCTTCCTGTCTGCTCAGCTGCCTTGAAGTTCCTTGGGAGACTTGCAGAGTCATTGCTAGCCCAGCCTCGGACCCACTCTGGAAAACAAGCTTTATGTCCAAGCACGTGGCTCTTGATGATAAAGTGGCTCCTTGTGGTGTCACTACAGCCACTCTCTGCTTGCTTCCATTCCTAGATATGTTGGCTTCACGGGCCGTCTCCTGTATGGCACGGTGTGGCTCTTTTTCACCAGTGTGTCTAGATTTTGGGTCAGATGGCACTGGGGTAGGTGTGAAAATCTGCAGAGCTGGGCTTGAAGTTAGTGGAGACTGGACAGTCTGCTTGTCCCTGACCAGGCTTGGGGTGTGGGGCTGGCTGGAGTCCAGCCCACAGTGTGGTCCGCTCAGAGCAGCACTCCAAGCCTTTACTACTTGAAGGATACATGGGGGATGAACTATTGCTAGGAATCTGTCATAAGAGATGGGGCTTAGCCAAGAGCGTGACTGCAGACCTCAGGTCATTGTGCCATCTCCTAACCCTTTTTAGCATGGGCATTAGACCCAGCAGGAGCCTGAAACATGCCTCCAGTGTCCTTTCTGGGCCCTCATTTACCCGCAGAGCTGCCTGCCCACCCATCTCTGAGATATTTAATGGCTACAGACAGAACCAGTTCTCAGGGTCTCTTGGACTTGACCCTCATGGCCTCCAGCCTCACGTCTCTACAGACACATGGGCCTGTCCCCAAGTGTCACAGTTAACAACACCTGCCAATTTGACACACACCCAGAGGAGTCACCTTGGAAGAAGAAATCTCCACTGAAAATTGCCCAGATCAGGTTGGCCTGGGACCAGATCTGTGAGGCATTTTCTTAATTGCTAATTGATGGAGGAGGGCTCATCCTCTTTTATTTGAGGGATGCGGCATCCTTGGGCAGGCAGTCCTGAGTTATATAAGAAAGATAGCTGAGCAAGTCAGAAGGATTGAGCCAGTAAGCCTTGGTCCTCCATGGTTTCTATCATTAGCCCTGCCCCAAAACCCCAGGTCCCCTTCCCTTCATGATGGACTGGATACAAGATGAAGCAAGCCCCTTTCTTTTCAAATTACATTCGGTCATGGTGTTTATCACTGCAACAGGAAAACAAATGAGGGTGGCTAACATGGCTGTCCTGGGCCTCAGCTCTCCTGTGGGACCTACCCTTGCTGATCTGCGGTGGTGTGTCTCTGCAGAGATGCTCTCTGCTTGGGCCAGTGAGGAGAAGGGTAGTCAGCTTTTCTTCACAGCCATCCAACAACCTGTTTGGGCTGAGCCTTCTGGCTTTCCACGAGAAACTGGGAAGCCAAGACTCCAAAGGGGAGACTTCTGTCTTGGGCCCAGTTTTAGTTCTTCCTCCTTTTTTTAGAGGCCATTTCTATTAGTGCAACATGGATTACTGGTACTGAGTTTACCGTTTAGCTAAATCCACCCTGGCCAAGAGAGCAAAAGCAGAAAGAAGGGTAGGCGGGCCGCACTCCATGGGCCACACTCCATTCATGCCCTGGCAGTATGAGACGCTCCTTGCTTTACAAATGTAGCAGTCTGTGTCACAGGTGGCAGCTGGAGCACGCGGCCTGCAGCTCTAGGAGCACAGGACTACCCAGATTTACCCACTGATATCCACTTGGACATTTGGGGCTCTCTCCTGACATGCTCCCGGGGAGCCTGCCCTTTGTTGGCACTGCTCAAAGTTTGTATAGCACCACTTTGAGGTGTGACATGAACTCTGGGTAGTGCAGTGTGCATACTGTTGCTGCAGCACCTCATAGCTGTGTACAGGACAGTGCAGCCAGCTCAGTGCATTCCCTGCTCTTGTGCTTAGCTAGACCCGGTGGTCAGCATTTCCTGTTGAGCGAGACCAGAGCTGCTTCTGGCTCTGCCCGTTGCAGAGGCTGACCCTGGCTTAGTTCCCTGAGCTTTTTTTCGTTTGGAACTTCCATGAACTTCCATGATGTGAGTGGTGTGGCAGGGCTTTCCCAGAGGTTGGGAAATGCTGCCTGATCTTTAAGTCATTGCTCTGATCTTGCTTCTGGGGTGTCTTGTTCTGAGGCAGTGTACCTCCATGGGAGCTAAGGGCGGTTTACTTAAATTATTCTGTATATACATGCATATGTGTGTGTGTGTGTGTGTGTGTGTGTGTGTGTGTGTTCAGGTCTCTCACTGAACCTGGAGCTCCCATATTCAGCTGGGCAGGTTGGCCGGGGAGCCCCAGGAATCCCCTTGTTTCCACCCCCCCCTTGCAGGAATTACAGGTGTGTGTGCCATGCTGGGCTTCTTACACAAGTACTGGGAATTAAACTCAGATCCTTATGCCTGCTAGGCAGGTTTTGTACCAGCTGAGCCATCTTTCCAGGTGGTGTTTTAAAAATGCCCCCAAACTAAGAGCACGGAAGAACGAGCAACTACCTTAGCACCCGTTTCTTATCGGTATTAAGTTTATCTTCTTGTTTGCCCATTGCTAGGCATAATTAGAGGCATCTCTTTTTACACAAGTCAAAGCTACAGAAAAATCTTAGTGGCAGGGGTGCACAGCAGAGGCCTAAAGATGGAGGGGAAAGGCTCCTCAGTGGGCGGATGTATCCCAACCCTGGAGTGAGCTCTGTTCGAGGTTTAAAGAATACACCTCACACCTGTTTTCCATGGCCTGATAAAGTCAAAGCCTTGGAATGTTGGCTGAAACGTAACAAACATACTAACAGTTCTCACAAAGAGAAAGCATAATCACCTCACTCCTTTGAAGCACAGCAAGTGGAGACAAAGAAACAAATCAACCAATTAAGCAGCCAGCCAGCCATGTCAAACCCACTATTGGCACAAGGATATCACAGGCCTGTCCACCCTGGCCTAACTTGGAACGGAAGAATCAGCTGCTTTCGAGAATTTGTGTCTTTCTCGGCTCTGAGCACAGTTGAGGCTTGAAATGACACTAAGTGACCAGAGGCCACGAGCCTGAGACATTTGGGTAAGACTAACCCTGTCCAGCAACCTTCCAGAGCACCCAACAAACAAAAACCTGTGAAATTTCTGTGACTGAACTCAAAGTCCCAAAGTGCCCATCCAAGTTAAAATGCACACGCACACCAGAAGATTAGATTCCCAAGGGAGGGGCTGGGAGATGGTTCAGTGGGCAGAGTACTGGCTTAGTGTAAGGTGAGACATTTTAAAGCTGGGTGTGGCAATCTGTTATACCAGTTCGTGGAAGATGTAGGTGAGAGATCCCTGGCAAGCTAACTAGCTAGACTAGTCAAATTGATGAGCTCTGGCTAATGAGAGACCATGCCTTAATATTTAGGATAGGGAATAGTAGAGAAAGATACCTGCTGCCAACCTTTAGGTTCTATACGCTTGTGCACACATGTGCACACACTACACATACACATGTAGAAAACCGAGTGTTTCAAGTAATGTTATTAAACATTATTAAAGAAAAAGTAAAAGCACAGGGAAGATTAAATAAAACAAAACAAACAAAAACAAACAAACAAACAAACAAAAAACCCAACCGAGCAAGAGCTAAAGAAGATTTAAAAGGATCAAGAGGGAACACCTAGGAATTAAAAAAGTAGTGACAGAAATTTGCCCTCATTTGTTAGGTTAGAAAGAGAAAGCACGAGTAATTGGGGCAGAGGGAGGAGTGCAGTGGACATGTGGGACCAGAGATGACATCAAAGGTGTGCCCAAGAGAAGCCTGGTACGGCCCAAGCGCAGTGGGAACCCTGGGTGGAGAAGTGAGAACAGGGCTGGCTCAGTACTGGAATGGAGGCTTTCCTAGTTAGCTCTCTGTTGCTGTGATAAAGACCACGGCCAGAAGCAACCTGGGCAGGAAAGGGTTTGTTTCAGCTTACAACTCCCAGACCACACCACTGAGGGCAGTCAGGGCAGGAACTCAAGGCATGGACCTGGAGGAAGGAACAGAAGTAGAGGGGTAGTACCTCCTGGCTTGCTTCCCACGGTTTGCCCAACCTGCTTTCTTATAAAACCCAGAACCACCTACATAGGGGTGGCACCACCCACATTCATCAAGAAAATGTCCCACAGACTTGCCAATGGGGCAATCTGGTGGAGGCATTGTCTCAGGTCAGGTTCCCCTTTCCCAGATGACTCTAGCTTATGTCTAGGTGACAAAATCCAACCAGCACAGAGGGTGAAAAGAATTTTCTAAAGTCAAGAACAGTTCTGAATCTTCCTCTTGAAGATTTGTATTAATTCTTTGTGAAGTTTACATCATGCACCCTGGTCCCTTTCATCTCTACATCCCTTCATATCTGCCCTCTGAGCTTGCAACCCCTCCCCCCTCCACAAAAGTATCAGTGTGTCAGTGTGTCAGTGTGTCAGTGTGCCACACAGTACACCCCTTTGCCCAAACAGCTTCCCCGCCCCCAGATGCTCATTGCAGTGAGTCACTGGTCTGTTTGAGGCCTCTGGCTTCTGCTACACTATCAATACTGGATCCTCACTGGGTCTCCTCTGGGATATCCCGTTGTTGCCCTGTTTGACAGAAATCTTGCAGCTTTGGTGTTGGAGAACCAGCCCCTTCATTTCTCCAGCAGCCTACAGATGGGTAGATGTTTGGGTGGACCTGCTCAAAGCCTTGGGTCTGGGTCTGGATGGTAGCTGAGCTGGTCAGCCTGAGAGTTGCTTTCACACTCATGGATGGTAGCTGAGCTGGTCAGCCTGAGAGTTGCTTGCACACTCATGGATGGTAGCTGAGTTGGTCAGCCTGAGAGTTGCCTGCACACTCAGGGTCAGCGCTCCAGCACTGCCTACGCTAGGGGCAGCTATCTGACATCAGGGACACTGGAGGTGACATGGGCAGCAGACATCAACACAGACTCCTTTTGCTGCAGGGCCACAGACCTAGACATGGCCCTTGGCTGCACGGTGGCAGCCCAGCCTGATATGACAATGGCCTCAGGTGGTTTTGCAGTCCACTCACCTCAGACTGTTTCTCACTACCACCGCCTCCATTTCCTCCTCTCTTCACTGTGCACACATCCTCCTGCTCCTCTGTCCCTTCCATCTTTCCACCACTTACTTGCTTATCTTAGCAGCACTGAGGGCTCTGGTGTCTTCTGAGTGGTGCTGGGCAGGGCTCCTGATTTTATTTTTCAATTTGGCAATTTAAAAACACATGCGTTTACAACGTACACAAAAATTTACCCTTAACTTCCTCCCTTCTTTTCTTCCTTTCTTCTTTCCTCCATCCCTCCTTCCCTTCTTTCTTTCTATTCCTCTCTTATATAATACACCCTGACCACAATTTCCCTTCTCTCCCTCCCCCTTCTTTCTCTCCCTCCCTTCCTATCTAGTCCTGAATTTCCTAATTCTGGGAGAAATAGTCCAATAGTATTGAGAAAAGGAATTAAGAAGAACTCACTGTCAGCCCTGTGAGGACAACTGAGTCAAAGGCAGAGCAGCCAGAAATAGAAGATTCCCTGTGCCATCTTTAACATCTCATAGAAGTCCCTGTGAAACTAAGTTGGAGATGGTGAGGAGTGTGGAAAACAAGGCCTTAGGGAGTTTGCCCTTAACAAAGCATGTAGGAACAGGTAGACAGGAAAGCTGGGTGAAGGAGTGTGTTAGGCATAAAATTAGTCAAGGGTTTCAAAGTGCTTGGATGATCACAGACAGACAAACGGAGACAACTCTTCCACCAAGGACACAGGTTAAAATGCCATTTTTTCGGCAGCTCATTTGTCACCCTTGACACAATTGCTTGGCTGTCAGAATCCCTTTAGGAAAGTCATGTCTTATGTCTCCATCTTGGGACGTGTTTCTCAGTTTCAAAGTTTCAGGTCTTGTTTTGAGGTCATTGGTTCATTTTGTATTGACTTTTGTACAGAGGAAGTGATAGGGACCCAGTTTCTTCAGCATGTAGAAATCTAGTTCACCGAACACCACTTGTCAAAGAGGCCAACTTTCCTCTAATGTCTGTTCCAGGACCCTTGGTTGGAGGTCCCGATGGTTGTAGCATGTGAATTTATTTCTGGGTCCTCACTTCTATTCCATTTGTCCTTGTGTCTGTTTTTGCAAGCGCCATGATGTTTCAGTAACTGTGTCTGACCTCCAGGCTGTTCTTGGTTCTCAGGGCTGCTGCTGTGACTATTTGGGCTGTCCTGTGGGACTTAGGAATGCTTTTCTGGTTCCGAGAAGGGATCTTGTGGGAACTGCACCGAATCTGTAGATCTTCTTGAGCCATATGGTTATTTTTAACAACATTAATTCATCCAATCCATAGGCGTGGGAGCTCGTTAACTTCTAGCATCTTCTTTAATTCATTTAGTGTTTTATTTATTTGTGTTCTTTTATTTATTATTACTGTGTGTATGTGTTTGTGTGTACTATAGCAAACGCACAGAGGCCAGAGAACAACTTTTGGGAATTGGTTCTCTCCTTGCACTGTGGGTTCTGGGGATAGAGCTCGCCAATCCACCTTACTCACCCCTTAGCATAGTTCCTGTGGGATTCAGGTAGTTTCTTTGAGAGAATTGCCTGTCAAAGAGTGAGCTAGGACCCTCCCATTCTCATGGTGGCCAGGTGACCTCTCTCCCTCCCCCCCCTCATGTGATCACTCCTTCTCACATTCTCCGACTTTGACCTCCTCTGCTAAGGAGTGATGTAGCCTGGAGGACCTCATCCAAGCTTTGTAGATGCTGGTGCTTCACTCTTCGTCTTTATTTAACTGTGGGCCAAATTATATTTTTTCTTTACATTACTCAGCCTTTGGTATTTTGCTACAGAAACGATAATGAATGAATAAATGAATGAATGAATGAATGAATGAATGTAACTTTTACATAGGACTTCTAGATTTATCAAACAAAAATACAGGACACTATGAATAAATTTCAGATCAGTGATAATTAGTTTAGAGTATCTCATTCAGCATGGGACATACATATGGTTAAAAAATAGTTTAAGTGTCATGACATTAATGTCTGTCTTGTGTTGTATCTGTCAATTTTACTTGTTTCTCTGTTCTTTTGAGTAAGTTCTCCTGTGAGTGAATCTCAACAAGATGGCTTCTGAGCTGGGCAGGTTGTGTTCCTGCCTTACCCTGCCCACTGTTACATATTTTCCCAGGTGCCCTATCAAGTGTGAGGTAGTAAAATGTGGCCCTCCCTGCTTGCAGCTCAGTCTTGGAGCAAGCACACATATACAAGCACAGGCATGTACATGCGTGCTCATGCACATGTGTAAGCCCATGTGTACATATGCTTACAGATGGAAGACAGACAATGCATGCTGACTTTTATCAAAAGTCTTCTTGGCATCTATTGGGATAGTCACGTGGTTTTCATCCCTTTCCTGACCGACATGATTTCTACTCACCCACTTCCTGTCGTGGCATAAACTCACACGGTGCTGATGGTGTGGGTTTCCTCTGCAGACCTCCCTTCTAGCTGTGCACAGAAGAATTTGCTATGCAAATTGTAGGAAATCTGGAGGAAAGATTGTGCCCGGTTTCTAAAATGAACTCTTTCCACTTTATTGTTAATTAGTCATTAAAATTTTTTATTACTACTATTTTATTACTAGGTATTGTAAGATTTTATTTAGCGCCAGTATCTCATGGCCTTATACAGCTTGAAGTGCTTTGTAAGCACAAGACACCCTTTGTGGAGATGAATTTCTTCCTTTGTGGTTCCACCAGAGCCCTTGAGAGCTCCTTTCCTTGGGCTCCCATCTGTCTGGTGCCGGACACTTTCCCTACCATTATTCCTTCCTCCCTGTGGAGGGGAGTGTTACTGTCAAGTAAGGGTGATATCCACTTATTGCTAAGCTCCAAGCTCTGGGGTTGTGGTCTTCTTCCCATTGTCCAGGAGACCATCTGGGTGACAGACCCCTAAGTGTACTGGCTTTGATGTATGACAGGTGGAGAAGGTGCTGGGAGCCCTGTGGGTCACACAGCCACATAGTCAGTGTTGAGAGTAGGCTACGTGATCTCTCTTTCTCTCTCTCCTTTTCTCTCTCTTTCTCTCTCCCTCCCTCTCCCTCTCCCTCCCTCCCTCCCTCCCTCTCTCCCTCCCTCCCCCACTCTCTCTCCTAACTGCACTGAACTCAGGAGGAAAATGATGGTTGTCTATATTAAGTCCCCAATCTTCCTAATGGCGGCTCACATAACCGATGTCACTCGCTTGTCACCAGGAAAGCCTGTTCTGCAATTCTCTTCTCCAAGTCTGGTCATGTAAGACTGTTTCTACATTTGTTTGTGTTTTAAAATCAAACAAATCTCTTTGGCAATTCCCAGTGTTATGCATGGTTGTTTCTTTATTTCCAAGACTAGTTGGGTTCTCAGTGGCTGGATGCTTTGTAGAAGCTGCTCAGAGACTCATTCATGGGCCTCATTCATTGTTGCTTCTTTTTTTTCCCATCTTAATTATCCCCTTTTAAAGATTTGTGTGTTTTCCTTGTGGATATGTGATTTTTTTAAAAAAAAATTTAGATCCTTGACTTGAAAGTCCCTGTATTTACCCATATGTTAGTGGTTTAATATCTACTTGGGGCTAATGAGGAAGCCTTTGAGTTCATAATGGTCAGGGCACAGCACCGCTGGGAGCACAGTCAGCACTGTGACAATGATGGCTGTGAAGGGGGCGGCAAGGTGCTGTGCTTTGGACATTAGATCTTCAAGGGCTTCTCCAAGGCTAGTCCCCAGACTGGCTCTGCTGGAAGGTGGTGGAACCTGAAAAATGTGTGACCCAGGAGGAGGAAGGAGAGTGTGGCATGTTTCCTTTGTCCCCTGGGCACAAGATTATCAGCTTCATTTTGGGCATCACCATGGACCCAAAAGCAACGTGATCGTGGGCAGGAATCCAGCTACGCAGCATGAAGCTTGGACTGTTCTCTGGAGTCCTCATATACTTAAAGATGTAGGTAGTATTTGTATGTTGGTCATAATTGTTCACAGTTTAGATATTTTCTATTTTAATTTTTAATTGATTTTATTATCAGTTCTATAAAATAATGGGGTTGGTTTTAGTATTTTTATGCATATACATGTGATCATATTTAGCTCTTACCCCTCTTATTTCCTTTCCCCCTTTTTCTTTCCAGGTGGTGTACCCCCTGTATGTAGCACATACATCTAGAATCCACATGTGAGAAAATGAACATTTGTCCAGCCATTGTGACAATGCCTCGGGAATTTAAAGCTACAACTACCATCTGATCCATGCTGGGTGTGCATCTGGAAAAACGTGGAGTGGAGACCTCAAGCTTGTGGCGTTGTCCATGCCTTACAATAGCCAAGTCATGAAATTGTAGGTGCCCACCAAAGAAAGGGAGAGCTATTATGCAAGGACATAGAAACCCATGAGTCAGTCTGAGTTTTAGTAAGAAACGTAAACAACTTCAAGTTTTCCCTAAAACAAACACTGAGCTAGATAATGATAAAATTAACGGCATTTTGTACCTGTCTGTGACAGACACGCTGGGAACGAGGTGCTGTTCCTTTAAGCACCATTACCTCTCCCTCGCTGATAGTCTGCACACGAGTCTCACATTTCGTTCACTAATGCAGACACCGTGGACCCTAATTTCTCTCCCTCATGTTTCCCTTGTGTGGATTTTAATATCAGGCGATGTTTTTGCTCTAAAACAAGAACAGATGAGGCTCAAAGACAGAAAATGTGATATTTCAGAAAGCAGTAAACATTTCGTGACCGACGTGACTCTCATAAATCTCTCCTGGTCATCAATGGTGGCGTGCTCAGTCCTGCCTTCTCCATAATTACATCCCTTTGCGTTCCTGCCATTAATTTTGAATTTTGTCTCCTCCTCACTAGACACTCAGGTTCATTGTGTGAGTCTGCTTTTATTTGCCATTTTTTATTGTATGTTTGTCTTCTCTATGCTTTCGAATGTAACCTCTTAGCTTTCTTTGAATCCATTCCAATTTATTCTATTTTTAAAGAAATCTGACCTTGGTTGGGTAACTTGTTCATTAACTTCCAATCTGTCATTTCTATAAATTCCTAGAGAACCATTTTGACGGCCTCCCAGCTAATGGCATTTTATCACTGTTTAAAGTATTTCTGTTCCCAGTTTGATTTATTCTTTGACGCGACTATTTTTGAATTTATTTTCTCTTAATGGGTGGGCCTTCATGAACATAGCCAGCTCTCATATTCAGTTTCATTATGTGTCAATAATATGGTCTGCATAATAATGTTCCTTGAAACTGGTTGAAGTTTGCTTTATAGCCTAAGAGGGAAGCTCACATATGTAGACATAAGGTTCCCTCATGTGTAGGATGTGAGTCCAGTTCCTAGCACCCTTATGGGGTGGCCTGGAACTGCCCACACTGGAGGCAATCACATGCATGCACACATATGTGTACACACACATAAAGGGTGAAATAAAATAGACATCACAGGTGGAGGAAGGGAGGGAGAAAACTGGGTGGGAGGTTGGGTGGGGTTGTTATCTCTAGGCCATGCCAAAGACCTGGGATGGGAGAGGCCCCAGGGTGACTCTAGCTGAGACTCCTAGCATTTGGGGATGTGGAGCCTGAAGTGACCACCTTCTGTAGCCAGACAGGACTCCCATTGAGGGGATTAGGATACCAACCCACCCATAAAACCTTCATCCCAAATTTGTCTTGCTCCTAAGAAGTGCAGGGACAAAGATGGAGCAGAGACTGAAGGAATGACCAACTGTACTGGCTGGTTTTGCATCAACTTGATACAAGCTGGAGTTATTACAGAGAAAGGAGCCTCAGTTGGGGAAATTCCTCCATGAAATCCAGATGTAAGGTATTTTCTCAACTAGTGATCAAGGGGGAGGGCCCAGCCCATTTTGGTGCCATCTCTGGGCTGGCAGACCTGGGTTCTATAAGAAAGCAGGCTGAGCAAGGCAGAAGAAGCAAGCCAGTAAGCAGCATCCCTCCATGGCCTCTGCATCAGCTCCTGCTTCCTGACCTGTTTGGGTTCCACTCCTGACTTCCTTTGGTGATGAACAGCAATATGGAAGTGTAAGCTGAATAAACCCTTTCCTCCTCAACTTGCTTCTTGGTCATGATGTTTTGTGCAGGAATAGAAACCCTGACTAAGACACCAAACCAAATGACTGGCTCAACTTGAGACCCATCCTATGGGCAAGCACCTATCTATGACACTATTAATGATACACTGTTATGCTTGCAGACATCCTAGCATAACTGTCCTCTGAGAGGCTCCACTCGGTTGCTGACTGAAACAGATAAAGAGACCCACAGCCAAACAGTAGATTGAGCTTGGGGAGTCTTATGGAAGACTTGGGGGGAAGAATAAAGAACCCAGAGGGGATAGGATCTTTACAAGAAGACCAACAGAGTCAACTAACCTTGGGGGTTCCCTGAGACTAAACCACTAACCAAAGAGCATACATGGGCTGAAACTAGGCCCCCTGTACTTATGTAGCAGATGTGCAGCTTGGTCTTCATTCGAGTCCTGAACAACCTTAACTCCATTGCCTGCATGTGGATCCTAACTGGGATCTCCTAAGTGGAGTACCTTGTCTGGCCTCAGTGGGAGAGGATGTGCCTAGTCCTGCAGTGACTTGATGTGTCAGGGTGGGTGATACCCAGGGGGTCTCTTCCATCTCAGAGGAGAAGGGGGGTTTGGGGGAGGAGCTATGCAAGGGGAGACTGGGAGGAGAGGAAGGCAGTGACCAGAATGTAAAGTGAATAAACAAGTTAATGGAAAAAAAGAAAACCTTCTTGAGGACAGGTGATCTGCAAAGACCGGAGGGCAGGAGTCTGATAAGGGGACAGGTCCTTCAGGAAATGTGATCAGGTCTCGTCAGACATTCAGCTTGCTCCAGATGCCTGGCCATGCACGAACTGTGCATTTGTGACGGGATGATTGGTCTATGACACTGGAAGCCAGAGCAGAACTTGCTAGAGGACCCAGACATGTTCTCCATGTAGTAAAAGATGCTGAAGGTTATTTCACAGAGCAGGAGTGAAAGAGAAAATTAATTCCTATACCCAAGACTTTTATTGTTTCAAGTGCATTTCTGGAAGCTTCTTTGCCTTGTTGAGATTGAGAGTATGGGCAACTCACTTGCTCCTGGAAGTCCCCCATGTTCTCTTCTCCATCGGGCCTCACAGTGGACACTGGAACATTTCCTCAAATGTGGGGAAGAGCACAGCGGCACAGAGAACATGGCCCCATGCCAAACACGGGCTCTCACCGAAGGTGAAGATGCAGCTGGGTGCTTAATCCCAGCCCTTGGGAGGCCGAGGCAGGTGGATCTCTGGGTTCGAGGACAGCCTGGTTTACAGAGCTACACAGCCAGATGCTATCTCAAAAAAACAAAAGAGTGAAGATACGTGATTGCAAAGTCCCCGGCTGCACTCACCGACACCAGAGCAACCCACTGGACAGGTACGTTGGCATCATGTACACAACCACTCTGGCCAGCTGTTACTTGCCAGGCAGACCTGGTCCATGGTCAGTGTCTATAAATTAACTTTTCTTTTGTATGTGTCCGTATGCACATGGAAAAGGTCTGTGTGCATGTGGTGTGTGTGTGTGTGTGTGTGTGTACACATGTATCTGTGCATGTAGAGGCCACAGATGGAGCCTGGGCATCTTTGTCTCTCTCTCTCCATCTTTTTTATTTTTTTTGGTTTCCATATTATTTTATCTTTACCTTCCTTTTATTAATTCTTTGAGAACTTCACACTTATTTTTATTCATCCCCACAACTCCTTCCAGACCTCCCTGATTTTATACCCGTATGCAACTTTGTGTCCTCGCTTAAAACAAACAAAACCCATTGAGTCCAACATGTGCTGTCTGCAAACTTCAGTTGTGTGGCTCCGTTGAGATCACTGATCAATGGCTCCTCAGTTAGGGGCGGGGCTCTTGCATCCCTTCCCCATTTATGCTAGAATTTTGCCTGCGTTGGCTCTGTCCCTTGCATGCCCTGTCACAATCTCAGTGGGTGCGGTGTGTCTAGCTGCCCTTCTGTGTCTCCAAAACAATCCTGATACAGTCACTCCTGCCTCTGGCTCTCATACTCTCTGTCTCCTCTTCCTGAACCCTGGGGAGGAAGCATTGTAATATTGCTGTCCCTAGTTAGGGCTGAGCATCCCAACCGCCTCTTTCCCCACTTTACTATATGAGACAGGGTCTCACTGACCCAGGGGATTAGCTTTCATTGAAAGCTGGGGTTGTGAGCTCATGCAGCAAGCACTATAATAATGGAACTGGGCCCTCACCCTCACACAGCCCATGGAAAGTAGGTTTTATTAATGTAAAGCCTTGTGCATACACTCACACACAATACTTTCTCACCATGGCAGAACTGAGCAGTAGGCAGACTGCGTAAGGTGGTTGGTTTGACATGTCAGATGCACTGGGCCATAGGATGCCCATATATCTAGTTAGGTCCTTTTTTCCTATTGTATCTGTAGATGTTTCTGGAAAGGAGGGCATTTCAGTTGGCATTATCTCATTCTGGAAGGCCTGGAGGGAACAAGAGTCAGGGCAAGGCTGGCTGTCTTCTGCCTGACTGGACACACAGTCAGCCCAGCACTTGTGGCTCGGAGAACTTCAGTCTCTGGAATTTGCATATTGGCTCTCTGAGTCTTATACTTTTCAATCTCACTGAAGGCCAGCAGACAGGAGATTATGGGACTTCTTGTCATTCATGATGGCAGGGACCAAATCTACTGTATGTACATACAACCTACAACATAGAAAGCTCTTCACAGACATCTTCCCTTTGCTCTACACCCAATACAACATTGTAGTTGCTCTCAGTCCAGCCGGTGATGACCAAGAGCTGCAAGGAACAAACTTACAGCACACTAGAAAGCAAACAGGAAGTACCAAGCAGAGCTGAGCCACTGTAGAGACACTGTGCTGGTGTTTATCCCTCTGCTAGGTTTTACACACACACACACACACACACACACACAGACACACACACACACACACACACGCACACGTGCTGGTGATTAAAGAAGCAAGGGTTTGAAGAGGAGGCGGTTTCCATAAACAGTTGTCTTGATGCATTGGAACCTGAGCCAACCGGGGGCAGTGCCCTGGAACCCTCTTTAATCTGTCTTGTGATCTCATTTCCACATGGACCGAGGACCATGTTCATGTGACCTGAGAGAGAACTGGGCCTGGAGCCTGAAGACATCAGTTTTTATCCAGGAAACAGAGCAGCCTCGAGGCTGTAGATGAGGTCTGCTGTTGACTCTGGACAGCGGACGTTACTGAGAACAGAACTCTGATGCCCACCCCTGCTTCTAGAGACGGGCACCATGGTTCCTTGGGGAATAATCTCTGACTACCCTGTCAGAACATGGTGAAATTACAATAAGGACTCTGCAAACACTGAATTCCCTAACCATGATGTCACGAGGAGCTTCTGAAGAAGCAGTTATTCAGTTATTCAGTGGAGCGGGTGGACGCGGCTAACGTTTGAGACTCACAGCTGAAGATTGTTCTGGAAACAGGCCCCCTGGGGCTGGGTGGAGGAGAACCTGACCTACAGACAGCTTGCTTGTACCAGTGGCACACAGTGTCTGAGGATCTGCCTGTGTTTAGCCAAGCAGCCATAGTGAGAAAAGACTTGTGAATCACCCACTGCAGATGTTCTGCCCTGTGCAGTTTGTAAACAACATCCATTCCCAGCACCTCTCTGGCCTCCTGGGCAGCTGTGCTCTGAGCAGTGTGGTGATCAGTGATGCTAATCCCATAGTTCAGAGGCCCTGGGTGTCTGGAGTCCAGAGGGCTTGGTGGCTGCAAAGTGATTTAGCCTAGCGTGGCTCTACTCCTTATACTTCACCGATGAGGAAGGTCAGCAAGCTCGCCCTCACCGTTCTGTCGGGTGGAGCACGTGCTGATCATCAGCGCGCCACTGTAGAGGATAGAGTGAGTCTTTTAGGATCACTTGGGTGCAGATGTGAGCAGAGAAATCCCCACTGTGAGACCCAGAGAGAGAGGGTGAGACCTATGCCTCTGCTCCCACTTGGCTGCCAGGTGGAGAGTGAAATTCCTGCCTTCCAGAGTTAGCTCCAGAGTGAACACTGGGACAAGAGGAAAGCTGGTTCACTCACCCAATTCCGGGGGATCCATATTGCAACCTAGCTGTCTCCTGATCCCTTGCCTGGCCGCTCGGTTTACCCTTCAGATACAAAAGCCTTGAGCCCAGGCATGGGCCACTGTTTTGGAGGAGCTGATTTAAGGGGTGGCACTGAGCATCTCTGAAAGACTGTGGGAGGCATAGGTGGACATGCAGAGGTACTGGAGGCTTGTGTTGCTTGCATATGGGCTACACCAGGCTAGATGACTGCTTAAGACCATCCAGGGTCTGAACATTTGCCTTTCAATTCTCTTTTGGGCTGGCATCTAATGGCTTGGAAGTCATTCAGATTTGAAGAACTCTTGGTGCTTGTAGTCACAAATTGCACCATTGCTAAAATGCTGGTTTGTTTGTTTTCAGGCATCAAATCCATCACGGTACAGCCACTGGCTGCCTTTTTACAGAAAGAATAGAGGACCCCATTCTTCAGTGTGTAAGGGGCCCTGCCACACACCAATGAGTTACAGAGCCAGAGTTTAACCAACCCAGGAAGTACTCAAGCTCAAGTATGATCATTTACTTGCAGTAGGGGCCCTAAGTCCCAACCTCAGAACACTTGACCTTCCTCTGGGAAGTGGTGGTACCCAGGTGATATGATGTTGGTGCTGGTAGGGGTCCTGAGCTGACCCTCAAAGGTGCAGGCACTGGAGTTTGACAGGCTCCTCCCAGCCCATCATCAATAATGCTGAGTGATCAGTCAGAGAAGAGCCCCAAGTGACCAGGGCAGTGCTCTTTGATAAAGAATGAGAACCAAGTTTTCTTACTACATATGAACTCTTTCAAATGGGACTCTGAAGTGAAATCTTTCCTCTCACTTGTAGTGGAGACGGTGTGCCCAGTGCCATCTATTCACAACTTCCCTATGGGTATAGAGGGGAAAGATGGGGAGGATATTGGTTGTCTGGTATGTGTACTCTGTGTGATATGCAGTGCAGAGTGTGTAGGGCTTCTATAGCATGTGGAGTGTGGTATATGGTTACATAACATGCATGTACATAGTGTGTTTCTGATGCATATTATTTGTGTGTTGTGTGTAATGTGTATGTGGTATGCCTAAGTGTTATACGTGGTGTGGGTGCTATATGCATATGTGTATGGTTTGTCTGGGGCATATATAATTTGTGTGTGGTGTGTGATTATGTGAGTTTGTGGTTGACTGTGTGTGGACTGTGCATGATTTGTATGTGATGTGGGTATAGTTTGTATACCATGTAGCACAAGCTGGGAATGTGTGAGTTTGTGCTGTGCAGTGTTGTGCGTACTGGGACTCCATTTCATGCAAGCGGTACAATCTGGTGACAGCTGTAGTTGTTGTGACTAGCAGGTATGGATGCTTTGCTTTCAACTATGACATATTTTATTCTGTATAGATGTCTTTCTCCCTAGTGTAATTCAAAGGGAAGCTACAATTTGCTTGTCCAGGAGAAAATCTGGCTGGTTCCTAGTCTAGGTGTTCTTGACTCTGCCTCCATACCTGATGCTCACATACGTGGTCTTTTCCAGATCAGCCAATTCGTCCTCCTTAGTTTCTGTGAACAAGAATTCAACTTACTTCTCTGAATATTTCCATATATACCACTCAATCAGTAGTTCAGATATTGGCAAAGACTAAGATTACTTGTTTCTCAGATCTGATTTCTCCATACTCCAGTTACCTTGTGCCTTCAGGAAATCTTCTCATTTGACCCAAGAAAGTCTTGGTCCTGTTATTGTTCTAATGTTTCCACCTCAGATCACTGTCCTCTGAATGTTCACTTCTGTCCACAGAAAATATAGTGATATGGAATGTGGGTACATCTCTGTCCAGGTTGCTCAGGGGGAGGTGAAAACCACACCAGAGTCTTGGCTCTGACCTTCGGCTCTGACCTGCTACTGGCCTTGGGAATTTAGATACCAAGGCAACCAGGCCTCCAGAGAGGTTACCTTCGGAGAAGTCACTACCACTCCTTCTGATCTCAGCAGATCCTGGGTGCCTCCTCTTCTCTCTCTTGTCAGCTACCAGGACTCATTGTATACAACTTCAGTACCCCAAGGCCAGTCTATTCTTCCAAACTGGGAGCTATTGCCAAGGCTCAAATCCCCCTTTGTGGGTTTCATGGACCATCTTATAAAATACTTCCAAGCACAGGCCTGACTGCCCTTGACCTTGAGACAGTCTGTAACCATTTAAAATTCATGAAGGCTCTTCAGACATCCCCTCTGGGTGGACTAGTAATGGAAGCTTCAGAATTTGTGTTATGGTGCATCAGGTAAGAATTCCTAGGGAACAGTGGCTGGGAGTAGGGGTGAGGTAACCCAGGCCACCTCTGTACTTGGGGGGGGGGGTCATGTTTCTTGACTTGTTTCATTTCCTCCCACCGGGGACTGTATTGAGTGCTATGTGTATGTGTATGTGTATGTGTATGCATGGATGTGTTTATTTCATGGAATACAGACAGGGCACATTTCAAAGATCATACCCCTCCCAGCACAGTTGAGTTACATAGTTGGCTTTTCATGTTGACTTGACTTAGTGTGGGCGGGAAGCATGTGCGAGGGACTCGTATGTGCTGGAGGCGGGATGAGAGCAGGCCTGGTGGGAAGACCTTGAGATGGGCGAACAGGGAGGATAGGGAAGGTATCTGGAGTCACATGGAATGAGGGTCCTAAAGGGACTATATGCTTGGGTTTGACACATAGGCCTGTCTCTTCCTTCCTCTGTAGACACCCAGGGCAATCTGCCTCTTGTGGACTGTCTTCTATCCTGGGCATACAGCTCTGCTCTTGACCTGCTGCAGAGATGGTGGGAGTGTTGGTCAACCTGTGGTACCTGAAGTATGGGGTTTGCAGAATGAGTTTTTTTCAGAGTGAGAATGCTGGGAGATGACACATTTGCAAAATACATCTTGTGAACTGGATGTAAGTTTGGTACAAATTCTTCCTCTTTCTTCTACCCTTCTGCTTCCTCCCAGATACAGTTTTGACCTGGAAAGCATCAACATCATTCTTGAACAAAAAATTATTTTGGGGGTGGAGTGGGGTGGGTGACAAAAAGAAAGCTCTGATGTAGAAATTGAAATTTCACACTCCTAAAGGCCAGGATGGCTGCAGAGGTCAGCAGGCAGCCTGTTTCTCCACCTCTGTTGCTCCTGTGCGTGTCAGAGGCCCATATACTAGGAAGGCATGCTGGCCATCTGTGTCTCCTGTGCCCCTTGAACACACTCAACTCTTTCATGGGGGGGTGTCCTACTCATCTGGTGAATGCATCGGCACAATGCAATCTGCTTTCTTAACAGATGTCCTGGGGCCGGGCCAGGGGGCAGGGTAAGGGTTGGGTGGGGGAGCTCAGCTAACAATGCCTAGAAGTCACCTGAAGACTTTATGAGGCTTTTGACTGGGGTCTGGGGGTGTTCACTGAATTCACTTTAATGGCAACACACCTAATTTGGGCACTGTAAGAGTTAGGTATCCAAAGAGCATCTAGTCCCCATCTAGAGGGAGGGTTTCTGTTTCCCATCTGTTTGTGGGGATTTCTCAGTCTGCTTTTCTGAAATCACCAAGTAGGGAAGAACTGTGGCTGATCCTCTCAGGCCCACAGGCCCCTCTGTGGAGTCTGAACTTCATTCACACATGTGTGCCCACTGATGTATTCTGTCTGTCATTCACCTGCTGATTCCCACATGGGGGTTTATGTCTTGCTTGGAGCCCACAGGTGTAAATGCACAAAGGACATAGCATGGATATCACTGGAGGCAGCCAATGGGCTTGCTTCTTAGATTATCCATTGTCTAGGCGTGTGCCGTCTTCCCTCCCTCAGGTAAGCTGCAAGTATCTCAGAGGAATGTTTAAGTTGTTATAGGTTGGCCTTTCCTTTAGGAATCCCCACTGCCTGCCTTGTTGCCCTGGAGACCTCTGTTTCTGCTATCAAAATGGAAGTAACCAAAGACGGCGTGACCTAAATGTTGCCCCCAGTAAGAGCTATATACCTCTTTTAGATCCTTCTAGAAGGCAAAGCAGCTGGGTGATAGAAAAGGGTCAAGATGCCACAGGTGGCATCAAAGGCCTGATTATCCTGTTTGCTGGGTGCAGGTAAGCTGGCAGAGAACTGCTTACAGAGAAAGCCACATAACAAGGGATCCACGGTTCTTGCCCATCTGACTCCAGTGAGTTCTGTGAGACTCTGCAAGCCTGTGATTCCTTGGACATCAGTCTCCCCACAATCTAAGTGAATGGCCCAGATTTCTGGCCCCTCCTCTGCTTCAATGTTTCCATTCTGCGGCACTTGAGAGTTGGCATTCCTAGCACCCCAAAGGAGGAAGCAAGCTGAAGACCCTACCCCAAAAGACTGGTGCTCACAGGGGCCAGGAGTTTGCACCAAGGTGGGCAGCTCACAGGGCCGTGAAGATGGCTGCTAGTTCATCTCACAGTTTCCTGGATACAGAGAGCAGCAATAGGGAACCCAGGCTGTAGGGGGCGCTACAGAGCAGCCTGAAACCTCAGATGCATATAAAAGACACCTAAGGACTATGCACAGTGTCTGCCAGAAGGTCCCTGGACACCAAGGACACGGATTACAGGAAGATGTAATTGCCTGAAGTTGGGTAGTAACACCTGGAGACTGGGAATAGGTGTTGTGAAGAGGGGAGTCTCATATTTTACCATCTTACAGGTGACAGCTGAAGGTGTGTGTCCCTTAAGCTATGGAGGAAAAGTGGAAAAGCCACTGTGGAAAAGTCTATGAATGCTTGGCCACAGCACATGTTGAAGGCGACTAGGGTGCAAACATGTTCTTGCTGGTAAACTCTTCCCACAGAAGGCTGAGTTACTGAAGAACAACTTAACCAAGGGCCTCTCAGGACCTGCTAGTACCTCAGAGTCTGCTCAGAGTCAGAAGTGCTTGTGGGGTGGGAAAGACAGGAGACATGCCACCCAACAAACCTTCGCTTTAATGATCAGAGCATTTTAGATGGACCAACACATATATATGTGAGTAGGGTTTGTGTCTCAGAACTCAAAAGCTGAATCCCATGGGTCCCTGAGTGTCCTCTGTAGGTTTGGCTCTGGCTGTCACAGTATATCTAGAAACCTTTTAATGTCTAGCCTCAACCTGCTGTGCAGATGCTCTAAAAAAGCAGGCCACTAGGCCAAGGATTTGTCTCTCACAAAGCTTCCAAATGTATGCTAGAAGATTAACAACAACAACAAAAATGATAAATAAATAAAATTTACAAAGAAAAAAAAAGATTAACAGAAAAACAAAGCCCAAAGGATCTTGTACAATTTACAACTCTCAAAGTGCCCCCCCTTTCATTAATAACCTCCTTCCACCACAGGTTTTTAGGTGCTCTCTAACTTGTGGGCAGTGGACCTGATATTATCTAAGATAAGAAGGGCAAAGTTCTAATAGAATTGGCCAGGGTGCTAGCAGCAGGGGAGAGCTTGCCTAGCTTGGAGCCAAGTCTGTGCTGGGGTTACTTGCTGGTGGTGGTTCAGGTTTCTGTGGCCTGCGGGTTTCCCTCCGTTTAGGGTTCAGAGGCTCCTCGCTTTCCCAGCAAAAGCTTTGGGAACCGCTCCAAGCCTTTTGTCCTGATGGCTGTCACGTGTGCATCCAAGAGTTGCGTGTGGATGTAAGTGGGTCTGACTCCAGGCAGCGCTTGGCTGAGAGGCTGAATGAGCTGCAGCTGGTGCTGGTGCAGCTGCCTTTGAAAGGCCTCCACCTTCAGAGGGTTGACCTCCCACAGAAGAGGAGCAGCCGTGAAACTTGGGGTGACAGCACTACCCTAGGGGGCACCGGGGATGGTGCAGTTTCGCCGAGTGGCTTGTGTGTGGTAGGTAGTGCCATGCGTCACATCTGCTGAGCCAAGGCTGGATCGTTAGGGGTTCTCAGATCTACCAGGTGACATTTGACACATGTGGGGTTCATGTCTTGGCTCCGTGTTCTTGGCAGAGCTCTCTTCTGACAGAGGAGGAGGTGCTGTCTGGTCCTGTCCGGAGCCAGGGGCACTTGTCTTCCTTGTTGCCTCCGTCTTGGGTGGACCATATATATCCGAGAAATGGAGATTCCCATCCGGAGGCCCAGGAGTCATCTGTCATTGCCACATCTGGTAATCAGCCTGTGAGACACAGACCCCATGTCTCAAAGCTGAGGGAAGTATTTAACCATGCACATCACAAACAGCCCACAGACAGTTGGCTTTGGTGGTTTGAGGGGGCTCAGCAGGCCAAGTGTTGTCTTACAGAGGGGCAAAGACAATCAGAAGATGGAGGCAAATTTCATGGCCCCGCTGCTTGAGCAGAGAAAGCTGCATTCACTACCCCACCAGCTGGGAAAGTTCTTTGGGCTCTTTGGAGAGAAACCAGGAGTGTGCCGGGAGCCTGGACGCTCTCCCGGCTGAGGTTCGGATGCAGGTGATCTCACTCGAGATAGACTTTCTTGTTTTCTATTAGCCTGATGAGATTATGGGCCAGAAGAAAGCACTTGCCCAGCATTGCTTTTATTTGGTCGTATGGTTTATTTTATTGGATAGTTTATGTATTTACATTTCAAATGTTATCTCTTTTCTCAGTTACCCCCTCCCATCCCCTCCCCCTTCTTCTATGAGAATGCTCCCCCTCCCACACCACTCAACACCCTGGCATTCCCCTACACTGGGGAAATGAGCCTTCACAGGACTAAGGGCTTCTCCTTCTATTGATGGCAGACAAGGCTATCCTCTGCTACATATGCATCTGGAGCTATGGGTGGCCCTATTTGTACTCTTTGGTTGGTGGTTTAGTCCCTGGGAGCTCTGGAGGTCTGGTTGATTGATATTGTTGTTCTTCCTATGAGGTTGCAAAGCCTTTCAGCTCCTTCAGTCCTTTCTCTAACTCTTCCATTGGGATCCCCGTGCTCAGTCTGATGGTTAGCTGCAAGCATCCTCATCTTTATTAGTAAGGCTCTGGCAGAGCCTCTCAGGAGGCATTCATATTGGGCTCCTTTTTAGCAAGCACTTCTTGGCATCAGCAGTAGTGACTGGGTTTGGTGGCTGCATATGGAATGGATCCCCAGGTGGGGTGGTCTCTGGATGTCCTTTCAGCTTCTCCTCCACTGCAGTGCACTCACTGTGGCCTTCAGGTGACCTCAGACTCTGGGCAAATCCTCCTGTCGCAGCCTACAGAATACTGAAGTGATTGGCACAGCTGTGACACGTGGCTCTGCTCTTTTCAGAATGAGATTTCTTGTCCACCTTTATCTCACAGCTCCTGTCTGTAAAGGATCATCGGCCAGCATGGACAAGCAACCCAGAAAACCTTTCAGGTCAGACATTGAAGACCTTTGCCATATGGGAGAGAAAATTAAGCACATTATTTTATTTTGGAGAAAGAAGAAAAGCAGAAAGAAAAGTATCTGGCTTTTTCGTGGAAGGAAATGGAAGCATGCACCCGACTGGTATCTACTTTCCCTGGCTACTGTGTATCACCTCGGGAATGTTCCTCGCTGCTTGAGTTCCTTGGGGACAAGGGATTGCCAAACTTTCTGTGAGTTCCCTTGCAAATTAGGGCAGAAGTAAACTTAAAATCTAGAAAGTTCCATGCTCTGAGAGTTGGGAGAAGGCTGCCGTGACACAAACATACAAGTCAGAGGACCACTTGTGGGAGTCTGTTTCTTCTTCCACTGTGTGGAACCCGGGCTCGAACTCAGGTTGTCAGGCTAGGTGACAAGCCCCTCCACCCACCAAGTTACCTTGCCAGCCCTAAACTTAAATATTTAAAAACACTATTTTATTTTAGTTGTATGAATATTTTGCTTACAAGCATGGCCTCTTACCATATGAATGCAATATCTATGAAGATCAGAGAAAGGCACCGGATCTCTTGGAACAAGAGTTGCAGACATTTGTGAGCTTCCACTGGAGGCTCTGAGAACTGAGACCAGGGCCTCTGAAAGAGCAGCCAGTGTTCTTAAGTGCTGAGCCGGCTCACCAAGCCAGAGTTACATATTTTATTTTATTTTTTAAGATTTATTTATTTTTATTTATATGAGTTCACTGTAGCTGTCTTCAGACACACACCAGAAGAGGGCATCAGGTCCCATTACAGATGGTTGTGAGCCACCATGTGGTTGCTGGGAATTGAACTCAGGGCTCTGGAAGAGCAGTCAGTGCTTCTAGCTGCTGAGCCATCTTTCCAGCTTAAGATTTACATATTTTAAATGAAAGTGTTGAATGGAGGGTTTATCAAGTGACTCTATATTTTCAGAAATTTCCATCAACCCATCATATGCATGTCTCCTGACATTTTGATCTCTGGCATGTTAACGTCTGGGTTATTTCTGCCTAGCTCTCAGCTGTGAGACCGTAAGAGGAAGAAGGGTGTGTGTTATTCTGCAGAGTCTCCAGGTATCTCCAGTGACTTCTTTGTTACACTTTACCAAACAGGTAGCCTTAGACAGCACTGTCCTGAGGTGAATGTTGAGGGAGATCACAGATGGCTTCCAGGAACTACCCTTGGGTCACCTTCTAGATGCTTCCACCCCACCCAAGGTGTGTAAAGAGCCAAGAAGCAGGGCTTCTTCTGGTGTCCTCTCTGTGTCAGCAGGACACCGCACACTAAGCACCAAGCAGAAAAGTGAATAGTTTCCTGCACACATAACCAGGTAAGGAAAGTCTCGGAAAACAAGGTCACACGCATGGAAAACCTCAGTAGTAATGAATTCACCTCAAATCATTTGTCTTCAATTCCTACGCAATACTGAGGTCTGCTTGGGGAAAACAAAATCCAACGGGCACATTGAAGATATCAACCAGTAGGAGACAAACTTGGGGGAGCTTTAAAGTAAATGCCTTCAGATGTTCGTGAGTTACCCACTGGCAAGGACACTCAGACTTCCCTTGGCTGCGTCCCCGTGGTAAAGAGCTTGTCTCTCCTTGCCTGTTTATTCTACAAAGCAAATGTGACCATGCTTCTAGAACTTAAAGATCTATAAATAAGAAGTCAATGTCACAAAAACATGAATTAATTTGTTTTCGATTTTATAATTTTCATTATAGAAAGAAAAGAGCTCATGGTTTATAGTTAGCTGAAAAGTCTTAAGGAGCTCTTTATTAAGGGAGAGAATAAGAAACAACGCTGGTTTTAAAATCTGGGCCTTCAGTGGATTCACTGTAGAAGCTGGAGGTTGCCAGTTTCTCTGTCTACAAAATATTCTCAAGAAGCCTGTCTCTGGGTGTTAGCTTTTCAAAACCCAACAAGCATCTTATAATTTACTTCAAATGTAGCTCATATCTAAGGTTCTAACAGCTCATTGGGGCATATTGCACCTTTCTAGAAAAGTACTAATTGATTTAGGTTTGCAAATAAATATAAATGTAAACATTCATGGCAGATACTTCTATGTTTTGCTTCTCAGTAAGAAGAACAAAATTAAGACATTTGAAGGCAAAAAGGTGGAACTGTAAACACCACATGAACATATATGTGGGATATATATGTATATGTATATAGACTGTGGTGGTTGGAATGAGATTGCCCTCCCCTATATTCATATATTTGAATACTTGGTACTCAGTGGTTGATGGGCATACACATCCATCCATCCATACATACATACACATATATACATACACACATGCACACATACATACACAAACATATACATACATACACACATATATACATACATGCTCATTTATACACATACATATATACATGCACTCATACACATATACACATACAAACATACATGCATAAACATACATACATACATACACATGAATACATACATATACATAATTCATACCGGCATACATGTATTCAACTGCCTATCCATGGACGCTAGTAAAGATGAAAATAAGGGGAGTTGAGGTTCAACTGCAATATTTCTAAAAGGAAGCATGAACAAAGCCAAACTACAGTCAAGAGAAAGAGTAATAATGATCAAAACAGAAAGCCACCAGGAAGGGAAAATGGCAGTGGGACCTATGGGTAAATATGAAAGGTAATTTACCTAAAAGTCAGTTAATAGACAATTCACTAAATAGTTTTTTAAATACTTTAACATTTTAGATATTAGTGCATTTCACTAAAGTAAAACAGTCATAATGAGATCTTTTCAAGTGTATAATGTACTTAAACAATCTTTGCTTCTCTCTTCTGTCCCTCACAGGTCCCCTTCCCCATCCCAAATATTACCCCTCCTGCATTCATGTGGTGTGTGTGTGTGTGTGTGTTAGTTATTTTCTATTGTGTAAAAAATACAACCAAAGCAATTGAGAAAAGAAAGTGCTCAGCTGGTCTTACAGTTGTTGCTAGCTGGGATAGCATACCTCTGTGTTCTTGGGTTTTACATCTATGGATTTGAGCCAATGTAGTTTGAAGATAGTTGCAAAAAAGTTATGTCTGTTCTGGATCTGCAGACATTCCCTTGACATCACTCCCTGAGCAGCAGGCTGCAACATCTGTCTACATACTTGCCTGATCATGGGAGTTTTGAGTCATTTAGAGATGGGCCAAGGAATGCAGGAAGGTGTGTGTAGGTCATATGCAAATATTGTGCCGTGAGCATCTCAGATTTATATGCACAGAATCTGGAGACAACAGCCTGTGAGCAACTTACCAGTTTACCAAACACAAACAGGCTTTCGGGATTCCTCATTTTCTCTCTCTCTCTCTCTCTCTCTCTCTCTCTCTCTCAAACACACACACACACACACACACACTACACACATACATATATACAACATACTACAGTCTCTCTTTCACACATAATCACATACATATATACAACATGTTGTATGTTGTGTACAGAGGCTTCTCAGTAGTGGAGAGGTGTGGGCCCACTTGTGGAGTATTCAAACCTTTTCTTTATCGACTATACTTTTTCTCTGGGCTCTCCCAACCAGGGCGGAAGTATTTGGAAGCATGTGGTGAATCCTGGTTTTCAGACATGGTTCCTCACCCAGCTGGAGGATCTGGCTGCTTCCTCGGTGAAGTCAAGCTGATGCCCATGGCTACACATCTGGATACACAGATGTACCAAGATGCAGTCTCCAGACTTCATGTTAATTATTCTGAGCTGGGAAACCTGGGTCCTGAAGCTTAGGTGGGGCACAGGAGTAAGGTGCCAGACTGTTACAGCGTCCTCGGTTGTCTCTTCCTCTTCCCTTCACAATGTCTTGATCACTGAGATCCCGGCACTAACATGTTCCAACACAGCTTTTGTTTCTGGTTATGCCTGATGCTCCACCGCCCACTAGGGAATTACCATCTTAGGAAATCTGTTGTCCCTCAGGGGGGACTTAGCCCCTGGCCTGTGGAGGAAGATCTCACCAGCTGCTCCCTGGGGTCAGGAAACTGAACTGTCTTATTCTGCTTGGGAGGTGTGTGAGGAGGTCACTGGCAAGCTGAGTGGGCTTGCAAAGAAGGAAACAGGACCTGGAGAGAGGTGGGCCTGGGGCCTGTTATACCTCATAGGAAGACAGTGCTGCCTGCTGTGTTCCTATCATGCACACGGTGGACCTGAGTTAGCTTCTGTCGGGTTAGCAGTACATGGACCTCTCCCATGGGCTCCTTTCAACTGAGCTGAGTGTTGTAGCCCAAGCTACTTGAGTCTAACTGCTTTGCAAATACCCACTTCCCTTTCAGTTTGCTTTGCTGTGTGTGCGTGTGTGTGTGTGTGTGCGCGCACACACACATACACACAGGATGAGTCATGCCTTAAGCCTTCTGAAAGTCAAAGAAGAGAAAATGAACAGATGCCTCACAGGAGGCGAGGGCCTGGTATTGTTTTCATCAAAATGAAGACAAAGGAAGAAACACAGAAACTGAGGGTTTTAAGAGAAAATCTTCATGGCAGCTGACTCAATGACCTTCCTAATCCTCTGGTCCCCACACCGGGAAATGCTTCCCAAGAGGCCTGGAGGAGGAGCCCCATAAGAGTCAGAGGCCAAGACAGGGGTGTGATTAAATAAAGGTGTGGAGATGTGTGTGTGGGGGGGCAGTTGGAAGGGCATGCTCTGGAAAGTGAGAGTGCTCTCACTGAAATCACAGGCCACCTCTGTGTTCTTTATTATCTGTGTGTTTCACAAGATTCAAGCATCAATTTATTGATCAGGAAAAAAATACAGATAATTTTAAAGATCAACTTTCAGGTCTTCATTTAATGCAGTAGGTGGATGTCTTTGTTCCAGGCCATCCAGTGGCTGAAGAGCAATGGGGGAGAGGACAAACCTGGGGGTGCCAACATCATACTTTCTTACCTCCCACCTGTATGTGGCCCAGAGGACTGTAGTTTGTCAAAGACTTTGAAATGACTTTTAAAAACCACTGGCTGAGATGAAGGTCATGTGACATCAAGTATCATATACTGTTCAATGGTGGTAAGCACCTTCATATTGCTGCTGGGCTGTTCTCCACCTTGTTCACAGCATCTCCCATGAGTTCAAAGCAAACCCACCATCACTGCCACATTTGAATCTGCAGTGGGTCCTGCAGGCTTGCATTTTCATTGCTTGCATGGTTATGGATAATTCACCTCTTCCACTCCCCCCTCCCATCCCCCCCCCACTAGTTTCATTCCATTGTTGTGATGAACACCATGACCAAAAGCAACAGAAGGTTTAGTTCAGTTTACAGGTGTTATGATCTATCATGAAGGGTAGTCAAGGCAGGCTTGCTGTTGCACACAGCCTTACTTCTGCAAGGAGCGCACTCATAGTAAAGAAAGTTACAGAAGGAGCCATGAAGGATGAGAAGCTTGCTGGCTCACTCAAAGGCATGTACTTAGCTAGCTTTTATAGCCCAGGATAAATGGCGCCACTTAGAGTGGGCTGGATACTCCTATATCAGTTAATATTCAAGACAATCCCTTATAGACATGCCCACAGCAGTGTGGGGGAATCCCAGCTGGGCAATCTCTCAACTGAGACTCACTTCTCGGGTGAGTCTAGGTCAAGTTGAAAGTTAAAGCTCACTAGGACAGCATCTCTGAAGCGATGGACTGAAACCCTTCAAAATAGTGAGTCCAAGCCAGTCTTTTGTCTGTAGGCTTCTTGTGTCGGGTATTATATAGTCTCAGTGATATAGAAGCAACTGACACATCAGTCAAATAGTTTCTGCTCCTCCCTCACCACTGGGCCTCACTCATTTGCCTTCTGTTTGTAGAAACTTTCTTAAAAGAAAAAAAAACTAATATTGTAATTTTTAAAAAAAAGTCATAGCTCCACTCAGCCTCTGTGAAGGCAAATGTGTTGTTACAGCCCACGTGTAAGGTGACTTTAGGGGACTCTTTCCAGGTGCAGACCCTATGGGCTTGGAACCATTTCTGGCTTGTTGGACTCCAGATCCTTACAGTCTTGAACTCGGAGTGCTGGTGTGCTGTCCTGATGGTCCAGCCTGGGCCTGGCTGCCTTATAGGATACAGCACTTACTTTAGCAAAAGCCTAGGAATTCTGAGCCTCCTAGGGTTAAGTGGGGTGTTGACCACTGAGGAGCATATCTAAGACAGCATGCACTTGAGACGGCAGGGGATTTGCTGGGTTGAACACTGACCACGGTGGCAGCTTCAGTCCCATCCTGAGAACCCCAACACCTGCCTTTCTACTCCAGACTGGTTCCTTGGGGCTTCGAACCCCTGTCAGAGATTCAAAATTCATGAAATCCAATATATGTGTCTTAGTCGGGGTTTGTATTCCTGCACAAACATCATGACCAAGAAGCAAGTTGGGGAGGAAAGTGTTTATTCAGCTCACACTTCCACATTGCTGTTTATCACCAAAGGAAGTCAGGACTGGAACTCAAGCAGGTCAGGAAGCAGGAGCTGATGCAGAGGCCATGGAGGGATGTCACTTGCTGGCTTACTTCCCCTGGCTTGCTCAGCCTGCTTTCTTATAGAACCCAGGTCTACCAGCCCATGGATGGCACCACCCACAATGGGCTGGTTCCTCTCCCCTTGATCACTAGTTGAGAAAATGCCTTACAGCTGGATCTCATGGAGGCGTTTCCTCAACTGAGGCTCCTTTCTCTGTGATAACTCCAGCTTTCATCGAGTTGACACAAAACCAGCCAGTATAATATGGATTTAATGGATACAGTTTCCTTTAAGCATAAGCATCTTCAATAATTTAAAACAATGGACTGGTCAAGCCTTCAATGACCTTAGGAAGGAGGGGAGAGTAACTACTTACTTCACCCTGGGAATTGAGGGGGTGGGGAAGAGAGGAGGACTGAGCTGGTGGGGAGAGGAAGAGAGGGAAGAGGGAGGCTGGCCGGCAGCCATGTGTGAGGCAGCATTAAGCTTGATTGCCCTTGGTCGGAAGAAACAGCAGGCAGAGCTATGCCTCTCAAACTTACCCCACAGTAGCTTGGAAACAGCTCAGAAGTTCAGATGGGGCCTCTCACTCAGTCTTAGGGATAGGAGAGCTTCTGCACCACCTCCAAGGTAGCCCTAGAATCTGCCCACAGGCAGACTTCCAGGCCACCTTCCTCTCAACACTGTGACTGACAACTCAGTACACCTCCAGAGGCTGCACTTGAGAATGCTGTCCACAGAACTCCGCCCACTTTCCACTGCTGAGTCAGACAAGCCTTGTTTTCAGTTGATTACTGTCTGTGGGTGTCTGTCTCTCTTCGTGCGTCTGTATGTGTAGATGGAGGTCATAGGACAGAGGTCACCTCAGGTCATCAGGAAACACAGAGGACAATTCATAACAGTAGTAAAGTTACAGTTACGAAGTAGCAAAGAAAATAAATTCATGGTTGCGGGGTTACCACAACATGAGGATGACTCTCAGAAATTGGCTCTGGCCTACCACACGGCTTCATCCTCTGGGTTTATCAAAACATATAATTAAATTCTTTGCACCTAAGCATTTTAATTATTTTTGATGTTAAAAGGAAAAAGCACTCCTTTGTCAACCACCCCACCCCCGATGTCACCAGAGAATAACAGCCCATTCAAGACTATCTATCATATCTGAACTGGCCTCCTTAGCTGTCCAAGTTTCTTTGTACACTCACCCTTAACCTTCAGTGCTGTATTCTAAGACTTTATTTCTGAGTTAAAACATAAAGTGGGCTGTGTATGGTGGTGTGACACCTTTCAGCTCAGCTCCTCAAAAGTAGGTCTCTTAGTGTGGAAAACAGTTTACAAGATCAGAATACCAAACACCAAATTGGATCTCACCAGGAGCTGTGAAAAGACTCCACTTGGCACACAGTGGTTAGGGACCGCATGTGGGTCAAAAAGACTCTCTTCTGCTGCACGGAGTCAGTGATGGTTTCTTTAGAGACACATGGAAAACAGGGCTGAGATGTAGCTCAGTTGGCAGCGTGCTTGCTTAACACGCAGAGTCTGGGTTCAGTCAGCACTGAATGAGTCGGGTCTTCATGACCCCACAGCCCCTTACCACTGACTGCTGCTGAGTTCTCTCAGCTCTTGGCTAAATGAAATTTGGAGCTTGTTATTTTGGTCGCATAGATATTATCTACAATCAAAGCCTCTATGATACCAAAACCACATCTCTCTCTCTCTGGTTGATATTTTTTGTTCTCTCTGAAGTTAATCGCCATCCCATGGTCTATAAAATTTGTTTATTTTTCTGTTTGCCTGTGTTAAATTCAGCCTCAGGCTTTGGTACAACCTCTAACCTGCTCCCTTCGATGTGTTAACCACATCTTCTGCTCCAAACTCCTCCATGACTGAATTTGCTCAATTGGATCAGGGAGGAACTCTAAGGGGTCACCCTCCAGGGAACAAAGACTCACCACCTAGGAGAGAAGAGGAACTCAGCACATACCACAAAGCTAAAAGGAACCTTAATCTTCAAATAAAATAAAGCAAAGGCAGAGGCTTAAGGGCGGGTGACTTGTCACCTACCCTCAGTATAGGCCTGCCTTAGGGTTGGCCCAGCACAGGTAGGAATAGACAGGATTTAAAGACATCAGATGTTAGAGCATCAGCAAGGTCAGACCCAGGCTGTGCAGGAGCTCATGAGCCCAAGTCCAGAGAATGAAAGCCAATGGGAACCAACTTATTAGAAAAAGCACAGAAGAGGAATGGACACTTGGAACTGCACAGGGTGACAGGAGAGCCTTGGCCTTGTGTTTTTGGTCTTTGTTTTTACCATTATATGGGTGTGGCTGGATTTTCATTGCCTAACATCCAAGTAAAGATGCCCAGAAGTGGAATTGCCTGTCAAGGGTGCACACTTTGGCAGGTGGAATAGATGTAGTTGGCCCTGTAGGAGGCAGATGCTGTGTAGAATTGTGGTATGCTGGTTAGATTTGTTGTTTTTAATTTGACATGAGCTAGGGTTATCTGGGAGAGGGAGCTGAAACTGGAAAAAAAAAGGATACCACCATCAGATTGGCCTGTAGAAAAAAGGATACCACCATCAGATTGGCCTGTAGGCAAGTCTGGGGGTGTATTTTTAAAATTATAATTGGTGTGGGAGGGTTCAGCCCAGGAAGTGTGGGATTACCCATAGGTGAGTGCTTCTGGGTTCTATAAGAAAAGTAGCTGAGCAAGCCATGGGGAGCAAGCCAATAAGCAGCATTCCTCCATGGCCTCTGTATCAGCCCCACCTCCATGCTCTTGCCCGGAGTTCCTGCCCTGACTTTCCTTCATAACTGTGATTGGGATGCCTAAACCAAATGAACCTTTTCTTTCCCAAGCTGTTCTGGGTTATGGTGTTGATTCCAAACTAAGACCTATGGCATAGGGAGGTTAGGCTGGGAGGCTGTGTGCTCTCTTCCAGAAGTGCAGATGCTTCATGACCAGAGCCCGTTGAGTCTCGCACACTAAGCGCAGCCTGGAGGAGCGGATGTTCTCGAGTGTCATTGGATTTAATACTTCTTACCCGTGGCATGTCGCCGTGCGTGGCTGTGCAAGCTGCTTTCCAGCGTGCTCAGGAAACAAGTCAATCTTGAAGTATTTGTCGATGAGTAGATTTTATTTTTAGCCAAAGCCTTGGCCCAGAAGGAGGCCACATGCAGGAGATTAAGGTTTAACGGGAGCCATCTCAGCCAACAGCTGGGGAAAATAATTGTGGATGCTGATGGGAACCCCAGGGGAGCTGAGGATGGGGCTTTCCCTGGAAAGGCTTGACTGAGGCCATAGCTCTTTGGTGGTAATGCTTTGAAAGTGTCCTTCCATTTCCTGTCCTCTGGCCGGCTCAGCTGCTGCCTCTAGAGAGTCACCAGGCTCTGGCCCTCACGATCCTATTCTCAGAAGTTAAGTTCTGAAAGTTTCCTTGCTATGACCAGACACTGTCACATGGACAGAGGTCTTTCCGAAAGAGGACCCAGCATGAGGGCTTGGGCTGTCTGCAGGGCAAGATGTTCCTTTGGTGGCCTCTCTCTGCTGGGCACCTTAGGCACTTGGGGTTTAAAAAATATTTTTTCAGCACTTATTGTATGTGTGGGGAGGGAAGACTGCTAACTCTTAAAGTCAGAGGCAAGTTGTGGGAGTTGGGATTCTCCAGTTGCTTTGGGGATCTATGGAGGTGACTTAGGTGTACAGGCTGGCCCCTGACACCTTTACCCTGGCTCCATCCTGTTGTCATGATTATTTTGGATATGATTTTAATACATCCATGTTTCACTCTACTTGTTCAGGTGCAGCTTGCAGAGCTCCCAAGGAGCCCACTCACCATGAGCTCCAATAAACTTTGTAGTAGGGCATTCTTGCCCATCCCTTGAGTGGACATAATGGGAACAGAATTAAGGGGTCACGCTATACTAATGGTGAGCCATGGGTTTTGGACCCTGGAGAGTATACCATTGGCTCCTTTATCCCTGGAATGCTAGTATCTGTACCATATGCTCTGGCTCTTGTGGGTTGAAGGCAGCGTCAGTAAGTGGATTGAAGATGGAGTAAGGGAACCTCTGTGGGATCCAGGGCTGACATGGCTGGGCCTGACCCAAGTCTGAGGTCAAAGGCTCAATGTCATGAGCACCTATATCAGAAAGAATACCAGGGCACATGTTTCTTTTTTTCCAAAATATAAATTCACCAGCCATGTGGGCTACAATTAACCACACAGCTCCGCCTTCCCCTTGATGGCTGCTGATTGGCAACTACAGGTTATATTGCAGTCTTCATATGCATATTAGCCCTTGGATGACACTTTATAGCTCATAGATGCAGACAAACATACATGTGTATATGCACATTTATGTGGGTAACCATATAGACGTCATGGAGTTTAAAGAGACACCACTAGATTAAGAGGTAGAGAGTTAATAACAATGGTCATCAGCTCAGGAGGTTATCATATTGGATATTAATGGACTCAGTTGGTGAAGTCCTGGAGGCCCAGAGGGTAGAGGCATGGGTCTTCACTGGGAGAAGTGAAGGAACCAATGTTGGCAGAAGAATGGATGGATGGATGAATGGATGGATGGATGGATGGATGGATGGATGGATGGAGAGATAGGTAGGTGGATGGATGGAAAGGCAGTTTGAATGGGCCAGGTTAAGTAGTGGGTATCACACTGAGCTGAAGATCTGGGGACAGTTGGTAGTCTGGCAAGTGTTGGTTCCTTGCCTTTCATACCATCTGTCAGACGGCAGATTGGTCAGGTCATCAACACCACAGTGAGGGTTAGGTGTCCTTCTCTTTTACAGGGTCCAGGCAGAGGTGGTGCACGCTCTTTTGGACCTGTGTGTTTGATAAAATGCCTTTTCACATTTATTTTGTGTGTGTTTCTCTACACGGGTATGTTTGTTCATGTGCCATGGCATAGGTGTCTGTGGCAGTCAGAGAACAGCTTGTGGGACTCCGTTCTCTGTCCACCATGTGGAATCCAGGGATTGGACTCAGGTCCTCAAGTTGGCAGCAGACACCTTTAACCTCTGAGCCATTTTTCAGGCTGTGTCTTGGTCTTCTTGACATGGTTTTAATATACCCAAGTGTCCACATGCTCCCAGTCTACTTCACTGAGTTTTCCTTTGGTGAACAGGCTGGTACTGGTTCATGTCTTAAGGGTGGATCTGGGCACGTCATGATATCTACTTGCACAAACAATCTATAAGATCACTCTGTGTCTTTGTTTGCACTTAAAATGGTACTAGTGGCTATTTTGTAAAGCAGTTGCCCTAGAGGAAGCTATGACCTGAAAGCTACCATTGCATACAACATAGAGTAACCCAGAGCAGGCATGGTCTAACCTCTACATTCAGGTTGGACCACAGGCACTGCAGAGCCCAAGCCCCCTGGGCTATACAGACTGACTCTCTAGTATAGCGAATGGTTCTTCGGTATGGTTGGCATTTCCCACCATCGAGCACGATGGCCCCTCCCCACCCCATGGCCACCACACCCCAACAGACATCATTCCGTGGAGCCCACTGCCACAGTTTCTCTGAGAACTTCCCTTCCTCTCATTCCACCCTTAATCCATGCTTTCTCATCAGCTTTTTGTTTCCTGCTCCACAGTTCTCTGTCCCCAGGTACTGTGTGTAAATTTAAAACAGGGGATCTTGACCACCCCTTTTGTGGGCTGGCTTGGGCAAGAAATCAGTGGGACCAATGCCTGCTTCCCAGCACTCTTGTTCATTTGTACTTTTCTGATGGTCCACACTGAGGCTGCAGATGCCTTCTTCATCCCCCTACCCCACCAGCATGTCAGCTGCTCTCTCTGAGTAGGGAAGTAGTTAACCTGAACTGAGTATCAGCAGCTTCCTAGGAGTCAAGGAGAGTCTAATGTTCAGCGCATGCTCTAATGTTCAGCGCGTGCTCCAATGTTCAGCGCGTGCTCCAATGTTCAGCGCGTGCTCCAATGTTCAGCGCGTGCTCCAATGTTCAGCGCGTGCTCCAATGTTCAGCGCGTGCTCCAATGTTCAGCACGTGCTCCAATGTTCAGCGCATGCTCTAATGTTCAGCGCATGCTCTATAGCTCCTTTAACCCACACTCCCCAGTGTGGCTGCCATTGCAAGGCTCATTTAAAGACACACTCTGCTGTGAGAACAAGATGATGATTGGATCATCTTAGATCTTTAAAATCAAGGTTGCTTTTCCCCTTGAGGTGGCTGATCCCTTTGGGTTTGATATTTATCAGGATTGTGATATTTTTGTGAATAGGACAATAGGATCTATTTCCTTCAATATTCTAAGTGTCATCATAGGCAAATGATGTATTATATATTGGTCACATAACCTTTGCATGTATAGAAAGTTCTTTCTGCCTGTTTTTATCCTGTTGTCTCATTAATTTACTCATCCCTGTGTCCATAAATAGTCTTCTCTCATGCATGGAGTTTGCCTCCCTGTGATTTCAGTTACCTGTGGTCATCTCCAGTCAGAAAATGCTAGATGGGAAATTCCAGAAGTGAGCAATTAATAACTTTTCCTTTATGTGTTGTTCTGCCTAGGGTGATGACATCTCGTGCTACCCTGCTCTGTCTCACCCAGGATATGAGTCACCCTTTTGTCCAGTGTTCCCACATAGTGTGCACCACCAACCAGTTAGTCACCAGTAGCCAGCCCTTCAGCTATCGAAGCGTTTCTGTCCACGTGACACCCCCCGCCCTGATTTAATGGCCCAAGAGCAGTTGGTCTCACAACTTCATAAGAGTACATTCCTTTCATTGACCTGTTCTCTTATTGACTACAACTAGCTTATAGAGTGAACTGTCACAGTCTTCACTGTATAGGAATTAACTAGACATAGAGCTGCCTCGGTGCTATCCCTGATTTCATGTCTTCCCTGTTTTCTTGTGGTTGTGGGCAACTTTAAAAAAATTTTTTTTTTTTTTTTTTTTTTGCATTTCTTATTTGCAAGCAAAATCTTGGCATTCGGTGGGATATAGCCTTTTCTTTGTTATTGCTATCTCTCTCTCTCTCTATGTCTCCATCTCTCCAACTATGTATGTATGTATGTATGTATGTAAGTATGTATCTGTCTATGTATCTATCTACCATCTATCATCTATCTGTCTATACTGGGCTGGAGAAGGTTTGCAGCATTCACCTTTAATCCACTTCTTGGGGTGCAGAGACAGATAGATTTCTCTGAGTTTGGGGCCAGCCTGATCTACATAACAAGTTCTGGGTCACACAGTGCGACTGTATCTTAAAAATAATTCTTAAAAGATTGCATTTTTTTTTGAGTAAGTGTACACATGTGTCTGAGCGAGTATATTCCACACATGTGTGTAAATGTCCATAAAGGCCAGCAGAGGGCATTGGTCACTTGGAGCTGGAGTTACAGATAGTAACAACAACCTGCAGGGGTGTTGGAAATTGGTCCTTCCCTAAGAGCTGGAAGCACTCTTCACTGCCATGCTATCTCTTCAGCCCCCATTTATGATTCATAACAGGAGCAAAATTACAGTTATGAAGTATCAATGAAATAACTTTATGGTTGGGGGTATCCACAAAATGAGGAACTGTACTAAAGGGTCACAGCATTAGGAAGATTGAGAACCACTGCTCTAGACTATAGTGAGTCTAGTCTAGCAAATCTTGGCTGGTGTGATGGTTCTGTTATCAGTTTACATAGTCATGGGTTTTCTTGAACTGCCAATCACCCTCATGCTTGTTAGTGTGAGGAGAAACCCGTACCATTCCAGGAAAGCGCCGGACCTTTGTGGAAAGGGAAGTTAATGATCTTGTGGAGAAACAGTATCTTCGTGGCTCAGTGTTTTCCTGTTGGCGAGAGAGCCTTGAGTTGCAGTAAGATCTCTGTTTTGTATCACATAGGGAAGCATACTACAATTCTCCGTGCAGCCCTTGAACTCTCTTTTAGACGGCTTCCTTCAGTTTTATATTCTATGTGAACATTGGGTTTTGAGGTGTGGTAGTGACTGCTCCTGTAAAGGAACTATGAAGTTATTTTGTATTCTTAGAAATTTTTTCTGTGTATAACGTTATGAAGTATGCAAACATGTTTTTCCTCTATAGCTTTCACGTGCCTATCTAATTGGCTGTAATTTCAGAAACATATTGATCTAGGACTAGCCTTCTTCACTTTCCTCCTTTATAGCCTTGGAGACAGCAGGACCTGCTGGCACAGGTCTCCAATCCCAGCCACTTGGGAGGCTGATGCAGGAGGATCTTAATTCCAAGGTCTTCCTGGGATACAGAGTGAACTCAAGGCTAGCCTGGACTACAGGAGTCAAACCTTATTGTCAGATAAGTAACAAGAAGACTGGGGTTAGGGCTCAGTGGCTCAGTGGCAGAACAGTTGCCTGGCATTCACAAGGCCCCAGGTTCAACCTCTGGTACCAGATATGTGCAAAATAAAGATTTAAAAAGCATCTGACCAACTTTTTACGATGACCCTTTCCCAAATCTCAGAAAATATGTGCAATGAACACCTACCAACCTTTTGCCTATAGCGAGCAGTGATTAACATTTGGCCATTTTATTCCCTATTATCATTTACAAGGCACTGATAAAGAATAAACAGACCTTGTGATCTTTTAAAAACTATTTTGAACTTCAATTTTTTCATTTATTTATTTTTTCATTCACTTTACATCCCGATCACAGCCCTCCTCCCAGTTTCCCCTCTCATAGCTCCTCTCTCCCTCCCATCCCCTTCACCTCTGAGAAGGAGGAGGCCTCATATTTTACCCTAAGTATTTAACTTAATGCAGCCTAAGAATGAGGTCATTTACCATATATTGAAGCCCTGGAAAATTAGCATGGGTGACACCATCATCGATGATGTGACAGATATTCAGATAGAAGAACAATTTTTCTTCCAGCAGATTCTGTAATGTGGGTCCTTTTTCCCCCCTTGATTCAAGAGCCAATCAAAAACCACACGCTGAAGCCAGGGAGTTGGCCCAGGGCTTAAACATTTGTTTAACACGTGCGAAGCCCTGGGTTCCATCTCTGGCCCCACAAGGAAGATAAAAAGTCACACACTGCATTTAGCTGTCACTCTTCAGACCCACTAATTGGGAACAGCTCCTCATCTCCCTGTGCCCCCTTTCTTTGGTCTTTTGAGAGCTTTTGTAAAAATATGAGATCTGTCTTTTCCCGGTGGCAAATGGAATTTTAAGAGAACATATTTAACAGAATATCCCTTGAAGGTTCCATATCTAGTAATAAAGGAAAAACTTGCCCTCCACCCTCAGTGATCAGCAATATCCCCTTCATCACTAATGGATGCTAATTTCTGTCAGGCATTTGCTTTGTGTCCGCTTAGATCATCAAGTGGTTTCCCTTCATCTGTTTTCACAGTTGGTTGCGTCATAACCCAATCCTTTAATGTGGAGCCCTTGCCGAGTTCCTTGGTGCATCTCTATCTGCCAGGATTTGTAGTGTCCAATGAATTTTAGGATTATATTTGCTGGCATTGTGTTTGGGAGTTTGTTTTAAATTTTCTGTGTTAACTTTTACTTATCTGCATTTGTGCATGCGTGTGTGTGTGTGTGTGTGTGTGTGTGTGTGTGTGTGTGTGTGTGTCTATACACTATTTATGTTTGGGATTTAGTTTTGAATTTTTCTTTTGTTAATTTTTATGAGTGTGTGTGTGTGTGTGTGTGTGTGTGTGTGTGTGTGTGCACACTATTTGCTGGCATTATGTTAGGGGTTTTGTTTCAAATTCTTTTGTATTAATTTTTGTTGAGAGAGATAGGTAGATAGGTAGGTGGGTAGATAGACAGAGTATATATGCTATGGTGCATGTGTGGAAACAGAGGGAGTGCTTCTTGCCTTTCACCCTGTGACAGGGTCCCAGGGACTGAAGCCAGGTCACCCGGCTTGGTAGCAAGCACCTTGGCTGGTTGAGCCCTTTCACTTGTCCTTGTTTGGGATTCGAAGCCTGCTTTTCCTTTTGTCTCCTCTCCTGCACTACACTTTCCAGCCATGCGGAGCTTGGCTCGTGGTGCAGATGGTTTCTCCTCTTTTTCTAGCTCCTGGAACAGAGTTGTTGAAATCGAAGGTTTTAGGATCGAAATTTTTCAAAGAAAATGTCAACCGTATATATTATCTCAAGTATATCAGTCTTGGGTCTTTCATTTATTTTTGCTTATTAACAACTGGTTTCTAATGTGCTCAACTAAGAATAAAGACGCCTGCCTCTAAAGTTAGTGCTTTGTTAGAAATAAGCGTTTGCTTTGTTTCTATGCTCTGATTTTACTTACCTTTTCAATAATGCTTGCTCTTGTTGCATTGGTTTTGTACTTTTGTCCATCTACCTTCCTAAACCCTGACCTCATTGACTTACAGATTCTCTTTTCCTAATGCTCACGTACACTTCCTGCTAAATTCCCGTTGGATGCCTTTCGCCTGCAGAGCACAGTTGTGCTGCATAGTTTCACTGCGACTTGGTTCTCCATGTTCATAATCTCCATTACAATTTCTTCCAGACCCATGAATTATTTAACGGTGTTATTTGGTTTCCAAATGTATGGGTACGTTTTTTTGCTGGCTTTGAACTTTTATTTCTAAATTCATTGTTGACTGCCTATTTTCAAATCTTGAGTTTTTTTTTTTTTTTTTTCTTCTCAAGACTTCCTTTCTTATTCACTATGTACGTGGCCAATTAAAAAAAAAAAAGTCGTATGTGTGTTTGGGAAAAAATGTGCATTTGTGAGGTGCGTAATAGCATACATTATGGGTTTTGATGTTTTCTGTTCTTATGGGTACTTTGAAAGCTTAATTCATCTGTTAGCAAGAAGAGTGTAACAAAATGCCTTGCTCTGAATACAGGTTTGCTGACTTCTCTCGGCTCTGTCTGTTTTGAGCTGTGCGTGGGTTGAGAGCCGCCAATCTTCCTGGAATAACCACTTTCATCTCTTTCATCTTTAACCACACTTCTTGCCCTGAAATCTGTTTGATAGAATACACAGAAAGCCACCCGAATATTCTTGTGTTTGCCAACCGAGTATGTGTTTTATCTCCTTTATCTTCAGCTCCCCTCCCCCCACTTCCTGTGTCCCTGCGTTTAGGGCGTGTTTGTCATAAAGTTCGTAGGGCCGAGTATTATATAACAAAATGTGGAGTGTTCCATGCTGTGATTAAGTGGGACTTAATTTTTGTTCCTTGCCTCTTTACGTGTGCTCAGTTATGGACTTGGGCAAGGCCTTGACTCACCCCTGACCAAATGTTACCACCGAACCCAAGCAAATCTCAACTCAGAATTCAGATATGTGCAACTTACGCTGTGTCATTGAACGCCATCAAAAAATTACCATCCTCATTCATCTCATAGGTAGAGAGCCACAGCCCTCTGGGTCTCTCCCTCTAGTGCAGCTGTGGACAGCAGATTCTGTCTTCAGGGATGGGTCCTGTGAAGCAAGGAGAGGAAGATGTTGGTGTGATTGGAGAGCTTTGCAGCTGTTTGCCCAGGCTTTCCCATGGCACACCCTAGTGTGCAGTCACTAGCACTAGCGTTCACTCTTGTGCTGTGCCTTAGGGGGTCCATTCCTGCCTCACCTTCTGTCTCCATGTCCGGACCTCCACTCTGTGAGTTCTGATGTTCAAGGACCCTGGCCTTCTCTGTTGACTCTTAGAACTGAGCTAAAAGCGTCTCTTTCACCCAACCCCGGCTCCACACGTGAGTGCTCCCCCTAGGCTTTCGACTCTCACTGTGCTCTTGAGGATTCACAAGCCTCAGGGCTGAGCCTTAGTGTGCCATTGATCTGGTGCTTTGTTTAGGACTTCACACCCATTTTAATCAAAGGAAAAACCTCAGTTTTAGGAGCTGTTGAAAACTGCCTTTAGAAACGTGAATCTAATTCATTTATATTTACTGTTATTATTGGTACATCTGGATTTTTCTTGCACACTTTCTAAAAGCCTACAGCAATGATGGGTATGGTGGTACACTGGTTTAATCCCAACACCAGGGAGGTAGAGGCAGGCAGGTTTCTGTAAGTTCAGGGTCAGTCTGGTCTACATATTGAATTTAGGACATTCTAGGACATCCAGTGCTGCATGATAGAGACTCTGTCTCAAATAAACAACAAAAACAACTAAAATCAAAACCAAACAACAAAACCAAAATTCTATGACAAAATGCATTTCTTGCCGACACCCTTGTACATATATATAATATGCTTTGATCACATGTCCACTCCCTTCACCGTCTCTCTCTCTTGGGTTCTCTTCTCATGGGATTCCTACCTATATTCATGACCTATTTTGTTTTCTGCTCTTCTGCCTTAATTTTCCTTAGTTTCTTTGTTTTCCTTTCTTTTTAACTTTGCTAGACTCATCTCTATTTTCAGTCACACCAGTTGAGAGTTGCAACTTTTATTCTTTCAAGGATCATCTGCAGCTTTGAAACAAAGGACCTCATAACCTTTACTTTACTCCAGGCAAAGGTGAACGTCTCTAACAGTGGTTCTCAACCTGTGGGCCACGGCCCCTTTGGGGGCTTGAATGATTCTTCTACATTCAAGCCTATCGAATATTTACATTATGATTAATAACAGCAGTAAAATTATAGTTATGAAACAGCAATCAAAATGATTCTATGGTCAAGAGTCAGCACAGCATGAGGAACTGTATTAAAGGCTAGAAGTGTTAGGAAGGTTCAGAACCACTGGTCTAGAAGTATTTTTACTTTCTTGTCTTCTTTCCTCCTACATTAGAATACCAGTGCCCAGAATTTTACAAATAAGTTTGTTTTTCATCACCATTTTCTTTTAATGAAGGTCTAGTCCATGTTGACTCTGGCATCATCGGAAGTTTAGTATTTAATGGCTCACATGCTACGGCTTCCTCTGTGGGTCTCACTATACCCTATCACTGCTCTTTATGGGGGAAGGGCTTCTTTTGCTGAAGTTCACTCTTCAATAGTTAAGGGATCCATGCCAAGAGATGCCAAACTTATTTCACATTAGGACATTCTGAATGTGAATGTTGGCTCCACCCCAGCCTGGTCAGATCACACTCTCTTGAATCCACATAATCCCCGTGCTTCGACGCTCCGCATACGGGCAAATGTGGAAGCTCCGCATCTGCAACCTAAGCCCCTCAGTCTCTGTGTGTCTGACTGTGTCCACAGCAGCTGACTCCAACATGGAATTCTAGGTTGGCTCCTGTTTATCGTTAGTACTTCAAAACAACAAACTCCAGGATTTGGGGCAGCCTGACACTGATCTTTTTTTCTTACTGGTATTCTAAACATTTTTTTCCTTTGTCTACATGCTTCTCATCTGATGTGTGATCTGAACTCCTTCGTGAAAATGTAACTCCTCCTCGTTTATAAGTCTGCTTCTTCAACCTGAAGACTGGTTCTTCAGGTCTGGGTAGTTCTCTGCAGTTGTACTGTAGTGAGGACTTCTGATTCAATTGCTCCTTCATGTTTCTGACCTTAAATTTCAACTTCATATGGCCTTTTGATATCCTCAGGCCTGTATTCTAATTCACTAATTCTCTCTTTAGTTGTATCTAGAGTACATTTTAAGCTAGCTGATTTTTTTTTTAATTTGTTACTTTAGTGGTTTGCTTTCCCATGGCAGGTCTTCTAGGAGGATCTTTTGTAAGATGTTAGTCTTTCTCTTTGCACATAAGCTTCTTTACCTTGAAGACTGTTCTTCAGTTATGCCTAGTGTTCCTTCTGTTATCATAAAACCCAAGGATTTAATCTGAAAGTTCTTTTCTAATTGTCCCATTTCTCCTTATTTCACCAAGTATGAGCTCCTGGGGTTTGATTCTCTTAACTGCCTTATGGTCATAGATTTTTCTTAAGAGTTTCAGACTTATTATAAACCTCACTTTGTTTATGTGAACACTAAAATCCTTGGGCAAAATTGTATTTACTTGTGTATCTGAATAAAATGAAAGTTGTAAATGAAAAAAACATTTATTATTATTAACATTTAAAAAATTATTTTTATTTATGCTCATATGTGTGGCTATGTGAGTACATGCTATATGAGTGCAGTACCCACAGAGGCCAGAAGAGGGTGTCATAGGCCCTGGACCTGGAGGTATAGGTGCTTTTGTGAGCTGTTTGACTTGGATGCTGGAAAACCCAGGGTCCTCTCCAAAAGCAGCAAGTGCTCTTGTCCAGCCCCTGCTACAGGATATTATTAAGAGAAGGGCACACATGGTTAGTAGACAGAAGGAGGACCAAGAAAGTCCAAACAAACAGACAGATGAGCTCTTAAGGAAGAAATTTAACCACAACCCTGTTATTCTCCCTAATAAAGAAATGCAGATTAAGATAGAAATTGGTAGTATTTCTGCTCATGGAGACTGATTGTATCTAATGGCAGCAAAGGTTTTATGAACGGACAGTCTTCTTTTAGCAGAGTTTAGCTTTCCTAGGGAAGCAGGTGAAAGCTGCCGAGACAGAACAGCACCCAGGGCTGACTTAGGGCTCAATGCGCACTGACCTATGTATGTTACACTATCTGCAAAACACTATCTGCAAAAACTGAAAAACACTTTGCCTTGTGTCTTTTATACATGAGTGGTTAATTAAATTATAAGCCATTTTTACTTCCAAAGTGTCTTCTTCATGGAGGACAAAGCCTCAACACAGAATTTTAAAGCAAAACAAATGGACCTTTAACAAGGCAAAAATGCGCCCAGAACATCATCTGGGCTGAAATATGCGCATCCGTCAAGATCAATTTCTTTGATGGAAAGATGGGGGGTGGGGAGGTGTTTTTATGTCTCTGTGCTTTTATGTGCTTTCCAATTTTTCTATAATGTGACGTTACTACCTTAATTAATGTAAAAGACTGGCATCGGAAAGCAGAGCTCTCAGGGAGAGAGCTTTGTAGGTGGGCCACATGTTTGCACACATGAGCCAGTTTCTGCTCCTCTTACCCCATGTTGCCTGCTATGGGCAGCTTCTCTGTATCCCCAACAGTCTGCGCTGGGTGGGAGCTGACTGTGTGTTTGGAATGATCCTTGGGTAAACTACATGTGTCCAGAGGCTGCTTGGCCCTTGGACAGCTCTGCTTGGGAGGAGTCTTTAATTAGAACTATAGGAATGTTCTTGGTGATAACTGTAGGGTGACTTCACCTGGAGGCTTCTTTAAGGGCTCCCTGGTTCTGGCGGACACAGGTGCTTTGTGCTTTTCAATCTGAAATGTCTGGCCAGTGTTTGAAGGAATGTTTGCTAGGGCGTTTTTCTGCCCAGGAGACAGCGGATGATGTCTAGAGATGTTAATGATTGCAATGTTTATATGCCGGGTGTTTGTTTGTTTGTTTGAGACCAGGCTGACCTTGATCTCAGATTTGCCTGCCTCTGTCTCCCAAGTGCTGAAATTAAAGGACTGAACTAGTGGTGTGTGTGTCTTAGCAATATTTTCTGTCACTTAATGAGTGGATGCTGAGGAGGCTGTAAACATCTGTAAAGCCCAGCACAGCCACACAACAAAGAGTGTGTGACCCCAAGCATCAATAGCACCAAGGCAGACTGGCCCGAGTTCAGATATAAAAATATCCAAAAGTTCACATTTACAAAACCCATAAACTTTTATGATTTTTCTGTCTTGGTGCACAAAAGTTCTCTTTTTTAAGCGAATACCTCATACTTCCAACTGATTTTTTTGCAAATAGTTTTTTAAGCTTCAGAAACCATTTGTTCAAACAACATAGGAAACGTCACCAACTTTCTGTGAAGTAAAGTGACAGCAGGTCTTCAGGTCAACAGGAACAGAAATGCCTGCTCAGGCAATTCTGTGGGGGTCTCTCAGCTCTCCTTGGAAGTGAGCCTTCAGCCTCAGGAGTGAAGGTTCTGGAAGCCTCCCCTCCCCCGCTTGTCCCATCCTACAGAGGATGAGCAGGGTTGGTGCTTAGCACATTCATGCAGAAGATTCTTCCACAGGGGGCAAAGCAAAGACACATGTTCTGCCTTTGTTCAAAACAGTAACACGTGAGTGTCTGCCCAATTTACGTCACTGTGCATTTATTTCCGTTAGCAACAGCCTCTTCAGGACCCACACGTGGGCTGGACGTGCTTTCGATTGGTTTCACTGGCTCTGTTCCAGGGGCCAAGGGGGAGCCCCTGGGGATCCAAAGCCCCATGTAAGCCATTCTGTAGTTCCCGCAATATCGATAAAGATACACGGCATCATGGCCTGGCTCGGTTTATCTGTCAAACAAGAAGCTGTGTCAGAACCGCTTTGTACACCTCCAAAATGCCAGGGTTTCAGAGTGTTGTCTGAAAGGGGCAAGATGGCGTCGTGGGCCACAGAATCCACGGCCCTTGCATTATGGTTTCCTCCTCAGAGGTAGAAATGGATTTCATTTTCTCTCCACAGTTTCTCTTTAAGGAGCGGGCTCTGACTCATGAGTTAATAGGGGTTTGTTTGGATTTTTTTTTTTTTTTTTAAGAAGGAAAACAGTTCAAAGAATCGTTTGGTACGAGATGAAAGCAATACTTGCACATGGGTATTGAAAATAAAGGTATAAATGAAAAGGTAAGACAATCTCCCTTCTACCCTGCATTTTGGGCCCTTTTACATTTGGTCGCTGCAGTTTTATTTAATTAATAACTGTCTTTGGCCACTCGTCATCTGGTAAAGAGCCTGAACCAGGAAACAATGAGGAAAACATTACTAGACATATTGCCAATAAATTAGAGCACACAAACTGCAGACATCTGAGACCGGCTGGGCCTTGATCTGTTCATGGACCATTAAGAATAATTTCCACAGGGTTCTCGCAGGTGGGGGAAGAGGCTGGAAATGCTAAACACTTGAGGCTAACCGAGAGGGCAGAGCAGAGGACTGGTTGGTTACACTGTGGCTGAGCAAAAACAGCTTGCCCGGCTAGCACCAAGGTCAAACTCACTGCAGGGAGAGCCAGGGCACTGACCCCTCTGCTTTACGAGGCCCTTTCCAACCCAAGGGCCTCTCTAATGGTAGATGCTAAGTATGTGGAACGGGTTGTTGGTTCTTTGGGGACTACTGGGAGGGGGGCAAAGTGACAGACATCATTTCAATGCATAATTCCGTAACTCCTGGGCTACATGGTCAGCACACCACGTGATGGTATGTGCCATTCAGGGATCTTACATCAGATTTGTGAAGCTGTGTTGTATTCAGAGAAGTCGGAGTCTGTCCCTTGCTCCCTCGTCCTGTATGCGACCTTGTCCTCGTGGATTCGTTCTCCTTCTATTTGGAAGTAGAACACATGCTTGCATTAAAAAAAAAATGTATTTGTTGCTTTTGCCATCACTGAGACCAAAGGAAAACCTTCCCTTCAGGAAGCTACTGAAGGGAAGGCTTTACTTGGGCTCATAGTTGTAGGGAACATAGTCCACTGTGGTGGGGAAACCACAGCAGCAGGAGTATGAGGCAGGGGGATGAATGCTTGTGCTCAACTTGTCTCTTCCCTGTAAAGCAGAGGAGGCCCCGTCTACAGGGTGTGGTGATGCTCACATTCAGAGTATGTGTCCCACCTCAGTTACCCAACTGAGCAATCTCTTTCCCCACATGCCCAGAGATAGCTCTAAAGCCTGCTACTCTGTTGATCAGCAGCAACCATCTTACTCATATTCCTTGAATTTTCAGTAGAGAACTGCAGAGAGAATATCTTATGTGTTCTATGGATATATATTACCTGTTAAATAAAAAGCCTATGGCTTATGGCTTAGGCAGAATATAGGAGGTGGAACATCTAGGAGGCAGAAGGAATTCTGGGATAGAGGCAGGGGTGAGAGATCCACCCGGGAAAGATTCCAGGAGATGGCTGGTACCTGAGCTCAGGTGACCGGCCACATGGCTGAATGTAGGTTGGAATAATTGGGTTATTTTAATTATGATCTAGTTAGAGTAGAGCGACTCACATGGAGTAGCTCAACTGCTTTGTTGCTGAGATAAAACACCAAGGCAGAGGCAATTTATAGAAGGAAAGCTTATTTGACTTGCAGTTGCAGAGGGACAAGAGTTTGTCATGACAGGGAGATGGGGCAGCAAGCAGCAGGCACGGTGACAGGAACTGGATGCTGAAAGCTCACAGCTTGAGCTTCAGACAGAAAACAAACAGAGAAAGCTAGGGGTCAGGCAAGACCTTCAGTTTTCAAGCTTGCCCTGGTGACACACTTCTTCCACCAAGGCTGTACCTTCTAAATCTTCCCAAACAGTGCCGCCAGCTGGTGCCCCTAAGTGGCACATTCTCATTCAAATCAGCACCAAGACATTTTAAACCTACCTTGGCCTTTAGAAAAGATTAAAAATTTGTGTGTGTGTGTGTGTGTGTGTGTGTGTGTGTGTGTGTGTACTTGTGGGTGCCAGAAGACAGCATTAGATCCACTAGAACTGGTGTTATAGGTTATTGTGAGTTACCCTCTGTGGATGCTGGGAACTGAACTCTTGTCCTCTATAGAAGTAACAATTGCTATTAACATACAAGCTATTACTCTAGTGCTCCTATCTTGGGGTTTTAAATTCAACAATATCTCCTAAATATATCCAGTCAGTCAGTCAATCCATCCATCCATCATCCATCTATCCATCCATCCATCCATCCATCCATCCATCCATCCATCCATCCATTCATCCATCCATTTATCCATCCATCCATCTATCTATCTATCTATCTATCTATCTATCTATCTATCTATCTATCTATCTATCTACCTACCTACCTACCTACCTACCTACCTACCTACATACCTATCTATCTATCTATCTATCTATCTATCTATCTATCTATCTATCTATCTATCTACCTTAACACTACATCACTATACAGAACAGCCTATTGTTTTGCATAGTTGTATACTATTCCATTTATGAATGTACCACAGTTAATTCTACCAGTTTCCTTTTAAACTTTATGTTGCCTACCATGGTAACTAGAATCATGGTGACTACATTTACACCTTTATGTAAGCAATTTTTCTTAGTGCACTCTTCAGATCTGTTCTTAAAGAAGGAATTGTTGGGTGATCATGGTTACATAAGTATGTGATTTTTTTGCTAAGCATGTTGAACTTCCTGTTCATTAGATGACTTGTATTTTGTTGTTGTTATTGTTGTTCTCATCTGCAGTGTAGGGGGAGGTGAACATTTCTCTGCAGCTTTTCTCATTAACATCTGCAAAACCCAACACCTCTTGGAAGTCAACAGTTGGACCACCATGCTCTGAGAAGTGTCTGTAACACTTGACTCAGCACCCTAGAAGATCTGAAAGACAGTATGCCACTTGAACTGGACCCTTGTCAGAGAAATTAACAGGCTTATTAAAAGAAAGGGGCTTGACATGCATCTACAGAGACACCTCCAAGAAGGAGGTGCCTCAGCTTCCATCCTGCTCCTAACTAAGCACTGACCTCCCATTGAGCCCGCAGACCCAATCCCCTTACTCATGATTGACAGGTACCCTTGGTGGCTGGGATCCATGGACTCAGTCCTTCTCACTGTCAAGCCCAAGGTCCCCTCCCTCTGGGGACCTTTCTGAGCTTTCCATTGTCCTCACGCCCGGGACTTCTTTCCCTGTCCCCTGCAGCCTATGGCCTCTGTCTGCTGCTTGCTTCACACAGCTTCCTTGAGTCCATGGTGCAAGGTAGAGCAGGACCTGGTTGCCCGAGCCCGGAGTTCCTTCCGCCAGAGCTAATCTGAGTTTTCTCCCAGGCCCCTCACTACCCACCATCTCTCCAACATCTGCCACTTAAAACTCTCGTGCTTATGATCTCCTCTGTACGGCTTCCCAGGATCGCGTTTATGGTAATCAAACTCATATTCATCGCAGAATATCTGGAAAGTGAATGAAAGTTATAAAATTACAGAGGAAGAAAACAATCTGAACACAGGCACAGATGTGGCATCTTATCTCGTGGCTTGTTTACTTCTAGAGTTTTCGATGCTTTTAAACACCATAAGGATCACAGTGCACAGCGTGCCTTCCTCAGCTTTTCCGTTTATTGCTCTTTCTGAGAACACATGGCTTTACTTATTAATGGCGTGGTTCTCTTTGATAATTCCTTAATTTATTTTCTATATCCTACGATTTCCTTCCTTTTGTTTTTTTCAAACTGGGAAGATTTTATCCATCTCTGTCTTACTTTAATATATAGATGGATTATGTTTAATTATTTTATCTAAAATGAAATATCTGGGGATTGATTTTTCCCCTATCCTCATTGTATACCCTTATTAGAGTTAGAATCTATGGAGGTACACTAGGGGGCGCCCGCGAGTAGCTGAGTCTCTGTCCCATCCCAAAAAGCTTAACTTCTGATTTCAGCTAACTGCTTTTTGTGAACATTTGCTATATAAACACATGTATTGCCCCAGTGTTATCTTTTCACAGCTGGTAGCATCTACTATATTGATTTGCCTTCATTTAACCCATCAAATTAATATTTTTAGATGGTTAGATTGCATCTGTTCTAACATCTTGTCCTTGAAAACAGTAGTTAGTATATTTTTGACATGACTTTTGGACATGCTTGCATGTGGGGAAAAGGGACATCGACTTGTTAGAGTAGAATTTATGTGGGTAGGGGGTGGGGAACTTTTGGAGATTGGTGGTGATGTTGGTGGTGGTGGTGGTGATGGTGGTGGTGATGGTGGTGGTGGTGATGGTGGTGGTGGTGATGGTGGTGGTGATGGTGGTGGTGGTGGTGGTGGTGATGGTGGTGGTGGTGGTGGTGGTGGTGGTGATGGTGGTGGTGATGGTGGTAGTGGTGATGGTGGTGGTAGTGATGCTGGTGGTGGTAGTGTGTTTGTGTGTGTTTGGGGGTGTGTGTGTGTGCATTTCAAGCCTCCACATCTTAGAACAATGACCCTCCTGTCCAGGTTTTATGGTAGTGCTGGAGAATGCCACTTGAGATGGAAAGAAAACCAACAGAAGGGTTGGCAATGACCTCTGTGGACAGCTGGACTATTCCCTCTGTGGCTGATGACCTACTGTGGAATGTACCTCAGAATCAGTGAGGCAAAGGTGACTGTGTTGATTTTTCCACCAGCTTCTGCTAGTTCCGAGGAGGACCATGCCAAGGGCCCTTGACTCCCTGCTTCCTCTAGTCCAAACGTCTTCTGCAGATAAGGCCTTAAGACAGAGCTACAGGCTCTTCTGGTAGAAGGTGATGGGGGCCAGGAAGACTGCCACCAGTTGTAACAGCCAAGTCACAAAGCATGTTTTCCAGTAGATGCTTTCAAGCTGGGTCACTCCAGGCTGATGTTGCCATGGTCTTTCCCATATCTATCCAGAATGTTCCTCTCCAAATTCCAAGCTAGTCCAGCTCCATGGCTGGAGAAAGAAATCATACCAAACCGTCTTTTCCATGGGAATCCTGGCATCACCCCAAAGCACGAGTTCCTGCCTTCTTATAGAGGGGCTGGGTACCACACAGGGCGCACATACAGAGACCTGTGCGTAACTGCTGGTGTCTTCCTAGATCAACTGGCTTAGGAGCTAGCTCGGAGCCCAGGGTAGGACTGTGGGCTAGCCTAAGACACTGCAGCCAGAACCCACCTTGCAGAGGTCAGGCATTCGATGCGGTTCACAGTGACTCATCCATGAGTCACAGAAATGTTTATGCTCCCCCCCCCCTTTTTTACAGAGTTTTAAAAGCTCACAAACGTTTCCCTCCCCCAGGTGAAAACGGTCATTTTTGCTCAAAGTCAACTGCTGAACTCATCATTTCATCTCCTACCACGCAGGCGACGCACACGCCTTTGTGTTAGCTTAGAAAGAGCTGGAGTCCCAAGACGAAAATCTCACTCCTGGCCATTTCCTCTCTTGCTCTGTAGCAAACCCCAGATGACAGGAGGGGAGGCCAGCCCAGAGAGCACCCCATAGGGATGGTCTCCAGCCAATGCTGCTAAATAGGGAATGCGTCCCCGCTCACTGGCTTCTTTTCAAATATTTAGGTGGGGCATTTGCATCTCATATTTTAGTGACAGGGAGGGTGATAAATGAGATCATAAACCGAGTTCTGTTGTCATCACCTTGCAAGAGTTAAGTAGGATTAATTATAAAGAATCTGCCTGGAACTTCCCCTTTAGGTCAGGAGTTGAATGGATGGCCTTCAGTCTCCTGACGCATTCTCTGGACCAGAGGGTTTTGGCCTTTCCGTTTGAGCTGTCTCTTCCTCCTAGGTCAGTGGGGGGACTGAGGCTGTGAATTAAGACAATTCTTTTCTACCTGGGAGTTAGAGGCCTGCAAGCAATCTCAAGGGTTTTCACAGAAAGGTATTTTCACAGAGGTGTGTTCCCAGGGACCACCTTCTATACTGCCCTGGGCTCTGAGCTGCCCCACAGCTGGGCATTGCTGCCCTGGATAGACCTCCACACGCACCAGGTTGAACAGGGCTGGAATCACAGGACAGGCAATGTAGGGAAAGGAACCCTAACCCTTTGAAGCCTGTTGGTGAGTGTCTTGGGCTCCTGGGTGGAGAAGGCACCAAGAGAGCTCCTCTCCATGGGGAACATGCATTTTCTCCTAGGCTATGACAAAGGAGATGAGTGTCAGGCCTAGGGACATCCCCACACCTGCCTGACACTTGCTAAGCGAAGTTGGTGGCAGCAGAGATGGAAGGAGAGACATGAGCGGACTGCTGTGGGTTTGGAGATAAAGAGACAAACCGAAGGACCTCACAAGCCATACCCACCTTAATCCATCTCCAGGATGGGAGGAGAGATGGAGATTTATGGGAGTCAGGGGCTTGGAAAGGCTGGTTTCTTTGGAAAGCCTCAGCTTGGCTCAGGATCCTTTCGACTAGAGATCCAGAAGGGGTGACAAACCAGGGGCCGGAAGTTTGGTGATATAATCACCAATCTATAGCGCTTCTGAGATTTCACCAAGGAAGAAGTGGTTCTAAGTGACGGTTACTAGTAACAGTAACTGCAGCGTCCTCACTGAGAGACGCTGGGAGGAGGAGGCAAAGGGATAGAGGGAAGGAGAAGGAGAGAGGGAGGGATTGGGAGACCCATATTTTAGTTCTCTTTCCTGGCTTATTCATGATGTAATTAGTAGTCAAAGACAGCTCTAGGGTCCTCTCATCTCCTGATTTCCTTACCGGCACCTAAGGTCAGCAGCGGCTCACTTGTCAGGGCTTCAGGCCACACCCTGGTCCATAAATAGTGGCCTCCAACTAGAGCTGCCTCCCCAGAAGCGAGGTGGGCTGGCCGGATGCCTTCCCTCCCAGAGAGCAGAGGATCTGGCCAGTACAGTCAGTTTATTTGTTATCTAATTTTCTATTAAAAAAATAAGAAAATGTATTAGCTCACAGCATCTAGAGGAGAATGCATACTGCCACCCACTACTGGGGACAGAAATTCCATGTCAAAGCATGCACAAGAAGGTCCTGTGGGCTTTGATTGATTAGAAGTCAGGTACTGCTAGCTGCCCTTGGCTATTCATCAGTGGTCTCTACCCTACCTCTACTCCTGAGCCCTTAGCTCAGCCCATTCTTCAATGGCTTCAGGGTCAGTCATCACCTGGAATCAAATGGATATAGTCACCAGGCTGTGCAGGAATCCCATCTGGAGGCTGGCCCGGAATGTGGATGTTCCCTGCCTTTTGCCCTGCCTGTTCCACTGTCTCTGGCTCTATCTTGATGAGTTCTCTCCATTCCCTCAAGACTTCAGCCAGAGGGATGAGGTATGGGGAGAAGATGCTGAACTCATATGCAACCTTGGATGTAGCCTTTTCTGGCTTTGTGAACTTAGACAAGCCGCCTCGCCTCGTGGGAGATGTATCTCAGTGTTGGGCCCAGGCCTTGTTCCTTTATCTGTATTTATGAAACACATGCTGCACAGAGTGCACAGTGTTTGTGTGTGTCATGGGGCTCTCGTGGGGCATCGATGGATTAGACAATGCAGGCAGGATGTTCTATGGCACAGCGGTAAGTGGGGATAATGGCAGAAACAGCCACGTGACAGCAATAGAGACACAAACCAAGAAAGGTCTTCCTCCAGGAGCTGGCATTGCATGGCTGCTTGCTAGAGTCTGGGTGTGGCCTGTCCCTCTAGGGTTTCTGTGTCAGAAGTTTGTTTCTCAGCAGAGCATTGTTGGAAGGTCAAGGGACATGGAGGTCACTGGGGTACGGGGAGGGGCTGATGAGAGTGTTTCTGGGACCTTGATTAGCTCTCATGATAGAGGCAGAGCAGATCTGGCCCTCCTCACTCTGGCTTCCTGTCACCCACACAACCTCACTGTCACATGCACCACGGTGACATCATTCATTGTGAGGTTCTTTCCAGAGCTGGGCAGGGCCCAACATCAGACTCTTCGATTGCCAGATTGTGATTCAAATTCAAGCAAAAATTTTTTAAAAAGTAAAATATTAAGCTCAAGGAATTGCATTATAGTAATAAACAAGTAATGTATCACTCAACATAATTTAACAAAACAAGCTGGGGGGTGACAGAAATTATCTTATTAATAGGGTCCTTCCTGTTCCACAGGCCAGTGAAGAGGGGCTGGAGGGGCTGAGTGTCCTGTGGGTGGAAGACTGGGGTCAGGTGTGATAGGAGCAGGGTGGCCCTGTGTTGTGGGCCTCGGTACCAGGTTATAATAGATAGTGAGACAATCGTCCCGCAGAGAACACTGCCAAACATGGTTTTGCTTTATAATCTCGAAACCCACGAACAGTTTAAATTAAATCAGAGATACAAGAAAGATCAGTAACAGAGACGGAGGGGGCAGGCTTAGGCAGTGGAGGTGCAGTTGGAGCTGAACCTTAGACTCTGTGAAGGGTGAAGAGAATCCTTATGGAGGTTCCCACAGTGCGCGGAAGGCAAGCCTGAGAGACCTCCAGATTGCATAAGGAGGAGGCAGTGCGGGAGAGATGTCAGAGAAGAGGGGAATAAGATTCTGGGGCAAGGAGAGTGACTTTTGGCCAGTGCTTGATAGACTGGTACCCACCAGGCAGCTCATGATATTGTGAGAGTGGCTCACTTAAATTACTAGAGTTTCCAGGTGGGATCCTGAATGCTTCATGGGTGACATTTGACTTAGCTTTGCAAGCGTCTATCAGAGGGACAACATGAAGTTACCTTCTCTTAGAATGGTGGTTCTCATCCTTCCTAACTCTGTGACCCTTTAATATAGTTCCTTATGTTGTGGTGTCCATCAACCATAAAATTATTTTGTTGCTATTTCATAACTACAATTTAGCTACTGTTATGAATCATAATGTAAATGTCATATGTGCAGGCTATCTGATATGTGACCTCCCCAAAAGGGTTGCGAAGTCACAGGTTAAGAACCATTGTCTCAGAAGATTGCACAGAGGTAACCAAGGCTGGGCTTGAGAGCTCGGTAGCTCAGTAGTTAAGAGTATATGATAAACATAACCTAGGATATCGAAAACTATTCTCAACAATAAAAGAACTTCCGGGCAATCACCATCCCTAACCTCAAGCTGTATTGTAGATCAATCATGATTAAGACCACATGGTATTGGTACAGAGACAAGCAGGTAGATCAATGGAACAGAATTGAAGACCCAGAAATGAACCCACATACCTATGGTCACTTTACCTATGACAAAGGAGCTAAAAACATTCAATGAAAACAAACAGCATCTTCAACAAATGGTGCTGGTTCAACTGGCAGTCAGCATACAGAAGAATGCAAATCTGTCCTTTTTTATCTCTTTGTACAAAGCTCAAGTGCAAGTGGATCAAAGACCTCCATACAAAACAGGTACACTGAAACTAATAGAAGAGAAAGTGGGGAAGAGCTTAGAATACATAGGCAGAAGGGGAAATTTCCTGAACAGAACATCAATGGTTTATGCTCTAAGATCAAGAATTGACAAATGGGACCTCATGAAACTACAAAGCTTCTGTAAGGCTAATGACAATGTCAAGAGGACAAAACAGTAACCAACAGATTGGGAAAAGATCTTTACCAACCCTACATCTGATAGAGGCCTAATATCCAGTACATACAAAGAACTCAAGAAGTTAGATTCCAGAGAATCAAATAATTCTATTAAAAATGGGGTACAGAGCTAAACAAAGAATTCTCAACTGAGGAATACCAAATGGCCAAGAAGCACCTAAAGAAATGCTCAACATCCCTAGTCACCAGGGAAATGCAAATCAAAACAACCCTGAGATTTCACCTCACACCAGTCAGAATGGCTAAGATCAAAAATTCAGGTGACAGCAGATGCTGGCAAGGATGTGGAGAAAGAGGAACATTCCTCCATTGTTGGTAAGATTGCAAGCTGGTACGACCACTCTGTAAATCAGTCTGGCAGTTCCTCAGAAAACTGGACATAGTACTACCTGAGGACTCAGCTATTCCACCCCTGGGCATATACCCAAAAGACGCTCCAACATATAAGAAGAGCACATGCTTCACCATTTTCATAGCAGCCTTATTTATAATAGCCAGAAAATGGAAAGAATCCAGAAGTCCTTCAACAGAGGAATGGATACAGAAATTGTGGTACACTTACACAATGGAGTACCTCTGAGCTATTGGAAACAATGACTTTATGAAATTTCTAGGAAAATGGATGGAACTACAAGCTATCATCCTGAGTGAGGTAACCCAGTCACAAAAGAACACACATGGCATACACTTACTGTTAAGTGGATACTAGCCCCAAAAAGCTCAGAATACCCAAGAAACAATTCACAGACCTTATAAAACTCAAAAAAGGACGGCCAGAATGTGGATGCTTCAGTCCTTCTTAGAATGGAGAGCAAAACAATCACAGGAGGAAATACAGGGACAAATAGAGGAGCAGGGATTGGAGAAAAGACCATTCAGAGACTGACTCACCTGGGGATACACCCCATATGCAGCCACCAAACCCAAACACTATTGCTGATGCCAGGAACTGTTTACTGGCTGGAGCCAGATATGGATGCCTCCTCAGAGGCTCTGACAGGCTCAACTGATACAGTTGAGGATGCTTGCAGCTATCCATAGGACTGAACATGGGGGCCCCAGTGAAGGAGCTAGAGAAAGGACTGAAGGAGCTGAAAGGGTTTGCAGCCCCAGGGTAAGAACAACATTATCAACCAACCAAAGCCTCCAGAATTTCCAGGGACTAAAACACCAACCTGTGAGCACACATGGAGAGACCCATGACTCCAGTTGCATATGTAGCAGAGGACGTCATTGTCTACCATCAATGGGAGAAGAGGCCTTTGGTCCAGTGAAGGTGCATTTCTCCCAGTGTAGGGGAATGCCAAGACACTGGTGGGAGAGGGTAGTTGGGAGAGGGAGCATCTTCATGGAAGTAAGCGGAGGGGGAAGTGAGATGGGAGTGGTAAGAAAAGGGATATCAGTTGAAATGTAAGTACGGAGAATATCCAATACAAAAAAAAAGTATATGATACTCTCCAGAGGACCAGAGTTTGGTTCCCAGCCCGTACTCTATAGCAGCTCTCACCCACCTTCAACTCCACATCCTCTTCTGTCTCCATGGGCAACTACACTCACACGCACTACCTCCCCCAGTGACATATACATGCATTTAACTGAACACAGACCCAATTTTACAAAAACACTACCCAAGCCTGAATCTTAGCAATGGGGAGTGGCCCAGGTGACCCCCCAAGATGCCAGCAGTGAAGAAAGAGAGACAGCATTCACAGACCAGCAGACAGACCATTCCAAAGTGACTCAAGACATTTCGCACCCGTTACCCGAAAAGAGATGATTAAATCCGTGTGGAGAAGATGGATTGTGCAATAAATGTCACTGGCATACGTTGTGACGGATCTTTAGGGGGAAAAGTACCCCCATCCTAAAGTTAGATTCTTAGCTCATGGTGAAATAAATTCCAGATGGTTTAAGAGATAAGTAGAGACACAAGTCAAATGCTAAAACGAATTCAAGGGACACGCTGGTGAATAGCTCTTACACTCCTGGGTCGGAAAAGGCATTTCCAATACAATAACAGTTTCTGAAAACTGGGTGGAAAAGTTATATGGTCCTGCACAAAATGTGGCTGGCAAAGACAGATGAAGCTCTGAGATCTCAGCCTCTGCCCTTGCTTTCCTCTCTTACAGCACCCACACCGCTCTCCTGGCTAATCCACAGCCACTGTTTTCTCTGCCTGGCAGCTGGATGGGTTCAGAGGATGTCTAGTGTGGGAGGACTCTGGGGTGTCTTGTTTTCCAGCTCCTTGGGTCAATTCTAAAGTTGACACATGTTCACACCGACATGTTGGCTGTTCACAGCACAGAGACTGGTAAGTCCCGGGGCGCCTGGGTAGGCTTCCATGCTCATCCACAGACTTAAATACCCCCAAGGAACAACAATGTATTGCTGCTAGAGGGACACACAGACGGTGGGGTAGCAGAGCCAGCCAGGGTAGGGCAGCCTGATTGCTCAGCCCATGCTGGGGTCATAGTCTTGGATTGTTCTTGGCTTTCTCTATGTAGTGTGCTTCTCATGTTGTTACTATGAAGCTATCAGGGCAACCCAGAGCCTGGTGGAAGCAGAAAGGATTTATCTGAGCTTGAGACCTTATGAGGCTCCATTAACTCAGACATGGTGACACTCCCTCCCTGCAGTGGCCAGGGCCTCTCTGGGTGCAGTCATAGTTGTTGGGTTGATGGTGTGAGGCTTGCAAGGTTGCATAATTCCTTACCATCTAATGAGTGGACTTGGGTTTCCCTCTCAGGCTTGCAGAACCCACTGAGCTCTAGAAGGAAGGAGTGGAAGAGGTTGGGAGAAGGAGAGAGAAACTGAGGCACAGGCTCCACATGGCTGGAGCTCCCAGAGCTTGGACTCCTGAATTCCACTGGAGTCACCTGACATCTTCTTCTATCTCAGGTGATCTCTGCTTCTGAGGCTGGCCACATGGAGATGTTTTGTGTGGCACATGGACCATATCACCAGATGGCACAAGACTAGTGAGGGGGGTAGTGTGCTCAAACCCCAGGAATCTCAGATATTGAGGCATCTTGATAGCTTTAGCCTCCAACCAATGACCTTCCCTTCCTGGATATCCTCACACCCTTCCCCCAAATTATGTAATGCCTGCTTCATGCTGAATAAAGCATATGAATTCACATCCATCTCCACTACAAATACAAACAAGACATACCAACAAGCTAAGATCATCTCAGAGATCTGCATCATTAAAGATCATTACATGGAAGGACTTCCCCTAAATGAGCCCTAACACTAAGACTCCTGAAGAAGGCCTTGTCTCTTCCACCCCTCTGGTAGTTGGCATTCACTCCCAACCAGACTGAAATCCTGCCTGACCTGGATTCCACCATGTTCCTTTCCGGCCTGCTGTGCAGTGGGGTCTGACCCACTGGAAGGAAATGTGAACTGTTGTGGTCCTCCGTCCAGAACTGTGCCCTGCTTTCTCTGAGATGGTGTGCTGACTGTACCCAGGTAGCCCTCCAGAAGAGAGACAGAACACAGGACCACAGTCCTGCCTCTTCAGCTTATGCCTGGGGACAAAGGATGCCCCAAAGAGGCAAGGATGTGGCCACCTAAGCTTATTTGTCACCCCTCAGCTGCTCCAGTCACCACCAGAGGCCAGAAAAACACTGTCTTTCCGGTTCTTACCTTCTACAGCTGCTGTCTCACATCCATTCGGCCTCAGAGTGGAAGAGCCCAATCTGTGGGTCTACTAATCCCAGGCTTTGTCATCTTGTCCTTAACTCCAAGCCTCTCTCCTGCCCACAGTCATGGCCTCCATTGGCTGTGGTTTTAGATCAGTGGCATAGCCAGGTCCTTGAAAGCAGTTGGGAAGAAGGACCCCACATTCTTTAGGGGATTGGCCAGGTCAGAGACAGGGAGGGGACAAATAGGAGAGGGATTCCAGACAACTGCATGATAGGGCCAGTGCTCAGCCTCACTGAGGCCCCTGGAAGGGACTCATAGATTCATAGGTTCTCATCCCTTTAGCATCTCTCTCTGTCTCTGACTCAGGTCCCTCAGCAAGAAGATGTCACAACCCAAAGCAAAGGTAGGGAAGAGGGCAGGACCTATCTGCTGCGGGGTTTCCCACATAGACCGCTCACACCCACACTTGGTACATTCAGACACCCCATTCTAACCAGGCTGAGCCACTGATACGAGGGTGGCCACACCTGAAGTGTCAGAGTGTCCCTTCAATTCCTCCTGTGGATCTTTCTGACAGCCGGTGAGTTTCCTAACTCTCTGCAGCCACCTTCCAATGGCACCTTGAGGGCTCACATGCCAAGGATGCAGGAACTGATTATGTACCTACTATGTGGACTAAGGGAGATGGGGAGAGCCCAGAGAGGATCCAGGTGGCATTATGGTAGCAAGGCATAAGGACTCCAGTCTAGATTCCTCTGTGAGGACTCATGGGTGAAGCCTGAGGCTCAGGCCTCAGCACAACCCCAAGAAGATTCTCAGGAGAGTTGCATGTGGGTGGGTCTCACATGCTAAGGCTTTTTACCTGGTGCTAGCCTTCCCTCCCTGTAGGAAACACTCAAGGTGATTTTATTTCGTTCAGTATAGGTGTAACTCAGCTAAACGTTTTCAAGGTTTCAGTTATGATCCCTTGGTCCTGGGATGAAGCGGGGCAGAGGGCATCACAACACCACAAGGAGGGCATGGTATGGCGCGAGCCACAAGAATCTCAGTTGAATACACACTTCAATGCCTCCCAACCTCCCACAAAGACCTGCCTCAAAGTGTCCACTACATCCAACATCACTACCCTGTTCAGGGGACATCCATTGCCCAAACTACAGACATCACAGTGAAGCAGATGCAGAGAGAAACCATTCTTGGATCTGTGAGTAATGTGTCAGTCAAGTTCTCAAGGGGTTTGCCTCAGAGAACAGGCATGAGAACCACTTTTAGTCACTGGGACTTTGATGTGGAGACATGAACTTGAGGGGCATGAAATGGAAGGGGGGTGGGAATGGGGAGAGGAGAAGAAAAGAGACCAGGAATAGCAGCAGAGATGGAGACAGCAGGGAACAAGCCGGGGCTTGCTGCTCTCCGTGTTGGGCTCCTGTGTCCCAGCTGGTAATGCTTTTCCAGGAGGCCAACTGTGGGTCCTCCGCGAGCTGTAAGAACTTGAGGGTCTCTCTGTGTTTACTGTGGTGTGAGGGAGGAATTTCTTCCAAACGCCCCGCCCCTGGCCTTTCCAGAGGATGACGTCATTGTGTTTTGGACTGATGGCCAGGTGTTCCTCAGCCTGCTCTGACCACAGCCTCCTACTCTCATCCTTCCTCCACAGGGTAGCCTGTCCCTGCCTTGGGCACCGGTGGCTGCATCTAAGGTGGTTTGGTAACGGCTGAGGTTCAGCTTGTTTGTTCCCAGCTCAGTTACTCCCTCTAACACATTCCTGGTTCCTCATGACTCTAGTCATTTGATGATGATTGACCTTTTTGTCTTTTACCTTAAGTTGTTCTGGACCAAGGTGACATTTGCCCATGGGTAGGGGAGAAGTCTCAGGTTCTGGTAGCTGAACCCCCACCTCTGCCTTTATTTCTGTCCTAACATGTTTTTTCCTGCATGTCAGGTTTACTGATCTTTGGCTTGAATGATCTCCATCCTGTAAGTTCTGAGGGGTTCAGGACTGACAGCCTAAAGCCCCGAGCTTGCTCATAATATGCACTTAACCTGTATCATGTATCTTAAACTCCAGAATGGGTCCCACGGTGGTCACCAAATCCCACATGTTAATGGGTATGCCTTGCCCAAAAAGGTACCAAGGTTTTAGGATTAGCACGGTAAAAGGCAACAGGAAGGTTTGAAGCAGGATCTTGGAAGGGTGACCTTCCCCCCCCACCCCCATTCATACTTGTTAGAGGTGCTCAGAGTTGTGTGCTGGCTGTGGCTCTGCAATGCGTTCCTGGACAAAGAAAAGACAAATCTGCTTTTGACCATTTACTATGCTTTCTCTACAGTCCATTGGATCCTGATGACAACTTATCGTATACATCTTGGCTCCATTTTTGCAATAAGTCTGTTTGAAGGCAACGCAACTCATTAGCTGCCTTAGATGGCCCGCGGCACACAACACAGCCAGCTGGCAAGGGACACCCCACATCAGCAGAAATGCTCTCTGTGCTGCTTGGCTCTTTGAAAAACCAGATTCCTGTTAAGCTGACTTATGTGTAGGCCATGATGGAGTAGGCCTGGTGACATCATGTGTTCTTTGATGGTTGCCACAGCCCCGCCCCCATCTCAATCCCCACCCCAGGATGTGAACATTCCTGGGGGGTATGTCATGGTTGGGCCTCTTTCACTGTTCAGTGTGAACATTTGGGACTCAGTCAACTGGCCCCAGGTATTAGTGGGCTGAGAAAGAAAATACAAAAAAAAAAGAAAAAAAAAAAAAAAGAGATGTGCCCAGCCCCCCCCCCCCTCCGATCTACAGTCTTAAACTTTAAGCATTTCAAAACTAGAAAGTAAAAATTGCCTGGGCCTCATCATGGATGGCATTTGAAATACATTTAAGACTAGAATCCAAGCTCCTTCCTCTGTGATCAGAAGAAAGCCATATGTCCCCTCAGGCTGTGTCTGTTCTCTAGAAATGAAGGCCCCCAAGCTCCTGCCCAGCTGAGATGCTGGGAGGCTGAGGCTGCAGTCAGAAGCCAACACAGGAACGAAACCATTCCAAGGTACCAGGGATGTTTCCCAGCTGGACTGAACCTCTGTTGCTTAGCATGAACAATATCCAGTGGGCAGTGCCCAAGTTTGGTGGAACAAAGGAGTTTGCTTGGATGTTCCCCACTGCCCATGAACATGAAGTTGATTCTCTGTCCTGAGTTCTGAGGACAGAACTCAGCTGAGCTGACTCACTCTCTCCCCAGGGCTGTGCTGCAAGGGGAGACTATCCAAACACAGGTCTTTGTTCATTCCCAAGACCATCACCTAGGGGTGCAAAGCCTGGAACCCAACCTAACCCTTATTCCTACCCAAGACATCTCTTCAGTACAAGCTTCAAGTGTCCCACAGATTAAACAAAAAGCTTCCTTCCATGTAGACATCAATCAGACTGTTGTCAGCTCTAGCTGAAACCACCTTAACAGCCACTGTGTTATCTGGAGTAGACCACCCTGACTTGTAGATCAGGAATGCTCATCTGTGACTTGAGTTGAATTAAAAGAGTCTGCCACATTCATTTCAACTTAATTGAATCTTCAAACTTTTGAACTAATTTGTGGTCTCACTAGGAGCTGTGCAAAGAACACAGGCAGGCACAGTAGAGCCATGTCTCAACCTCCCCTGCTGTCTTGTGTGACTTTGGAGCATGACTCAATCTAGAAATATTCATCACAATCTGCTGAATGGAGTTGGTGGCCAGTTGGATGCCTGATGGGGTTCCCACATTGAAAGCCTTCCCCAAGGTCTTGGCTGAGCACTGACATTGACATCAGCTTTCTAGGACATGCACTGATGTGTCTGCGGGCCTCTGCCTGGGTTTACCCAGGACAGTGGTGTGTAGGAAAGAACTTGCTCTCTCTGGGCATCGCCAGCCCCAATGTGCACTCATCAGCATTAATAAGTAAAGTGTTTGGTGGGTCCCCCTCCTCAGAGGGCCCTCCAAGTTCTTAATAGGTATGAAGAAGAACATTCCTTCCTTGAGCTAGCACAGAGCTCCCATTCCCAGGGTGAACCGTGCCTGCACCAGGTCACACGGTGCTCATTGATGAGTGAACAGGAAAGCGCAGGGTGGTTGTTATACTCTGAGGCTCCCTGGGCACCAGAAAGAGCCCAATCCTAATGTCCAGGTACTGCAGGTACCTTACCTTGGATGGCCTTTTCCACGGCCACCTGCGATTACTGGTTGGTCTTGGAGAAGGAAATTGAGTGAAACCCTGTTCAGTTTTCTCTTACAGAGGCTCTTTCTTGCCTGCAGAGCACAGGGCAGCTCATCTGGGGAGGAGGGCAGAGTTTGAGACAGGACCCAGAGTGAGCAGAAAGGGTTGGTCAGGATAGCGGGCTATGTGGAGACAAATGTTCTGATTCAGGCTTGGACATCCTTCTCTAACCTGGACCCCAAGGCTGCTCCTTCTGTTCTGGTACCTAATCCATCCACCTCCTGCCTCACTCACAAACCGTCTTTATCTTCTTAACACATGGCTTCTGGTACTTTTCAGAGCTGTGTCTTGGATGGAAAAACACTGCAAATTCTCCTCCATTTTTGATGAGCAATGACCCAGGTTCTAGTCCTACTACCTACATGGTGATTTACAGTCACCAGTGACTCCAGTCCAAGGGGACCCGACACCCTCTTCTGCCCTCTGTGGGCACCAGGCACACACATATAAACATGTAGACAAAACACTCATAGAAATTAAATGTAATAATGAAAACAAATAATAATTTAAATAAAGAATAAATGAAACTAAAAAAAGAAAACAGACCCTTCTGTTTCAGTGGTTATTTAAAGACAGATTTTGTGTCTGTATTTTCTGCCTTTATATGATCAGGTGAGCTATTTTGTTCCTCTCCCCCCCCATCCTCTTCAGACAATTGGAATTTTGGTTTATTTAGGAGTTTCGCTGTTTTTTGTTTATTATTTTATTTTAGATTTATTTATTTATTTTATGTGAGTTTACACTGTAGTTGTTTTCAGACAGACCAGAAGAGAGCATCTGATCCCATTACAGATGGTCGTGAGCCACCATGTGGTTACTGGAATTGAAATCAGGGCCTCTGGAAGAGCAGTCAGTGCTCTAACCACTGAGCCATCTCTCCAGCCCTCACTGTTGTTTTATTTTTCTAATTTTGGCTTTTATCTTTACAATTTCCCCTTTGCTGTTTTCTTTTAGATTACTGTTTCCCTGAGCTTACCTGATGAGATAAATATTTGATCTTTGATTGCTTCACTTTATAGTGATTGACGCGCCGAGCTGCGATCACGCATTGGCTTCAGCCTGTTGGTCTCACTGCATCTTTTCCAGTCTCACGGTGCTTTACAAAGTCTCCAACTGACTCTAAGAACCCAGAAGAAAAAAACTTTTGGCTACTAATTCTGTGTTTTGTTTCATTATGAACCGGAGACTGTTGTTTGAGTTAGTTCTGTACTCTGAGGTTTAGCATGAAATGCAGCCACTGTGTAGGGAGCCTATGTGGGCCAGGCTCCGTGTTTGTGAGTCAGTTTCTGTGCCCAATGCACATGGCTGAGCTCATTGTTTCTGTGTGAAGTGGGCATGGCAGCTCATTTAGGTTTTCTGGACCCATGTTGGCTTCTTGTTCATCTAACCACAAGCAGGCAGAGGTGATGTACTTGCTGTCTGTCAAGTTTTCCCCTTTCCCCTCCTTATCTCTCATGAAGCTGTTTTCATGAGCACCATCCTTTCTTGTAGGGCAGAGCCATGACTTCTGGACAGTAGCTCCTAATGGTTTTTCCTTTTGGCTTGAATTCTACCTGACTGTACATTGATAAAACAAGGGTCCTTGTTAGTTTCAGTTGTCAGCTTAACACACTTGGGAAAAGGAACGTCAACTGGGGGATTACTTCCATCAAATTAGCATGTGGGCAAGGCTACTGGGGGCATTTTCTTGCTTAATGATTGCTGTGGTAGGACCCATCTCACTGCGAGCGGGGCGACCCCTGGGCAGTGATCCTAGGTCCTATAAGAAAGCAGGCTGAGCAAGCCATGGGGAACAAAGGAGTACACAGCACCCCTCCATGGCCTCTGCTGTGACACAAATGTTTGGCTTTTCCTCAGTCCCAGCTAATGTATATTTACTTGATTGCTTTACTGTTACCTGGTTTATTTTCTTCTTTTATGTTTGTGGGGGGGGGATAGTTTGGTATTTGGGAAGAATTGTATTTTCATATAACTCTATGAAGGATTTTACATAACACATTTATTTAACATTTTAATTTAACTTAATTTACAATTTACAATTTAATTTTTATTTCTCACAGTCTATCTCTTATTTAATTTTCAACTATTTGGTTGAGCCTAATGCTAGTTTTTACTTCTAAGTATATATTTTTACCTATATACCAACCCATGCTCTTTCTCTCTCTCTCTCTCTCTCTCTCTCTCACTCGCTTCTTGAGATACGATCTTGCGGCTGGTCTTAAACTCCTTCGGCCTCTACTTCCCGAGCAACAAAATAACAGGTATGTGTCCCCATGCTCTTCTCCTTTTGTCTTTATCTCCTGTATTAATTACTCTCCTGGTTACTGTGATGAAATACTGGACAGAAGCACTGGAAGGAAGGGCGGGTTTCTTTGGGCTCGAAGTTTAAGGCAAGGCAGCTGGAGTGTGAAGTGTGGCCACATTAAACCACAGCCAGGGACACACACACACACACACACACACACACACACACACACACACACATCAGTGGGGGGGGGAGGGATGCTGGTGCTCAACCCACTTTCTCTTCATATTTAGTCAGCAATCCATAGAACTGTGCTGCCTCAGAAATCTGGCCAAGTTGACAAGAGAGACTAATCATAGTCCTTTCAGTTTCCTTTATTTGTATATGTATGTGTGTGTATGTATAATCACACACACATACACATATATATGGCCATTTTCTTCTTCTTTTACAACAACAACAACTGTATTTATAAATTCCTTTGGTACCACTGAGACAGAAGCCAAAGGGCTGCTTTGATGGCTACAGAAGATAACAGACATAAACCATCTCCTGGTCAGATACCTGGCTCGTTTGATGAAAGACATACTCGACACCTACTGTTGCTGAAGTCACGGCCCTGGTGCTTCATGAACATCTTTTCTAGTGTATGAATCAAAACTAGATGGATGGTGTAAAGGAAGCCATGTCTAAAAGCTATGAGTCCTCATAGCTGATGTGTTGGTTAGTTTTACCTCTGACACAAACTAGAGGCATCTGGGAAGTGGAACTCTTTTTTTTTTTTTTTTTTTAAGACATATAAAGGTTTATTTCACAACCTTGCCATAATTTGCTAAGGAGACATGTACTGAGGACATTTAAATCACTGGGGTGGCTGATGCTGAGACTTCCAAGCAGCAAGGATCAGATGCATCACCATATTGGCCAGTTTTGCTTCACTTAGAGCCATCGTCTTTCTTGGGACTGTTAGTCCTTATTTCATGCCAGATTTTTATAAGAGGCTCCCTGTTCTTCCAAATGAGGTCATGCCCATATATACCATATTCTAAAGAGAGTTCCCCCAAGATGTTCTTCTGCCTGATCACAAGTTTCCATCCCAGGATCATCCCAGCTATATCCATAGCAAAGATGGCTTTTAGGGCATTACCTGCTGTGAAAGTGAAAATGGGGAGGAAGATGATGGCCAGCCTCCTCTCTGGGATTTTGGTGCAGATGGCTGCAAGCAGTCATAATTGCTCCCGATGCACCAAGTGAAGGTCTGTATCTTCCTGTGGAAATGTTATACACATAACTGGCAAAACTAGAAATAGCACCCACAGACAGGCACACTGCCACTAACTGCTCTTGATCCAGAATGTTCATGAATGCTAGACGAGAAGCTCAACAAAGCAGACAGACATATTTGCTGATGTGGCAACTTTCTGCTCTTATTCCAAATGCTTTGCACTGTCACTGTCTTGAATATACAGGATGTCTTAGAGGTTTATTGCTGTGAAGGGATACCGTGACCATGGCAACTCTTATAAAAGAAGACATTTAACTTGGGCTGACTTACAGTTTCTGAGGTTTAGCCCATTATTGTTATGGCAGAAACCATGACTGCATGCAGACAGGCATGGTGCAGGAGAAGAAGGTGAGAGTTCTAATCTTGATTCACAGGCAGGAGTTCCTGGTTAGCTTGAGCTTCTTAGGCTTCCAAGCCCACCGGCAAAGGAGCACACGTCTTCCAACAAGGCCACACCTACTCTGCTTTTTAACAGTGTATTGTGCTCTAGATCCTGAGGCTGGAAGACGCAAGCTTTTGACCTGGATCATGGCATGGGACTAGGAATCCTTTTGATTCTGATCTTGAGAAAAATTAGCCATGGAAAGCTTAGGCCAGGCAAGATAGTATAAACTGTTAATCCAAGGAGACAAAGACAAGCATATCTCTGAGTTCAAGGCTATCCTGGGACAGAGAAAGTTCCAAATCCCAGACATGGAGATACACACCTTCAATCTGGGCCACACCTTCTGCTGGAGGTGTACATCAGGACTTTGGAAGAAGGAAGGTTTGTTCTTCTTTGCCTGCTTGCACTTACTTGCCAGCACATCTGTTGGAACCTACTTTTTCATACAGCTAAAACCCCCAGCCTTGTGGGACTGAGAAATGACTAGATTCTTGGACTTTCCATTCACATCTGCCCATTGTTGGGTTAGTTGGAGTACAAACTGCAAGTCATTCCAATAAATTCCCAATATAAGTTTTGTAACTCTTGAGAATCTTGACTCTTTCTCTCTTTCTCTCCCTCTCTCCCTTTCTCCCTCTCTCTCTCTCTCTCTCTCTCTCTCTCTCTGTGTATATATATATATATATATATATATATATATATATATATATATATATATATATATATGAATTTATTGGAATGAGTTACAGTCTGTAGTCTAACTACAATAGCAACAGATGTGAATGTGATATATATATATATATATATATATATATATATATATATATATATATATATTTGAAAGCCAAGATGTTCATTAACATTTACACACTTAACATCTTGAAAAACTATGTATACCACTCAATGTTTTCAAATTCATGAAAATCTATGAAGAGAAACACATCCAGAGTTCCAAGTGTGCCGTATACTGCCTTTGTTCTCCACCAGGACCTGCTGCCTTGCAGCTCTTTTTTCTGTGTCCTCTCCCTAACCCTTCTGTGGCTTCTCTGAATCCCTGCCTGGATAGTTTTCCCTCTTAATTACTCCTATTCTCTCTTCAGCTGTGTCTAATCTGCTGTCAAATTCATCCACACATCCATGTGTTCAATGTTTTTTAACATGCCTCTAGTACCCATTTAAAAGACCTCCCATTTCTTTGGCAAGATTTTTTTTATTGTCTCTTTTACTCAGTTAAACACATTGGTGATAATCATTTTAAATTTTAGATATTTTGAAGCCTGTGTCTGTAGTCTGAGGCTGCTTCAGGTTTACTTCTTTTGTTTATTGCTTCCCTTGAATTTGTTTTTTTTTTTGTCTGTCTCAGTCAGTCAGTCAGTCAGTCTGTCTGTCTGTCTAGCTTTCTCTCTGTGTGTGTGTCTTTCTGTCTGCCTGTCTGCCAGCTTGTCTCCCCCAGCCCACAGTGTCCAGCTAGCTGAGCAGATACTCTATTGCTGATGTACTCCAGCTTGATCCTTTCTACCCTTATTTTCTTGTAAACATGGGGCTTTCTTTTTCCTGCTAATCACCAGGTGGGATGTTTAAAAACCTGGAAAGAGAACCGAGGTCTCAGATATCACTTCTCCACACAGCATTTATGTTTCTTTATAGATGGTAGTTAGTCACATTCCCGGTCCAGGATTTGAGGTGGAGTTGAACCACACCTCCAAGAACAATCCATTTCCTCCTGCTCTGTGAGCTTGATTCTTCAGGAACTCCCTCCTTGGTGGACTCTGTGCCCTCCTGGTCCTGGAATCTAAAGCTCTTCTCAGTTCTAACCTGTTTCTTCTGGAATGGACATGGGACCCTGGAGACAGCCAAAACTGTCTGTTTCCCTCTTTCCTGGATCTGTGCCTTGTAATGTTCCTCTGCAGCTTGATGCTCTCTCTGGTATTCTTTTGTCTGGACTTTCTACTTTTTCTTGGCTAAAGTGTTGGTGGGAATGACCTACCCTGTCATTTCCAGAAGTGGAACTTTTGACTAATTTCATACTACTTAACATTCCCAATTTTCTCAATCATGTTTCTTTGTTTAATCTTAGCATCACTGTGAGTTAAGGGACAGAGGAAGGGCTGATAGATGTGCAGTTGGCATCGGGGGACTGCCAGTCAGCATCCCTGCCACTGTGTTCTGCACTGCATCCAAGGGTCCAGGTTGTGACCTTTGGGGAGCCTTTTGTGCTCTTGCACACAGGGTTGTGAAGGCAGTGTGCCTGGGAGGTGACAAGGATCAGTGAATTTTTGGTGTTGCCCTGCCAGCCCCAATTTTGGCTCCAATGCCAGGATCCCAGCTGCTTCCTGGAAGTCAGCCGACGAGCTGCACACTGGAAAGACGCACTGTGGGCCCTGGAGTCATCTGTATTTCTTTTTCTCTTTAATAAGCACATTGGGTGTGTCTTCTTCATATATCTAGAGCCTTCACCTCCTTTTATTTAACTCCCCCCACCCCGGCTTTTGGATCAGTTGGAAAGCCCATATAAGTTTACAACATGAATAGCGTATAACCCGGTGATATTTTGTGACTCGAAGCCAAGTTAAACATATGGCTATTTGAACATTATTTTGTTGAAAACCTTTTTGGAAATGCCTTTTATCCACTTTTGGGCAGATCTAATTATAGATGGATTTTTAGCTTGCATGTTGAGCACTTGATTTGGTAGGTCTGAACAAACCAGAAGGGGCCAAATCTCTCCTGTGGGAGTAGGCAAATCTGTGGGTTGTAAAGATTTTTTTTAAAACATTAACTATTGCTCAAATAATATTAGTCCTCTTTTCAGGCCTCTGCCTACCCCACTTACACATGCTTCCATTGCAGTGGAACATTGCCTGTCTCATTACTTATGCAGTTACCAGGCACCCTCTGCTTCACACTTAACATTCAAGCTTCAGAGGAGACAGTTTGCCTACAGCAAGCCAAATCAGCCTTGCTAGAAAGCCCCACACTGCCTCCGTCCTGCCAAAGTCCCTCAGTGACCTCTTCCTCCAGCCATGCTATGGCCCTGGTTGGGAACATGCTATGTGCTACTGTGCAGGGCTGACTTCTCGATAGAACATCTTGCTGGATGGTCAGGGCCCTGTAGTGCTTTGCAGTTTGTACAAATGACCCAGTGACAGTGATTGTGGGCAGGTCCCTGGCCACCCTGAGCCTCATCTATTCAGTGTTCATATCCTAGAGCCTCCCTGGATGTCAAACAGGATAAACATAATAATGAACTTTTGCTCATCCTCCGCTCACCACCCCTGGCCCATTACTGGATACCCAGAGTGGGCTTCCTCACACAGCTAGGACATTGTTCCCTGACTCCTGGTGCTTTTCCAGGGGCTGCAATATTACCCAAGATTACAGACCCAAGAAGAGCATGGACAGAAGAAGCTTTGTGTTAGAGTCAGGGAGAATGGCGGAAGGTGGTCACTGGAGTAGTGCCTCTTACCTGGGAGGCAGAGCTGGGAGATGTGAAGGTGTCAGGAGAGCACATAGAGCCTCGGTGTGTGTGTGTGGGAGGCGGGGAGACTGGCAGTCAGGCCACAGGCTGGGCAGGTAGAGAGGAGGACACAGGCTTTAAGGAAATGAGAAACCTGGAGTAAGTCAAAGCAAATGTCATTGGCTCTTCAGCAATCATTCCCCTGCTAAAATTACCAAAATAACACACACACACATACACACAGAGAGAGAGGCTGGGGAAGCAAGAGTGCAAAAGAGCAATCGAGGGGGGGGGGGAGAGAGAGAGAGAGAGAGAGAGAGAGAGAGAGAGAGAGAGAAGCTGCTTTGCAAAGTGGGGGAGGGATGATGAGGGGGTGGGGGCAGGGTTAAAGTCTTTGAACTGTTGTCTTCCCATACTTTAGGGTTGATCAGTTTAAAGAAAGATGGGATGGTTAATTGGCCTACAACAGTTGTATCCTCATCTGTCTTGAACTTGTGAAGCCAGTCCATCAGCAGGATACCCATGGGTAAGAAAAAAGAAAAAGCCCATGTGGCCTTTCTTTCAAGATGCCAAGCTTCTGTCTCAAATCAGGAGGTTGAGGAAGAAACCAGCCATATTGGAAGTTCACCATTTTTATTACCTACTCATGGCATCTTTCCGTTTGTCTGCCTACTAGAGAGTCTATCACCTGGACCTCCAAGATGATCTGTCAGGGGAAGGAATTCTGGGCAGAGGCCAGTGGCTCATGAGTCCCCTGATGGGGAGGAGAAAACCCTGGGCAAGGCAAAAGGTAGGAGCTAGAAAGGGGTGATGTTGTGTCACTGTGGGGGGGGTGGGCTTTGAGATTCTCCTCCTGGCTGCCTGGGAGATTCAGTCTTCTCCTGTTTGCAATTGGATCAAAATGTAGAACTCTCATCTCCTTCTTCAACATCATGCCTGCCTTGAAGCTGCCATGCTTCCCACCTTGATAATAATGGAATGAACCTCTAAAACTGTAAGTCAGTCCCAATTAAATGTCCTTTATAAGAGTTGCCTTGGTCATGGTGTCTCTTCACAGCAATGGAAACCCTAAGCAGGACATCACTTGACATCACTAAGGAGATGTATGGGTCCCAGCAGGGATTGAGCCTGGGTGGGATGCTTGAAAGGAGGAGTTGGAGGGCATGGGGCTCAGGGCTGCCAGAAGTAGAAGCTAGTTCTAGGATTGGGTGACTGAATAAAGGTTACATAGAAGAATGTGCTGTGTGACAGACTTTTCCTGGACCCCTCCCCTCACACACACACACACACACACACACACACAACACATGCTTACTCACCCCAGAAAAAAAAAAAAAAAAAAAAAAAAAACCAGACCAAAATAATGAATTCACAAAACCAGCTCAGTGAACCTGTGAGTTTTTAATTAGAGCTGGTACTTATAGGAACATTGAGTAAGGGGCTATGTTCTGGAGCAGAGACAACTTTAATATGACTGCATCACCAAAAACGCTCACCCCAACATGGAGTAGCAACTGTGGTGCTCTCTGAATAGTTTGCAGGCAGCTGGACAGAGAGTCCTGGAATCTCTGCAGCTTAGCTGGCCAGTCTTCCCATACAGCAGCAATTGACTCTTTAAAATTGCTGAGGAGAAGCTGTGAGAATCTTCAAAGTTTCTCTTTGTCTTAGGGTTTTACTGCTGTGAATAGGCACCATGACCAAGGCAAGTCTTATAAAGGACAACATTTAACTGGGGCTGGCTTACAGGTTCAGAGGTTCAGTTCATTTTTATGAAGGTGCAAACATGGCAGTATCCAGACATAGTGCAGACAGATCTGAGAGCTCTACATCTTCATCTGAAGGTCACTAGCAGAATACTGACTGCCAGGCACCTAGGATGCCACATCCACAGTGACACACCTACTTCAACAGGGCCACACCTCTTAATAGTGCCACTCCCTGGGCCCAGCACATACAAACTGTCACACTCTTCTAGACAGGAGGGCTTTGATTTATCTCCATAGTCTTAGGAGCCTCCTACTTTGCCCTGTGTGACAAAATGCAGTGGACAGAGTGTATACAGGAGCTGAGGCTCTCCCTGCTTCAGGAAGAGGGGAATCTATTACTACTAATGGATGGAGAGAGGGATATTTGGTGTTTGTCATGTGTTTTTGCTGGCCACCTCACATGGACACCCTGTGTGCTCATAAGAGAGCCTTGAGTAAAGGTCTAAGAAGGGAGAAAAGGCAGAAGTGAGTGTTTGAAATGGGCATAGAATGTCAAGGACGGGTACCATAGACCAATGGGGTGTGAAGCCTTCCCTGGGTCAAGCTCAGAGGGTTGGATGGCAAAGACTTCCTCTGGGCTGAGTGGACAAATGTGCAAGTGTGAGTGTTTATGAATGATTTACCAGTGTGTACAGAAACTATCAATGACAGCTCTCTCCTCCCAGGTGTCTACAGCCCGAGCCTGCAACTACAGACACCTCTTAGCAAGACTAGCAAACTCTTGCCCCTGTGCCATATATAATAAACATGGCAGGGTTCTGGACAGTGCCATATCTTGTGCCAACCCATCAGAGTGGGCATGGCCCACTCAACCCCAGCTTTCCTGTATGTTTGCTCTTCCTTCATTTTCTCAAAGCTCCAGTTTGGTTTCTGGGACCAAGCCATGCTGGCCACGGCACCTGTGAGGGTGACTTTGTGTAAGAGGTACCCAGTCATCTGAACAGCCAAGGCTGCACTGTGGCTGTCATTGCCCGGGGCTCTTTTTACACTGTATTTCCTCGCTTGGCTGAGAGTTTCATGCTCAGAGGGCCAATGCGCGGTAGTTGAGTATCTGTGGGCAATCTGTAAAAGGCTTACACACGTCTTCTTTGAAAGGTTATTCGCACATCTGCTGCTGTTTTGCGTGAATGGTGCAGGGTGTTACATTTGATTTTGATTTTCTCTACAGTTGGACTAAGAAAGAGGTACTTGGGGGGGGGGGTTAGCGGAGTTCACCCCCTGTGAGAGCCAGTGAGGTCATCTATTCCCAGACTCAACTAGATCCTGGGGGGAGGCACGCAGTGGTGGTGGGGTAATCACAATGCTGGTATCCTTTTGAAGGGTGTTAGTAGAGGTGTGGCCTAACTGAAGGAAATGCTTAACAGTGAATGGGCCCTTCTATGAGATAACACCACATCCAAGAGGCCAGCAGAAACAAGACAGTTTTTAATGTCAGCATAGAGACTAGGCAATTTATTTTATTTTTAAGTTTTAAATTATTTATGAGAAATCACCGCCCTCCTTTTCTCATTGGTCTGGATTCAAATGACCCCGCCCCATTTTCAAATCTTGCCTCCTATTGGTTAGGCTCCAAACCTTACATAAGTAGTAATTTGGGACTTTTCAGTGCTCAGTCACATAACAGACTCCCTTCAGAAGGCCCCACACCGTAAACAGACTGTAACTTTCTTTCTTACACTGGGGGGGAGGAATAGTATCCGTGACCCCTTCCTGTCTTATTCTCTGTTTTCCCGTTGCGGTAGAATGAACCTCATCTCACTGTTGTGATGTTCTGCCCAAGAACAGGGGCCGAGCGGCCACAGTCTGAGCCCTCCGGCACCATGAGCAACATAATCTCCCAGCCTTTCTCTGTCAGGCGTTTCTGCCATAGAGAAATGGGTTCTAGATGAGAGCTGGGATCATCGGGTTCAGCTATCTGTTCTTTTTAAAGCATCAAGTGTTTAAATTTCTCCTCAAACACTCCCTGCCACAAGGGTTCATCAACCAGCCAGCTAACAGTATCTTTGTCATTTCCTCTGTGATTTTTCTCCCTTTGATTTAAAAGTTATTTATATTCATCTCCCTTTGATTTTCAAATATTTGAGGGGAAATGAGGTATATTGCTATTATTAGTCTGTGGCTGACTTCCATTTTAGTTGGAAAACATCTTCTCTAGAATTTCAATGCCTTTAATGTGTGGAGACTTATTTGACAGCATTAGCATACATTTTATTTAGTGGATATCCCTGAGCACTCAAACATGATACATATCAGTCAAGTGAGTGGACATGAATTAATGTCATCAGTAGGTTTTCTGTCCTTTTCTCCTGTTACTGACGGAATGGTGTTGAAGTGGCCAACAGTGGATTCTTTCCATCTTTTTTTAAAAAAAAAAAACTTATTTTACATATTTTGAAATACTATTATTAAAGGACTATGCATGTAGGCTTTTTGCAGCCTTCAAAACTCAGTAGTGGCTCTGGCCTCTCCTTTAGCTACTTTTTCTTTATCACACTATGTTTGTTGGGAAAATATACCAACTAGGTGGTGGGAGTCACTGCAGGCGCAGAGTTACACAGGCAGTACTTGGGGTGAGAGGGGAAAACGACAATGTGCCAAGTTCTGCCCTCACTTAGAACCACATTCATTGTCTCCTTTGTGTCTGAGTGCCCGGGGCAGAGGATGGGACAGTGAGAACAATTTTAGCTCTTGTATAGCATCTATTCTATAGAGAGCCACCCTCAGCTATATGTAGTGCTCTATCCAGACGGTGACACTTCTGGGTGGTGCAATGTACACACACAGCTCTGTTCACGCCATGCCGTGCTATTCCTTCTTGTAGTGCCATGCGCGCAGGCCATGCTCAGTTTTAGGGGAAACTTCAGGACTTCGAGTTTGTGGCAACACCCACTCCACAGATGAGACTTTCTCGAGGCTCCTTCGTGTCCACTGCTTGCCGATCTGCCACAGTGAGGAATGGCAAGAACCAGGGTCCCACCCAGCTCTGAGGACCCCCCAGTGGTACCTCATTTCTGAAAGGGCTGCTCATCTCCATCTCTCCCTCACTTCCTTTCTTCCCTCGCTGAAGGCAGACATACAGGTTGGAAGCCACTAAAGAAGGCTGCCCTTGGGGAATGGCTTGGGGCCTTGCCACAGGAGAAGGTACATTTGGACACAGGGCTCAGCCTTGGGGTATGGATCCAGGAGCCGTGGACCATGAGGACTGTTATGGTGTGAATGTAAAATGTTCTTCGAACACATGAGCCTGTATTTGAACATTTGGTCTCCAGCCAGTGGCGCCGTTTCAGGACGTTATTGAAGCTTTGGGAAACAGGGAGGGTCTGGCTAGCAGATGTAGGTCACATGGGGTGGATCCTTTGTAGTTGAGGTTATGATGTGGTCCCTCGGTACCCTAGCCTAACTCTGCTTTCTCCACCCTCAGGATGCAAGGGGACCATGCCACGCACGCCTACCGCCCTGCACAACACCAGGTCTTTCCCGTCGGTGAACTAAGGGTCCGAAGCCAAAAGAAATCAGTCTTGTGTCAAGTTCTTCCATCAGATATCCTGCCACAACAAAGGGGAAAGTAACATATGTTGCCAGGGACTACACTAGAGAGCAATATGGCCTGGAACCAGGGCCTGCCTTCCTCACACCTAAGCCGTGGCCCGAGGCACTTTGAGCAGCTCACTCAGCCAATTCCAAGAGTCAGGTTGGAAGCCTTGGTGTTTGGGTTTTTTTTTTTTTTTTTTTTTTTGTTTTGTTTGTTTTTCTTTTTCTTTCTCCCTGTTCCACCCACCAACTTCAGGGTGTTTCTGGAACGCTGAAGAATGCAGATAAGAGGTCAAGCTCCTCCCTAGAGGGAGAAGATGGGGATTTCTGGGCTCAGTGAAGTCCAGCAGTAGGGAGATGCTCTACCAAAGCACAGCCCTGTAAGGGGGAGGAGTGTGAGCCGCTTTGACCTTTATTCTTTAGGCAAAGGGTGATCACATCCTGGGTTGGATGGGACTTGGAACCATTCCTAGGCAGAACCTTACTTCTGGTGCCATACAATTCTGTGTGGGACACCTTGCCCTTCTGCCTGAGCCTTGTCTGCTTTCCCACAGCATCTTAGGAAAGCAAACCTTCCAAGTGTTCGGCAGATGTATCTTTTCAATGAGGTGACCTGGGTCCAAGTGTGCCAGAAATGCCAGAAACACCGTGGTAAAACTTAATGCAGTCATGTTGGTGCCTCTCCAGACGCGATTTATCTTACACTCATCAGAACTTGGATGAAATAAGAAAAGCAAGCTTCCCTCTCCCCATCCATCGGCCCGGGACCCGGGTCCCGCTGCACTCTGCTGCTTCTTGGCCATAGCTCCCTTCACATTCTATTTTTGTGTGATCATTAGCATTCCTGCCCCCCCCCCAAACTTTTATAATGTTCAAGTCAGCCTTTTATATCCTTCCCAGAAGGGCTGAGATCTCGTGAGCTCCTGCTGTAAACAATGTCTGCCTGACCTTAATACCGAACATGCTCAAGTTTCTTTAAAAAGCCAGGCTCCTCGGTGGGTGTAGTGTGGATAGTTTGAAGACTCAGTAAAGAGGCTAGGGTGCACACAGATAACCTGGCCCTTCTCACAGCCACAAGCCCAGCTGCTGTCTCTTGAGCTATGGAAGCCTGCGGGACAGAAATGTCACCCTGGCCTTAGTGTGGCCAGTGAATCAGAGCCTCCATGATCCTTAGCCCAGAGACCCTGGGCATCTGGCTGCATCTGTTCTGCTTCAGCTTTGACATCTTGACTGTGGGTCTTCTTTGTGGCATCAGTTTGAGGGCCAGGAGTCCTAATGAACAGTCTGTTGCACACTCAACTTCTGAGTCAGGTCTTAGAGATACAGAGGTGGGAGCTGTGATCATCCCTCACTATGACTGAGAGAGTTTACCACTTAGCTCAGAGTTTTTATCAGGGAAATGCTGTTCCTGGGAGACTGGCTAGTGTCTAGAGACAGTTTGGGCTGCTGTTGTTTGGGATGTGTGTGTGTGTGTGTGTGTGTTGGGAGTGCGTGGAGATACACAAGCACTGGCTGGTAGGAACCAAGGATGTTGCTTGTTGCTGTTCTGTGTAGAGGATAACTCCCGAGAAGAGTGCATCCGACCCCAAAACTCAGGAGAACTGTGATGGGGCAGCATTGGTCCGGCTGTGAAGCTGCCTGAGCTAACAGGCTGCTGAAAATCTGAAGAGTAAGAGTTTCAGTAATGGGTGGATCCGAGTGCCAGGGACCTGCCATAGCTCACCTGTTATGACTCCCTTAAAAGGATACATTCTCATTAGTCAGGGGAGCCTTTATAGATCTGAGTCTCTCCTAGCTCACACAGCATTGCCCATCAAGGAACATCTACCAAAATGCTTGCATTTCTTTCAAGCAGGCACCGTGCTGGGAACCTGGTCACCATTTAGTCATTTAACCCTGGGTGGGCCTGTGGAGATGTCCTAGCTTCCCAGTGAGTGGTCAGCCTTGGCTTCTGTCTCTGAAACCTGGGCTTCCACAATGGTACAACACCTCTTCAGAATGAAGCCTAGGAGTCCCCCACTCCTTCAAAGAAGACTCTTACTCAGGTCTGCCACAGGCATGATGGAGCTAGAAGAGTTACCACAGCCTTCTGTAGAGCTCCCAGCTCTAGGGAGACAGTCTGTATGCCTCAGCGAAGAGCCACTTGCAAGAACCAGGTAAGGGCTGTCACGTAGGCCATTGCTCCTGGTGTGACAATTACATAGCAGACACCTTGAGCTCTGTTGTTCTCAGAGTGATGGATCCTCGGGTCATCACCTTGGACCCTGGCTTGCTGAATCAGATACACTGGGCAGGACACTCAGCAGCCTATGCTATGACTGCCCCCACCCCAGGTGACTCTAACAGAGGGTGGACTTGGACCACCTCGGGAAAAGCAAGACTCATGTGTGGAGTTGAATCTCATCAATGCTTACTCTGGGCAAAAGGAAGCAGGGTCCCTGACAACTTACTCACCTTGCAGGTGGCTCTGAGACCTTTGCAGCCCATAGAGCGGAGAGCAGAGGGAGGCAAGATGGCCGCTCAGCTCAACAGGACGCAGCAGCCAATGTTGGTTCAGACTTCGGGAGTCTGACTCTGAATGGTTTATTTAGGCATATTTAAGCATAGCATAATTTGGTGAACATCATTCTTTTGATGATCAGCTTAATCCTGAATGAACAACAAAGCAAACCCAAATCTCCTCGAGGAACAAAGTAAGCTAAATCCAAGTCAGACACAACGACATTGAAACTCCTTGTAAAGTCCATAAAGACAGGTTGGATAACTTCACTGAGAAAAAAAAATTATGATAAGGATCCAGAGGAGAATCTGGTGCCAGAGAAGTCTCTAACCACACAGATGATGCAATGGTCAGCAGGTTAGGAAGCACAGACACCCCAGCCTTCTGGGCAGACCACAGGCGTTAACATTACTTCCCTCAAAGGAACAACCTGGGTGCTGAACATTGCAGGTTCCATTGCAGGTTCTGCTTGTATTCGTCTGTGCACACAAAAACATCCTCACATGCCACCAAAGCCTTGGTTACCCTTTCCCAGGATCGTTTACAGATAAACTATGTGGAATGGTGCTCCTAACAATTACTTTCAGCCCTGTTATTGAGACTAGAAATTCACTACAGCTTTGATTTAAAATAAAAAACCAAAAATTAAACACACACACATTAAAACAAACAACAACCTCCAAAACCTTTGAATTAGTGCAGTCAGCCAGCTTGGAGGGAAGATGGATAAATGAATTCAATAGGCTAAAAGGAGCCTGTCCCCCATCCCAATGATGGAATCCCGTTGGAAAAGCTGTGAAATGTACCAGAAGCAAACACCATGGGATTAGAAACATGAACTTCATCTCTCCCAGGGATGAGGGACCAAGGACGTTGCTAAGCACTGTGTGGTACGGACAGCACCCAGTACAAAGGTCCATTAGGCCCCCAAAGTCAGAGCTGAGACTGAACAGCCCTGGTCTGGCTGTGAGGCTGCCCAGGCTGAAGTGCTGCTGAAATCATCATGGAGGTTGACAAACACTCCTCCTTCTTGGCTGTGGTAGCTCCGTCACTGAAGTGCTGGACCTCCTGAGCATAAGGACCTAAGTTAGAGCCTGAGATCCTGTGGGAAGGTGCCAAGTACGGCTTTGCCTGAGTTAGGCTTCTATTGCTGTGATAAACACCATGACCAGAGCGACTTGGGGGAGGAGAAGGCTCATTTTATCTCACACAGCCTGATCACAGTCCATCACTGAGGGAAGCACAGGCAGGGACTCAAGGCTGGAACCTAGAGGTAGGAGGTGATGCAGAGGCCAGGAATGAATCCTGCTTGCTGGCTTGCTCAGCCTGCTTTCTAAAAAAAAATACAACCCAGGACCACATGCCTAAGGGTGGCACCACTCACATTGGGCTGAGTCCTTCCATATTAATCATTGATTTTAAAAAAATGCCCCATAGACATGCTTGCCAATCCAATGGAGGCGTTTATCGCGTGAAATTCCCTCTTCTCAGATGACCTTGGTCTATGTTGACTGAAGAATTAACCAACGCAGGCAATGTGCATTTATAGGTTCGGGGTTGGGGAGGCGGAAGTGGGTGGAAAATGGGGACTCACTAGCCAGCCAGTCTAGACTAGTCGGTGGGAAGCGGGCCAATGAACAACCTGTCTAAAAGAACAGTGTGCTTGTGGATGACACCCCAGCTTATCTTCTGTCTTCTGGTCCCTGGTGAGCACATGTATGCACTCACAAGCACATGCACACTCATGCACACACACACACACACACACATACACACACACACAAATACATTTAAAGTTCTCTTTAGAACTTCATCTTTGGAACATGTGTGTTACTTAGAATTATGTTTGGTTTTCAGATATTTTGGCATCTTCCAACTAGGCAATTTTTTTTAAACCTCTAGTGTAATTCCTCCACCATGGTTAAAAAAAAAAAAAAAAAAAAAAAACCCACAGCCTACATGGTTTTCATTGTTTCGTCTTTTCTAAGGTGCACTAATTTGTGTCTCAGAATGCGGTCTACCGTAGTGGAGGCTCCGGGCCAGAGGCATGTGTATGTAGTGTGGTGAAGTGATGTTGTCTGTAAATGTCAGGAGGCCCCGTCGATCAACGACCAATCCAGGAACAGTTGAATTACAGCTCTGTTCCACTGTAATTTCCACGTGTGACTTTATTTTAATCCGGCTGGAAGCTGACCTGTGTTTCATATTGCAGTAACTCGAGATGCTCCGTGCCCTTGGCACAGGTTCTCGTGTGCATGAGTGTTTTCCTTTTTCTTGAGTGACTTTCTGGTAGCCTGCATGCATTCATTTGAGGAACTACTACTTTTTTCCACTTCATGATCCCACCCACCACAGTGAGGCAGGATTTGCTCTTTTACCAGTGACTTCAGGTAGTAGAACAATCTGAAGCCCCTTAGTCCTGGCCAGCTGTATGTCCGACTGACACAAGCTAGGCAGCGGTTTTCCACCTGTGGGTCACAACCCCCTTGGGGGTCACATGCCTAATATCCTGCATATCAAATATTTACATGATAATTCATAACAGTAGCAAATGTACAGGTCTAAAGTAGCCATTACATAATTTTATGGTTGGGAGTCACCACAACCTGAGGAACTGTATTAAAGTTGAAACATTAGGATGGTTGAGAACCACTGAGCTAGAGTCATTTGAAAGAAGGGAATCTCAAACTGAGAAAATGCCTCCACAAGATCCAGCTGTAAGGCATTTTCTTAATTAGCGATTGACGAGGAAGAGCCCAGTCCTTGGTGGGTGGTGCCATCACTGGGCTGGTGGTCCTGGGCTTTATAAGAAAGCAGACTGAGCGGGCCATGAGGAACAATAAGTAACACCCCTCCATGGCCTCTGCATCAGCTCTGGCCTCCAGATTCCTGACCTGTGTTAGTTCCTGTCCTGATGTCCTTCAGTGATGGACTTCAACAAAAAAATGTAGACCAAGTAAACCCTCTCCTCTCCACCTTGCTTCTGGACGGCGTTTCTTCATTACACTATAACCCTAACGAAGACACTGTCCTTTTCACACTCGGCACTTCGAGAGTATGAAGAAAGACTTTCTGCAAATGGGCGTGGCATCTTGGCTATGGGAGTGTCATCTTGGTCATAGGCGTGGCAGCTTAGCCAGGGTTTGGTTTTTCAACTCAGTCCACTGTTGGTGTCACGTTGTTTCCTACCCACCAGGCTTTGGCTCGCCTTTTCTAACTCAGCCCTCCCTCAGGATTATACCCAAGGAGACTGTCTCCAGCAAGGCAGCCAACCCCTCCCCCCACTCTGCTCAGTGCTTGTAGCCTTTTTGGGGGGAGGTGACCCTGAAGGCCTGGCTTTTTCTTGCAATGCCTCAGAATACTCTGTCCCACCACACATTGCCTTATCTTTAGTGAACGCAGCAGTACTGTGCAGTGTCTGGAGAAACGACAGGCGCTGGGGTGAGTGTGACATCTTAAAGATCCGGCTTCATCTGGCCTTCTTGTCTTTGGAATTGAGAAACGAGAAGCTGAGCTGAATTATGGTTGAGCCTGCAGCTCCACTCCGCATCCCGGCCTGGCTTCCACAGCATCCTTCTTCCACAGCACGACCTCTGAACGCTCGGTCCAGCAGACCAGCGTTTGCTCCACAGGCAGCTTCACCGAGTCATCCTGCCCAAGTAAAGCCATCTGTGAGCAGCAGGACCAGAGGTAGCAAGGACCATGAGGATGAAGACCAACAACAATCCTTTGTCGCAGATGAGATAGAATGGGAGCTCAGACGTGACTAATGTTGGAATGCAGACAGACACCGTATGATCCCAAAGAAAACCAGGATAAAGCTCATGTGGTACCCGTGGCTCTTCCCAGTGCTTCTCTACCCTAAACCTCTCCAGCCTAGGGGCTGGGCTTGTCCCCTACCCTTCTCTTCCCTGTGGCTTCTCTCTCTTACATAATCCTGCCATTTCGAGCCTGCACTCCCTTTGTCCTCTGCTCTTGGCTCCTGTCTTGGCTGCTTCTTGGCCTCTTTGGCCACAGCCTCTCTTTCTCTGCTTGTATCCCTCTCTTCTCTTCCTCTTCCACTCTTCTTCCTCTCTCCTCTCTCCTGGCACAGTTTAGCCAGGAGTCTGTTTCATAGACTCTGGCTGTTCTCTCCCTCATATCTACAATGAAACCCTCCTTGGCCACAGCTAGGAGTGGTCATGTCCTCATTTTCATTCAGGTACCAACTAAAGTCCAGGGAACGGCTACATGTGATTCTGGCTGGTGTGACATCATCACTATCTATCTAGGATCACATAGATATCACACAGTGACATCTATGTCACTAGCTGCTCATGTTCCACCAAGCGGCTTCTCCCATTCGTCCCTCTCCACAGTGGGCTTCTGCCTCTCTCCAGATGTCCCTGGGTTCTGCAATCTGCTCACCACCAGTTCAGGAAAGAGCCACCTCTGTTTACCCAGCCTTGGTTTTCCTGCTTGGAGGTCCTGCCTTACACAAGTCCTATGTGCAGTTCTCCCTGTCTGTTGCAAACTCCTCGTTCCCCTCTGTATCTTTGCTGGCTAGCAGAACAGTCTCAGCAAAGATGTTTTCAGCGGGTGAACTGCCCTAGTCCACCAAAAAGTGAACTGAGCAAATGCATCTTCTACATTTGTGTGCAAAACATTAAGCATCACCATGACATTTTCATACATGTGTGTCAGGGTGCTTTGCTCACTTCTACGTCCCATTACTCATTGTCCTCTTGTCGCATACCCCACCACTCCCTCTGCCCTAGCTTTCCCAGTGGTTTTCTTCAGGTCTTTGAGGAACAATAGTATTTGGTTTTACTCTTGTTCCCTGTGCCATCTAGTCTTCGGTTCTTAGACATCCAAGTGGTGCTGGGTTCCATCGCGTGGAATGAGCCTTAAGCCGAATCAGATATTGGTTGTTACTTCCACAAGCTTTGCGCCTCTATTATCCTAGCATATCTTGCGTGCAGGACACCATTGTAGATCAAAAGGGTTGTGGTTGGCTTGGTGTTTCTGTTTATTTTTTGGTAGCTTGTCTAGTAATTTCTACACCAAAGATGCTAGAACATAGGGTTGAAGGCCAATTGGGACTCTCTCCCCCATCATTTTAGTTAGGGTACTCTAGAAAAACAGACCTTATAGGGTGAATATCTCCCTCTCTTTCTCAATATATCACATTTACTATAATGACTTACAGGCTGTGGTTTTCAATATATTGTCTTCAATATATGCTGGGATCCAGAAAAAGCAGGCTCTAATGCCAGTGAAAGAATGGGTTTGCTAACTAGGCAAAAGAGAGCAGGCAGAGCTTTCTTCCTGTCTACTTTTTGGAACTCTTTATATATTTTGGGTATTAGCCCTCTATCAGATGTATACTTGGCCTGGCATGACATATAATACAGATCATCACAGTAACTTCCATTTTCCAGCTCTCTGGATGGAAGAACAAGTTTTATAACTTTCCCACTGGAAAGGGAATTTTATGTGTTTAATATTCCTGGTTTCTCTGGAGATCTGTAGGCACAAGGACCTATGTTCATAAGGGAAATTTGTCTGTAATTTTCTTTCTTGGTTGAATCTTTGTATGGTTTGGGTATCAGGATGACTGTGGCCTCATAAGATAAATTTTACAACGTTCCTTCTGTTTTTATTTTGTGAAATAATTTGAGGAGTATTGGTATTAACTCTTCTTTGGAAGTCGAATAGAGTTTTGTCTAAAACCATCTGGTCCTGTGCATTTTCTATTTGAGAAACTTCTATTTCACTAGGGGTTATAGAAGTCTGTTTAAACTGCCTATCTGACCTTGACTTTTAGATTTGTCAATTTGGTAAAGTACAGGTTTATGGTTCTCTGAATTTCTTTAGTGTCTGTTATTATGTTCCCCCTTTTATTTCAAATTTTGTTAATTTGAATATTCTCTCTTTTAGCTAATTAAGATAAAGGAATGTCAATTTTATTGATTTTTTTCAAAGAAACAACTAGTCTCAGTTGAGACCAGTGATTGTTGTTCCTTATTATTTTGTTGTTTGTGGTGGTTGGACGTGTGTGTGTGTGTGTGTGTGTGTGTGTGTGTGTGTGTGTGTGTATTTGCACACCTATGCACACCATCTTTTGATTTTGCTGGTCTTGGATTATTCCTATGTTTTCATGAATGTAGTTAATCTCTTTAGGTTGGAGTTTTCTAGCACTTCTGTAGAGCTAGATTTGTAGACAGATAATTGCTTAAATTGTGTTTGTTGTTTCAAAGAAACAGCTCTGTTTTATTGATTTTTATGTAATTTTTTATTTGATTATTTTTGGTTCAAGTTTGATTTTTTGCGGGGAGGAGCTATTTACTCCTTTAATTTCTTTTTCTAGAGCTTTTGATGTGCTGTTGAGTCATTAGTATGAGATCTCTCCAGGTTTTTTTTTCTTTATTTTATTTTTCATGTAGACAGTGCTATGAACTTGCTTCTTAGCATCGGTTTTACTGAGTTCCATAATTTTGGGTTTGATGTCATTTTCATTCAATTCTACACAGTTTTTAACTTCCTTCTCAATTTCTGGTTTGGCCCATTTTCCATTCGGTAGGAATTATCCAGTTTCCATGAGTTTATAAGCTTTCTGTTGTTTCTGCTGATGTCCAGCTTTACTCTGTGGTGATCAGATAGGATTCAGGGTGTTACTTCGCTTTTCTTGTGTCTGTTGAGACTTGCTTTGTGTGGTCAGTTTTGGAGAAGGTTGTTTGATGTACTGAGAAGTTATATTCCTTTGTGTTTGGGTAAAATGTTCTATAAATATTTGTGAGGTCTATCTGATTTATAAATTTAGTTAGCTCTACACTTCTCTATTTTTTGACTGGATGATCTGTCTATTGGTGAGATTGGAGTATTGAACTCTCATGTTATCAGTGTGTGAGGCTCAATATGTGATTTAAGCTGTAGTAATTTTTTTTATAACAGTGGGTGCCATTGTGTTTGGTGCATAGATGTTGTGAATTAACATGTCCTCTTGGTGATTTTTTTTCTTTGATGAGTATTTAATCTCCTCCCCTATCTCTTCTGATAAGTTTTTGTTTGAAGTTTATTTTTCCAAATATTAAAAAGGCTGCATCCACTTGTTTCTTAGGTCCATTCACTTGGTATATCTTTTTTTATCCTTTTACTCTGAGGTGAAGCCAATCCTTAATGTGAAGGTAGTATTGCTTACATTTTATCATGAAATATCTTAACTTTAAATGTCTTATGGTGATTAAAAGTTTTGCTGGTTATAGTAGTCTGGGTTGGCATCTGTGGTTACTTAGAGTATCTAGCACATCTGGTCAGCCCCCTTCTTTCTGGCTTTTAGAGTCTCCATTGAGAAGTCAGGTGTAAATTCTAATAGGTCAGCTTTTAAAGTTACTTGGTCTTTTCCCCTTGTAGCTTTCAACATTCCTTCTTTGCTTTGTACATTTAGTGTTTTGATTACTTCGTGCCAAGGGGACTTTCTTCACTAGTCCAGCCTATTGGTATCCTGTAGGATCTTATAGGCATCATGATGGGCATCTCTTTCTTTTAGAGATTTTCTTCTAAGATTTTGTTGAAAATATTTCCTATGCCTTTGACCTATGTTTCTTCTCCTTCCTATATTTCCATGATTATTACATTCTATCTTTCCATAATATCCTGGATTTCCTGGATATTTTGTGCCAGGAGTTTTTTTGATTTAGCATTTTGCCTGATATATCCATTTCTTCTATTATGTCTCCAATGCCTGAGATTCTCTCTTCTGTATCTTGTATTCTGTTGGTGAGTCTTGCCTCTGTAATTCCTGTTCAAGTTCCTAAATCTTTCATTTCCAGATTCCCCTCAGGTTGGGCTTTCCTTCGTTAATTCTATTCCTCCTATTGTGTCTTGAATGGTTTAATCGATTTCCTTCCACTGTTTGTGTTTTCATGGATTTCTTTAAGGTCTTATTCATTTCCTCTTTAAGGACCTCTTACCCCACTCATAAAAGCTGTTTTGAGGCATTTTCTCTTGTGTTTCAGCTATGTTGGAAAACTCAAGGCCTGCCATGGTATGGTTGCTGGGTTCTAGTGGAGACACATTTTTCTGGCTGTTACTGATTGTGTTTTAATGCTGGTGTCTAGGCATCTGGGATTGGGAAGATTGTAAATCTAAGTGCTGATTGCTATCTGGTCTTGTCTTTGTTGGGTGAGTGTTTTGTTTTTCGGATTCTGGTTCTTAGAAGAGTGTGTTGTCTAGTAGGAAATTCTTCTTGGGTCCTGATAGGTGTGGGCACTTTGGGTTCCAGGCAAAATGTATTTCTGGGTATTGGGAGGTGACACTTATAAATGGAAAAGGCTAGGAGGGGGGGTCCACAGGAAGGATGATATCAGGGTGTTCCACCAGGATTTACTTAGTCCTCTGGGAATGGTGTCAGACAGTGAGGAGGCACCACAGCAAAAGTCTGCTCCAGAGCTGGGGATGTTATTTGGGGGTTGGACTTGGAGGAGTGGAGGGAGAAATGAAGAGATCTAGTCAATCTACTTGCTTGGGACAAAGCAGTGGGTGAGGAGAAGGGAGTTCTCAGTGTGGATGTCTGTGTGATGCACTGGAGATGGGAACAGGGGAAGAAGGGGATGACCCTGGGGATTGGAGGAGCACAGGGAGAGATGAAGCTTTGCAGTCCTGCTTCCCTGGCCAGAGTGGCCCTCTCACGCATTTTGGGTACAACCATGCTGTCATCTTTGGGAAATATAAATTCTGTCATCTTGGCCATGACAAATTAGACCAGACAGATGATGTGGTCAAGCAATTTGGACAAAGGGCAGGAGGGAGCCCTGCTGACAGAGAGACCTGCACCCCCCAAGAGGGACACGCCGTACCTGCATCCTCCCCCAGGAGGGACACGCCGTACCTGCATCCTCCCCCAGGAGGGACACGCCATACCTGCATCCTCCCCCAGGAGGGACACGCCATACCTGCATCCACAGCCAGAATGGCAGCTGTGAGGTATACAGGGAAGCCCAGCCTAGATGAGGACAGCCTGGGGTTCAGGACTCCCCCCATCCCCACTGCTTGCTTTTCTCGGAACTCAGATACCAATCTGAAATGGAATTGTGGAGATCCCTGTAAATCCATTTGACTCTACGGACTTAAGGCTCATGCAGACAGATGGACACTCTGAACATATCGCCAAAAGCAGCTTCCAAGCTGCCAGTGTAACGGGGAATTGAAGAAAGCCATGGAGCATCCAGTGACTGTTGCTAAGAGGGATGAGCACATTGGCAAAGCTAAATCAGTGCACCTTAGGTGTGCACATTGCCCTGGGGATTCACGGATGTGGGTGCCTTCCATGTCTGCCTCGAGAAGGGAGAAGGGTAAAGGGGACAAAGGTGGAGGCCCTACACTTCAGGTTAATGTGCAAAGCAGGAGCAGGCACCGGGCTGCGGGCTATGAGGCGCTAACAATTTCCTCAAGTGCCCCAGGGGAACGGAGGAGCCTGGAGCCCAGGCCTCGGCAGATAAATGGCTTGGTGTAGTGTTAAGTCCTGTATTTAACAGCTTGATTAATGGGCCGGAGGAGAGCCGCTCGGTTAATGAAGTGTGCAGGTGGCTGTTAGAGGGTCAGGGCTGTTAAGGCAACAATGGCTATCATGGAAGCCCTTCCTCTGTGTGAGTGCAGGGAAGCTGCTCACTGAGAACTCACCCAGGAAGACCTAAGCCAGGGGTTGTAGGTCTCCGACTTCTGAAACTCACAGCCCAGAGAACCCGGGGCTAAAGGTGCTATACACACACCTCTAAGTTCACAAATGCTTATCCAAAGACTTGAGAAAATACCGGGGACTCAGGCCTAGGGAACAGGAAGAGAAGCTCCCGTCAGTTAGACAGTGGCCTTGTGCAAGATTTGCAGTTGAGCTGTTGAGCTAAGAATCCCATCAGCCCCGTGCTTCATCCGCCAGCCTCACAGTCCATAGGCTCTCCAGCCTCTCCGGTCTAACTCGGATGACTCACAGCCCACAGGTCTCTGAAACAGCTCTGCTGTCAGGTCCTCCCCTCCCCTTCTGTCACATGGTACATCAGACCTTACTCTCCTGTCAACTCAAGAAGAAACTACTAGTCCTTGGGCTTTTCCACTCCTGAATCTCCTCACCCTGCCCCTACAGCTCCACATCTCAACCCTGAATCTCCTCACCCCAACTCTGAAACTCCTCACCCACCAATGCAGCTCCATACCCCACCCTGCAGCTCCTCTCGTTATCCCTGAATTGCCTTACCCCACCCCTGCAGCTCCGTACCCCACCCCAGTAGCCCCTTATCCCACCCATAACCTTACTGCCATGCCATTGCTTCAACAGCCACCGAAGCCTCTCCTTGGCCCCTGTGACCGCCTGGCCTCTGACCCACTACCTGCCATCATTGGTTTCCTGGTTTCCCACCTGCCTTTCCGCATAGTGCCTAGCTCCTGACACAGGTTGTTTCCGGGGCTTGAACACAGCCTTGATCTACCTTTTGTCCTGGCTGCTTCTGACTCTCTTCACACACCGCCTCCTCCTAGACTCCATATTAGATCCTGAGGCCTGGGTTAAATCTTCATTAAGTTTGGCCAAGAAAGATTCAGGCCACTAGCAAGTGCTCTTGGGCAGGGGACCAGCAGGAACACACAATAGCTTAGCTCTTCATGTCCTGACACAAATACCAGGACATGATACCTGACCTTCAGGTGGCAGACTGAGGGGTCTAGTTCAAGAGCCGTCTGCTACTGAGCTCTCTAAGGAACAGGGGAGACTACTTTGCTCTCCATCATTTGGCTGAGTTGAGGCAGCAATGATGAAGATGATGCCAAGCTCCCAGCCCAGAGCATCTCAGAGTTGTCCGTATCCTCACCATGATATGTATCCCAATGGTGAGAGGACAGTGTGGAACTCATCACCATAGACAGTCTCAGGGATGACAGTACCCTGTGCTAGCCTCACAGCCGGAACTCCACAGGGACCCTACAGCCAGACGTCAGCCATGCCTGCATGGTGGCAGTCCTGGGGACATAGAGCAGGATGGATGTGATGAGGGTCAGACTCGGAGGAACCACAGTGGGTCTTAGCCAGCCTCTGCTTTGCTTTAGACCAACGTCTTGCAAGTTAGTCTGAGAAGTTGCTGTTCTGCTGTGAGCATCTCTGTGCTGCTGTGGAGACCATCAAAAGGCCGGAAGCCATCTCATGTCTGCCCCATACCCTGCTCCTAATGTCATCTTTCTGTGTGGGTGCCCTGCTTGCTTTTGTGGTCCCTCCAAGCGATGGCTTGTCAAGCATTTTGCACCTTTAAAGTGAAGCATGGCTGAAGGGCAGGGACTTCCTTGTTTGCTTCTGCGTTAAAGCCAGGGATGGGATGCTGCAAACAGTGAAGCAATCCAGAGGAGTGCAGCGGTGAGGCACACGTATTAGCTAGCGGTCCTCCACGCATGAGGTGTTTTCCCTGCGTCTGGCTACAGCCCCAGGCCTTCTCCAGCTAAATCTCAGGCCATGGTTCTGCTTTTACCACATGGACATCTGCCGGGAGGTAAAGCAACAGTTACCAGTCACCCACATGTCACACCGTAAATCTACACGATGACTCTATGAGGCACAAGAGTCCAGCAGCTTTATGAGGTGCCACCTCTGTGATTAATGGAGTCAGAAGGCTGTGCAGCAGGAAGGGGGAGAGACAGAAAACACTGGCATGCATGCATAGGTGAGCACGTGTACACATAGCCAGATATACATACACAAACACACAAGCATATGTGCTCACATAGATGCATATGTGTGTGCATATACACTCAAACTCACACAGCTACACATATAGATACATGAATACTCATATACATGCACACATATAAAATCATAGTCTATACACGTGCATTTATATACTCAGCGCATGTATGTGAATGCACACATTTACATACTCATGTACACTCACATAAACACACACACACACAGAATTCTGGTCCTTACCACATTATTCCAGGGACAGTCACTGTATTTCCATTCAAAATTTGCTTCCTGGACTATGGCTACCCAATCAATGATGGAATATAAAGTTTTATGCTTGAAAGGTGTCAACAAAAATCCAAAAGTTTGCCTTTGTCTAGATAGTGTGCAGTTTCCTCTGTTGGCATCTTGTCTGCAGCTTTGGAACACTGACTGCGTGCATTCAGAAAGACCTCACTGGGGCCTGTGTGACGAGAAGGGAGACGGAGGGGCTTCCGGAGGAGGGAGCCAGAGCCCACTGCCACTGTTGTTTGACACTATTGTCAGGGTTAATAGTCACAGCTATTCTCTGAATGGGGCATTGTTTGCCACGTTTTCCAAGTGAAGAAAATGAGGTTTAAAGCGTGTCTGAATTCACAGAAACGAACAGTGGTAGGGCTGGGAGCCAAACCGAGCCGGCGTGTGCCAGCGCCTGCTTGGTCTAATGTGTCGCACGGTGGGTAACATGCACCGCCAAGCTGACATCAGACGTGGCTCTGTGCCCAACACATCCCTTCAAAAAGTAAGCAGGGCTTACTGAAGGTGTCAACCACCATGATCAAATACAGCTTCAATAGTCTTCGCTTGGTAACTTTAATTCTGCCCGGAGGTCCAGCCACTCCACCGTGTGGCTTCAGATCCTCCACAATCTGTCATAGCGTGCAGCAATGGAACGGGAGCCTCTAGTTTGGGAACTTCCTCAGAGTGTGGACCAGAGACACCCGTCAGGTGCTTGTTAAAAGAATAAGATGAAGGTCATGACTGAACAGCTGGGTGCACAGCTGTCCAGTTCAAGGATACATGGAATGAGCCAGTGTGTGTGTGAGGCTCTTCTTTTGCCTAGTGTTAAGGGAAACCCAAGAACCTGAAGGTCGAGCAACTGCTCACAGTGCCTAGCAGATACAGCGGTCCATGAATGGCGGCACACCTGTGAGAGCAAGGAAGGCTGCATCAGTCCGATAGGGGACAGAGTCTGAAGGAGGGGTGTGGGACAGAAGTCACCGTGGCCAGTCAAGGGGTCAATGAGGAGGTGCTAGCATAGCAAATGTGGGGAAAGAGGAAATGGGTGGCTACAGAGGATGGAGGACTGTGAGGGAGGGTGGGTGTGGTGTGGGGAACCTGAAGCTGGCTGCTGGACAGCTCACATGAGCGAACAAACATGGAATCACTGCTGAGAAAAGCAAGTACTGAGGGGAAAATACTGTCATAGACAGCAAGGAAAGCAACTGGGGTTTGAGAAACTAGACTGCCCTGCTGAGAAGTATATAAAGAATACTGAACCTCTGAGTGACTGTTCTTCTGCTTTGGCTTGTGCTCAGAGATGTTGCCACCTGATCTTATGTATTGTACGGATTCGTCATCTGTCCATTTAAAAAGCCTAGGGCCTGTGGCTTAGGCAGGAAATGGAAGGTGGGACATCCGGGAGGCAGAATGAATTCTGGGATAGAGCCAAGCTCTGGAAAACCTACCGGGGGAAGATGTGAGCCCACAGACTCATGGCACCTGGGCACAGGTAACCAGCCACGTGGCAGAATGTAGGTTAAGATGAATACGATATTTTAAGTTAGATTTAGTCACAGAAGAGCCCAACTACAGGGCCAAGGTATTTGTAAATCTATTTTGAATCTGAGTCTTATTTCTGAGAGCGTGGGCCTGGGAGGAAGAACCAGACCTGACTCTTTAGGGTCTTAGGTTTAGTCCTCAGCTATACACACATGCTCTCATTCTCTTTCACACATCACACACACACACACACACACACACACACACACACACACACACACACACACACCCAAGGCCATCCAATTATGGTTTCTGCCCTGCTTGAGTTCCTGTCCGATTTTCTTTCATGATGAGCAGTATGATCTGGAAGTATAAGCCAAAGAAACCTTTTCCTCCCCTGTAGGATGATGTCATTACCCAGAAAGGCAGGCCCAGGATAAGGTGAAGCCTATAATTGGATGAGAAGGAAGGACAGGTGGGGAAAGTCTAGGAAGGAGAGAGAAGGAGAAGCAGAAGAATCAAGATGGAGTCCATCCAGGATGATCCAGATCCGGGTGGTCTAGGTCAATTTTATCTTGTCTAGGTGGGCAGTTTATATCTTTACTAATTGGCAGTGAATTTAGTATGTGAATGTATTGTGGATTGAGATTTTAAAATATAAATCTGATTGATAAATTAAAGTTTCTGGAACATTGATTTTACCAGGCTGTGGGGAATGTGAACAGAGTCCCCTGCATGGCAGAGAGACAGCAGGGAAAGGGCAGATATAGAATGCCTGGGGCTAGTGTGGCATGGTACCAAGCAGCCAAGAGGACGTGTGAAAGAGGCTGGAAGAGAGACAGCCGGAGTGTGCGTCTCCCGCAGATCTGCGTGAAGTGAGAACGTGCTGAAACCGGTGGTTGCCTCCAATCTTTTAAAATGTTTACTGCTACACTCCCCAGGTTGCTTTGGTCGTGGTGTTTCATCACAGCAATATAACCCTAGCTAGGACACACCCACCTACAGCTCACAATGCAAGTCACACAAAGGTGAGTGGAGTTAGCCTCCGCCACACCGAGAAGTGCACCACAGTGGAATCCACCCTGCAATATGAAATGAAAGTATTCCCACAGCTCCTGCCTCGTCAATTACGATGCTTCTTTGTCTGTGGGTGCAGAAGAGAAAAGCAACCCCTAAATAACTAGACCACCTCGAGTTCCAATGTATTTGCAGTGTACACTTTACATTTTACCAACGGTGAACAGTTTATTGGCTTACCACTTTGGGGCCCCATGGAGTTTGGCCTCTAGTGAGATGCAGGTGTGAAAATGGAGCCTCTTGTTCCTCAGTTAAGAAGGGCTGTGCTCCCAGGCCCAAGGCTGTGATGTAAGGAGATGGGAGGACATGGTCCACCAGTGAGGAGTGGGGCTGCTGCATGTGCACACACAAACTCACACACACTCGCACACACACACACACACACACACACACACACACACACACACACACCGATGTCTGGAAGGGAGAGCAGGTGAAAGGAAATGTTAACTTCACACCAGGTGTATGTGCATGCATGCTGTTCCACAGTTAGCAAAATCTGGAGCCTTCGAATCCGGGCCTGATGAGCAACCAGCATCTTTCTGGGCAGCAAATGAAAAGAAATGTCTTGTGCGTCATGAGGGGCCGGGGTGAAAGCCAGCAAGCATCTGCTTCTTCCTACAGCTGGGGGTGAGGAGGGATCATGCAGTGTCCTTGAGGCGTCATCCTTAGGCAGATTTGAGTTTCCTTCCCAGTCTGAATTCTACAACGGCCTTGCGGCTAGCAGAGTCACGTGACCTCCGCATGGCATTTCCACTGTTCCTCTGGTGGAGAAGTTCAAGGTTAAAGAGAAAGAGCAGAGACCACTGGATAAAGCATGCACGAGAATCAGGTGACAGCCAACAGGTTCCAAGTCTCCTTGAGAAGACAGGCTGTGGAGAAGGTGCTTTTCACCGAGCTCTGGTGGGCGGTGGGGGTGGCAGGGGAGGGACAGGGCTTGTGGAGCAGGAACCAGGTCACTTAGAACTGCAGTCTCCTTAGGAAGATTCAAAGACTTTGTTGCAAATCTACCTCTTCAATGCACTGAGGTGAAGTTGTAAACCCAGGTCTAAGTGGGATTTTTTTTTCTGTTGTTACCTCTATTTTGTTGTGGGCATACATAAGAACTACTGAGAGGACTCCCACTTTATACATGTTCAGTTGACTTTGTAACAAAGCTGGGCCATAACATCGCCAGATAGCTCAGGTGAATCCATCTAGCTTTTCATGATTGAAAAAGCTCAAAACTCCATTCTAAAAAATGAGCTGAGATGGCTCAGTGGTGAACAGCACCGGCTACTCCTTCAGAGGACTGGGATTCAGTTCCCAGCAGCCACAGGGTGGCTCACAAGAGTGTCTAACTCCAGTCCTAGGGGATCTGTTGCCCTCTTTTGGCACTAGGCAGGCATGGAACTCAGAGATATATTCAATATATACAAAACACTCATACACATAAAATAAAAGTAAATAAAATCTCAAGAAAATATAAATGCATCTATAGATCATAATACTACTGTAAAAATTTGCCTTTTTTTGTTTTCAAAATGTTTAAAGCTCTGCTTCTCATTATCAGAGAGAGCCAGGCTTTTTTTTTTTCCTTTTCTTTTTTTTTTTCTTTATTGCCCTAACCTCAAATCCACACTGCAAAATAAATAACACGACATTCCATTAAATTAGCCTCCATAAAATGGTGCAGTACAGTTTTTTTTTTTTTTTTTGAGATGATGAAAAACCTGAAGAGATCAATGGCTTTTTATCAGAGAGATTTCCCTCACCTCTAAAGGAGACTGGAATTAATTTAAATAGCACCAGAAATAGAAAAGGAAGGCTATGCCAGCCAAATCCTTTTTCAAACAGCAAAACTAAACCTCGAAAAGGTAGATGTTTCTCATAGTTGCCATGCTGAAAGAGGTGACCTTGAAGATCCACACGTCTGTCTGCATCTGGACATGCTGCGTAGCTGTCAGGTGGATAACTCACGTTGGATGTGTTTAAAAAGCAGCTCTCCCCGTGGATGGAGCAGGTTCTGCTTAGAAGTCATTTCAGTTTCAAAGGGAGATTACAGCCCTTTGAAATTCCCTTAAAGGAGAAATTCCACCTCTGCTTTTTATTACCCCATTGCATTAGTTCCTATATTAGGATAAAAAGAAACACATTCTGCTCTTTAAACAATAGGAAAGGGAAACATCACCCCTGGCAGCCTTTCTTTTTGGGGAATTCTAATCCATTCATATCCTCAAAGGCACTTTCATTCTTCAGGGAAGATTTGGGGCCCAATTAATAGTAGCCCCTTGGGACCCACCCTTGCCCTTGAAGTTTTATCTGAGTAAAGACACAGATGCTATTTAAGAAGCTTGGGGTCCACATGGGATCAGAATGGTGAGGCACTCAGAGGAATCACCTGCCTGGACATAGTGTATAATCCATACCTGGCCTGCTCAACCGTGCAACCATCTAATCTAGGCCTGGGAGGTCTGTGGCTGTCATAGCTCCTCTTTCCTGGCCAGCAAGGGTCTGCAGGCCTGGCACATGGCTCACACTTGAAGGAGCATTTTTCTGCCTGGAAAAGGTCTTTCTAAGTCGGTCCCGATGTCTGTGGAGCGAAGGTTAAAGCCATCATTCTGAGGCCTCAGCCAATATAATTATAAGCAAACCTTTTTGAGCTAAGAAGCTGGCTTCGAGGAGGAAGCTTGTAGAATGGCATGGGGAACGGGGGTGTCTGTGTGTTCTTAGTCAACCTTCCCAGCCAGCAGGGATGTGATTTGCTTTTAAGTACGTGGATTTATGGATAGTATGTCATCTAGCATGTTCTAGGTATGTTCACGACAAATATCTAGAGTTCAAACCAAGCTGTGACTGGCATGTTCTCTTCCTATCTGAGCTGTTGGTATAAACTACGCAATGTGTCGTGGCTGTGCGTGAATCAGTTCCTCTATCAGCACAGGCATCACCTTTCTCTGGACAGCTTAGTTCCCGGCTCTCTGGACACTTTCCAGTGAAAGCCTGCCACGCTGACTCAGCTCTGAAGACTCACCAGCCAGGCCTTCTGTCGGACCTCTAGATTCCAATCCTGGTTAGCATCAGCTACACTGGCTACTCTGCTAGCCTTCTGTACAGCCAGCAATAAAGGCAATGATGTGGAGGTGCCAATGTGGTCCCCACAGCAGCAGCGTGACCCCCTATTTGTTGGCATCTCCTTACCGCCCTCTATCATCACGGAAGTGAAGAGAGCATGTCTGCCTGCCCAACCTCACTCTTCTTCCTCACCTATGTTTGTCACAAGAAGGACATGACCAGAACTAAGTGTAAACACCCAGTTGCCCATTACAGCATTTATTACAGCAGGCTTTATGTAGTTTTGATACAATTGCCAAGAGACTATAAAAATAATGTGACTCTAAGAAGAAAAGAAATATAGTCTCAGAAATGAAAATGTCACTGGGCAATACGGAGTGGACCACCTATGGGTCAATGTGTCCACCCTCAGCTGGTGCTGGTGACCTGTGAGTCACTGAGTCCAGGGCATGCTGGGACCTGTCCATCATATCTTGTCTACAGCACATTCCTCCTCTGCCTGCCTGTAAGCTATCTGAAGGATGGGGTCCCGGTTGCTCTTTAAGTCTCAAAGCAGGAACAGCCTGCTTTATATATTACACACCCAGAAATACATGAAGATTATTAGACTCATATCATCTGAATTATTGCTTATGCAAAGGGAACCAAATTCTCCAACATAGGGAAGTCATTGATAAATTCTGTGCATGCACATGACAGGACGTATTATATCCACTGGAATGTTTGTTTACAATAGGAGAATAAAAACATAAGAATTTTCTTTTGACATACTGCTACATGAAAATTGGTTAATTGCATAATCTTACACATGTATACAACCCGATTGTGCTTTTTATAACTTTCTTTTCATCATTGCCAAATGGCATTATTTGAAAAAAGAGAAGGAGAGAGATTGTATGTTAAACAAACTGCCATTCTCAATGAATTTATTTTATAATCAGTATTGATAGAAAAACAAAATAAATATGCCCATATTTCATTGGATTACAAGCACCACAGGGGAGACAATCTGTGTCTTCGCCCATTTCAGAAGCCATAGCAGGATGCCTCAAGCCACCTAATTTATAAATCAGTTTTAGAAACTGGAAAATGTGGAGGTGCTAGCAGTGTTAGTTAGCGAGGGCCTTCTATGTCCCCACAGGGCAGAAGAACAAAGGGCCAAGGGTCCAGCTGGTTCCCAAGGTCCTTGGTGAGAGCAGACCCTTTCTTCCCACCCGAGGGTCCGACTTTTCACAGCTCTGTTTACAATCGAGTTTCAACATGAATTTGGGATGGAGCAAAGACACACACAGCATGACTTACTCAGCTTCCAGGAACCCGGAAGTAGGTTTCAGATGTATTGTAGATACACTGGGTGTGAGAGACTAATGCTATGTAGATCTCTAAAAGAAGGTCATTCTAGAAAGACTAGGAAGCTAAGAATGTGGAGCTCAGAGTAAGAACTGTGTGCCTGAGGAGAGTCAGGGAGGCTGGTGTGGCTGCAGCAGAGAGAGAAGAGGTGAGGGGAGGCAGGAGCGGTGCCCAGACCCTGAGACCCTAGCACAGAGACAGCCTTGGCAGCTACTGTCATGACTTTAAGACTTGTCTCTTCATTTTGGTCATTTTTATTAGTTGATTTTTTTTGAATATTTTGTACGCCAAGTTTTGCCCATATTCAGCCCCTCTGGAACTACCCTCAAATCCACCCCCTCCCTTTGTGTCTTTTCCTGGGTTTTCACCCACCCAATCCGACTCTTGCTGCCCATGTATTCATGGATGCTTGGCCTTCCACTGGGGCCTGGCTGACCCACAGTGGCAACACCCAAAGAAAACCTCCTCTCCTGTCTCCAGGCTACCAGCTGCCAACAGCTTCTTGGCTAGAGGTTGGACTTCACCTTCATCTCCCCTCTCGTTGCTGAGGTTTTGTCTGATTTTAGCTGGCACAGGTGCATGCTGTCCCAACTGCTGTGAGTTCCTATGTGCAGCTGCCCTACTGTGTTCTTGGAGGACACCATTTCTGTGTGTGCATTCATTACCTCTGACTCTTACTGTCTTCCTGCCCCTTCTTCCACAGTGACCCTGTGCCTTGGCAAATGAAGATGCAAGGTACTGTTCTGTTCGGGACTGAGCATTCAGCAGTCCCTTATTCTCTGTGTTGATCAGGCGTGGGTCCCTGTGTTAACAGTCACCATCTGACTGCAAATAGAAGCTTCTCTGGGGAGTGTTGAAAGATGCACTAACCTATGGGTACAATGGTCTTTTGAAATTGTCATTTTGATTATAGTCAGTTTTCTATCCCTTACTCTGTCCCCTAACTCCTTGTAGATCAACCTCACCTCCCCAGCCTCTCCCAACTTTGTGTCCTTTTCCTTCTTTTAATAACCCATAGAGTCCGGTTTGTGCTGCTCATATGGATACTCCTAGGTGTGGATACTGCAGTGTATGAACTTGGCTTTTATTCTCAATCAGGGATGGATGGACCGGAGAAGCAACCCAAATGGGATCCAAATCTGGAAGGGCTCATCCTAGTGCTTTGTTAAGTCTCGTCCCTGTGAGTTTTAGCAGACCTCCTTATTAGATTTTAATTTGTGGATCATAAGGACTCAGATTCTAGAGTGGCCTTGTGAAGGGACAGCTTGGCTTTGAGTGACCATGCTTGGTAGACAGCTGGCCCCTGGCCTGCACACTCCTAAGAGTCCATATGTTCTGAAAGTCAAGTCGTTCAGGATTGGGTGCCCAGCTCTTGCTGCTAGAGAGCAGTGCTGAAGGGGACAGCTCCCTGCTGGGCCTCTACAGATGGCAGTCCTAGCCCTCAGAAGTCCTGGGCAGAAGCAGCCAGCAGCTGGAGTTGGGGGCAGGGAGATACTGCATTAGCTCTTCACTTAGTTAACCCTGCCTTTGATGAGCTGGGTGGCCCCACCTGACCCTCCTACGTGAGAATGCTCTCTAGCCTTCACCTGAACACTGCTTTTATAAGTCCTTGCTTGGTGTCATGTCTATGCTCAGCAATATCAGAACCTGGAAATCCCAATAAACACTCTTTGGGCCATGATACTTATCTATAATACTACTGTGTATGAAGTATCCAACTGCATAGGGTTAAGACATGCAAGGGAGTCAGAGGGATGTTTGAACACTCAGAACTGGTTAGCTACAGGAAGCTTAGACACCAGCCACCAGTCACTGGGGGTCTGGGGAAAGTGTGTTCAGAACAGCATGAGACCGAGCTAGAATTGGTTAGTAATTGTGGTCAACTTCTTGGCTGTAAAGAGCTACACTAAATTCTTCACATGCCTATCTCTAGGGATACTCAGCAAATTCTTCAGGGAATTGTATGACAAAGCCCACAGTCCTTGCCCCACTGACTTACACCCCTTGTCACCCATATCTGTAACCTGCCTGTCTGTCACAAAATGAAACTGAAGACACATAGAAAAACCAGTGGGTTTGGAGGAGCAAGAGGGGGCAGGTTCCTTAGGGTGTGAAGGTGACACCTGACCTCTGAACTGTGAGGAGGGCACCTTTACTGGGGCCATTTTGGATCATCTTTTTCTGCCTCCACTTCCGTAGACTCACAAGGAAAAGTGCTCCCTTATATTCATAACACTCCACAATATTTAAAGGTACCTCTTTCTTGTAGCTTTCCCAAAAGTCGTTGGCTAACGTTTCATTTTATGCAAGTTGTGGATTGTGTGGTCCACAGACCCATAATCCTTAAGCCAAGTAGTTTTGGAAGAAGCTCTCTGCTAGTAGAAACTGGTTTTACCATCATAGGGAAGAGCCCATGAGAAGGGCCCAGTTTCCTAACAAAGGCTGTGCTATACTGCTGTCCATCCGCAAGGCTGCCTACACTGTACCTGCCCCCTTCTTTCTTTTGAAGCCTTGTCTGTACCACTCTCCTATGGGAGTGCTCAACTCCCGCTCTCTCTCTCATGGTGGGTGGCCATCCGTACCCCCTTACTGCTGTGTCCCTGGGTCTACAGATGCTTTTTTGTTACTTCCAGGCCTTCTTTATCTCTGCTCAGTGACTTTCCTCCCATCTCTTAGCTCCCACTCCCTCTCCCTCTCCTCTGCAAGCTTCCTCTCATGGGTCTTAAACCCCTAGTGTCTTTGTAGAAGTCCTGCCCACTGACTGGGCTCTTCTTCCTGCTACTTGCCCCCCCATAGTTCTCAGCTCTTATGGTCATTCCTGATAGCAGCAGCCCTTTCGAGGCATTGCTTTCAAATACCCCACTCTCTCTTCAGTCTGCCCAAAACTTGTTTGGGATCTCATTTATGTCTCTCCTGTGAGTCTTCTGCTATATCCCCTCCATTTCCTAGGTGCTCACTTCTCCTCCATTGCTATCTTCATGCTCAATGGCCCCCTGTCCCTTCACATGAAGATCATGAGCCCTCTCTATGTTGGTCCCCATCTACCCATATAAAGGGACCTGGGGGGTACCAACCCACTCCTGGACCTCCCACTGTCTGGAAATGACATCACAGTCTTCTGAGACCTTGACTCCCACTCCGGCTGTCATTTCCCCTTCACAAGATGCTCTTGTGTCCTGGACAAGCTCCCTTCCTTAGCCACAACACCACTGACAGGACTGGGAAGAGATGGAGCCCCATCATCCTTGGGAAAGCTTACTGTCTCTTATAATAAGCTTGCTGTTTGTGCTTGTAATTTCAGAGGCTTACTGTCCATGGCATAGCAGCAGGAACAACTGAAAAGTCAGATGCTGATCTGCACCAAGGAGGCACAGAGATAGTGGGGTGGGGCACTGAAATGGTGCAAGTTTCTTGAAACCTCAAAGCCTACCTCTAGTGACACACCTCCTTCAATAAGCCCCTAGCCCCTAACTATTAGGGGTCAATTATCCAAACATACAAGTCCTGGGGGCCATTCTCATTCAAACTACAAGTCTTTTCAGCCCTTGCCCTTAACGGCAGCTTTAACCACTGCCTTCTACCTAGCATGCTGGGATTTTCTGGCTCCTCTGCCTTAGGGCAAGCTATGACCTCAGACATCTTTAGCCCTTCCTAAATTCCTACACAGGGTAAGGTATCCCCAGCCAAACAGGCACTCCTGCTTTCCCCAGCTCTATCTGCTTGTATAGCATTCACCATCAGTTTCTGGCTTATTTATTGTCCGCCCCATGGCCCGGCAGCTCAGACAGCCCAAGAACATCTGTCTATCTTGTTTCCTACCTCTTTTGGGTGCAAGACGGAAGTGTTTAAGGAGAGAACGTGTGTGCTCTCTTATTGATGAGATGGCTTCATGCTTAGCTCAGCTGGGAATGCCCACAAACTCTGTTCTTCCTCTTTGGCCATGTAACTGCCTCTTTGACTGTGGTGGCTTTTCTACCACATGACTAGGTTGTTTGAGGCCTGTGGTATGAGGTTATATCCCACTCTATCCCAAGTGTTACCATTCTCGTATATATGCACATTGTATGTATGTATATACATTGCATATATGCACAAATATGTGCCATTTACATGTACCTCAAGGACTGCATGACAAGAAACTTTCATTTCTCCCTCCCAGATCTGTACAACTAAGCTACACATTTTGCTTCATGTATTTTAATGATAGAGTGTGGCTGTTTTTGAAGACATTAAAGGACCTTGAGGTATGCCCACTTATGTGCAGAGGCTCCTTTTCTGCTCTCTGACTTCCCTGCAGGTACATGTGGTTCCCTGGCATCACCCCTACCCTCAACTGTGGGTGCCAGGTGTGAAACCGGCTTATCTCCACTTTTATAGATCTCATCTTTGGAGAGCCTTCTCCTGGGTGTAGAAACCTTTTGTTTTCAGTACTTCATCATGCCTTGTTTGGTTCCACCTTGCTCCTTTGTTTCTGGCCACATCTCTTCCTGTCAGGGAGCCAAGTGACATCCTTTTCTGTCATGCATCTTCCCCACTGACAAAGTTTGTGATTTTCTTCTTTTCGTGATGTTAAGAAAATTTCTTTTATTTCTGCAATGGAAGCTTCCTGCATTTCTTGCCTCTGTGAGTTTCTTATTTTCATTGAGTATAGGAAATGTCAGATGCTATTTCTGTATTACACATATCCATTCTCTTTTCTTGGCTCTCCTTGAAGCTTCAACCTGAAAGTCCTTGAAGAGCAGGTAAATGTGAGTATCCAACTCCATGGGAGCTAAGAACAGTGAGCTGGATAGTCAGTCTAGAGAGAGGTCAGAGATGGACACTCCTCATCTATCTTGACCACAGAGACCCCCATAAGTCTCTGTGAATGCCCTGTGATTGAGAAAGAACTGTGCTGTGATGGTGGACACCTGGCTTTGATCTGTGCAGTTTCTGTGTGATAATAAGTCTGAGTCCTTTGCTTTTGCCCTGTGAAGAAGTAGAAGAGGAAGAGGAACCATTACTCCTGAGCTGGGAGGCACAGGCCATTATTAGCAAGAACACGAGCAAGGGTGATCCTGGGAGACAGGTGCTCTGAGGTCTATGAGGACTCATGCTCCATCTGAAACCATAGCAGGAAGGCGTTGCCAAGACAACGCCTTGCAGCAGTATCAGGACCAGAAGGAAGGAAGGCAAGAGTCATCCTGTGTAGTGACCTCACACTTCTCTTATGACAAGGACTGGAGTGTTCAGTTAGATCTGATCTCCTCCCAGCACTTCCTCCTTTACAGAAAGGAGGGACATGGAGATGTAGCTCAGTTAGTAGAGCACTTACCCAGCAAGCACAAAGCCCTGGTGAGAGCCCCAGCTCGGCATAAAACCTGGTATGATGGCCCATGCCTGTAATTGGGGCACTTGGGAAACAGAGACAAGAGGACTAGATGTTCAGTGTCATCCTTTGTGTTTAAGACCAGCATCAAAGAGAAAAATTAAAAACAAGGAGGAAGGAATTGAAAAGAAAGAAGAAAGGAAGGAAGAAAAGAAAGAAGGAAGGAAAGGAGAGTGGGAAGGAAGCAGAGGGAAGGGAGGGGGAAAGGAATCAAAGAAGAGGAGGAGGGAAAAAAGAAAGAGAGGGAGGGAGGGAGGGAAAGAGAGATAGAGATAGAGAGAGAGAGAGAGAGAGAGAGAGAGAGAGAGAGAGAGAGAGAGAGAGAGAGAGAGAGAAGAAAGGGAGGGAGGGAGAGAAGGAAAGAGAAAAGAGGCTCTAAAGGTCTCAGGACAGAGGTTGTGATTTACAAATAGAACTTTAGGCTCAGTGACCCCAGTGACTCCTGGGCTTCCTCCAGCCACTTTCATCTCCCAAACAAATGAAGACAGCACAGAGTCTAAGCCCGGCCCACGGCTGCAGAGGAAGAACAAAGCTGTGGCCCCATGTACACAGAGCTGCATCCATTCATCACCACACCAGCCAAGTGCTCCCCGCCAAGCCTGCCACCTTCTCCTGTGTCACAGCCCCTGATCACTTCATTAACGGTCATTACCAGCAAGAAGAATGGCACCTCTGACCTCCACCTCCACCCACACCAGCCACGTGGCCAAGCTCTAATTCCAGCCTTGGAAGGAGGAACATTTCAAAGGCCCTAAGTGTTTTCAGAAGGGATCGCAGTGCATCAAGGAACTGTGTGCAGAGCCACCAAGAACCTTCTCCTGCAAGTGTCTGTAATGGCCACTTACTCTCCACATGGTGGTATGGCCAGTGTGGGCAGTTCCCACCCACTTCACATACCTTGTCTGTGTCTTAAGCGTTTCACAGGCAAACTGTGCTCCCTGGACACACATCTGCACACAATGTGTTGAACAACCCCTCTGGGATCAACCATAAGCAAATGTCCCTCGTATCCTTGGGACCATTGACAATCCAATGACTAAATCAACCATGGTTCTGAGGAGGCCTATCTCACCAACCCACCCCATCCTTGAGACTTTTTGAAGTCCTGGGGGGGTGGAGTTACTGTCTCAAGGTGCCCTGTATTCAGATAAATCTGGGACTGGCAAGTTCCTGTGTCCAGTGACCAACAGAAGAGTAGGGGAAGTGAGCCAGAAGGCAAAAGAGGGTCAAGGGATATCTTGGAAGATGTTCAAGGGGGAGGTGATGGGAAGAAATCTGAGTAACCATAAACCATATCAGTGTTAGGCGTACCCTGCTGGCTTCAGTTAGCTCATTTTCTGCATCCCAGGGCCTACAGGACAGAGCACAGGGCTGGAAACACAGTCATACTAGCCCTAGCCTCGTGGGATCAGAGACAGGAGGGGTGTTTTTCAGTTACTAGGAGGATTATATTTGCAGGGCATGGACAATCATGGAGGTGAGAGATGTTTCCAGATTGGGAGGCAGAAAGGCGTCTTCAATGAGAGGTAGAATAAAGTCCCCAAGGCTGGAAGTGGAAAGCAGTCTAGGGAGATGCAGGTACCCTGAGCCAGAGGAAATGACAGGAAGAGGGGACAGATCTTAGGCACTCATATTGAGAAGGAGCATACAGGTTCTCCCTAGGCATGATGGGACACTTTTGGAGAGTACTGAGCAAGATGGAGAGGCCTTCTCCGTTGTGCTAAGAGGGGCCTTGGCTACACTGGATGACGATGTCCACCCCAGCAGATGAGAAGATGGGGAAGCTCCCTCTCCTTAGCCTACCCCAGGTCTCCTGGAGATGTCATGTGGCTATAGCAGTGATTCTGGGTAGGCCTTGTCTGTAGACCTGACAGACTGAACACTTGGGCGGGAGGAAAACACTGGGCATGAAGAAGAGTCAGGGGACTTGTGACATGGTTTGAGTAAAAAGCTGACAGGAACCGGATGTAATTGGATGTCAAGTTTCTGGGGACGAAAAGGAGAGCTGAGCCATGCCGGGGCAGTAGAACCTGATGCCTGCTGACTCAGTGACAGTCTCAAGTGGCCACGGGCTGGACAAGAAGAGCTGACACCAGTGCCTGAAGAGCTCTCTGGAACACTACTGCAACTGGGGAAGCCAATGCAAAGGTCAGAGGTCAAGTCTGGAACAGAGCAAGACCGGAAGAAGAGCTTGTCTGGGGCTGGGGATGGTCTCCCAGCCAAAGGGTTGCAAAAAGGGGGGGATTTATTTATCATTTACACATTTGTTCCTCTTTTAAAGAGATATGGTTCTTGAGTTACAGAGAGACTCAGAAAGCGCACCCTAAAAATAACTTCCAAGTCCTTCGATAAATAGCTTCCCAAACCATGATCTTCCTCCCTGTACCACCTTCTGTTCTTCGGGGGAGCCTTTTCTGAGTCTCCTAAATTAAGAATCCACACAGGTTCCCCCTCAACGGGTCACCTTGGATCTCAGACAGGAAGGCTGGAGGATGGCCTAAGGACATTAGTGCTCAGGAGGCGTTTACGCCTGAAGCTTGATCATTCTGACTTCCAAGAAGGAACTTCATTTGTGGCCAAGCTCAACTTGAACTTGTGTTATCCACGGACCCTCCTCCACAAATAGCTTCAGACTTAAGGCAGTGCACACAGGGTTCCACTCACTCTGGCTTCTGCAGGTGGGTGTGGAGAAACATTCCCAGTCAACACCAGCTGTCTCTGTCAGCAGACCTCTTCAGTGATTTTTAAAATAGCTTTTATCTTTAAAGAGGCAATCCATGTCATCTGAGATGCTGAATTCGTTGTTGCTCTTGTGTGTGTTTGTATGCGTGTGTATGCTTATGCATGCATGTTTGCAGGCTCACCTGTGTGGATGCACATGTGTATATGGGAACACATGCATGTGGAGGCCACATGTTGATGTCAGGTGTCTTCCATGATCATATTATATTTATTATATAGTTATAATATTACATAGTTATATATCATATAGGCAGATCACTGCCTCAGCTAATCCAGCTCTCCAGCTTGCTCTGAGGATCCCCTGTCTTTGCATCCCTAATGCTGACATTACGTGGATGTTGGTGATCTGAACTCTGGTCTTCATGCTTGCATGGAGGCCTCAGAGACCTGTTAGCATGGTTCACTTGCTACTCCAGTATTGTTCTTAACATCTTGACTTTCTCTTGCTTTAAAACTCGGTGGTAATGTTGTGTATGCTTCAAAATCCATATCCTGTTGTTCTACAGAAAATTTCTCATCAGTAAGTCAAGCTGGCTGATGCTGGACATGTTTTATCGATCACTGTGGATTCCCACTTCATATGTTCCGTCTGGTACTGATACACGTGTACTGAGACTGCTTCGATAACTGTGATTTGCCGGTTTCTCTTTCCAGGTCTGCATGCTTTTGCTTCATGTCCTACGAGATTCAAGGATGCACCAGATGGCTTTGATGACCCCACTGTGTTCCCTTATATGGCTTTATAGATTTCTGCTGCTTCAGTGGCCCTACAGCATATGCATTTATTTAAGTTGCTGCAGTGTGTCTTCAGGTAATGGCTCCTGCATTTCTTTACTACTGGGCCTTACACTAACTTGGCCATTCATTGTACTTAAGTAAATGTCATAAATCCTATATCATGGCAAAATTTCAGTCAATTTTTAAAGGAGGTCTGTGTAAAATAAGTGAAATGTAATTGTGTTCCTACAGTGGCCATTGGTCCTAGTACCCCATTGCTCTCTGAAAGTTCATACTTTATTTGGTGTCATTTTTCTTCTGACATGATTTCTTGAACATTTATTGTAATCTGCTGATGATAATTTATTTTGCCTTTTATGTTTTGTTTTCTGGAAGATGTTGATTTTTATTTACTTTGTTTAGTAGATCTTGACATTAAAATCAGCTCTAACATCCTAGGTTGACAGCCGCTTTGCTTGTGGTTGAATGTTGGTCCCCCATCTTCTTGATGTTTCTGAGACATTTACTCTCATGTCCCATAGTCCCTTATATATGAAGTATCATTGTCTACTTTAAAGCCTTTTCAAGACACCGTAGTTTTGAACCTCTGTGCTACATCTTTCTCCGAGTGGACTGTGATTTCCTATGGGTGAGCTTACTTGTTGGGTCTTTGAGCTTAGAGTCTTCAAGTCTGGAGCAAAGTATATCTCCACCTCTCCTTCTCTCTCTCTCTCTCTCTCTCTCTCTCTCTCTCTCTCTCTCTCTCTCTCTCTCTCTCTGCCTCCTACCCTTTTAGGACTCCCACCTCGTCATACTCAGGCCCCTTGAATTCTCTAGCACCTTGCTGGCTTGCTTTTGCTAACTTTCTAAATTCTTTGCTTTGTGCTTTCTTCTGGGAAGTTTCCAGTACTGTGTATTAAAGTCTGTCAACAGTCTCTCATGCAAGGAACAATCCATCGTCAATCCGTCCCCGCTGCATTTGATTTTGGACACCACGGTTCTCATATCTAACGCTCACTTTGTCTCAAGGTCTTTTCCTAATCGTTGCTTCAGATTTTTGAACATATGGGACACAGTTATGGAAACTTAATTTCCCCATCTGTCAGTCCTAACATCTCTGTCAGTTCTGGTTTTGTTTTGGCTGATTGGTTTTTCTCCTCCTTACAGGTCATATTTTTCTGTTTCTTTGCCTGCCTGGTGATTTTTGATTGGATGCCAAATACTGCAAATTTCATCTTGTTGGGTACTGGGTGACTTTGAACTTCCTTCAAGATGCAGTTGAGTTTCTTACTGCTCTGGAGTCCTCCTTTGATTTGTTAGGTGGGATCTGTGCCTCTTTAATCTAGGAGTCATTCTCCTCTGTGGGGCTAATGCTGAGCACTCTACTTGCTGCCCTCAAAACTTCTTTCTACGTTTGTTGGTGGGAACAAACACTACTGAGCGGTCTATGTGGAAGCCTGGAGTGATTCCCTCTCTTCCTTAAGGTGACACTTGGGTAGTTTCTTCTCATGCATTCACTGCTCAGATTGTGGCGAACTTCTGCCTACCTTAGCTCTGGAGTTCTCTCTCCTCTGAGACTCCATCGGATCACTCCACACTGTCAGCTCCACTTTCTCAGTGTTAGGGGCCTGGTGGACTCAGCCGGGTGCAGTGAACTGGGTTATTCTGGGACTCCCCTTACACCTCTCATCCCACAGTGAGTGCTGGCCTTCAGTGCCTGCTCTGGGGTTTGGAAAACTGCTGTTTTCTACATTTGGTCTGTTTCGTTGTTTGTTTCTGTGTATGAAAAGTGTAGGCTCTGCTATTACTCTCTGTGGGACAGAGGGAATTGGCAGGGTCTACAGCTGTTTTGGAGGCTCTCCCTCCAAATGATTGTGCATGGGTCTGTTTCCCACAGGCTTATTTACCAAGGTCAAGGTGGCTTTTGAGTCTCCTCTTGCAGAAACCTGAGGTTTGGTAACTCTGTCTCACCTACATGAGGCTTTCAGTGAGTGTTTGCTTAGTGAGGGATTTACATTCAGATGCTTATAAATGTGCATCATAAGTTGGGGCTGAAATGTGAACACAGCAAACTTTTGAGCTCAGTGGTGTCAGGTGTTTGTTCTCAGCCCTGTTTGGTGATCGCCAGCACTGGGCACAGCGGATCACAGGCAGAGAGATGGTGCACCTTTGGGAAATGTAACATCACAAGTGTATGGGATGTTTATGGGAAAAGGAAGAGGAGGGAGTGTTAAAATGAGCATGGGAAAAGCTCTGGGAATTCGAATAGATAGGATTCCAGCACACAGTGGTGGAAGGGCACCAGAGCTAGCAGAAATTCTGTCCCCCATTGTCACCAGGGGCATGGGTGGCATTCTTAGGGGAGTCAGTCACTTGACGGGCAGTCCAGAGTCAGGCTGGTGGGGATCTGGCAAGCAGCAGAGACCAGAATGTCAGCAGGTGTCAGCCTTGAAGGAAAAATTAACATCTGCAAGAAGTGGAGGGCATTCCTAACCGCAAGAGTGGCTGTGCCATCAAATGAAGACGCTGTATCAGGACACAGAACAGAACCCCTCAGTGTTCACCAAGGAAGAGGAATAACATATTTGAGCAAGAAGCACATCAATGTATCTTCCTTTCCATGGTAATGTTGCAGTTTTCAAGTTACCCAGCCTTTCACCCTGAGGTGACATCAAGCCCCAATAGTGAGTGAGCCATCCCTGCTTCTATGTCTAAAAATGCCACAGCTCTGAGCCTGCCTTTGAGAGGCAGGGCTGTAAGCCCTGCGTGGTGGCCCTACTTAATTTTCTCTTCCAGCACAGTCAAGTACCTGACTTTTAAACATTCCGTTTTTCATTGTTCAGTGAAGTCTGTTGAGCGATCGCAAATATTCTGATTTTGAATGGTCTTGGTTCTCCAGCTGCTCCACATAAGTGCTCAACCCTTTAAGAAAACATAGGATCTCACCCACTCCTTGTAGCCTCAGGGACAGACACTACCAAACTCCTGGAAAGAACAAAGCCCCCTCCTTGGAGGAGGTGCTCAGCGGCGTGCTGGATGATTCCGGCGAGCATCGCCCCCTTGTGGTCTTGCCGCAGATGAAAGACTTCAAAGGCAAGTGGACAAATGTGTTCTCTATTAGGAAAAGGCTTGACAGACCCTCTTCTTTCCACATGTGTAAGCACACGCAGGGGCAAGCCAGAGAGGTGCCAGGCACAGAAGATGTTGTGCTCTCCTCTTCAGTAAGGAAACAACACTAACCACTAACTTTAGATTTTTTAAAAAAATGTAATTCTAAAGTTGCAGGGTATCCAAGCTGACAGGGGGTGGGGTGGATCTGAAACGGACTTATTTAAGAGTAAGGCAGGCTAGACCCCAGAGAAGTAGAGTGTCTACCCTAAGATCACACAGCCAACAGTTGGTAGTTTTGGAAGTAACCTTGCTTATCTATGCAACACCTGGCCCCAACTAGTCTCACTAACCCTCAAATGCTCTGGCTCACTTTTCCTTAGCTAGGGTACTAGTTAGTAGGGGCTACTCTAAGGCTCAGGAGCAGGTTGTAAGTGTAGGTTTTCTTGTGTTTGTCTTACTATTTAGTGTGAGGTTAAAAATGTTATTTCTGTTTTATTTTGATAGAATATATTTGATACACACAAATATATAATGGTATTTCCCATGTTGGTCATTTTTAAGTACACAGTTCAATGAGCTGACCACACTCACTCATACTGATGATTTCCGAGGAACCACTACTGCTCAGAAATCTCCCCACGCTGAGTCTATCTTCATTCAACACTTAACTGCTGGTCTGCCCCGCTCCGGAAACCTGACTTTCTGCTTTGATCCTATAAAGCACTTTTGGGATGTCACACACATCACCACATGGTGCTTATTTACATCCTTATATTCTGATCTCTCAGAGACACTGTCTTAAATGTATGTGCTCTCTATGAAGTCCAGGCTGACCTCAACCTTTCAGCAATCCCCCTGCCTCAGCCTTCAGAGCTCTGGGACTATCGGCATGCACACAACACCCCGTAATAGGAACTGGTGGCATTTATCGTTTGTCTGTTGCACGTATTTTGTGGAGTACAGTGTCTTCTCCATATTGTAACCGCACTAGCACGTCTCCCTTTTCAGCACAGTAAAGACCCATTATCCTGTAGACAGACCCCTTCTACTCCGACTCCCTGTCTGGTCGCTGGGTTGCTTCTGCAGCAGTAAGCACTGTGCTGTTGGAGGGCAGTTCACCTGCTCAGCCGGGTTCAGCGGCTGGAAAGTCCCATCACCTTTGCCTGAAATGGGCCTGTGTCCTCTCGGAGCAGGGTGTTTGACAGACCTGGGCTTCTCATGGTATTTCGTGCCTATCATCTGGGGTTACAGATATTTGGGGGTTAACCTAGAACCTGTTTGTCCATCCTGGGCTTGTTTGACTAGAGCTAACGCCAGCTAATCAGATATTTGTAATCTAGATTTGAACTCGAAAGGATCAGGAAGTTGGAAGTCCCTGCCTTTAGGGTAGATCTTAAAATACAGAAAACACGCCAGTTTGTGGGGACACTGACTCTTAAACTAGCAGATGTCAGAGGGAATTTGTGGGTCTGGTGTGATGACCACTGAGGCCGGGAAGCACAGTGTGACCACAGAACGCTGCATGGTCTATGTCTCCCTGCCTTTCCCCTTTGTTGACTTTTCAGGAAAGATATAAAATGCACTCTTTGTAACTGCTAGGTTTGGGCTTAACTTCCCACCCCCACTTTCCCAGAGAGGCCCAGAGTACGGTGATTGAGGGCTTTGAGACCATCCTCACTGATTAGCTCTAATCAATGACAAGGGTCATGGTGGGTGTCGGTCTTTGGTTGTTCGTGCGGCTGCAGCCTTGGTGTTTGGAACCTTTACGGACTCAAGTGCTCTCTCCCTCCACAGCACTTGTTTAAGTCTGGCCACTTCCCTCAGCACATAATTACAGCCCAAAGCTAAATTCAATCATGTACCTCCTGCTTGTTCCCTGCCTCCTGGAAAGCTTACTTTTCTGAATCCTGGAAAAAAAAAAAAATGCCATTTTTTTTCCACCCAGCCAGCCTGGCTGTGTCCTTCCAGATCTGCCAAATGTCTTCTTCCTTCCAGTTTACAAAGAGGCCAATTCCCGGGTGCTCTGGGCAGTCCAGACCAGGCTCGGGGTCACGGGGATCAGTCCCACACCCCGCTGATGTCCGATGCCTGAAAGGCAGCAGTCGAACCCCAGGTTACCTAGAGTTCAGTGACGTCAGTCAAACAGCAAATAGGTGAGCGGCGCCAGCAAACAGCGAGGAGGCTTAAGGACCACAGACTTTCGAGAACTCCAGCAAATAGCTTCAGAAAATGAAAGTACCATAAAGAGATATTTCTACGGGGGACCAGGACATGTGTGACCAGCAGAATCATGGCAGAGAACTCAAAACTTTGAAATACCCAATGTGCTCTAAACTACAGCCTTGGTTAGTTAGGGCAGGGTTTTACTTTTGAACAAACTTTAAGGTTTTTTGTTTCCCCCTCCTAAGTGCTGTTCCGCTTAAGTCTCTTAAAACATGGTTTTAAAATTGAAAGTGTGTTCTGGAAACAAGTCCATAACTTCTAATAAACTTGACACAGACCATTTTGTAGTTAACAGAATTCTTTTTTTTTTTTTTGAATTACTTTTTAATTTTCACTTATTTGACCTGTTTCGGAAATGGAAGTGGGTTGAATTAAGTCAAAATGAATTTCTTCATTATCGCTGCTTAGGAGGCACCAATGCCTTCCCGAGCAATTCCACATTTAATTAAAAATTAAAATTTATTTAAAATTGCATAGGGAAAGACGGTATTTAAATCACAGAGTTTTCTTTCTTCCTTTCTTTTCTTTCTTTCTTTTTTTTTTTTTTTCTTTTCTTTTTTTTTTTTTTTTTATGGATCCTAGGCAAAGTTTGGGCGTTCTGAACTCTTAAATACAGCTATTTAGATAAACAAAAGCGCTGAGAAAGTTGATAAATCTGGTTGTCAGCCTTAGTATAATTTCATTTTCACAATCTTGCCTTAAAAAGCAAACAAACAACCACCCCCCCCCATAAACACACAAACACTAAAGCTCTGGTTTTAATGAAACCTCTCACTATGCTTGCCCTCCGCAGAAGTGTTGGTAACACATCCGTCCTCTTGAAGAGATTTGCTAAGAGGTAAAGATGATTTGGACTGCTGTTTCCTAACTTCCAAGATAACACCTCTGACTTGGCACAATGTGTCTTTTGTTGTTTTGTTTTTTAATGAAAATCCCTGTCGAGGGCTCCTGGCTTTTCCTGAATTTGTCTACATAAAGTAGAAGAGAAGAGCAAAACGCCTTCCCATCTGCAGTTTTCTGCCTTATATTAACGCTAGAAATAACGTTAGAGGTCTGAAACATCCCTTCAGTTGCAAATCACTTCTTTCTCTAGCTATTAAGCAGGTGTAACTTGTACACAATGCCTGAGCCTGTGTTTTTTACACAGACACACAAACACATGAGCGGCATAAAGCTGAGCCTTTTTTTTTTTTTTCTGAACTGCGAACCCAGTGTTTAAACAATGCATGGGTTTTCCTCATTAACTTGTATAAAAAGGAGTTTGTATATTAACTTGTGGGAAAGCTGAGTTCCTTCCTAAATCTTGTGACGGGAAGTATATTGTATAATTAGAAAACAATATACAGCAGACAGCTTTAAGAAGCTAATTTGAAGCAATATGCCACTTGACAGTTGCTGTTTGAAGGCTAAAATGCTCCAAGCCAGCCACAGCCTAACCTTTTGTGGGCCAGTGGTGCTGGAGGCCCAGAAAGAACCAGTGCCCAGTGGTTCTGGGCCCCACTTGCTGGCTTGCTCTGAGTCTCTTTTAACCCCTGCTCCCTGCTGTACCTAGAGCTGAGTTATTAATGCAGGCTGCATGACCTTGGAGTGTGTCACCCCAGTGTCCCCAGCGGATTTATAGCCAGGACATAACTGTCCATCCTCTGCCTAAACCAAGCTGACCCTGCCACGTCAACTCTGTCTCCAGGTTGGCTGCGTTCTATGAGGGACTCAGATGTTTAAGCTCCTTGTGGAATTGTCACTTGAGCAGGGTCCCAGGGGGTCACTGTGCCAAAGCCCTGCAGGTGTGTGGCTTAGTTTTAACTGCGACCAACCAATGCCAAGATTTCTGTGCAATTAGCCAGGGTTCCTTGCTCTTTTCAATCAGTTGCTAGCACCTTCTTGGCTGCTGAATATCAAGGCAAGCTCAGCTACAAACAGTGAAAAAAAAAAAGGCTCTTGAAATAATTAAGGGTAAAACTTCTCTGTTTAGTAACAAAGGTAAAATGTGTCATTCCATATAGAAGGACTTTCTATAACAGTAACAAAATATCCATACTGTCTGCTTTATACTTTGTTCTAATCGTGGGGAATTTTATTTTGACAAAGAAACATTGTGTCTTTTGTTTATTTTCATCCATCTGATGGAAGACAAAATATACACCAATCTTTTACCCAAGGGCAATTGGTTCCTGACTCATTTCAAAAAATGTTGAACCTATAGACTCAAAAAAAAAAAAAAAAAAAAAAAAAAAAAAAAAAAAAAAAAGAAAGAAAGAAAGAAAGAAAAGAAAAGAAGAAGAAAAAAAAAGCCTATGCCTCCCAGAATGACAGCCATTAAGTCGTAAACACGGTTTAGAAGTTATTTTCCTCCAGCAAATAACCATCATTTTCTAGAAATCTAATTCTTTAGGTAATTAAAGTTACTTACTTATTTGGAGACTTAAATGTGCTTTAGCATTTTAAACGCTCTTAGTATCTGTGTAAGATTCAATATTTGGAGCCTGGTGTTGCATTCGGCGGCACACTGTAATTTTACCGGGCTGTGTAATGCACGCTGGTGCTTTTGTAAGCATCGTGTAAAAAGGCTGGTATGCCCAGGGAGAGGCATGGGGGGCAATCTGTACTTCACCAGGCTGGGGCTTTTCTTGCCCTGGAGTCCTTCAGCATCTCCAGACGAGTGTCAAAACTTGATTTCTTACAAGTGTGGCCGAGAGTGGGTCTCCCAGCGTGTTTATTGATACAGAATGTTAGAGCTGACAGACGGGCCTTTGCGTATGATCAAGCGACTTTCTGTGCAAATCTTATGGAATGTGGCATTCCAGACTTTAAAGGGAAGGAGAGGTCGTCATGGCAACGGCACATGGGGGCTGGAGATGGGGGGCTCCCCTTGGGAGCTCAAAGGCCGGCAGAATTTTAAGCATTTGCAACTTAAAAAAAGAAGAAGAGGAAATCTGTGCAGCTCTGCCAAATATGTCTCCAGAAATGGAACATGGTGAGAGGGCCCTCAGAAAGACCCAAATAAACACAGCTCTGGGCCCCCACAGTGGGATGGAGGAGCCAAAGCTGGCTGAACATACTTCAGGGCCTGGACTTGAGCTGCTGCCGAGGTTCTAGAAGGAAGAGACCTTCTGGGAGAGACCAGGAACCCACCATCCAACAAGTGTCCAGGGCCTGACCACCCACACTGATGTCTCCAGATAGAGAATGCAGTCTGACTGTAGGTAAACCTAAGGCTGGTTGTATGTATCTCTTTGTGTCTCCCAGGACTGCCCAGATGCGCCAACTCTGGGCGGTTGCTTTCTATGCAGTCACACGCTTGTGCAGGGTAGTTTATTCCTCGCTAGAATCCCAAATAACAAACCAAAGAGAATCGAGTATAAAAAAAATGACCATAACCAATATGATTTGTGGTCAAAGCGTCTACAAGAAGAAAAGATAGACAGCAGACAGTAGCAGACGGGGCTGCTTCCAGCCTCCTGGAAAAGGTCCTTATCAGAAACTCCTAGCTCAGCTACTTCATTAAGCCAAAGAGATAGCATTCTGAAAATGGAGACTGGATTGAAATGGTCACCTATGTCACCACAGACATCAGACAGCAACCTCTCAGCTTCTGTTGGACTAAGAGGGGGCAGCCCCAGGGGGTGGGTGTCCATTTGTACTACATACAACAAATAATCTCAAGACAGCTTCTAGCCAGCTTGAGGCAGACAGCCTCACATCACGGCAGAGTTCATAGGAGACAGGCAAGAGTGGGGAATTCTCCAGATAATGTCAGTTAGAAAACAGTGCTGGGCTGGACAGTGGTGGCACACATCTTTATCCCCAGCACTTGGGAGGCTGAGGCAGGCAGATCTCTGAGCTGGAGGCCAGCTTGGTCTACAGAGTGAGTTCCAGGACTGTCCGTCCGGCTATATAGAGAAACCCTGTTTTAAAAAGAAGGGAGAAGGTAAGGGAGGAGAGGGGAGGGGAGGGAGGAAAAGCAGTTGGTTTGATGAGGAGGGTCTGGGCAGAACTGAGTGTGTTTGGATAAATTTGCATATGGACACATCTAGACAGGGCTACCATGGAGGACGGGCAAAGATTCCAGCTACTTAAAACAAAAGCATCTCAGCAAACAGGGTGAGCAGGAAGGCTGGCCTGCAGAGACAGAGGTCTCTCTGGAAGGCTGTGGGGAGGAAACAGCTCTTACCTGCAGGGCCTGCCCACTGCTCACAAGACCCTGGGAGCATTTCTGCTTTGCTGGCTCTAGTTTCTTTTTTTCACAAGAATCCTGAAAATAACCTTCTCCTTGGAGGACAGGCGTTGAAGAAAAAAAAAGTTGGTAGAGCTAAGGGGGGAAAGGGGACTTTCATTCCTTTCTCTGGTGGCAAAAGCTGCAAATATCTCTTAAGAAAATACAGAAAGAAAAAAAAAACACAGTGAGAACTGTCTTACAAATAAAGTCACTGCAAGACCTGGGCCAAGGGCTGTCTACTCTTGGGGCTACTTAAACAGTACAGGCAGCCTGGCATGACTAGAGCTGTACTTCTGGTGGCTATAGAACCATAGACTATGTAAAATAAAATAAAATAAAAATGCCCTTTACTGAACTCAAATTCTGCCTGTGTGTGTGTGTGTATGTGTGTGTGTGCATGTATGTATGTAGGATGTGTATGTGTGTGTGGTATGTGTGAGTATGTATGTGTGGTGTGTGTGTGTGGTATGTGTGAGTATCTATGTGTGGTGTGTGTGTGTTCATGTGTGTGCATGTGTGTGTGTACCTGTGTGTATGTGTGGTGTGTATGTATGTCTGTGGTATGTGTGTGGTATGTGTGTGTATGGTATGTGTGTGATGTGTGTGGTGTGTGTGTGTGTGGTGTGTATGTGTATGCGTGTGTGTGTGTGTGTGTGTGTGGTGTGTGTGGTGTGTGTGTGGTGTGTATGTATGTCTGTGGTATGTGTATGGTATGTGTGTGATGTGTGTGTGGTGTGTGTGTGTGTGTGTGTGGTGTGTGTGTGTGTGTGGTGTGTATGTGTGTGTGTGTGGTATGTGTGTGTGTGTGGTGTGTGTGGTGTGTATGTGTGTGTGGTGTGTATGTATGTCTGTGGTCTGTGTATGGTATGTGTGTGATGTGTGTGTGGTGTGTGTGGTGTGTGTGTGTGTGTGTGTGTGTGTGGTGTGTATGTGTGTGTGTGTGTGGTATGTGTGTGTGTGTGTGTGGTGTGTGTGGTGTGTATGTGTGTGTGGTGTGTGTGTGTATGTGTGTGGGGGGGTGGTGTGGTACATGTGGGGGGGAAAGAAAGAGAGGAAAGAAGTGTCCTTGCATCTGAGACTCACATCGTCATTATTTAAAGCACACTGTTATCTGCTGTGCTGCTGTGATGACATCACGAAGTGGTTAGAATAGTAGTTCTCAGCCCGGCTAGTGCTGCAGCCCTTTAGCTCCCCACGCTGTGGTGACCCCCCCCCCACTATAAGATTATTTCGTTGTTTTTCCACAACTGTAATTTTACTGCTTTATGGATTTACTGTAAATCTCTAATATGTGGGACATCTGATATGCATCTCCAAAGGGGTCCTGACCCACAGGTTGAGAGAACTGCTGAGTGAGAGCCCACTTTTGTGGAAGGAAGCAGTTCACCGTGTGCTTACTTACACCAGGCTTTGAAGGATGCCTTTCTCTCCGAGGGAGTGGATACCAGAAGCCTGGAGGCCGAACCCTCCAGTGCATGCTTCTCTAAGCTGCCCCAGAGCGCTCAGCCCTGGCTTACAACATGACGGTTGGTCGAGAGTCAAAGCTTTGTCTCTGCCACATCACGGCTCCATTTGGTTCTTTTAGCTGGAGACCTCTGCACGGCAGTGTGTTTGTGCTGGTGGCAGAGGGTGTGTGCGGAGAAGAAACTGTGGAATCACTGTGTAAGAGGCAGTGAGACAGAGACTGGTGTCAGAGCTTTGCTGGTGGCTCTGCCTTCCTCTGGAAGATGCCACACCAGGGCAGCGAGGCCCACCCTGTCTAGCACTGACTGTATGAAGGGCCAAGAGAGGGCTGGTCCCTGAATCTAGGGACCAAGTCTGCACACAGGGCCCTGCTCCTTGGCTGCTCACTGTGGCTGCATACTTGCTCTGTCTTTCCCTCTGATGGTAACCCCTGCTCCACTCTGCTCTGCAAAGGGACTTCCAGCTCAACCTGGGTGGGCATCCCAGGGACGAGGGGCTGTGAAATGCGCTCTGGCGGGAGCTGAGAACTTGGGTGGCTCCGAAGGAAGTTTTGTTGAATTAGTGTCGCTGGCACTGAGCGCACACATTCTTTCGGCTGTTCCCACATTTTGAGCAAGTAGCGTAAGTGGGTTGAAAGGCAACCTCTAGGCACTATTGCCACACGGCTTTCCTAAGATTAAATCTCCCTGCAGAGGACCCACGTCCGTGTTTTCCTGATTCCAAGGCTGAGACTGGTATAGAGGAGATGGAACAACGGGACGTCTTGGTTGTCCTGGCGGGTGGACAGCTGTGCTATTTGTCACAACTGAAAAAGGAAGGACGTCACCAAGTGCAAACAAGGCACATGTAAATTTTAAAAGATTCTGATGTTTGAGCTCCCAGACACAAGTAGCCACTGGCCGGCTTTTCCCTTGAACCCGTTCAAAAAGCCTCTGCTAAGAAAACACATCCAGCAGAGCTCAGCTCTCTCTTTCCTCTGTCTTCCCAGTCTCCTCCCTCTCTAGGAAGAGGCCCTTCCTCCTGAAGGACACTGTCCCTGCAGGAGCCAGTACAGAGTCACCAAACAGAGCAGGCAGGCCTGCAAGTGGGTTTGGGGGAACAGGAGAGCAAGTGGGGCATCTGATTCTTCATTTTAAATTTTATGTTGTGTGTGAGTCTCTCTCTCTCTCTCTCTCTCTCTCTGTGTGTGTGTGTGTGTGTGTATGTGTGTGTTTGTGGTATTTGTACATATGTACCTCGGTATACATGTGGACATCAGAGAATAGCTGGCAGGAACTGGTTCTCTCCTCCAATGGGGGTTGGTGACAAGTGCCTTCACCCGTTGAGCCATTTTGCCAACCGTAATACTGAGTTATCAAGGTACCTCTTGCAAGCCAGTAATTAAGAAGATCATAATGACAGCACACTTTTAGCCCAGCAATGTACTTCTAAAGTATAATCCTGGGAAGTACATGCAACCATTCAGTTGGGATGATGTTTGTCACTCTTCCAACAGTAAGAAGCCACCGGAAACAAAAGCCTCAGGATGAGTGGGGTGTGCAGACGGAGTGTGGTGTAGGGATGGATGGCTGTAAAGGCGATCTTTAAAAGAGTCTGTCAGTGTAGCTGGGATGTAGCACTCACCTAGCATGGGAGAGGCCTGGAGTTTAACCCCATCATTGCCAAAAGTAATAATGCCTATTTATTTAGAATGCATCTTAATTACAATAAAAATACCACTTCCCCCATTCCCTTCCCTCCCTATAGCTGCTTCCGTGCCTCTACAAATTGATGGCTTCTTTTCCTTTATAATCTTTACAGCTATAAAAAGATAGGCAGATATTTTGTTACAAACCGTACTCTCTATGCGTGTCTGTGTACCAATATAAATGAAAAAAAAATTGAGGTACGTTTAAATTTTAAAAAGCCTGGTTTTAAAAATAAACAATACATAGCAAGCACTTGCTATGCTCTCTGTGTTATGAAATGGACAGGAACATACACACACACACACACACACACACATACAAGTGCACACTACTTTGTGTTAAAGAGAAATGTTTAAAAGTTAAAAATAAGCCCAACATATAATCTACTTCCTTTTCAAGGTGATGCCCCAAGGCAACGCACAGAGCAAAGGGACACCCGCATGCGCATGCTCATAGCAGTCAGCCTGTGGGGTCATCTAAGGTGCCCGTCCATGGATGGGTGGAAAATAGGCACCATATACACCATCTGCACACAGTGGGCCTTATTCAGCCACAAAGAATAAAAGCATGCCACTTGTTGGAAAATGTGTGCAACTGGAAATTATTGTGTTCCATGAGATAAGGCAGGTTCACAAAAACCAGCGACATCTTGTTGTGTTTTCTCTCGTTGTGGGTCTTAGTTACACAGAACCGTGCGTGAAGGATTGGGAGAGGAAGAAAAGACACCTGGAGAAGGGGAAAGTCCAGCGGCAAGAAAAGAAAGAGGGAGATGTAGCGGGGGAGGGGCAGATGTGTCAAAGTATTTAAAAGCAATTGTCTATATGAAGTCCAGCACTGAACAATGAATACCCCAGCGAAAGCTACTATTACTCTCAAGCCCGGTTGCTATGGTTGCGAGGAGGGTGATACAGTTAATGTCGGACCACAAGGCAGCTCAGACCAATGCTCCCTGGTTGTCAGTATGAAAGTCTTTTCCCCTCGGGGATTTGGTGTGTTCCTTTTGTCCCTTCCCGAATCGCTATAAATGGGACTTGGTTTCTTAATAGCTTTCAGAATGTCTCATAGTTAGTGTGTAGAACACATCTGGCTTTTGTATATTGATTTTGTCTCTTGCAACTTTCCTGAATCCAGTCATCCATTTGGATGGGTCTGTTTGTTAGACTCCAGGGTTTGTCCCTGGTAGATTCAGCTCTTCTGAAAGCACATATTTTACCTCTTCCTTCCTGATCTGGATATCACCTCATTATTGATTTATACCTCGTTTCTTCTGCTTTGGGGTTTTTAGTGCTTTGCTTAATAGAAGTGGCAAGTGTGGGTACCCTGGTCCTCTCCTGATCTTAGGAGAAACGTTTCTGGCCTTTTACCATTGGGTATTATGTGAGCAAGTGGACAGATAGTTTTAGGGTTAAGATGTAAAAGATGAAATCTAGAGTCTGAGAACGGACCCCCTGACACACACACACACACACACACACACACACACACACACACACACACACAGGTGCTGAGTATCACTGGACTTTAGTGTAGCCAGGCACCCAAACCATGCCCACCTAGTGCTGAGAAAATGTCTCAGTCTCTGCTGTCTCGCCCCATCCTCCCAGGGTGGGAATTAATCCGCCACCCAGCAAGTCCACGCTCTGTATGTGTGCTGTGAGCTGCTGTCACTTAGCAGCCCTTTGGGGATCTGATTGTCCAAGTCACCCAGCGCGTGTGCTTAAGTAACCCTTATTTCATTTGATACAGCTGCAGCTGTGGTTGGGGGAGTTATTAAACTCTATGGTTATCAATAGTCTATGTTATCGCCATTGCTAATCTTCCACTGGCAGAGCATGCGGTCAGATCTGTAGATACCTGTAAACAGCAAAGCAAGCCTCCGAACCGATAAACTTCAAAATCTCAGGTCAGCCTGAATTCTGGCACTTGTCATTCTGAATTGTTCTCTGTCCTCATTCCTGCTAAGGTAAGTAAGTTGGAGCAGGGGGGTGGGCAAAGGCAGATGAGCAGCCAGGGGCAAGCATTCTGAAATCTAGAGCCTACTGGTCATCCTAGGAATCCTAAAAGTACCTCAGCAAGGGAGAAGAGAGAAGCCTTCTTTCAGCCACCCTCTGGTAGTCAGGCAGCGGTTGCCTCCCGGAAGATGGCTTTCTTTGGGGTTTTCAGTTGCTTTTCAGTCCTGGGCAGTGTGGGCAGCAGGGGTGTGTGAGGGAACATGGTGGGGGAGGGCAGGATGGTTAGAGCAGACTGGCCATGAAAAGAGAAGGGGTGTGGGTGTTATGATAGAGTCACGACTCCAGTCCAAACACACCACACCAAGCCAATGCAATTCCATGTGGGAGGGTTTTCTTGGGGGCAACAGAGACAAGGGGGGGGGAACAAAGGAGCGAAAGTTAGGAAAGGCCTACTTTTTTATTTAAACTATGACATAAGCGCTCACAGGTAAAGGTGGGGGGTAAACCAAATGGACACTGGGAATGTATGGCCATTGCCATGGCAACAGATGCTTGGGTGCCTGTTCCCTGTGGGTGACATCTCCTCTGGGTTCAGAGGTGAAAGCTGGTTTCTGATACCAACAGTGGGGGGAGGCGGGCCATAGGATGCAGTCACCCTTCCATCCGCACTGCTCGGTGGATAACCAGAATGTGCAAGTAATGGCCTCAGGAAAGTGGGAAGACCAGGTCTGTGCCGAGAAGAAGTCTGCTTTGAGGGTACCAGCTCATGCCTCTGCGGTACAACCTCTCTATAACACTGGGTGTGCCATAAGGAAGTCAAACCTTAAGGCATCATGACTGAGTGAAAAATGCAGGTTAGAGGATGAGAAATGAGACAAGAGACAGAAGGAGAAATAAACTTCTGGAATACGAGAGAGAGAGAGAGAGAGAGAGAGAGAGAGAGAGAGAGAGAGAGAGAGAGAGAGAGAGAGAGAGAGAGAGAGAGAGAGCCCTGAAGAAAAGATTTAGGAGGCAAAGCAATGACACCATCATGGCAGAAGAGAACTTTCTGCAGCTGCTTGAAAGGGGCCGAGTGTGCCAGCACAAGGATGCTGGTCACCACGATGCAGAGCTCGTTCTGGTAGAAGAGGGAGAAACGCTGGCAAGAAGAAACACGGGACAGATAACACAGAACATGCGTGATTGTGTCGTATTTCTAGAAAAGAAGATTAAGTCTGAAAACATAATCCTCTAAATTCACTCCAGTTAGGATTCGTGTGGGGTTTTTGTAACTTACAAAGTAAGCAGGTTTGAAAGAAAGCATGTGAAAATGGTTTCAGCGGATGAGAGAACAGAGGGTTCTGGGAGATGGCTCAGTGGTAAAGACCGTTTGCTACTCTGCAGAAGACCGGGTTCGATTTCTAGCACCTACATAGTCACCTGTAATTCCAGTTCCAGGGACTCTGACCCCCCTTTCTAGCCTTTGTGGACTTCTGCTCACAGACCTGAACGAACACACCTATTCACAGAGCTAACGAGGAAAGAGGGGCTTCTCATCTTGGCCCACTCCTGATGTGAGGACAGAGTACTTCAGGCTGGTCATTTTAAAATGAGGGGATCTATATCTCAGAGTTGTGGGAATGGAGACACAAGGCGCAGGTGCCAGCAGGTTTCACACCTGGTGGAGACGGCTCCGGCTCCTAAGATGGAGACTCATTGCTGGTTCTCCAATCTTAGATGAGATTGCTGATGAACAAATGCTGTCCTTGAGGGGCAGGAGGTCTCTCTGCCACCAGTAGAAGATGGGATGTAGCTGGACGCACAAAAAACTTAATGGAAACAAAAATCTGAAAACTCACCGGGCAACAAACAGAGATAAGGAAATGGTTCGAAAGAGAGATGAAGGCACGGAGGATGCAGCCGAGAGCCTGGACCTCACTGAAGCCCCAGAGAGAATGGCAAATAGGCTGGAGAACAGGCAGTGTCTACAGAGATGACACAAGAGACATGTTCGGACTTGGAGGACTTCAGACAGGGAGACTTTAAAATCCCTCTGAGCTTCAGAAAGATAAATAAGAGCAGGTGCACATGAAGCCAGAGCGCAGCAAACATTAGAGCATCCAGGAGAAAGAGAATCCCTTGAAAACTAGGAGGGAGAAGAGAGGACAAGACAGCCTCAGTTAGCACGGCAGCAGGCCAGTCATCAGCATGACAAGGTACAGTGAGGCAAAGTCTATAGTCCCCACACTGGTCCACAGTGATGACAGATGTGCTGGGGAGGTCGAGACGGTAGTGGTATCATGCTTGCCTGGGCACTTGGTAGGACTTCCACTGTAGTGATTACTTTTCTTTCGATATTTGAAACAGCACTATGTCCAAGGCAATTTATGGAATAAGAGGACTATTTGAGGTGTATGGTTGAGAGGGATATGGGGTTTATTATGGTAGAGATGCATAGTAGCAAAGTGTATGTATGTTTCTTTCAAACCACTCCATTACACACACACACACACACACACACACACACACACACACACATACACACACACACATATGCACACATACACACACTCACACACACACATACTCATACATACTCACACTTACATTCACACACACACATACTCATACATACTCACACTTACACTCACACACACACTCACACACACTCACACATACATACTCACACACTTACACACACTCACACACACACACACAGAAAGAGAGAACAATCAAAGACACCAAGAGTAACAAATATACAGAAGGTAAAATAAGTAAGTTAAAAACTTATTTATCATCACTGATAATAACTGCAGGTCAGAAAGGCAAGTTCTAAAAAGCATCTTTTAAAGCCCCGCTGACCACACTGGGCCTAAGTCACGGTACATTGGGTGTTCTTGTGGGTTATTTTAGAAGGTCAATAGAATGCATTTTGGAAAGTGGTTTTGAAGTATAGATTAAAAGTGGTCACGCAGCAATGTCACGCCCACTCGCCCTCTTTGGGGGATAAAGAAAGTGGGAACAGTTGTCCTGAAGGCGTTCATCACCACCTCATTTATAAGAAGGAAGTCTGAACACAACCCGAGTGTCCATCACCAGATGCGGATCTTCAAATAAATACCAGAAAATTAGTGATGAAACCCTATACTGCCTGTGTAAACTATTCCCCAAGAGTCTGAACTCATTGGAGGAAATGTACCCTGTCCTGTTAGCTGAAAGTGGATAAGGCTCCCTTTAGGAGGCAGTGTTGAGGATATTTGAGATGATCTTGTCTGTCTGTTTGTTGTTTATGGTTATGTGTATAAATGGACTGTATGACTGAAGATGTTTGGAGGATGTCAAATGTCACCCTCCATCACTTTCTGGGTTATTTCCAGGTTAAGTCTCTCACTTAAACTGGAACCCCATGCCCCCATTTTTTTCTAGACTGTTTGACCAGCAGTCCCTTAAGGTTCCTCTTGTCTATTAGGGAAGGCTCTTCCTTCCCCATAGTACTGGTGTTATAGGCCCATGCCCAGTGTTTTACGTGAGTGTTGGGGATTTGAACTCAGATCTTCATGCTTGTGCAGCAAGCACTTTTCCCTGTGGTTCCATCTCCCCAGCTCATGGTGTGGTTACCTCCGAGTGACAGGTTGTGGGAAGTCCTCCGCTGATACTTGCTTCTGTGTTCCCATTTCCTAGGATGGGTATGGTTACTTTATCAAAATCACAAATGACCACTTACATTATTTAGAACATCTGGCAGAAGGGATCAGAGAACCTGGGAGCACCCTGCTCTTTAAGGACAGGCAATCAGTGCTTCCCACAGGTAAGCAGTGCCTTCCACAGGAATGGAAGGCAGAGGTGTCCATGGGAGAGACTGTGAGCCAAAGACTTTGTGGACAGAGTTTGTCCTGGAACAGATGTTTGGTTAGCGGGCTCCAGATGAACACAGGCTGTCTCCCTTAACTCTATGCCCCTGGGCCAAGGAGCAAGCCACCTTCTTTCCTTCCCCCAGAGGGCTCAATCTCAACTCAAAGAATCATGATGGCGCACTGAGGCTGCCAAGAGGAGACCAATTAGCACAAAGTAAATATTTCTCCACTAGGGAAGTGGACGTCGGCCACCAGAGCACTTCTCCGAGGGCAGAAAACACAGGGTTTCCTGCGTCCCGGGCCAGCTGCAGCCAGAGATGAAAGAGACCAGAGTGCCTCTCCGCAACCTCCTGGGCTAGGGCCGGCCGGGCAATTAGACTTCAGCATTTATTTATGGAGCTAATTTTGTGTGTACCGCTCCTATTTCCGTCAGTAGATAAAAAGCAGAGATAGTTGGCTTGGCACTGGCCTCGAATACTCTGGGAGCCCCATGAGGGGACCACTTGAAAGCAGAAGGATTCTGCAGGGAATGGTTCTGAATTAGGGTCGTGGAATTCCACCCTACCACAGCTTCGGACTCCCCTTTCGCCATTGCGCCTTCCTCCCGTGGATCGAGGGAGGGGATATTTATAGGATTCCCACCATTTATGGGAGGCACTTCTAAGAGAAAAAATAAGGCGGGGGCGGCATGCGCACCTAGTAAAAGCTAACGGTTGTGGTTGTTTACTCCCCGCCCCCCACTTTGCTCCAACCTCGCAGCTGGCTGCATCGCCCTGCCCCCCAGCACACCGGGTTTGCAGCGTCAACCCTCCCGAGTCTCCGAGACGCTCAGTAATTAGTAACTGGAAGCCCTCCTGCCCTTCCTACAGTAGACAGGTGTTCCCTTGGAGGCCCCCTGAGTTATCCGATGGATCCCTGGCAGGGTTCTCTGACTCTCCACAGGACAGTGGGGAGCTAGAACACCTACAGTGATTTGTTCTCCCAGATCTTTCTCACTTGCCATTGTTAACATTATATTTACGGTCGTTTTTTTTTTTTTTTTTTTTTTTTTTTTTTTTTTGAAAGGCCACGCCCCGAACACCGCACCGCAGGGTAACGACTTAGAAAGGAGTAATTGTCCAATTAAAGTATTTTTAAGTTCCTTTTATGTTTCCTGCTCAGAAATAATGCTGCCTCTTTGGGCCTGAACTAAAATACTAGAGAGGAGAACGAGTTACCTGATGTGTTTTGATATTTTAAAGTGGTTATTTTTGAGAATTTAGAAGTGGTTTTCCTGCTCCAAAGTCCTGCATGCCATGGGCCTCTAGAAGTGAGTGCTTGAACACATTTTTAAATTAAAAGCCTCTTGGAGGGCTACAAAGTGACCTGTCAGTGTGAAGTGCTGGAAAGGCTTTCGGCATGAGGGAAAGCTCGGTGCTGGGCCATGCAGATGCAGGCCAATGCTCTCTAATACTTTCCACAGTGAGGAGTCAGAGCCAGTGATCTGGGAGATAAACAGTGGTTCTGCTAATTTCCAAGATTACCCTCTGTCTGCTCCGCTGTATATAAACACTAAAGGGAGCTTCACACACATCTTGCTCTTCGAGAGAAGAGTCTAGCTTGAAGGAATGAACAGGGGTAACAAAAGAGGGGTCCTATTTAAATTCTGAGAGGCGGGTCAATTCGTGTAGGAGATTAGAGAGACTAGCCTGGCCTTCTGACACACAAAAGAGACACTGACTGCCCTTGGCTGTAGTCTATCCTACCTTCTGAAAATGCAAGTGTCTGGCTTGCTCTCTGCATGATCCTGTCTCTGAACAGTCCTGAGCATTTCGCAGTGGCTTCTTGTGCTAGCAGAACCTTATCTTTACAATGCTCGGGCCCTGGAAGAAACACCTAGTTGGCAATCTTGGGAAGAATATTTCAAAAACTCCGAGTCTGGATGTTGCCGCTCGGAGCTGTTCTGACCAGCATCTCTACCTGGCAAAGGAGGAGGAGCTGTCTGGGAGCACCTGCCACTTGGCTTGGGAGGAACCGGTGCTGGTACTGAGAGGGCATGGTTGTATCTAATCCCATCCGAAGGGAGCCCATGGCCCCTGCAGAATCAGTTTTTTCTTTAAGCCCATCTTTCAGAGCTCCTTGGCTTGGGAGCTTTACTGCAATGTTCTGCCAGGGCCCCGTGAGCTGCTGGGAGGCAGAGGAGGCTGAGGGCTCCAGCAGGACCCTATGGGGCTGCAGCCCTCTGGTGCCTGGAGCTCACCTTCTGAGCAGAGGCATAAGAAATGGGCTACCTATGACAGAAGGGTCCCCTCCTGGGAGCCACCGGGTTTAACAGCTGTGGACCTACACTCTGGGGATGATCTTTGGCGGCACACAGCAGACTATCCCATTCCCATAACTAGATTAGTCCTGTGCACCAAGATCTCTGATGGAGGATGAGTGCCCAGAGTTGGAGAAGGGGTGAAGTCAGTTACGGTGGAAGCCGCATAAATCTCACCAAAAAGGCTCAGAGCTATCCCTGCTCAGAAGTTTAGGGGCAAGGGAAATGATGCCAGCGGCGTGGCTGTTCCACAGAAGCAGCTGGTCCATAGTGGTTCCAGGCTGTTTCCTCATGCTCTAGAGGCAAGCACACTAGTGGACCTTGAGGGGTGAGGACATCTCAGCAGTGCTGCCTGGGGAAGGTGGGCATCCTGCCTACTCCCTTCTCCCATGTTCTATTTCCCACCCTCAAATTCCAGCTGATGGGGGAGTGGACAGGATGTCCCCATAAGCTCCTTGGAGTGGGTGACTCCCCACAATGCTCTGAACAGGTAGCACCCAGGCAGGGATGTAATTAGAGCAAAGATTGTGACCAGCACACCCCACACCTTCTACTTTTTACTTTTCCCAAAGCAAATAACCAACACTTTTAACCACAGTCCTCCTCCTCCCTACACTCTACCTGATAAAGGGGCACGTGAGAGCCTTTTGCTAGCAGCTGACATCAGCTGCCCCAGACAGCAGTTAAGCAAGCTGGAGCAGTGGTTCTCAACCTGTGCGCTGCAACCCCCTTGGCAACTATCTATTTCCAAAACACTAGTTGCATTAGATTCCTAACAGTAGTGAAGTTTCAGTCATGAAGGAGCAGTGAGATGATTGGGGGTCACCACAACACGAGGAACTGCATGAAAGTGTCGCAGCGTTAGGAAGGTTGAGAACTACAGGTGGGACTGCGCATTTGTGGGGATTTTAAGGATTTATTCATTTTTTGGAAATTTTATGTGTCTGGGTGTTACCTGCACATATGTAAGTGCATCATGTATGTGCCATTTACCCATGGAGAGGACACTGGGATCACAGATGGCTGTGAGCCACCCTGGGGGTGCTGGGAACTGAACCTAAGTCCTCTGCAGGAGCCTCCACTCCATTCTAAACAGAGGGAAACGTGACTGGTCTACAAGCCTGAACCCCGGATGTGGGCTGTAGTTCCTGGAGCTTGGTGATGTCACAGCCTGGTGCACATCTGGCCGTGGGGTAGTATTGTGTGTGGAGGACAGAGTTGGTGTGACGCTGCAGTTCTTAGGGGGCCAGTATCCTGTCTGAGCAGAGCAAGGAGATTCCCCAGCACATAAAACCCAGATATACGCAGGAACCAGCCACCAGGATTACCAGCGCCCCAGAAGCCTTATCCATTGTTTTTTCCAAAGCTCACAATGGCTGGGACTTAACAACACAGGGATAGATTGACATGGATTTGATTTTGTACTTTATATATGTTAAGTCATGCAGCCCATTCGTCTGCCTGTGGCTCTGTTGGCTTCGCACGGCGCCTGTGAGCACTCAGTGCTCCCTGGAGCACCTGTGAGCACTCAGTGCTCTCTGTGGATGTCCCGGGCTCCCTGGGAGCACCTGTGAGCACTCAATGCTCTCCGTGGATGTCCCGGGCTCCCTGGGAGCACCTGTGAGCGCTCAGTGCTCTCTGTGGATGTCCCGGGCTCCCTGGGAGCACCTGTGAGCACTCAGTGCTCTCTGGGGATGTCCCGGGCTCCCTGGAGCACCTGTGAGCACTCAGTGCTCTCTGGGGATGTCCCAGGCTCCCTGGAGCACCTGTGAGCACTCAGTGCTCTCTGAGGATGTCCCAGGCTCCCTGTGAGCACCTGTGAGCACTCAGTGCTCTCTGGGGATGTCCCGGGCTCCCTGGGAGCACTCACCACAGCCTACACCAGGTTGCAGAACCTGCACAGCCAGCGTTTAGGGAGTCTGTTAGTTTTCCCACTGCAGTGACAGAAGCAGCTTGACAGAGCTCAGCTGGTGCTCACCTTTGCCTTCAGCCCAGGGGTCCAGCCCAGAGGACAATGTCACACCAGCTTAGGGTGGATTTCCCCACCTCAGTTAAGCACATGTAGAAAGTCCCTCATAAACAGGTCTAGAGGTTTGTTTCCGAAGTGAATCTAGATCATGTCAAATTGATTAACATAAACCATACAGGGTTATCAGCTAAGAAAATCCGTGTGTGTGTGTGTGTGTGTGTGTGTGTGTGTGTGTGAAAGAGAGAGAGAGAGAGAGAGAGAGGGAGGGAGAGAGAGAGGGAGGGAGGGAGGGAGAGAGAGAGGGAGGGAGGGAGAGAGAGAGGGAGGGAGGGAGGGAGAGAGAGAGGGAGGGAGGGAGGGAGGGAGGGAGAGAGAGAGGGAGGGAGGGAGGGAGAGAGAGAGGGAGGGAGGGAGGGAGGGAGGGAGGGAGGGAGAAAGGGAGGGAGAGAGAGAGAGAGAGAGAGAGAGAGAGAGAGAGAGAGGGAGAGAGAGAGGGAGGGAGAGAGAGAGGGAGGGAGGGAGGGAGAGAGAGAGGGAGGGAGGGAGAGAGAGAGGGAGGGAGGGAGGGAGAGAGAGAGGGAGGGAGGGAGGGAGGGAGAAAGGGAGGGAGGGAGAGAGAGAGAGAGAGAGAGAGAGAGAGATAAACATGACGGCTGGAGAGATGGCTCAGAGGTTAAAAGCAATGACTGCTTTTCCAGAGGATCCAGGATGAACTCCAAGCAACCAAATGGCAGCTCACAACCATCTTTAACTCCAGTCTGAGGTGTTCCAGAACCTTCCTTTGGCTTCCATGGACACCAGGCATACATGTGGTATACACAGGCATACATGTAGGCAAAGCTTCCATACACATAAATTTTAAAAATGATGATTTAAAAATTTTTAAAGGAATGAACATAGATGGCAAATTCCAAATTCCTCTTTCAAGAATTGATAACTAACTGCTCTCATTGATCCAACACTCCCAGCATTATATCATATTATGACACAAATTGATTGCCTGCATTTAAGTAAGCCATCAATTGACTTGGACCATAGCTTCATTGTCAATGAACTGTAATTGCTGTGTGTGATTAAAATATATGTTTGTGTCTTGCAGTGGTTGTGTGTGAGCCAGGAGTCTGGACACGGTTCATCCGGTTCCTCTTGGACAGATGTGCACCCATCTGGATACTGGAGTTATCTCACCTCTTTCAAATTGCTGGCAGGGTTCCTTGTAGCTATAGGACTGAGACCCTTAGCTGTAGGAGGCTGCCCACCAGAGCCATTCACAGGCTTCTTCCAGGTCAGCAAGACAGCACCTTTGTCCTCTGAGCCTCATTACTGAGCATACCTGATTATCTCTGACCCAGTCCACCATTCTCCCCCATTGTCAGTTCCCAGGACAATGTCAGGAAGAGAGAATCCAATCATGGCGGCCAGAATGGGGAACTCTGGGACTCCAAACTGGAGCTCTCTCTAACACACTGTTGCTCAGAACCTAGGTAGGTACAGCCTTGTGCATAGAATCTGGCCTCTAAAGTAGCCTGTCTAGTATATTTGTTCTTTCCATGGTCCTGCCTTCCTAAGTCCCATGAGTTCATATTCTCTATTAGAGAACACACCATATCATTCCCTGTGGGTGGGTGGGCTTGCTGGTAAACACACACTTGCAATGGCCTTTCTTCAAAGCACACTTCCATTTCCCAAGCATTATTCCAGGTGTGGGCCTCAGGCCAGAGGTCTGTGTCCTTGCATTTCCAGAGCTGCAGAAGAGAAACCCACCTTCATTCAAGTCATTCCCTCCCTGATCCAGGTACCGCTTCCTGCCACTGATTCCAAAGCACCGGTTGTAGGCCAGAGGACAACCTCAAGTGTCAGGCCTCCAAAGCTGTTCATTCTGTGTTTAGAGGCATGGTCTCTCGCTGGTTTGGGACTCACCAACTCAGCTAGCCACTGAGCCCCAGGGACCCATCTGTGGCTGCCTTCCAACATGGGCTGACAGGTGCACACCCAGCATTTTAGTGCAGGGTCCGGGCACTGAACATGAGTCTTCTTGCTTTCAAGGCAAGCATTTTTATGTGAGCCATCCTCTGTGGTTGATGACAGCTTTGTGTGTGGGGTTGAGCCCATTTGGGGTTTATTCTCAGATGTGTATGCTAATGGCTTTGGGGAAATGTAGAGAATTCTAGTCATTGGTTCTTGGAATAGTTTTTCTGGGTTCCCCTCCCCCCTTCTTTTCCTTCTTCCTGGGACTTTGATGAACTTAGGCCTCTACTGACAGTTCACAGGTCCTGAGACTCTGCCCGTTTGTTTGTTTGTTTGTTTTGTTTGTGTTTTTTGTCTCGGTTCTTTATTCAACCTCTCTAGTGAGTGGTAATTTTTGCTCACTTTTGGTTTTTCGGTTTGTTTTATATTTTGGTATTTTTCAAGCATCACTTAATTTGAGTTTTATTTTACACAAACCATTAAGCATTTACAATTTTTCCTATTTTAGATTTATATTTTGGGGGCACCAGTCCTGTAATGCCTGCTAGTGAAGTGAGTGTCTCCACACTCCAGCTATGGCCATCCTGAACTCTATGTAGGTCAGGCCGGCACTAAATCCAGAGATTCACTTACACACCTTTAAAGCTGTAAAACCAGACAGGGAAAAGTGCCATTTTGAGAGGAGGGCTCAGGATTCAGACCTCTTGACTCCCCGTGTGGTTTTCCCATGTTAGATTCAGGACTCCTCCTGCTCTATGAACCTCAGGAGGCGTGGGGTCTACTTTCCTTTCTAGAGCAGACCCTAAGTTTACAGTCCTAAAGTCTATTGCCTGTTGTCCCAGGAAAGCTTCTTTTGGAGTCTCGGGTCTCTCCCAAAAGAATAATAACTTATACGCAAACTCTTTTCTTTTTGTGAGTTTTAAACATTACCAAAAAAAAAAAAAAAAAAAAGTCAGGGTAGTACCTTTTAAATGTGTGTGTATATCTGTGTGTGTGTGTGTGTGTGTGTGTGTGTGTGTGTGTGTGTGTTTGATTGTGCGCAGGCCAGAGGTTAACCTCTGGTGTTATTCTCAGGAACACCACCCACCTCCTTTTAGAGACAGAGTCTATGACTGCTCCTGAGCTTACCACACCAATCAGGGCAGACTGGCCAGACTCTAGTGTTAAGGAGGGGGAAGGGTTGAGGTTGAGCTTTCTTTGGTGAGAATCTGCCCCCTCCTCTTCCAGCCTCTCAGCTCTAGGCAGTTGGCTGGTTGGTTGGTCACATGATCATGTTTTACTTTCCTCTTTTGTCTCTTAAGGGAACAATCTCATGGAGATCATCTAGAGATGCTTAATTATATGGGCAAAGACTTTCCTTTCTCAGTAAGGGTCCTGCACAGATTCTGGGGGACCACCACTCAATTCACTTGGGGACCTGATCATTGGGAAGGGCAGTGTTCCTTGAGAATACATAGGTAAGTTCTGAACCAGCTCACTAGAGCTTTCCTGTGTCTTGAGATGTCCAGGATCCTGATTTAGTGTCATCCTGCCCCACCCTAGAGACCTGGTAGGACACTGGCCAGCTTCATTGTGGAACTACCTCTGTGTAGCAGGAAGTTCCGACCTGCCTAAATCTGAAGTTTGCCCGTGATGGCCTTACAGCTGTCTTCAAGTCACCCGGAAGTCAGTGCAGAAGTTTCTAGGCTGGATCTGCCACATCTGGGTGCTGGTGATTCACAGAGAGGCAGCCTCACTCTGGTTCGAATTTCAAGTGATGTTTACAAGGAGTTTAAACCGTTGCCTCTCAAAGCGTCTTCTTTAATACACACCCGCTTCCTTCTTGCAGAACCCGCTTTTCTCCCTAAAAGCAGAATAACGTTTTCCACAACCATATCTTCCAGAAACGTCGAAGGGATTAACGAATTCCTATTTGCAAATCAAGTTCAGATCAGCTAGTCTGCAGGTTTAAGATGGTTTTTTTTATTTGCTAATTAAAACCATTTCCCTAAAATTTTGCTTCTCTCCCTAATTTAAATAACAAAGAGAAACAGAGATAGAACCACATCTGTTGAATCTTCTCAAATATTTCTGAACTCAGGGCGGAGGGAAAACATGAGCCACCCAGAGCATGACGCACAGACGCCGAGGGAGTCAGCGGCGTGTGGACTGGCCCACAGTCAAGGCAAGGGGAATTTCTGCTCCCAATTAAATGTCAGCTTCTCAACCGTCTGTTCGGTTCTCTTTCATGACAAGACTAAGTCTGGGTTATCCTGGTCTATGTCTATATTTCAATATCCCTCCTTCCTCCTGTTGGTCCTCAACTCTAACTCTCAATCGAAAAATACTAACCACGCCATATACCCAAAGGCTGAGGGGCACAGAAAGCAGAGGAGGCAGGGGGATGATGAGGTAGAATAGGGTAGGCTTTAATTATATATGTGTGGTGGGGGTGCCTGTAGAAGTTAGTGGTCCTCGTTCTTCCTCCCAGCCCCATGCTCCCAGAAATAAGATCCAGTCTCAAAATATATTCACAAACACCTTGGCCATACCACTAGGCTCTTCTCAGACTTATGCTAACCCTTTACTTTAGACTACATTCTGCCAGGAGGCTGGTAACCTGTGCTCAGGTGCCAAGTGTCTGTCTCATCACATCTTCAGGGGTTGAATCTCCCACCCTGACTCTATCCCAGAATTCTTTCTGCCTCCTTTCCCTAAAGGCCATAGGTTTTTGTTTTTAACATCCATATAGTACACAAGATGTTCTCTCTACAGGCGTCTGTGTGTGTGTTTGTGCATTTTGGTACTATTACCTGGGGAGGTTTAAAGAATTGACTTCTCCTGGATCTGGAGTCGTAGGCCTGGAAATTGAACTCAGGACTTCCGGAAGGGCAGAAGGTGCTCTAAACCACTGAGCCATCTCTCTAGTCCAATGGTACCATTTTCCAATGTAATTTGTGGTGTCCTGTTGTCAGAGGACATGGCAGAAGCATCTCTTTCACTTCTCGATTCACCCATTTAGCATCCCACACACTGGGACTCTGTTTGACAGACAGGTTATCCATGTCTGTCTGAGCAAAGATAGACAGTTACACAGAGCTGAGAGGGACCACAAGATTCTCCGTCCAGCTGGACCTGGACGCATCTTAAGCTTCCCACATGAGAAACTGTCCTTCTACCAGACACAGATCCTAGCCCGTAACTCTACTGTTTTATTACTTGTGTTGGAAAGCCTGAAAAGGACTTCTTCCCAGAGAGCCACATCTCTGGGATGGCAGCTGTAGGTTTCGGTTGTGTTTGATCAGTTCTCTGTGTCCCCATCAGAGCAGTTGGGACAGAAAGGAGCTCTGACAAAGCTTGGAGCTGGAGGGTAGCTCAGGTCTATGCTGTCTCTAAGAGACTCTGTCTTCTACATCAGGAAGTCCTGCCAATATGTCGGCCGGGTGAGGCGGAGTAAGATTGATCTATGTTTGTCTCTGCTCTGCTTTCAGCTCTGGTAATGATGGCTTGTCTCATGTGTCCATCTCTGGCTCCTCGCCAGGCCCCTCCTATGACCCCCGAGTCCTAGCAGCAGAGATCAGCTTTGCAGGCCAGTTGTTAGGCTTTTCCTGTGCACTGGGTCCTTTGCTCAGGATCCCTTTGTGTTGCGTGGTGGCACTGTAGTCACATGCTAAAGACCAGAACGTACGGGGTAGGTAGGTTAGAGTAGTGGCCTTCTTGCCTCTTTCTCCATAACTAATTCTTCCAGTCCCTTGTCCTGTCTCCTGGATAAGTCCCAGCATGGCTGGGGCTCCTCTCTCCACAGGCTGGAAGATGGTCAGGGCTAAGTCCTTCGTCTACCACCTCCAGAGCAATCCCTCTCAGAAATCTTTAATCCCGAAGCTCAAAGCCCATGATGAAGCACCCATCTCACCTCAGACTGCCTCTGCCCTGTGTCACCAGCATTTCTCACATTCAGAACACTATCCTCTTCATCCCTGGGACGTCTCTCCGCCCCTCCCAGCATGCATTGCTGAGCCTTCTATGGAGCCACGACTTGTCTCTGCCCCCGGCTTCCCACTCTGTGACCCTCACTCACATCCTGCCAGCTGGGACCCACGGATACCCATTTCCCAGTAGAATCTTCTCATAGGCAGAGTCGTCACAACTCTCAGAGTGCATGGAGGAATTTAGGCATCTTATGATATGCCCTTTTTTTCACCCCTGACTAGACGGTCAGCTCACTGAAGTCCAGCCTGTAACCCAATCTCTTGGCATCCTCCCAAAGCAGTTTCGGGCCCTGTGTCTAACAGACTGAACTCTTCGCCTGCTATTCCATTGACAAGCCACCTAACCGTAAACTCCCTAAGGAAAGGGCCACAAAGGCTCCCAGAACTCTCATCTCTTTTTATAACCATCCCAGCAATAATAAGCTATGCCTCTAGAACTTTCTTTATTCTGTGGGCCCCTTCCAAGGATGAAGCCCAGGCTGATGGAGTTCTCCACTTCCCATTTCCATACCCCAAAGAGAAGGAGGCCCGGTCCACTCCATCCTCTGAACAGGCAGCAGTTGAAGGGCAGCGGCAGCCTTCCTCATACTCATCTCTGCCTCTGCTGGTCACCCGGCTCTTGTGGACCTTGTGAGCCCTTCCTGAAAGGTTGAGGCAGCAGAGGCCCTGGGCTGGGACTTTGTGCATGAGTGGACCTGGCAGGCTGGCTCTGCTTCTAAAATCCATCCTGCTCTTGGAGTTCACAGGCTCTTGGAGGTTACAGCGCGTCCTTGGCAGGAGTTCTGAGCCAGCTGCGGGCCAAGTCAGCGGTGTTTCCTCCTCTACAGGCTGCTGATGTGTCCTAGGTCCCCGTGGAAATCAAAGCTAGCCCCTCCCTCTACAGGCATTTCACAGTGGGGCAGCCCATGAACGCACACCGAGTGACCATGTACATGCCTTGTCCCTGTTGCCTCTCAGAGCTACCTCTGGCCTCTCCTTGTGATCCGGATGGCCCAAAAGCCCGAGCTCTGTGTCTCTGACCAACAAAGGCCAATGACAGTGTTATAGTGAGGTGCTGAGTTTATGCATCATCTCTGATCTGGATTGGAGCTGACACAAAGACATGCCAACAGTGGTATCTTAGGAACTTGAACAAGGAGACTTAGACTTCCAGTGGAGCTTGCGTGAGGTAAGGCAGCGTGGCGGAGAAGGAAGCACTGCTCACAACCACAGTGCTTCTGAGGCTGAGGCAGTGGAGGGAGGACCTGTGCTCAGTGGAGGGAGGATCTGTGCTCAGTGGAAGGAGGACCTACGCTCAGTGGAGGGAGGACCTGCACTCAGTGGAGGGAGGATCTGTGCTCAGTGGAGGGAGGATCTACACTCAGTGGAGGGAGGATCTGTGCTCAGTGGAGGGAGGATCTGAACTCAGTGGAGAGAGGACCTAAGCTCAGTGGAGGGAGGATCTATGCTCAGTGGAGGGAGGATCTGTGCTCAGTGGAGGGAGGATCTACACTCAGTGGAGGTATAGGGTCCAAATGGCCTGCAGGAATCCAGGCTGTTGACTTGCTATTTTTGTTTCCTTATAAAACTTCAAATTGATTTTTTCCAGAGCCATTATTGAAATTTTTCATTTTAGCAGTCACATAGTCTTGTTTCATTTTTTAGGACTTACTTTGACTCCCTGTTCCTTTTTCATATCACCTTGTTCTTGTTTCAAGGGAGAGGAGGATATCAGAAACTACACACTATTTTTAGCATGTGCTTGTTTCCCCCAGATGATCTCATTTCTCCTGGGTGTCTTCATGACTGCATCTTTGTCCTTAATCTTCCTCTGGTTCATTTCTTGATCCTCTGCACAAAAGTCTATATTTCAAGTACTGGGTAAGGCGGCTGAAGAGACAGCGCAGAGTTTAAGAACGCTGGTTGTCTTGAAGAGGACTCAGGCTCGATACACAGCACCTTCACCATTGCTCACTACTGTGCATCTCCAGTTCCTGGGGTACTGTGTGCACATGGTGCATATGCATACATGCAGGCAAACCCTAGAACACATAAAATAAAAACTAAAATAAGTAAGCCTTACAAGTATCTGAGGCCAGTCTTTTATATTTATAGGTAAATGTATCTAGTTTAACAAATTAATATCCATAACATAAGTAAAACTGCAGTGGAAACTGACTAGTTCCACAGTAGTTTCCTTTGTCAGTAGGCTGTGTATTCCTCTGATGCCTGCAACTATATTGCCATGCACATACATGTTCAATAAACGATAATGTTCAGAAATTGAGCACAGCAGGTTGTTTGCAGCAATAACTAATAATAACAGCATATTTTTAAAATGTATAAACTTTATTTTTAGAATTTTCTTTCTAGTATTTTTGAATTTCAGGGAAGTGAAATTATAAAGCTAAGCACTACTGTGGACAAAGAGATATTCCTGCATGCGTTACAGACTCAGGATTTCTATTAAACCGAGGTGGGCTACTGCGGCTGGGTATTAAAGGGGTCAATGATAGCAGCATTTCATGGTAGGGTATTGTTCCATCTCCTGCTTCTCAGAGAATCCACTAAAGTCACTTAATTCAATCAGGTCACAGGGAATAAATATGATGCACTTTACAGATCTTGGGAAATAGAATCCTATCCCTGTTTAAAGCCCGAGAATTCTTGTGTGATGTGTTCTCCAAGAAAAAATTGTGAGCCAGAGAGAAAAACAAAAGACTAGAACTATGCAGAGAGAATGAATGGGAAAGTGATTGAAATTCCACCATTCAATGTCCTTGCTTTGTTTTTATAGGGTATGTGTGTGTATGTGTGTGTATGTGTGTATATGTGTGTATGTGTGTGTGTATATGTGTATGTGTGTGTATGTGCATATGTGCATGCATGTGTGTATATGTGTATATGTATGTATGTATATATATGTGCATATGTGTATATGAATGTGTGTATGTGTATATGTGTGTATGTATGTGTCTATGTGTAGGTATATGTATATGTGTGTATGTATTTGTATGTGTATATGTGTTTATGTGTATATGTGTGTATGTGTATATGTGTGTATGTGTTTATGTGTATATGTGTATATGTGTGTATGTGTGTATATGTGTATATGTGTATATGTGTGTATGTGTGTATGTGTGTATATGTGTATATGTGTGTATGTGTGTTGTGTGTGTATGTATATGTGTGTGTATATGTGTATATGTGTGTATGTGTGTATGTGTGTATATGTGTATATGTGTGTATGTGTGTTGTGTGTGTATGTATATGTGTGTGTGTGTATATGTGTGTGTGTGTGTGTGTGTGTGAGAGAGAGAGAGAGAAAGAGAGAGAGAGAGAGAGAGAGAGAAAGAGAGAGAGAGTTTATTTTTTTTGGATTTTTGGAGACAAGGCATTACTGTGCAGCCCAGGCTAAACCTGGATTGTGTCCCCTTTGTCTCTGTTTTCCAAGTGTTGGGATCACAGGAGTGAGCCACCAAGCCCAGCTCTTACTGTCCTCTCACACAAAGCTCATGAGATGGGTCAGTGATACAATCTAGACACATCTAATTTTTCTACTAAAATTGTGACTGGAGCCCTGTGGCTTAAAGAACAAAATTCACTACAGTTCTACCTGAAGCAGGCACCATGAGCCGAAGAAAACTGCATTGGTCTCTCAGGATTCCAAACTTCCAACATCTGGATTGGCACCAAGCATTGGTCAGAGGAAGAGGCAGCATAAGAGAGACTACTGGATAGGCATCCACCTCAGCTTCCTAATTCCCATCTCCTGCCCACCAGTGCCTCCTGTTAGGAGCAACACTTTCCCCAGAGGAAGCTGATAGGACTGGGGCAAGAAGGCAGAGGCTGTGGCTTGCTTCTGCTTTTCTCCCAGCGGCCATGCACCTCTCTCACTGGCTCTTCAAAGCAGAATTTGAAAAGAACATTTTGTGGAACATCTTTCTTTGCCCAAAATGGAAAGAGTGATGTCATCAGACCCAGAGCTGTGATTTCACTCTAGCTCAGTGGGAAGGAAAACATGGCTCCCTGGAAACAAAGCCTACTAAACACATACATGTGCACAATACACATGCACACGCACACACACACACACAACTCTCCACCATTCAACTCTACGAACATGCTTACAGCTCACCCCACATGCTAGCTTCCATGAAGAATGTACATCTAACTTCATTCCAACTCGTGGCAACTTAACAAGCACCTACATGTGGTGCATGTCTTGCTCCATTTTGTTGCTGTGCAAACATACATGCATGTATCAGAAGATCACCTCTTGTTTGACCAACAGTAACCATGACAGCATTAGTAGATGATACGTAACATTTATTAGGCATTAACTGTGTGCCGGATTCTGTTGGCAGCATGTTCTAAAGGTCTAATCGTCTTAATGGTTACCTTTCTTGTTGCTATGGCAAAATTCCTAACAGTAGTAATGTAAGGAAGGAAAGGTTTATTTTGGCTCACATTTCAAGGTGCAGTTCATCACAGCAAGGAAGGCATTTATGAGGCAGGAGCTTGAGGCAGCTAATCACATTGCATCCACAGTCAGGAAGCAGAGAGAGGTGCATTCTGGGGGATCCAGCTGGCTTTCTCATTTTATATTCAGTCCTTAGCCAACCCCACGGTATAGTGCCTCTTATAAATATGGTGTGTCTACACTCCTCTGCTAAACCTTTCTAGAAACACTTGCCTAGACACACCAAGAGGTCCACATGTATCCATGATGATCTAAATGCTGCTAAGTTGACAAGGAAGACTGACTGTAGCAACTCTGTTAGGCGGATATTGTCCAGTGTCCTTAAGAGGTTTGTGGTGTGACTAGTGAGTGAAAAGATCTGCATCATCATTGAGCCCTGGGGACAGAGGAGGGAGCTGATGAACACGTGGTCTGAAGAGTCTCAAGCTTTTCTCTCTCACAGGATTTTCCAACTGAACGTTTCAATTCCTTCAAGTGGGGACAACTTGAGGACACAGCAAAGCCAAACACTGCAGCTCCATCTGTTCCTACAGAAACTTCCCTCCTTTTCCAGACCTCCTGGTCCCTCCGTATCGTACAGAGAGGGCACATCTGAGCAAAGGCCAGGACTCCAAGCATCTGACTAGTGCTCATGGCAATGTCCCTTCCTGGAGGTCTGCGTACTTCCAAGTTCATTGTGAGGCAGACTCAGCTCTCTGGAACCCAAGCAGATGGAGGCAGCGCCTGCTGCCTAGTTGTTCTCCGATATCATTCTAATTGAACTGTCGTTGGGCTCTCCTAAAGTGAAGAGAGTGTGTTCCTTCCTGTTCCTTATTTCCTAAACCAGACAGCAGCCTCTGCATCAAAAAAACGGAAGCAACTCAAAGCTCTTTTTCAATTAACAAATGGGCTAGATTTTCTCTGTGACAAGAACTGCAAATTCTCCTCACCCCAGGCCTGGAGATGCTCCCTATTGTTACAGAATTGGGCTGAAAGGCTAAGCATTAGGAGAGCCTACTGGAGGACAACACTTAAAAGAGCCTTAGTTCTCCACAGCTCTCCTAGGACAACACAGCCCCGGGGTGCCATGCGCCTGACCCTCTTTTGGGAGGAGAGGGGTTTGTGGGTGCAAGAACCACTCTTGCTCTTAACGAAGTTCCCCACACATCCATCAGCACTGTTGTTACATTCTGTCAGAAACCTCATGTGGGGACCCTGAGGAGGGTTTGGCTTTGCAGGAAAATTAAGCAAATACATGATTGAGCCAATTCAGGAGGTGCCCGGGGCTACACAGCCAGGCTTCGTGTAGAAAGGCAGAAAGTAGCACTGTGAGGGAGCACCCCAAGCCGGGGCACTGAACCTTGTGCTCTCTGGGGCAGCAGGTCTGAGGACTGCTGTGCCGTGTCCTGACAGCACAGAACAGACGGGGTATGTGGAGGCAAGGAGAGCTGTGACCTGTGTTATCTCTTGGCTCTTCCTGGAGGCTCTAGAAAGCACTATGTCACTTCTGTCTGTCCTTGGGATGAAGGCCATAGCACCCCATAGAGCTGAGCTTCCCCCTCAGTCCTTAATTATATCCCCAAAAGCCCCTGTGTCGTGGAAGGCCCCATATGCATAGGCTCTGGGGACCTGAGGGAACCTTGTTCTGCCTCCCAGTGCTCCAGAGAGGGGATCAGAACTGAAGCTCTGTCACCTCGGGCCACTCTGGAATGACCTGAAACAGGAGGGAAGTTAAAGGAAGCCTGGAAGTCCCAAGACATCACGGTCCCTTCCTCTTGTCCACTCTGTCGGTCACCAGGAAAGCAGGGTTGTTATTCACTTAGGTTCACAACTCCATGCATACCTGTCACAGACCTGTGGTCTGTGGGGCCTGAATGTCCACCTTTGTTATCACTTTCCAACAGGAAAGACCTCATGGTGGAGGGAGATGGAGACAGGTGAAGCTGAGTGTCACAATGTCTGTGAGGCCTCTTCCCTACACCTCTTCTCCCCTCCCCATCCCACCTCTTCTCTCCCCCTCCCCCACCACTCCCTCCCTCCTCCTCCCCACCACTCCCCTCCCCACCACTCCTCTCTCTTACTCCTCCCCCACCACAGCCTCCCTCTCCCCCTCCCCTACTCACCCCTTCCCCTCCCCCATCCAGTTGGTCTTAAAGAAGTAGAAGGTGCTTGCCCTGGCTGCCTGCATTCTGAAGACCCAGGTCCTCACAGGATTTCTTAAGCTATGAGCTACAACGATATGAGAGGCAAAGCAAGATTGAGAACAGAAGTCCAGGGTGTGTGTGTGTGTGTGTGTGTGTGTGTTCCATGTGGTGGTGTGTTCCCCAGATGTTCAGGGATGGGAGAGCTTTTCCCTCCAGGAAGGAAGAGCTCAGCGGAGCTGCCAAATAGAGAAAGAGCCAGAGCGAGATTGACTGCTTAAATATGTCCACGGCTTCAAAAGATAAAGTGTGCTCTGAAGCAAAGGGTCAAAGGTGATCAGGAACTGCAGCTAGTCTGTTGCTGTCTCTCTCTATCCGGAGGACAAGAGACCTGTGGCTCCAGGGTCTGAATAGGGCTCCATCTCAGAGCCACCTCCAGCATCCATGAACAGGACACAAGTAAACAGGGTTTTAGGAAGCTGTGTGTGCTCTGGGCAGCTGTCCTGTCTAGACACACTCTGGAGAATTTTTCTTCACTACTCAACCCCTATGACAGCTGGGCCTTGGGGACATCTGGAACAGACAGCCCTGGGGATGGAAGGGTTGAATAGAAGGCTTCCCCGGAGTCATTTCCTTGATCAGACAGTGACTGGGGAGGGAGGATCATTATTCAAGGAACTGAGAAGCCATAGCTCCCTGTGAAACACAGAAGGCAAGAGTGAGCATAGTAGAGATTCCAGGCCTATGTAGATCCAGCACTCAGAAGCTCTAGCCCTGCTGGGCACTTGACTTTGTGTATAAGCAAATCCAACCTATTGTTCAAAAATGTCCTTGAGAGTGGAGACAGTGCTCTATTATACCTACACCAGATTGTGTGACTCCCGCTACCATGAGGGGCAGCAATGGTCCCAAAATTCAAGATCATACTTTTCTCCAGACCCACATGGAGCTAATGGCACAAGGCTATCAGAGGAGCCTAATTACCTACAGTGACAATCTTCTGAGGGGTGCAGTGGACATGAGCTGGATCCTCGGCAAAGCAGAAGCAAGAGGCAGGAACCATATTAATCCATAGTTGAACTTAAAATTGTTAAGTCTAGATGCTTGGGGTTGGATGGTGATCCCCAATCCCATCCAACTCTGGGATCCCATGTGCATCCGCATCCCAATTCCCACTTACTTTATTTGGAAAAAAAATGTTGTGGCAGATATCATGTAACTGAAGTGAGTAGATCACAGGACTTATTGAGGTGGCTACAAAAAAAGTCTGATAGCCACTGCCCAGATAGGGATGCAGACAAGATGACACAGGGGCAAGGTGATGTGGGGTCAAAGCTAGAGATGAGAATAAATGAGAATGAAGTGGCTGCAGGTCAAGGCACCCAGCAACACCTAACAGCTAGAACAGACAAGGTGTGTGCCTTAGTTACTGTTCTGTGGCTGTGAGGATCCACCATGGACACGGCAACCTATAGAACAAAGCATGGAGACTTGCCTACTTTTAAGAGGGTTAGTTCATTGTATCATGGCAGCATGCAGGAGTGGTGATAGAGAAGTAGCTAAGAGCTTACAAGCTCAATGGGGGCAGTCAGAGAAAGACAGGCCAGGAATAGGGCTTTTGAAACCTCAAAGCCTGTACCCAGTATCTTGTCCAACAAGGCCACAGCTCCCACAACAAGGCCATACCTCCTACAACAAGACCACACCTCCTACAACAAGGCCACACCTCTCACAACAAGGCCACTCCTTCTAATCCTTCTCAAACAGTTCTACTAACTGTGGACTAAGCATTCAAACATTTGAACCTATGGGAGCCATTCTCAGTCAAATCACCACAGTATGTGTTACTTTCCTCATCACTAAGACAAAATACTGGACAGAAGCCATTTAAGAAAGGCTTTATTTGGGCTCCTGGTTTTATAGGGCAAGGTTTATCATGGTGTGGATGACATAGTAGTGAGCGTAGTTCAGTCTGTAGTAATGGGCTCTTATGTTCACAAGAAAGAACAAGAGGGCTGAGGATTTAAGACAGCACCTCACACAGTCAGGTGAGCATGACACATTGAGAGCTGAGATGCAGCAGAAACGTAGAGGAAGGAAAGATATGACAGCCCAAGCTAGCCTGGGAATTAGGAGTCCTTCAGGACAGAAATGTGGAGTGCAGTGTCTACCACGAGAGCTACAGGAGATCAACTCAACCAACAGCCTGTCAGAAGCATAAGTACCAGCTCTGCCAGATCCCACGGCCATGTTACATGCAGCATCCCCTACTCAGTTAGCAGGCTCTGCAGTGCCTAGAATCCATAAAGATGAACCATCAGAGAGCAGGTTGTAGGAAGAGTTGTAGCAGGAGCTGACCCCTGCGTTTGAGGCAGACAGGACAGGGCTGCAGCACAACAGAGGATGAAAGTCAAGAGAGGCAAAGTGTACAGCAGGTGAGGTCTCCCGGGAAGATAAGACTACTTGGGGGTGGGGGTAGGGGTAACTGAAATGCAAGGGGTCTGGGTTTTAATCGGAGATGAATTCCTCTGACAAAGAGGAATTGGGGGTGAGTTGCTCAATTTGAAGTTGAATCAGTGTAAATAACATATAACAGACAGAGTGTTTAAGAGCATGGGCAATGTCAAACACCGACCAGCCTGCCTTTCCAGTCTTGAGGGCAGAAGAGGAAGACGAGGGAGGGGGAGGAGGGGGGAGGGAGAGGAGAAAAAGAGAGAGGTGAGAAAGGCAGGGGGAGGGGAGAGGGATGGAGGGAAGAGAAGAAAAAGAAGAAGAAGAAAAAGGAGGAGGAGGAGGAGGAGGAGGAGGAGAAGAGATTTGTGTAACCATAGCTCACAATTAACCAAAAGTGAACACCAGCAACCAAATAAAGACTGAAGAAGCATAGGATACCTGGGGCAGAATAAATAAACACAAATGACACAAGGAAAGCATCCTGGACTCCGGCGGTTTCCAGGGTAAAAGCAGGCAAAGAAGGTGAAGGGCAGGCTGTGGATTTAGTTCCAGCAGACTCTGGTCAATAGGGTGGGACTGCAGGACCCTGAGATAATGCAGTCTTTTCTTCCTCCTCCTCCTCCCTTCCCCTCTCCTCCTTCCCTTATGCTCTCCTCCTCCCCTTTCTTCCTCCTCTCTCCCTCCCCTCCTCCTCCTCTTCTCCTCTCCTCCCCTCCTCTCTCTCTCCTCTCCTCTTCCCATCCTCCCCTACTCCTTCTTCCTCCTCCCCTCCTCTCTTTCTCTCCTCCTCCTCCCTCCTCCTCCCCTCCTCTCTCCCTCTTTTCCTTCTCCTCCCTCCTTTCTCCTTCTTCTCTTCTCTTTCTCCTCTTTCCCTCCCCTCCTTCACCCTTCCTCCTCTTCTTCACCCCCCTCCCCTCCTTCACCCTTCCTCCTCTCCTTCACCCCTTCTCCCTTCCTCCTCTCCTCCTCTCTCCCTCCTCTCTTTTTACTTAACTATGTTCCCCAAACTCAAGCATAAAGAAAATAGCAAGTCCTGCACATGGAGCGTGCTGTGAGGTGAGCTTCCGGAGCTGTGACTTCCTGGAAAGGACAGTTCCTCCTGGACTCCATACGCTGCCCAGATGGTCCGGCATCATCACATGCAGAATAGCAACTACCAACTGCTTTCTCTCCCTCTGGAGTCTCCCACTGTATCTCCATACAGACAGTCGTATGGCTTCTTGTGTCTCCATGCATAACATAAGGTTTTCAGGGTTTGCTCTTTCAAAGTTAGCCTGTGTCCATCCCTCTTTCCTTTCCATGGCCGAATAGCATTTCTCTGTTGCTCAGTTTATTGACTTGTCCATCTGTCCCTGGGTCTGTGGGTAGTTTCTGTGGTTCAGTGCCTGTGAATAGTGCAGCCATGATTAAACATCCAAGTTTTGTTTAGCACTGTTTTCAATTCTTTTGGGTTGGTATATACCCAATAGTAGAGTTTTGGGGTCACATGGTCATTCTGTTTTTAAGCTGCTGAGAACCAGCCAAGTTGTTAGTCACAGTAGCTGCATCATGCTCATCTCCCTGATGAGCACTGTGTGGAAATGCCGGTTCTTCTACCTGGCTGTTTTACTATTTATTTACTGCAGCCACCTGAGGCTGAGCAGGAATGCAAAATGGCCTGGCTGTTTTGGAAAACAGTTTGACAGTTTCTTCTGTGGCTGATATGGTGACTTGAATATGAACAGTCCCCATAGGCCCAAAGGCTCCTGATAATAATGGACTAAACCCCAGAACCTGTAAGCAAGTCACAACTGAATATTTTCCTTTCTAAGAGTTGCCGTGGTCATGGTGTCTCTTCACAGCAATAGAAAACATATCTAAGACAGCTGAGCTGGCATTCATAGGATCAACCATGCCACCACTTGAGATGAGAGACACGGGCCACCCACAGAGATGAGAGACACAATATGTACAAACAGAACATACAGATAAAAACTATATCTCTCCAGAGACAAAAACTAGCTCAGGCCACCTGATGCATAATTGGGTATGTTCAGCAAATGAATCCCGAATAAAAATGGCCCCATATATTTGCATGCTTAACCCTCAGCTGATTAATTGTTTGGAAGGATAAGGAGGTGTGGGCCTTGTTAGAGTGGCTGTGTCCTTTTGGGTGGAATTCCAGGTTTCAAAAACCCATGTCAGGCCCAGTTTCTCAGTCCCTCTCTCTCCATCTCCCTCCCTCCCCCCACCCCCTGTGTGTGTGTGTGTGTGTGTGTGTGTGTGTGTGTGTGTGTACTAGATGCCTGAGGACCAGGACCAGACCAGGATGTAGCTCTCAGCTCCCTCTCCAGCACTGTACCTGCCTGCACACTGCCATGCTTCCCACCATGATGATAATAGACTGACCCTGTGAACTGCAAGCCAACCCCCAGCTAAGTGGTTTGCTTCCTAAGAGTTGCCTTGGTCATGGTGTCTCTTCACAGCAATGGCCCAGCAAGGCGGCAAGCAAATGGCCGAGACATTGCTCTCAATGCAAGAAGGTGGGCGGGAAGGTCACACCTATGTAATTCTGTTTCTCTTACCTTCTGGAAAGGGCAAAACTGGAGTAGACATTGTCAGACCAGAGCAGAGCGTGGGGAAATTTTCTGGAACTCCATGGTGGTCTCAGTCTATCAAATCACGGGGTGGGTAAAATTTATCGCACACACAGGATGGCTCTGAGAACTGGTCCATTTCAAACCAAAGCCTCAGAGACACGGATCTTCTTCCTGCACTGCAGAAGGACTTTGTGCCCCTGCTGTCCCCATGAAGGTGGCCCTCAAGACCACAGGACAGTGAGAGGAAATAGGGAAACTGGGTCAGGTCTCCTGTAGCTATTTGCTTGGTTACCAGGTGTCATCAAACCTTCCTCGTTAGCTTGCTTTTCCCTTTCCCTCTCCCTCCATTCTCCATCTTCCTCCATCTTGTCCTCTTCCCTCCCTCCATCCCTCTTTGCTGAACTGACCATGTTCCTTAACTTCGAGCAGAAAGAAAATGTCAAGTTATTCGAAGGTGCTGGCACCTGCACACTTTTGATTAGATGGCAAAATCCTAGTTCTGGCGTCTGTGTAGAAGATCAGCCGGTGCTCTGTTCCCCTTGCACGAAAACAAAACAAACCACTAGTGCACACGCTCCCTTCCTTATGTTTTCAGCCTCTGTGGGCCCCATGCCTCTGTGACCCTAGTTCACAGCCATGTGCTAAGATGCTGCAGTGTACCAGCTGAGGAAAGAAAAATGGAGGGAGGGCTGGAAGCCCAGCTTCCAAGGATGGAAATGTTGCAGAAGAGAAACTATCTTGGGTGGCCCAGAGAGTTAAAGGAATCTTTATCTTCCTAAGCTGGCATCCAGGAGTGTTCCTGGTGTGTGTGTGTGTGTGTGTGTGTGTGTGTGTGTGTGTGTGTGTACATCTGTTAAAAATGGATAGGGCCAGTTTGAACTTGGGGTGTGTGTATGTTCATGTGTGTGCACATGTATTTGTGTATGAACTTTGAGTGTGCCCACGTTTGTGCATGTGAGTGTGGGTCTATGTATGTCAGTCATGATTTAGTCACAGGACAATCTTAGATGTTGGTTCTCCAGTTCCACCTCACTTGAGAACAGGTCTCTTTGCCTTTGGGTGCCATGTTAGCTGGCCCCAGAGCGTCCAGGACTCTCCTGTCTGCCTCCCATTTTTCACAGGAGTCGTGGGATTACACACTCACCCTCCCATGGCTGCCCAGGACCCAGACTCCAGGGCTCTCTCACTTTATCCAGTAAGCCATTTTCTCAGCCCCTGTTTGACTTTATGCCCAGGGCCAGGTATGTCCTGGAGTTTAGATGTGAGGGATTTCTGGAAGAGGAAGGAGAAACCATGGGTGGAAGGCATAGAGAGCTGTCAGGAAATCTGGGACAGGTGGGTGTCACCATCCTGCAATGTGCTTCCAGTGCCCTGAGTGTGTCACTGTGAGGCTGAGGCTTGGGTACCCATGGGCTGGTATTAATTCTTTTCCTCTGTGAGAGAGATAAAATAATAAATTAGGAGAAGAGAGTTAAGTGATTTCTTGAAACTTTTTAAAAAACAAAAACAAACAAACAAACAAACAAACAAAAACAAGGTTAGAGATGAGGGCCAGAGGTATGATTCCAAACTCAACACCACAAAAGAAAAAAAAATCGAAATTAATTAATTAATTAATTAATTAAATAGGATGCATGCAGATGAGATGGCTCATTGGGTGAAGGCACTTATGGCCAAGCCTGATGACCTGAGTTCAATCCCCAGATACACATGAGGAAGAACCGACTTCCACATATACACCATGGCACACACGCACAGAAAATAATACATACATTAAGATGTAAAAAAAATCAACATGTATGATCTAAAAAAGTTAAATGTCATCACATTCTTTCCAGAAACACATGTACTCACAAACATGCACAGACATGAGTATACATGAGCTTCATACATGGAAACACATATGTAAACACACAAAAACATACACATACATATGCAACATAAGCACACATACAATACAGATGAACACAAGCAAACATGCATACTATCACACATGTGTACAAACACAAATGACCTTTAACCACGGTTATCCAGATGTGCCTTTTTCTTGTGTCTTTTTCTCTGTCACTCTGAGGAGGCCTGTGGCACACACTTTGCTGCTCTGGTGACCTCTATAAAATAGGGATTTGCCACATGCCTAGGACTGTTGCCCTGCAGATGTCTTTGGTGTGTTTTTACATTTGGGATGCAATCAGAATTTTAACACACAAATTTAATTCTAAGCTCATGACATTAAACATGCCAGGTAAGTAGTGAGGGTCGCTTAAGCCACATTTAAACTCATGGATTTAGAGTTTTCTGAAGACTGTTTTGAGACATATATAAAGTTATAAGTTAAGGTCTGCTACAGCTCAAAGTTGTCATGGGGAAGAGAGGCCATAATCTGTAATTAGAAAATGTAGGGAAGGATGAATTTAAATGACCTTTCAGGGATGCTCATGGGCAGGCCACCTTGGAGCGGGACTTTATGAGGGCCGGGCATGTGTGGCCACTTAAGTCCTCTGCACTTATTCAGACAGGGAAGAGAAGGTCATATGTTTCCCCAATACCTCTTGGGGTACCCAACAGGTACCATTTCTGAATGCAGAGGATGCCCTCGTGCTGAGTGAAACCTGTTATCCATAGAAGACAGCTTACTCACAGGGAGAGACTGGGTCCCAGCACTGAAAGGGTTAATCCAAGGCTGTCCCAGGCAGTAACAGAGACAGAATCAAGTCTCTTGTGATCCCACTCTTGGTCCTTTACAGGCCTTTCTATGTAGCTAGTACTGTGGCTGGGCCTCATTATTTTGTCTTACATGGTAAAATGGCATGCAAGTTGCATACCTTCTTGCCCCAGTTAGTTTAAAGACAATCACAAAGACACTGTGGTTGTCCTGTGTTGTGTCAACATGGCCTCACTCTAAACCAAGCCACGCTTCAGGAATTCTTGTCACACCAGAAGCAGTCAATCCCCGAGCTTCCCTTTCTGAAACCTCACTCTCCATATACCATGCAAATACACATAGGTGCACATACAGACACACACTCCCCTCCAGCCTATGCATGTGTGACCACACACATATGTACATGCATAAACACATGGGCACATGCTGTATTTCCTTTTCCAGTGTGTATGCACAGGCATGCACACCTGTGCACATGCATTCCTCTCCCCCTCCCACACATGAGTGTATCCCATCCTTGGCTACCTTCTACAATTGCTTTCTCATTGGCAGCTGTCTTCAAAACCAAATCAATTATGGCTACCTTAGAGAACCTCTTCACTTGTCCCTGCCACAATCAGAAAACCTAAGCTCAGTATCTGGTACTAGTGAGCCTCAGGCGCCTTGCCCACCTCTCTCAGTGGTTTCCAAACCTCCACACACTGTTCGCTACCCCAGTATCTCTTCCTGAGCACCCCCTCGCCAACAGGACACCACCCTGTTCTCCTGTCTGTAATTTATGGGAGCAACTACAGCCCTTATTCCTGAACTCCAGCCAGCCGGGTCTCAGCTCGGAGGGTCAGGCCTCTTGTGTCAGACATGAGATCCCACATGGAGGGAGGCAGAGCTGAGAGGAAGGAAGAGAAGGAGAGACGGGAGATAAAGCCGTTCGATCTTCTGCATGTAGCCAAGCCTGAATGAAGAACAAGGCAAGGTTATCCACATGAGTTAGCAATTTTTTTCTTTGCTGGGCAGATTTGGGTTGGCCTTTGATTATCTGCGACCAAGGGCACCAGGCCTGAGCTCCTGCCCCAGGTACTCTTCCAGGGCAGGGGTATGAGCACCCCTCAGGTATGGATACGGCTCCAGATGTGGGTAATCTTACCCACTGCTCAAGGGTGCAAGGAATCCTTTGGTAGCTGAGCAGACGAAGCAGAGCCAACAGCATGCTTGGTGCCACCATATTCACCGACATTCACCATGGACCTTCCAGAACGGACTCCCCAGAATCCAGAACTGGGAGAACTGGTATATAAATCCTCAAGGGATGGGCTGTTTCTTTCTTCATTAAATGCCCACGCCCATTCTCCCACTAGAGCTCTGCAGAATGGTGCTAGTGTGAGCCCACCATGCTGGGGTCCTCACCCATTCAAGACCCTCCTTAGAATGAGCCCTCCCCTTCTACAGCTCCTCCATGACATTGAAGCATGCTGGGTAAGAAAATCCGGGCTACATGCTTGTGTGTCTCCTTTATTTCACACGTTTCCAGGGCTGCGAGCCAATTTCCTAGCAGCAGTCAATGGTGACCAATAGGACTTGCTTGACTGACAGCAGGATTCATGGGTTTGATGTACCTGACGTGTTTCTTCTATCCATGGCTGTTATTCTAAGTCTGTCTGTGTATCCAGCCCTGCTCTGACCTGTGGCCTCATGTTGAGGTTCTTCTATCTTAGAGTTTCCATTGTTTTGAAGAGTCACCATGGCCAAGGCAACTCTTATGAAGGAAAGCATCTAATTAGGGCTGGCTTACAGATTCAGAGGTCTAGTCCGCTGTCGTCATGGTGAGTGTGCAGGCGGGCATGGTTCTGTGGAAATGGCTGAGAGTTCTACTCCAGGATCTGAAGCATCAGGAAGAGAGAGTGAGCCACTAGGCTTGGTATGAGCCTCTGAAAACCCAAAGCCTGTCCTTAGTGAAACACTTCCTCCAACAAGGCCACACCTACTCTGAAAGGCCATACTTCCAAATAGTGTCACTCCCTATGTGGTCTTATGGGGTCATTTTTATTCAGACCAGCATACCTCCTTTTAACGTGACAAGGAGGGCTAGGACAGAATCCTGTTGGTGCTCCAGTCTTACGTGGCACCGTTTGGCTCAAGGTCAATGAACTGTTCACTCCAGCAGATAGCAGAAAGGTCAATGATCTCGGGTCCCCCTGGGGGTCAGAACTGGGATGCCCATTACTAATAAAATAAGAATGATCCCCAATTCTACTGAACTCAGCACAACCTGGTGACTTATCTCTTCACATTAAATATCAACATCTGCTTTCTTTTTCTCTGGAAATCTTGACTCTCACAGATGTGAAATATTTCTAGGAAAGCTGACATAGAAACAGTGCTGATTTCATCCCTAGAAACGTGAACCCTGAGAAGTGTCTCAGTTGTCTTTCTTGACTATTTGACAGAATGCCCAGCAAAATGCAGTTGAAAGGAAGAAGGGTTCATGTTGGCTCAGTATAGGAAGGCATGGCTGGTTACAGTCAGGAGGCAGAGAGAGAAATGCTGGTGCTCAGCCTGCTTCCTCCTCTTCTCAGCCACTGGCCCTTGGTGCCACCTATACCAAGGTAGACCTTCTCTCTTAAACGTCTCTGAAAATGTCTGCCGATGTTGCCAGAGGCTTGTCTCTTAGATAATTCTGAATTCCGCAAGCCAAGGTGGTGTTAAGCCAAAAAGATAATGGGAGGGTGGAAGGGAAGATGGGGCTGTTTCTACCTCTCACTGGGCTAAATCCCTGGTAGCACCACAAACACAGCACACAGCTACTTGAAGGAGTTCTGGAAGCAGAATCTTCCCCATCTACACTGTCGCAGCTGTGACAGAGGCAGAAACTTGTCTCTAGAACTCCATCTTCAGCGTCTGCTGTAATGGAGGCAAGGGGTTGGCTCTAGGGTTCAATCACTTTCTGGAAGTGGTCAGGCACCTCACTAGGGGACAATCACTCACTGCAGGACTTCCATGAACCTGGGATTTTTAGACTGAGAAGCAAATGAGCTCTCTGGCCTGGCAGATGCTCGCTCAGGGAAGGTTCCTGACGATGCAAACCCAGCTAGGAAGGGCACTAACCATGACGTGGCACTGTTAATAAGCAAACAGCATGATTTCCAGACAGCTCTAACATGCAACAAAGCAATCCAAAGACTCCTGTGGTTTATAGATGTACTGCTGGCTTGACATAATTCTAAAGAGTCCACCTCTGGAATTAGGGCACTTGTAGACAAGATGCTACATTTAGTGCCTGCTATGTCTAACAGTGATTCAAAACGGAAGGTCCTCACGATCTCCTTCTGTGCAAGTCACTGTCAAGCTACTGCCAGGAACAATGGTGAAGAAAGAACCAAAATGGCATCTCCAGGCTCTTGATAAATGCCACAGATCCTGTTTTTACACAAATGCTGGCTTCTGTCACCTACTTAAGCTTTGCCTTGCTCAACTCAAGAGAAGGTGACAGGCCGCCCGTTGCCTAGCCCGTAAGTACACACAGTAGCTCTGTTAAATGTCGGATCTCACATCTCCCAGCGCCACTAAGCCTGCAAGAGCCCACAGGTACGCATGCTCACTGTACCTGCAGCTTGAAAACAGACAGCAATAGTAGCACTCAAAGGTCTAAGTTTATTGCTCTTTTATATAGTTTTGGGGGGGGATGTAAAAAAAATTCCTGAATATCAAGCACACATTTTATTATCCTATTAAAGCTCAAGAGTTGTCTGATGGTGTCCCAGCATTGAAGAGCATCCCCAGATGACAGCACCAGCAATGTCACAGCACCCAGCCAGCACCATGACCTTCACGTTGGAAAGAGAGTGCCTGGTCCTACTTGCTGGCCTAAGGAGAACAGGCGATAGAAGGCGCTTTCAGAACCCAGGGTCATATTTTTATTTAATAAGTCGAGAGTCCTGTGAAACAAAGCACGCATTTTGACATACACAAAAAGAAGCGTTGACATGATTTTCCACATCGATAATGAATAAATATACCAAGAGCTGCATGTGTGCCCATGGACCGTTATTGCGTGATATTTCACACGCGTCTGGGTGAGCCTGGGTGGTCTGGTGGATACCCACACACAAACACATTTTGTTCCTGTGTTATTAATACTTTGGTTTTATTAGCCTTATTAATGACTTGGTTTTTTAAAAGAAAAAAAAAAGTCAGGCGATATCAATAACCAGAGTATTATTTCCCAAACTGGCTCATTTTTCATCTGAAGAGAGAAGGCTGCTTGTCACCTTCCCACTGTCCCATTCCTGGCAAGGGAGAGATTCTGGTGTGTGTCTGTGCTTTTTTTTTTTTTTTTTTTTTTTTAAGTTTGAACTAAGGCAATGCCTGAGAGAGAAAGGTGTTCCAAATTCCACCAGCAAAAGTTGTTCTCAGGCCCCTCACACTCCTGATTTGTTAAAAATGTTTAAAATAGAAAGAGCAACACTGAAGACAGGCAAAGACCTAAGTGAGCTGCTGGCTGGGAATTTAGCATTGGCCCGCCACTCCGACCTCAGGTGAAATTTTCACCACTGGCTCCTAGATTGCTGGCTCTCGACCTGTGGGTCTTGTCCCCTTTGGGGGTCCACATATCCTATATATCCTGTATACCAGATACTTTTATATTATCATTCATAACAGTAGCAAAACTACAGTTATGAAGTAGCAACGAAATAATTGTACGGTTGGGGTGAGGGTGGGGTCACCACAACATAAGGAACTGTATTAAAGGGTCGAAGCATTAGGAAGGCTGAGAACCACTGTCCTGTGTAAAGGAAAGCCACCATCCTAAGTGGAAGCTACATGTTCCATGCAATGTTCCCCACCCCCATCCTCAGGCTGAATTGAGCCCCAGCAGCTTGAGAGCTACCAGGCTTCTTGGCTGGGCTGTTTTCCTTTCCTTCTCAACTATGACCTCTGCCTGGTGGAGGAAGGGAGGAGGGGAGAAGAGAAGACAGCGAGAAAGAGAAACACAGACTCAAGAAGGAGGAAGGGGGCTGGGCTGGGTACCAGAAGGCTTCTGTTGGAAAAACATCCTTTGGTTATAGAGAGAGGACAGTATCACCTGATTTATTTATTTAAGCCGGACTTTAAAGGAGGTCCAGGTCAGGAGACTCCTCACCCTAGTGATACAGGGTGATAAAAATGACCCAGCATGCCTGCACCCTATGCCTTCCACCCGGAAGTCCCAGGAAAGGCCATCCCAGGCAGGCAGGAAGCTGAGATCTGGGTGCTTTCTTTTGCTCCTTAGAGTAAGTTTGCATTTTTAAAAGATGAAGGAAAGCTACTTTGGGGCACTGGATAAAACGTGGCCTTCCAAGAAGGCAAGTCAGCCTGGTGCTGAACACTGACTGAAGGAGACCTTTGACTAACCTTCTGAAGACTGGGCATGTTTAAGAAGCTACATGCAGTACTGTGACAATCCTCTGCGAGTGGGCCTGCTCTCCACAGAGCATTGTGGTGGGAGTTGGATATCCCCAGGCCTTTGGCTAGGGGGTAAGAAGTGGCATACACAGACCTTGCAGCTCCCTAGACAGTGGTCTCAACCCCCGGGGCCCCACCTCGTGGCCCCTCCCCACTGCCCCCAGGAGCGGCTGAAGCTGAGCAGTCTCTGGCCTCAGGTTCAACTTCAATAAGACCTAGTCAGCCCTTGATCACAGGGCTTCTCTGACAGCCTCGCTCAAGCCTGGCCTAGTTGAGCCCGGGTCACCTGGGAATAGGTTCAAAGGCAAGGAAGCTGTAAACCACCTCCAGGCCCCAGCTAGAGCAGCCTGGCGAACAAAGAGATCCCAAGCACTTCAAACGAGCTGGCGCTTGGCTCTCTGAGTCCAGATGGCAAAGGGCCGGGGGTCCGTGATGTCTGTTCGCTAAGGCCTGGCTCAATGGTCTGCAATCTTGAGCCCTCCTGCCCTGCCCATCAATGCCCAGGGCAGGGGACTTCAGGCAGGTTCAGGCTCTCCCTAGTTTCAGTGTTCTGGGCCCACCACCCGCCTGCAAAGGAAGCGGAGTACAGAGGCTGAGACTGAATTCCTAGCCAGAATCCAGCACGCAGGGCAAGGTCAGGTAGGCAAGCATGGCAGACACATGGGCGCTCCCGCAGAGGCTCGCTGTGGTACCTAAGCTATAAAACATTTAGGGGGCAGGTTCTGAAAAAATGTCCACGTTGAAGTACCCCCAGAAAATTGGGATTGAAAAGGATCCCCAACTCGCAATCTGGCCAAAGCGGGTGCGGCGTCTCTATGATTTGAGGCGAGGTCCTGGGGGAGTCGGGGGGGGGGCTCTCTGCCAACAGGCGAGTGTCTGCCCTGCCCCGGGTCGTGGCACTCTGCCTGCACAGCTCCACTCACTGCGGGCAGGATCGCGTTGCAGACGCCGAGGTCTCAGTGCGCACCCCAAGAGGCTCTCAGCTGCGTCCTTGGTCCGCGGAGCACATCTGGGCTTGGACTGGCCTCCTCCAACCCTCGCAGAGACCCTGAACCCTGGCAGGGCCAAATCTGCTCCAGGAGAGTCAGACAAAGCCAGGCACCGTTGAGCCTAGGGGTCAGCACCGCTGATTAGCAGCCCGCGCCTGGGGTAGGGAGCGCAGGCTGCGCGCGCGGACCTGGCCTCCGAGATGCCGGCCACAGTCAGGGCCGAAAAAAGAGGAGACAAAACTGAAAGTGCCGCCCCCCCGGGGGGGCGGGGGCGGCCGGCGAAGGCCCCAGAACTTGTCCTGCCCCTGGCCACGGTGGCCAATCAGCGCGCCGCCCTCGCTCCTGACAGCTATTTAGCAACCCAGCCGGGATAGAGTTTCCAAAAAAGTTAGAATAACTTCCTCTCCCGGAGACCTCGGTTTTGCACAAGCCGGCCTCGAAATCAGAGCCTTTGCGAGCGACCCGGGAGCCTGTGCTCCGCGGCCGCGGGTTTGGCCAGTGGCGTGCGCTTGGCGCCCCCCAGCCCCACGCGCGCCGGGCGGGCGCCATGGAGGAGGGCTCCAGCTCGCCGGTGTCCCCCGTGGACAGTCTGGGCACCAGCGAGGAAGAGCTGGAGCGGCAGCCCAAGCGCTTCGGCCGGAAGCGGCGCTACAGCAAGAAATCGAGCGAAGATGGCAGCCCGACCCCGGGCAAGCGCGGCAAGAAGGGGAGCCCGAGCGCGCAGTCCTTCGAGGAGCTGCAGAGCCAGCGCATCCTGGCCAACGTGCGCGAGCGCCAGCGCACCCAGTCGCTCAATGAGGCCTTCGCCGCGCTGCGCAAGATCATCCCCACGCTCCCCTCTGACAAGCTCAGCAAGATCCAGACGCTCAAGCTGGCCGCCAGGTACATAGACTTCCTCTACCAGGTTCTGCAGAGCGACGAGATGGACAATAAGATGACCAGCTGCAGCTACGTGGCTCACGAGCGTCTCAGCTACGCCTTCTCCGTGTGGCGCATGGAGGGCGCGTGGTCCATGTCCGCCTCCCACTAGCGCCGCGCCACCCACCTCCGGAGCCGCACGCCAGGGTAGGTGCTGTGCGTGATGGGCATCCACGACGCACGGGTGGGTGGGCGGACGGGCCAGGGCTTCTCTTCTTGTGGAGGTCCCTCAGACAACCGCACAGGGATGGGATAAAGTTCCTCAGCCTGCAGGGAATGGCGGGACATGGGAAAAGTCTCTTATCCCAGGGGCACGCCCGAGGCCTTTTGGGTATCAGTTCTGAACCCACCCGCCAGTGGCTCCCCAGCAGGGTCCAAATACACATATTGGACAAATGGTCACACTTTCTATTCTTGGTGGATGGGTGTCTGTGGGTGACCCTGTGGGGAGCGGTTGTCAAAACATCTTAGGCCAGCGGAGGCCAGGAGATGCGATGCCCGCCGCGTTGTGGCCAACCTGTTGCTTCGCGCTCATTCTGTGGAGCCGCGGAGCCCACGCGTGGTGCAGACAATCGGCTCTTTCTGGCTGCAGTTCCAACCCGCGCCTTGGATGCTAGGGCGTTTGAACCCGCTCAGTAGGTACAATGATGCCGCCCGGTAGCACTGCAGAAAAGTTTTTGTTCAGTGCTGGGGCTTCAGGTTCACAGCTGTGAGGAGTAGATCGCTGGGCAGCAGGAGTGCAGTAGACCCTGTCGCCCAAAAGTATGGAACCTCCAAGCGCCCAGGCCTGGGTGGATGTAGCGGCTTGGAGTATCCCGCTGCCAGTAAGCAGGTGGATCGTATTTAGAGTTGTGTGCCTAGTGTACCACTATCCTTGAACTTGGAAAGACACAGAGGCAAGCAAGGCCAGGAAGGGCTCCAGGCGGGGTGACAAGTCTGAGTGTGGGGTGGGTGTTAATGAAGAATCAGTGTGAGCAGCCTTGCCTGGGAAGGAGGCACCTCGGCACAGCTGAGCACTGGATGGGTGTTTGTCTCTAGCAGAGCATTTAGGATGTCCTGCACCCGCTGCTTAGCAGACACCTTCCAGATCCCCAGGCAGTCCCGCCGGGCAGTATCCTCTAGGCGAGGCTGCAGCCTCTGCTCTGAGGCCTTGCTTCAATCTTCGAGGAGAGTGTGGTGTAGAAAATTCTTCCCACGTAATTTCCCTTAGTTTTCTAGGCATCGTGTAAGTATCTTTTTTAAAGAAAGTCTCTACTTTACATAGAATTTAGATTAATCAAGATCAGCATGACTATCCGTTGTCCCAAACATCGGTTTACGATTTTAGTATTTATAATACAATATCTTGAAGGTTGCTGCCGTGGCTACGAAATGTTGGTCTCATACAGAGGGTTTGTTTTCTTTCTTCCTTCCCTTTCTTTTCCCTCTTCTTCCTTTCCTTCCTTTTAAAATCTTTTATTTCTGCCGTCGAAAACTGTTTTGACGAAACCACCCCGGGATAACGACTATTTTATAGTTTTAAAGAAGAGCTTTTAACAGAGTCACTTGTGGGAATCTCCCCCTGTGTTTGTCAAAAACAGATGGGAATTGTCTCAATCACGTATTTCTCTAGGAAAGAAAGTTTGGGTTGGCAAAGCCCTTGAAGCTACAGAGGGATAATACATTAATTCTGTTTTTTTGCTGCCTAAATGATGAGTGTCCATTAGTTAAGTTCCACTCATCCCTCACACCATCCTGGTTTACAACACGTCTGAGGGGGCCGAGGCAGATGAAATGCACCATCTTTTTTTATACATGCATGTAGAGTTTGTTTAAGGAAAATGTCAACAGAGCTATGGTTAAGATGGTCCTTCTGAAAATTACTGAAAGCCAACACCAGGAGATTCCCTCTCTGATGCAAGAGTTTAGCAGGGGCATTTAAAACTCATTTACAGATAATTGCTCTCTTCAACGGCGTCGAGTCAATCACAGTTTGCAATCAAATATGTTTTAAAATCCAAAATGCAATATCTGTAATAAACAAATGAAAAAATGTTAAGAGCTTATTTGGACAAAAAGGCATTAAACTATCAGATAACACATTGGGTTGGAAAGCAAAATGCAGGCCTGTTTACTTTCAAATAATCAAGTACAATGGCTAGTGCGGTTAACTGGTGTCTGGCCGCACAGGGGACTCTTTCCCAAAGAATGTGCCCACGTTTGATGCACTTGCTGATGCCCAACCTGCCTTGGTCTGATTTATTGGGGTTGCGTTAACAAACACCTTCATGTTCTTATTCTTAACCGAGCCCTCTCAAGGAGCATAAATACACTTGTAATTACGTTAATCTCCTAGAAATGCTGCTAATTGTAATTGGTTATTTCTCTGTAACATTCCCAAGGAATATTAATTATAGACCTGGAGGGAGAGGAACCTAGACATTTCAGTGAACTGTGTATACTTTTAATATCTATTGTGACATATTTTTACTAATGACACAAAGCTTAAATCATCCTTGACTGTGGAGAGAAACAGGGCCTGGCCCATGAAGTCCAGCTTAGATTAAAGTTTATCCTGTCCTTCCTTGGCCGGGTGTTCAAAAACTCAATTAAACTAGGTATCAGGGGTTTTCCCAGTCAGCAGAATTCAAATATCCTTGAGAAATTGCAGCATGTTTGTAAGACGTGGGAACCCTCTGAGCAGGGTGGCTGTCACCTGGTCCAGAACAGAGAAAGGCAACCATTTCTCATCCATTATTGACTCTGCCGTCTTGGTCATGGTTGAAGGCGGCACCGTTTCCCATTGTGCTGACTCTGCACGGCTTTTCAGCAGGTTTTCATCTCCACCGACTGTACTTTTCTTTCCTTCTGAGCACTTTTGGTTCCTTTGGACAGAGTATGTGTCTCCTTCACCTTCCGCTCCCCTGGCATCGTGCTTCATGGAGGTGTTTCCTGCATCGGGGTGTTAGCTAGTCTCAAAATAAAACTCGCCTGGGGAGGAAGGGAAATGCACAATCCCGGTGGAGCTTTTGTTTGCTGACTAGACTAGAATGAAAAGCTGAGGTACGTGAGGTACAAAGGAGACGGTCTTACAGAACTCCCTACAGTAGGAGTTACGGATGGAGCCATCCTCCTAAAGATCAGCAGTGTTGTCTTGCCTCCTGTCTGGCTGGTGAGACTGGAGGGGCTTTCTGAGGTCATTTGAAATGTCCTTTACTGAGGTCGTCCGAAAGTGCCTCTCTTTCAAGCAGGTTGTAAGCCTGGAAGCAATGAGTTTCCACCGGCCTCACTCACCCTGACCTGACCAGAAGGCACAGATGTGGGGCTAATTTTGCCTGGCAAAGAAACCGTGAGGTCCACTCTTTGTGCACGGGGTACTGTAACTCATAACTGGAGTTTAACTACGGACTTAAAAATATTTTAATAAGCCAAGTTTAAAGGCAGTTCTGGGGCAGTTTTCAGGTTAGTTTGTGCATCCCTCCAGTCTCCTTGGTGTCTTTTAGAGCCTTGTGAATGGGGCAGGAATGTCTGTGTATGTTTTTCGTCTTTTCTTGGGAAGGCAGAAGTGTGCTACAGAGAGCAAAGTGACTGCAAAACTCTCTACCAGCAGTGAGTTCACGGAGGAGGCTGTAAAACTCAAAGAGGTGGGTAAGTTACTGTAGCCACGAAGCGGTGCCTCAATTGCAGAAGGAGCAGGATCTAAGACTCACAGATGGCTGTTTTCCAAAGCTCAGATGAAACTTAAACAGTCAGAAACTGTTTCAAATGGTATTGTTCCTGGTCACCTGAGACTACACATGTAAAACTAAAACACACGGAACACACACACACACACACACACACACACACACACACACACACCACATGCATATGCAGGAATAAAACGCTAATACTTGAAGATAGTCTAGGGGTTAAAAAAATTTTAGAGTCCGGGAAGATGCCATCCTTAGGAAAAATGAGTAAAAATGCAGAACCTCCTTGAAAAATTAAAATTATCTCAATGTTAAAAACTTTGAAGTATTTATTAGCATGTAATCATCTTCCTTACATTGGAAAATGTTCTACGAAGACACTTTCTTTCAAGCATACCATATACTTTGATCTTATCCGTTCCCATCCCCTCCCCTTTTCAGTAAAAAAATAAATAAACATATTCTATAAGAATTAGTCTGTATTTAAATGGGGGGACTTCAGAAGGACCGTTTCATCTGCATAATAAACTAAAAAAACAATCTATGTAACACTCTACATTTTCCCTCATTTGCATTGTTGGATTCTGTTTAGAATGTGAGGTCTCCATATAGACAGAATTAATTAGCAGTTGCTGAACAGAGGTGCCTCAGAAAGTCGGGAGTGAGCATTAATTCCAACGGGAGTTGACCTCCAGACTAATAGAGAAAAAAACTTTGCAAATGGATTTGCAGACATTCTTGTCTGGAAGGGGCATACGTCTGCTCTTGAGGATGTCAGTACTATATTGGCTTTTCTCAGTTCTAAAGGATGATTTAGAGGAATATAAATATTGAAGTTTCAGAGTTTATGTGTGTGTGAGAGAGAGACAGAGATATGGGACCAGATCTCAAATCATGAACTTTGTCTTCAGAATACATTCTGTGACTCGGTTCTGCAGCAAGCCTTCCTGTGTGATTTAGTTTTGTTAAACTACGCCTTAATTGAGTGTTTATTTGGGAGGAGAATGTGATGCTAAGGCTGTAATTTTCATGCTGATGTAAACTGAGGCACAGTGGAATTTTTTTCCTCCCCCAGTCAGTGATTACCAACGGTTGTCACATCAAAGGGATCCTTGAATCTGAAGCTGGAGAGGCTGACATGTGACTTTACCTCAACATGAAGGAAATCTTCAGCGCTCCTTGAACACAGTTATTTTGAACAGCTTTGAGTAACTTGGAATGTTTTGTTATTGTCCCTCACTCTTGCTCAGAATCTTGTCAAGGTCCTGTGATTATGAATGAGACAGGGCTGCGATCCCTGGCTACTCTGTCTAAGGAGCTTCTCAGGGCCCAGCTTCAGCTCCACCATTGCTTCCCTTTATCATGTTACCCAGCAGAGATGGGGGCAACCCAGCCTCGGTCTATTTAGAACTGTGACTTCATTTCTGGGGTCTCAGTAAAAGTGTCTTTGACCTGATTAAGCCTCAAATTCTGTGGCTCAGTTTTCTGCCACTTTGATGAAGGACGGGGTTGAACTCTGAGCATTTCGTAGGCACAGGCAGTGGCTCTGAATTCTCCTTTCTAGCTCACTTTCTGCCTGAAGAGTGTGTTCATTGACGGCACATTTGGTGGTGGGGGTGGGGAGGGTGCTCTGGAGTTTATCTGCGTTTCTGCTTATCTGGGGTGTGACTGGGAGAGGGTGGATTTGAAGGAAACCTTGACTTTTAGTAACCCTTTGTGACCAAACAGCCCCTGGTTGAGTTTGGGGGTGTGACTGAAAGCAGGGGTTCAGGAGGGTCAGTGAGAGCAGCTCTAGTCAGCTGCTAGAGAGAGGGCGGGGCTCCATCCCTCTGATGACCTCCTGGCTCAGAAAAAAAGGCAGGCTCACACTTAAAGTGTGAACCATTTCCCATTGCTGCACAGACAAGTGCCGCCCAGCCTTCCTGCCTTTTAAATTAATTTTATTCTTATTTTCTGTGTGTAGGAAACTTGCTAACATGTATGTCACAGTACTGTGTGTGCTCCTGATGCCTATGGAGTCCAAAAGAGGGCATCAGAACCCCTGGAACTAGAGTTACAAATGGTTGTGAACCACCATGTGTGTGCAAGAAATCAAACCCAGGTCCTCTGGATAAGCAGCCAGTGCTCTTAATCCCAGAGTCATCTTTCCAGCACCCCAAACACAGCCTCTCTGGGACCCCTGTTCAGAAGGTCCCTGAGAGTCTTCATTGCTTGAACAGCAGGAAAGAGCTGCCTTGTAAAATAAACAGACTCAGACTCCTTAGAAATAGTCTGCAGCTGACGCTGATGCTTGGCTGCCTTGTGGGCTTCTTTGTGTGATCCCCACGCAAAAATGCCAGAAGCCACTATTTTCTTTCCATCTTATCTAGAGACAGACGGACGGACGTTCCCATTGTCCCTCTCAGGCATGTAGGCTGACTAAATCAGAAAGATCAGGACTCAACAACTGGTTGCCTCCCCAGGAGTGTAAGAGTCAACGGTCTTTCTCAGACTTTCACCCCAAGGGTTGAGAGGGGAGGGTGCCCCTATGGCAGGCCTGGCAAACTCTACTATGACTGCCTCAGTTTCCAGAAACTTGCACAAACTTTAAATATTATTCTTAAAGGGATCGCTTGCCTTGATAAATAAAAACGGCGTTACCGTTTCTGTGAACAATGCCCAATGTCTGCAAAGTGGGAGGGAAAGGAGGGGGAAGGTATGGTTTCCTGTTTGGTTGCTTTGGTTTTGGTTTGAACTTGAGCATCGGGCATGCCTCTATTGCTATGCTTCAGTTGATATGTGAATGGATTCTTCATTGGGGGTTGATTGCTTTTCCTGAAATCAATTAGTTCTGAATCACAAACTTGGACATACACTGACTTCTAACTATTGCAATCCATTAGCCCAGCCCCAGTCGCCAGGAGTCTCTTCTTCAAGTGCATCTGCTTATGTTGCTCCACGTATCTAGGAACGATCGGCTCAGACTCTTCCTGCTGTGACCATTCCTACCTCTGGAAATTCTTCCTTCCTCCTTGGACCCGGTGCACCTGTTGACTTATTCATTAGCTATGGTGTCATCTTTGTAAAAAATGATTTCCACAAGTCCTAGTGAGGTTTCCCATACAAAGACAATAGAAGGAGATCCCGAAGGTTGGCCTTGTGTTCACTGGGGTGACAAGGCCATGTTTAAGGGGTAAACACACCTTCATTTCAGAGCCCTATGAGTTCTGTGTTCTGTGAACTGCTCACCCAGACCCACATGTGTATTTAGAGACCCCCCTCCTCAGTTGGCTGCTGCTTTTGTTGTTGCTTCTGCTGTTGTTGTTGTTATTATTATTATCATCATTATTATTACTACTGTGACTATTAACACTAGTAGTCAAATAAAACAGCTCCAATCAGATATCAGGGTCTGTTTCCTAAAAGCCTAGAAATATCCTATTTTGTGGATTGGTCTCTTCCAAACAGCTTATATCCCCAAACTGCAACAAGAGACTAGCCGTGGCCCTTCCTGAGGATGTGGCAGAGCAGGTGACTCCTTTGGTGGAGCTGAGAGAGTTATGGGGTTGCTGACTTCTGTGTGCACAACCAAGGACCTGTCTGTGCCATGTAAGGATCTGCACTATGGTGGTAGCATGGGCTTTGGGGTGTTTCTCCAGACGACAAATTACTGAAGATATCAGGGCTCCCCTCTGAACCGTCTTCTGAGGGTGGAACATGTTCTCTAAAGAGCTGGTGGAACCTGGTCCTTTTGGTGACTCCTCGGCTTGTCTCACGTACTCTCTCTGGGCACTGTACTTAAAAAGTGAGCAGTTCTGCGTCATTTCGATACGGGACAATTTCACTTCATTACGTGCCTCTAGTGCATGTGTCCTGGACGTTCCTGTGCCACTATTGACGGACAAAGTAGGAGAGAAAATTGAAATAGATGCAGGAAAAGTGCTCGGAGTTTACTGAGGACACAGAAGGGACTTGCGACTTGCGATTCATAACCGTAGCAAGCTTCAGTTATGAAACAGCAATGACATAATATTATGGTGGGGGCTCAGCACAGCTCAAGGAATGGCATTAAAGGGTCTCAGCATTCGGAAGGTTGAGAACCAGGTGAGATCCAGAAGAGTTCTGTGAGAACAAGCCTGGCGCACCCGCCTTCACAGATACAAAGCCTCATCACAAGCCCAGGCTGGCCCAGGACAAACCACTCTGCAAGGCTGGGGACCTCGGGGACCTTGGCATCCTGTCAGCTCTCAGGCTTCAACACTGTTCTGGGAAGGGAATCAGAAAATCTGCAGCAGTGGTCCTGCTTCTGACCACATCAGGACCAGGGGAGAGGCCTTGGATGCCAGGGAAAGCAGAGGGCCTCAGGGCAGGCGTTGAGACTTTGAGAAGAAGGCTCCACTGGCCCAGGACAGGGCATCAGTGGCACTTTCCAGACAGTGAAGGCAGCATTAGAAAGGACCCCATGGGTTGTGTGCAAAGAGCTATCCCACTATCCTGGCGTCTCTATGGCCCCACAGCCTTGAGCAGAAACCAGTCCCTCCTTGGGTGTGAACTCAGGACCACTCGACCTCAACGGGAGGAAGTGAAGTCGAGACTCAGTTCACTGTTCTTTCCCGGACTTAGTAACTAACTGTAAGTACAGTTCCATTGTCGCCGTTGCTCCAAAAGCCACTGTGCCACCGAGACTCAGAAAATGGACTCAACCCTCTCTTCGAAGGGAGGCCAGACCACCCAGCGGTGCAGTCCTCCTTGTGAGTGGCAGGACTTTGGTTGATGATAGAACGTGCCACCCTGAGGCTTTTCTGTAGCCGGCTCCTGGTCTGGTGGCCCGTGCCGAGCATCTCTCTACAATTGTTAACGCCAATTATGCTGATCACTTTTTCTGCCCAGAGAGAGGGAAAGGGCAAGTAAAAGACAAAGCAAAGCTCCCTGCATGTCTGTCCCCGGGTGCCACTTGCGTTCCTCCTGCCTGATGCTTTCCCCCGAGCGCAGCAGTCAGTGCTGGCTCCTGGGGACAACTAAATGCTTGTGGCTGCCTGTGAGCAGGACTCCACACAATGGATTTTGCAATGAATTTAAGTCACTGTTTCCAGAATAAATCATGTGTGAGTCTTTTTCCCCTCAGAAACTTCTGACGTGGTATTTTTCTAATTTGGGAAAGTTTAATTAGACAGAAACCAACGGCTTTCTTTGGTTGCCTTTGTAGGAAGCAGGCTGGTTCTCCAGGGGCCTTCAACAAAAGCCAGTTCTTTGTGTCTATCAGATCTGAATGAGACACCCCAAGTCAGGCACGGGGTAAGGGACACTCTCCTGCTTCCAGCTCTTAAGTTCTGAGGTGGTGGTGGGGTGCTCTCTGGGCCTCAGTTTCCCCATTTGTATAATGGTGAGTTTCTGATATCCCTCCAGTTACAAAATCTCTTCAGTGCTGCTCTGGCCCAGCAACTCCGTCACAGATATATAACCCAAAGCCACGAAAGTATGTGTGGGCACAGAAACCTGTGTATGGACAGAGACGTTCACGGCAGCTGGAGGGAGGGTTCCAACGGCTCAGGAAGAGGCAGGTAACATGAGTTCCACCTACATACATGAAGACCACAGCTACACACTGCCAGGGCTAATCCTGAAAACCTGTGAAGCTCAAGCAGTGCTTGAAAAGGGGACACGGCTTATGTGACTGTTTATACAAAATGTCTATATAGGCGGAACGCTGACTGGAGGCCGCCAGAGACTGGAGACAGTGAAGCGAAGGGACCTGCTTACAGGTGTGGGATTTCTGTATGGAGGGAAAAAAATGTTCTGGAATGTTCTAGTGCTACTGTTTCCACAACTGGAATGCATTTGATCCTACAGTTAAGGAATACTTTTTTTTAAAAAGTTTCCAATCGCAGACCTTGTCTTCTGTGTATTTCCCTATGTCCCCGACTCCTGCTTCAGAATGATGGTAGCACATGCTCTTCTGTTGCCTCTGACTGAAGTCTGCTCAGTTCTCACGGCTCTCAAAGCTTGGCTGAGTTCTTGAGCTCCAAGGGATGGGATAGAGAAGAGTAAGTGTGTGGGCTGCCCACTGACAAGGGTGAGGAACATTTTGCACATTGGCAATGGGGCATGGAGAACTCTCGTTGCCCACCTCGGTGAGGGGCAGTCTCCCCTGGAGTAGTCTGTCTACCTGCAGAGAAAGCCATCTCAAGCTAGGGTCTAGACCCAGAGATCTCCAAGCACTGGTACCAACAGCAAGGTTATAAGATCCTTGCTTGTCTTCTTTGTAGATGCTAACCCCAGGAGGGACACTGGGAAGGTGGCATCATGTCATTCGAGGCCATTAGGTTGTCTTGCTTTCACACCTCTTTTCCCCTTTTCTTCCAGATGCGTTAACTCTGCTGTGTTCCACAAGTGTCCTTGAGACATTATCACAGCCACCTAGGGACTGGTAGAGGACTCCATTTTGTAGACAGGGTTCTTTTTTAAAAAATATTACATTTAGAATTTATCTATCTACCTGTCTGTCTCATCTGTCTTTCTGTCTGTTGGTTTGTTGTGAGAGTGTGTCACAGCCTATGTGTGGAGGTCAGAAAACAACTTGTAAGCCTTCGCTCTCTCCTCTCATCATGTGGGCTCTGGGGACAGAACTCAGGTTCTAGCTCCTTGTGGAAAGTGCCTTTACCCACTGGGCCATCCATCTCACAGAGCCTCAGTCCTGTTTCTTTACAAAAGCCATTGCTTTGGTGGCACCGTGTGTGCACTCTGGTACTGAGATGTCTGTGGAAACTCAGTCACTTGCTGGCCCTAGTGTCAGCTGGATTTTGAGAATTCCTGCCCATCCTCAGGAAGCTGCCAGCAGACAAAAGCCACTTATCTTGGTACTATCCCTCATTCCTCTCTGCTCCACCCCAAGAAAGGGGAACAGAGAGAGGCCTCAGCAGTGTAGGTGGAAACAGAAGGACCAGCCTGAGGTTATGCTGCTGGCTTGACAAGGGAACGAAATCGTTCTACAGTATGAACACCGTGTGGTCTTGTAGCCCCTTTGCTCCCACTCAGAGTGGCTCCCCTGCATCTGTGGAGCTCTCAACTGCTGACAGATGCGAGTTTGCTCACCACACACTGCTCACGGACACAGGCCGCACACGTGTTCTCTTAGGAACGATGCTGGTTCCTCCCTTTATAAAATCAGGAGTGACTCTCCCATACCAGTCCCTGCTGACAGGCTTCTGTGTACTGTCCCTTTTCTCCTGTGACTTCCAAGTGGCTTTCAGAGATGCCCTGCAGGTGACATGGGCCAGGTCAGTACATTTGGGTTTGTAGTGATCCCTCCTGCTGTGTCCCTGCCACTGCCCCCAAAGAAGAGGGCCAGATGGGGAAGCATGCACTTCTCCCTCAGCTACCTATTCCCAGAGAACTGAGAGCAAAGTCAGTCTTATGGGTGAGTTCCCAAGAGGAACATGGATTTTGTTCCTTTGGGGTCCCATGTTATGTCCAGTAGGGATAGTTATCTGTCACATCATAGACAAACACAACCAGGACGTTGAAGCCATTGTCCCCCAAGACCCCCACAGTGATTATTCATGGCCTCTCTGGCTTCCAGTTTCTCTAGCTGTTCATTCTAAGTGCCACAGGACAGGTCCCACAGAGTGACTTTCACCCAATAAAGCTTAGCCTTCTATAATAGGCCAGAAACTATGCCAATCAGAGGTTTGAAACAAACGGGGAAGAAAGTCCTATCCGGCTATTCATATCCACTAAGACCTTCAAACAGCTGTGAGGAAAAGCTTCCGGAAAGACAGAGCCATTTCCATCTCCGTCCAACAACATCCCCTCTGGCCTACTTTACTGGACAAATCACACAATAATCATTATCTACAATCAAATCGGTCCATAATCATAGTAGATGGTGATATAGGCACTAGAACATGTTAGCAAAACTACACATTCGCCACAGAAAAGAAAAACCAAAGACAGTGTGAGATTTCAATGATAGGACAAGAAATTCTAAATTGTGGCAGATGTCATGGTTCATTAAGACGAAGACATGGAATCTTCAGAATTGAGGAAGGTGGAGAGTGAGCCTTGTCTCCAGCCTGGAAGAAAATTCAAGCAGTTTGCCCAAGAAGAGTCAGTCTGAGTTTCTAAAGTTGGAAATATCCCTTTTCAGAGCACTTTCTAGATTATCCGAGCTACTGATTTTCACAGGGCTCTGTGGTGCTGGGGATGGTGTCAGGAGTGCTAGGTGGGTGCTCTGCCCCTGAGCTTCATCCCAGCTGAAATACCCCTTGGACCAGCAAAGCTGGCTCTAGAGATCCTTCTAAATCAGTGATTGTAACTTCTTCTCAACCTGTGGGTGCCACTCCCTCGAGGTTCCCAGATGAGACTTCCTGCATATCGGATATTTACAGCTCATAAACAGCCCCGAGACTGCAGCTAAGAGGTAGCCATGAAAATGATAGCTCAATAGCGTTTAACCATAAATTAGACACAGTGTGAAGATAACAATAATCAATTTCTAAAACAGAATGGTTGCAACCACCCAGTACAAAGTCATGCAGCACCCCCTACTCCCATATTGTCATTTCACTGTACTACACAAAGGAGAAAACCCCTCAGAGTGCAATTCACTGAAGTAGCCTGGGTCAGGGACAAGCATGTTTTCTAAATAGCCCACAGAAGCCTTGAATCGCCTTTGCTCTCTGGGAACATGGATGGACACAGAGTAGACTCTAAAAGACAAGGATGCCCACCCACATCCTAGGATGGGGTGTGCTTGCTAGGCTGCCTTCGGCTTCCCTTGACCACAGGTTCTGAGGCTATATCTTGGGCTCCATCTGCCAGGGCTACCTGCCCTGAGGTCGCTGGCCGGTTGGTTGGTTGCTCTGCTTTAGGGCAGAGATCCCCACATTTCTTGTCTTCCCGCTGGCAGACCCACTGCAAGACTCTGTGGTCTCTGCTCCTCTGGGGTGTCGTTTGGGAGGACAGTAATCACCGGTGGAAGCAAGCAGAAAACAAACATAGAAGCAAAAACATCTAAATACACTCACTGACTCCTCCCCTGGGCCATGCTGAGAAGAGCCAGTTAAAGCCACCACAGTTCTAGGAGCAGGAAGGAAGCCACTCGCCTGAAGGTTTTTGTATTAGCTTCTGTAGGATAAAAAGTTACACACACAGTGATGCTGTGCAGGTTACATGCTTAGGACCTGGGAGGTTGGGGACTCCTAAGTCCCCTGCACATCCTGAGACCTGCTCTCTGCAGTCCCTTCATAGAATGTGCCACTAGCTGAACCTCCCAGGGGCTGGAGAGCAACCAGGCTCTGAATCTTGTGTCTCCGTTTGGAGTCCTTAGCCGTAATCTATTTTCTGTTATTCTTGTTTTCTTTCACACATTTGACGCATACTTCTGGCAAATCCTAGGACCACACTTGCCAGATGACCAAATCTTTTTCAGAGTAATGACTGACATTTTTGTGAGTTTCCATCAGTTAGGCAGGCGGGAAGTGGCCAGAGGTGAGGGGAAAGCTCTACCCCTCCCAGGTTTCCTCTGTAGTGCTCACCAGCATAAACATGTCACACTCTCACAGGCCTTGGCACCTTAATTCATGATTCAAAACTATGGATTCCTTTTGTAGGGATCTCAAGGAAGCAAGAAGTTAATGGCTGGGGTCAGTCCCCTGCAGGGCCTCCTTCGTGAATCAGAGCCCTGGGAGCAGGGTGACTCAGAGCCTAGCTTGTGTCTCCTGGCTCTGTGAATAAACAAAGCAGGAAAGTCTGACTGATCCCTAGGGTGCAGGGTGGGAGGTGACTCCCAGCTTTAAGGACACCCCACCCAGCCCAAGAGTCAGGTCGGCCTGAGGAAGGGAAGATCAGGGGGAGAAGGCTGGACCTCACTGAAACAAAAGCTGAACAATGTAGAAATAGACCAGTGGGTACTCAGGGAGCTGCTGTCCTGGTGGGTTGAGGTCTCGTGGAGGCGGGGCTTAGAGTACTCTAAGGATAAACTAGCACAGACAACTGCTCTAGGATTGCCCATGACTGGGTTACTTAAACACACAAACCCCCACCATCTCCCCACTCCACCCCTTACATATCTTCCCAGGCTTTGTACCTTGACCCTGGGTAATACTGATCGTCCATCCCCTTTCCTGAGCACCCAATACGAGAGTACCATGGAAGTGGAATCCTCTCTTCCTGTCTTCTCCCTCTACAGGATCCTGAATATGGGATTTGGGGCGGGGTTGGCCTTTGGTTCCTGGATCAGAGGTTTCTGGATTCTCTGCAGATGCTAGGTTCAGAGGATCTGGCTGGAAGGTGGATGAGAGTTCTTTCTCTTCTGTTGTTCCTGGGGACACAGACATTGTTGCCCTGAAAGACAGGTGGCAGAGGGTGTGCAGTAGGGTCAGATGGTTCCTACCATTCCATCACATTTATCCTCAAAAAGGCCCAGGAAAAATGGGGCTTCCTCCCTTTCACAGGTAGAGAAACTGAGGTCCCCAGAAACTAGATAGCAATGGGCACAGGCTAGGAAGTGAACCCAGGTAGTTTGCTCTTAGGAGATTGCCTAAAAATTCCATTTCCCCTCATGAAATATGTCCCAGTTCCTAGTGAAATATGTTTCTGCAAATGTGAGGCTGCCACCCATCCCAGCTGCTTTGTGCACTCCCTAAGGGTGACAGCCCACCTGTGTCATAGACAGGCACTTGGTATCTTCTATGCTCTGGTTAACTGCTCTCAGGTGGCCCAGTGTGTTCACTGGTAGGATTTAGAGCGTGTGTGTCGGAACTGGTGTCAGCGACCTGGAAAATCTACCCCCAAGACTGCAGATTGGGCCTCTACACTCAGTGAGGGTCAAGGAAGAGCTGAGTACCCAGTGTATGCTGTTTGGGGGCTTGTCTTCCTACTGTGGCATGAGAAATCAGCTCTCTCTTCTTCCGGAAGACTCAATGATACCTTCGGTGGCAAACCCCCTTCCATGTATATAAGAATAAGTAACCAGTCACGTGTGTCCTTGACTGGAACCACTTCCCGCTGCTGTCCAGTGTTGAATCTGTTTCTCACTGTGTTGACAAACTGCCTGACAGAAGCTGCTTCAGGAAGGGTTTCTTTTGACCGCCGAGGGCTGCAGACCATCATGGAGGGGAAGGCATGGCAGTGGGAGCAGGAGGCAGCTGGCCACACAGTATCCATAGTTAGGAAGCACAGAGATGAATGTTGACATCCAGCTCCCCTTCTTCCTATCCAGTCTGGGACTCCCTCCCCATCCAAAGAATACTGCCACCCACTCTTAGGAGATGTCCTCAATGCTCAGTTAAAACTTCCTGGAGAAATCCTCCCAAACAAAGAGGTACATCTCCTAGGTGATTCTAAATCCGATCAAATCAACAAGAAAGATGTCAAATGTGATCAAAATGCCCCTGCCAGTTATGGACCATTTGCAGTTCCCCTATCTCGTGGTGCTCAGTGAGGACTGGTGGTCTTCTTCCTGACCCTCCCAGCTCTTACTCACATGGTCTACCTGTCCACAAGTTGATCTGACTCAGTATTACTGGGGTAACAGAAACTGTCCAACTGAGCATTTGGTGTTACCTTCCAAGTGTTGAACCCTTTACCCTGATTCCCACCAGCAGTTCGATCAACCTGAGCAGCTTTGCCCCATCTTGCTTCTGCTCTGAGCATGCCTTCTTCATACTGTGCCCAGTGCCCATGAGAACAGAGTGTCAGGGATCCAGATGTTGGTCCCTAAAACATGGCATTCCCATGGCCTGTGACTTTGCTCTGCTGTACTTAACTAGAACACCCCTCTGGCCCTCTTTAGCAGCTGCTTCCAGTGTCCACCCTTGGGGGAGCTCTGATCATCCTTGTTCGCACCTACTATAACCACCTAAGTTCCCTGGCTCCAGAACGCCCCCTAGTGATGGTCCTTAGCTATGAGATCCCATGTGTCTCCATTAGAGTCATTTGTGAGCCCACATCTGGCTGCCTTTCCCAGACTGCAGAAGGTCTGGCACCAAGTGATACCTGAACAGGAGAGCACCTGAGACATCACTCCATGCACAGATGGGTGGCTAAGTCCCACACATGGCCAGATGTGTGTGTGTGTGTGCTTCCTGCACCTAGTTCTTGGTGCCTTGGGGGAATGGCTCTGGGACGCCATCAACTATAACAGTCTAAGACAGAGATCAGGCAGGAATTGATATTCAAGGCCCCAAGCGTCTACCTGCTCTCCCAAGAGTTGCTGTCCTACAGTGATACACACTGGGCTTCATCCACAGTCAGGCAGTATTTGAAAAGGAAAGCCCCCGAGTCCAGAAGCAGGATGGGGAGTTGCTGCAGGGCAACAGGTTCTGCCTACTACACTTAGGGTTCTAAGACGACTACAGTCACACCAGACACTGGTCCCCTCAAAGCTAAATCCCAAGTGACATTTTCTGGGGCTTGAAGGAAAAGAGTGGGCATCCAGGCAACTCCAGGGGATGGCATCTGTGACAAGCTACATTCTCAGCACAGCCTTTGCTGATGCCATGCCCTAGGACAGTCTATGATAAAGTGAGTTTCAATATGCAAAAGGCAGGTCTCAAAGGGGTCAGTGGACACTGAGTGTCCAGGCCACAAACAAGGAGAGAATCCATCATTTTGTGTCCCCTAGGGTGGTGGCAAGGCTGGTGTTACCATAGTGTTTGGGGACATATATAGGACGAAGTAGAGGGAGTTTGGTGGCTTAGCCTGGCGGTGAAAGAAATGACCAAGCAAACCCATAAGATGCTCCAACCATGGCTGATCTTCAGAGATGAGCAAATGTCAACCACCGTGAGATCCCACCTCACCTCCCAGGAGGAAGCTTCTAGCAAAGGCAAACAGAATCAAACAATAGCAAGCATTTGAGAGATGGCTTGGTCGTGGAGGAGTCTCTTCAGTTACACAGAAATGGAGCATCCTGCCAAGCCAGTCTCTGTAGACAGACACCTGCTGGCAGGTGGGATGGACGGGTGGGTACAGCATCTAGGGGAAGGTCATCCAACTATGGCAGGAATGGCTCTGAAGCTTTCAGTCACAGATGCCCAGACATAAGGCAACGCAGTCTCTGACACGTTCTTCCTTGGTGTTTTCTGCTGTTATAAGATAACAGGACAGATTAACTTGGGCATTTCAATATCCAACAATGTGGAAGTTAGGAGGAATGACACGCATGACATTCAGATGACCACAACCAGTGTAGAGTGTGCCGCTGACATGGTTCTGAGACGGCATATAGTAGTGAACCTGTCCCCAGGCTGTTGCTGGGGACAGCAACATGAAATGAACATCACAGGTCTCAGCTTCCCTGGGGGAGCTGGGAGCCATGCCTTTCCAGGCCTCTGTCTCTGACATCAGGCTTAAGCACCATTTCAGTTAGCACATGCCTTAAGGTTCGCCCAGGTCCTGGCTATGCGGGGATTTCATTTATTAAGACTACGTTGCATTTCATGTTGTACAGCATCATATACAGTCACTAGTCTGTGAATGGACACTGCCTGCTTCCCACTTTACAAATCTCTCAGAGTCATCAGGGCCCAGAGCCTGAGGCTCCATCAGTAAGACCAGCCATTCTAACCTGTCTCCAGTGTGTACTCAGGCCATGAAGATTTCTGTAGATGGAGCCAGAATTGGTCACCTGTCCAGCTCACTGTCCAATCATTGGAAGTGGGGCATTTGCTGAGACCCCTTGTCTGCTCCCCAGGTATGTCTGACTTCTTCCTTCACAGTAGATAGATGTCAGATTTCAGTGCATAGCACACACAGCCCCTGGTTGGTGCAAAGACTCAGCCTTCTCTCTTAAAAATTAGTAGCTCTGCTTCAGGTTAGAAAGTGCTAGAAGACATGGCATGCACAGGGCCACTGTCCTGTCCTGACCCACCTAACCTAGCCAGATCTTACCTAGAACCCCGTTTCCCTGGGCTAAAGTTCAGAGGTCTAAAGAAATGACCTTCACTTGGGCTAATCTTGTCGCTCAAGGGCACAAAGTTGACCCTGATAACCCTGAACACCCACAACTGACCCAGGAACTCTGATTGGAGACTCTTGTAAGGATGTTAGAGAGGACGTGAAGATGGTTAAGGCCTGTTGCTGAGACCCTGACCATGAGAAATGGCAGAGACACTTCTGTGTTTATGATTATAAAACACAAAGTTTGCCACCTTACAGTGTTTAGGTGTGTGGTTCAGCGACACTGACTACACTCATGCTGGTTTTGAGGTGTGTGCTTCTTGGCACTGACCTCGCTTGCACTGTTTGCTAGGTGAGTAATTCCAATCGCACACTATTAGAGCCATCAGAACCATCAGAACCACCCGCCTCTGCATCCTCATCTCCAAGGTTGAACTTAATGCTCATTAAGTGCTAACTCCCCGTCTCCTGCCCTGGCTCTTGGTACCATTCTAGTTCCTGCCTCTGGGGACCTCATATGACAGGAATCCCATAGTATTTCTTGTTAGTGATGCCTCACAGTCCACCCAGGTTATGGCTGTGCCAATATTTCACTTTTTAAGGCTGAATGATATTTCATGTTCTACAGCATCATGTGTATTCACTGGTCTCTGAACGAACACTTGCCAGCGTCCCGCTGTTGATTTTATCGCGAACACTGCGGCTGTAAGCACAGCATACTCTCCTGTCATGCTTCTTGATGTCCACAAAACTTGCTGTATCACACAATGTTCCAGGTAGGTGAGGTGGCTGGGTCCCCATAGCACGGGACTCCACGACTTATTCTCCAGAGGTGAGTGTCCCCTCACAGCTACTTGCAGGGTTTCACTTCTCTCTGCCACACCGGTCCCCTCCCTGTGACCAGCTGTCCTCACATAGACTCTGTTCATGACTTCCCAGAGAAGCTTAAACAAAGTCCACAGGGAAGGCACTGAAGGACAGAGAACCACAGCCTGTCATCCTGAGTGGATTTACAGTGTTCTTGCCGCTAGACGGCTCCAGGAACAGTGAAGAAGCTATGAAGGCAGCTGTTGGCATCCCCTCCTTTAAAATGGTCTGATCTAACAGGGCAAACAAGGAAGGGAGACAGGACAGCTGGTGTCTGTCACTCTCCTGGACAACAGAAGACTCAGTTCTATTTTTCTTCACTGGGTTGAAACATCGTAGCCAGAAGTCCCTCAAGGTGCCCTGAGAACTGAGGTGGGAGACTCAGCAAAAGAAAAGGTTACCTCAGGACCCCTCTGACTGCACTGCCCGCTGGGACATAAGAGTTCCAGCCACTCCTCCGCTAGATAAAGGTAGACTCAGCCAAGAGGTGAAAGAGGAAATTTGGAAGACACTGTGATGCTGACCAACATTTCCACAGAGGGTCCCTGTGACTGTGTGCTCCATGTGGCTGGAAACTGTGGGATCTCACACCATCTGTAAGGGCTGGGCTTCCAGCGGCTGCAACACTGCAAATTCCTGGTGACACAGGAGCCAAAGGCACTTTGTGAACTGCTACTCCTTCACCAGGGAACACCGTGAGTCAGGCCATGCAAATTCCCATGATGTCAGCCATTCTGCTTAGCTTCTGAGACTCCTAGGTCCCTGTGCCTTTCTCCCTCTGTCCCCAAGTAGCAAAACATAAATAAACAGATGGAAAGTTACCTCACAGATCCCTGGCAAAGCCCTCTGGCCTTGCACAGCCCTGGCTGGGTGAAAGTTTACTTTAGAAGATTCTGATGCAATAGCAAAAGACAAGACAAAGGAAGTGGCTGGCCATGGGCTCTAGCACTGTCTGTTGAGGCTTGGAGGGAAATGGAGGCAGGAAGGGCCCAGGCTCCAGGTCACACTCAAGTCTCGAGCTCCATAACTGGCTACAGTGACAGAGGTTCTGGGAAGAAAGAAACCTAGTGGTTATCTATGCCCCTTATACACTAATATTGTCTGTTACTGCCAAGAAGCTCACTACTAGGAGACACATGCAGACAGACAGACAGACAGACAGACAGACAGATGATGCATAAAGCCTGAGCAGATGGTGAACTGGAGTTACATGCATGGTGGAGACATCCATCTGGGAGAGCCTGTGTCTAGCTGAGTCCTGATCTCTTTATCAGGACTGGGTTTCAGCAGCAGTTGCAGAGATAAAGACCTTCCCTGTGACATGACAACATGAAAGAAACTACATCAGGAGAAAGAAAGGCGTGTGAGCCCACAAAAGCCTTCGCTTGGGCTCCTCACAAGGCCATCGAGGGACCCGACAGAAGCAAAAGAGATCAACTTTTTCAGAAGCTTAAATTCTAGTTCCTTTGCAAGAAAAATAAATGTACTAATTTTTCTAAAGAATATATCATTGGGGAAATAGGAGGGTTTCTGTATAGGACATAAAAGTAGTTTAATTGATGTATTTACAATGTAACACACCGGCAATCTGTGCTAAAGAGCGTTCATGAACTCATGTTCTTTTGTTCATTCATGTCAATCAGCAGTCCATAGTCAGGAAAGAGTAACTGGTGGGCTCAGCGGGTCCTGAAGCTCTGTGCAGCCACTAAGCTTCTAGAGCAATCTCTCTGCTACTTGAAACCTCATGCCTTCCAACAGGAGCCTCTTCCTGTCCCTGCAAGCAGCTCTGTTTGAGTCAGCAGGGGTGTCTGGCAAGACTGTTTTTGTCTTTTAAAGCAATTCCACCGGGGGATGGTAAGGGAGAAAGAGAATCAACAAAGCACACTTCACTCAAAAATGCCACAGTGGTTTCTAAGACCTTGCATGCTAATCTCAAAAAAAGAATAAGATAGAGTAGTTCACAAAAACTAAAACCTGACGGGAGTCCTGAAGACAAATAGAAGATGAATAGTAGACGATAAATAAATATTTGTAGATGATACAGTTGTCTGTCAGGAGCCCTGCTCCCCACCTTGTCACCAGTACAAGTGTTCTTCAGAATCAGGAAGCCATGATGGAGTTCAGCTCTTACCGAGGACAGAGTTCAACACTCTCTTATGCACATCAGCAATATCCAAGTGCTCTCTCTTGCCAGCCAAAGAGATGCCAGCCACAGAAATGAAGCCTAGGGCTGGCTACGGAGATGGCTCAGCCAGTAAATAGTGCTTGAAAGCGGGACAGCCTGAGTTCAGACTCTCAGAACTCACTTTAAAATAGAAGAAATTAAGCATGGTGGTGGTGGTGGAGGCGGTGGTGGTGGTGTGGGTGGTGGTGGTGGTGTGCGCGCACACGCGTGCATGCCAGTAGTGGGGACCGGAGACAGGTAGATCTCTCAGGATTGCTAGCCAATTTTGTGAGCCCTAGGCCAGTAAAAGGCCCTCTCTCAAAAGAAAGGTGGGTGGTACCCGAGGAAAGACACCTGAGATTATCCTATTTTACACACACACACACACACACACACACACACACACACACACACACACGCACACAAGCACGAGCACAAGTGTGCACACACAAAATGATATAACACAGAAGAAAACTTAGATGCTATCTTGTATCTGCTGGTGGGGGGTGGGGCAGGTCTCTATGGAGAAGTCTCAGTTGGGGAGCACAGTGGAACATGGCTTTGAGGGATCAGTTCTGCTCACAACGGGAATGTGTGGAAAGGCGTCGCAGAGCATGTCATTTCTTTACTGAACCACATAGGCAGCCATTTCAAAGCTGCAAGACTGTGTGCAGGTAGCTCTAAGACTCAGACAACAGAGGTAGCAAGATTTATGCAGAGAAACAAGGAGGGGTCTTCTGCTGATGATGTTGTTTCTGGGGTGTGGTTTAAAGTATCTGGGTGCATGCTGGGAAGCACATGGAATGGATGGCGAGAGCCATGGAGTCCTCACTAGAAAACTAATACTTGTTACAGGCAGGCTTAGGGTGAAGGAGACAGTACAATATGGTGGGCTGGCACTCAGCAGAGTGGTAAGGGCAGCCAGTGGAGGTAGGTAGTAAGCTCTGTGTCGGTGCTCTCCCCCCCCCCCCAGACATTTTCTCGTGCTTGCCTTGGCTCTTGAGCATGAGTTTGCTCTGTCAGGGCTCAGTTAACCATGTACAATTAGCCACACACCGTGCCCCTCTTACAAACCCTCCAGCCTCAGTTCAACAGCAGCCAGCAGAATGGCCCCTCAGAGCATCCTGAAAAGCATAAGCAGGCAGCCTCCCACCCACCCATCCAGGGAGATCCCAGGACTTCTTAAGGCCACGGGAATCCATGGACCTACTTGGTGTGCAGAGGTCTAGTGATTGTCAGAGCCCCGCTGGGAGGAATCTGGGTTGGCTGCTTCTGACTCCGCTCCACTAGGGGATGCCACACAAGGAGCACGCTCCTCCAAAGACAATAGTGATTACACAGAGTTAAGTCTTACCGTGTCTGGTAGCTCCCTGTGACTTCTGGGACAAATTTAGTGGAGATAGAAGGATGCAGGCCTCAGAGCGGGAGTCTGTGCACCTCTTTTCCTAGCAGGCCACCTTCTGGAGCTGACTGTCTTTGAATGTTCAAGTGTTAATGTTGCAGACAGCAGAAAGGATGGGTGTGTTGAATGTAGGAGCAGTGACCTCACTCTAGGGGCTAAAACACCCAAGTCATAAAATGTGAAGTCATAATGCAACAAGAGTTTCCTGTGGCCAAGCTGTACTGCATGCATTGCTTAGAGGAGATTCTCCAGACACAGAAAGGCCAGAATATGAGCGGCCCATCCAGAGACAATATAGCATGCCTGGCTCTCTCCACTCACTGGGGTCTGATCTTGCCTTACCTGGTTTGAGCTTCTTAAAGACTTGGGGTTGGCCATGTCTTGGTGAATTTAGTTATTGAAGAATCTGAAAATATGTTCTCCACAAGTGAGGCATAGTCTCAGCCCATTCTCCCAAGAATGAGTATCCTCAACTCTCAGAATCCCTTTACTATACATGTGTGCCCTCCCTGCCAGACCTGCTCCTCCAGTACCTTAGATGTCTTTGCCTCCCTCTGAGCTGTGGCCCTTAATCTACACCAATATGCTATCTGAAAACCATACCCATGAAGGCCAGGAGCCCAGTTAGTGCTGGCTTACATAGCTCTGGGGGGCTGCCCTGTCAGTCAGTACTCACAGAGAGAGGGCTCCCTGGAGAATTATGTTCTGGTGTAAATGGGGTATGAAAGGGGAATGAATGGAGATGGTTTATGAAGAGCTAGCTACAGCAGGGTAGATAGAGTCTGGGATGAACAGTGACCACTAGGTGATCTGATTCAAAGCTGGCAAAAGTAGCTTCTCTTAGGGGGCTGCGAGCCGTGTGTGCAGAGAGAAGGCCTCAGGTGCAACCCTAGGCCACTGACATGTTGAACCACTACTCATACGGAGTATCATCGTCAGTGAGTGACATGTTGAACCACTACTCATATGGAGTATCATGGTCAGTGATTGTGGGTCACGGGCCAGACTCACTTAGGGTTCATCTCTCACCAGCTGCACTCGAGGGAGCTTGCCCTCTGACGACAACAGAGGTGGCTCCCTTTACCTGCACTCATCACTGTCCCAGCCACCTTCCCCTCCTTCCCTTGCTCACTCATGACCTCAGCCTGCCTGGGCTGGGAAATGGTGTCCCAGAGAAGAGAGTTCTTGGAGGTGCTTACAAGGGCTAGTAGTTTCCAGGAACATTGCTGTCTTGAGAGAATAATGTGGTTGGAAAGGTTTGGGGTCTCTGCCCTGCCTCAGACCAGGCAAGCTACCTTGCTGTGAGGTCTTTGACTTCGCCTTTCAGCTCAGCTCAGCCAGTAGGCTGAGTGGCCTTCAGTCCACTGACCTGCACAAGTGCATGTGCATCCTGAACTAGCATGCCTAGAGAAATGTGGCCTTCAGATGCCATGCAGGGATTCCCCAGATCCAAGGAGGAGAAGGGTCTCCCTCTGAGGGTCTGGGCTTCACAATCGTGCCAACCTTTGTTCCCCAGCTTCCCCACCCACACACTATATCCTACTATACCTCTTGTTGAGGGTCATACAGAGAGCCGGGTGCAGGGACTTTTCTGGGACCTGTCTCACTCCAAGCCCAAGTCATTATCTTGGATGAACTTAGCTGTGTGGTATGGCCTGGCCGTCACGGAATTCCACCCTCTGTATAGCTCAGGGGTGAGGAAGAGGGGGTCCACCTGTGCTGACTTGCCTTCTGAGAACCTTCAAGGCCATCAAATAGAAAGGAGGCAGGAAAAGACATCATCCTGCTTTTCTACTTTCATGCTGTAGCCTCAGCAGAAACAAAAACCCAGTGTCCCTTGCTGTGCCAGGCTGCCCTGCTTTGCAGAACAGACAGTCCTTGGGAAGCATGTAGAAACTGCAGCTCTCATCCTGCCCTCCTTAGCAGCTCCCACAGTCAGCCTCGTGACTGAGTGTCCTTTCTGCACCCTGCCTCCCAACCACGAGCTGATGGTCTGTAAAAGCGCTCAGACTTCCAAGCTGCACTCCAGCAGGAGCAAAGAGTGCTACAATCTCCAGACTGATTTTACTCTGTGATGAGGGAGTTGCGGGGGTCTGTTTGGAGTACTGGGAGGTAAGAACTCAATTTTGAAACTCCTCCAAGGACAACGGTTTTCAAAAACAAAATATAACCATGGTTTCTGAGTAGTTGTGCCAGAAAGCTGGGGCACCCAGGATCAGGTTTCCTAAGCCAGGTGGGTTCCTCCAGGATGGACTGCTAGGGCAAAGCCATCAGACAGACAGTAAATACCAGGACTTCACATCTCCCAACACTGGTCCTCCTAGTTAGGAATGAGAAGGATATAGACTGTCCTTCTGTGATTCTTTTCCTTTGTTTGGCTTTTCAGCTAATTCTAGACTCTTGAGCAAGGGCTTGAAGTACCTGAGTTTCTACCCTCTGTGATTTATTTACTTATTAAGCTAGGCTGTGAGGCTACATCTGCAAACCAGGACCTCATGCATGCTAGACAAGTGCCCCACTACTGAGTTGTACTCCACTGTCTACTTCGCTCACAGGAGCAGTTCTGGGAGCACCTAAGAGAGACTCTGGTGTTTACTGACTCCTGTTTTATTGTCCGGATTGGGTGTATCTCTGACCCTTTCCTCCTCTGGAAATGGCCTGTAAGTAATATATAAGAGTACAAAGGGATATAGGGGGACACTTAGGGGAATTCATATAGAGTCTGCACATATAAGAAAATTCATGCACAGGAGGATCTATACACATAGCTGTCTATACACATGAAGATAATGTGTATACACATAGGAATCCATGCTCAATAAACTATGTACAAATGAGAATCTATGCACACAATAGGAGTTGCCAAAAGACAAAGACCTGTGCACACAATGGGAGCTGTGCACACGCGGAAGTCTGTGCAAATGGGGATTCATGCACATAAATGCACACACAGTAGGAGTCATGCACACATAGGATTTCATACCCACAGTGGGAACGTTGCACACACAGAGATCCATGCATACAGGGTATCCACATGTGAGGTGGATGCTGAGCTCTTGGTCAGGGCAGCAGAGCCCCAGGGTCACAAACCAGCTTTTTTTTTTTTTTTTTTTTTTTTTTTTTTTTCCATTTGACTCACTGCTAAAATTCTCTACTGATCTAAAATCCACTCCTGCTTGCTTCTGCAGCTGTGGGTCCCCAAGGAGCCTGGCTGGCTTACTTGACATTAAACAGGAAAAACCAGGAGAGAAAAGACAGAATGGGAAGGGATTGTAGATAGAGATGCCCAGATCTATACGCACCGTGAGACAGAGACAGCTTTCAGTGCTCCTCTCTTTGTCCCCCTAATTCCAGCAAAGGCAGAAGCTGTGGGATTTTGAAGATGATGTATCAGGGAAAACTTTTAACACCAGAGACAATGACTTTTCTAAAAGCCTGAGGGAGCTGGATAAGAGGTATTCCGTTGGCACCAGAGAGGGTCCTGGGAAAGGAAACAGATGCTAAGCCTTGTGAGGAGTTAGGCCAAGGGGGTTGTTGTTTCTGCCCTCCCCTCTGTGAGATGCACATAACTGGCTGGTCTTCCCTTTTGCATCAGCTGGACTTCAGTGATTGATGGCTGATAAGGCTGGCAGCTCTGGTTTCAGTCTGTCTCACGCAGCATTAGCTGCCTTCAACCTCCTCATTACCCTGCTTATCTGAAACCCTCCCTGCCCCCACCCACTTACCTCCTCTCAGGAGTCTTAGGGTGAAGCCAGGCAGCCTAGCCCCTCCCTAGAAGGAAGGTACTATGGATACTCACAGTGCTTGTGAGGTGATGCAGGGGTCTCACCTTCATCAAATAGCCACCTTTTCTCTACTCCACGCTGGGTTCCTGGTACTCAGGGCCACCTCAGGCCTCCTTGTTACCTGCTGCTTGAGTGAGATCCTGTGATTTCCCAGACAGAGGGTGGAAGGCTCCACCCAGCCCAGGGGCTCCCCTGCACATTACCTGGCATTCATACTGACCTTCAAAGCTGTCTTCTTTAACTGCCCTGCCTAGGATGCTGAGGGTTAAATCCAAAACAAGATTCTAAGCCTTAAATGACTCATGAGCCAACTTCAAAGTTAAGGTTCCATTGCGCAGGCTCCGGGGTAAGTTTGAGGGTAGGGAATGGACAGTTCCTTCTGTTTGGGTGCTGGCATATGTGGTTGAGGTTAAGATGCTAGAAATGTCCCATGGGGGAAAAAATAAAAGTCCCTCCCCCCAGGGCTAGCATTGCTAAACAGGGTGGCTTTCAGCCAACAGCTCACTCCTCCCTGAGGAAGATCCCTGTGTCAGAGATGCTCACACCAGCACATTTCCCCCCTCACCCATCATTTCGCAGGTCCATGTTGCTCCCTGGAACATCATGGGGGAAGGCAGAGCAAACCTTGCCTGTGGAGGTCGTCAATGGGCTTGAGGGCACATTGTCCCCGAGAGCCACATCTCCTTAGTCTTTGTTCCAGGAAGTCCACAGATCCTGTTCAAATCATGCAGATGGTCAGAGGCTAAGCCATCACAGCCAGGCTGTGCCCTTTGTCTCCAGGCTTCCCCGGCCTGGCCTCTAGAGCAATACCCGATTCCTCCCCCACATCACTGGGCTATGGCAGAGCTCTACAGACTCAAGGGCCCAGCCTCTCTGGTAACAGCCACTTCCAGGGGCAGACATGGTGCCTCTCCAAAACCCGGACAATTGTTAGCTGACTTGGCCTGTTTCGTGTAGTGAGTGGAGAAGACTGAAGATCTGGCCTCTGCAGTGTTCTAGCCTGGGTCTCAGTTGATCAGTACCTGCTACTGAGACACTTCTCACTTTCCGAGTGCTTCGAGAGGGCTGATCTGTGATCTTAAAACGGTACTTGGACTTTCAGCCTAGAAGTTAAATCACTAAGGGTTTTCCCAGAAAGACAGACGTTCAGTGACCTTCGTCGTAAACTAACAGAATGGTCCCCATGTTTTAGTGCCTGTGAAGTCCTTCTGGTGACTGTTGCAAACGGAGAGTGAAGCAGGACTGCACTAACCACAGAGGTGCCTGTGGCTTAGCTCTTCCCATGGCCAACTGTGTCTTCAACCCACCAATGACCCTAGACCCCAGGCAGACTATTTAAGGAGAAATGTTTTCTTTGCAATGCATTAAAATACCATCTCTGTTGATAGTCCACGGCGCGCAGGGGAAATCTAACTCTCAGATGCTGTGAGGGTACACGCGATGAGGCTGTATGGCTGTCCTCTGCGTGTCAGGGACCTGAGGTGGCTGTGAAGCTCCACACCTCCATCCTAACATGATGAGCTTTGGGCCTGTCTGTGAGCCAGAGAGATGGAAAGATTGGCAGTGGAACAAAGGGTGGGGGGTGGGAGGTGGGAAAAGCTGAGTGTCCAGCTGTGGTGCTCAGATGCCAGTAAAGGACAGTAGTCATACAGGAACCCCGTCGTTGTTTCTAAAGCTTCACCCCACTGTCAGGAGAGCAGAGAGAAGGCTGGCAGCACACTGCCTTTGCCCTGAAAATCTTGGGCTGGAAAATATGTCAGGAGGTCTCAGAGCATGCTTAAATACCACCCCTTATCCCTGAGGCCGGGTGGGGCCATGTGACTGGTTCCAGCTAAAGCATGGAAGAATTGGCATGCATCACTCTGATGTCTCTTGCTGCCCTTAGTCCCTGAAAACGATACACGGCACAACCATTCGATGGTGAGTCCAGCCGGAGTCCCACCCTGACTGTGTAGAGCAGAACAATGCCAAACGCAACAAGCCAGAACCGAGTGCCAGCGTTCGGGAGCTTGTATGTTGTTGCTGCAAGGCCTAACTCACCCAGATGGAATCGCACTGCTGCGAGAAAGAGCAATCCCATAATGCATTGTTGTCTTTCATGGTCTCCTGAAAAATCTTGTTGGTGTGATGCGTATTCTCCAGGAGAGCTGAATAAAGTCAAAGTTTAAAACCCATGCCCCAGGAGCTCAGCCACAGAAGGCATGTCTTCCTACAGTTCCCACAAATTATAAAACTCTTCCAGGGATCGCCCAGGACTTTATGTGAGCACTGAATATAGCTCTCTGAGATCAGATTTCCTTAAAGTCACACAGATTAGAAGGTTGAAGAGTGTTCCTTCCCTTACCCTTTCCATAAGCATTAGTCCAAGTTTTTATCTGTGGTCCAGATTTACTGGCTTATTTTGAGATTCCTGCCTCGGGTGAGGGTTTTGTTGATTTTTTTTTCTCCTCTTGGTTTACTTTCATCCTTTTTATTTGATTGCAGGGCCTCGTTTTGTTTAAAGTGAACTCAACCTGAATTCTTTAGAGCCTCGCAGGACATCTGCATCACATCTAGTTACTGACCAAGCTTGATTAAAGAGACGTGGGGTGGGAAGGTGGGTTTTTGGATCAAGGCCTTAAGTAGATGGCTGAAGTCGCTTATAAAATTGACATTAAAACCATTTTTGCATATTCATGGGCTCTGTCTTGGCAAAAGAATTGACTCTGGGATGTTAAGATGGAGTTCAAGTCTTAATTTAAAGCTTTTAATGGGCAGTTGGAACAGGGTTGGTCCCCGCAGAAAGCATCAGGTCTAGTTCTGCCGGAAAGTTTGCAGTGAGCATTTGGAGACTGAAGTAGGCACCTCCACTCTGCTGGTTTCCAAGATCTTGTTTGGTATCTCAGGCCCTGAGCTCTGCGATAATTTGAAATAAAAGTCACCTCTGCCTTTCAAACTTAGGGATATTGTCACTCTCAATAGGAAAACACAATGCAAGACCATGTTCATGGGTGTAAGAGTCCTGCAGTTGACTTCCCAGGGCAAGTCCTCAGGAGACCTAGAACTGGAGGTGTCCTTAGACATGCAGTGGCTGCTCATGGTCTTTAAAATTCCAGTGCCCTCCTTGGGTATATCCACACACCCCACTCTCCAAGCCGCAGCATAAAAGTCCCTGGTGTGTTTTTTGACAGACAACTTCTCCTATCAGTCCCTGTTTTCTGGGCCTAGAGCAGAATGCTACACTTGTTTTGTGTGGCCAGTGTTGTTGAGGAATGACCTTCACAGAAGATTCTGCTTGTGCCCACACATCTGCGGTCTCTAGTGTTGCAGAACCTGGAAGGAACAGGTACCTAGAACCCCAGAGAAGCCCAGACATGTGGCCTGGGGCATCTCCTCCTTAATGGGCTGGTGGCCTCATTTGTTAATAACTGCCCTGAAATTTGTGTTAGTTACAGAATCCTTAACCTGCAGTGAGCACGTGTCTCCTCACATTCTGGGAAGGTCACAACAACCCGTTTATAAATGAGACAAGGATTGCAGAGGGAGACGCGCCAATCTGTCCCTGAGCTGCCTGGTATGTAAGAGTGAAGAGGTGCCTGCTGGAACTGAGCCCAATCCCTTGTTGTTAGCAGGTCCGTGCTTCATGGTTCTGGCCCTGACTTCCAGTGTTCTCGAGTCTAGGACCATCCCGCATCCCACAGTTCATAATCGGTTCCCAGCAAGGCTTTCTTCTGTAGAAATAGGACCAGAGATGTGCACATATGTCTTATCACTCACTCATGATGCCTCTTACAAAAAAAAAAAATTCATTGTTTAAGAAAACACAGAATAATTGCTTTCCTATTCAAAAAAAACACATTTGGAAAGCAAAATAAATGCATAAACGTTTCAATGGCTTACCATTTATGAATGTGGGATTTAATTCAGGAATGGGACGTTTTAAAATGTAACAATTATGACCATATTTCTGGATCTCTCTACTTCACTCAAGTGGCCTCAGGTGACAGGGCATCTGGCCAGAAGTGACCACAGATCCCTTTGCCAGCTCTCCTGACTCGTGGTCCCTGAGCACCATGGCTGTGTGAGGACTGAAGCACCTGCTTAGTGAGAGTGTTTTACCAATGGAGCCTGGCAGATAAAAACGACCAAGGTGCCACCCCCCAGTGTCTGAGTACTGTGTCTGCTGCACCCAGCATATAGAGGCTGTTCCTAGGTCACCTTACCATCTCTGCTCCTCCCACTGCCTCTCGAGGTCCAGGTTTCCGTTTTCCATTATCTTGTATTGATGGCTCAGTCCTCTGGATAGCCGGGGCTGCTACCCGCCTGCTCTCCTTTCTGGATTCCTGCTACTGTAGGTGTACACTTGACCTCTTACAAGACTGCTCATTTCTGCACCCCTGGTGCAGCTTGCTCTGTGAGTTCTATCATAGGCAGGAAGCAAAGAGTTGCAGGATTGGACAACAGGGACCAATATTCAAATTCTTGCACAGTAAGTTACCCAGTTTTCACAAGGATGGTTGTATTGCACTCTCAGCCTCTCCCTCTTCCTTTCCCTCTTCTCCCTCCTTCCTTCCCTCCTTCCCTTCCCCCTGAGGACCTTCTTTGGAAGGACGTGCTTTGGAAGCTTAGGCAACTCCTGGGTCTGTGTGAGCTAAGCAGTGTAGCCTCTGTGACTCCCCCACTTACCCAGTTGAGTCTGTGTCCCCAGTTTTCTGGACCGTTGAGGGATCCCCCTCCCCATCATTCCGGTCACATCTCTCCCTACCAGATTTAGCTCTACAATGCATATCCAATATGCCTGTGCCCATGACACTCACCACTGTCTCCAAATTGTCATATGTAGTCCTGTATGTCTCTGACCCCTCCGCAAAGTGACACTGGCCCACCCCAGATCCTCATGTTTACCTGCTTGGCTAGGCCCCGTTTCTCTGTCGAGGCCTTTCTTGTAGTGCTGAGGGTTCTCAAGAGCAGCGCTACACTGGAATTCTTTGTGCTTGTAAAGTACATACTGACTCCACAGCATACTTACATTGAGTGTGTCATTAAAACACCTATGGCATGTTTGCTGCAACGAATTGTTGTACTACCTGTCCCCAAAATGAGCAGCGAGCTGGTTCAGGACAATCCCATCTCTGCACGCCCCATCCCCAGTGTGCCCTCCCGCAGCCGTCCTTCAGGTTCTGTTGAGCTGGTGCTGGTGTTGGGGGCGTGCAGGTGTTCCTTAACATCATCTGAATGCATCTGCTGAGTTAACACCCAGAGTGTGTGCTTGCATGCCAGGAGCCGTGCACGTGAAATATTTCCGGCCAGGACTCGAGTTCTGGTTACCCATCTTAGCCCACCTGTGTGCCGTGCACTCTCTGTCTCTGAGCCGACAATGTCTGACTAGATGGTCCCTGGAGGAGCCTCTGTCGCCGCCAGGCTGGGACGGAGCGGTTTCCCATCCTCCTTTTGCTCCCCTGGGTTTTATCTGGGAGCTGATTCAGCGGCATCCGAGGAAGTCGTGAGTCACTTTGAGGAGTAGTTCCTGGACCCGGAAACTGCAGGGTTTGGAACGGGCTGAGCTCCTCTGGCGAGCTGGCTCACTGTGGCTCTCAGGCTAGGGAAAGCCCTTTGCAGCCCTTTGATGGCTCATGAGGAAGACAAGTCAGGCTTTACTGAGCAGGGGGCTGCCAGTAAAACAGGAAGGCTTGGCCAGTGAGACATTGAGTCTGGCCTTGCTGTGATAGCTCCCATGAGATAAACAAAGGGACAGAGTTAGCTCCTGGGATGACCCTGCTGTGACCCTGGGATAGAGGCAAACCTGACCCTTCTATGGTTATTTTGGGGCCACCAGTTGGGGAATCATTTCAAAAAGTCAGCCTGGAGTCCCTGAAGAAGACAGCCAAGCCTAATGGGGAAGGGGGATGGTGAGAGGAACAGGGCTTTCCCCTTTGTTACACACGGCAAGCCCAGGACAGATGTATGCACTGAACTAGAGAGAGGACAGATGTCAGGAAGGTCTATGTGACCCTCTCTGCCTAACTTCACTCTGATCCTTCCTGCAAATGACTTACCTGTGAGGGTCCAAAAGTGCCAAGACTGTGCCACCTCAAGATAGCCAGTGAACACAGGTCTCAGCAGCACAGATGCACTGGGGTGACCCTTCCCAGTGAACACAGGTCTCAGAAGCACAGATGCACTGGGGTGACCCTTCCCAGTGAACACAGGCCTCAGCAGCACAGATGCACTGGGGTGACCCTTCCCAGTGAACACAGGCCTCAGAAGCACAGATGCACTGGGGTCATTCTTCCCAGTGAACACAGGCCTCAGAAGCACAGATGCACTGGGGTGATCCTTCCCAGTGAACACACCAGCTGCAGCAGAATCAGAAGCTAAAATGCCCTAAAATGAAGCATACAGCCATGACTTACCCCATCTCAAGCCTGGGGGTGGGGGATTGAAGAGCATCAGATGCAAACTGGGATTAAGAGAGGAAATGAAAAGACATCCAGGGTCATCACAGAGCAGTAGAGAAACATTTTGTCCTAGAGGGTTAAAGGACCCCTCTGCCACGAGGGTGACTCCCAGTCTCAGCTCTGGCTGGCTTTGTAGAACCCTATGGTTAGTGCTACAGCCTTTTCATTGTCTGAGGAGATACACAGCCAAGCTCTGGCCCAGCTCTCTAGAGTCAAGGTCCAGAAGCCCACAAAGGAGACCACACAGTTGCTGCTTCAGGTAGGTGAATGCTACAATAGCCCTTTGAAGAGTAGGAACCTCCTGTGAGGGGCCCGGGCACAGCCACCCAGAGGAAACTATAAAAACAAATGAGTCCCAGAAGGCCCATTGCTTGGCAGTTTTCATTTGCCTCAGAGAAAGAACAGCCTGTCTCTATCCCTCCTCCAGAGCCCACTGACATCCTTCATCCCACAGAAGTGCCCTCCCAACCCCCCCATCTTCAAACTCTCCGAAAAGTCTTTTAGCTACTGTTTCATTTCAGAAGGCTCAGTCTGGTGGTAGGCCAGGGGTTTGAGGCCAGGCCTGTGGCTCTGAACTTTGCCCATCTGACCTCCCCACCACCCGAGCCATCCAGAAGCTGCTCAGAGGAATGAGTAGGCAGACATGTTGTCTTGGAGAGAAGGAAGCCTAACTGTTGCACACCCTACCCTTGTCCCATAAGTCTACACTGGCCATGCGCACCTCACTCCTAGCTCCTAGCACCTAGCACCTAGCACCTAGCACCCAATTCCTAGTATCCAGCAACCAGCAAGGGAGCTGAATCATTACTCCTAACTTGCCAGCACCTGAGGAATTCAGGTTAACCTGGCTTGTAGTTCTTGTGAGGTAGTGTCCCTGTCTTCAGATATTCCCTATCTCTGACATGCCCTGCCCTGCCTTACTCTGAGCTGATTTGGCCGCAGGTTCTGGAATGGAAGAAGATTTTGCCGTTGGAAGCAAACCATGTTGTTTCTTCCCTGTCTGTGAACATGCATTTGTCAAAAAGACAGCCTGCTGGAGGAGGCATCAACAGGGGTGTATGTGTGTGTGTGTGGAGGGGGTTGGGGCTGGCAGCAGGCCTGAGGCTGCCCAGAGTTGGTTTTCCCTCAGAGGCCCTGTGCTCTCCTTGAAGCTCTTCCCTGGTAGACTTTGGTGGCTTGATTGAGATGACGTGGTGTTTGTCCCCAACATCGTGGTGCCTGCCTTTTTAGGTGAGTGATCACTGAGGGTGGCCAGCAGTGTCTACTGCATGGCCCACAAGAGACTGTCCTGGGACATCCATGGCCTAGATGTCTGTGATCTTTGAAACAAGCTGTTCCAGTCTCAGAGTGGTGGCCATGGTAAAGCCAAGCCCAAACAAGGAGCAGCAAAATGTCCACGGTCTTGTGTCTGCCATTATGCTAAGCTTCTGCGTGATGGGGATGGTCTCAGCCTCAGTTTCCTTCTGTACAGCGCTGAGCTGCTACTGAATGTGAACATCTCCAACTGTGCATGCTCAGAAGCAGCCTAGAAGAGCCGGGAACTTTGATTTGTGCAGGTGTAGTTCTGGGGTCCTAAGTGACAACTGAGAGGCTCCCCGGTCACACTCTGCTCTGTGGCCACTGTGCCTGCTTCTGCGTTGTAGAGTCCAGACTCAGGCAGCTCACTGTGAGCATGATCCAGCATCCTGGGCACCACCAGCCCAGGGCTCCTTCTGCCTCTCTGCCAAGGCGAGGAAAACACTCTGACTGAAATCTTTGGGAAATACACATGGCAGCATCACCTGCTGGTCTTAGGGCCTTAAAGGTTCCCTGGGGTGGTGGGAAGCAAGGCTGGCCTGAGGGTGGGGTCAGTAATGTCTTCTCTCTGCCTAGTGATGTCAGTGTGGTCTTCACCAACTGTTCTTCTGTACCAGGTGAAAGCTGAGTTTTTTTGAAGCTCAGCTGTGTCCCTACAATACAGAGTATGAAGACCAGAAGGCAGAATTGGTGCCCACTGTTTCCCAGCAGGAGCTGTCATTGGCATAGCAAAGTTGGTCTTTCTACCATTACTCATCCCTCTACCTAAGCTGTCCTCAGCCCACCCTGGTCCAGGCCTGCCATGCCACTGCTTGTCAGGCATGGTGGAAGCCCCTGTTCTAAGCCATGGGGGCTACTAGGTTCTCTCTGGTCTCTTCACGGTGTCCCTCTTTCAATAGCTACTAAGTGTACGTCATGTGCTGTTGACAAGTGTCTTACTTACTGTCCTATTGCTGTGATGAAACACCATGCCCAGGGCAACTTTTATAAGAAAATATTTAACTGGGGCCTTGATTACAGTTTTGTGGTGTTAGTACATGGTCATCATGGTGAGAAGCAGACTGGCGTGACACTGGAACAGTAGCTGACAGCTTCACATCCTGATCCATGGGCAGTATTCAGAGAGGAGGGAAGAGTGGGTCATTGGCTTTTGAAACCTCAAAGCCCATCCCAGCGACACTTTCTCCAACATGGCCACACCTCCTAATTCTTCCCAAATAGTTCCAACAACTAGAGACTGAAAGGCAAAGATATGGCCCTATGGGACCATTCTTATTCAAATCACCACAGCTGGCATAGTACCCCAGGCAAGAAAGGAGATAGCTTCCTCCCCTCCAGAACTTCCACCATCCGGCTAGTCTGAGCACTGACCGAAAATGTCTCCATGACCTTTAGAGTACACACAGAAGGTCCATGGCCCTGAAAGTGTCTTATAATTAGTCTTGTTTAGTGTTTGCCCAGAGAATGTGAGCCACAACCCCAAGGCCTCCCCACTCTTGAGTATTTAGCCCAAGGTCTGGCTACAGATATACCCTCCTGAACTAGGTTTACTTCTTCACATGGATTGCATGAGCCTTTGGTAAGTGGGTAACTTTAGGTGGCAGTTAGTCATGGGTCCATTCTTCTGTCATGAGTTTTCGTTGATGAGTTTGGTAGATAGAGCAGTGCAGTCATTAAGAGTTGTGGTCTTCTGGGAGTTGTGACTCATACTTGTAACCTCAACACTTGGGATGCAAGATGCTTGCAAATTTGAGGCCAACCTGGGCCATGTTAAAATGAGGGTGGGGCAGCTCACAGCTAGACCACTCAGCCTGAGCACCGGCTCATGGCATTTCCCCACTGCAACTTTGAGCGAGATGCAGAAGACATAGGTTGTCAGGGCCTAGGGATATACCAGCCTAGGAGGCAGCCCCAGAGCCTGTCAGCACCCCAGATCAGCCCAAACTAGCATTTCCCTGTCTTTCCAACACTCCATTTGGCAGTGCGGGTAATGTACTTTCTCCTCTCATTCTATGAATGAAGACATTGGACACCCAAGCAGGTTCCCGTGGGCCCCATAGCTGGGAGTTCCGCCTGGAGAGCTTCCTTAGTGCCTACCTTATCCCATTAAGGCTCCAAACATTCTATAACTGTCAGGTAAAAGACACAGATGGGAGACCACTGTGAGTCTGACTGGCTTTGTTTCTTTTTGTGTCTAAATTCCTATAGGGTTTTTTTTAATTATCATTATTCTTCAGAATCTAGAAATTTCTTTGTGGCCTGGTTCAGTTTTTCTTCCAGGCCCAAGTGTCCCCTTTAGTTTGAAGACTTTCCTCTTTGTTGACAGGAAGGATATTCCTGGACTCTCTCTCTCTCTCTCTCTCTCTCTCTCTCTCTCTCTCTCTCTCTCTCTCACTCACTCACTCACTCACTCACTCTCTTTCCTCAGTGGCTAATACCCATCTCAGGGCAGGGAGGCTTCCAAGCAGTGTCTGACCTTGGGGTTTGCTCTTCAATGTCTACCTCTCCAATCATCACCCATGTCCACCCTAATCTTTCTCTGGCTTCTGAGTCTTGTTTCATGGTTTCCAACCTGCTCTTTGTCTCTCAAAGTAAGACACCTCCTTCCCTGGGGACACTTAGTGGGTGATAACACACATTCCTCATGGAAGTCTCTGTCCTGTGCTCCTCAAGTTCTATCTTCTTTGATCATTGCTTGCTCAGAGTTCAGAGACTCCTAACTGATGTTACTTCCCTCTCTCCAGCCACCCATTGCTGGTTGGTGAGCACAACACAGAAGTTGTGTCTAGACTCATCCAGGATGGGAAGGGCCCCAGGCAGAAGATAGGGCTCTTTAGAACCCCAATTGCTCCCCAAATTGGATGAGCAATGGGACCCCTGTGATCTGATCACATTCCTAGCTTCTAGTCCAGCTGTACTCCTGCTCAGACTCCCACCTCCCCAACCTCTGTGGAACCAGAATCTCAGGAGTTAAGAGGGTCTTGGCATTAGGGCTAGCAGGGTGTCAGTATAGGAAATAGAAAGTAGAAAGGCAGAAGCAGACTGGCAGGGGATGACCCATTTGTGCAAACTGACAGACCACATGTAGCCAAAGTTTATCCTTTTCTCATTCTTGGGGCAAAGAGGTCAAGTAAGGCAGGGGCAAAGCCTGGACTTCTTTGATAGCCATACCCATGGTTCTGGGTCAATTCCCCTTCCACCTTTAGAATATAACATGAGAAACCCAGCTGTGTGTATTTGTGTGTGTGCATGTATGTATGTATGTATGTATGTATGTATGTATGTATGTATGTATATATGTATGTATGTATGTGCATGTGGGTGGACACACATGCAAATACGTGTACTTTGTGCTCCTTTTGACAGTTGAGCTAAGTCTCCTCTACAGCAGCATCTGGCCTGCACTTTCCTTGAGACAGTTTTCAGCATCTCCACTGTGGTCTATCCTTGGGACAGTTTTCAGTATCTCCACTGTGGTCTATCCTTAAGAAGGTTTCTAGTACCTCCATCATGGTCTAGTTTATACATTTTTTCTTCTCACAGATTCTTTTTCTCTACATTTTCTGCAATTAGCACCGTTCTTTGCACATGCCAGATACTCAGCGCATGCTTGGAGGTGGATGAATGTGCACACAGGTGGAAGGAAAGGAAGGAGGGAAGAAAGAGTGGGAGAGAGAAAGAGGGAGAATGAATGGAAAGACAGACGTGGGACAGACAGACTCCCTGCAGCCCGTCTCTTTGCCTCACTTGCTGGAGACTCACTAGTGTGGCATGAGGTCCTTTGGCCAGCATGACGGCCTTTGTAACTAGAGGTCTGGTTCAGGAACCGCTGGACACTGCTCTCAGTCCAGCTGCAGCAGCTCTGCAGCCTGCTCAGGCCAGGCAGAGCCAGAGTGAGCCACAGGAGGCCCATGCATGGGGCTCAGGTAGCCCTTCAGTGAGGAGGCCATCTTGAGCCCAGATGTTTTACATTTGCCCATGTCTACAGACATTTGAGGGTCAAGGTGACATCAAGGGGTTAGGCTAGGAGGCTCTCAGTCAAGAAGACTAATGAACCTGCCACTTGCTTCTGCCTGAGCCCCAGGCCCCTCCGGCAGATGAAGCCAACCCCCAAAACCTACCCTATTGGGACAGCCCCTGCCATTCTTGGCTTTTCATGGACCATCCTGTGCTTCCCGTGGAGGGCTGGCTCAGCTCAGATATCAAAAGCTGTTGTAATTATTTCCTCCCACTGAGGAAGGCTTCCATTTAGCGTTCTCCCCCCCCCCCCTTTATTAATTATCTAATTATAACCACATTCACCAATAGGGCAGCCTTTGACTTTCTGCCCAAGACCACTTAAAAAGGCTTAAATATTTGGAGTGCTCTGAACTTGAAAAAATGAAGGGAGAGAGAGAGATCAAGCAAGCAATCTCTCTCTCTCTCTCTCTCTCTCTCTCTCTCTCTCTCTCTCTCCCTCTCTCTCTCTCTCTCTCTCTCACTCACACATACACACACTCACACTTACACACACATACACTCACACACACACACTCACACACACACTCACACACACACCTCTGTGTGTGGTGTCTGTGTGTATATGTGTGTGTCTCTGTGTCTGTCTGTGTGCCTGTGTCTGCATGTGTGTCTCTCTGTGTGTGAATACTTAATTTTAATGAAAATATTAAACTTTCTAGATTGTTGTCATGATTCCAGAAGGGGGAAGCAATCTGGAGCTTTAAGAAGCCCCTCAGAGAGCTCAGGTCTTGGGAACAGTATTGCTGAATGTCTGAGGCTTTTGCACACTGGCCAGTGCAGGTGTAGCAATATGGCGTGCTATCCTGAACAGCAGTGCAGCTTCTGCTGTGGTCCTGGTGTACACATAGACCCAGCTGTTCCCACCCTTAGTGGCTTCATTACCCACATGGATGAGACTTACAGCATGCTGCTGACTGCTGACATCAGCTTGTGCCAACTAGTATGTCCTCCTCATTCATGGAACTATGAAGCTGTAAGCAATCTTGAATTAATGGCCACCGTCTCCTATGCTGGCTCTCCACCCACCTTCCCACCATCTCCCCGCACACGTTCAGTGAGCTCAAGGTGGGCAGAGAGGAATGATGGAGACTCGCCAAGGACCTGGACTTTCCCTCCTGTCTACACACCATCCCCTGCAGAAAGTGTGGGTCAAAATCCGCTCTCACTAAGGGGAAGGTGGGCTGCTGCTGAGCCAAGCACCAGTGAGCTCCAGGCATGTGTGTACACGTATGCCCATATCTGTACGTGTCAGTGGATTGCCCCGCAGGTCATGAGTTTGTGGCATGTGAATACAGTGTCTCCCATGAACATGACATCTGACCCTCTGCCCACATCTGAATGCTACAAGTGGTGGCCCCAGTAGAAACAGTGCTAAGTGACCCCCAGAAGGTTCCTACACCAGGTCACCGTGAGAACCGAGTTTGTAGCTGGCATTGGCATCAAGTCCTACTGACCCAGTTTTCATTACCTCACATGGCTTAAAAATCAGTTTTATGACATTGTAGTGATGGAAAGTTGTGGATCTCACTGACAGATGAGGAGCAAGAAACAGCACAGTGTATGCTGCACACCTCATTGTATACATGGGACACACACACTTCTTACGCACTAAGTATCTAAGTATCACACACACACACACACACATATATATATACACACACCACATGTACACTATATACTATACATACATATCACATACCACACACATATACACACCATATATATATATGCACACATCATACAACATACATACATATACATATATACACCACAGATATACTATACACACCCATCACATAACACACACACACACACATACACATATATACATATACACACCACACATACACTGTGTACACATATCACATACCTATCCAGGCATTGAGGCTATGGTATTCTAAGTGTGAGTTTATACTTTGGGGGAAGTTGGTTGTGATACTCATAGGATTTTTCTGCACTTTTTAATGTGACTTCTTGGTACTCTATCATTATTTTCCAAGGCGTAGGTGTGGATTCCCAAGAATTCACAAATAGAAATCTGTCAGCCTTTGACGGTTCTCCCCAGAGCTGTTGGTTCTCTTGAATACTCATTCTATCCCTCCTAGTTCAGGTCAGCCACCATCAACAGCAGCCTCTCAACAGCTCCACCCTGGAAGTCCAAGTGGGCATCTCTCCCAGGAGCCAGTTTGTGGGCCTGAGAAAAAGATGGTGCTGTGCTATGTGAACAGCAGCCTTCCAGGGCCTGGGAACTCTGAGGTCCATCCCCACCCAGCTGCTGGGGGAAGGAATTGGGAGTGGCACAAGTAAGACAGCCAGCTCTCTATTCATACCTGCCGCCTGAGGTTCCCTCAGATAAAGGCCACACTTTCCCAAATGCCAAATGCTGCAGCATCTTACCCTCCTTTCTTTCTCTTCCAGACCCACCTGCACATCTCAGGCGTAAGCGGAACTGGATGCGTCCATGGCTGTGACTTTCGGCACCCGGACAACCTCGTGGCTCCTCATGACCCCAGTGCCCAAGTGTTCAGAGGGGACAACAGTGGCAGGGGACAGTGACCCAGGTTCACATCCTTCTCAGAGATACCCGTGGGATGGGCACCGGCCTTCCTGTCAGTGACTTCTGTGTCCTTGCCTGCTCACCATGGGATTTTCCTCCTGGGTTTTAGTTTGGGGGGAATCTTTCTGGAAAGTTCTAGATTCAGGAATGCATTTGTAAGGATATATATTGGATTGTATTTCCCTCTAAGTGCCTTTTTTTAAATGTATATTTTAAAATAAAACATAAATGCATTCTTGTAGAACCTGTTTAAACTGGACCAAGGCTCTCAGAACAAGAACCCAAGATCCCTCACACCCCAGACCTCCCGTTACTGTTTCGAGGAAGCCTGGAATTCTTGCCCGCTCGCTCCTGTTCTTTACTTCTCCATGATCTGCTCAGCTAGCCATTTTTTATATTCCCTGTTCAGTGTATATGTTGCTTATTTGTTTATTTATTGAGATATTTTACCAGCTAAGTGACTGCCACACGCTGTGTATAACACTCCACACCCAGGAACAATAAAGAGGCCTGCGCAGCCCCGTGTTTCCCCTCTGTTCTCATCTCTGCGCCTGGAAGTCGAGTGGGTTGCAGAAATGAAATGTCTCACTACTAAAGGGGATGAGAAAGGATGAGAGACATGCATTTGGTTCTCTGCACATTGATAGTTGCAGGAATTCCTGGAAGCCAGCAGTGCCGATCTGTGTTAACACCGGTGGCAGCAAACCTGGGCCTAGGAACCAAAGCTGATCTGAATCACTGTGACAAGTGAGCAAGCAGGAAAACAAAAGTGGGAAAACGACTTGAAAGACGAAATGCTCACTTGAGCTCACAGTTACAGATGCCTGAGTCTGTGGCTGTCCGCCATGGTGGGGAGTGTGTGGTAAAAAACTGCTCCTCTCACAGGGGCAGGCAAACAGAGAGAGGGCTCAGGGACCCACTGCTAGGGAGGTCTGGTTAAGCAAAGGCTCCAAACTGTCTCTTCTGAGCAAGGCCTCACGCCCTGGGGTTTATGGCTTACAGAGTCTCTCCTCCTGAGACAACAAACTTGCAGGAATATACAGCTTTGGCCTACTCCAGCCCTTTCTACCTCCTCTCTGTTGCCAGAGGAGGCCTAGAGAAGTGGCCAACATGAGGGTAGCTATTGGACTTTGGAGATAAAGGAGTTGGCGATGACCCAGGGGCTGGTGGGGGGACACGGAGTCAATAGTGCTCTGTGTGATGTTCAGATTTTGGTGGGGGTGGGGGGGCTACACACAGAGCTTGGGTGACTGTCCTACAGGAAAGGGTACAAGAGGTTTTAAATCTTGACGCCATCTAGTACGTAGTAAGTCTAGTGACATTTCCAGATAGTAACTATAGAGCAAAAGATTGGCCACCACCCATGCAGCAAGACACAGAGGCAAAACTGCTGTAGTGTGGCCCAAGAGGTCTCTGATAACTACAGGGAAGCCAACAGAGAACAGAGGCCGGAGAGATGTAGCCAGGAGGCAGCATGGCCCAAGGCAAGGAGCAGGTCACATGCCACAGGTATTTGTAGAGGACCACTCATGAGGTATGTGGGTGCATGGAATAGACATCTATAGGGAGTAGTAATAGGGGGTTGTGGGGATAGGCTGGCAGTACATGTGTGTGCATGTGTATACATGTGTGTGTACTTATGTATGTGTGTACATGTGTGTGTGTGCACATGTGAGGGTGTGCATGTTTGTGTGGATGTTTGTGTGTGGAAGCCAGAGGTTTGGCAGTTGATGTCTTCTGTTATTCTTTACCTTATTTGCTTATTTATTTTTAATTACTTTTATGTATTTTGTGTATGTGTGTGGGGTGGTAAGTTGTACCAATGCACACATGTGGAGGTCTGCAGGAGTTGGTTCTTTCTTTCCACCAAGTGGTATTAAACTCAGTTTGTACGGCTGAAGACGAATACTTCTCCCACTGAGCCATCCGACTGGCCCACCACCTTAGTTTTTGAGGACCCCATCGATTCAGCTAAGCTGGCTTGCTGCGAAGATCTGCTTGCCTCTGCCTCCACAGCACTTGGGTTAGACTTGCAACGCCACATCAGGATTCTTTAGGTCAGTGCTAAGGATTCAGACTGTGGTAGTCACTTTCCTGACTGGGCAAGCTGCTGTCGTGATTCTTGAGGAGCACAGCTCTGATGAAAGGGGTAAGAAGGGAGTTGTGGTAAGCCTTGGGACTGTTGCTGGGGATGAGCCATTTCTTTGGCATGGGGTGGGGGCATAGCTGCTGTCAGGGTGCCCCTTCTCAATAGCAGCTGGGAGCAACACATGCAGCCACAAGGGACAGGGAGGGGGGAGCAGGACACCCAGCGCTTCTCAGTGCTTGCCCCACCGCTGATGCTGGATCAAAGTTTTCCTGAATCCACGGCCCTACACGTCTTTGAGTTGGGTTCTCTATCAGCTTACAACACAGAACATTTTAACAAATGTGTATTCAGTACTTCCATCAAGAACAGAAGTTCAGTAAGTGCTAAAAATGGCCAGGCTTACAGATCACGAGGAGGAAGAAAGCACAGAAGACTTTCTTGACCCGTTGACATCTTGAGAGGCCAGGGCCAGATGGGAACCTTGACAACGCCGGAGGAAAAGGAAAGTGCAGCCGGAATAGTATTCTTAGAGCACGATGGCTATAGCCCTGGGGTCATGCATCCACCCTAGGCTCTGAGAAGACCTCCATGTATCCCTGGAAAGAATGTCCAGAGATGGCTTTGTGGTTTCATGAGATCCACAACACCAGGAAACAGCAATACATATCTACACAGAGGAATTGTGAAAACCAAGCCCAACCCACAGAGCTGTCCCTGACATGAATAACGGACAGGGAGGAACTAAATTTTAAATGAACCTCTGGACAATTTGTTGCTAGTGCTTGGGGCTACATGGATGTCCAGAGGGGAGAAGAAATCCTGACAAGATTATCACCCAGCTCTGAGCTGCATGGTCCCTGCAGATTTTGTGCAGCTGTGTTCGACAGATGAATGAGTGAGAAGGACGTCACTTCATATTGACATACTGAAAGTAAGGCTGAAGACACCAGGGCTGTGCCAGCCTATGAAGTGACGTGGTACATGACTCTAGACAGGACATGCCTGTGAGAGCAACTTGTGCTGGTGTAAGTCACTTGTGTTTTGTGTATCTCTCTCTCTCTCTCTCTCTCTCTCTCTCTCTCTCTCTCTCTTTCTCTCTCTCTCTCTCTCTCTCTCTCTCTCTCTCTCTGTGTGTGTGTGTGTGTGTGTGTGTGTGTGTGTGTGTGTTCAAATTAGATGGAAGTGCCCCACCTTCCCACTGTGGTGGGGTAAAAGATTCACACAGCCCAGAAGGGTTTTTGCCCAATTGTCTTGCTTTATATACTATCCACAAAAACACTCCTTCCCTTCTTGGCCTTACATCTTTGAAACTTACTGCTCTCTTAGTTTTGTTCAGATTTTTAAAACACTGTTTTGATGCCAAGATTAACAAATGTGACTCTTTATCATATTGGATCAGACCCAGCAATTCACAGATTAAACAAAGGCAGACAAGGCTAAGCAGTTGGAAGGAGCTGAAAATTTCTATTAGTTGGATGGTCCCACTGACCTCTGGACTCATCTCCTCCCACTGTCCATTTTGAAGAATTCTAAAGGTGAGGGAGAATTAGAAGACCTTTCTCTGTCTCCAAGTCCTCCTTCTCCATGTGGACGGTATCTTCCTGCCCATTGGTCTGTGAAAACAGCCCCGGATCCACATAACCACCCCTGTCCCTCCCACTCTGCTGATTGGAGGGAGGTGAACTCTGGATAACCACTTAGCTGCCAAGAGCCCAGGCATGGGTGGCCTCTATCAAAAGGATGAGCTGGGCCAAGCATGGTTCTCTAGGGGTTTGGGGAACAGAGGCTGCTCTTGTTGGCTACAAGAGCTGAAGCCAAAAGGATATGACTCTGGAGTCAGCAGCAGGGGTGGGGGAAGTGGTGGCATGAGAACCCTAAGCAAGCTGGGAGATAAAAGAGTAGAGTCCATGAGGAAGAAGAGGAAGTCAGCTGGTAGAGGAACCATGTACGAAAGGGAGGAGACCTGATCGCCCAGAGAAGGTAAGGAGAGTGCACTGCTCTGGGATGGCATTTTACAGTACATGATGGTGTTAGTCCATGTTCTACAGCTATAGCAAAATACTTGTAACAAGATCATTTATAAAGAAGAAAGTTCATTTGCTTCATGGTTCTGGCAGCTGGGGAGTCCAAGTCCATGGTCCGGGTGCTCACCTAGCTTCTGGAGTGGGTAGACAGAGATGGTGCATGGTGAGGCAGAATGGATATTCTCTCTCTCTCTCTCTCTCTCTCTCTCTCTCTCTCTCTCTCTCTCCTCCCTCCCTCCCTCTCTCTCTGGAAGTCAATAATGCCTTCACAGAGGCATGCCTTAATCTGACCCTAATTACCCATTGACACTATTAATGTGTGAATTTAGGGGTTACATTTTTAACATACAAACTTTTTTGTGCACCTTCAGCAATGGAAAACCTCTTGTCATCCTTCGCTTCAATGACTACCAAGGAACTGGCTGAGGGCAAGTGTGACCCGATCACCTGGTATTGCTCATATTCTGCTTAGGGCTTCCTGGCTATTTGACACTCATCCTTTCTGGACACATCCAGGAGTGCTAGTACAAGGGAGTTAACACATCTAGAGTAACTCTGATAAACACTGCTCCTCCAGGTCCCAGAGTGAGACAACTCTGAGCCTGTCTCCATGGCATCTGAGGGTCCTTAGCACAGCTGTATCCCTGTTTACATGGATATCCAGCCCAATGGGGTGGTCTTCTGCTTTCTCCTTCTTTTCTACACTCCATTCTAATCTCATTTTTACAAAATACTCTGTGTAAAGCGCCCTGAACAAAATTCTCAGCTCTGTCCTGCGGGAGAAGAAAAGCAAAGGATCTGAATCCTCTACTTCTAGGAAATCAGGGGACAAAAATCATCAAAACCAACTCCTGCTCAAATCAAAATGCAAAAAATTTAAGTCCTAAAGTATAAAGAAAAATGGATTCCAGATAAAAAATAAGATACACAAATCATTAGTACCTCCAAGATGCCAGATGGTGCAGATTTCAGAGTCTGCAGGCAAGGAGCTGAGACCTCCCAAGAAAAAGAAGCTACTTAGAGACTCTCTCCAGTTCTCTGAAACCTTCTTGTCCCCAGATGTGCCACCACATATCCCACCTACACCCAGAGCACTTTCAAGAACAGTCTTGGTGTTAAGCAGAACATAGAGGAAAAGTCACCTTGAGAAACTGGAAGCACTAACAAGATTCGCGTTTTTACCCTAAGTTTATATGACATGGGTGATTGAAACCAGACAAAAATGGAACCATAAAAGGTATTCAGATGTGCCATTGGAAGACAAGAAAATAAAAATACAACTTTGCATAAAGAGAAATAGCACACAAACATCCTAACACAGCAATAATTACACTAAATGTAAATTACCTAAAGACACTAATAGGAATCTCTATCTTGGGTTTAAACACACACACACACACACACACACACACACACACATACACACACAGGAATCAGCTACTCAACTACAATAAATACATATACACAGAACAACAAAATTGTAATAGACCTAATGGCCCCAGCATCTAGTTCAGTAAGTAAAGTCACCTGTTGAACAAGCATGATGTTCTGACTACAATCCGCAGATCTCACATGAGAACCAACTTCAGAAAGTTGTCCTCTGACATGTGCTATGGCATGAGCAACACCCCTCATACATCACATACACACACTATAAAAGTAAAATAACAGAGTAGAAAGGAGTAGACAAATCTAATTATAGTTGAAGACTTCAGCCACTCTCCCAGTAATTCATAGAACAATCCAACAAATGAACACTAAAAAATATAGACTCCAATGTTATCTAATGTACATAGAAGCAGGACAAACACAAACAGGCAAATAGAGATTGTTTTAAGTGCTAATAAAGACACAAATCAAAGCTGATTGTATTTTGGGCCATAGATAAATTCAGCAAATTCCAAAGCATTAAAAAATAATAGAAACTGTGCTATCCGACCACAGCATAGTAAAGCCAGAAACTAGTAATTTGTAATAAAAAAAATACAAAAAAAAACCTACAAATTTAAACACTAAGTCAGAGAGAAAATCTGAAGGAAAATTTTAAAGTCATTTAATTGAAAAATAAAAAAAGAAAACATAAAAATTTGTAGGACATAGGTACACAGAGTATTAAGAAAAAAATGATAACTGTAAATGCATACATCGTAATGTCTCAAATAAATTTTTTAAGTTCTACCTAAAGAATGTAGGAGAGGAAATAAGTCAAAAGAAAAGGTAATCAATAAAAATTAGAATAGAAATTCTTGATGTTGAATATATTAAACAATAAAAAACATCAGGGACACAAATAGGTGAGACCAATAATGTTGACAAATTTAGTGATACCCACAAAGAAATGGGGAAGACAAAAACCAATACCATTTATGAAATGGGAATTTATTACAGATCCTAAACACCTCAAAAGGGCAGTAAAGGCATGCTGTAGACAACTTTACATAAACCTGTAATATTGGATTCACCAGACTAATTCTAAACACAAAGTAAAATCAACAACCTTCCACAATTCACTCAGTATGAACTAGATTGTTTGAAGAACCCATAATATTAAGAAAGCTAAATTCATAATGTAATACTCAAAATTCTACCAAACATTTGACTAAGTGCAAATAACAAATCTACGGTCTCAACTAGAAAATAAATAGTAGGAAACCATTCAATCTATGAAGCTAACATTATCCTGACACCAATATAAAAAATAGACAGTTGAAAAAAAATAAAACACTGGAGAGAGAAGGGATGGCTCAGTGGTTAAGGGCAAACATCACCTATACAGAGGACCTGAGTTTGGTCCCCAGTGCCAATGTCTGGGTAGCTCACAGCTGCCTATAATTTTATCTCCAAAGCAGTTTAAGTTTTTTATTTGAGACATTTTAATATATGCAATGTTACTGTTACCATTTTTTCTTAGCACTGCTGTGCTCTCTCTCTTTCTCTCTCCTCTCTCTCTCTCTCTCTCTCTCTCTCTCTCTCTCTCTCTCTCTCATTGATACACTGATCAACTAAGAGATACAGCAGGAGTGCAAGCCTGGTTCAAGGTTTTTTTAAAATTGGATTCAACTCCTTGTCTGGTGCATTAACAGAGCAAAATTCATGGCTTCCGAGGTCCTGGATCTTAAGGGAGAACCTAATACTATTATTCTACTAATGGACATATTGATAAACTATCCTCGAGTTTTTATCTTTATGCCCACAGATGGCATGCCTCAAATCCTCACTAGAGAAATGTTTTACTGTAGATGACAATTAATACAGAGACCCACAATTAATACAGGGACATGAGACAGCTATATAACACCCTCATCCTCACAAGGCTCAGGAGTCATGAAGAAAGAGGAGACAGAGAAATTGTAAGAGCCTGAGATAGTAGACATCTGCAATAAAACATCATTTACTGGATTCAACAGAGCCATCCCACACATGAACCAACAGCTGTATTCAACAGGACCATCACACACATGAGCCCACAGCTGGATTCAACAGGGCCATCACACACATGAGCCCACAGCTGGATTCAACAGGACCATCACACACATGAGCCCACAGCTGGATTCAACAGGGCCATCACACACATGGACTCACAGCTGGATACAACAGAGCCATCACATACATGAACTAACAGCTGGATTAAACAGGACCATCACACACTTGAACTCACAGCTGGATTCAACAGGGCAATCACACACATAAGCCCACAGCTGGATTCAACAGGACCATCACACACATGAGCCCACAGCTGGATTCAACAGAGCCATCACACACATGAGCCCACAGCTGGATTCAACAGGGCCATCACACACATGAGCCCACAGCTGGATACAACAGAGCCATCACATACATGAACTAACAGCTGGATTAAGCAGCACCATCACACACTTGAACTCACAGCTGGATTCAACAGGGCAATCACACACATGAACTTACACACAGCTGGATACAACAGGGCCATCACATACATGAGCTCACACACATCTGGATTCAACAGGGCCATCACACACACAAACCCACAGCAGCTGTGACTACATACATCAAATTAGCTGAAATCCAACCACACACAAGGGTGGAACTCATGAAGTTCTGTCCCTTGATCAGGAGCTATTGACAACTGATGTTCACCAGGGAAGAAAAAAATCAGGTTTCATGAATGGTCCTACACTCATGCACAAGTTTGCAGCACTAAGTAGATTTGATGGGTTTTGAAAAAAAAAAAAAAAAGCACATGAAGTTGTGAGGTTAAGATAGTAAGGTGATAAGGGGAGAAATTTAGGGGTGGAGGTGGAGTGAATGTGATGAAAACACATCATACCCATATATGGGACTCTCAAATAATTTTTTTAAAAATGAGAAGAAATTATTCGAATAAATATCTATAGTTCATTAATGTCAAAAGAATAAAAACGAAATGACAAATGGCCTGTCACCTAATGTGCAAACCATTTGACAGTATTCAACACCCATGATGGTGAGAACCAAAATTCTCAGAAAAAAAAAATGGTTATAGTGGATTCTTAGTTTGGTAAAAAGGTATCTATGAAGTCCCCATATCCGTATTATATTTACTGCAGAACAAATTGAGGCAGGGAGAACTGGGGTGTCACTCTTACTGCAAATGAACATGCTGGTGGAAGGTTCAGCCACAGCAATAAGTCAAGAAAAGAAAATGAATAAAATGAATACACCCTGGAAAGAAAGAAATGAGACTGCCTTTGTTGGAAGATGACACGCCCCTCTACATCCAAATCCCAAAATGTCTGGTTTTGTAAAATGCTAAGACACTCACTAAGGTCTGAAACTGCCCACTTATAAGACAAACAGGCACAAACTAAGTGCATTTGTGTGCATTAGCAATGAACACAAGGATACTGTGCTGATTGATTAACATTGTGTCAACCTGACCCAAGCAAGGGACATTTGGGAAGAAGAAACTGCAATTAAGAAAATACTGGCTGGTGAGAAAGCCTATGAGGCATTTTCTTGATTGATGATTGATGTAGGAGAGCCCAGTGCGTTAAGGTCCTTGCCCACTCTGGAGCAGGAAGTCCTGAACTGTATATGAAACCAAAGTAAGCAAGCCATGGGGAGCAAGCCAGTAAGAAGCACTCCTTCATGACTTCTGCTTCAGCTCCTGCCTCCAGGTTCCTGCCTTGAGTTCCTGCCCTGAGTTCCTTCAATGATAGACTGTGGTGTGGATGAGATAAACTTTTAAAAATTTTTTATTGAGATACAATAGGAAACAAACAAAAACTATGGCAGACACTTCAAAAGAGTGATTCTATTGAAATAAAACACCACCAGTAACTGGAGAATGAAAACCAAGTGACTCTTCACACTTATCAGAGTGGCTGCACACAGCAGCATCTGGTCTCTGGGAAAGTGTCCTTGAGGTTGGTCACTTACACATTCCTGGTATGAACTTAAAATGAGGCAGCTACTCAGGAAAGTAGTTTGGATAGTTTAAAAATTTTTTAAATACCCCAATACCCTGTGACCCAGCAACTTTGCTCCTGGGCTCAGATCCTAGAAACTCCTGTTCACAAATATCTTCAGTAATGTCCCTTATTAAAGACAAATTGTGACAGAAGCTGAGCTACATTCACAGAACCAAATCTACCTCCACTGTTGAGAGAAGCCACTGAACACAGCTGGGATGATTCTCCAGAAAATTACAGTGTGTGGAACAGTGAATTCCAAAAGATTGCATCTGGACAGTCCTGTTTATAGAGCAGATAAACTGTAGGCCCGGGGAACAGAGTGGCCATTTCAGGGGTCAAGGAAAGAAGGAGGAAGAGATCCCTAAAGGGTAATGTCAGAAGTCTGGGGGTGAGAGACCTGGGAATCTGAGCTGTCACACAGGGATGGTTGGATGCTCTTCTTTGACTGCAGAAAGGTCCCATTTGCCGTCCTTACTTAATACAAGATGTTGCCATTATTTGACACTGGGTAGAAATAGCATGGAAACTCTGGGCATTACTTTTTTACAACTGCCCATGAGCCTTTAATTACTTTAAAAATTTAATTAAAACAGGTGACGCTGTGTGAGGATACAATTTATGAAGAGAATGTTGTCAGCTGTGTGAAAGTCTCTGCATTGACATGATGTAGAAGAGACAGTGGAGGTACTGGAGGGTTGCTCAGTGGTTAGGCACACTGGCTAGTCCTGCAGAGACCTGGGTTCAGTGTCCAGAACTTACATGAAATCTTACAACGGCCTGTAGCTCCAGTTCCAGATGGGTCTGATGTCCTCTTCTGGCATCTATGGGCACTCCATACACATAGTGCATATGCATAAATGCTATGAACACCTATGCATATAAGCTAAAACTAAATAAAAGGGAGTGACTCTCAGAGGGAAGATGGGGTCTCAAAGGCAGCTTCAGTGTTGGGTAGCCTGGGTTTGTGACTGCCTTACAATTTAAAGAGCTTCTGAAATCTTCCAACCCCTCTTTTCACACAGTTGCTGTGCTTGCTGGCAAAACTTCTCCACCACCGCCCTTTGTGAGACCCAAGAGAATAAGGGGACATAGTCCGCGTGTGCTTTTCTGTCAAATACCATCCCATGGGGACCTGGCCACATGTGTGTGTTCCCTGCTGGGTCTCTGGTCTACAACACGCTGCTTGGCAGATAGGCCCATGTCGGTCCCCGGCTGAGTTTCTAGCCCTGTGTGGCCTGGTGCTTTTCATTGGCTGCCCCTGCTCAGAGCGAAGTTCTCTGCATTTGTACTTCTCTCAGCTGTCAAGATCCGGCCACCGAGTCTCTTCCTGGTCTAAAGATTTATTCCCTTTGGCTCAGCGGCAGGCTGGTTCTTATCTATATGCAAAGTATTCACAGGAATAGAGGCTGAAGCCAGCCTGTGAGAATGTCACACTCGTGACATCACCCACACAGAGCTGTAGTTCTGATGATCAGGAACAAACTCTACCTGTGCCACTTGCTCCCTGTCTGCCCAAGACCAAGTTCTACTGGGAATAATGCCCACACTTGCCACTCAGTCCCTGGCTCCTAACGGAAGCCCAGGCTGGGGTTTCTTTGTGGATTCCCAGGTCAGATCCGTAGCCACAGTGTCATCACATGGCAGGAAGGGCTCCAAGCTACTTCTCACTTGGAGAGAAAATGCACATTTGAATGTTCTCTCATTTTTTTGGCACACTCTGCTTCTGTGTTGGATAAGAGTTACTTGTGCCTTGTCAACCTTCCCCAGCATGTGACCAAAGCAACGACCTCTGCTCTCCTTCTTACCACCCAAGCTTTCAAGAAAAGGTTTGGTCAGCCAAAATGGCCCTGCGTGGTTGGAGCCAGATCAATGCTATGACTTCCGACCTAGGTAGTGGCAGATCCCTGGCCATGGACATGTGATCTGGGACAGCTGGATTACAATTCAGTGGGAGCCTCCTTGCGTGTGTGAGGCACTGGGTTCAAGCCCCAAAGGGGTCTGTTGGTCTGCAGGAGGGGAACTGTGCAAGAAGCCATGTCAGATGTCCCTGTAAGCTCCTCTGGGGAACACACAATTGGAACCTGGAGCCTGTATGTGCATGCAGAGATGGGGGAGGGGAAGGCAGACAGACAGACAGAGACAGAGACAGACAGACACATAAACAGAGAAAGAGACAAAGGGCACACAGAGGCAGACCTGCACATATTACATACACACATAGAGAGGCAGACAGAGAGAGAGAGACAAACAGAAGGACACACAGAGACAGACAGACAGACACACAAAAACAGAGAGGACACACAAAGACAGATACACACACACACACACACACACACACAGAGAGAGAGAGAGAGAGAGAGAGAGAGAGAGCCTAGTAAGAACTCTGACCATTATCTTGCTGACCTAAAGCCAAAGCTGCCTTGATCAGAGCCTTTCCCACTGTGAGGACCTGAGACGCTTTGTTAGGGCTGGGAGGGTTCTTTCCAGCATGAGTCACTGTCCGCCTCTCTTCCTTAATTAGTGCTCAGGGACTTGCTGTTGTAACTCTAGTGAAGTCCACAGAAATTAATCAAAGAATATCTTAGACCTGAAATAGAGCGAGAACGGCCACCAGGTCAGACCAGCAGGCACTGGGACCTGCATGGCCCAGCACTCCCCTAGAAAGGGAGCTTCAGCTGCCCGTGTGCTCAGCACTCCCTGCCCTGGTACTTCCCTCCTCAGGGCTCGCTTTCTGGACGGCTTTCTACTTGTTTTTCCAACTATGGCAATTTCTCAATCTACTACATACCACAATCCTCAATAAAAACGGTTCTCATGGAACCCTGGTCCCGAGGGCTTGGCCACGTACTGCTTCTTGGATGTGGTCCCTGTGAGTCTACACACTCTGGGATGCAAAGCACAGGAGGGCTTCTGTCCACATTTACATAGACCCCACCCTTGCTGGCCTCCAGAAGATCAGCCAGTCTCACAGGTGCCAAAACCGGTGGCTGGCCTGGGAGGTTCACAGCAAGAAGGTTCCGTGGTTCCAGCTAGTCCCATTGCACTTAAGAGGCTGAACATGTAGTAGATCCACATCCAGAACTTGCTAGAGAACAGACGCACAATTGTAGACCCACAGACTAGGAAGCTGTCTCAGCACCTCCAGCAACCATCCCAGTAGGCCACCCATAACTTATAGCACCCAGGCAAGAAGGCCCCACTCCACACCCAGCCCACAGCTCAGGGTCTAGCCTGATCACCCACAGTGCCCAGACCAGGATGTCTAGAAGCACCTCTCCCACTAAACTGAAGCCCTCCCGGACAGTGCCACTCTATCCATTTCTTAGCCTCAGCAGATCACAGACCTAGGGGAGTCAGAGCACAGACACATGGGCATGTGGACTGGCTTATCCTGCAGAGACACTGTCATGACCATGCTGCCCTTTCTCTATAAGGCAGACTCCAGGGGAGCAGAGGGGAGGAGTGTGAAATGCCGACAAGAAAGGAAGGTGCTCCCATAGAGCCACAGGGGATGACCAGAAGTATAGAGTCCAGACAAAAAGACCTGCCCCCTCACGGGGTCTCTAAGATAAGTCCGCATGGCCTTAGGATCTGCCATGAACTGACACTATCTTCAGTTGAGTGTCGAGCTTTCTGGAAGTCGTAGAAGGGCTTTCTGCAGTGCAAGTCTGCTGCCTATGTGCACGCGCCATCCACAGGGTTAGGCTGGGTCCGTGGGGAAAATGACAGGCTTTAGAGGATGCATTGAACAAGGTTCCTAGATGGAAATGACAGCCAATGGCCTATGGGGTCGCTCTGGGCAAACAGGTGAGCCGCTTGGGGTGCTGAGTTTACTACCAGGACTTTTGCAAAGGAATAAACAAGCCCTAATTTAGGAGAAGGAGACCAGGTCCTAATACTAGGGTTATTTATTGCATAAACATGGTAATCTATGAGACAAGGGAGAGATGTTTATGTCCTAGAAACACTCTGGTGACAGGCAGAACAAGAGACAGAAAAGAGACACACTCAACTGAGCCCCTGCCCTCATCCTTGCAGATGTCTATGGATAGGAAGCCTAGATGCCTGAGACTCACAGCCACACCTACCGTGCCTTCAGCTGCCTTCTCTACCCTTTGCCTGCTGCTATTTATTAATTTAAAAGCTTGTGATCTGACATCCCTTTCTGATTTTTTTCTCACATGTGTGTTTGGCGCATGAATACATGTTGTGGGTATGTGTGTGTGTGTGTGTGTGTGTGTGTGTGTGTAGGCAAGAGGAGAATGTCAGGTGTCTCCCTTTATTAGTCTACACTCTATTCCATTGAGAAGATCCCTCTGAACTCAGACCTCCTGTTTTGTTTGTTTTTTTTTTTTTTTTTTTTTTTTCACCTAGGCTGGCAGCCAGCAAGCCCCGGTGATCTTTCTGTCCCTCCTGTTACCCCAGCACTTTAATGGCTATATACTTGTAAAGTCATTTCCTGACAAGATCCAGTCACAGATAGGATAGGATGGGATGGGATGGGATGGGATGGGATGGGATGGGATGGGATGGGATGGGATGGGATGGGTTTCCTCACCTTTGTCCAAGTTCAGAGCTTATCTTCCACAGAGACATGTTTTCCACCCAGGTATATGGGCAGTGTCTGGATATAGCTTGTCTCCAGTGAGTGAAGCCAGGGGTACTGCTGATCTGTCTGCAATGCTGGGGTGCACGTCTCCAATCTTTAAGGGCATTGGCCTGGTTGCCCAAATTGTTATCTCTAAGCCTAGCTCACTGCTCCAGGCTGACCTACGTTGAGAACAGAGAGCTGTTCCGGAACCTTGCTGGAGGGACACGAGCAGACGTGGCTGGACAAAGGGCAATGAGCAGGAAAGCTAAGCTCTGTCTCTGCCCTATTCACTCTTACTGCTCTGAAGAGACACTATGACCAAAGCAACTCTGAGAAAGAATTTAATTGGGGCTTGCTTATAGTTTAGTCCCGTATCGTCACGGTGGGAGCACAGTGGTCTGCAGCAGTATCGACGCTGGAGCAGGAGCTGAGAGTTTTACATCCTGACCCACAGGAAGCAGGCAGAGAGCCCCTGGGCCTGGCATGGGCTTTGGAAACCTCAGCGCCAACCCCCTCGATGCGCTTTCTCCAAGGCCGCACCTACTCCAGCACGGCCACGCATTTTAATCCTTCTCAAACAGTTCACCAACCAGATAAAGCATTTAAATATATGACCCTATGGTGGGCATCCCCTTTCCAATCACTACACAGACATCCCATAAAAATCTAAATCCAAACAGGCGTTGGAGTGCAATTGACGAATGTTTAGGAAATAGGAACCAGGAAGAGGGCAGCTCTCGCACGGGTAGTAAATGAACACACATCAAAAATGTCAACCAAGGAGAACCAGAGCCAGAGCTGCCAGCCACTCTGACCACAGCACGGGAGACATGCCTCAGCCGAGAACACACTGACGAGATGCCCTTTCATGCCACATTAAAGTCACATTCCTGGGAAACAAACAGAACAAGGAGTGGACAAAGCTTGTGGTGACATGGTTTAGGTTGGAAGATTTTAAAGTTATACACCAAGATGAAGCTTTGGTCACAGCCATGAGTAGAGGGATTTCCGGGGCTTTGAGTGCTTTCCTTAGCAAAACAAAGAATTAAAAGAAGAAGAAGAAGAAAAAGAAGAAGGAGGAGGGGAAAGAAAGAAATAAAATGAGCCAACAAATTCCATCCTCTATGACCTTAGACAGTCTAAGGAATCAGATGAAAAAATATAACCAAGTACAGAGGCCTTTAAACATAAAGAAGACTCAGCCAGTTACTGCAGCCAAGAGCTCATCCAAAGGAAATAAATTAGGGAATTCGGGACTAATCTTGAATGGGGCCTCTGACCCACAGCCCTGGTGACACAGGGGCCTGGTCGCATCTGGGGTGAGGGGCACTCGCTCCTGCATTGCGGGCAGGTCTGCAGCACTCTGACTTCACTGTCTGGGGACAAATCTCCAGACACCATTCACACCCCTGCAGAAACCAGGTCCTCTGCTGAATTAAGCTCAGCATAAAGATAAAGAAGCCCATACCATGTGTTGCTCATCAGAACAACCTGACCTAGTTGAGAAAAGGACTTTAGAAGTCACCTTGTTTATTCGTTGGTTTGTTTTTGAGGCATAGTCTTTTATAGTCCAGGCTGGCCTGGAATTTGCAATCCTCCTGCCTCGGTCTTCAGAAAATTGGAATTATAGGTGCATACCACCACATTCTGCTCGTGCTGAAACAACGTTTGAGATACACGTCATGGAGTCAGAAGGTTCGGGAAAGACTTCAGGGATTAGGGAATTGGCAGGATAGACAAGAGCTTTTGCTGAGTAAGCATGGAGATCTGAGGTCATGAGACGCTGTCCCCACCATGAGCGTTGCTCCGATGGTGATGGCCTGGCTCCTCCCCATCATCTTATCTGGGTGGAAGGAAATTTGTATGCTGAGTATCTGGCAGACTTTCCAGCACAGTGTGGTGGTGCCCTATGAACCACCTGAGGTCAGCTCTGACTATACCACCATCCACTACAAGTACATGTGTAATAGCTCTTACATGGTGGGCATGAACCGCCAACCCAGCCTTACCATCATCACACTGGAAGACTCCAGTGGGAACCTTCTGGGACGGGACAGCTTTGAGGTTCGTGTTTGTGCTGCCCTGGGAGAGAATTTCTGAAAAAAGGAAGAACGTTACCCTGAGCTGCCCCCAGGAAGTGCCAAGAAAGCACTGCCTACCAGCACAGGCTCCTCTCCCCAGCAAAAGCAAAAACCACTTGATGGAGAATATTTTAGCCTTAAGATCCATGGGCGTGAGTGCTTCGAGATATTCTGAGCGCTAAATGAGGCTTTGAAATTAAAGGATGTCTGTGCTGCAGAGGAGTCAGGGGACAGCAGGGCTCACTCCAGCTACCTGAAGACCAAGAGGGGCCAGTTTACTTCCTGTCATAAAAATCCAAAGATCAAGAAAGTGGGGCCTGACTCACAGTGACAGCCTCTGCATCCTGTCCCCGTCACCAACCTCTCCCTCCCCTTTCTTGCCATTTTATAACTTTAGGACTTGTTATGAGAGCTGATGAAGCAATGCTGGTCCCTTCCACTGCCGTTTTTACCTTGTAGCTAGGGCTCAGCCCCCTCTATGAGTACTGGTTCCTGGCCCTGGTTGAGAAGTAGGTTGGTAGTTGCAAGGTCTCTGCTGACCCAGTGAAATGTTGTCCAGTCAGTTGTTAGACCCTGGCACCTAAAATGAAATTTCACCCTACCCCACACCCTGTAAGATTCTATCTTGGGTGCACATAGGATCTATATCCTCCAAGATCCACTTTCCTTCCACTCTGCAAAGCCTGTCTGCATTTATCCATCCCCCACCCTGTCTCCCTCCTTTTTTTTTTACCCCTTCTTATATATCAATTTCTTATTTTACAATAAAATTTTGTTATCAAAAAAGAAAGGAAGGTAGGAAGGAAGAGAGAGAGAGAGAGAGAGAGAGAGAGAGAAGGAAGGAAGGAAGGAAGGAAGGAAGGAAGGAAAGAAGGAAGGAAAAGGAAAAGGGTGTCCATGTTAGAGCCCTTTCTGAGAACCAAAAGCATGGAACATGTAGGAAGAGGCAGAGAGTGAGGAGAAGGAAGACATCATAGAATAGATCTATCCAACCATTAATGCAGACGAAGGGAAAAATCCATGACTCAGCATGCAGTTGGAGTGTAGGAAATCAAGACAGCCAGAGTTCACTGTGCGCTGAGCACTGTGCATTTGTGACTTGTCTTGGTCTAAGAACAATAGTGTCAGACCCACACGAACCAGCTGTGTCACTCGGTTCAGAGATGGCCGAGGCAGGAAATCATAGTGTCTTGGCCAGTATGAATCCCAAAGCCTGAAGAGCCTGGAGTTGTGGCTAAGAAGCAAGGAGTTCGACCAGCTCTGGGAGGAGGCGAACAGAACCCAAGACACTGGGTGTATAGGTTTCCTGGGCCCCTAGCCACCGGAAGTCCTGTACAGAGTGAGGGCAGGCGTCTGACTCCTAGTAGCAGAGTGCTCCAGGATAAACGAGATGTGAAAAGGGTCAGCCATAGCTCATGAGGCTCATGAGGTTTGGGTCCTGAGGGCAGATGGGACGGGTCAATCTTCTAGAAGGCTCTAATGCCTGAGTAACCGTTGACTGAAGAAAGGGTTAAGTTTGTTTTAGGGGTGAACAATTATTCTCCCCCTCCACCGTATATGACAAAAACTACACTGGAAATACAGGCGGAGAAGGAGAATAATGTAACCACTTATCTCTCATTGGGACAAAGACGGCAGAGCCCGAGGTGACACAAGGAAAATCAGTAGCTGGTGGCCTCTGGCTTGTATGAGCCATTAAGGCTACTCTAATGTCACCAGCTGGGGTCCCCTTGAATACTAAGGACAGGAAGAAATGCAAGAAGGAAGAGCCTTGCTCTGAGACGTGGACATGAGACCAGCAGTGTTAGAGGTCAGAGTAAGAGAGAGGTTGGTTCAACAGCAACCTTGGGGAGGTCACGGGGTGGCCTTGTGAGCCCCATGATGGGCTGGGCTTTATGAGCTCTCACACAGGCCTGAATGATGCTGATAAGCACACAGACGGGCTCTATAAAGTCCAATAGCAATAAGATAAAGTAACAGAGGGGAAAGGCAGACAAAGGGGGCTGCTCCACTCACTCACAGACAAATGTGGTAGGATCATGTAAAGATGGAGTTCCCAGGGGGTAAAAATGAACAGGAAGCCAAAAGCTGTGCTAAAAGGCTCCAATGCCTGAGCAACTGTCGATGAAAAAAGAGGTTAAGTTTGTTTTAGGAGGTAAATAATTCCTCCCCCATCATACATGATGTAAACTAAACTGGAAATACTGATTGGTTACCTAGCTCAGGACCCTTTCGGAACCCAGGCAAAGCTGGTGGAGATGCCAGGGCCCTGGCTCCAGCAGGAGACACAACGGGTTAGAGAGGAAGTCCTTCTCTGACCATCAGGAGTGCAAAGCTGTGTGGAAGCCCACATACAGCAGCACACCCCATGAGGATGCCAGATGGTTCATGGAGGACCACACGGGAGGACGTCTTTCTTCCATTCCGTGGTACTCAGCATTGCTTTTTGACAAAACAACTCAGTGATGAGACCATGCCATGCTAGGTTGAGCCTTGCTAAAGGTTTTGCTTTAGCATTCCCTATTTCTTCCTGGCATTTCCTTGGATGGCTGTGGGCTTTCAGCAGTCCTGACTCCATTTTTTAAAGGGTTTGATAACATCAGCTAGCTCTGAATGTCATACAGAACTCAAAGGCTAGGTCCTCAGCTACGGAAGAGAGGTCTGTCTGTGGAACTGACTCACAAAACCATGCAACTGAGAATCCTCACAGCAGCTGTCTGTAGATTAGAGACCCTGGAGTGTTGCATGGCTTGGCCCAAGAACAAAAGTGTCAGACCCACAGGGACCAGCTGTGACACTCTCGGTTCAGAAGTGGCAGAGGCAGGAAATCATAGGGCCCTTGGCCAATTTGAATCCTAAAGCCCCAAGGGCCTGGGGTTGTGACTTCTAAGAAGCAAGAAGTTCCTGCCAGCTCTAGGAAAAGTCCAAGCAACTGCATGAATCGGTTCTTTCTGTGCTCCCAGCCACCGGAAGTCATACAGAGTGACGGAAGGTGACTCTGACAGAGTCTTCTGAGCTTCCTTCTGATTCCAACACATACATGCCACTGGGTCCTCTTCCTAAGCATGGCTGCTTCCAGTCCACTGCTAACACCTGTTGGGGACAGTCACACAGAAACAAAAAAATGAGGGCAGTGCTCATTTCCGGGGCACAGCCATCTGCTGCAGCCTCTGGAGTTATACAGTGTGAGGCACCAGAGCTTCTGGGAGCTCAGGGTTGTTGTCATCTGCGAGTAAGGAAAAGAAGAAGCCCCCATTACACAGCATGATCCCAAGAAGGAAGGGCAAGCACAGGATCTGAAAGTACACAGTGGGCTTGCACACAGAGAAAGATGCTCTAAGGGGTTTTGAGACATAGGCCAGAGGAGCGGCTAGAGGTCCAGAGTCATAAAGATGATGTGCAGACATTTAGTCATTGGGAATGACAGATGGATACCAGAGAACATTTGCGGCAAAAGCCATTGCTGGATTGGCCTATGTGATCTATTGAGGTGGGGGAGGGGTGTCATGTCTGTGCTAGACAAGGCTTCAGAGTGAGGTCAAGAAATCTTAAAGGAGAGAGGTGGGTTCTTACGGTCTAGCTCTGCTGCTTTCTGCCAGGGTATTCTTGGGACCAATTCCCAGCCTCAGAGCATTGCAAGGAGTATATTCACACATCCGTGTTACTGTATCATGATGCTTTTCCAGAATGAACATGGGCTGACCTGACTGGGGTGGACTCTGCCAGGAGCTGCCAGCCAGAAACCCACCAGACTCTTGGCTACAAATTCCATAGAGCCTGGATACCTTCCCTTCCCACCAAAGTCCTTTCAGCTTTTTAGTTTCTAATGCAGTGCTGGAGGGGGCTGCATGCTGACCATTCTAACCTCACTCTTGGCTCTCTCTGGGCTGACATACAAGTTGTTGGTTTTCTTCTGTGCGAAGGTTTCCCTTGTCCTGTGCTTTAATTGATTCAGCCTTGGGTCAGGGATCTCCAGGGAAACAGAATCAATAGATTGAATGCACATTAAAGGGAAATTTAATAATGGCTTATACAAAGAACCCCAATAGTGGCTTTCTCATCAAATACCTGGTAGTTTCTCAGTATTTGAAGCTCAGTGCCTCAGCTGTTCCAGTGTGACTCTAGAAGCCTGGAGGATTCCCTGAGAACAGGTAGTTTTCAGTCTGTTTTGAAGACTGAAGGAGTTGGCTTAGTAATAGCCAGCAAAGAAAGCAGCAACAGCAGCAGAGTAGATGAAATTGCCAGCAAACGTGTAGGCTGAGCAGGAAAACAAAACACTTTCCTTCTCACACATCCTATTCTCTGGGTTGCTACCCAAAAGTGCTGCCCAAACTTAGTCTGGGTCTTCCCACATCAATAAGAGGTGTCAAGACACACTCCCATAGATTGTCCCACAAGCCAACTTAATCTAGATATTTCCCCATTGAGACTCTTCCAAGGTCATTCTCAATTGTGTCAAACTGACAAAACTAGCGACTGCAGCCTCTTCCGCCAAACACTGTAAAGGCTTGCCTGTTGAAGGACAATGGTAGGAAGCTATTAAAGTCTTTGATTCCTATAATTAAACCATTATGTTTACAAATTCAGGAAACTGCATTTATATCACCTTGCTGCAGCAAATGTGACACCCTTGAGTCTGAGCTGAGGTTTTCAGGGGCTGCGTTCTCTGGCCTTGTGTGGTATGAGGCGTGTGCAGTGGCAAGGGTGCATAATGAGTTCAGAACCAAGGCAGCAATAAAGTCCTACATCACACCATGGTAAGCACTGCATTTATTACAAGAATTGGGCTTTGGATTACTTCTTAATCACTGTGCACCAAGGAAAGCATACATTGTTGCCAATTTGTACATTGAGGAATGCATACATTGTTGCCAATTTGTACATTGAGGAATGCATACATTGTTGCCAATTGGCACATTGAAGAAAGCATACATTGTTGCTAATTTGTGAACTGAGGAAAGAGTACATTGTTACCAATTTGTGAATTGAGGTAAGTGTACATTGTTACCAATTATGTATTGAAGAAAGCATACATTGTTACCAATTTTTCATGACAGCATTCTCTATCTGACTCTACTTTAAAAAAGTAGTTAGTGTAAGAGGATAGTTTACATCCCAGAGACTGTAGACTTTGTAACTGTTTTTTTCTTTTACATAAAATTTCATTTTAATAGAAAATTTAAATGTATGAAGTAATGAGTTGTTCCAAATTGAACAGCTGGAGATCTAAGTGTACCTGGAAGTGCTGAGAAAAGGCCAGAGGCCAGCCTAGATCCCATCCTTGAACTCATGGATAGAGGTGCTAAAGGTCAGAATGGAATTCAAAGGAATTGTGGGAATCTCCAAGGTCATTCCTGTTGCTCTCCTTTCTCATGCTCTGTATACACATATAAGCTACACAGTGTCAGTTCCTCCCTGGACATCCTCCTTGCTCCCCAGGCCCTCCTGATAGTACCACAATATGGATGGCAAGCCCATGCACCTGTACCTGGCCTTGAGTCTCAGCCTTGCTCTTTAGCTCTCACGTGGCCAGTGTTTGAAGTAGAACAGGGATGGGGGCAGCAACGGCTACAAAAAAGACAAGTAAGGCAAGGTGACATCCAAGAGATGGCAGCTGGCAGGGAGGGCCAATCTATGGGGGTTGTGGGGTCAGGGCAGAGACAAGGAACCCTCTTTTCTGAGAGCACCATTCTCCATCTCTCATCAGCTGGCTTTGGGCATCCTGAGGTGGTTTTCCACCTCCATAGCCTCCTTATCAAAGTGCTCACAGCACAGAGTGAAACAGACCATCCTGTCAACAAAAGCACTGAACCGAGGAGCCATGAGAGGATTACTAGACATCCTTCTCCCCAACCTGTGAGATCTACATTCAAGCAGGGGGTGATGGTATTTCAGTTGGGGTGCTGTGTTTGGGCATCGGATGAACCTCTCCACCTCCACCACAGCCAAGCACCATTCTTAGTCATGGCACTGCCATCTTCAGTCTTGGCTCTTCCCGCTGTCATAAGAAATGAGTCTTGTCTTCCGTCTCCTTTTTTTCCTTTTCCTTCCTCTACCCTTCCTTCTTTCTCCCTCTCCTGCTCCTCATTCTTTTTCTCCTTACTCCCTTCCCTCCCCCTTCCTTATTCCTTTCCAACTTACAAGTTTTCTACTGCCCTTCAGCATATATTTGGTGATCCTCTCTGGAAGGCCAGGGTGTTTCCCTACAAGTCTGGTGGGCTGTTTTGCAAGTGTCTTGTTAGTTGTTTTTGCAGACCCCTCCTTCCATGGGGTTGTAGTTTTCTGTGCTGTCTTTGTCAGTTTTGAGAATTAAGGTGTAAAAGGCTGTGAGGGTCAGTCTTGTCTTCTTGTGTATTTTAGATTATGGTCTAAACGTTGGGATTTACACCCTGTTAATAAAATAATTTAGCCCAAACTATTTTCTTGTGCACAGTTTTGAATGTTTTCTTTTACATTTTTGTTTTGTCAAGTCTGTTTGGAAATGTATGTTTCTGTCTTAAGATAATCACTCCTTCCACTAAGACTTAAACATGCTCAGCTTATTACTCCCCATCGTTTTGGGGCAACTCTCTAGTCTCCATTCTGTGTGCCCGGGTTTCTCTCTGTTAAAATAAGGCAAGGGAGTCAGGGAGATGCCTCTGTTGCTGATGTCTTGCCATGCAAGCATGAAGACCTCGGTCTTGTCCTCCAAAACTCACATAAAATAGCCTGACATGGCAACACCCACCTGATATTCCAGGACTGGAAAATGGGGACAGTACTGGGGTGGCAGCCAGCCACCCCAACCTACACAATGAGCCCCATGAGGAGACCGTGAATTAAAAGGCAAAGTGGCCAGCACCGGAGGAGCCACACGTGGGGTAGACCTATGACCTCCATGGGTACTCACATATGTGTAGCATGCCACACCAAATGAGCTGAAATGAGTGAAGTTGATTCTCCACTGGCTTAACTGATCTCATTTGGAAGACAGAACTTCAGAATCTACCCCATAACACGTATTTCTCCCTAGAACTTCTGCACACATTATGGCTCTTCATGTTTATGGTTTTTGCTCTCAGCTAAGTGTTTAGCATCTGTATTTCAGGTCTCCTTTCCTTGGGGTGTGGGGTATTTAAGTTGCAGGATTTCCAATTTAACTATTTACATGGTGAGCCTTGGGGTTCCAAGGGGACATGGTTGGGTGGTTTATACATCACCATCACTATGTGAGTCTGCACCCCAATGCTCCCACCTCAGTGGAGGCAAGCCCATAGCCACTCATCTGAATGAAGGACTACCTTCCTATAACCATAGTTAGCATTTGTTAGGTCTGTTTACCTGATGGGTCTCCAAAACTAGAAGAAGTAGTGAACACATTGGACCTTAAACTGTCCACACAGTGACCAGCACGTTCACCCCAATAATAACAACTTCTTGGTTCATCTGGTATCAAGTTACCACATGTGCCGTCTGGCTTACTCTTCAAAGCAGCCCTCAGAAGTTAATACTCCTTCAGTCCCATAATTTTACAGGAGAAAAAAATCATGGGGGATTACAAGCCCCTAGTTAGTAGAAGAGTTGAGCTTATGACTCAAGCACACATCAGTTCTAGCCCTGACCTGTTCCGAAGTTTGTGTAGTGAGTGGAGAGGACGTGAGCTGGTGGGTTACACGGGGATGCTAAGGAGAGATGCGACAGTTCTGGGTCTTTCTCCCAAATGGAATGAAAAGACATAGGACAGTGGCTATCCATCCTTGAAGGAAGAAGAGGAGGAAGACAGGAGCAGGACAGGGAAGCAGTGGAAAGGGAGGCATTGAGGAGAAGGGGCGTTCCCTGGCAGCTTCAGCAGCTAAAGTCAGTGAGCAAGTCCCTCCCACAAGCCTTGGCATAGCCTTTCCGCTGACAGTGACTTTAGGCTTCTATTTACCCATTGTCTGGTCCCTTTATCACAGCAGTCCCAAGGCACTGTGTGGTCTATCCAAGTCGTACCCCTAACCTCCGACTCAGCCACACAGTATGTCCCGATCTCAGGGAGGTTCCTTCCCAGACATCGGTGTGCAAGTCCCATTCCCCCCTGCAAGCTATCTGTCCACCCCCCACCAGGACCTGCTTCTCTCCCTGTCCACCATGCCACCCACAGTTGCTCTGCTCCCTGGTGCCTCTCCCTGCCCCTCACCTGCCAGCCTCAGAGCACACCTGCAGCTCACTGGTCCTCCTTGAGGCTTGTTCCCAGAACATAAACTCCCTCGGGACAGGGATCCGGTCTGCTTCACCGCCCTCAAGGACTGTCCCACGTGCCTGGAAGAAGGTTTGGCTCTTGGCATGTGCACAGTAAATATTGGTGAATGAGAGGGTGAGAAAGTCACAGGCTGGGGGAGAATGCAAAGAAGGGGACGGCAGCAAGGAATCCTAATGGTTAGTGCTGGAGATACAGTTCTGATGGGTCCGACGAGGGTCTCTGGCCTCTGACCTTTGACTTGAGTGCCCCTCTCACCTTGCTGCCTGTGGCCACAAGGAGCCTGCAACCACAGACTGATCCATGGCTCTGGCACTCAGAAGAAAATCCCCCATTCAAAATACCCACTTGTTTTTCGTATGGATGAGTGTCAAATATTAAGTGTAAGAGCAGATGAGAAGACATGTGATGTTTTCTCAGTAAATACCTAGTGAGCCGGAGTGGCCTCTGTGCCCGCTGACCTGCAAGTGTAATGGCCCCGAGGGCTCCTTACACAGAAATAACGCACTGCGAATGCATGCTGCTGCTGGGGACCTGGCTCTCGGGGGCTGCTCTTCTGTCCCATTAATTACTGCAGCGGAGGAAATGAGGTCAGGCCTCCCACCAAGGCGATGGGACTCGAAGGGCCGCTCGACGGTTCCTCAGGAAGGCGTTTTTCTTACCCGCACAGCGTCACCATCTCAAGCCAATAAATCCTCTTAAAGCAAAGGCAAAGGGGGAGGGAGGAACTCTATGGAGAGGGGCTGTGTTTGAGTCCCTACACAAAGGGTCTCCATGCTCAGGAGCAGGAACTGCCCACAACTCAGGCTTCCAGGGTTCTGGCCAAGGGCAGGGTTGCTGGGACCAGATTACGGTAGTATGAGGGCTTCTATGTAACATGAGCAGACAAGGACTCCTGCAGAACAAGACATACACACATACCACACACACATATACATACACATACACACACATACCACACACACACACACCACACACATACCACACACACACACACATACATACACACACACATGCAAACACCACACATACACATACACACACATACACACATACATACACATACATACACACATATATACACATACACACACATACACATACCACATACCACACACACACAAACATACATACACACACACACATACACATACACACACATACATACACACACATACACACACATACATACACACACATACCACACACACATACACATACATACACACACACCACACACACACATACACACACACCACACACACACACATACACACACCACACACACATACATACACACACATATACACACACTCACATACACATACATACACATACACACACACATACATACACATACACACACATACCACACACACCACACACACACATACACATACATACACACACACCACACACACACATACACACACACACCACACACACACATACACACACATACCACACACACCACACACACACATACACATACATACACACACACCACACACACACATACACATACATACACACACACCACACACACACATACACACACACACCACACACACACATACATACATACACATATACACACACATATACACACACACATACCACACACACACCACACATATACATAAACCACACACACACACATACATACACATACACACACATACATACACACACATATACACACACTCACACACACATACATAAATACACACACACACACATACACACATACCAGTGAGTGGGCAGCTGGGTGGTAGCTCCACCCCCCCCCGAAGCTCATAGGGGTGTCTGCCTATAGTCTGCAGCCCCCTACCTCGAGCGGGTCAGATAAATGAGTAGCTTCTACCCTGTGTACCCCAAGGTCTCTGGAGCTCCTACCAACAATGCCCTCTTTTCAGGGACAATAAACTCCCTAGCATCAGGTAATGTGGAGCCCAAGGTCAAGCAAGACTGTCATGAATCCTTGGTGACAGGCATTTTAGCGGTCTCCCTCCCTGTTTAATGACAGCTCTGGCCTGGCTCAGAGGCCACCCAGAACATGTTCCACTGTCAGCTGCTTCCTGCGTTTTCAGAGCTTCAGGGACCAGGGCGAAGATCAGAGAATGACAAGTGTCAGCAAAGATTCTTGTCTCGGGGTTCAGACAGACATCTTGGTTTCATCTGTGGGCTCCCCTTAGTGAGAGGCAGGTGGGAGCCAATGGGACCTGCCACAGAGCCTGCGCATATGCATGGTCCCAGACTGGGGTGAGTTGTTCCTTCTCTGTGACTGAGGTCTTTCCGCTCCAGAGTTTGTTGGTGGCCTCTGGCCCCTGATCATGCTGGAGTGCCACATTCCCACAGCATCCCTTCACCCACTCTGTCCCCTCCATGCCTTCTGCCCTGGCCGATACCAGGTCATGTCTTCCGGCAGGCTGTTGTCCTTGCTCTGTGCTCTACAGGCAGGTTAGTATTTCCTTTACCCAAGGTAAGTGACAGCTGACGATGCTGCCATTTCAATCCAGGGACAATTCTGCACTTGCCAACTCTCCGGCAGCTCACCGCGCCCCTCCCCACACTCGCATAGATGTGAGATCCAGAAGGTGTTTGCTTAAACCCCTGACCTACATTCTCCATCACGCAGTCATCCAACCTGGAAATGGCTGGGCAGCCACATTGCCAACACAAACAGGGCTGCGCTGTGCTGGGCTCTTGGTGACTCTCCGCCCCTCCCACTTTCTCTGCCTGCCTGGGCCACACACCCATCAAGCAGGAGGAGGGCATCTCCACTCCGATACCCTCCCAAGGACTGCAGGTCTGGCTGACTTCTTTACAGTGGCGTCTCTAGAGCCTGGCTCTGCCCTAAACATGCAAGTACCTCTCCCAAGGGCAGGAAACCTCATGTTTCTGCTCCAGCATTCAAAGCAAGCTGGGGCTTTAATAAAGGGGTGTGGCCTTGGCTTAGAGGATGGAAGGATTTCCAAACTGGCCTGGAGATGGACCTGATCCTTCTGATCTTTGGCCACCTCACTGATACCTCAATGAACCAAGGTTCAAGGTTTAATAACATACACAAAATAATGGCTTAGGGCCGAACATTCCATAAAGACTCACTCTTCCAAAATAGACAGGGGGAGGCAGCTAGAGGCTTTGTACCCCTGCCTTGTGGCTTTCAGGGGACCCCAGGCCCTGCAAATCTCTGGTTCCAGTGTAAAAAGGGGTCATTTAGCATTGTTCTGATCAGCCTGACTGGGCCTAGGAAATAAAAAAGCAAATACAAGAACATGAAATCTGATAGAGAAGCTCATGTGTTTGTTATGTAGCGTTGAAGAAGGGCTGGGACTATTTCAGGTAGCTGTATATGGAGGTGATTATATTATACAGAAGCAAGGAGTCAAGGTTATTATACACAGCTGAACAAGGAGGCAGGTTTTGCTAATCTCAAGGGGAGCAGTATCTATAAGAAAGCTGTCCACGGGCTATAAACCTCCTAGCGGGGAGAAAGCTATGGTGGACATTTTCTGTAAACACTATCAGCATCTACACTCCAACCTGAGGAAGGCTTTGCCACTTCCACGGGGCTGAGGCATTAGGGGTCCTTGAGATGGCTGTGTCAACATGTCAACTGCACACATGCACTCAGGACTTCACCATGCAGTCTCTCCCCTTGATAGGGAGCTGTGAGAACAGGTAAGAAAATGGTCATAGTACAGGGGGGTTCCTGCTGGGCTTTTCTCTGCAGATATGGCAATCCCAGGAGAGCAAGAGTTTTGTAACCCTCAGCTCCTTCCCCTAAGCTGTGCACACACTAGGGAACTTCAGGGGCCTGAAGTCTGTTACTGACCAATAGCCACTGTTTCCAGGAGTCCTGGGAGGATGGCTCCATAGTCAGAGCCTTCCTTTTATGTCCCCATCTGGCACCCAACTTTAAGATCTCTTTTACATAGTCCCTAAGACAAGACCATTTGACCTCCCAGCTTCTCAAAACACCCTGGCAGCTCCCTGGCTGGAAACCCAGTGGCACTAAATAGAAATTTATGTGACAGGCCTCAGGGGGAAAGCCCAGAGGAGTTTGTTTAAAAGTAAATTCATCAAGCCAAGCTGAGTCAGGGTCTGACCTACAACCTCTGCTGACCCTCCCCAGTGAGGGGGAGAGCACCCAGCTACATCAGCAAGCCACACCGGGGTATCACTGTAGACTCCAGTTTCCTTTAGCCAGCAGGAGATTGGCACCAAGGTGACTGTAGCCCTCCACACTTCAGGTTCCTTGGTTGTCGCCTGGAGCATCTCCAGTTCTCACTGTCTGCATTCCTGCTGTCCTCACGGAGCTACCCCACCTTTTCCTCCCAAGCTTTCCCTTATCCTGGGTACCTACCTGCCCAGGTAAAACTCTGCTCAGCCCAAGGAGCAGAGACCATCTTTCTTGCTCTGGTTGTCAAGAGCAAATGCATGTGTGTGTCTGCTTACCTGTAGGTAACCAGCCTTGTGCTGAAGGAAATACAATACTTCCCATGGCCCCAGGCCTATTTTTATTACTGGTGACACGTGAATGCCTAGAAAGGATGGTTTACACCTGTGTGTCCCAGGCTTCCAGAACTAGGAGCATCAGAACAGCTCTGGGAGATGCCAGAGGGAGAGAGCCTGGGAGCTTCACACCCCGGAAGTTGGCCCCAGTACTCCTAACCCACTTTTCTTTCCCCTTTGTTCATGGGTTTCCCCAACATCTTTGCTCTGGCCACATGAATTTCATGCTTCCTTTCAGTACCCCATACCACCTTCTGTTGATGTTCCCAAGACCAATGCTGTCCAGTCATGCCACGACCAGGGCTAATGAACCACCAGCGTGGGGCATCGAGGAATCCACAGACAGCTGGCTGCTCTCACCTTGAGCACTAGAAAGGGATGAGGGGTGAGGTAGGTTGGGGTGCTCCTGGCAGGGAAGAGATGGGAGGGCAAGTCTCAGACCTTGGGTGTGGACCTAGGTAGGATTTTTCCCATTCTGCAATTCTAGGGCTTTACAGACTAACGTTCCAGTCATTGTTTCTCCAAGAACATCAGTCTGCTTGGCCCAAGCCCTCTGCCACCGCCTGGAGTCTGCCCAGTTTTCTTAGCCATCTCTAAGCCACCCTTTAATGATGCAAGATGCACCGGGCCAGACTGACCCACCTTGTGTCCTCTGCCCCTTTGTATCACCTGCTCTGTTGCAGCCAGAGACCGGGGGCTAGGTGGCCCCATAGATTGTTGACCATGTCGGCCACACTGAATTCTCCTCTGCCATCTGGTGGCTAAAGTTTGCAACTGCTGTCATTCTGTGACTGACCTGGAGCTGACCACTTGGGCAACTCCCAGGTTCCTGGGGATCAGCCCAGAGACCTGTTCCCATTCTCAGTCATGGATGGCGAGGAAAGCTGTTATCTGTGAGGTCCTGTGTCCCTGACTGAGTCCAGCAGGGAAGCCTGAGGACCTACCTGAGAAGATCCTCAGTGAGGAGAAGATGTAGAGACAGAAGGGTTCCTAGCCATAGTCACCCCCCAAAGCATCATGGGTACTGTCATCTTTTAGGATGAAAGACTCTCCCACAGGCCTGCCTTGCCTGAAGCAACTCTCCCTGCTGTGTGTACCTGTAGGCACACACTAGGGCCAGAGTGGCGCAATGCCAGCCTCCTTGCCCCTTCCTTGCTCTCAGCCCAGTGATAGCCTTCTGTGGACCGGGATAAGGAAGCACACTGAGGTCGCAGCTCACACACAGCCCTTCACAACAGCCCCTCAGTACAGGTTCCAGGTGGCCACACACTACACTGTCTCCATAGCGATGTCCTGGAGCACAACTGGAGAAGTCTTCCTAAGATCCCATACCGCGCCCTTTCCTGTGTCCCAGGGATGGGCTGAGGAAGTGGCCAGGGTACATCCCTGGGCTCACTGCCTGGAACCCCACCCCATGTAGCTAAATGTAGTTATCCCAGAACTCAGGCGTCCTGGAGAGGAACACTAGCCCAGCAGCAGGCTCACTCAACTCCTGAGGCAAGGACATAAACGCTTGACCCTTTCCCTCATGGGCAGTACCGGAGCCCTTGGGCCTGAATCCACCAACACCACAAGCACGCGCTCAGGATTTCCTTCATTATGTTGTTCTTGGCATGGGTTCATCGTGCACAGTGTGGGTTTTGTACGGATAGTTTCTTTCATGTGCATCAGTGTGCTTTGCCCCTTGTTTGCTCTGTCATTCCCTTCAGTCTTCTTCCTTCCTCACACATTCCTCTCTTCCCCCAGGCTCTATCCTCTTCACAAGGTTTTATATATGTATATGTATATGATGTATATGTATATGTATATATGTGTGTGTATTTGTTCGTATGTATAAATGTATGTATATATACACATATATATGTACATATACATGTACATATATAAAAATCTATATATGTATGTATACATACATACATGATATATATATGTATATATAAAAGATGTGATACTTGTCCTTCTGCATCTGGCTTATCTTACTTAATGTGATCTCCAGTTGCATCCTTTTTTCTAATAAGAGGTATCATTTTGTTTCTCTTTATGGCTGAGGTAAACTCCATATGTGTATGGACCACATATTCTTTCTCCATCCATCTACTGACAGACATTTAAGCTGGTTCCCTAACCCAGCCATTGTGACTAGTGTTGTAAACATGCAAATGTGGAGGTGTCGCTGTGCTGTGACATCCCTACAATGGATTTCTCCAGGTCTCTACCAGGAGGTAGTTTTTTTGTTTGTTTTAAGGAATCCTCATGCTAATTTCCTCAGTGGCTGGGCTCAAAAATATCCTCACCAACTGTGGCTAAAGGCTTTAAATAAGTAAGTAAGTAAATAAATAAATAGATAGGTAGATAGATAGATAGATAGGGAGGGGGGGGTAAATAAATCTTTTTTTAAAAATGTCTATGGCCAATTAGCTGAGGCAGGATGAGAAAGCAGAACACCTGGTGGGGAGTTTTCACCCCAGGCACAGAAGAAGATGGTCTCATAAAACCGAGGACCAGGTAACCAGCCGCATGGTATGACTTAGAATAAAATAAGTGGGCAGTTAAGTTAGCAGCTAGTCAGAGAACAGAGCCAAGGCTGTTGGCCTAGGCTCTGAGTCCTTATTTCATAAACCTGGATGTGGGTAACAAGGCCCAAGATTACAGATGCCCTTCCCTCCCTCCCTCCCTCCCTCCCTCCCTCCCTCCCTCCCTTCCCCTCCCCTTGTTGTTGTTTCTCTGTGATAAAGCTATATTGTAGACTCTCTCTGTCTAGAATACTGGGCTGGCTTTAAACACAGAGATCTGCTGGCCTCTGCCTCCCGAGTGCCAGGAATAAAGGTGTGTACCACCATGCCCACCATAGTTTGGTTTCTTTAAGGCTGTTCTTTGACTGGGATGAAATAAACTCTCAACATTTTCCATGTTTACTGACCATTTGTGCTTCGTGTTAGTTTGGGGAGTATTAAGATGTTTTAAAACTTGTCTATATAATGTAGACATTAATCTTCTATCGGATCTATGCTGAGCAAAACCTCTGCCATGCTGTGGCTGTCTGCACTCAGTAACTGTCTTTTTCTCTGCAGACACTTCTTAACTTCACTCAATACCGTTTACCAATTCCTAATCTTGGCTCCCGAACTTCTAGGCTCCTTTTCCAGAAGTCCTTGCCCATGCCTACATTCTGAAGTGTTTGTTTTCCTCTGGGACTTTTAAAGTTTCCTGTCTTAAGGCATTTGCTCCATTTTGAAATTGTTCTTATACAAGATGGGGGACAAGGCCCTAGCTTAGGCTCCTCTTCACAGGAATATCCCATCTCCCCAGCATCACTTGTTGAAAATGTTGAGTTTTTTTTTTTCTTCATCTTTATCAAAAATCATGTGGTTGAAGCTGTGAGTTATGTCTGGGCCCTCTGTTCTGCTCTATCAAGGTATCCCTTTCTTGCTTTGACTGTGTAGTATAACTTGAAATCAATTAGGATGCTTTCTGCATATGCCCACAGAGTATAGTGAGACTCCTGTAGGTGCACACGGGGATGCTTCAGGAGCCCTCTGCATGCACTGTGGAGCATACAGGGAATCTGGTTTGGCACATGCATATAACACAGGAGCATAGCAAGACTGGATCGGACGGGCTGTCATCCACAACCGACATTTTTCCAGGTTCTTCTGTGTACACCAAGCTCACAGAGGCTCTGGCACCCCATATGACCGCAGATCTGCAATCTCCCTGTGTTGATGCTACTGAACTGTGAATGGTGGATCTCTGTGAGCAGCTCAGCCCAAGACGTGCCTTATTTTAGCCAAGGAAGACCCTCTCCCTGAAAAACCTTGAATCCAGGCAAAGCTGCACAGGTGTCACTGTCTATGAAGCTCGCTCTGGAAAACGTGTGCTGATGAATTACTCTGAATCATGCCCCATTGTTTGTCCTTTTCTAAGACACTTCCACAAAAGAACTAAAAAACAGGAAGTAAAGCCGGGACAAGGTAAAGCCTTACATTAATAGGCCAAGCAAATAGCTCCTGACTTGATTCCATGGGGTGGGGGTGGGGACCATGGGTGGGATGGGCCCTTCCTCCTTGACCCTCAGGAAAGGGAGTGCCTTGGAGGTCTGTGGCATTCGTCAGAGTCTTCATGACCCAGCCAGACAATGAAAGATTCTTGGATCCCAGAAAGGGCAAAATAATTCACGAGGCTTATGTTTCATGAGGCACGCCAGTTATTTATTGAGAAAACAGCTTCTCCAGGGGAAGGGGAAGAAGCCCTCCTACCACTGCCCCTCCTCCTCTTGCTCTCTGTCCCCCTTTTCTCTTCCTCCTGTCTCCTGTCTGCCTGGCCAGGGACTGCATTCCAGTTCCTACGCTGGTCCCTGGGGCCCACCTCCTACCTCCTGGCTGACAGTTCCATCCCCAGGTCACAGCACAGAGCAATGGCCCTGGGCTTTTGCAGTCCCTGCCAGGAGGTGCTCTGACCTGTGCCAAGTCCTTCACGGGGCTATGGAGAAAAATGTTTTTCTTAGACATGTTGACCTATTTTAAAAAAAGAGAGAGAGAGAGGGAAAAAAAAAACACTTTCAGTTTAGGGCACCCATCACACAACAATAAAAGGGGGAAAAAATCCAATTTGAAAACAACACAATTTTCTCCTCCCTACAAAACTGTGCTGGCTTCTCTTCCCTCCGTTATGGCACTGAAACCAGTTTATCACTGCAGGGGTCTGACCAGCCTTCAAGGGAAGTTTGTATTTTGCTTTTTCCAATCAATGCATCCTGAAACCATGTCTACATTGCTGGTCTCCCCAGTAACCCAGGGAATGGGGCCAAATGATCAATGAGAAAAGATGCAGTAAGGTTTGCCCTCTGTCCCCGACTCCTGCTTTAGGATGCAGGAATTTCTCCCTGGTGACTTGTGTTGCTCTGAGTGTCTCTGTATTAGTGAGGGTTCTCTGGAGTCACAGAATTTATGAAGTGTCTCTATATATTAGGGGAATTTATTGTTATGACTTATGGTCTGTAGTCCAACTAGCCCAACAACTGTGGATGGAAAGTCCTAGAATCTAGTAGTTGCTGAGACCCACGAGACTGGCTGTTTCAGCTGCTCTTCTGTAGAAGTGGGTTCCAACAGATGTGCTGGCAAGTCAAGTGCAAGCAGGTGGAGTAGATCGAATCTTCCTTCTTCTGATGCCCGTATGTAGGTCTCCAGCAGAAGTTTGTGTGGCCCAGATTAAATTTGTCCCAGGCTGTTACTGAACTCAGAGATCCCTCTGCCTCAGTCTCCTGGGATTAAAGGTGTGCACTACCTTGCCTGGGCCTAAGCTTTTCCTAGCCACTGTGCCTCAAGATCTCCATCTCAAGAGCAGATCAAAAATCTGTGTCTTCTATCCTCAAGGTCTGGATCACAGGTATGCCCTCCATTTCTGGATTATAGGTCATTTCAGATGGCATCAAGTTAACAACCAGGAGCCACCATCACAATCTCTAGGACCCCTATCTTTTCTCTGTCAGAATTATTTATAGACACTTGGATCATTTCTCATAACACTCTCCTAGACTCAGGATAACATGGCAGCTATGACCGTAAACACCCCGAAGACAGACTTTAAGATCCTGGCCGAGGTAAGAGGACACAGGCTGACTCTTTTTTTACTGTTTTTTGGTTTTTGTAAACACAGGTTGACTACATGGATCAAAGGCCGAGCTAAGAATAACTACAAGTAATACTCGTGGGAAAGACAGAAGAAAGCATCCAAAACGCCTACATACAAGCAGTGCAAACTGGCGTGGGGGTGCAAAAGAAGGCTCTCAGGACTTAAAATTAACTAAAGACTTGCAATAATCCCTGGAAGCATTTACTCAAGGAAACTGACTCTTGGTTTAAGCAGTGAGACATGCAGTGTCTCCCTTTCCCAGTCCTGGGAAAGCCTAACACAGTCCAGGGTCCCTTTAGCCCAAGGAAGGCGGAGGGCAGCAGCTGTGTGGGGGGCCCTCTCCTGGAGAGCCTTACCTAAGCCTGTAAGATGCTAATGGCTTATCACTGAAGTCATTTGTGGTAATGACAAGTGGGAAAAACACATACAAAGGAAGCTGGAGAAAGAAATGTCTGGAATGGGGCTCAGAAAAGCTCCACATCGGTGGCATCTCAAAGGCAGCTTACATGCCTAGGGCATGTCCCTGGTTCCAAGGACTGAGGTGTCTTTGGTACTGGCTGAATCGGAGACTCTCAGCAAGCAGGAAGGGAAGGCTAGTGCGACCTACTTGTTGGAGAGTTAAAAATCACCCTGGCATTCAGACCGTCCCCCCCACCCCCCACCCCCCCACCCCCCCCCCCCCCGCAAAGGCTGTGAGAAGGTCTGCCCCCAGAGCTTAGGAAACTCTGAGCATCGTTCTAAGCAGAGCACAGACTTGCAGAAGGAGCTTGCTGAGCAAGCAATCACAATTACACCACCAACCACAGGACCAGGGGACTGTGCAGGTGCGTTCAGAGCAGACGTGATGGTGGACACCGAGACAGCTTGCCTTTCGCCACAAGATTTATTATCATGGACACACTGACAGACAACAGCACAGTGGTGCCTCTGAGGAGACTTCAGGCCTCTGAACCAGAGACAGATGGAGCGTGGGATGGAGGGCTCTGAAGACAGGAAATCAGGGCTCGCCCAACAGTAATGGGGACCTTCTTATACCTCTCTGAGAGTGAGGGGGAGGTTCCCAGTCTGAGCCTGCAAATAGGTTCTCTGGTTCTTATGCCAGACACTGGGAAGGGTGGAACGGGACATATGGCCACCAATCTCCCCTTTAATGTAAACTAACGTCTCAGGTTTGAGATCCTGGAGCCTGGAAGCCTGTCAGCTAGGGACTCACAGACATGTCTCCGTAGGGACCCATCAGTATCTGTGAGAGGGGGCTGTGGCCGGCGCAGCAGCAAGATGCTAACACTACATTCTGTCGACTATATTATCCAAAATGTTCCCGAATTAGGCAAAGCCATAAGGGAGTGTGGTCCTTGTGGGGAAAATCAGAGCTGTCTGGTGTCCTGAGGAAGCCCAGGTATTGGACTTAATAAAGAATTTAAATCAACTATCTTAAATATATTAACAGAATAGAGAGAAACTATTTAAAGTAACTGGAGGAGCAGCCAAACATTAGGTAGAGGTCGTGGACACTAATGGAAGAATTTGGGGGAAGGACTGAAGGCCCAGAGTAGATGGGAACGCCTCCGGAAGACCAATATAGTCTACTAGCCTGGACTCCTGGGAGCTTTCAGAGTCTGAGCTATGAACCAAAGGACATACTCGGGCTAGAACGAGGCCCCCTGGCACCCAGGTAGCAGACAGGAATCTCAATGTTTATGGCTGCCCTGTCTGGCCTCAGTGGGAGAAGATGCACCTAATCTGGCAGAGACTTGATGTGCCTTGTAAGAGGGGATTCCTGGGTGGGGAACCCTACCCTCTCGGAGGAGAAGGGGAGAAGGGATGGGGGAAGCAACTCAGTGAGGGAGGGACCAGGAGGGGAAGCAGTATTTGAAATGTAAACTAATTAATTAGTTAACTAAAAATAACTGGAGGAAAATTAATAATTGTGCCTCAGTTAAATGGGGACGATCAATAGAAATAATTATTTATTTTGATTGTGCTTTCCCCTACTTATTTTTATAAGAGGTATATTAAAATAAAAAGTTGTACCAGGCAGTTGGTGGTGCACAACTTTAATCCTAGAAAGCAGAAGCAGGTAGATCTCTGGGAATTGGAGGCCAGACTTGTCTACAGAGTGAGTTCTGGGACAGCCAGAGCTACACAGAGAGACCCTGTGTGGGAAAACCAAGAAATAAAAATTAAAAATAGACAAATAGTTGCTTGTACTGATGTGCTGGCATTTTGGCACATACACACGATGTGCAATGTTTTAATAAAGTTAAACTTATATAGAAAATTAAATAACTGCACATTCAACAGGGTCATGAAAATGAAGTTGTTTCTAATATACCATCTTCAGAAAGGGACCCTGAAAAGTGCATGCCAGTGTGCTGGTTTGGTGCAAGACGGTGGTTTTGAACGTTCTCTGACCATGAGCAATTCCTGTCCTCTCTTTCCCCAGTATTTGTCCTTCCCAAATACCCATTCTCGTTGGCTGAGAACACACTTTATCTAACGGGTAACTTGGGGCTGGAGACTGCCCCTTTTTGGATTGTGGGCTCAGTAATTCAGGCTGCCTGTAACTTTCCAGTTCTCGGGGTTCTGAAATAAATGAGTTCACGACGCCAGCTCAGGGAGACAGAGGACTCCCATCATCCTCCCAGGCTCCCAAAAGTCTCTGTGCACAACTGATGTCTGTGACCACCCTGCAGAGACAGCACAGAAGATCTAGCAGACCTCCGTGCTTGGCTTAACTGTAGCTTAGCTTCTGCTGGTTCCCATTTTCCCACCTGCCTCCTATTCCCCCAGCCTCTGCCCATCACTAGAGATCAGCCTAGTTAGATCCCGAACGAAAGGGCATGATGTGCTGGTCTTTTTGTGTCTGCCTTAGTTCTCTAAACACAAGGTTTGTTTCTACTGCCTTCTGCAACATAGTAGGAGCTTCTACACGCTCAGGAAGCCGAATGCTATTCCATAGTCTGTGAGTGCCACACAGTTTTACCCAGTAGTCAATTGGTAGACAGAGACAACCCCATTTGCACACCGTTTGTGAACTGTGCCAGGTGAATGCACATGTCTCTGGGACACACAGAGTTTGCTTTGTTTTCTTTGGCGATGTGCCCAGTTGTGGGACGGCTGATCCTATCACAGCTTCACATGTTTGTTTTTCTGAGGAAGCAACATTCTTCATGGTGGCTAAAGTATTTACACCCAGCACTGTGTGCAGGGCTTTCTTTCCCTCCGTATCTCCACCAGCACTTGCAGATGTCCTACCAGTTTTGATCTTAACTTTGGTAAAAGAGCTACTAGATAGGGATCCTGGAGTGGCAGGCACAGTAAGGAAATTTACTATGAGTGAAAATTAAAACTGAGAAGGGTCAACAGTACTGTTCTTCACAAAGGAAGAAAGAGGAAGACATCACAGACTTTAAAAACATAGTGAGAGTATTTGTCACTAGCAAACCTGTCCCAACCATAAATGCTAAGGAAACTCTTAAAGAACAGCATAGTTCACAAAATAATGTGTCCCGCGCAACTGTCTTGCCAGCAAGAACGACGCGGCACACAAAATAGGATTCTTCTGCGGTAAAGCTTTAATGCTCTCGAGAGGCAGAGCATAAGCTTACATCAAGTAGAAGCGAAGACCCCGAACTATCTAGCCCGTCCCCTTATATAGGAATCAGTCCTCGCCTTGGACATGGAGCCCCCTGATTGGTTGAAACTCATCAGGCCCTATGATGCCATGGGAGAGGCAGAGCTCAAGGAGTGGAAAGTTACCCAGCACGTGCGCACATGACTTGTTTACTGCTAACTCCAGACGGATGTCAGCGCCATCTTGTAATGGAGAATGTGCAGGCAGCGCCCCACAATAATGAGTCCTCATGACAAACTAAGGAGCAGCTATTAATGAAAAACTTACCAAAAATGCAAAGCAAAGGGAATTTAAATAGTGTACCAAAAGGCATTTTTAGCACCAAATAAAGCAGAAACAGAATAATAAAAAGCCCGTAAGATAGCTAGGAAGTAGGAATTAGCACAGAGTCACAACTGAAAGATAGAGGGGGGAGGGGGAAGGAGAGAGGGAGAGGGAGAGAGAGAGGGAGGGGGGGGAGAGAGGGGGGGAGAGAGAGAGATAGACTTTGATGCCCGAAGTCCTAACTGGACATCCTCTCAGGGATCAAAGAAATCTGAAAGAGGAGGTGGAAAGATTCTAAGAGCCTGGGATGGTGGGTGACTCAGAGAACAGCAGCATCTTTCAGACACAACAGAACTGATGCTCACATGAACTCACAGAGACAGAAGTATGAACAAGACCAGCACAGGCTCAAACCAGAGGAAAGTCAGCTCCAAGGGCGGGAAGCAGACACAACATCCCACCCCTGACCAGGACCCCAGCTTTTCTCCAAGGGAGTGTTAGTTATGCATACAAAGCAACCAGTCAACAGTGCAGACCTCATGCCCATGATTGGTTGCACAATTTAAAACAGACTCCGTGGCTTTTCTGTTTTCTGAGGTTTTGGGAGGTGCAGAGAGGTGTTTAGAAAGAAAGAACATGGGTGGGTAGGGGGATCTAAAAAGTGTTGGGGGAGGGGGAACATGATTAAATATACTGAATGAAAAGTTTTTAATTAAAAAAAAACTGGTCAAAATTCAATGAGAAAGGGAATCGTTGCATCACCAATGGTGCAGGGACATTGAATAGCCACATGCAGAAGAACGCACTGATGTCTCCTTCACTCCTTTACAAAAATTAATGAAATGGATTAAGCTAAAACTATGACATCTAGATGATTTGGAATTAGACAATTATCTCCTAGATTTGATATAAAAAATAAGCAATCAAAGGAAACAGCAGATAATCTGGACTTTATCAAACATCAACAGTTGTTTTACTTAAAGTGTATGTATGCATATATATACATGTATGTATGTATATATATATATATATATATATATATATATATATATATATAAAGGTAGCCCACAGAATGGCAGAAACCCTAGGGAAATTTTACATGTCAAAGGAAGAGTATCCAGAGTAAGATTTCTTACAACTCAACAAGGAAATGACAGTTTTGAAATGGGAAAGTCTAAAGGCAGAGATCCCCATTAGGAAAGCGTATCTTTTACACCTAGTGTTCCTCGAGCATCGAAATGGTGACACCCAAGTGACAAGATGCTGCAGCCTACGTCATTAGCCAAAGGTAACCAGTCACAGAGGGTACCACATCTTCCCACACTGCCATGTCACAGTAGGGTATGTCTCTAGGTAGAAAGAGTGTGGAGAAATGGAATCCTCCGTGCTGGTCATGGGACTTTATATCACAGGAGACGCACAAATGTGTGCACATAGACAATGGAGTGTCGCTACATGACAAGGGATGAAGAACTCATGTAGGCTTCTTTGATGCACATGAAACTTGACATCACACTCATCGAAATGAGCTGTGTGCAAAGGGCCATGTGTTACATGATCCAGTCATGTCAAATGTTTAAAAAAATAGGAACAGAAATTAGATTTTCAGTTTCCAGAGGTTAGGGGGAGGGTTGGGGAGGAGTGTCTCTAATAGGTTTTACTTTTGGAATGATGGAATGTTCTGGAATTAGATAGCATTGATGGTTGCAAATGCTGTGAATATATTAAAAGCCACAGAACTGTGGACTTTAGGGATTACAATAGGTACAATGCAATGACATTCTGCTAGAAACACATTTATCTTTTATGCACAGGTAGGGGGAAGTTGACAGAGATTGTTCCTGGATGATAAAAAGTTGCCATTAATGAAAATACTTTGAGCTTCTGAAAAACACAAGATTGTTTTTTATCTAAAACGAAGGAAACCATGGATAATTGCAAGCTAATTCCCACGTGGCCAGTGAGTAGAATTTTATCATCTGCCAGATGCCTTTCCTGGTCACAGCCTGCTCCTGTCCACCAGTGTCATAGCATGTAACAATGACCAAATGTACTTCAATGTATCCACTAGGGTGACTGTGAGGACCACCGCTGTGAAGAGTCTAGATTATCCATAGTGTCTCCAGAGCCATCACATGCAATTCCCAGGGATTCACATCCTCAACATCCCAGGAAATGCCCCACTTTTCCAAAGTGGTTGGTACAATTAAGACTCCCATGGTGGGAGTTCTGCCGGGCCACACCTCCCACTACATCCTGCACGCTCAAGCTTTTCTGCCAGCCTCATGGTGGTGGCGTCTCATACTGTGGCTGATTTTGCTCTTCTGTGGCTACGCATGAAGCAGATGAGACAGGACATTTTTAGTAGTTTACTGCCATTTAGAAATCTTCTTCCAAGAAATGCCGTGTGTGTGTGTGTGTGTGTGTGTGTGTGTGTGTGTGTGTGTGTGTGTGTATGTGTGGTGTGGTATAGGTATGTATATGTGTTGTGTGAGTGTGTGTATGTGTGAGTGTGATGTGTGTTTTTAATGTGGTATGTATCTATGTGTGTTATGTCTATGTGTGTGTGTGTGTGTGTGTGTGTGTGGTGTCACTGTGCATGTGTGGTGTGGTATGTATGTGTGGGTATGTATGTGTGCTGTGTGTGTACATATATATGTATATATAGTACGTATGTGTGTTGCATATGTATATGATGTGTGTTTGTGTGTGTGGTGTATGTGTATGTATATGTGTATGTGGTGGTATATGTGTTGTGTGTGCTGTGTATGTATAGTACGTGTGCATATATGTATGTGTATTATGTGGTGTGTGTGTGTGTGTGTGTGTGTGTGTGTGTGTGCGTGCATATATGTGGTATGCGCACACATGTGTGGTATGGTACAAGCTTAGATCTGTGTATGGTGTCAGGTAGGGCTCTCCAAAGTCATTAGAGTCATGTAACAAGTGGCCACTTTGTGGTACAAACCAACCTCTCACTGCATGGTGAGGGACTCTGGTAGAGCTCGCTCTTCATCCTCTTTGAGCTTGTGTTTGACACAGTTCTTAAAAGCTGTCACTAATAAGCCGAGGAACCCTAAAGAGAGACGCCCCAAGATTTCTGCTAACACTTCTTTCCGGCCATTTAACTCCTTATTGGCAGAAGGAATGAACAATTCCTCCACCCCTCGAGGCATCATGGGAGAGCACCCCGTTCATGGCATTTGCGGCTGTTGGGCAGGTGAACCCTGCATCTGCTGTGGCTCTCACACAGCGCAGAGATTCCTCCTGTGTCAACTCCTGCTTCCTGATGGTGTCAGGATTTCATGCAAGCACCCCGAGAGAAAGTAAGGAATAGAGTACCAGCCAGAGGAAACCATACTATTGAGCTGACCAAATTGGTCACAGTATTTGTAATGTTCTTTCTGGGCTTTTGCTTTAAGAATGTCAAGGTCACATTGAAGGGGGAGATGCCCAGTGCAGTTATCCTGGGAAATATCAACTGTCCTGGCATCCATTTTTTATGTGGGCATCCAACGTTCCTGGCCTGCTTCCAGAAAAGTCTGTGTTTTCCCATACTCTGCTTCATATGACATTTTGAAACATTGTGTCTCTGTCCCATTGTCCTATACTCCGACCCTGGCAGGTCACATTGTCCTAATGGTTACAAACTATAAATCGGTTTGCTGTTTTCTTTTCTTGTTACTGGGATGTACGCATGTACTTGATCTTTACAGATACATTATGTGAACATTTTTTTTTAAATTCTTATTAATTCTAATGACTGCATATAAGCTTCTCTTGCTGCTCTCACACACACACAACACATGTGAGCACTGACCACTCTAACCCCCTCGCTCTGAGGGTTCTCACCTCTCTTTTACTCCCAGGACAGTGCTTGGGACAAGTGTTTTTGCCTCTCTACCTTTAAGGAGTGTCTTGGTCATTGTTCTATGGCTCTGAGGAGACACCATGATTATGGCAACTCTTATAAAAGAAAGCCTTTAATTGTGGCTGGCATGGTGGCATATAGGCAGGCATGGTGCTGGAGAAGTAGCTGAGAGTTCTACATTTGGGTCCAAAGGCAGCAGGAAGAGACACTGGGCCTGGCTTGATCACGTGAAACCCCGAAGCCCAACACCAGCGACACACTTCTTCCAACAAGTCCATACCTCCTAATCTGTGTCAAGTAGCACCACTTCTTAATGACTGAACATTTCAAATATATGAGTCTCTCAAGGCCATTTATATGCAAACCACCATATTCCACTCCTAATACCACAGGATTGTAGCCATCAATCGTGCTGACTAGTCTTATGTCAGCTTGGCACACAAACTAGAGTTATCTGAAGAGAGAGAACTCAATTGAAAAACATGACTCCAGAAGATCCAGCTGTAAAGCATTTTCTTAATTAGTGACTAATGGGGGAGGGTCCAGTCTATTGTGGGTGGTGCTGTTCCTGGGCTGGTGGTCCTTTGTTCTACAAGAAAGCAGGGTGACCAAGCCATGAGGAGCAAGTCAGTAAGCAGCACTCCTCCATGGCCTCTGCACTAGTTCCTGCCTCCATGTTCCAGCCCTGCTTGAATTTCTGACCTGACTTCTTTTGGTGTAGAAGTGTAAGCTGAATAACCTCTTTCATCCCCAACTTGCTTTTGATATATTTCATTACACAACAGAAATTCTAACTAAAACAAGGGTTTTTCCCCACTAAACATATTACCATTTAAATTCTATTCCCTTCTGATCCTAGTTAATCGAGAGTGGGTGATACCTGACTATATTACTTTTGAGTCTTGTCACATTGTCCATTTAATCTGATAATTAATATTTCTATTAAGCCAACTGTCCTCTTGAGTTAAGCACAGTGTGGTGAAAGATTGGTTTCTACCTCAGAGCCACAACCTAGGTGGAGCTAGTTAAAGATCAGTACACTCAGAAATATATAGAAGTGTACTGTCAGGAAAGGAGTCTTATCCTTTCTCTAAACCCCTATGTCAGGACAGGAAGATGTACCCATGTAAAGGTGGCATCACACTTGGGGCAATGAATTTATAAGTCTGAGCTTATGTGTTCACCATCTCAGAATCCAACTTTGTCTTTTCTTGCCAGAAGGAAGCAAAGATGGAGGTTCACATGTCCATCCTTGCTGATCCAGTCCCCCTAGGATCCAGGGGACCTCAGAGAACAGAAGCTCTGAGTCCAGGCCCTGCATAAGACTGGGGAAGAGGCAGCTATCCAGCTGTGGGCAGGACCCATGTGTGTTTGTAGACTTGACTCAGTATAAGGACCACTGTAGCTTCCAACATGGTACCGGAAGGAGAAGCCAGGCTTCTACTGCTGTGGGAGTGAGGATTGGCTCCACATCCCCTACGGCCTGAGTTAGGGCACCTCAGTGAAGGGGTTGTACCTGTTTCAAGAGTGCCTCAGGGAGGGGCAGGAAAGCCCAAGAAGGAATAGGTTCCAGTGTGGGCCAGCTACACTGAGTACCCCACAAAGACATGTGACTTTGGTCAACTGTGGGGTTTTCTTTTATAAGACAGGGTCTCACTATGTAGCCCTGGCTGTTCTGAAACCCACTTGTGTAGATTAGCCTCATACTCACAGAAATCCTCCTAACTCTACCTCCCAAGGACTAGGGTTGAAAACATGTGCAGCTCAAGCATGAATTCTCTAACTCAGCTCTCTCCTCTGTCGTTTACTGTCTAGCTAAGGTAATGCTTGCTAAAACATAACTAGTAACAAGAAGGACCTCACCCTTTCCACAGTGAGCCCCACCACAGATCACCCTTTTGCCTAGTGTGATAGTGGCTAGAGTCAGTGTCTGCTTCAGACCCCACCTCAGAAATCCCACGTGTAGGAGAAGAAGGATGCCCACTGCAGAGTGTATCATACCCCATCCTAGTGAAGACACAGGGATGGATTTGCAATGCTCTAGGAGCCTGGGTCTTGGTTCTGTAAGGCTTGTACGTGACAGCTGGAAACGCTGGTCTTCTGCCTTTCACAGTGCCCTCTCGACCTTGCTTCTTCCACGATCTTCACCCTGCCTTCTTTTAGGAACTTCAGACATCTTTCGATGTTCCCCCACCGCCCTCCAAGGTCATTCCCTGCCATGTAGCCTGACTCTGTGCGGGCTCCAGCTGTCTCTCTCCTGACTTGACAAAATCATGTCCATTCTGTCTCCAACCCAAAAGCAAGGTGAGCCTGTAGGGAGAACACCGTTTGTAAACTTAGCATACATGGCTTCGTGTGTCACTGCTGGGTTCCAGTGTGGCCCTGGCTGCCCAAAATAGACAGCCTCTGCCTTTGTGCAAAGACCCACGCTGTTTGTCTGACTCCTGACCCCGAAGGCCAGTCTATTATTTGGCTTCCAACTCCTCACCCAAAGAGCCAAAGAACCACAAATAAGTTACTGGGGGGCCACACTCACCTTCCTTGTGTAGAGGCCACCAAGCTGTTGGGACAGATGGATAGAAGCCCAAAGCTTGGCAAAGCTAGGTCAAGACAGCCAGGCCTGAAACAGCCAGGTCAAGACCAACACAGGTAGAGAACCTTGGAGGTAGCGAATGGACTCTCAGCCCCTGGACCTAGAGTTCCGGATAGTAGTCCCTGGGTGGGGGTGGGGGTCCTCTCTGAAAACCCTTTAGGCTCATGCACAACAGACTCCATAAACTAGTTCCCAAGATGGGCAGTGGCTTATTCTTTCTATGCTCTGAGACCCCAGGCCCTTGCCCTTCACAGTCTACACATGTTATATTTTCTGCCCATGTACTCTGAGTCTCCCATGCTCCGCACACCCCACACTCCGTGCAGCCCAAGCCTCTGGCAAGCAGAAGTGGATGCCACCCTGAGAAACTCTCTTGTCCCTTACTCCTGTGGTGTCACATGACCTGCCTGGGCATCTGTGCAACTGTCCAGGAGACCTACTGAAGGGAGCAAGGAGTCAAGGCCACCCTGTGATGCCTTAGGGATTGAAGCCACATCAGGTGAAGGCCTCCGATGTATCTGGAGGTGCAGAAGTGTTGGGGCAACCCCGAGGCTCTACCCTGCTTCAGCCTCCACAGCCCTCACTTGTTTGGAAGACAGGGTTTGACCATGCGCTGGCCGTGCAGGAACCCTCGGAGATCCCTCAAGACCCCTGACCTAATGGGATGTGTCGATATAAGGTTAGAGAAACATGCAAGTCTCTGTCGGCTGCAGCCACAGAGTGTCTGTGGGGAAGGGGCATGCCGAGTGAACACATAAAATGCCACGTGAGGCCGAGTTCTGGACGTGGTGAGCCTTGAGCGGGTAAAACGAAACTGCAGGAGGAAGTGGCTTCGCAGTGCCCGAGGAAGGGTTAATTAGAGACCTCTGTGGAACTCTGAGGACAAATTATTTACAGTTCTTCAGAGGAGAATGATTATAATAATAAGGTTATGGTGCCCCAATTAAGCCTATTACGCTCTTTCCCTCTGCTCCAGGAGTCCTCGGAGGTCTGTCATCAGCAAGAGGCAAGAAGGAGTGAACGGGCCTTCCGCCTGCGGGCAGCACCCACGGGTGGCCTGTGGCTCTCGCTCCTCTCCGGGCACTGGGGGTCAGCCTGGGCAGACAGCAGGCTGTGTGGTCAGCAATGTGGTCCCTTTAAAGGGGCAAGGTACTTCTTTCTCTCTGATGATGTAAGATGCCCCGCTGATTAAGTCAGAGCTAGGCAGGTGCTGCCCCAACCTATACATGTGACACGCTAGATCCCTGGGCACACAGACTGCCGGTACTGAGTCCATCGATTGGCTGTAGGGGATTTAGTAGCTCTATCTCCCCAAAAGGGCCCCCTATTCTACTGCAGCTGAAGTAGCCCTATTTGGTTCTACAAATCTGCCCTTGCATTTTGGTAGCCTCGCCTGAAAGGTGAGAAAGTGGCCCTTTCTCACCTCAGCTCCCCTTGGCACAGCAGTGACAGAGGTCACTTTGCAAGTCATCCGGAGCCAAGTTCAGTCATCAAACTCAAGTGTCCACTCCACAGCCACATACAGGAGCTTAATGATACTCTTAAACAATAGGCCAACCCCCAGACCTTGTTACCGTGACATTTTTATAAACGTGATGAAGGAGCTTAAGATGAAACACCTAGGGAGAGCTACGGGTCCAAAGCACAGTATCGCTTGGAGCCCCACCCACCGGAAGAGGAAGGGAGGATCTGCAGGGAGTGTTGCCACGCCCACATGTTCACAGTGGGCTGGGACTTCTGGCCTCTAGAGCCCAGAGGTACAGGACCATTCAGTCCCCAGGTCCTGGTTCTTTCTCTCCTGCCTACTGTACTCTTCCCTCTGACGATGGCAGTGGGTGCCCTGTCCCACACCTACAAAAGGGTCCTTGCAGTGGAGTCAAAGTGGCTGTAAGCAAGGGGCACGACGGAATTCACAAAGGGCAGGGAGCTAGCAGGGTTGTGGAGTCCCTGCTTTGATGAAGCGGCCAATCTCCCTTGTTGAGGCAGCTGAGCGAGGCAGTGTTGGTAGCCATTGAATAGCCCGCTTATGTTGCCAGATGGTGAAAGAAGGGGGAAAGATAGCATTTCAGGGACCCTCAGGTCGGCCACTCCCTGGAGGTGCTCTCCTTGGGGTCAGGCCACATTCATGCCCCTTTGCTCTGAGTGTCTTTTTTCCACATCCTCTCAGAGTAGCCACCACAGCTTCCTCCTTGCCATCCTCAGGTTGAACTTAACCATGTCTCCCTCGTGCCTGCTCTTTCTTGGCCTTCCCTGAAGGAACTTCCATGGACTTTGAGGTTGACAAAACACCTGACAGAAATAACTTAAAAAAAAAAAAAAAAAAAAAAAAAAAAAAAGATGTCTTTCGGTTCGTGGTTTCCCAGGTCGAGGGCCACAGCCAAGCGTCCTGTTAGGGCTCTAGGGAGGCAGAACACCATGGCAACAAAGCAGCAGAGAGCTGAGAAGAGCTGTTTACCTCACAGTGGACAGGAAGCAGTACATTAAAGGGAGGACTGCAGTGACAATTTTGGAGTTTGGGTTTAAAAAAAACACACACAGAAATATTGGAAGGACATGTCTTCATTTTTAATCCCAGGTGTGGGATATGGGGGCTGCTTCAGATCGTCCACAGCGCCTGACTCATGCTCCAGCAGGGACGTGATTTTGCCGGTGGCAGATAGTTTCTGCAATTGTGTGAAAAGTCTGGGGACTTTTCAGAGGGTATATAAATGCTAGGTCCCTGAGAAGGCAGGGTGGGCTGTTGGTTGGTTGCTGCTGGTCAAGGTTTGTTAAGTAGTCGTGAGCAAAGAAAAATAGCAACAAGAAGAAATTCGGTATCCTGACTGTGAAGATCAACCTCGCCCTGAGGAAATGAAGCCCCTAGTCAGCAGGAAGTAGTCTAATGATAATGTCACCCCCTTTCCCCTCTACCCATTTTTTTCTCCTATCTAGTGTTGGGTGGAAGAAAGAAGAATCCACCAAGCAGCCAAAGATGAGTTACAGAGGATCCTGTATTTCTTCCAACCAGGTTCTGCTGCCTGTTATTTCCAGAACTTCCAAAGTGAGTGCCGGCAACTGTAGCGCTATATGCTTTAACGCTATATATGTGAACATTTTCACATCCAAATCAGATCAGAAATTCATATTTTTCTGTCTTCCTTCCTTCTCCACAATTCTATATTGAAGTAGAAACTTAAGGGTCCTTTGGAAAGTCGGTTGGATGGTGTTTTGCTGGGGCAAACACATGAAGGAACACTTTATTCAAGTGGACACATGACCATGTCCAGACAATAGGTAAGAACTATGGTCACCATCCAGAAAGTAGTAGGTAATATCTGTGGCCATGTGCAGACAGTGAGAAAAACTGTACCCATGTCCAGATAGTAGGTAATGACTGGGGCCATGTCTAGACAGTGGCTGTCTGGAATATCCAGATAATAGGTGTATTAGGTTCTCAAGAGAAACAGACTAATAGAATAAAGATAGATAGATAGATAGATAGATAGATAGATAGATAGATAGATAGATTAGATAGATAGATAGATAGGTAGATAGATGGGTAGATAGATAGGTATGTAGATAGATAGATAGATTAGATAGATAGATAAAATAGATAGATAGATAGATTAGATAGATAGATAGATAGATAGATAAGATAGATAGATAGAGAGATAGAGAGATAGATAGATTAGATAGATAGATAGATTAGATAGATAGATAGGTAGATAAGATAGATAGATTAGATAGATAGTTAAGATAGATAGATAGATAAGATAGATAGAGAGATAGATAGATAGATGTACAAACAGACAGACAAATAGATAGGATTTATTAGAATGACTTACAGGCTGTGGTCCAGCTAGTCCAACATTGGCTGTCTACCAACAGAAAGTCCAAGAATCCAGTAGTTGTTCAGTCCACAAGGCTGGACGTCTCCGCTGATTTTAGTACACACCAGAATCCTAAAGAAGTCGGGTCTAATGCCACTGAAGAAATTAACTTGCCAGCAAGAGTGTAAGCAGGCAGGCAAAGAACAGGCTTCCTTCGTCCATGTCCTCGTGTAGGCTGTCAACAGAAGGTATGGTCCAGATTAAAGGTGGGGTCTTTCCACTTCAAATGATTTGATTAAGAAAATAATCTCTCACGGATGTACCTAGCTACTCCCCAGAACTCCGTATGGGAAGTCCAAATTCTTCTGCTAGAGACAGGGCCAAAGCAAGGGGCACTGGGCACAAGATATGAGACCAGCCTTCTGGTCATTCACCCAGTATGACCACAGCCCCAGGCAGAACTTCATAGGTATCTGTGCTCTTCCTCAAAGAGCCCAGCCTGATTACCCTGCCTTGCTGGAGAGTAGCCAGCAGGGGGTGCCTGGGAGCAAAGGCACCATCTTGGGCAGCTGACTAAGGTATGATGGCTCACTGTGATTCACAGAGAGTCCAAATGAAGCAGGAAGTGCCCGGCTGTTCACAGTCCACGCTCAGCTCTGGAGCAGGATTTCTTAGGCCTCTAGATTTGTGGTGATCTGGGATACAGTAACAAACAACACTATAGACACACACCAGCAACAACTTCAGGATTTGGTTTTGTTTTCTAAGAAAACCCCAGTCTGCAGAGACAATGTCCCCATTGAAAATACGGATTTCCCTCCACATGTTTGCTTTGAATCATTCTCTGCATGTTCTGTGATGGAGCTTCTGTAGATGAAACTCCTGCTTGTTTTCCCTATTTCTCCTAGTCTTTTTCATGTGAGACCGACATGAGAAGGGCCAGGGTGTAAGGCCAGCGTGTGTGTGTGTGTGTGTGTGTGTGTGTGTGTGTGTGTGTGCGCACAATACTGAGGTTTAGGCCACCAGAAAAGCTGAGGTGCAGTCTCAACAACATCAGGCCCCTGTGGAGAATCATCTTCATGCTGAAAGAATCAGAGTTCGGAGAAAGAGCTAGTGAAGGGCTGGCGCTCACCAAAGCCCAGAACCTCTTGTTCTGTCATAAATGGAAACTTCCCCAGGAGCCAGTAGAATGGATGGCTCAGTGGATAAAGGCACCTGTAGAAGTCAGGTCTGGTTCTTCCTCCCAGCCCCATGCACCCAGAAATAACAGACTCAAAATAGATTTATAAATACCCTGGCTATATAGCTAGGCTCTTCCCTGACTAGATCATAAATTAATATAAACCATTGATTCTGATCTACATTATGTGATGTGGCTGATTATCTGTGTACAGGTACCATGTGTCTTATCACATTTTACCCCAGGGCGAATGTCCCACCTGGCTCTATCCCAGAATTTTTTTCTGCCTCCCGGGTGTTCTTCCTCCTATTTCCCACCTAAGCCATAAGCTATCAGATTAATTACTGACAGGTGCCACATCCACACAAATATAAAATATTCTTTCTACAGGCACCTGCTGGCAAGACTGAGAAGCTGAGTTAATTCTCCAAGATCCTATGATGGAAGAAGATGTTAAGAAATAAAATCTGATGGCTAGTTCTTAAAGCTGCCTTGAGCCAGCTTACTCCAGTTACAAACAGAAAACACCAAAGCCTGCTAATGCCTGCCTATGCAAACCAGCCCAGCTATCCTGCCTATGAAAACTAGAGGTTTGGAGTAAAGGGTCACTCACAGCTGAGCTCCCCGAAGGTCATGTGCCTAATAAAGCTTCAAAACAAACAGACCCTAAGCCATGGAGAGGCACCCACACGGCTTTCGTTGTGAAAAGAAAGGCATAAGGCACAGAGGGAAATGTACTGGCTGGTTTGTGTCAACTTGACACGAGCTGGAGTTATCACAGAAAAAGGAGCCTCATTTGAGGAAATGCCTCCATGAGATCCAGCTATAAGGCATTTTTTCAACTAGTGATCAAGGGGGAGGGCCCAGCCCATTGTGGGTGGAGCCATCCCTGGCCCAGCCCATTGTGGGTGGTGCCATCCCTGGGCTGGTAGATCTGGGTTATTTAAGAAAGCAGGCTGAGCAAGCCAGGGGAAGCAAGCCAGTAAGGAACATCCCTCCATGGCCTCTGCATCAGCTCCTGCTTCCTGACCTGCTTGGGTTCCAGCCCTGACTTCCTTTGGTGATTAACAGCCATGTGAACAGTGTAAGCTGAATAAATCCTTTCCTCCCCAACTTGCTTCTTGGTCATGATGTTTTGTGCAGGAATAGAAACCCTGACTAAGACAGGAAGAAAGAGCCAGGTGACAGGTAAGAGTGTACCTTTCTGATTATGTAAATGCTTAGGGTTGGGGTGGGGAATCGACATGGTTTAAGCTTCATAAACAGCCCTGCCTTTTCAAGGTCTAAAAAAAACCAAAAAGCTTCACTTTCACCACCCTGAGTCTCCAATGTTCCTATGGGGTGGAATTTATGTTTCTCACATGCTAAACAAAAAAACATATTTCTGAAATGAAAAACAAATTAAAGCAAGAAGGAGAGGAGCAAGGGGGTGTCTTAGGGCTTCTATTCCTGTGAAGAGACACCATGACCACAACAACTCTTAAAAATAAAACATTTAATTGGGTTCTAAGGTTAAATCCATTGTCATTTAGGGTGGGAAGCATGGCAGCATGCAGGTAGATATGGTGCTGGAGAAGGAGCTAAGAGTTCTCCATCTGGATAATTAGGCAGCAGAAAGAGAGAATGACACTGGGCCTGGCTTAAGCATCTGAGATCTCAGAGTCTGCCTCCTAATGACACACTTCCTCCAAGAAGACCACACCCACTCCACTAATGCTCCACCTCTCAATAGTGCAATTCCCTGTGGGCCTATGGGGGCTGTTTGTTCAAACTATCACAGAGGGGAAGGATGGGGTTCCTACTAAAGGCCCCACTGTATCCCAGGCTCTCTGGTGGCCTGTCACTGGACTACTGACCTGTGTATATTCCTTAGTCTTGACCAGCTCTATGCTGCTAGATAGAAGCCATCAGCTGAGCTACAGTGTATCAGCATGTGTGCCCACATAGGATCAGCACTGCCTGGAGCTCTGAAGAGCCTTGAAATCCTGGGAGGACTTTGACCACTGAGACAGATACACAGAGAACATGCTTCCCCAGTCGAATCTTGAAATAGCTGGTGATAGAGCTGTCCCTGAACCCATCTGAGGCCCAGAAGGCAACTTTCTACATTCTGCCAAGGGAAGAAGGCAGAGACCCAGACGCCCTGGCAGGGGGTGGCTTGTTCTTACCATCCTGTGCTGATCCAGTCAATGGCTGACAGCCAGTAAGTCCTGTCTCTGAAACTGCCACACCTTAGAAGAGTCTTCCCTTACTGTAGGACTGCTTGTCCCAGAGCAGTGTGGGCCCATGTGCTTCTGTGGCCTCTCAGAGACAGCTCAGTTGGGGCTCAGCAGCACTGTGTTTTGGTGAGCAGGGAGGTCCCTCCCTCATCCTGCACTTTACCACAAAGGTAGATTTCTGGGGCCAGAGCTGTGTTCCTCAGAGGATGAAAGAAGGTCCAGAGTGGTTGTGATACTAAAATACAATCAGGTGGGGTGCTGCCATCCACTCTGGTCACGTTCATAGGCTCTGGAGAAGGCTGGGCAAGAGAACCCAGCACACTAAAATCACAGAGATCATTGAAAGCCACATTGACCTTTCTGTGACCTAAAATCCATGCTCAGACTGCCCCAAAGCTCCTTAGAGTGTCACTTTTCTCTTCTGCCCTGAAAACATTGGCTGGTCTCTCTGCCAAGGATGGGTACCACCTAGGCATGCCAGGGTCAATGTTCTGGAAGGTGTTGCTTTGATAAACACTCAATGGTGTCTCTCAAGTCAGCAACACACACACCCTTTATGATCCCAACTGAAGAGATGTCAACTGCTCATCCCACCCTGGTCCCAAACTGCTGCTTTTGGTTTCAAGGAGAGCAATTAATACAAGTCAGAGAGAGACTCATGGCTTTGGCAGAAAACTGTGTGAATGACCACACCTCCTGAGATGCCACAAAGGCTAAGGAAGCCAGCGGTGAGCAAGCAACCTTCCCTAAGCCGGAGAGTCAGACTATAGAACACACAAAGGCAGGACCCCAGGAGTGTAGGTGGGTCAGTTAAACCTGAGGGGACAAAAATAAGATCTGAGTCCTACACACAAGGGAGATAGCTGGGTGCCAGTCTTGCTTGTGTTTTGATTTCACAGAAAATGGCTCAGCCATTTGCAGGTGATCCCACACTCCAGCCACTCTGGTGACATGCTGCCCCAAAAGGACTGAACTCTGTCCCACATGTCCCTAGCCAAGAGAGGCATGGCCATTCTTACAAATCCCTTCTGGAACTACTCACACACAGAATTTGATTGTTACCTGGGTGTTTCAACATGTAGGATGGCTTAAGCTGTTTTGAAACACCATGATCAAAAAGCAAGTTGGGGTTTACTTGGCTCACACTTCCATATTGCTATTCATCACTGAAAGTAGTCAGGACAGGAACCCAAACTAGTCAGGAACCTGGAGGCAGGAGCTGGTGAAGGAGTGCTGCAAACTGGCCTTCTCATAGCTTTCTCAGTCTGCTTCCTTATAGAACCCAGAAAGCCCAGGGGTGGCCCCACCCACAGTGGGCTGGGCCTACCTGTATCTAATTGAGAACATTCCTTACAGTTGGGGCAACTTCTCAAGTGACATTTCCCTCTTTCAGACGACCCTTGTGTCTGCGTCAAGTTGACATAAGAAGAGGCAGCACAGGAATTATGTCCCTTTCCTGTCTCAGACTTTGGAGGAGTGTCTTGCTAGATGGGAGAAGGTGGGTGGCAGTGTGGTAGCCTTAACAGGGAGAGCAGCTGGACCTAGACAGGTCTCCTACTCCATTAGAACCTTTTAGGATCTATGTTTACAGGATGCTACCTACCCACGAGCAGCATTCGCATGCTGAAAAATTCCACTTAAAGCTCCACACTAAGTATGGGCTGAAGCTCAAGCCATGTGACTTCCTGCCTGGTCCTTCTGTCCATCCTTGGGATAAAGAACGGAGATTAAAGACCACTGAGGAAGCAGCGATGCCTGCTGGGAAGACCCCGTCCTGAGATCCCAGAGTCCTGTCAAATGTCCTGACAGATGTTGAGTAGGACCACCTACCTACCTGGTCTGCTCTGCCATACTTCAAGGATGAGCTCTGGAGAGACCAGCAAGTCAGAGAAGTGAAACGTGGGAACCTCTCCCAGGACACACCTGTTTGCCACCTTCCTCAGCCATGAATCCTTCTCTGGCTCCCTGGGACTCTACCTCCAGCCCTGACCCTCCTCAGCTGACCTGCTTCTGGGTCTCAGCACAGCCTTCACGTCCTCTCTGGACAGTGTACCCATGCCCACGGCTTGCCCTTCAGGATCCCACCCCTTAACAGACACTTGTATCCCATTCCAGGAGCCCCTGGCCAGTGGTGAGCATCTTCCTCAGGTGGAGTGGGAGGTGTCAGTGGTCTGACAACCAGGACCTCAGATAAAAGCTGCGCCTCCAGCTTGTGTCTTGGCTCCAGTAACGATGACATGTGACTGTGTCATGCAGGGTGAGTGTAGTTGTAAACCCCGAGAGCCCAGGCCAGTGCAACCTTCCTTTAATGTAAAGTTCTTTATGTTCTGGTGGACACCAATCACAATTATTTTATTGTAATTTTATAACTGTAATTTTGTGACTGTTATGAATTGTGGTGCAAATATCTGATGTGCGAGATACCTACTATGGACCCCCGAGAAAGCATCGTTTGACCCCCAAAGGAGTCGTGACCCACAAGTGTTTTGCCACAAGTGATTTTTTTTTTTTTAAGAGTGAGCGCATGTATTATATCTAGGATTTCTGATTGGCTGTGTTCTGTGAACTTTGCATTTCTGTCCTTTTCTGGTCACCCAGATTGCTCCTTTTAGGCTTTTTCCTCATGTTTTTCCTTCTTCCGGATGCTGAAAGCCTCCCTTTGAACCACTGGTAGATGGTTCTTATTCCCATTCTCCTCTTTTTCCATCCAGAGCCCCGACCACACACAGGTTCCCACCCAGCTTGCAGGGACTCCTCTCCACAGGGCTGCATCCCTTGGGGTGTGATGACAGTGCTCCCTGAGAGGATGGTGTCCCCACCAGGTAGGCTGCCCACTGCTTCCTCCACCTCCTAGGTCTGTCCCACAGAAGTGAGGTCGGACGCTCTTGTCTGGGCTTTTCTTCTCGTTTCCTTTGGGTACCTTGGATTTGCACCTGACCCTGGGGAACTCCCGGCTTAGTTACCTTTATCATGTTCCGAGAACCTCACCTTGTTTTGGAGTGGCTAGAACTCTAAGCTATGAGTCTTTTCCTGTTCTAAATTTCTGTATAGGTTAAGATATGATAGTGTACAATTCCAAGTCAGAAGACCCCCATCTTTTTTTTTCCTTTAAGCAATGGAGACCCAACAGTGAGTACCACCCGTGCAGCTGGCAGCAACGTTCCTAGACTGTCCTAGAGGGCTCTGTACCCTTGTGTAGTCCCCACTGACAACTACTCATGTGCTGGGCCCATACTTTAAACCCCCCACTAAAGGTGAGACCCTGGTTCAGGGCACAATGGGGACAGACCTCACTTGGGCAGGACACCCAGCCCTCCCCTTCCCCAGTCTTCCTGGACTCACTGTTTATAAAACAGGGTTAGAGTTTTACAAAAGGCAGAAAGGGCTTTTGGCTCCAAGCTGCTCTGGCTTGGTGCCTGGAAACAAACAAACAAAAACCTCCCCGAGGCCAAAAAAAATTACAAAGAGCCTGGTGAGCTGTTTGGAACTGGACAAGGGAGAGATGCATAGGAAAACAATGGTTTAACATCCAGACTGTCCCATTTGACATCAGTATGAGGGACAGGAGCCAGCAAGCCACCCTCAGAGAACACGTCTTCATTGACAATCTGATAGTCACACAGGCTGCGGGTCCAGAGTCCAGCAAGGTGGAGGCATTTGGAGCAGACCACAGTGTGCCCATCCATCCTGAATGCTGCATCCCAGCCCCACATGGAGCACAGCCCACTCTGAGTTACCAACAAAATTCTCCCTGATGTTTAACTGTGTTTAGTGGGCTGGAGAACGGCATGTTTATATATTTACAACATGTTAGTCAGGAGTCCTTCTCATGACAGTCTCTTAAAAGAGGCAAGCTTTAATTACTGAACCTTGTGGGGACACCACAGGCTACAGTGGCCTTGGCTCAGCAGAATGCAGTGCTCTGTCCCCTGGAGAGGATGTGGTGACTGGCTCTTTGTCATGTGTTGCTCCCCACTCACTCCACAGTCCCCTGAGAAAGGGGCTCTAGTTTCATAGCCGGCTGTGTCTGCCTGTGCTTATAACATAAACAGAATATGGGTTTGGTAGTGTCACCTCTGAAAACTGTGTGTGAGCCTAGTGGGTGAAAGGGGCTTAGCAGACCAAACATTAAGCTGGACATTCTGGCTTAGAGTAGCCTCCAAATCCCATGACACTGTCCTTATGAAGCAAGTGGGAAAGGCCACTTGGGAATGCACCTGTATGTCTTCTCTAAAACCATGCAATGCCAGGGCCAGCAGCCACCCAAGAATGGAAGAGAGCCTGCCATGGATTTTTCTCTCAACCTCTGAGAAAACTCACCCAGCCACCACACTCTGGAACATTTTGCCTCCACAGCTGAAAGAGGAAATCACAGCTGTTAAGCCACCAAGCTCCTACTTTCTTTGAGCTGCCTCTGGACACTCAGGCAGGAGCTGCAACCAACGTGTGATTAAACACCACAACCAAAGCAGCTCAGGGAGGAAAGGGTCTATAGTCCATCATGAAGGGAAGTCCAGGCAGGAACTCAAGGCAGGAACCTGGAGGCAGAAACCTAAGCAGAGGCCCTGGAGGGGTGTTGTCTACTGTCTTACTCTCTCCTCCCACCCCCACCCCCAGTTCAATCAGTCAATTTTCTTATATCATCCAAGAGCTAGGGAGGTCCTTGGGATGGTTAGGGGCAGTGTTTGAGAATGTCCTAAACTTTGTTTTACCTTCTTTCTTAATCCCTTCCTTTTTTTTTTTCTTTTGAACCATGCTATGTAGCTCAAACTGACCTTGAATCCACAATCCCTCAGGATTATAGACAAACCCTGGCTCACCTTAGGCTGGGGGTAGGGGGTGGGCAGTACACCCATGGCCCTGTGCTTATCAGCAATGATCCAAGTATCAAGGAAACCAGAAGGGTGATCAGTGGCCAGCCTGGACAGTCGTACAGCACAGTGCAGTTTCCTCGGAGGTTGGGAGAGGAAGCCCCAGTGGGCTCTGCAGAACCTTCTGGCTTTATTTATGAGTGTATTACTTTATTTATGAATGTATTACTTTATTTACAAATGTATTACCTTACTTGTGTATGTATTTATTTATGAATTTATTACTTGGCATAGGAGCCTCCCCTTTGGTTCTATTTGTCCTGGAGCTGAGAGGTTAGTGAAGGATATAAAAGCAAGCCATTAGAATCGCCAAATACACACTCTGGTGACTCTAAGCCCTTTCTTCTCGTTGACCCCTCACACTCCAGCTCAATTTTTATTTCCACCACCAGCTTCAAGAGACTGGAGGCTCAGAAGAGCAGCTCTTGACCCTCAAGATGACCCCTGCATCGTTCGTGGGCTGCTGCCCCTGTGCATTGTCTGATCTGCTAGGCTGATGGGCGAAGACCACGTCTCCAGTGTCTTCCTTAATGAGGTAGTCAGAGGGAAAACACAACCAGATCCTGTATTCTGTGTGTGTATGTGTGTGTGTGTGTCTGAGTATGTATAAGTATGAGTGAGTGTGTGTATGTGTATATACTGTGTGTGTATGTGTATATGAGTGAGCATGTGTGTGAGTATGTGTATGTATGAGTGAGTGTGTGCACGCATGAATGTGCATGCAATTACATGGTACATGTGTGAGTATTAGTGTGTGGGGCCAGAGAAGAACCTCAGCTGTCATTCATCAGATACCTTCCACCTTGTGCTTTGAAGCAGATTCTCTCACTGCTCTGTAACGTGACTATGGACTGCTTGGAGTACTGTAACACATGTGCAAAGCTGTCCAGTCTGAACAGGGAAGGCAGGAGTATAGATAGGTGGGCACTTTCGGGGGGAATCTTGAGACCTTATCTTGCCAAGAGTCACCAAGTATGCTAGGCTAGCTGCCAGTGAGCCCCAGGGAGTCACCTGTTTCTGCTTTCCCAGTGTCAGGGTTGCAAGTGTGCTCACACACCCTCCACAAGCTTGTTTTTACGTGGGTTCCTGGGAGGGTCAAACTGACCTCTGCCTGCTCACAGGGCGAGCACTTTACAAAGTGAGACATCTTCCCAGCTCCTAAGTGCGCACGGCATTTTGCCAGACCTAGTGGTCCACACCTGTAATCCCAGCACTTGGCAAGCTGAGTGGGAGCAGCTTAGCTACACAGAGAGACTCTGTGAAAAAAAGAATCATCTTTAACTCTGCCAGCTATGGTCATACTGCTGGCGTCTTCAGAGATGTTCCCTGTCTGGCTTCACGCATCATAACTTGAATTGTTTCACTTCAGAAGGCACCATGTTCTTTATGATTAGAAAACAATTAGTAGTTTTTTTTTTCCCCTCAGGGAGAAACTGGACCTCATTTTTCACTTTGTTTGGTGAAGTTGATCTGTAACAGAATGGACTATCCTACTGGCTAGCATCAGGGAGCTCTGACTGAGCACCGAACACTAGATTTGTTGTTTCCAGAATGTTCTGTGAGTGTAGCAGCTGTGTGCCTGGCCTGAAGAAATACTGTGAGAAGTCCTTCATACTCTGAGTCCCTCCCCTGCTCTCCTATCCAGGGGCAGGATGGGGTCCTGGCTTTGCTTTGCTGCCCTGACCCTCCAGCTGCCGTTGGCCAATGAGAGCTCTTTGCAGGGATCTTAAGTCTGGACCTTAAGGCAAAGTCAACATTTTACTAGAAGAAAAAGAGAGAATAGATTTTTTTTTTCCCTTCTGGGGTGGGTGTAAGAAAATGAATCTATGGAAACTGTACTTTGAAAATTGATGTTTGTGGAAAAACTTCACTGTTGCCACTGTTATGTAATTTTGTGGCTTTAAGTATATTTTTTTCATCTACAAAGCTTCTGCGATTCCTGGTTTTTTAAACTAACAAATAAAAATTTCTTTGACCTCCTTGAAAGTCTCCCAAATGAAGAGATCTTGTGAGATATAAACCCATGTGTTAAAAGAAAGTCACAAACTAACACCATTTCTCAGTTAATTTGCAACAAATCTGGATTGTCAGGGAAAATGAATGCAACCAAAATGATAGAGAAAAAGAAAAAAGACACTCGCAAAAGTCAATGAGTGGGGGTCACCCATTAGTGTTTCATCATGGCACCTTAGCCCAGATTAGGATGCTGTGGCCTTATTTTCTTCCCACCAGTCACAGCTGTTGAAAGCAAGTTGCAAAATAAAAGGCATTTAGAATCAGGACTTGGGGTCAGTTCCTTAAAAACCACCAAGCCAGGGAGTTGGAGCTCAACTTGCGTTGAAAATAAATGCTGCTTGGTTCCTGTGTGTTTAGCATGACAGAGAAGTCTATATGCTTAGCATGACAAAGAAGTCTGTGTGTGCTTAGCATGACAAAGAAGTCTGTGTGTGCTTAGCATGACAGAGGAGCCTGTGTGCTTAGCATGACAGAGCACTATCTTGTAGTTCACAGCAAACGCACATGTGTTAGCAGAAAGTTCTGCCCCTCCCTGTTTCCCCTAGACTGCCACCCTAGGGTCCTCTGCCACTGACATAGTCAAGGACACCCCCAGTACAAGGTTCTGGGGTGGCCTAGGCCAGTGAAAAAATGGGGCTGCTTAGACTCTCAGGGTCTTCTCTGAGCATGGGATGCAGGCTAAGGATTCCTGTGTGCTCACTCCTGAGTTTAGGAGTACCTGTGGGTGGCTTTCTAGTGCGTCCTCTAGAGACAGAAAGCAACTTCCTGGATATCTGAGGGGCACCTAAGAAGTCACTTAATCAGTGGTACCCCAGGGGCTAGTGGCTGCATAACCTGTGGTTCCTGTGCTCTTGGAGTTCCCTTCATTGGTGACCATCCTTTTGACAAACTGTGGCAGGAATCCTAGAAAGAGCTTGTGGCTATAAAGTCCAGCGGCTTTTTGGGGCTGTGGGTTGGCTTGGCTGTTTTCACAGGAGTTTCTGTTTTATTGATGTGTGGCTTGCTCAACTAGGCAGTGTGGATATAGATAAATACTTCCAGTGGTCATTTTTTTTTAAACCCACTAAATGATTTCAAAGGCACCACTCCATGGTGCCTAGCCACCAGGGTCCGGCTACTCTGCTAGGATTCGATATCTGGAACCCATTCTGTTCTCTAAGCCAGGCCCATGGACCTATCAGGGAGCTGCTAGTCTCCCCAAAATGGCAGGGGACACTTTGAAGTGTATGCCTAGGGCTCACCAGGCTTATTTCAGGACCACGTTTCCCAACCTATCTGAACACAGAACTATCCTGAAGACTAGTGTTTGATGGAACCCCCGGGTTGGAAAACCCGCATACCTTGTCTGTGGGGAGATGCCGGTTTTCTAATGCAGAAGCTCCAGCATCACACTAAGTGATGGCTGACCCCAATCTCTGGACAGGCTTTGTTGGCAGTACCTCATTTGCAGCTATTTGAGCCCTATAACCCAGACCATCTCAGGGCATTTCCCCAACACAGGAGCGCACAAGTAGGGCCATGGGCAGGCTAACAGTAGGGAAATAACACCCGTCTAGACAAAGATCTGACAAGGTTCTCACATTTTAAACATCCCATCTCTCTTCCTCCTCTGTCCAATAAGGATCTGAAAGGGCACAGTGATGGTCAAATACGCATGCTCCCCAGATGCCCCATGGCCTCCCTAAGTGAAGTTCACCCTTCAGCTGACCATCCTGCAGAGACCGATGTTGCTGAGGCCTGGGGTGTGAGATGGAAATGTTTTTCTGGAAGGCAAGCTAATCCTGAGGGGGCACGACATGTTAGGGGCCAGGGCCCAGTCAGGTGGCTTTTGGATGGTGTGTCTGTTGAAGTTAGGAGAGGGATTACCTGCTTTAGCTTCACCACGGGTCCTGTGCAGACGGTGAGTGACCAGCAGTCAGGCCGTTTCGTCATCCTGGTACCCTAGATGCCTCGATGACACAGACCAGGAACTACAGGTGTGATGAGTGCTGCTGGTCCAGGCGAGGGTGGGTTGTCACAAATGTGGGGGCTGGGCTTCATTCCTCTGTGGAAGAAACCTGTAGCTGCCTTGTTGCAAGCTGGGACTTAACCTCAGAGGCATTGTTTGGCCTGTGACAGACTTGGAGCAGACAGTGGCTAATCAAAGCACTCATGTGGAGAACTGGCCTTTGTGCAGAAGGCTTTTCTCTTGTCCTCCTGATGAGGAGGTCACACAGAGACTGTATGCAACCCATGCCTGGTCTCCCTGCCTGCTCTAATGGTGGGTGGCTCAGCTGCTTCAGAATGACCTTTATTCCCACTTCCTTGTGGGGTGGGAGTGCTCTTCCCGGCCAACGCACATCGGTTATCTTGAATCCTTGTAATCTGCTCTCTGAAGCATTTCCACCGGTGGGATTTGGACGAGCCATAAAAGAGACAGAATTCCCCGCTGTACAAAGGAAAGCTATGCATTTGGAATTTGACTTATGGTCACAAACCCAAACGTGTATAATTTTTCTGCTAAGATTAGGGATGAGGGAGGATTACTTGCGACCTCGGGTCTGCTTTATTTTCCTTCTCAGAAGCAGACATTTATATGGTTGCTTTTAAAGTCGCTCTTAGAAATGGAAAAGTTGCATGTATGTACATAAAGCTTCAATGAAGAGCAGAAAAGGTGGGGAGGAGGACAGTTTAAATTTCAGTATTCAAGGGATAGTTCTTCAACTATGGTATATCTATACAAACAAATATTATACAGTCATAAAAAGTAACTGGCACATCGACATGATCCAGACAGAGGTACCATGAAGTGTGCTCATCTGAGCACACGGCCTTCAGTAGGAACACCCAGCAAATGTCACACTCTGAGCTTATAGCACTTACAGCTGCCAATCACAGGTTGCTTTGTTTAGACAAGGGTTCTGAGTAAATCTTATTTTTAATGCCTTGAAGTTACTTTAGTACCAAGCGAGTGGATTTTTTAAAATTAAGTAACTAGATAACCTTTGTCAAACACTACTGCTTCTGAGTTCATAACAAAAGTCTTGGCTGTTTTCTACAAGGCCCAACTTCTCCAGGACCCTCCCCTGGATGCAAAGAGGTAGGTGAGGCCCTGCATCACAGGGCACTTGCTGTGTTGGCGGTCAGTCAGCCCCACTGTGTAGTTCTAGGAGTGAGCATCACAGTAGGACATTCTTTCTGTCTCAGCTGAGGAGCGGCTGCCTGCCCCGCAGCCTGGGGGCTTCAGTCATGTTCTTTCAGCTTCACAGGTTGTAGGTCTGCCTCTGTGCTGACAGTCCTGTGGGAGAGGAAGGACCCTCTCTCTGGCCATTGCAGTTGTGGTCAAGACTCCTTTTAAAGAAATGTTTCTGCCGCTGGGAAGAGTGATTTTTGAAACCTGATGGGTGGGTGTAGAATCAGCCGGGAGTTCGGACCTTGCTGGGCCACCTGCACAGGTGACCTTAGTTGGGACACAGTGGCTAGAAACTTTGTTTGGAGGTTGAGAAGGGAGGTGGGTGCTGCCTGCCAGGGCTTGAGTAAAAAAGCACTGTCAGGCTCAGTTTGGAGTGATGTGGAGATGCTGGGAAGGGGCGGTGTTTTAGACAGGAATGGCAAGGAAGCCAAATCTGTTGGTGGTGACAAGGAGCTCCCGAAGCCCTGGCTGCAGGCAGTATCACCTAAGAGAGATGGGGTGTGGGTAAAGAAGAGGCTCCTTCCTCCAGCCTCCTAGCCCTGCAGCCTGGCCTGTGTTACCATGTCAACCAGGGAAACAAGTGTTTGAGGAAGTGACCACCCAGGACTTGGGGTTGAGCAGGGTGTGTGCCATTGTTAGGTGACATCAGTGAGAGGTCTTGTCTTTCTTAAAGAAAAACAAATCAACCAGAGGGGGAAGGGCAGCGCTCGCTCGGAGCACAGCTGCCAGAGGCAGGGAGTGTGCAACCTCCCTCCTCCGTGACTGGCCCTGGAGAGGTCTTGCTTGTCCTCCATCCTCTTTACACCCACTTCCTCCCCATGGACACCCCTTCTTCTCTACACAGCGAGTGTCCCAGCTTAGCAGGCTGACTCCCCCTCCGCCTTCCACGCCAAGAGCCCAGTGCATTCTCTGCATTTGCTCCATCACATCTGGTCTCTGGTGCCCTCCCTCACAAACCCCCCATCCCTGGTCTCCAAGGAGGAGATTTGGCCTACATCTCCATAGTTGCTTTTCACAAGGATGTCAGAAATCTGGCTGGAAGTCCCAGAAGCCTCCCCCGCCCGCCCCTGCCTACTCTAGCATTCCATTGCATCCCAAACATCTGGCTGCATCTGCAGTGCTCAGCCAGTTGCCACAGCCCACACTGCATGCGGGCACAGGGACCTTCAGACGGAAAGGAGTCTGACCACTGGCCTGTGACTCAGATCTGAGGTCGGAAGGCGCGCTGTCCCACAGACCCCTCCTCCCATCAGACTCTCACAAGATTCCCCTCAGTCAGAGCGAACCCTCCAGAGCAATGGATGTAACCCTGGGACCTGTTAGCCCTGTTATGTCATCATTTGGGGACCTCTTCCTCCATGTCTGATCCAAGGCTTGCCCCCGGTGGACTGTCCAGGGCACCACGAGTACCCAGGGAAAGCCTTAAAAGCATACATAAAGGTCTTGGTAGATGGCTCCACTGGTGAAGTGCTCGTGGTACAAACATGAAGAACTCACGGGAGTTCCATCCTGGAGATTATGCATTTGTAACCTCAGATCCGGGAGACGGAGAGATGCAGATATCCCGTGTTCACTGGCCAGCCAGCCTAGCCTCCAGCGAGACACCTCAAGATGACTCTGGCCTCCACTTGCACATACACAAGTTGACACGTGCAGATGGGGTAGAGTTCTGACAGGTCTGAACCTATGGTCACTTGTCCCCTGCTAGCAAACCCCTGAAATACTGAAGTCAGAGGGGTCCTAGAGCTCAGGCATCCCAGATCTTTCTTGTCCTGTTAGGACCTTCTGTGGCCACTGGCTTCCAGCCACAGTAGCCATGTTGCCTGCTTAGACCACTCAGGGCCTTTTGGACAGTCCAGGGCTAAGTACTTATCACACTTTGCTGATTAGACTCTTGGCCCATGGTGGGAAGCTTGCTTGCTGTGTATGGAGCTGTGTGTGTCCCCTGCTTCCCCGACCCCACAATCCATGGGACCCATGGCAGGGACCACGAGGGGGCGCCACACCTCAGTGTTAATTTTCCTAGAAGACCTCCCAGTCCCTTGGCAAGGTCTCCTGATGGGGGTGTCTTCAGGGAGGGGTCAGTTTGCATTAGAGGGTTGTGCACCAAAGATTTACCTCTCCAGGAGAGGACACTGTGGGCAGGAAGATAGAGAAAGTGTCCATAGCCTTTCGTGTAGGTGGAGGACTCGAGGAGCCTCTCTCTCGGGGAGGGTGTGGGGAAATTTTGTCTTTCTCAGATTATCCACACCACCTCCCACCTCCATCCCAAGCTGCAAGAACCTTAAAGCAACCAAATTAGTTTCTGCAGGAGAACACAGGATGCCTTGCCCAAAAATACATATACATACCTGTTTGCCTGTGGGCACACACAAAGAGCGCACCACCAGCGGATACATATACATACCTCTATGCCATGGATAGGTGCACACACACACACACACACACACACACACACACACACACACACACATGCATACATATTCTGCTCACACCCCTCCAGCTCCTTTAAGTAGACCTCCTCTGCCGGAGCCCTGCTTGGCCCTCCCTGTCCTGTTCCCAGGTTGATTTACCGCCCAGGAGAGTGAGGAAGCCCAGACTCCCTTATGGACTGTACTTCCTTGCCAGCAAAGTTCAAGGTGGGGTCAGTTCTCTTCAGCATCGGCTTTCCAGCTCCCTGCCAAGCTGGGCCATAATGTCCCCTTAGGGGAAGGAGACCTCCCAAGCAGAGGGTCCAGAGGACTTAGGATGCACAAAGAGCAAGGAGATGCAGGCTGGGGTACAGAGCCCAGTGGTGCTGTCCCCTGCATCGAGAATACTCTCCCAGATCCAGCCTCTCTCACACTGAGTCTGCGCAGGAGGGTAGGGCTTGTTCAGGGGGTGTCCGTCGCTTCTGTGCCAAGTCAGATACTATGTATCTCCTTGGGCTGGAACTGTCCTAAAGTTAGGGACCACACCACCTCTGCCTGGATACTGTGGATGCCCAGGCATCCTAGTGAGAACCTTAGCAAGGAATATTCTGGGGGAATGGAACCAGCATCCACACAAATATCACTACAGGGGTGGATGGAGGTGGGGTGTGGCGGTGAGGGTGGGGCTGTTGGACTGGTCTAAGCCAGCCAGTACCTTTTCTTTTGGGGTCCTCCTGATTTAATAAACAAACTTTGTTTTTCCTTGACACGAAGCAGTATGCCATTTCTTGTTGAAACTTTAGGAGACACACTCTTAAACAAGCGAAACAATGACATTTTACCCACAGCCTTGCAGCAGCAGCTAAGCAAGCGAGAGCCTTGGATGCTGTGTTCAACCCTCACAGCTCTGTTCCCTGCTCTCTGATCTTCCAAACCATAGTATTCTTGTGATGCTGGACTAGAAGAGCCTTCCCTCATGATTTCTTGTCAGAAGCAAGGGGCCAGTGAACAGCCTGAAAGTGTTGTGCTGTCTTTACCTACTTGGATAGTTTTTAGGGTGCAGGGGCTGCTGAGATCCTTGGCTCCTCCTCCCCTGGAAATTCAGATCTCCCCAAGAGCAGTGGACATAGCCCTGGGCGGAATGGAAGCTGCTATGTAGACCACATCAGTCTCCACCTCACAGAGTTCCTCCCACCTCTGTCGCCTCTGCAGGGCTGGCGTTAAGGATGCAGGGCACGCCACAGCTGCATCCTTACTTTCTCCAAAGACTGAGGCACCACATTTCTACAACAGCCCTAAGTCAAGACTCTGGAGAGCTCACATTAAGAGAGAGAGAGAGAGAGAGAGAGAGAGAGAGAGAGAGAGAGAGAGAGAGAGAGACGGACGGACGGACGGAGGGAGGGAGGAAGGGAGGGAGGGAGGGAGGGAGAGACAGAGACAGAGACAGAGAGAGAGAGAACCAGCAATACAAAAGGGAAAGAGAAGGTCATTCCTTCAAAATGGAGGCTGGGTCCACAGACTGCCATCTTCTCCCCAAACCCACGGAACCATAGAGAAATAATGAAAACTGTCATCAGCCCGTGATGGTTGCAGAAACACGCGGGCTTTCTCTTCCCCAGGAGTATGAGTGGTCACTGGATGGGAACTCCTTGAGAGAATTGATGGAGTTCATAGGAGCAAGTGAGCCAGTCCCCAGGAGGCCACGGGGAGATGACAGCCGCAGCACTCTGGCAAACACCAGGACACCTTTCTACAGACCAGAAGATATCTCTGAGTGTGAAGTTGATGGAGTGTTTCCCTGAGCCAAGCCCAAGGGAGCCAAGGCTCTGAGCACAAGAAGGAGCCAGGCCCACCCTGAGCTGGCTGCTGGCCTACCATGGTTCTGTCTTTGAGCGGCTTGCCCCCTTCCCACCCTTCCCCAGCCCGTCTGCTAGGCTTCTCTTTCCAAATCTTACTTCTTCTTTTACAAGGTTATAAAAGTTTCCTAGAATTGTTGGGAATACAAAGGAGCGCAGAAAACATTTTGGGCTGGGACCATGACATGTGGGCGTGGGCAGCCAGCATGGCTCCCTCACCGGCCAAGTGACTCACGCAGAGCAGCGTCCGACCACCCAGAAGCCAGGTCTCTGTCTCCGAGGGACAGTTCCTGCTTGCTATAAGCCTCTGGGATGGCTCAAGTGGAGCCCAGTTTTGAAGGTGGAATCCCAGGAAACTGGGCATTCAAGCTAGGCCTGCTCTGGGTTCTGAGGTGTACTCTGCCACCACTGTCCCTTAAATGTCCTCGGAAGGCAGGTGTTCTTTATGTGTGTACATCGTAGATTTTGACAGGAGCAAACCTGTAGTTCAGTGGCCTCATTGCTGACTATGGCGCAGGAGGGGTACGGGTACTACCCTGTCTGTCCAAGGTATCACTGTAAGGAGATCCAGGTGCTTCAGGTCCGGATGGAAGGTGACAAGACTGTAGGTAGGTAATAGTACTGTCCCATAATGGGGCCTTGCTGGTTGTATTTTATCCAGCTGTCTGTTCATGTTGTTCTCGTCATTACAGACAGCACAATTCATGATTACATACTTCATGATTAAGCTTGAGATGTAGCAAAGACTAGGTCAAATCCAGGTATGATGAAGGTCATGTCCCATGGGCTTTGTATCCCTTCACCCCTCTGGTGGCCCACTCATGCCTCCGATGAGCTCACCGGGTTCCAGGCTACCTTGCAGAAACCTCACTCTCAGTTTTGGCCGTCAGATGAATTAGATGCTTGGTTTTTGTTGTTTGTTTGGTATTTATAACACTTGAAAGAGGGCTGGGCAGTCTCCCACTGAGCTTCTCTTCTGCCAGCCCTCCCCACAGCCCTGGGAGGTGAGCCAGTTGGGCTCTGAGCCAGCCACCCTCACTTTCTGTCAGTGAGCTCGGAGTGCTTGAGTTTGTGGTCACTTGGTTATTAGTTAATCTATCCACAGACTGGATGACTGGACTTTATGGTAAAGTGACCCAGAACTTGTGCGGAGCCTTGGGACCTGGATCTAGCAGGGTGGCCAGGCAGCTTTGCCCTGAGTGGTAAGGTCAGTGGAGGATGGCGTGACCACCAGGTGGGCCACTCTTTTTTATTTAGTGGGGCTCAGAATAGGGGCATGGGTCCCCAGGCACTATTTGGTGGAGGGTTGCAGGCGAGCAGAGACAGGACCAGCTGGGAGATCTACACCTACGGCTGACAGGCAGCATTGCCCTGGTGAGGGCCTAAAGGAAAGGGGGGAAAACCCTTCCAGAAACATCTGTGAATCACTCCTCCCGCTTTTCCCCTCTCCAGGGCTGTACTGTGACCCCGGGGAACAAAACAACCTCCAGGGGCTGCTCTGTCCTTAGATGTTAATCTTGTTTTCATGGTAAGGAGGGTCTTTTCCTTGTGTCCATTTTTAAACCTCCAACCCCAAACCACCAAGCCTAGATCCCGCAGCCTCCAGAGTTGCCCAGGATGCTCCTGGGAACTAGGGTGACAGCATTTGTTGTCACCTTAAGGTTGCTTCCTCTATCCGTGCTGCCAGGAAACATATAGCTTGATTTCCAACCCACTCCTTGCAGCTCTTGCAGAACCATGGGTCGTGCTGTGTGGCTCTTTTGATTCTTGACTTCACCACAATGGCATCCAGTGCCCGTCCTGTGGGCTGCCCTCTAGACTGTCCTGGTTCCATCTGCCCACAAGGAGGATGTAGACCTCCCTTTGCCAAGCTCTGTTCTAAGGTCCATCCAGGTCCTCAATGTTTCCGATGGTCCCGTGGCTGCTAATACAAGTCAGGCACAACACGGGAAGTTCACCTTTTCCTTGACTCTAGCAACTCTGGGGCAGCGGTGGGGTGGGGTAAGAGCAGCCCTACTTCTGGAATTGACGGAGGGTTCCAATGTAATCATATCATCTGCAGAGGTTCAGTCTCTGTGGTCCTGTGGGTTCAAAGGGCAATGGGGCCTGGAGCTGGGCTTCTCTCAGGGCCGTCAGCTCCCACTCCCAACTGGAAAGAGTGTGGATCAGGCTCCACAGACATGGCTGGGGTCCACAGGAGGATGCAAGGGTTGTAGCCTTCACCATGGCTATGAGCTTACTTAGCAGCCCAGTACTCCAGCAGAGCTCAGAGACTTTTCATACTTACAGCACCTTAAGGGCTTTTAGTCTCTACCCTCTTCCTGTCTACAAGACACCTTTGCAAGAACAGAATGAAAGACCTGTGACTCAGGTCTTCTCAACTGTAGGGTCCTGTGTGTTCCAGCCAGAACACAGGGTTCCAGCTCAACTTGGGAGACCAGAGTTTTGTGTATGGCATGAGTTGAGAATGTGCAATTCATGGTGCTGAGACACAGGTATGCAGAGGTTTGTAAATGTCTGCGAGTCCAAGGCATGTGTGTGTGTGTGTGTGTGTGTGTGTGTGTGTTTTCTGTTGCTGCAAACACTGTGGTTCACACCAGGTCTCAATGGCACACCTCACAGACGGGAATAAATGTGCCCTTAGCTTGGGTTAAGACCTAGACATTGCTGGTCCCAAAGACTCTGCTTAGGCTGATTTTACAAGCACAATTATCCTGGATAAAGAACATGGGCTTAGTCAAGTGAACAGACTGTTTTCATGAGAAACATGGAAACTGAGCCCCTGGGTCCTGAAAAGTGAGGCTGGAAACAGTGACACCATGAGAGGTGACACAGGGAGGCCTTGACCAAATGAGACTTGGAGTCAGCTGTAGAATTGGCTGGGAAGAGGCTGTGGACTCCAGAATCCCAGAATCTGAGATGCTTCAGCGGTTTCACTTGCCAACCTTGTAACTTAACAACCCTGGGCAGCCTGGGAGTCCCTTGTTCACTCACTCATCCAGCTGGATGATCTGCTGAAAGCCCTCACCTACCAATGCCTGTGGCCTTGGTTACATCACACCTGGTGGTTTGGGTCACTTCAGCCAGTGCTGAGGCCTTTCCTGACCCTCTGGCTCTGCAGGAGGAGGCAGGGACATCAGGTTCCTGAGCTAGCTCAGGACACCTGCCTAACCTCTCTCAATGGCCCGGTCTGCTTACCAGCTGCTTAAATGCCCCAGAGTCTGTGGGGGTCTCCAAGCTTGTCCTCAGGGATGGGAGGCAGGGCTAGGCTAGGATCCCCCCACCCCCTGCTTCCTGCACTTTCCATTAAAGAAGGAGCTGACTCCCTCCCCATCTGTTTCTTCTTCAGATAAAAATCTATTTTCGGACACAAGTATGTGCTCTGCTTTGCCACATGCCTCCCCAGTGCTGGGACATAGCCTCCTCTGTGGGTGGCTGCAGCTGTAGCCCAGTGTCTCTCTGCAGCATCTCAGAGCTAGGCTGGGGGTCAAGCCTGTGACCCCCTCCTGCTCAAGGGACCTGAGGGCATTCATATGTAAACGCTGTAAGCTCAGGTCCAGAGCTCCACCTTATGTTTCAGTAGCCCTGGGACCCTCGGGTCTCTCAGTGCCTTGAGGGCTGTCTTAACTGCCTGGCCTATGACTAGGGCTCTCTCCCCAGGGCAGTGTTCAGACCCCTAAGACTTAGCTGAAACAATCAAGGACTTCTTCCCCATTTCTCCTGCCTCACTTCCTATCTTTTTACTTTCTATCTCCACCTCCTGAGGGGCAGTTCCATCTCTAGTGACGTGGGAGTGACTTTAGGTGAAGTTATTTTGACTTGAGGTCTTGGGTGGGGAAGGCCACAGATCTGTGCCCATTGGAGCCCAGAGCAGCAGGAGGACGACTTTGGGATCATATTCTGTGTAGGATGGAGAACGCATTCTGTGTCGAATGAGTGCATTTAAGTATACAGCCAGCACAAGTAAAGACCAGACAGGAAGTAGTAGATGGCTAGAAGGGGCTGATGGACAACAAAACACCATCAAACTGGGGCACCATGGCAACCAGAAGACTGGGGAAACCATGCTGGAGTGAGCTTGCTAGAATTCTTGGCTAAGAGTTCAGCAGAACAGTGAGCTTCCCAGTGAAAGAGTGAACAGCAGTAAATTGACACATGTCCAGCAGAGACTCACCGGGAGGTTGAGGCAGTCAGTGGGAGATCCTGGCTGAGCTTTCTCTCCATGGCAGAACATCCAGCTTCCTGTTTCTGTGTCTGATACTTTTTATATTATGTGATAGACAATAGTAACCTATTGTTCTTCTAGCTGTTCTTAAAACAAGGTGTTTCTATTCTTAGGCTGTTTCATCTCGGGTTGACTGGGAGGACATTTGACACAAGCATTGTCTGGTCTGAAGTAGGAACATCTTAGTGATCTCACATAGCACGTGGGTGTGCGACCGGTTCCAAACACATACATCTCAATTCCAGCATCTTGGTGAACTTGAACAACATGCAGCTATTTATTAGTATAATGTTCTTTGCTGGGTGTTAGAGAGCAGGACCTTGGTAGATGTGGCCAGAGGGTCACTTTTGATTTTTTGACCACACAGCCCCCCCCCCATTCTCATCCCATCTGCAGCCAGAGTACCAGTGCTCACTAGACCCCACTCCACCCTCTGAGCAGCTTGGCCTCAAAGCAACTTTGTTATGTCAAATGGCTTAAGGCACATTTTAACTTGGTTTTGGATGCAGAAAGAGAAAACACTGGGATACATTTATGATACAAGGGAAAAAAACTTCCATGCTGAGCCAAACTCCTGTCTCCTCAGCAGGTCACACTTACCCTGAGGGTGTGTCTCTGCAGGTCACCAGCCAAAGGGGCCTCAGGTTTGGAGGCTGGAGGGCCCAACTCAGGGAATAAAAGCAAGAGAGCTAGGAGCAGAGCCCCAGAACCCCCAACTGCTTGCTCAGCACCTCCCTGACCGTGGCTCCTCCATAAGAGCTGGGTGTGTTCTGTGCAAGGCACTTCTGAAGAGTGACACATAGAGACACTGACAGATGGGGAGTCTGTAAAACTCTAGAATCTAAAGTTTAGACCCAGAGGAGAAAACACTCTGAGCTACTCAGAAGAGAGATGTAGGGCACCTCCGTGGAAGGAAGCTCCTGGACCGTCGTAGCAGGATTGGCTCTTTTATTCAGACAAACACTTGAGAGGCTTACACAGAATTGTGATTCCTAGGACTTCTGAAGAGAGGAGAGCACTCTCCCAACTAGGGTACCAACGGTGTCAGGGGTGAGTTAACACCTGTCCCAGCCCTCAGACCATCACTACTCCCCAGCCCAGGACAGACTGCCCATTCTCTCCTTGGCACACAGCCCACAGCAATGGTCAGAGTGCCGGGTAAAAATTGGGTTAAACAGAGTCTGCTAGACCCATGGACCCTACTGGTGGATCTTGTAGGCCTGTGGAGGAGATTCAAGAACTCCAGGCCATAGGTTCTTCTCCTCACCATCCAGAATAGCTTTCTCATCCTGAATGGAAAGGATCAGAACCAGATGTTCCTCCACACGGAAGGCTGAGGCCTGCCCTATGTGCAGTGCTACCTGTCTGAGGACCCTGGGAGCTGGCTACACCCTCAGGCTCCCTTGGGTATGCTGGCTCTTCCTTTGTCTTCTCATCTTGCTTGGTGCCTTGGGAGCTGCCTGCTCCAAGTGGGCCTCCTCATATCTAGTTCCAGCTTCTCCAGGGATTGGTTCTGCTTACTTTCTGGGCCAGCCCACTTCTGGGAGCTGAGCTGTGGGCCAGGAATCAGTGCTGCTGGCTTGCCCAAAGGCGGTGTGGGGGACAAAGTAAATGGATGTCCCTGGGATGGCAGCAGGCATTGGGAATTAGCCCTCTTGGTCTAAGCCTGTGCACACCATAACCATTTTCCAGATGCCTTTCAACCCACCTCACCCCTGCTGGCATGTGGCACAGCGTGCTTTAGGTATGTAGACAGCTTTCAGCAGCATTCTGCTTTATCCAGACCACCAAGTCCGCCTTCAGCTGGCATGAGGAGAACTAGCTGCCTGGACACATGGACTGGGGGCCACTTTTCAACAAACATTGACTTTTAAAAAATAGGCAGAAGATTAGGAGTTGCCACCTGAAGTCTGTTAGCAAAGTTCCCATGAGCACAGATGCCAACACTCCCAAGAGACCCCCTGGAGTGTCAGCTGTGGCAGAGAGGAACCACATGTGACCGTGGGACCCTCGATGTGCTGGGATGAGCAGGTTCAAACCTTCATTCCTTCCATCCACCTTGGGTTTGAGTTAAATAGCTCTGTGGGCCAGCAGCAGTCTCTGGGACCGGGCAGGCCCATGAGAGTTAGGAAGCCAGGAGAGCTCACTGAGGTGGAAATGGCAAAGTCTCTATGAGGATAGAATGAGGCGTCTGTGAACATGGGGCTGGGATATGTGGGTACCAAGAAAGATGCAGAAGTTGGTGTGTTTGGAGCATGGCGATGGTGTCAACATCCTTATCAGAGTGGCAGTGACACCAACAGTGTGTCGATAGAGTTTCGACAGCTGCCAATGTTGTCAACACACTGTCGACAGTGTCAGTGGCACCTATGCCCCACAGAGTGCCAACGGCATCTGCAGATTCCATCTGTGCTCCACCCATGCTGTATCAGTGAAGCCTGTTTTCCATCAGCACACCATTAGTGATGTCTGCACTGTCAGAGACAGTTGTTCATGTCACCCTTACTCTGTTACTCGAGTACTGACAGCTTCCACACTGTCAGCACACTCTTGGGCGCCATTAACAGTATCAAACACTGTCAACAGAGCATCCTGGCACTGTTGTGATAATGAGGTTGTCAGTACCCCTTGCCCTCTGATTCCTTTTAGTATCATTAAGTTCAATGTTGTGGCATGAGGTCTCATGTGGTCCAAGCTGGTCCCTGACTCATAATCCTCCTTTGTCAAGAGCTGGATTAGATCTGTTGACTTAATTTTGGACCATCAATTCTTGGGATATAGAAATACATTTGATATTTATATGGTGATTTTTTTCCTTGAGATAGAATCTCACCATGCAGCCTAAACTGGTACTGAACTTAGATTTTCTTGCCTTGGCCTACTGGGTGCACACTGTGATCACCCAAGCAGCCTCATGCCTGTTTCAATTCTGATTTCCTATATTACAGCCTTGCTCAAACCATCTGTTAGATAATACATTGTTAGATATTAGATGTTAATATTGAAGTGTGAACTAACTTTGCATTCTTGGGATGAAGCCCCCCCCAATGGATGGTTCTATATTTCTATATCTTAATGGATTAAACCTACTAGTATCTTGTCCAAAGGCTTAGGGTTTATTGTAGTTTGAATATAAAATGTCCCCAACGGGATCATACATTTGAACCCTTGTTTCTCAGCGGGTGGTGTTTCCAAAAGTTGTGGACTCTTGAGGTGATGAGGTCTTGCTGGAGAAAGTAGGTCACTGGGGGATAGGAGAGCTATCTTGAGAATTAGTGAGGGTCCTGGTTCCAGACAGATATGTTTCCTCACCCACTGAGTTCTGAATAAGCAGCTTTACATGCCTGTTGCCATAGACCTGGTTGTTCCAGCTATCATGTCTTCCCTCTCGTGAAGGACTGACTGTGCCCTCTCAAACAGTGAGCCAGAAAAAGTCCGTGTATCCTTACACCGCTTCTTGGTGCAGTGACTAGGGAAGTGTCTAGTACAGGACTCAGTGCATATATGACACTCACTAGCTGCAGTGTCTGCTCCTGAGTGTGAGGACAGAAGCCATGCCTGGGCTTCTGAGAGGGAAAGACCTTCGTTTTCCATTCCCACCTTTAGTATATGTTATTCATTTGTTTCATGTGGGCCAATCTTACTCCTCACTTCTGGTAATTTCTTTCAATGTAATACTATTTATTGGTGGTATTTGTTTTTTAATGGATTCTGTGATGATGGTTTGTATATGCTTGGTCCAGGGGGTGGCACTATTAGAAGGTGTGGCCCTGTTGGAATAGGTGTGGCCTTTTTGGAGTGGGTGTGTCACTGTGGATGTGGGCCATAAGACCCTCATCCTAGCTGCCTAGAATCAAGTTTTCTGCTAGCAGCCTTCAGATGAAGATGTAGAACTCTTAACTCCTCCTGCACCATATCTTCCTGGATGCTGCCATGTTCCCACCTTGATAATAATGACTGAATCTCTGAACCTGTGAGCCAGCCCCAATTAAGTTGTTGTTCTTATAAGAGTTGTCTTGGTTGTGGTGCCTGTTCACAGCAGTAAAACCCTAACTAAGACAGATTCTAAGGATATAAATAAATAAATAAATAAAAAGCATCCCCTTTTCATGCCGAGAGTTTTAAACTGTCGATACTCGGTTTTGTGTCTAATATCCTAAACATTTATCTTTATCGTTTTTAATTTTGTATACTCATGTGTGCATATGTGGAGGCATGTGCACCTGGGTTTAGTGCCTGAAGCCAGCCGAGGGTGTTGGGTGTTGGATCTCTCAGAGGTAGAGTAACAGGGAATTGAGAGCTAACTGATGTGGGTACTGGGAACTGGCCCTCCGTAGGAACTGTGTGTTTTTAACCACTGAGCCCTCTCTCCAGACTCTTAAAAGGTTGTTAGGAAAAAAAAAGTTAGAAAAAATGCTATTTGTTATATGGAGATAATGTTAAATGGAAAAAGATAAAAATATACTGTGAGCAAAACGGCACACGGACAGAAATGTGGAGGGGTTTGTGAAGGGCACATCCCTTCAGTGGAGCTGGGACCTGTTACTGTTGGGGAAGATGCTAGAGTGGAACCAGCAGTGGCTTCAGAGCAGAAACCCTACAGGTCCTGCCAGCAGCACCATGAGAGTACTGTCATCTGGAGTCATCTCCATGGCTTGTCCTTGCTTCTGGGAACATCCTTTTCTTCCTGTATGAAAAATTCATGTCTGCTCCCGATAGCCCCAGCTTCATGCACCTGGTCATCAGCTGGAAATGTTAGGGCTCCTAAACATTTCCTAAATGTTTCTGGCAAGTGAGAGCCTTTATTCTGGGGTGGGATTGGTTCCCAGCTGTGCTTCCGATGGTGTCAGGCTGGGTAAGGAAGGAGGCCACGTTCAGGGTTATGTGCTGCACGCCCACTGTCCTGGCCTTGTGAGAGACTTCTCCATTCCCAACCTGCGCACTGCTGTCTCTGGTGTTCCTGCCCTAGGGTCTCACAAGCTATGACCTCCTCACGTCCTGAGCTGTGCCCTCCTGCACCTCCTTAGCTGGTTCCTCTGTGGATACAGCGCCTCTACCCTTCCACCCAGCTTCACGCCCCTGATGGATACCTAGTCTGTGACGTGCCGATATGCATTGCTAGTCAGGTTCTGCCCGTGTCCAGACTCCTGTGTCAAAGTACCTGCTACCATCTGCAGCTGGAGAACGGGTGGGCAGTGCAGCCCAGTCAGTGTGTCCAAAACCAGAACTGTCAGCCTCACAGGATCTACCCCCAGGGAGCTCTATGAGTCCTGGCCATGCTGATTGTGGCCCCCCCTCCAGTTTGTCAGATCAGTCCAGAGTTTAGCCAGGTGTCTCCTACAGGGTACATCCTGCTGGACAAGTGCAGCTCTACGCAGCTGTTATACAAAGTCCAGATGGAAGGAAGGAGTTCTACATCCACGGTCAGCTTTTTAGTGTCTGTGGGTGCTGGGTCCATTCTCTGGAAATTCCATCCATACTCAGCTTATCTGAATGTTTAGGGCCCTTACTCATGCCCTTGTGCCAAACAGCCCCCTGTAGCCATGCCAACTGCCTGAATGGTCCTTCTTCCTGCCCACCCCAAGCCCACTGCCCTGCGTCCACCTGCTTCTGTCCCCATTGTAGAGTCAAGCTGTTCTCCCTCTCAGCAACCTGATGCAGTTACTGGCTTTGGGTGCTATATGTGCCTTCTGCCTTCGTGATGATGGGCCTAGGCTGCAGGCCTGTGGTCAGAACCTAACAGTCCACGGCTACCCTGCGAGAAGAGAGGGTAGTATAGTGAGAGCATATACTGGGTACAAGGGCCAAGAGTCTTTGTGGCTCAGAAAACTCACAGCTGCCCCGTAGGGCAGACAGATGAAGAAACTAACCTAAAGAACCCAGGGAACGGGTGTGGGTGTTTCCTTCTTTCTAAATTTGAATTTCCCGGGATTCTGGGGGATGGCTTGAGTGTCTGGCATACATGAGTAGCATGGCCTCAATTCATCTTCCTGCAGGTCAGAGCTGGGGACTCTGGTGGGCAGCCAACTGGGTGAGGCGGATTCTAGAAACCATCCCCGGGTTTGGAGCAACATTGGCCTCCCTTCCCGAGTGGTGTGTGTGTGTGTGTGTGTGTGTGTGTGTGTGTGCGCGCGCGCGCGCGCTCGAGTGCGCACTCACGAGTGTACACTCTGCTCTTGCTGTGGTACTCTGCATAGCAAGTGTCCTCAGACTTCAGCTTGCCTGACTTCAGTAGTGAGTTTCTCACAGATCTCTTATCCTGGTTACAGGCTTCTTCTCACACTCAGGTGTGTGGCTGTGATGGAAACCCATGGGATCAATTCTCTATCTGGCCTGCTTGGGCCATATTTCAGACCCCTGCCATTGGTAAATCTCAGGCTCCTTGTCTCAGCCTTGTTCAGTGTCCTACTTCCAACTCTCACACAATCTGACATTACTGGACTCTTGTCCTATCAGTCATGTAGAGATTCATAGTCACCTGCAAGTGCTTCCTCAGCAGGGTGTGGCTGTCTTAAGCTAACCACTCACTTTGATGCTTGGAATGAGACCCAAGGGAAGTGTCCTTGCCCAGAACCTTAGGAAAGCTCACGATACCTGCCCCACAATCTTATTAGCCGTTTTGCATGCTTGTTGTGGGAGGGCCTCTACCTACCCTCTAGTCATTGTGGTTGGGGGCGTATTTCTTAGCACTAGTGATAGATAGCATTCACCCATCACCAACCTTGGGGTTACTTTGCTCAGGCTACATTCGACTAGGGGAATAGATTAGTCAGTCAAGATTCTTTGGCCTTGCTGCCACTCCTGCTTGACCAGTCTAGGGGGGCTGCTATTTAGAGGCCAGGCTGTGAGGCATCGAGGGAAAGGCTTCTAAGAATCGCTGGCTGGCATGCATTTGGCTCTTAATCAAAATGAAAAGGCATGAAGACCAGGAGGTAACAGAAATTTATGAGGACTAGCCCTCAAGTCTTAGACCTAGGGTATGCCCTCTCCCAGGTTGCTTTTCTGTGGGCACCATGGTAGGTTGAGAGTCAGGAAAGGTCTGCCAACCCAAGCCTTCAGAGAAGGCTGATACACAGACTTAGACCCGAAGCCAGGGACATCCAGACCTCGCCTGCAACCTGTAACACAGCACGGAGAGCTGCGACACATAAACTGAAATTATAGCAAAGTTTTATATGACCAGCTGATGTCAGCCTGATAGCAGACAGTGCTCCCCTGGAAGCCGAACCCCACAAGTGAACCTGGACCAGTGCGAGCCAGGTAGCTATTGTTAGTGGTGGGAACTGGCAGCTGTCATGCCTGCTCCAAGTGCTCAGCTGGGAAAGGCGTGAGAGGTTGTCGGAGATGCATCCAAGTGATGAGGCCCGGTGATTCCCCAGGGCACAGGAGTCAGTGCCCAGGATCTGGGGCAAACACATGCTCGAGGAAAGAACACAAGCAGGTAGCAGAGATGGGAGGGCAATTAACACAGTCTTTATTTACACCACGAGAGCGACAAATGCGTGATGTGGTACAAACACTGGACCCGGGAGGTGGAAAGAGGTGACCGCCAGAGGACACCGCCGGTCAGTGAAACCCACCACACAAAACAAAACAAGAATGAGAAAACTAAACATGACCCCCAACCCCGCCAGGAGGAGAAAGCGCCGCAGAGGGGAGGTCCAGACAATCAAAGAGAAAACAGGCTGTTACAGAGTGAAGGCGGTCTGGCTGTGGAGCACACAGCATCATGTCGCAGCACTCCGGTGGCTCCGACCACACTTCTGTAGTGAGCTCTTGCTGAATGAGGTCAGCCTCCTGTGCATACATGGAAACAGCATGTTTAACATTCTTACAGATCGGTAAATGGCACCTCCTCAGTGGAGGGCACACCCCCGAACAAGGCCTGTCTGCATTCTTCTTTTTCCACAGTAGACTTTGATCAACATGAGGCCAGTGAGGCCATCAAGGCCGGGTGCAGAGCATGCCCGGATCCTTGAGAGGAAGAAATAGCTTCCTCCAGTGCCAAGTGTAGCTTAGACCTAGGGCTCACAAAGGCCTGGATTGCTCAATGCGGAACCCCAGCCCTGTGTCTTCCAGAAGGAATGAACCTATCAACACAGATGTGCTGAGACGGGGACTCACCAGAACCTCAGGTTCTCCACTAGAGGCTGGTGACAGCAGGCAGGGTGCACCTGGCCCTGTGCGGGAAAGAAAAGGAGAAAACCAACAAAACAAAAGAAAATGTCCCCAGCCAGCTTGACAGACAGGCAGTAGGGTCTGAAGGTGGAGCTTGCACATGGATACAATCGACTCTCTATCGGTATGTCAAAGGTGCTAGGTAAACTTCTCTTAATGACAAGTGTGTAAGTAGTCCTTTTATTTTTCTTACAATAAAAAGTACAATTTCTTAAGAATAAGTTCAATAAGACTCAAACTCCCCCCTCTTCTCCTTCAAGGTTTTGTTTTGTTTTACAGAAAAAAATTTCTGCATCTGCAAACATCATGAGAGGGGAAAGAAAGGCATTGTTTCTCCTTCCCCAAAGCTGCCGAGTTTGGCGTGCAAAATCTGTATACAATATAAAGACATGCCGGCGTACATCCATGCAACCTCCAGGTGTAGGAAACTTAAAAAAATATATTTATATATTTATATCTATATATTTATATATGTATCAATGCCCATAGAATACATGGGCCCAAAGTCTACAAAAAGAAGGATGGAATGAGCACGTGGCTGGGACCAGTAAAGAAGGAATGTTCTGAGGAAAGAAACATGACCAAGTCCATCACCAGTGCTGCAGAGACCATTGCAGGATGGTCCTTCCTCTTGGGGACAGATGTGAAAGTAAAGAAAAACTGAAACTTTGATAAAGCGGCCCTCAAGCCAGAGCCTTGGAACAGCCGCCTGCTGGTGGGCTCTCAGGGTGCAGGTGGAAGACCCAAGGGTGAGTGAACACCAGCATCCTAAGGACACGGTGCCTTTGGGCTTCCCTTAAAGGGATGTAAAGTGCTTGCTCCCGGCTCCCTTCCCAGCACCCACCAAGGCCTTTGCAAAGGAAAGGAGAAGGTGGAAGGTTCAAGGTCCAGGCAGGGGAGTGCTGTGATCCTGCCCTGGAGGTCAAGGCCTACCTTCTGCCTCTGCCCTGGGTGATGACCATGGGGGAAGGGCCACATGTGTTTTCAAAGGGAAGAAAAGGCTATAATGGTAGGTAATGCTTTCAGCTCACAGGGAAGCTGTAGTGAACTGGCTACCTGGCCAGGCCCCTGCATCAAAGGGTGACTGAATAGGACCACAGTGAGTCCCTCTCACAGTACCCTGGCCACTGAGTGGCCTGTTACCCATCACCTGAAAAAGTAAGATGAGGTGCACCTCCCACGAGTCGTGGCTGGCACAAGAGGGCAGGTGGCAGGGTATGCAGAAAATGGGCCAAGGTGGCTAGAAGAGCAGCTAGCTGGCCTTTGTCACCATGCAGTGACAAGCAAGGGAGAGGCTGCACGGCTCCCTCAAGTCTGCTCCTTCTGTCAAGGGCCAGAGAGGCCACAGGGAGGACAGAGTCGCGCATGTCCTAAGACCTCTTTACCCACTGCCTTAGCTTAGCACTCACAGCAGCCCAGCGATCGAAAGTCCAAGAATGTGTGCTCAGCCTATCTGTTAAAAGCTTGACCCAGTTCCCATCTACCCTGTAAATGCCACCAAATTCAAAACTTAGCTTGATGTCCCTTCTGAGTATTTCAACTTCCTCTTGCCAGTCTGAACTCCACATACTTTGGAATGAAATTGGCGGCTTTAAGTGCTAGAAAAGAAGTTAGCATTTAAAAAGTCAGTTGTCATAGAAAAAAAAAAAAGAGCAAAGACAAAGACTGACTGTCCCTCAGGACCCTGTGTGCTCCTGCAGGACAAGGACAAAGGCCTTGGTTCAGCAGCCACAGGCTACAATCCCAGGGCTATGGCTCTAGCCAGAGTCCAGGTTATGAGGCCGCAATGGAAATTCCTGAACAGAATGCAGGGCCAGGCTCTGGGCTAGGTGCTTGTGGACACACCTCAAAGGTCTTTGGGAAACTAGAGCTGGAGTTCTATCCTGGTGGAGTGGTTACAAGTCCACACTCACGGATGCCGACTGCCCTTGTGTCTCACGCAGCCTGCCCACCCTTGTAATACTACTAGTGTTGCGGGGCAGGAGCCCGTGGCTGTGCGGCGCCCCGTGAGCTTGACAAGACAAGGGCACCACGCAGACCTGCTGCCCAAGCTTGAAACGTTTGCTCTAAAAAACCAAGCATGACAGCAGGGGCCCTGCTCAAAGCAGAGCCCTGCTTGCTGTACAAAAAGAAACAAAATCAAATCATAAAAATAACCTTCAGAGCTAAAAAAAATGTACAAGTAAGAATTTAGAAAGAAAAAGTTTCAGACATTACCACCTTCAGAGAACTGCTGAATGGTAAGGGGAAAAATGTAAAATCCACAAAATAATGTTTTCTTCAGGATCTTTTTGTGAAAATTCATACAAAAATCAACAGCAAGTTTATATCTTTTGCTATAAAAACTCATCAGGTACATATGTGCATGGAGGCTTGGAGAGGGCAGAGGTTTTGTTAGAAAATAACTAAAATTAAAAGTACAAACTGGTAGGGAAATTGCCCAGGGGTGAACATGCTGGCAATCTGGAAGCTGGCCAATCTGGAGCTCAAAAATCCTTGGGCTTCAATCCAGACTCCAGCCCTCAGCACCTCAGAGCTAACACACGTCTTTCACCTGCCAGGACCTCTGTGGTCTGGATTTATTATATATATTTATATATACTTTGTCTATAAATGCATTATAAATATTTTATCAAGATCTCATAAGAATCAAGTTTCTTAGCTTGGAATACAGTGGAATATATATTATACATATATATATTTATTTATACCTAAAATTTAAGCAATACTTCATGCTACCTGCTTTTAATGAAAAGCATTCCGATCGTAACACTGCAGTGTGCCTACGACATGCTTCACAACCGAATGGAGATGTTCAACTGCTATGTGACGGATGAGAAAAGAACACTTTGGATCCGTTTAAAACGTGTTAGATTTCAAAACTGCCGGCGGTGGCGTTCGCTGCTTTTTTGGAACTACCTCACCTTCCATAAACGGCGATCAAACCAAGCAAGGCTGGCTGTACTTCGGCTCTTGGGGACAGTGGCTGGTGTCCACTCTTGTGATGCCAGGCAAGCATCACCAGACTTAGCCAGCCACAGGACACTGTCACACCAATTCTTAGTGGTGTTTTTTTTTTTTTTTTTTTCTTAAGGCATTGTTCTTCAGACTTCAGAAAACCCAGCCACAAAAAAATTCCATCAGAGCAATAAAAAAAGGCACAAACTCGCATCTTCCGATGGCTTCGAGAAGCTCCAGCTGACTCCCAGGCTCACATTTCTGTTCTGTCCAGTTTTTTTTTTTCTTTTAAGTTTCTTCCAACTCTGTCCCTCAATAAGCTGTGAACCTCCACAGCACCCCGCCAAGGTTCACAAGGCAGGCCAGAGCCATAGAAAACTGTTTTGTTTTCTTGTGTGTGTGTGGTTTTTTTTTGTTTTTTTGTTTTTTTCTTTTTGTTTTTTAAAAAGCTACAAGATGAGTTGAGTGGTTTACACAGACTGTGGGATTGTGGGTAAGAATCAAATGTTAAGCACCAGTTTTAATCAAGTTTGTTCTGTATTATTAGATCTTTGATTTTCATTTTCCTCATGTCAACTCGATTCAGCAACTTTGCCTAAGTTGCTACAAGCTTCTTCTCGGATTCCCTGGGGGAACCCACCAACATGTGCTTGGCTTCTGCGGCATGTCTGTGTGCCCATGTGTTGCGCGCTGTCCTGTGTTCCATGTGATCTGCCACACCTGGTGTTCGTGTGCATCTCCAGACCTGTGGTCCAGGGCGGCAGAAAGGCCTCCCGTTGCTGCTACACGCCTGCTGTCCCTTTGCACTCAGAGAGAGCACCAAGGCAGGACGCAGGAGTGACACGGGAAAGTTTCTTGGCTGAGCTTCAAGACAGACAAACAAAGGAGAGAACAGCAGCTTCGGGCTACAGTGGTGGTTCTTCCTCCATGGGCTCCTCCTCAGATCTGTGGAGGAGAAAAGGGGGTCGGGCAGGGTGCACGGTGGGTGAGACCCTGTGTGATCAGGTTACCTTTCCTACAGAGCTGGTCTGCAGAGCCAGTGGGCACGCCACCATCTGTCCTGTCCCTAAAGGGCAAGCCTGACACAAGGCTGGGCAAACATAAGAGGCCGTGTCAGGTCCTCATGCACAGGTGTACTCAGCAGGCCCTAGAAATGGCATGGGCAGGGGCTTACCTCTTCTCAGCAGGTTTGACACCTACAGACAGCGAGGCCATGGCGGTGACTGTCTCAGCTTCTTCATTCTCACACTTCTGTGCCTCAATCAGAGAGTGCCCCACCGTGGGTGACAAACGCTGCAGGCAGCGCCAGTACTCGCCTGGAGGAAAAGGATACTCAGTGAGTGACTTTCCCACCTCTGCAGGTCTCACTTGTGTCTGAAAAGTGCCTTTCTGAAGAATGCTGGATGGCAATGCCTTCACAAACACTGGCCCTTGGGGTGTAATTTCTACACTACAGGCTGTGGATTGTCACAGAACCTGGCTCTCCACGTTCATGGGACTCTGCCCTGCTGTGGGTGGCCAGAGATTCTGGGAGCAGGAACATGGAGACTTGCTGACACCTAGACTTAGGGAGTTTCCTACCTGGAGCCGTACAGATGCTGTGGATATATTACATCCAGGTTTAGCACAGGGAGCCCTGCTTAAGCAACTTTTTTAGAGTCAGGGGCATCAGTTGAAACAGTTTTAAAGGTCCAGTAGGAAGCTGAGTGAAGCCTTCAGGTATGCATCATCTATGTGAGCTTATGTACCAGGATGAGCATATCAGAAAGCCAGGCAAGGGGTAGCAGGTATACCTGGGGCACAGTGATGTGTAGGTGTCTGGCTGTGTACCTGTTGCCTAGGACTTGTTTGAATGGGGCATGAGTTCTAACCTGTGCTAGGTACCTCTGGTACGACACAGATTTTTCAGTCCAAATGAGTTCTGTACAACTGAACCAAGTAACTTGAGACCGCTGGTACCCGATTCTTTGGAGCCCTGTACAGTAGGACCTGGTTCTGGGAGTCTCCACTAGCTCATCACATGCCAAGGAAGATAAGGCCTTGTGCTCCTGCCCTGGGTACCCACGATGACTTGGCCAGCCACTTACTGTGGATGTCCATCACTTTCTCCATGGAGTGGACGGCATTGGCATTGGGTCTCTGATGTAAAACCTTTTCCGGCAGAGGCTCAAGCTGCAAGAGAGACCGATCTATTATGATGGCAAATGGCCAGTATAATTTATGCATATATTAAATGGTGCCCACCAGAGACAGCACCTCACTTTCAAAGATATACAAAGTAATTTGTAGGGAAGCTGAAGTAACTCTAAAAAGCCAGCATGACTTGGTACTATTTTAAAAACGACTTCCTACAAGTAGTCCCTCCTTAGGGCACAGTGGAGTGTATTCATGGTTTCCCAGGACAGGCGAGGAATAGGCTGCATACAGAATGCCAGCTTGGCGTTACGTGTGTGTGGAAGGAAGCTTCGCTTGTATTGCTTTCCTCACATATGGGAGGATGGAGGGAACAAAGTAGGCCTCTCACAGATGATACTCCTGACAGGGAATAAGGTAATAAGTAGCAGGCCTCAGGGCAGAATGAATGTCAGCAACAGCTGTGTGGACAAGCCTACAGACCAGGGAGACCAACAAAGGGAGAGGAGAGCCAGCCCCAAGGACAAGCTGATCCCACCTCACCTCTGGGTGGCCCGAGAGTGCCTAACTTCAGCTTGTCTAGACAGCTGCTCTGTATAGCGGCTAGACTTCTCTGGGCAAAGTCACTGCATCCCCAACTGGACTGAACAGGAACGCTGCCAGTTACATCCCAGGAAGCATGACCTTCTAAGCAAAGACATTTCTCAACAAAGCCAGCAGGAGCCTGGGGCAGGTGGAGGCAACATGGCACCTGCAAGCCATTTGCCAACAGAAGAAACTATGGCTGGTTCTAGGGTGGTCAGGAAAACACCAGAGAAACTTGCAGGCTTGAAGCCACAGAGAGGCCGAGCAGTGAGATGACACAGCACTGAATGTACACGGAGCATGGAGCATCAGCATCCGATTGGTGTGCAGGCGCTCCTGATGGAACTTCTAAGAACTCCAGGAGGCAAAACTTACTGTTTCTTTACCCGCACCTCGGGCAGGGGAAGAGGTGGCTTCAGATAAAGGCTGGGGGTTGAGGTGAACACTGTCAACAATATACCTTGGGGCTACACAGTGCAATCTCCCACCTCCAGTCCATCACCTCGAGCAGATTCTCACCAGTATTTTCCATATTGCTGTGACAGGAGGAAGGATTTGTTTGGCTCGGAAACTGAGGGTAAATCTTGGTGGGAGGTGCAATGGCAGGAGCAGCCTCAGGCCCTCACAGGCTATCAGGAGCACATGTGTGAGCACAACTGCCTGCAACCCTTAAGCCCTGCCCCGTGGGCCATACAGCCAAAAAGTTACAAAACTTCCCCAACAGTGTTCAAGTGTACAGGCTTGTAAGAGGCATTTCATGCTCACACTGGTCAACAAAAACTGGCCTTTTATGTTGGCCAGAAAATCCTGACCAAAACTTCCTGAAGTCATCAGAGTTCTGAAAAGCAATTGGTGTTGGGGTTCTGTAAACCCCACCCCTTGGTTACCTGGCAACAGCCAGGTATGCTCCATCCCAGTTACCTGGCACTATAAAAGGGACTGCTTGCCCTCACCTCTTGCTCTCCTCCTCCTCCTCTCCCCATTCCCTTCCCTCCTCTCTCTCCATGTGCTCATGGTTGGCCTCTACTTCTCTACTCCCTTCTCCCTCTCTCTGCCTCTACTACTACCCTCTTAAATCCCCCCATGACCTGAATAAACTCTATTCTATACCATACTATAGTGTGGCTGGTCCCTTGGGGGGGGGGATTCCCAACACGGGTGCCCCAGAGGCATCCCCCTTGCTCCCACGCCTCGCCACACCTCCATGGGTCATACCCCCCTCTCCCCCATCTCTTCATCTTTTTCCTAACATTGGTGCCGAAACCCGGGACATCATCTTTTCTCTTTTATATACACATCATTGGTGCCCTGTGTGAGGAGCTTAGATTTCCTCATGACCAGACATCTCTCTTTCCTTTCAATTGGGAAGTGGGAAGACTGTGACAGGGAGAGGAGACCAATGGTGCAAAAGAACCAAGGACAGATGGTGGGTGGGACCGAACAAGGGTCCCCGTGAAGCACTGGTGACATCCAGACATAGCTGGAGTTCTGTGGTCAGCCACAGGGGAAAACTGGTTTTCAGGCTATGACAGGGACTCATGCAGTGGGAAGGCTGGCTGGCTGGCAAGAGAGGAAGTTTCTAAGTCACCACTGTAGGAATGTAGGCACTGCCACTGATGCTACCTCCCCAAAACAGAGTCCATTCAGATTATCAGAGACTGCAATTACAGCCATTCGATGTGCTTTCAATGATGAACATGACCTGGTAGACAGGAGCTACACAGAGCTACAGACTGCGTGTAACAGCACTGTGTAACTACTGGAGCATAAGGAGGCGAGCTGGGAAAGTCTGGCCCCTGATGCTGCACGTAAGGTGACAAGGCGGTGCAGAAGCCAAAGTTCAGGAGAGAGGCAGAGGAAAATGTCTTCAATGAGCACTTAGGGAAGAAATGACCATTGACTCCCCAGAGCTGGGAAATCCCAGGCCCAGGCAGGGAAGAGCCCACAGGGACAGCAAAACCAGAAGTCTATAGGGATTTGGAAACAAATAGCAGAATATTAAAGGCAGACTCAGAATTCTGAAAGTAGCCAAGGAAAGGAGGTCATCTCCACAGTGGGGGTGGTGGGACATGTGCCGCAAGAGACTCAGAGGCAGTGGCTTGATACTGCCATGTGCCAAGAGGAGACCCTGGCTACCCGGAACCACATGCCCAGCGAAACTGACACTACCAACAATATGGAACAAAGGTTTCTTCTGAAGCAAAGTGGAATGTGGCCCACACTGGCCCTTTTCCCAGAGAAAACCCACAGGATATTCCTGAGACACAGTAAGAATGTCCTGCGAAGACAGGAAATGAGGAATAATGGGGCTAGAGTCTGAGTGCCATGTGGCCCACACCTAACGTGGGTGACATAAGACAACAACAAAAATGTCCACTCAGTGAAATTAAGTAAGTGAGGGAAGGCATGCAGCCTGGGAGGGGCTGGGACTAGGCTGCCAGTCTGGCAGAGAAACGCACAAGATCTAGTTAAATTAGAATTTCTGAAGAACAACAGTTTCTTAAATATACAGAGGTCATATGCTTGTTCTGGATATTTCAGAGAAGCCACTGTGGTCCAGGTCTTGGCTCTCTCAGGATAATGACACCTCCTGATCCTGCTGAGAATGCTGGCCCATGCTGAGGGTGCCTGCTACACATCTTTCAACTGGGCACTGGGAACACAGGGAATTTTCATATTAAGAGATGGCAAGGAAGGAAACTTGGGAGCTACAGGACAAACCAGATAGAATGAGTCTGGGTAAGTGACTGAAAGAGCTGGAAGTGAACAGAAGATGGCTGGTGTGGAAACAGAACCCAGCTTTGGGCTATTTAGCAAGGATACATATAAAATCCAGGAGGGTAGTCAGAAGCCAGCAACAAAAACAAGAGTCGCTGGGCACAGCTGGCTGAAAGAAGGCTGCATGGCCACAACAGATCTTTAGCTCACCCAAAGAACAGGACACCTGATACTCTGTCCTTAGTAGGACAGTCTTAAGGTGGGCAGTGCTGAGAAGAGACACAACAAAACATCCATCATGGTGGGAGATAACAGGTATTTTTGAGACATAGCAGACAAATCAGGGCAGGAAGCAGGAGTGACTAGAGATAGGCAAGCTTGTTTGGTGGACATGTGTGATTCCAAAGACATGGAATGTCTGTGCTGATCATAGCAGCAGCCCATCCAGGCACCCCTCACCAACCATGCCTTTCTGTATGACAACAGTCTATTAGGAATTGTAACAGAGACCATGAATGTTCCTGTACACACACACACACACACACACACACACACACACACACACACACACACTAGGTGTGGGGGAGGTGACTCAGTGGATAGTGTATATTGTGTAAGCATTTGTGAGGACCTGAGTTTAAGTTTATGCCCCACCAGGAACCCAAGGCCTTTTGAGGACAGGAAGCAAAGGAAGACCCTCAGATATGGGGTCATCGCTGCGGTGCAGATGTAGAGCATGTATGTGTCATTACTTAAGACAATACCCAGAACACACTTATGATTACTTTGAGTATGTGTAGCAGTGCATGCTCACAAAGTTCACCAGAAGGCTGTAAAGGTTTTTTCCAGAACTCTGGTCCCTCAGCTCTCTTAGGGTCTTCCTTGTATAATACTTTCCTAGATTAGCTTATGTTTGATAGGCACATCTGGGGTACCCTATGGCACCCTGTGTACAGCAGGTTCACCGTGCTCACAGCTTGTGTGGTACCCAAAGCCCCCAGCCACAACTCTCTATCTTTATTTAGAGTGATTCTAGCAGTTTCTGTGCCTCGGACGTGCCTCCCCCAGTGCAGTGCAGTGGCTGAGCAGACCACCCTGGACTCCAGGGCTCCCTCCCAGCAAGAGTCCACAAAGAATGAGCACAGGAGGCCACCATGTCTGCTCCAGCCTGTGCCAGCTGCTCAGAAATCCTCCTCAACTACATTTTCTTCCCCTTTCTACAAAATATTGCTCCATGAAAGCTGACATGAAAACTGGAAGGGTGAGGATGGTGGCCTTTCAGCAGTGAGATGCACTGTGTCCCCAAGAGAAAGGACACAGGACAGAGAAGGCTCGTCCTCAGTGAAGCGTTCATGTGATCACCAGAACAGAGGAAGGAGCAAATGGCAGCACACAGACACTGGGGACCTTACGGTAAGTCTGCACTCCAGCGTCTGTCCAGTGTCACGTGTAAAGCACCCAAAGAATGACATAGACCAGTGATGGGAAGGTGGGAGCACAGGGAAGGAAGGCCACGCACAGGAGATACCAACCCTTTCCTAACTGAGAAGCTGTTCTGTCTGCCACAGTGTTTATCAACCCTGAGTTCTATGGCATCTAAGGTCTAAGGTGCTTCAGTCACATCTACCCTGTCACCCACACTCTCCCACACTCCACTTAAGAGTCACAAACAGTTTCCCTTCCCCTGTCACACCCTGACCTCACTGTTTCCAGATTGCACATGTGCAGCACTGTGTGAGGGCGGTTCCTTCCACTCCACGCTGTGCTTGTCTGTTTGTACTAGTGCCATTCTGTCCTCATACCCGAGCTGGGCAAGGACAGAACACAAGAGGAAAGGATGCAGACTTGTCTCCTTGATGAACAAAATAAAAATGCAAAATACTGGGGAAGTTCAACAGCACAGTAGAAAGAGCGTATGTGATAACCCAGTTAGATTCACTTCTGGCCACCAGTATGGCTCAGTGTAAGAAAAGAGATCGTGTGATAACGCAGCACAGGAACAACCACAGGAAAGCACCGACCGCTTGGTTAGATGCAGAATCAATGTCACATCCCAGCAGAGGTGTGGGAGAAGCTCAAACAGTTGGTGACAGCATCAGTGCAATGAAGCCTCCTCATGAGAGACCCACATGCTGCCCACCACCACATATTCAAACAGTGTCTGGAATCTTCGCCAGGGCAAAGGACAAGAGAAAGAGAAGACACACAGAGCAAAGGAATAAGTCAAACCATCCCTGTCCCACAACACTTCTACACCTTACGTTTCTTTCCTGATCTTTAAATTAAGTTTTTTTTATTTATTCCCTTTACAACCCAGTATCAGCCCTTTCTCTCCTCCCAGTACCCCCTCAACAGGTCCTCTCCATTTCCTCTTCTCCTTCTCAAAAGAATGTCCTCTGGATGTCCACACCTCTTCTACCCCCACTTTAAAAAATTTAAAGACTCTACCAAAAAATTCTTAGATCTGATAAATACTATCAGCAAAAGAGAATACAAAAGTCAACATAAAAATCAGTACTCTTAACTATGTATTATTAATAAATCTGCTGAGGAAAAAAAGATAAAAATAATTCTCTACATAAGCCTGTTCAAAATTGAAAATGAACTTAAAAAATAAACTTAAGATGTGAGACAATGGAAGTCACATAACACGGATGCCGAAAACCTAGAAATGGAAAGACTGTCGACATTCATGGATTGGGAGACTTAGCATTGTGAGAATGGTTATATTACCAAAAGCTATGTGTGGGGATGTGTTCTGGGGCTGGGTGCTGGAGGCCCCACACGGAGATCTCTGGTCAGGGAGAGGGAATGGCTTCCGCCACCTCCACTGTTGGGTCCAGTTAGGCGTGTGGGATCAGGTGAAGGGGAAATCGGTTCTGCCGATTCCGCTGCTGGTACTGCCTTGTTCCACCACTGCCTCAAGACGCTGGGCCAGGCTGAGCTGAGCCAGCAGGAGACTCCAGAGCAGGGTGCAGGGAGCTTCGGGAGAGTGGGTCTCTTCCCAAGCAGTGGTGTTACAGTTCTTATGACAGAAACTCTCAGATGACGGAGTAATTCCTGCACACCTTTAATTTTAGACAGGCCTCATATATACAGTTTTTGGGATGGTTCAGAGTCTGACAACAGATGCTTCCTATTGGCTTGACCTGAGGGCTTGGGAATGAATACCTTGCCTACAATTTGGGGGTATGGTCCCGCTTCTGTCCTGAGTCTACGTAACGTCCACACCTTTGGAGGAGAACGGTCTTGGGGGGTGGCTGATCTGGCTTGAGTCTATGTTATATCCTCTCCTTTAGAGGAGGGACTTAGGGTATGACCATTGCCACTCTACAGGGGGGCTGTGGGGTACTGCAGCTGCATGGGGGGGGGGACAACCTCCCAGGAGACTAGGAAGCTCCTGTCATCCCTTAGGTTTCCCCCAGGGCTTCACTTATCTCGACCAAGAATGAGGGTACCCTTCAATTGTTCCTGTCAATTGTTCCACAGCTCCCCCTTTTAATTTTTAAAAGGAGGTGTCATTTATAGTGAAAGTTTTGGGTGGGATTGAAGTATCAAAAAGAAAACACTAAACATGCCAGAAGAGTCTCATGACTAAGCCAGAGGAGTAATAAGGGATGAGGTGGGGGTTTGGAGGACAAAGGATCAGGAAGTAAAGAATTGTTCCATGCAGTTCAGTACACAGTCTGAAAATTCAGCTGGAAGCACTGAGTAGTCAAAGCAATCCTCAACATAAATTAATACTGGAGGCACCATGATGCTCGCCCCCATACAGTACGCCAGAACCACAGGAGCAAGAGCAGTGTGGTTATTCCTGGATTCAAAGCTATTGACTGAGCAATCTAGAAAGTGCCAGTTACTGCTCCGGAAACCTGGAATCTATCAGTGAGCAAGATGCTGCCCCAAACATTATAAAATCCAGGGAGACAATACGCAGCAATCACAAAGCAAGTGCCACACAGACGGTGGAGGATACAAAGTACCATGAGGAACAGAGCATCGTGGAGATGCAGGGTGTGCTGCAGGTTCTGATCCAACACTTAGGGTGGGCCTCCTGACCAGGGTGACCGAATGACACATTCCCAGGTTTCAAAGGCCGGATGAAAGCTACATGGAGCTGCTTCTGCAGGGTGTTCTTCACTGGCACTGCCACAACACACGTAGCCATCCACTCCCTGCAGAGTACAGCCTTGCCAACAGCTGAACTGGAACGAAGTTCATAAGATGATGCTTGTTTCTAGTGTGGGCCTACCTAGCTGTGTTTTCTACACTGGGATTCAGGAAGAGATTCTCATGGGCACCTAAGGCCAGTAAGCAGCTCAAATGTCACGTACTTTTCATGGCTGGCAGTAGATGAGTCTTCTTTCTACCTTTGAAGTCCTCCATTAAGAAGATGCCATCCTCTGTTCTCTCCCATCAAAGCAAAACCCCTGGGAAGAGCCACTTACATCCCGCATCCCTTTCAGACCTTGGAATCTATACATTACTCCTGTAAGCCAGGCCTCAGCTTGACTGTGAGGGCACTGGGTCAACTGTTCAAAGGAGCATTGCTCCTTCTAAGGAGGGAAGACACATCCATTCTTTCCAGGAATCCTGAGTCAGGCCTCCCTGCCACACGCTATTGGCCAAACACCAACTCCTCTTCTGGGCTCTAGCTGCACACTTAGTTTCCAGTTGGGTTTTATCAGGAAACTCTGATATAACTCTGTCCAAAGAGTCTGGGGTTTCCTTTTGTCCTTTCTTATGCTGGATCTACACGTAACCCAGAGGAGATAGCCCTGCTTTGCCTTCTGGAATTACCTATGACTCTACATCATGGAGGCTGCTCTAACACTGCCTGGTCCAAGCTCTGCTCTGGTTGTGAGGGCTCCAGGTTGTTATCCTGAGGGCAGACTAATTCACTGATCTACTGCCAGGATTATGATTAGCAGAGGCCTCTGTCAGGCATAGAGCAAATCCTTTATCAGGTCGGTGGGATCAGAACCTTGGCAGTGGTCTTCCATTGTCTTTGTCAGAGTCACTGTCAGTGATTTGAAGTGTAGACTCACTTCTTGCCCTGTCATGTCAGGAACTGACACAACAGGGCTCTAAGCGCGTATTTGTGATCAGGTAATCATTGTGGTCGCAGGTCTTTCCCATGAACATGAAAAACCTTCAGAATTGGGATGGGTATGTTTTGAAAGTTTGGGGGAAAAACATGTAAATTACAACAGGACTAAAAATTATGGTTTCCTTTGCGAAAAGGTTAGAGGACCTGGTCTTGGTCTATAATAAAGACCAACACAGACCCCATCCCATGTAGAATCAACTCTGGGCTCTGGAGACCAAGCTCAAATTCAGCTTTCCCACATGAGCCATGGCACCGAAACACAGCTTGGAGGGACCTCCCAAGCTTGTTTGGTAAAATGATTGGGCGCAAATCTGCTATGCAGATTGATGTGAGGCTATGTGGGCCAGTGACCAAAGCCAGTACATGGCGTGAGAGAGAGCTGAACTCTCCTCCTCCAAACGTGTGACTCACTGAGATAGGGTTGGCAGGAATCACTCAGATCACCTCGCTTGTCTTCTGCGGGACAGCACTTGCCTAACTAGAATATTAATGGTCCCCATTCATAAGACAAGCAAACATTCCAGCCCTGGCAGGATCTTGTTGTCCAGTGGGACAAGTCTTTGGTGGAAAGGTTGTAGGGGATGGAGGACTTCCTTAGGTTAGATTAGACAGGATATTAAGAAAGTTGGAAGGCAGCCAGCTAAGAAGAAGCATGTTACTAGTGTCCTACATTTCAGACAGACTGGTTATAGCCAAGCGGGGAGCCCTTAGGAGGTGCAAAACTGTCATGGTGAATGTCATATTGGTCAGTGGGGGATACCAATTGTGCAGGTAGGGTACCATCTGTGCAAGTCACAGATGGCTTTGTGTGGTTAAGAGACATTGTCTCAAGTGAAGTGTGCATGTGAATATACGAAAACTCACATGGTACCTATGTGTAATGTGGCTTGACAGAAGTAGTGGGCCTTCAGCTGGAGACACCTCAGCTTGTTTTACACACACACACACACACACACACACACACACACACACACACACACACACATTTTCAGCCCTGGAATTGGGCTGGAAATGATATGGGGCTGTAAACCCTGAAATGTCACAGAAGAGTGATAGTCTTTGCAACTGTCCCTCTGTGGAAGGCCATGGGAATTGTCATGCCTGTCTGTGCACAGTGGATGAAATTTTAAGTATGGACAGGCATTCACAGAGGATGCCATACAGCCTGTTTAACATACAGCATGCACACTTTGGCATGACTTTCACTGTAGCTGGAGTAGAACAACTCTGAACTGGCTACTAGCAGCCATGCTAATCTGTAAAAGACACCCACACCACAGTGCAGATGCCCAGACCTGTACCTCTGGCCACTCAGTGCCTCCTCTGGCAGTTGAGCTCCCTGCAGGCCTTCACTATTATCCACAGCTGGCTGCCCAGCATGCACTTGCCAGACTGTAACAGGCCGTCTGTCAACCTTCATCAAAGACAGAGGGTGTCGCTCTGCCCAACTTTTGTGCATCAATGAAATTTTTAAATGGCCCTTGATGTTAGTGCTCCCCCTGCCCCCAAGTCCCCAAAGAACAAATGTATGAGGGCCTGGGGTGAAAGCCAAGCTCTTTACTGTAGCTTAAAGTGCCTAGCACTGAGTCTTAGCACTTTAGCACAGGCTGGATATACATACCAGTCACATTTTAACTATGGTAAAGGGCAAGAAATGGTCTGGGGGTCCAAAGGCACAGGGTTCCATCCGGGGTGGGTGAACCCACACGTCAGAGAGAAGAACATCTGACATTAAAATAAACAGTCTGTGACAAGGGACAACTCGTAGGATGGGAGAGCCCGTTGTCCTCTATCCACCTGCCTAGAACCCCAACTACCTGCTGTAAACCTCCACAGGGACTGCTCAGGGCCAGTCCACCAGTGGCAGCTTGCCTGCAGTCTGTATGATAGCTCCAGACACACACTTATGAGCCTTACCCTGAGCCCTAGCTCAAATATCCTGAGGGGGTTGCTAGTTCCCTTGTGTGGTAGACACATAGAGCTCAGTTACTCTACTTTCGACCAGAGACACCAGCCTGCCAGCCCTACAAGGCTGTAAGGACCCTGTGTCTTGCTCTCTTGCTGTGACACTTGTGTGGGTGGCTCATACATGTCACATTAAATAGTACCAAGTGGAAATGGATCCAGGACAAAGTAGCTATTTTTCCAGGCATTGGAGACTTGTGAATAATTTACGAGTCTGTAGTGCTTGGTTGGAGATGGTTAAGTTCAGTAAGCATCTGTGAGTATTTGCTTTAAGTCATCACCATCTTCCCCTAAGACACGCAGTTTCATTTGTAGGTTCCTGGAGTTGGGGGGTTGAGGGAGCAGGGAGTCCAGGGCCTGCTTCAACAGCACTTTTCTCTGGTGTATGCGTGCATGCGTGTGCACACACATGTGTGCCTGTGTGTATCCTAGAGCCTCATGCTCAATACCTCCTCAAGAAGAAGCATTTGAGTAACAGGCTCCCTTCTTTTCCATTGGCCATTAGCAAAACATAGTTTTTTGTGATCTCCACAGCAAAACAAAACAACAACAAAAAGAAGGAATATGCATTGGGATCCAGAAGTTTACAAGCCGTACATAGTGAGGCAGCAATCTCACCTCCTATCCTGTGCTTTCCAGAATGAAACCTGCAGAGCACACCACAGACGATAACCATGAGTTTGGTATTCTGTCAACTTCTGACAACTTCCTTTGTGTCACATGGGCCAACCCTGAGCTGGCACGTGTTGGCAAGCCAGGTCAGAGAGGGTTTTCATCGAGACCTGGCCTACATGGTGGGGACAGCTCAAGAACTCTGGATGTATTCCTTGGGACAGTAGTTTCTTAAGCCCTGAAGAACAAGTACAGCAGGGGTAGATCTCAGAGCTTCTGACTCAACTGTCACTATAATTCCGAAGCTGAGGAATTTCTTTGTGACACTTAAAGTCAGTCTGAGCTACCTGAGGGTACCAACCCAGCAGCCCCTGGGACACAGGCTCCAGTACTGAGCTTCTCACTCCTGGCTCACTCCTTCCTAGCATCTAAACACCACCACAGGAGATCAATGTGAGCAAGACCTATGAAGCAAGAATCACATATATACACCGGGTAACAAATACACATACCAGCCAGAAGGGCCGAGACTAGCGGTTCTCAACCTATGGGTCGTGACCCCTCTGGGGCACTAAATGGCCCCTTTACAGGGATTACCTATGACCATTAGAAAACAGAGATTTACATTACGATTCACAACAGTAGCAAAGTTACAGTTATAAAGTAGCAACAGAAATAACTTTATGGTTGGAGGTCACCACAATCTGAGGAACTGTATAAAAGAGTTTCTTTAATACAGCATTAGGAAGGTTGAGAACCAGTGGCCTAGATACAGTTTTGAGGATTCTTCAATGAAGGTTATGTATCTATCAGTTTTACCACATGCATTAGGGGCTTCCAGGGTTATGTGACAACTTCACCTTCACTCTAACCTGAGGCTGTATTGGGTCTCTGTTGGGTGCAGTATAAACACAAGGAGCTAGGAATGTCAACAAGGGGTCTTCCTCGGGCACAGTGGGATGGAATCCACATGGTACTCACTCTAGTTTAGCCCTCAGAAGCTTTATGTGACTGATCCACCGAAGACTACCGTGCAGGCCAATGTCCCTGACTCATCCCTGCAGTGGGAAGTGGGGCAGTACAGAACCCTAACCTAAGCATTGCTCCTGAATGCACAAGGTAAACGATGGCTAGTAAAGAGGTTCCAGCCCAGCTCTAAGCTAATTACAGCTTGAGCATGCTGATTCCACCCAAGACCACAGACAAGCTCCCAGAGAAACCTGACCACTTTGGAGACCTGAAGAGTAACATGAGGCCTGGCTAGCACATTATCCTTGGCATGACTGAAACAGGAGGGGAGAACATGCTGCAGCAAGCATCTCTGAGTCCTGGGTTCACTCTGTGTCCCTTCTGCTCATCTCTTAGCCAGAGTCAGACTTACTACATGGGCCGGGAAATAATAGCTGCAGCCCAAGGCTGGTTGACCTGCCCACTCAGGTGGGAGATGGATCCTTCTACCATCTGAGCTCTTTGCAGCAGCCTTTTGCCTGTGGTAAGGCACATTCTGAAGGGCTCTGACAACTCCATACCTCATTTCCCAGCAGAGCAGAAACACATGCTTCAGAAGCATCACAGATGGCTGTCAGGTCATGGCCTCCCTCAAGGGCCAGCACAATCCGGCCACCAGCAAGGCCCATCAGCTGTTTTGTCAAGTACCCAAAACCTGCAAAGGCAGAAGGACACATGAATGGAGCTCCAGACATTCACCTCAGCACCCCTATAAACACAGGGCTGAGGTGTCATCTTCAGTAACCAAGGCCAGCTTAACATGTCATTAGTTTGGTTTTTGGATTGTATCTTCATCTGATTGACTGAATTCTGGTTTCAGTGCTGTATCTTACCCTGCCTTCCTGGACATCTGATATGCTGTACACATACATACACACGTGGAAAGCAGCATACCCATGTCAATGCTGTGTGGTCACAGAGCTTTCCCACATGTCTGGGTATCTGCTTCCATTTCGGGTCACATAATCTTTTCTGTATTCACAGCCAGCACCCAGCATATCACTTGCTGCGCATGGGGATGCTATGCACAGCCAGACAGGCTGATGTAGGTTAGGCACTAGGAAAGCCCTAGTAAACCAGCCCACTCACCAGACCAGATTCAGGCCCACACAAGGCTATATCTCCTGCTTGCTGTAAGAAGGTAGTGGGCAAAATTGATGGCAAACCTACATGTCTCTGATGGAACTGTTGATACTGGCTTTGTTTGGGGTTACAGGTTAGAAGGTGGGAACACAGACTGTGGTACATGGATACTCTGCCCCTCTGGGACTCCACAGCAGAAGCAATGACAGCACTGACACCCCAAAGGCCACTTCCTGTCTCATAACTCCCTTGCTGGGCCCACATCCACCATGGTAAAGCTGAGAGACAGGCCACCCTCTGCAATTAGATACACTGATGGGCAGAGAAGACAGCAGCTCCAGGATAACAGGACCTTGACTGAGGAAGGTACTTGTGCAAGGTTTCAGGACCCTAGGCTTCCTGTTGCCTCTAGTCAGCAAGGATGGGTGATAAAAAGCCAGGCCATCGTGTGACCCAAGGTGCTACAGCCAGAGGCCTCCACATCCTTTCCATGAGAAGTGCAGCAACAGTATGATACAAGGCCTCTTAGTTGGTTCCTTTTCCAGCTCTAAACCTATAAAGATTAGAGGGTCGACTCCTCCAGTAGAGAACAAAACTCAGCACCAAGCACATGTCAGCTAGGTAGGACTGGACCCATCCTCTGGTAGTTAGAAAAGACCTTATGTCACAGTACAGCCGACAAAACTGGTGCATGCACTAGTGAACTTGATGCCCTTTTGGGTTTCTGTCCTAGAGCTTGTGACTTTCAACTCTTAGCCTCCTGCTTCTCAGGGCTTGCTGATGGCTGTTTGCATACTCTCAGACTGAGAAATGCAGGTGAGACTCCTCCTACTGCCTCACAAAGAACACACACAATTGTGGCATAAGGAGACATAAAAGTGGGATAGGTAAACTCTGGTGACTTACATTTGGCAGAGAGATTGTACCCTCCAAGAGGTGTGGGGTGGCCCTCCACAGCATCGAATCCCGATGATACCAGTACCACATCTGGGGCAAACTCATTTGCGATTGGCATGACTACCGTTCTGCAAAGGAAGAGAAGGCACTTCAGTTGGCTTGGCTCTGGTTGGTACGCAGAGGTCTCCTAAACAATATATTCAACCCTAGGTAACTGGAACCTATACAGGTATTCTAGACCAAAGTGGGACAATTGTGGATGAATTGGATTTCTGCTGCTCTAGAAGTGTACACAGTCTAGTGTCTCCTGAAATTGTTTGTTCTAGGCTAAAGGGCCTTTCCAAAAGCTAGTCTGCACCTTGGGGACCCTGTGGACCACTGTAAAGAGTGCAGGACACATCCAGCTAACCACAGATGAGGGCCAAGAGAGTTGCAAAAGTCTGGGTGGAAAATATTTTGGTCTTGGGTGAGACAAGGTACAGATGCCCTGTGGTGTCAAAGCAGCAACCACAGATGAGAAAAGATGCAAACAGGGGCTGTGGCTGCAGATCTCTGCCCTGAATTCATCTGCATGCCATGCCGTGCTCTTCAGTGAAGGACCTCAGTCTTACACTACACAGCTGTCAGTGTGCCCCTCTGCAAAAAAGGCAACCAGACTGCCATTTCATTGGTACAAAGCATTTAAGCCAACAATTATCCAGTGCATACACTGGAATTTGTCTAGAGACATGCTACAATGGTCAGGAGCAAGTTTATGTTGTAGTCAGTCAGGGTAGAGAATGTCATTGGATCCTTTGACTTCTGTGACTGACATCACTGCATGGTCTGTGGGCCTGAGTCTAGGGTGTTCCTTGGGGTATGAGATGCTGAACTGACAAGATGTCTGGACAGTGGTTATGATAGCATCATACCAAGGAGATAACATCTTTACTCAATGAAGACATTGCCACAGAACTCCTGTCTTCAGAATAATAGAACCTATTAGGGGTTTCACGGGGATTTTAAAATTAAGCCAATTTCTTTCCAAGTAAAACCAGAGCTGTTTGCTTAAGCACTCCAGCAAGTGCATATGGTGGGCTTTAGTACTTAGCTTTGGACTATACCTGAGCTACTTACTATCTAATTACCTGCTAAAATCATTATTAGACAGAGCTCATACTAAGAGTACTGATGCTTATAACTGCTGTGTATTATGGTCTAGAAGCCAACCAAAATGATACACAAACCATTCCCCAGGCTGGAGCCAAAGTGGCCCCTGCACACAGCAACAGTGGATATTAGCAGATACACAATCTTTAGATGTCCCAGGCTTGGTGGCTGCTCAGCTGACTTTGAAAATGTGCTGAAGCTAGGATACCTGAAGGTAAGGTGTGTGTCAGAGGGTGTCTCCAGCTTCCATCTGTGACACCATAGGAATATCTTTGCTCCTTGTTGGAACATGGCTTTTTAAATTCTGTGTATCAGCTGGACACACCCTACTGCATTGTGGATGTGCCTCCTACCCAGGGCCACGTGGGAAAGAATGTCCTCAAAGAATGTTCATACTTAACTGGCATTCTTAGAAAATGGGAGAGTGAGTTTATATTTTACCTCTCAAAATAAAATTTGAAATCATCAACCTTGATTTTGAAATAGAAGATCAAAATTTTGTTGTGGGCTTCCTCTCCATCCTTTTGTGCATTTGTGTGTGTATTTATTGAGTTTGATATTAGGGCAGGGAGGCAAAGCTTCCTAAGATAACAGATCAATTTACCATCTGCCTGAAGAAAAGAGAGATGAGTCAAAATGGGCAGAGCTCTGAGAGAGCTGAAAATGTGACCCAAGTTCATCCCTTGCTGTGGGGCGGGAATTAAGGTCCCTATAGGTACTCAGACGCAGAATACAGTGGCTTCTCTGAAGGTGACCTCAACATGTGGAGTCATCCTATGTATGCTGTGTGACTTGTGTTGTGTGATGAATGTCTCTTCTGCAGCTTAGGCAACCTTCATTACCAGAACTGTCCTGGGCCCTGTTTTACACCAACCATCCCACCTCTGCAACCCGTGGCATATGGGCTCTCATGCACAGGCACAGCCCAGAGGACACATGCTCACATCTGTCTGCGCCACTGTGACTTGCTTGGTGAAAGGTGGGGTTGCACCAGAAAGGAATGCAGGCCCAAATTGCATTTTACAGAGAAACTGCTCAGTGCTAGCCACATGGAAAGGCCAGTACCAGGCATAATCTAAAAGTTTACAATCACACATCCCATGTCTTATTAGAAAACAGAATGCACACAGGAGACATCTCTGAAATACATACTAAACAAATGCCTCAACAACTAGGTTCCTTCCCACATGAGAGCAGGTGTTCCTAGCTCCTGTGCTTTGGAAGCCCCAGAGCATCAACTGAAGAGAGCCACTGAACGAATGAATCTCTCTAACTTAATTCAGGCTGATGGCTGCCATACCAGGGGACACCAACCTGTGTCCCCCCATCTAGTCCTGTCATTACCCCAGGGGTTAATATCCTGTAGCAAAGCTACCAAGGTCCACTCTCCATCTTGACAGCCTGACTCGACTCTGATTTCCCCATGTTCACTATAACAAGCCTACCCCAAACTGCCGAGGCTGGCAGCCCCTTATTTGAGAACTTGCCTTTTCTTCCACAGGCCTCCTCTGGTTTTCAATACCTCCCCCCACTCATGTAAAACAAAACTCACACTGACAATGGCTTGGCCTCAATTAGTCTGACTTTCTCTCTGATCCAGCCCCAGTCTCTAGGGAACCAGAGTAGGGCCCTCACTTCTTTACACCTAAAACATTGTCCTAATGCACCAAACCTGCCTTTCCTAGATTAGATTACTAAATGCCAACTCTGTTACTTTCTCAAAAAACGTCCCCAGCCAGAACATTCTGTGCTATATACCCAAATCTGCTCTCTTGACTCTTGGCTCCTGCAAATAAGTGCATTGGAGATTATGTTGTCCACATTCATATCAGCTTCAGTTTCTCAACTCCATGGCTTGTTACTGCTTAACAAGGTAGATCAACTCTCCAGACCTCTTTTCTGTTGGACTTGTCCACTCAAACACGCTAGATGCTTTATCCTGGGACCAAGTCTTTTACCCAGGCCACAGGAGACAGGTCACTTTTTATTTAACCAGCAGGAAGAAAACCTCAACAGCATCCTCCAGGATCAAGGTAAACAGGCAATTTCCTTGGGGATAATCTTTTCCTCCAAAATGCTTAGCCTGGACCTCATTGGGAGCCATCCTCTGCATCACAGATGTAAACTTTATCCTTGGTTTCTCTTTGAGGACAAGCAGATCAAGAGAGGTTGCTGATTCATTGGACTTCCAGTGCTGAACTTTATGCTCCTGTGTCTTGACTTCTAAGAATGCCATCATTGACTGCGCTTGCTAAAATTCTATCTAAGGAGTCAGTGGGTTGCCACCTTTATAAAAGTAGTTGATGGGTTGACCAAATCTCTACACAGTGAGTGCTTGTCTCTCAGAAGAAAGAGTGTGTATTCACAGGGGCCACGCATATCTTACTACCAGTTCCCAAAACAGCTCTTTGAAGAAGGCGTCAACAGATAGGAATGAGGGCTCAAGGCCCATGAAAGGCACTTGGGCTCTGTAGTCTGAGGTCAGTGTTTCCTCAGTGAGAAATCATGGATGACCCTCAGAACAGCAGCACTGCTGTCATCTTTGCTAAGCTTCCTGATGACACATGACTCTGTGACACTGTGGACAGGTCCAGGAGGCTAAGGACAGTGTTCACTGCCTCGCAGCCCATGGTGCTCTGACTGAGCCCCGACAACTTCAAAGCTGTGCCTGGCTTGGGGCCTGGTTTGAATTATAGTTCCTTTTCTCTTGTAAGTCTATAAGCCTGAGGAGAAAGTGCCCGTCGCTTCTGGATCTCATTAAGGGCAATTTTCTTATCTTTTCTTCATCGGAGCCTTGATCCCCTGAAAATGTGACCTGGCAGGAGAGGGCTCTGAAGAACAAGGTGCTGCTTTTGAGGCATGCCTTGTCCCAAGGGGCCCCAAAGGCAGAGACTAAGAAGAAAGGGAGAACGAGCCTCTGACCTTCTTTCCCCACATGATGCCCAGGGAACTATAAATTGTGAACTTCAAAGTGCTACTTTACATTAAAATCAATAAAAAGAAAAAAAAAAAAAAAAAAGAGAGACAACCTGAAACAATTTCCCTTTTCAAAGAAGCGATTGAAGCTTTAGAAGGTGCCCTCAATAAGGGATTATCATTCATACAGTTTGCCAAACATTAGAACAGATGTCAGGATGACTGAGGAAGGAAGGCTCACCTCAAAGGCTGGCCAGGCAGGTCAGATACTGCAGATACCTGGGCAGGGACACCAGGGATCAGACTTGGGTCCCAGGACCACAGAACTGCAGGCATACTCAAGAAATACCCCCTGTGAAGCACAAGGCCTGGGGGATGAGGCTGGCCCAGTTAGTTACCCAGCTCCAAGGACTGATGAGTGGAAGGTATCCCCTTATTGTCATCAAGAATATTATTTTCTTTCTGTACCATAGCCACCATGAGGCCTTTACAGGCCCTGACCTGCAAACAGCATCTGCTCAGAAACAAAGGCTACTAACTGGGCAATGACTTCCTCTCACACCACTGATGCTTCTTATCTCCAGTGCTGTGGAGAGGGCCAGGCTTCAGTGCTATTGGGTGAGTGCATGACACTCCTGGTTCTCAGGCTCACCTTTCACAGACTTTCCAGTGTTTGGGGAAAGTGTGTAAGTGAGGTGAGCACAGATCAGTGGAGAGAGGCAGGTCAGTCACCATGAAGCTTCTACAGCCTGAGTGATCTCTGCCTGCACCTGGACAACAGCTGAACAGCAATCTTGTCAAATGACATTTGTTACTTCTAAAACTACTGATGGGCTAGTTGAGTCACACTCAGTGGGCCAGGACTTTACCAAACTGGACCCCAATCACCTTTCCAATGGGAAGTGGGACTAGGAACCTACTTTAAAATGAGCAAGCGGATGCTGGGAAGTCCCGTGAGACTGGCACCACAGCTACAGAGCGCATGGCAAGAAACTCTACAGACACAGCTCACTAAATAGGGGCATTTATACTTGCATACATGCATACACATCTGCTCACACCTCTAGAGATTTATGTCTTACAGGCATATATGCATATAGCAATAGGCACAGACAGACAGACAGACAGACACACACACACAGACATATAGAAAGCCATATACATAGTACCATGTAGGGACACACAGACACATGTACATATATCTACACACACACAAGGAATCTGCATGTACATATGTATTTCATATGTACAGAGGTTAAGACTGAACCCCAGGATTTCTGAAGAGGCAGAGAAGATTGATTATGTTCTCATCCACAATACAAAAGAGAGCCTTTGAGACTCAAGGCCTCTCAGGCCACCCAGACCCTGGAACTGCTCCTGGGCTATGGCTGACTCTCCTGGAGCCTCCACAGTGCATAGCAGCTGGGGAGAGCTGCTATGGGAAAACAGGAGTAATGCAACAGGCCCAGCCATCCACTGTTAGCTGCAGTCTGGCCTGATGGAAATAAAAAGAATTGTAGAGGATGAAAGTCAGCATTTTGTAAAAAGTAAACCACCTTGTAGCCCAAGCGAGGGACCATAGCAGCACAGATGATAAGGTGTGAGGGCTTGTTCTCCTGGATTCATTTCCACTTTCTTTTCACAAAGGGTTTGTGGAAGAATGGACAGGGAATGAGATCTTTTCATTTTCAGTTTCCAGTGACTCATGGAACTCTTTCCAGCACAGCAGAAGCCTCCCACCCCCATCTTACTGCTAGGACCCTAACAGACTCTCAAGAGAAGGGAGCAGAAGTGAGGCAGTAACAGCGACTAGCCTCAGAGTCCCCAGCTTGCTTGGGTGTCCAGGACTCAGAAGGACCAATCTCTGTGGTTGAACTGTGGGGTACTCACCTGAAGGCTGCCAGGTACTCGGCATCTCCCATGGGGGGATCGAGGCCACCAGTGAAAGCCATGTTGACATTGAAACCCACACCTGGCCCTGTGCCCACCTGTGGCCAACAAGGAGAGACACTATCACCAACTCTGAAGAGAATACCTGGTACAACTGACAGTGAACTAGGATGTGTTGGGCTGGCGTGCCCACAGGGACAGCCACAGGTCCTGGGCATTTGTATGTGAGCTCACAGTGAAGCTGGCTACCAGTGCCAGGCACTGTCATCAGTGGAACAGTTTCCACAGGGCTGCAGCTACTCTCAGGCCCTGAACTAGGAGAACTATTGATATTTCTGAGGACCATGTATCATGTGTGCACAGAAGTGACTCTACGGTAGAACCATCTTCAGAGGACAAGCTGGGCCTACTAGGTCGTACCAGATGCCAGAGGACAGATGGACATGGGAATGCTGCCTGAGGATGTACCCTAAGAATGTGGCTGGGAGTACCACAAAGTACAGAGAAGCAGGTATCCTGGAGGAGCAGTACAGCAACCTCCATTGTGTGTATTTTGTTTGCTCCAGATGAAACCAGGAATGGTATGTAGATTCTCACTAAACTAGACAAAATTCTGGCCTAAATCATGCACAGCAAAACCCATGCTACCATTTTCTGGCAGGGCAGTCTGAGCTGTAACACATGTGAAATGTTACTTCTGTGGCAGATGCAGGCCTGCACCTACCCGGTTCTCCCCATAGCTGCAGTATCTGTCTGCAAAATGGCTCCCCAGATACAACGTTTCACACAGTCCACATACCTCATCTGGAGCTCCACTTCCTGGGAAGAAGTTCCCATCGTCATAGCGGTGCAGGGACATGTAGAGAACATTGGGGTCATTGTAGAAGGCTTGCTGGGTCCCATTCCCATGATGCACATCCTGAGAGAACAAGAGAATTGGCTCAGGGAGGTTCAGGCCTTGAGTAAGGCCCTTACCATCCATCTGTGCCCTGTACTTTGGAGTAGCAGTTCCTACTTGGTGGTGAACACCCTGGAATCTTTGGCCAGGCTTACACCTCATGATCAGGTGCCAAAGGGTGCATGCAGCATTATAAAGATGCTGAGGCAAGAGTCTGAGTAACTCTGAGCACCATAGTACAGTCCTGACTTCAGTGAAAGGGATGGGGTTAGGCTTCTAGCTGAGCTGAGGCTGCTATTTCAAAAAAGCCATCTGACTAATCTTACATGTCTGCTTTATTTGTGGTAAGTGAGCCATTTCTTAAGGATAATCACTAATTGTGGATTGGCTACTTACAAGCACATCACAAAGGGAAGCTGTTCTTCAACCTGTGGGTTGCAATCCCTATGGGGTTGCATTTCAGAGACCCTGCATATCAGATTATAATCCATAACAGTAGCAAAATTATAATTATGGAGTAATAAAAACAATTTTGATTGGGGGTGACCACAACATAAAAACTGCATTAAAGGGGTGCAGCATTAGGAAGATTGAGAACCACGGACATAGGATAGGTAGCAGTTGAACCTAGATGGTCATGAGTGATCCCTACCCTGAAATGACCAGCTCTTTTCTTATGACTTGATGCCCATTTATCAAGAGGTGGCTTTGGCTGTTTCTGCCAGGCTGGTGGCCACTGTTGTGGGCCATAGGGATAAGTTTCCAGGATGGGTACACTAGGTGGCCTTGTGCTGCATAGTGTCTGTCTGTCTCTCTCTGTGTGTGTGTGTGTGTCCGTGCGCGCGCGCGCGCATACGCGTTGGGGGTGAGGAATGAGGAAAGCTTTCTTTTCTACAGGGTCATCTGTGATCAGTGTAGGATGTGGATGTGTCAATGTCCCGCTACTCAGAAACACAAGTGCCCTTCATCTGATGCACCAGGTCCCTGCTGGGAGGAGGAACCATGGGCAACACTGAACAGTAAGTGAATGGGTACAAGACATGGGTCACAGTGTTATCTATGTGTGTTACCGACATGCACTCTAATACAATGTGTGGCCCTGGGGAGCATGTCCCACAGCCCCGGGAAGACAAGACTGTGTCTATGTGGGTCATCTGCTGGCTTAGTTGTTCCCAGAACATAATTGTCACATTTATGTTGCTACCAACTGCATGGCATTTCTGTTTTTCTTCCCACTTCTCTACTTGTTTCCCAAGGAAGGGTAAGAATGCAGAAGGAAACAGGCTCACTAGTGTATAGAAAACTACACTGCCTTCCCTGCCTTGTTGAAGCCCTGTTCTGGATCCAAGAGTAGACTTGTTCTCCTTGTTTATATTTTGTGTTTCTTTTCAAAACTGAGAAGGGCTTGAAATCCAAATGCTATCTGAACCTGATGTGGGTTTAGTAAAGTATGTTACGAGGCATTAGTACAAAAGAGTTTCTGTGTGCAGGTGTATTAGAATCACTGGTTTCTTACAATTTTCACATAACATACAGTTCTGTAGAACAGGGCCACCCAGCATGCATGCCCTAGAGACCACTGTTCTCAGTCAGAACCAGGGTGATCCAGGCTTGAAAGAAACCTAGGCTGCCTCTTTTCCTGGTGTTTGAAGCTCGTGACACTTAGGCACTGTGACTAAGGAATGCTGACAGGCACAACAATGACATTTGGTCTAACTCTCAGAGTTAATCAGCCACTCCATAGTGGGCTGTAGAAGGCTGTGTTCATTCAGGAAGACAGAGGCTTAGTCACAGGTGTAGTGGGCAGCCCAGGTCCATGACCCCAGGTCAGAGTACACAGAAAGGCCGGACATGACCTCCAATCCTCCAGCTTCCTGAGAGACACTGTTGAGGACCAGCCATGGTGGCCACTCTCACTGTGGGTACTATCCTGGCAGGTCAGAGCCCACGAGGTTAGGATCAGCTGGCCCAAGTCTTGAAACCAACTTCTAATGGATGGAGGCTTTACTCTTCTGATCTCTGAGTCTGTTTCCAGAGAGTTCACTCCCCCAATTCCAAGTATCAATAGCGGTCAAGGCCCAGTGCCCAATCAGGCTATCTACTAGGGAAACAGTGGGTATGCGTGCTCTTTCCAGAACTAGGGAGGCATCCACTCACCCAGTCTACAATGAGGATCTTGCTCACATTCAGCCTCTGCTGGAGAAGTTTGGCTGCAACTGCCACAGAGTTAAAGTAGCAGAAACCCCTGCAGAAGAGACACCTAGTTACTGTTTTTTACACCATGCATCATCTAAAGTCCCTGAGGTTAAGGTGAAGGCCAGTTGGTTCTTCTGGGGACCTCAATTGATGCTAGTGACGGACCAACAGACAGACTATAGGCACTCGAAGCCACACTAAATACACATATGCCATAGATTCATATCATAGAAGCATATGTACCACATAAGATCCACCCATCAGACACACATCCTACTGTACACAGATACACACACACACACACACACACACACACACACACACACACACCGATGTATGAGCACACACACCACAGAAGACATCTACCCACCACAGACAACCTCCCCAACCCTAGTTATATACACAGGCACATTTAAGTGTATAAAACATAAGGTACCTACCTACAGACACAACATACAGGCATATATAAACACACATGCAAATAGCATAAATATGCAGACACACACACACACACACACACACACACACACACATCAGACAGATGTGCACATGCACACACAGGCTGAAGACATACACAAAAACTGTTAATGGTTAATACTGGTTAACTTGACAGGATCTAGAATCATTTAGGAAATATCTATTTGGGATTATCTAAGTGCGTAAGTCTCTGGGCAAGGCTCTGAACAATTATATTGCTTAGTTTAAAAAGGTGGCAAAACCAATCAAAAAATGTGAGTGGTACTATTACTGTAGGCTAGACACCAGAACCATCAATCATCATATACTCCTCTGACACAGTTTCCATGGTGTCATATTAATTTTTACCACTTGAACCATCTCTTTGTTACATGTAACTGGGAAGCTAACAGGTGACAGGGCCCATACTCCTCATCCAACTGCATGGACCTCAAGTCACATGTCTACCTTGGCTGTGGGCAGAGGAGACAAAGCACTACACCCTGGGCAATGTGCACAAGGCCATGAAGTTCCTCCCCAAACCCCCAGATCCTCACCCAGCCCTGTTACCCATGCTTTTTATCAGACTGCTGTGCCCACTTACATGGGTGTACTCTCCTCGGCATGGTGTCCTGGGGGACGAACTACAGCAAAGCCATTCTGCAGATGATAGCAGATAGTGAGAAATAGTGAGAAAAGACATTTCTTATCTACAAGAAAGTTACTAAATCCAGAATTCATAGAAGAATAGGGTTTCTATTACTACTGGTCCTATGACATGGATGGAGAATGGGGTTAGCTGAGCCTTGTCTTTTAGGAAGTCTGGCTCCATTTTTAAGGGATCTATTCAGAGCTCCTGATGTGAGGTCAGACAGAAGACCCTCAGCTGTTTTCAAATGCCTATGGGTCAGGGCTGCCATTGGAAGGGGTGTGGGCTAGGGTCCGGGATAGTCTTGTTGCCTGTTGCTCACCAGCAGCCTACAGCAAACAAGGATACAAGTGAAAGAAAGCTGGGCATGGCGGCAGGAAGATCAGGAGTCTGAGGCAGGTTCCAGCTATACTGTGAGCTGGAGGCTAGCTTGGCTAAATGAGAACTTGTTTTCTTATCCCCTAAAAAGACAACGCTCATATAGGGTGCTGTTGGGTCCATGTCATGCCTCCAGACAGCTCACAGTACTCAACTCTACTCCCACCTGGAAGAACCACCATGGAGCTGGCACTAGATAGATGGCCGCACAGCCTACTCCCTGTCAATCATACTTTACAGAGCTAACTGCACACCACTGGGGCTGCTGCTGTAAAAACACCCAGTAGGCCTCCGACTCTTCACCAGCACCAAGAAGTGGTCAAGCTTTAACTGAGCACAAAAAGGTCAGGTGACTACTAACAAGGGTGCTGGACTGCTAAGCTGGCTCCTTAGGACAGGACACAGCAGTGGTAAGGCTGGGAAGCAAATCTAAAAGTCAGACACTACCTTGTGATGCTCAGCACTACCAACTCACTCCCTCTGTTCTTCGTCTGCGCTCTATGCAGAGTCCTGGGCATTGGCTTCTAACAAGCAGTTAGGTCTAAAATGGTGTCTCACATGCCTCAGATTCTACCTGCCTCTTGAACGGAGCAGACAACGGTGTGAATGGTGCTGAGCAGCAGCCAAGGACGGCATGAAGACACACCAGCCCTCACAATGAGCACAGACGAACTTTCAAGGGGGCATTTCCCAATGAACATCCTCATGAAGTTTCCACCGTACATACAACCTTTAAAAGGCTCACGTCTTTTAGCACGCTGTGATGAGTAGGAGGACAGCATGGTGGTTCTGAGTCAGGCCATGTATGGGCTAGCTCTGGGAAGCCTCTCTGCATATGTCTCTGTGAGCTGAGATAGTCCCTCTTTTCTCCAGGATACCCATTTTCCTTCTAAAGATGAGATTATTTCTAGTCTTCCAACTTAGGGGAAATCTAAGTGACTTCTCAAGAAGACAAGGCTATTTACTTCTGGAAACAAGGTAGGCAGGAGCCAGTGATGGGGCTCAGACTTCACAGCTGCCTGTCCCTATGTACTTAAGAGGGACCCTGGCACGGTAAGGTATTTGATTTCTGCTAGACTTCAGTGTGCTGGGAACTTTCTAGTTGCTGTCTGGTTCAGTAAACATCCTGTGGGTCAGACAACCACACAAGAAGGAAGCTGCAGGATCCACACTGCACTGGCTTTCAAGATCTGCCACATGCCAACGCTGGCACAGGTCAGATAAGCATCCAGTTTCCCATAGAGATCACAAGATACTCTTTCGAGTCCGTCTTACCCAAGTGTCTCTCCACCAGTTCATGTTGTAGGGCAGGTGTGAGCCAGCAGCTTGCACTATGCTAGATGCTGTTATTATTTTAGAATAAAATCCTGAAAATGCCTTACTATAAACTGGGAAGGGTAAAGGACTCCACAGAGACATCTCAGAATGTGACAATACATTTCTTTTCCAGCATGGCAATGTCCACATCACCCTGGACAGGAGCCTCCTCCCACCAATCCTTTCCAGCTCTTCACCAGAGGGCAAAGGGCAGTGGCTGAACCTCCTTGTGTTGCCTAGCTCCACAGTGCTGACTGACCTTTAGCTCTCCCGTGGCTACCTTGAAGACCAGCTCCACTACACAGCCTACAGCCAGGCGGGCTGCCCCGGACGAGTGCACCTCATTCCATATGGTGTCGCTATCCACCTGTGGAGAAAACATTCCTCAGAGAGCCACATCCTGTATCGCTGTCACTGTCGTCACACACTCGTCGTCTTAGAGATGTGTTAAAACGGTAAACAGAAATAAAAGCAAGAGACCAGAGATACCATGTCGGGCGCGCCTGTAATACCCCCTTCCTTCCAGCTTGTTCTAACAGACGTGGAGTGAGAGTGAGCATCCTAGCCTACTGACTCCCTTACTTTTTAAAATGGATCTGGAGCTAAGTTATGCTAACAAACAGAAAATGAAGCACAACAGAAACCACAGTAAGAGGCTCTATTACGTGAAGAATTTAACTGCAAGCCTGCTAAGGGCTGAGAGTGTTACATGAGACCAGGGCATAAGGCATAAAGGAGAACTGTCAGGTCTGTTCCAGGTGGCAGAAAGGTGGCCTGTTAGATTCCGCTCAAAACAGAAAGCAGGGCCAACCATTTGTCTACTTACTGGCTTGTGCAAAGAACACATCACAGTTTCTTAAAATCAAATTTGTGTGTGTGTGTGTGTGTGTGTGTGTGTATGCACATGCGCATATGTGCACACACTTGTGCCCTGAGAATCCTCTCCATCTCTAGGCTGGGTCTTCAACACCATCTGCTAACTGACAGATACTGATCATCAGTAGGGAGGAACAACTCTTTCCGGCTTTTCCACAAACTTCACTCACAAGGACAGATGATTTGAAATTCTTTTATATGAGTGAAGACACTGCTGAAGTGGGTACCTAGCATGGGCTATGCTTTTTAAATAGCTCCCAAATGTCAAAGGCATGCCTGCAGAGAGGCATCACTATTCAAAGCTGAGACACTGGCTTGTAGTCCTTTATGGACCAGCTTTGGCTGGAGAATCAAATCATTACTATTGGCTCATTATAATATCAAAGGTGCAACAGACACCCTAGCAGCTGCCTGTGGCCCCCAGGGGGCAGCAGTGTCCTGGGCAGCCTAGCAGAGTCCAGGCCAGTCTGGAAGGCTCAGTGATCATTTCCTTCCCAAATGTGAAGAAAGAGCCTGTCTTTATTTTATTATTATTATTGGTAGCTGGGGAGATAGTTGTGGGTGCTGGGAACCGGACTCTTACATTTTTGGTTCTTAGCCTAGCCTGTAATAGCTGATCCATCTCTCTAGCCCTAACCTGGCTTTATTAAAGAACATGCCTAAGACCTGGGGAAGGAACTACGCATGCTATGTGCTTCCTCTTCCAGGATTTTCTGTAGACTGTACTCTCTGGCCATCACAGGTAAGTGTCAGTAACCTGGCTGAGCCCCTGTCTGCACAGAGGAAGGAATAAACTTGGATAACCACCACTGCAGGATTCCAGGCTGCTGAGACATAACAAGACTTTTCTGCTGCTTTGTCCCTATTTCTGTCTACCAGCTGCTTCCCTTGCAGTGGTACTGAGGGGTGGCCCTGTTCAGTCAGGGTGGTGATGTTAACGGAAGCTAGAGAAAATGCTTTACGGGAAGGACAGACAGAAATATCTGAGAAATGAAATCAAATACTGATAATGGAACATGTGGCAAAAGTGGGTGAGCCCTGGGAATCAGGGGGCTCAAGTTGCAGTTGGAGGAGGTAGAAGCCAGCAGTCTAGACCACATTCCCAGGCAGGATTGGGGGTATGAACAGAAAGTCACAAACACAGGTCTTTACTTGTTTGAAATTCAAGATAATGAGGTGAACAAAACAGAAAAGTTTTTATTTGGTTTGGAAAAAAAAAAAGATCAAACCTACTTCAAACTTTTACTTAACAGAGCTAATAAAGATTGAGTTTTAACACTCTGAAAGGACTACCATCTGAATGATTGGCAATGGAAAGGCGCTTCCAGGGATAGAGGGGCCTGCCCTTAGGTACCCACTCCCCATCCCACACAGGTCTCAGTTCTCCCACAGCATCTGCATTGCTCTGACACCTCAGTGGGTGGGTGGGTGGGTGGGTGGGCCCTGGAAACCCTGGGAGGAAAACTGGCTGTAGTAGAGACCTAGAGTCCACTCAAGCCAGAGCCTCTAGGCTGCCTTGCTACCTCTAGGCCTATCCAAAAGACCTGAAGATCCTAACTCCCTTCTGAAGGATGGGCCCCCTGGGTCCCCTCACATCTGTTTAGTGTGTCTATACTTATTTGGCATGACAGTTGGAACTCAGGCCTGGGGTTAGTTGTGCAGAGTCTGCCTGGGTTCGACCCCTAGGTCTGAACTTGCATTTATTTTTCATTTGCAAATTATAAATGCTGCCTTGCACAGGACCCTCTGGCTGCGGGGCAGTGCAAATCCAAATCTTTTCAAGTTGAGCCAAAAATTTGCCCTGAATTAAGAGATTGCAGCCTATTTACAATACAAAACAAAATAACTCCAGGAGAGCTTGGTGGTGGTATGAATAGATGCCTTCGATTCTCTTTCTGATGGGGCAATTTTCAAAGCAGCGATTTCTGTAAAGACTCAGGAAGAAAACAATTTTGTTTCATTTCCATAACAGAATCCAGACCTCAGCTTCACCCCAGGATCTGTGATCAAACACAGCACAGGTTTGGCTACAAGTTTGGCCATGTGCTGGCCCAACACACCACGATGCTGTTGTGACTCTGAAGGTTAGAAGATCAGTCAGGAAGCTTGGCCCTACTCTCTTATTCCAGAGTTCTACAGAACCTCTGCCCCGCCCCCCCGAAGCTGGCTTGGCGGCAGAAACTCAGGCTGTCTACACAGGTGGAGTAGATGCCTTGATGGCTGAATAGTTCTTTGCCATTTGTGTTTCTCAGTCTGTTGCCCAAGTGACTAGCTGCTCATATCACCTGGTTATAGAAATGCAAGGCCACAACAAGCCAGAGAATGTCTTACAAATGTCACCTGACACATGGATGTTCTGGTCAGTGCACAGAAAACTGTCTAGAGGACAAACTAGAAAAGCCCACAATGCCCTAAGAAGCCTCTGGCCTATGTGGACAGGCATGCAGTACTGCTGGAGAGGTAGGCCACGAGGCACAGTGTACACATGAAGTGCACAAGAGCTGTGGCCTAGTAAGATGCATTGTCAGATACTTTCCCCAAAGAAAGGTGCCCGAGTTTGGTGGGGGAAGAAAAAAAAAAACGAAACAAAAACCCAAAAACTTCCCAGTTTTCAGTTCCTTTGAAGCCCCAGATGGCCCCACCCACCCCACAGTACTGTTTATGGAAAACACCTGGGAGCCATTACCCACTGGAGAGAACAAGGCAATGATTTCTGTGACCACTAGGGCCCTGAGAACAAACAGGACATTATTTACACATTAAAGAAATGCTTACCCCAACACCACCACAGGGAAGCCTGACAAACACGGAGGTCAGCGAGCCTGTGGGGAGAAGGACAGGGTCTGAAGATCAGCATAGCACTGGCTCTGTGAGTGCCCAGTCCGTAGAGCATGCTGTGGACCATGGGACAAGACTGGTTCTTAATAGCCCCACAAGCTCTGCTGCAAGGTTCTACCACTAGGCAACAAGGGCAAGGAGAGTAGATCTGCCAGAGTCTGAGAGGAAGCAGGCTTTCATGGTTAGGCAGACACAGGAGGTGGAAGTTGGCACAGCCTTGCAGTCCAGACACCATGCTGCCCATAGATCTTGTGGGTAGGAAGCTTGTTGAACCTGACAATGTTCCTGTTACAGCACAGAACCTTTTCCATTGAGTGCTGGCAGATCTGGGGGTTAGGGGAGAATGGTTTTGTCCGCTGGAGTTCTAAGCATGGATCAGAGTGAACTTGCCCATTCCCAGTCTGTACCTAGACACACTGAGCCATTATGGACAGTGCAAGAACAGGGACATACCTGCATATTTTCTGCTACTATGAGTCCTCAAATCCACACTGTTGTGGCCTCCCACTTCCTGTTATTATAGGCTAGGGCGCTTGGTTCCTACCTGGCTTCTTACTACCCTGCCATTCTGCCTTAAATGCACACCCACCCACAACCTAGCCCAGGGCTTGATCCTTATTTTCATATAAGAACTTGGGAAGCAGAATAGGAACATTAAATCCATCTTTCCTTCAGTGACAGGTGGGCAGCAAATAAAAATGTTTTAAGCTTTGCATGCACAGGTTCTTGCAGCAGAGGGGAATCATCAGAGGGCTAAGAGTCGGCTATGTAGGGATGGAGAGCCTCTCTGCCCAGACATTGAGAGACTTCCTTCTGAAAATGCATACTGGTTATGTGGCAGCCAGGGCTACAGAAGTATAGTTCTCTGTGAAATTATAGCCAACACTGTGTATGTTATGGATGTTAATCAATGGAATATTGTCTTCTCATAATCCAGCCAGCAAAACAGGAAAAGGGAACTTCATCATATATTAAGTACAGAGAACACACTTGATTAGGAGGCAGGGAATGATGCCCAGGACAAAGATGAGCTTGGGTGTCTATTGTCAGCTTTTTCTAAGGGTCCCTGCTCTAGACTGATTGTCTTTCATGCCAGCTTGGGCCACAGCCTAGTTCTAGCTGTTGGTGGTTTGGGGTCACGACCATTTCAATCAGGCGTGTGGATGATGTAGGAGCCAGCCTTTTAGAGGTCTGTTTTGCCTGCATTATAGTCACCCAAGCCAGGCACTCTTTTTCAGCACTGCTGTTAGACACCCTCTTTGTTTCTAGGGATGGTGTCCAGCCCACCATACCTCCCATTCACTTCAGTCCCATGTGGAATGGCACATCAGCAAAGAACTACAAAGGGTCTTTGTACATGGCAGAGAAATGCGTGGATTGAAAAAGGAAAGAAAAGCATAGCAGTATTTAAACATCTAATTAGGGCCATGTTAACAGAACCTGGGATAACTGCTATTACAATGTTTCAAGCACTTAGGTCAAAGACATTTGTGGTGAGGACACTGTAGAAACTTAAACATTGGGTCTTGAGGGTTATATGGTGATGGACTAGGTACTTTCTACAGTGTCAATGTGCAAAGCTTAGCAGGAAGGAAAAGGACAGAGTGAGCGTATGGGTACCAGTTGCACTCAACAACTCAGGTGTAGCAAGAGGCTATCACATAGCTGCTGGGATGCAGGGAGGAGTATAGGGTGTAGGGTGTAGGGAAAATGTTCTAAAAGAAACCCATGCAGAAATGGGCTTCAGTAGCATGGTGCTGACCAAAAGCTGAGGAGTAGGCTCACGTGACTAGTGGGCACCGAGTGCTCCCATCCTAAGCCTTGCACATAGACACTTCTGCTACACAGGGCATACATCTAGTTCTATGCATCTGTTTTGGTTTGAAATTAGCTTAAAATTCAGAAAATTCTCATTGGTAACTTTGGTGGGTAGAGGAAGAGACGGCTGAGAAATGGCATGTGTCTAGGAGGGCACTTGTCTAGCTAGCTCTGTCCTGCTCCTGTGAGGTGAAACCTGTTTGTCAATTCTAACTGAAGAAGTCCCATCTTGGGTAAAGCCCCTGCCTCACTCTGGGATCTATGTCTCCTGTCTGGACAGTCCTATAGCCAAGGGGCCCATGTGCAGGACAGTGGATTGTAGAGGGCAAAACAAAAGGCATGGTCTAAAGAGTAAGTCCCAGAAGAACTATGGTGGCCCTGCATGCAGCCTGAGTTGGTAGCAGACTGCACCTGCACCACACATCCCTACTATGACCACTTCCCATGGGGCTGCAGGGCTGCCCTCTGGGCCATGTTGTAGAAACTGCCTCTGGGCAGCTTTCATAGGGCTGTGCTCTGGGCTATGTTGTTGGAATTGCCTCTGGGACAGGCCTCTGGCTGCTGGGAAGTTTCTGGATTTGTCTCATCCAGGCTGGCAGTGTCCCCAGTGGCTGAGAAAGGATGTTGAAGAATGGAAATCCTAGGCTGCCAATGGCCTGTCCCTCCTGCTTACCTGGCAGCCCAGCTGGGTGGCAGTACAGGAGGGAAACAGCATACCCTATTTCTCTGTGGCGCACCCTATGGCACGCCCTACTATTCGCTCTTAAGACTTTCCCACTGCTGCCCGCCATGGTTTTCTAATTCCTGGGATCTGTGTAATCTGGTGAGGGGCTCCCGAAGCTCTAGCATAAACCTACCTCACTCCCAGCCCTCCTTGGTACTACCGCTAGACCAGGCACCACAGCAGAAGGGCTGTGTGTGAGTACAACAGCAAGAGTTTTAAGGATACAGTGGGGGCTCTCACTGGTAGTGTTCTTTGGACTGGCTGAGCCCTTGCAAAAGGGTCCCCCTTTTCCGAATTAAGGGTGAAGGTGAGCACTCAAACAGCCCAGTAGAGAGGGTGGGAGGGAGATGGGCTTAGTGCAGCCCAAAAACCTCCATTGAGGGACCGTGACCCACAGTCAGAGTCCCAAGGAAGACACCAGCAGCTCTAGCTCTGTCTTTGTTTCTAGTGTCTGTAGTTTTGGATCACTGCAAAAGTCACTGTCTCTGAGTGGTTGGGGTCTGTGGGATGAGCCAAGTTGGCGACGCAGGGTGCACTCCAGAATTACACTGGGCCCAGTTTGTCAAAGCCTACTTTTTTAGATAAAGCCCCCGCTGGTGATGCAGAATGAGTTTCTGCTAGCCAGAACCTGCCCATAGGAATGCTGATTGATAGACGCAAGACATAGCTTCCTAGTCTATAGCCAATGGCCTCAGTGTGGCCAGGCCTAGGACTCTCCAGGCCTCCTCTCAGAAATCTTAGAAAGAAAGGAACTGCAAATAGGGCAAGGGCTGGGTGCGCCTGGTCTCAAGCATTCCTGAACTGAGACTCTAGGCTCCTCTGCACCATGGTCTTAGTAGGAGCTAATGTTCTTGTCCTGGCCAGCCACACAGTGGCCCCAGCTGTAGGAGCCAGGAGCTTGCAGATCAGACCTGGAAGGGATGTAAGGAGGTCGAGTACCTAGAAGTTTCTTACTGTCCAGTTTCTGTCTGTTGAGAGGGTTTGTGCCATAGAGGAGTGTGTGGGCCTCCGAGTGCACTGTCTGCAGCTCCTCCAATGTGGCCTTGCGTCCGCGGATGCACTGTGGGTACACAAGGGGAGAATGTGTTTCTGTGTCAGCTCAGTCTCTACTTAGCAAGGCCACTGCCCCACAGGAAATGCAACTTGAATATGGGGATGGGCACATGCTTATTGGCTTTTTGAAAAGTGGAAAACAAAACAGCACATAACATCATATTTCAAAATATTTTAGATGGCTTACATTTTAATCATAGCTCTGAAAAACATTTGAAAAGATAATTCTACTTTTCAACATGATACCCTTTACTGTCACGCTAATGATTTTCAATGAATTATTACTTTGTTTCCTGAAACCAGGGTTTGGGCTTAAAACAGCAGTTAGGGTCCAAGGTAAGGAAGCTGCCTGAGCTCATTCTCAAGGGGCCTCGACAGTAGCCCTTGTGCATGTCTGACCCACTGTAGTCTGTGCTGCATTGGAAGCGGGCTTCTGTGCCCTCAGGCCTCCACACAGGCACTATGGGTTGAGGAGAAGTGGCACCCTGCTTTCTATCTGTTTGCAGCACTCTTACCCCTGCTTGGCTCCACCTGCTTTCTTGGTTGAGAATCTGCCTCACAGTCCCTGCCTGAGTGTACTTTCCTGAGATGGGATAAGACATTAATGAATGCTGAAAACTGAAGGGGGCCTCAGGGCAGCATCTGAGCACAGGATGGCTGGTTTGTCCTGCAAGGCCAGCTCAACAAGAGAGGAAAGAGTTTTCTCATGACTTGTGTACACTGGTCAATGCTGCCCCCCAGTGGCATAGTGTTCCAGACAGATTTCAAAAGCAGGTGCCTGTGGCCTCACCTCACCCCTGCTCATCACCTCCCACCCAAAGGGCCTTCAGGAGCTGGTGTACACCTGATATTGAAACATCCTCAAAAATGAGGTACAATACAGGCAGCAAGAGAGACAGGGACTGTGTGAGCCCTGGGCTAAACCTAAACTGAAAACTCCAATGAATAAGGGAGGGCAGGTGGGCTCACAGAGAGGAAGCAGAAATAACTGTGCTGTTCCATGAGGCGCGTACGCGCCTTTGAGGCTCCTTATGCACTAACCTATACTGATGTGCAGGACAACTTGAGGGACAGATGGAGGGCTTTTCCTAGTTGAATAGAAGACACAGTGGGTTCCCCTGGCAGGCATTGCAAGAAATCCTGCAAGAGGTAGGTGATGCCAGCCCTATGGCATAGAGAAGGGAAAGAAGGCTCACCGGAGACTAACAGCTAGCTCCTAGGTACAGGGCCCTTGTCTCTCTGCCTGCCATACCCAAATATATCCTTTCTCCTCAGAGCTTAGGACTCCTGAGTCCACAAGGACTGGGAATCCACTCCTGCTATGTCATGACGAGAGAGCTAGGAGAGGCCTGACATCATCTTGGACAGAGCCTTTTTCTGTGTGATCAGCTCTGTTACGGCCAGGTGTGGGGTGAGCACTGGACCCCATTGGCAGGCAGGCCAGCTCTCCTGAGAGCAAGCATGGTACCCGGGGAAACTGAGTACTAGTACCAAGAGATAACCCCATGTCTTCCATATAGCTCCTTAGAGGCATTGGCATAAAGGAACCAGAGCAAGGCTAACTAGGCTGAGGGGCACTTTCCTCATGGAACTTTACATCCTAGGGAGGAAAAGCCCTGAGTTCTCCACATGTCCGCAGAGCAGCTTCCTGATGCTACAAGAGGAGAACAGTCTCAGGGAAGCTGACAGGCCTGATGAGACATGTGGGCTGGGCTTCCCTCTGTGTCTTGGACCCTTTCCTCACTTCATGAGTGGTTGTACGCACTGGTCAGCCACAGGGAGCACACTGAGAAGAAGCTAGGAAGAAGGAAAGGACAGCCAAGGGAAGTCAGCCTGGCATGTAGGTTTGAGAATACAACACAGTGGGGCAGCTTCTGTAGAAGACACTGAATCTTAGGGAAGCAGGCAGTGTGCCCACAAGGGCTCATGGAGAGGAAGCTGCATGTCCGATATGGTGATGCTGGCACTATGGGTCTGTCAGGTTACTAGGAATTGAGGACTTCACTCTTAGAAGTTATTATGGTTTAGGCCTGTATGACTAAAGTAGTTCTCAAATGAGCAAGCTGTCACAGAGAGAAGCCAGCTCACACCACAAGCAGTCTTCTCTGTTTTATGTTGTAGTTTAGTTGGGATTCTCACTACATGTTGGTACCTTGGTTTTGACCCTAAAACTGTGAGGTGGTAAATAGACCTCTTTGTTTTATAAAGTACAAGCCTCAGGTATTCTATCACAGAAAAGGTACCAAGACAGGCTTCTCAAAAGCCCACAGATAGCATGGATGGAGATGAGGAAACAGGCAATGTTTCCTGCACCCTCCCCATTACTACAACATGAACACAGACTGGTAGAGAATGAATACAGCAGGTTGGAGGCCATGTCCAGGCATAAGCAAGGTGGAAGGTATTCCTCTTTCCCCACAGACCTCCATACCTCACACTTGCCACGGAGGCCAGTTTCCTGCAGGCGGGACCAGATGCTCTGGATCCTCCCAGCATGCTCCGGGTGGCTGTTGGTGTTCCCACAGGTACATTGATGCTTCAACATCAGTGTGTCATACACAAGGCCTGCAGTGGTACAGAGCTGAGGTCAGAGTAGTCCTCAGGGCTGAGCTTCCCAATGGCCCTGGGACAGCAGCAGAATTCCCAGGAGGAAACAGGGTATAATTGGTTCTTGGTTCAAGTTCATCCCACCCCCTTTCCAAGATGGTACTAGAGGATTTTGATAAAGGCATAGTGCTGGCTCTGTCTCTGGACAGTTGAAGGCTGCGCCCTTAGCCTTTCATTATTGGCTTACTCTACAGCCCTCCTCCCCTACACTCCATCTCTTACTCCAAACAAGAGGTCATGAGTTACCTGTGGTGAACCTTGGTTTGGTGGGGGGCTCCTGGACTGACATGGGGAAGGTGGCAGATGCTGGGGAGGACTGAGCCCGAGACAGAGGTCTGTGGCTGCCAAATGACACAGGGATGCCAGCTGCCTCCATAGATGCCTGGTAGTTCCTTAACTGGTGGATCCTCTGCTGCTCCAGCAGGAGAGCTTGCTGCAGGGCAGGAAAGAGGGCTATTAGTGCAGACCATTTCCCACCAGTCAGTGACATTTATTACTCACTCACCCCTAGCCACTGGCAAGCCTCTTCACTGTGGGACAACTAACCATGGATGCATGCCTCCTAACCTTGTGCCAGATGTGAATGGGATCATAGAAGAGAAGGCACTCGACATACAAGTCCTATTTAAAAGAATAAGGGGAGTTGCCATCTTAAAGGCCAGGTGGGGCTTGGGAAGAGTTCTCTGAAGAGATGGTGAGCAGTGGTGGAGGTGCTGGTACTGGACAGGGGTCAGGCTGGGAGAACCATTCTGGCGAGTGTGAAAATGGGGCAGTGAGTTTACACTGCCATCCTTCCACAGGTTCTCCTGGTGGTAAATGGACAACTAATCTGGGGACCAAACTCAGCAGGAAAGCAAAGGCAGACACAGAAGGGCTGGTTTATATTGTCTACTGTGTTCCTGGCCTCTGACCAATCTAGTATTCTTATGCTAGGAAGGTCACAACTATGGGAGAAATAAAGGGACATGCTACTATGGTCTCAGGTGTCCAGGGGAGTTGACAAGGACACACCATGGGGAAGGCAGAATCTAGCTGAGTGTCTGGCAAGTATGGGGTCGCCACCAAGGCAATTAGCCACCCTGAGGGACATGGACCCTGATGGGAACTCAAGGGACTGGCAGAGGTGTACCTCCACCAGTCCCCATGGAATAAACCATCAGGGTAGAGTGAGGTTAAGAGGAGATTTCCAAGGTTGTCCTGCCCAGAGGCAGTAGTGAACAGAGGAAGCTACTTCCTAGGGCCTGAGTGAGCTGAAAAGGGAAGCCATGTTATTCCACACCAATGATGCATTTTACAAGGCAATCTAACTCCATCCCACCCCTACAAACTTCATCCCAAGTCCTATTTGATGAACAGATCTTATGGAAAGAACCCACTCCAAGAAACAGGGCATAGCCCTGAGCTGTGAACAGAGGAGGGGAACTGCAGACACTGGGCCACAGTAGGGAGGCAGAGTACCTTCTGTAGGACACTCAGGCTGAAGCAGAAGGTCCAGAGCCTCCACAGCTTACATCATACCATGGGGCCCGGGCTACTAAGCAGCTGACTCTCAGTGATATTCCCTCTGTGTATTTCCACAAACTGTTCTGTGCCTGGGATCCCCATGAAGGCGTTTTATTGTTTGTTCTCCAGAGAACAGAAAGCTTGGACTCTAAGGACTGTCTCATGCTTAGATCATCTGGTGTCTATAAGATACCAGTACTAAAAACAGCTACTGAAATACTCAGATGTATATCTGTATGGTAACAGAATACTGGGTTTCAACAAGGGTAAGTAGGTCTTGGCTTCCTGTGAGGGTCTACTCCAGACATGGCAAACACACCCACGTCCCTTTGGGTCTCTCAGCCTGAGGCAGTAGACAGTCCAGACAAGTGCCTGGATCACAGGACTGGTGGCATTTGTTATCCTCTGTGAATTCTACTAGACCTTAAAGAGCAGTAGTTATGTGTAAGGACAGACTATGGGGCTATTAATGGAGAGACTCAGGAGAAGCTAAGTAATCCTCATGCTGTGGCTGCTATCTAGTTGTTCCAGGGACCATCTGAGAATGAACGTCAACAGGTGCTTGCTGCAGGAACCCTGATGTTCTGCTCTTACCAAGTGCTACAGAGAAGCAGAAGACAAATCTAGAGTGTCAGTGGACTGAGGAGGGGGCTTGGCTGGAAGAATCCTGGAGTCTAGCAAGCAGGGTATACCTATGAGCCTATGCCCTGGAACAGTACCCAGGTACTGCTTCTTGGGAATACAACTAGAGTCCACGACTCTGGACTCCTGGCTTACCTGTTACTCCTGAAGTAAAAGCAGCCTCTCTGGGGGTTCCCTGGCTTCTAATCTAGGGCATCCCTCTCTGTCCCTGGTCTTTCTAGACAAGTGCCAGTTTTACACTGAAAATTAATAGTTACTGAACATCCTCAACCTCTGGCAGTCTGCCACTGTTACTGCGCCCTGGAGCTTACTGTCTTCTTGGATCGGAAGAATAGTTATTAGAACAGCAGGTTCCAGTCTCATCTGACCTTGACTCCTTTTTGTGTTGTTTCTTTTTGAGACATGCTCCCCCTATGTAGCCTGGTAAGCCTGGAACCCGCTGTAGACCGGGCTGCCTTGAACTCATAGAGATCTGCCTGACTACCTTTCCAGTCCTGGGATAAAATCATGCACCATTACACCCAGCTTCTTTTTGGTTAACACCTCAACTCTCTTGCTCTGCTTTAGTTCTAGTAGTTGAATCTCACCAACATTTGTTTTTGGGTTACAATCTACAGCCTCCCATACCAGAGGAAAAAGTGCAGGACAGATGATCCAGAAGGTACACCTTTGGAGGGCAGGTGTCCAATTTGCATGTACCTGAGAGCTTACAACAAATGCACCCTACCTCCCATGAAGGCAGTAAGATGGCTAGGGTCAAAACAGTGAGTGTCTGTGATTCAGAGGCCAGGAGAAGATGAGGGTCAGCTGCCTGCTCTCCTTATTCCACACCTGTCTAAAGAGAAGCTCCTGTTCAGTGGCTGGGCGCTGGTTGGGTTCTGCCTCTCGAGTGGCCTCCACTTCTTCTTCCTCACTCTCAATGGGCTCCTGCTTCACCTGTACAGCAGCTAGGGAGGGCTCCTTCTGTCCAGAAAGCCGATCTAGGTAGGGCTCATCCAGCAAGGCCTGATGTTCACGGAGCTCCTCCTCTGTCTCCTCTGGGTGGCTCTCAGGCTGCCGAGGTGGCTCACTGGGTTTGGAGATCATCTGCAATACCGAGGAGACAGAGGAAGTCAGGACAGTCATGGGATTGGAAGAAGCTTCGTCACATTCCATAGCTCAGGAATGCTCTACCAAGGACTGGTAGGATCCAGGGCCAGCAGGTAAAATTTACTCACACAATGTGGATGGACCCTAGCATTATCTGAGACACACAGGAAACGATGCTCAGGGCTAAGGTAATGTGGCCTGCAGACAGAGGTAGACACTCAGTGCTCATGCAGTGTTTCTGTGTGCCAGGCAGGAAAAACTAAGTTAGGTTGCAAGTATCAGCTCAGTGTGCAGAGGTGAGTAAAGGTATGCTCAAAGAGGCCAGTGCCAGTCACCCCCCCTCAGATGCTACCTAGTAAGACATACTGTGGCTGGAGAAGGGCAACAGAGGCAGGTGTCAGGCACCCTATAGTAAGAAACCAGTACAGAACTGGAAGGGTCCAGAAGTTCTCAGAAGCTGCTTCTCTGAAAGCTTATTAGGGAAGTACCAAATAGAAAGGACCTTTAGGACATACCATCAATCTGTGGGGGACAGTATTGGTGGTGCTCCATCAAAAGTATGTGCCAAGCTCCCCAGCTAATTTTTATGAAGCTACCACATGGCTGTGAAAGCAAGATTTCTCCAATTATGTTCTGAAAGCCTAGACTGCTCAGGAGATCTTATTTCTAAAACCCCAAGACACAAAGGCAGAGAGGTACAAGCCAGGGAGACACTGACCACAGGGCACTGTTTCTTACCAGATAGATGAGCTCTATGAGACACAGAATGGTGACAGTGACATTTGTCCTGTATCTTAAGCATGCTGAGTATGAACATGCATACAATGGACTGGCTGAGTGAGGTCCTAGACATGTGAACTGGCATGTCTGAGATTGTGTCATATTGTACACATGCAGATCAGTACACTGCACACTGTAAACAGCCTTGATAAGGCTACATGAATGAAGCTCATGGCAGTTTAGTGAGCTGTCAATTCTCTCATTGGGCAAGCAGGCTTCACCAGAAATGCAGCGTTAAGTGTTTGTTCCCATCTCAGTTTGTGATGTGCTAATGGCACCTAACTCCTAGGTATCCCAAACTCCTAACCCTGACTTTGGGGGAAGGGTAAGTGAGTTTCTGGCAAGCACCAGGGGCAGTCTAACTGGCAACAGGATGAGGTGAACTAGGTGTCTGATGTCAGGCTTGCTGAGACTGGGCCCTTTAGGTCAGTCCTATGGCAGGGATGGGAGGGACAGAGTGTCTTTAGATGACACAGAGGAAATTCCCTGGGGAAAGTGGCTTTACCTGCTAGGGAGTAATAGCAGAGAAACAGCCTGGACCCTAGAGGAAAGAACAAGAGCAGCTTGGTGGATGGGGCTGGGAGCAATCTAGGACCTCTGGTACAGGCTGTCATTACAGGAGCTCACAGGTGTAAAAGAGGTGGCAACAGGACTGTGAATGCAGAGACAGACCACAGGGCTCAGAACACAGGGCTCAAAAGACTTCCTTTTGGTCCTGGGTGGGGAACAGAGGGGAAGTGCAAGCTGTATCTGGCTAGAAAGGTTGCTATATAAGCTCTGGGATGTAGATGATAGGTCAGGACTAGGAATTAACTACCTTCAGGAAGCACTAAGTAGAGGCAGAGGTGGAAAGGTGGGCCTAGAAGGATAGGTGCTCAAGCGGTTAGAGCACTTCTGAGGCCCTTTCTTCTTCCCCCTGTCTGTCTGTCTGATGCACACACAGACACACACGGGGTCAAAAAAAGCAGAAAGGTATTATCATACTATCGCTGTATGGCTGACCTGCCAAGGTGACTTGGCTCGAAGACAGTCAAGTCATTGTAAAGGCTCAGCTCTAAGTGGTTATAAGGGCCCAGGAATAGTAGCCCATGATAGACCTAACCCAGGTCCCTTCCTACTCTAGGGTGGTATTCAGAAAACAAAACAACTGTTCAATGTAGGCCATGACAAGTAGAGGCTGTCACAGGAAGGGTTCAGGGTCTTCTGGAAGGAGTAGGCAGGGTAGGTGTGCTGTGGGCAGACAAACTCCATTCCTAACATCTTCATTATTCGACACTGGAGAAAGATGTCAGACCAACACATACAGCCATTCACCTCCCGTCTACAGCTGGGCTAAAGGAGAAACAGAGAGAGGAGCCTTTCCTCCCGACAGCTTTATATGAACAGCTGAGCCCCATGACCTTCACAACAGCACTCTCTTATAGCCCCACAGTTAACCCCCAACAACTTCTGTGCTCCTTCCTGGCTTATACATGTCCTGTGTTCTGTTTGGTGTCATGTCTCATCGGTGTCCTTGTACCACCTATGGTTCTGAGTGCCTTCTGTTTTTCTTAAGGTTACAGCTCAAAGTATCTCACTGGACAACCTTCAACTTTCCTAAAGGCTGGAGTCTGCCTAGTTAATCCAGGCAGGAACACTGAAACTGACAGGTAAGGTAAAGGAATGCCCCCTTAGAACCCTGGGATCCTGTTAGCTGGCCTGTCACCTCAATGTTGACTGACTGTGGCTGAGGAGGGTACCTCTGGGAAATTTGGGGGGAGTGTTCATACTAGTACATGGTTGTGGGCACTTCTACTACCTATGCCTGATGCTAGGAAGGACTTAGGCTTCTTGCTTTTGGTTCCTTGTCAAATGGCCCTCACTGCCAGGACAGGCTTCCCTGTTTCCTCTCCAAGTTGGGTATAGTTTGCTGACAATGTAAGAGCTCACTGATGCCACACAGGCAGGTCTGCAGACTTGGCATGAGATAGGCAGGCAGAAACTCCAGAACAGGAAGCAGGGACAGGGAGGCTCTCAAGGGGCCACAGACTTGCTAGGCCTCCCTCTAGAGGATGTCTATCAGGGATGCTGCCATGGCAACATGGGCCACTGAGAGCCCTGTCAATGATGCAGAACAGGCCATGGTCTGCCACTCCGCTCAGCACCTATGCGGGAGCTGGTGCAAACTAGACTTCATGAGCCACAGTCACAAACAGGATTCTCTCTCCCTCTGAACTTATCTTTGCGTCTTTGTGGCCACAGAGACGGGATCTTCACGCAGAGATGGCTTTGGGAAGCAAAGCTGGCCTTAGGCAATATAATAAGAGAGACCAGTGGGGAGGCAAGCAGGAGCTTGCCAACATGTCAGCTCCTGTTGCTCAGAGGCCTCTTGGACATCAGGGCCTTGTTTAATCAAGGGATGAGTGTACACACACACACACACACACACACACACACACACACACACACACACACACACACACACACACACTATATATATCCAGAACAGCAGGATTAAAACATCAGACCAGAGTTCAGAGCCAGAACCCTACTGGTAAGCACAAGGTATTTAAAACTACTGGATGCTCATAAATAAACCACCCACAGCAGTCCGAGTTCTCATATACAAAAGAGAGTGAGGATCAGCGAGGCCAACACTTGGCCTACACAAAGATCAAGTGATCTTGTAGACCCATCATTGCAGCAAGAACTGCTTTCAACTATGGGGAAGATTTTCTGAGTACAATTCCTGACTTTTTACAAGGTTGTGGTGAAGTGGGTCTGGAGGCAGTAGCAAAAAGGAGTACTTCCCCGTCAGGATGAGCACGGAGCTACTGCCTCCAACAGCCTCCCTTCCCTGGAGATTCCTTCCCTTAGCAGACCTGTACAAAGCACTGATGTGGGCACAGCAGTCATGTAAGGAGTTGACACCCAGGTAGTTACACTGGCTGCCACTCCAACTCCAGGAAGTCCAGAGGGGGACCAGCTCAGCAACCCTGTTTTGTCCCTTGAAAAATGGCAACAGTTAAAAATGACTGCTGAAAACACAGTGCTAGAATGAGTAATTAGCTCCTGTCATATCTTTGGAGCACTAGCACTTTAGGATGGAGGCTGAATGCACAGTGGGCAGTGAGCCCAGCTGTGGTTCTCACTGTGTCAAGCAGGGAGTGGCCCTCGGGAGCAAGCCTCTCAGAGCAGGGCAGAAACACTGGTGCCAGGCAGCACAGAGAACATCACTGTCTTCCTGGGCGTCCCAGGAAAACATTGTATAAACGTTTCAATCAACTGTCATTTGCTATCACCAATCAATCATGTAACAAACCCCAGTGAGATTACCCAGCTTCTAAAGTCATCTTCAAGAATATGCCACATGTAAATGGGTGTTTCCTGTCTCCAAACCTCCTACCACACCACTCAGGCAGTGACACAGTAAAATTAGTAAGACTAGGCTGGCACTAGAGAGGCGAATATGAAAGTGCTCTTGACACCTGGGAGTATTAGACAGTTGGCAGGAACCTGTCTCACCCCAGCAAATGCTTTTCCTGTGTAAATGATGGAATGTCTGGAGCCCCCAACTTCTAAGATGCTCAGAATGTTGGGCATGAGGGCTGTGGGCTGAGGGACTGAGATGGCAGGCAGGAGGGGCCTGGCTGAGCTTGTGCTGGGCATGTGATCTGTAGCAACTTCTTTGGGAAACAAACTTGACCTCTTTACGCTTGCAGCAGAGATTAAGGTGGGATGGGTATAGACAGGAGACACCGATTCACTGTAGGGCTCAGCAGATCCCTTTGGATTGGAAACGGGACCACCTCTAAGCATGCTCTCATCTTTCATGATAGTCTCTCATCCCTGATCCTTTCCCACCTCCATAAGGAAGCCACAGAAAGCAAAGGACCCGTGATGACTTGTCTTCATCTCAGTCCTTTCCCATTTTTAGTGGCCTGTGATCAACCGACATCTAAAAATATTAAATAGAAAGTTCTAGAAATAAACAATTCCTAAGTTTTAAGCTACACACTGTTCTGCTTAGCATCATGAAAGCACTCCCTCCCACCTAGGATGGGCACCCACCCTAGTACACATACTGGATGGGCTACCCTCCTAGCTGATTAGTGGCCACCTTGATTCTTTGCTTGGCTGTTGTTCAGTGTTCTTTATTGCCAGTTTCAGGAACCTACTGAGTGTCGTGGACTGTATCACATCCCAGGTAGGGAGAATAAATTAAACTCATAAGCTCTAAAATTCACACATTTAAACTGAACAGGTTAGTAGTCTGTAACCTAACTTGGGAATATTTTCATTGCCCTAAACATGAATGTTATACCCACAGACAGCTGTTTCCATTTCCCTATAAGCTGTAGCACTTAATAACCACTAACTTAATTCCTGTCTCGAAGATGGTGGTTCTCAACCTGTGGGTCACAACACCTTTGAGAGTTGAATGACCTTTTCATCACCGCAGCCGACTATCAGATATCCTGTATATCAGATATTTACATTAAGATTTGTAAGAGTAGCAAAATTAGCATTATGAAGTAGCTGTGAAATAATTTTACAGTTGGGGGCCACCACATCACTAGGAACTGTATCAAAGGGTCATAGCAACAGGAAGGTTGGGAACCACTGCTGAGGCCTTGTCTACGCTGGTCACTTCCTGTAAGTGAAACATAGCAGGGGCCGTCCATGACTGGTTTACTTCCCTAACAGCTATGTTTTTTAATAAACTCTGGAGATGCTCCATCCACAATTTGGCTGCTATGAGCAGTACAGATGAGGTTTGTTGGCAGGGGTCTATGAGACATTTCCATTTCACTTGGAGAAAAGCTGCTGGGCTGTTTGCAGAATAGTCATTTGAGTTGATATTGAAGGTATCTAACCGACAAATCTGATGGGAACATACTAAACTCTCTTTCCCTGATCGCCAGCAGCACGGACTGACTTTTCCTGTAAATGGGGCTGAGAGACTCTGGACAATCTGACAGTACACAGACCTCTATAGGTTTCCAAGCTGCTTCTGATAGTGTAACTCCCACATTTAAACGGTTGCAGGTGCCAGGTGACTTGGAAAATATGCTTCAGGGACTTGATGCCACTGTAAAGTTGCAGGCCTTGAGTGAGAGTTTGCTTTAAGATCTACTTGACAAATGACTTAAGAAAATCCCTAAACGAACTACCTATGTGGATGCCCACACAAGGATGCAGAGGCCTCCTGCAAGGATGTGGCCCACTACTTACAGGTGCAGATGGGCTGAGAGAAAGGCTCCATAAAACAGCACACCTCCCTAGGTTCCCCACCATGCACCAGAGCATGTGCTCTGCTTCTCCCCTTCCCCATTTTGGCCACTTATGCTCAGCAGGGGCTAAGGAAGACAGCAAGGTGCACACCATCTGCAGGTGACTGGCTCTAGAAGGCAGCAAGACAGACCCACCTTGCTGAGGTGCAGCTGCTGCTGCTGGAACTGTTGCTTGTGCTTCTCCAGAAACTGCTGGTGCTGCTGCTGGATCACCAGGTGCTGCAGGGCCTGTGCATTCTGCGGCAGGGGTGCTGACTGCGTGCGCCCCAGAGGGCGGTGCTGCCGCAGCTTGTGAATGGATGGGGACACCCTGTCCGCACCAACCAGGGATTGTGTGTGGAGGGGCAGCGCCCCCAGGCCTGAAAGATACCAGTCTGAAGATAATATGGAGGAAAAAAAAACAGCAGAGGGGAAAAGGAAGAAGAGAGGGGAGAGACGCTGTTGAGTAACCAGTGGAGAAAACAACATGCCTGCCAGCCTAGGCACCTTCTACGACACATGACTGCAAACAGGCTCGATTCCAACTAGAGGCTGTAAACCTGGAGCTTGGGCTTTAGCAGGACAGAGAAAGTAACGTCACCTGGAGATCCCATTGATGCAGTCTCTCCAGGAGCTCACCAAGGAGCACTCCAGAAAGTATGGCAACAGCCAAGCATCAGCTTGCCACACCTCCAATAGATGTTTTCAGAGGATGGCTCTTCTAGCTCACACATATCCCCAAATACCCGAAAGAAGAACAGTTTGCAGCTGACCCGGTGAAACTCAGGGACAAACTGATACCCAGGCACTGTCAAGACCTTGGCCTTCAATGGATTACAGGGTAGGAGACTCTGTATCACGTACAGAGTGGCACTGGGAGAGGAGACGAGGAAGGGCTGCACGGGAAGGAATCGGATCTTCCCTAGAGGCATGACAGCGGGGCTGCGGAGAGCAGGTGAGTGCAGTGACAGAAGAGCATGCAGACGGTGCAGGGCAGACTTCAGTTCAAAGAAGTGGGAAGGACTTAGAGAAGAACATGTGCTTCCACAAACTTTCCTAGCTCGGTCTGCCCAGGGGGAGGCCGTGGTGCAAGTCTGGGGTCTCTGCTAAGAGCTCAGCCGTTTGTCAGTGGTGCCGTGCTTAGACCGTGCTGAGGGATGACACCTATGGCCAAATAAGAAGTGGGACACTGTACCACTATTTTGGCTTGAATGTTCACAGGCCTGGGCTCGATAAGCAGTATTATTCATCACTGCTCTACACAGTGGGGAACTTGGGCCTCTGAGGACAGCTGTGGCCGAGCAGAGAAAACCCTGTTCAGGAGGCTCTTTCCTCAGGACAACAGAAAGAACCTAGTGGAGCCAGCAAGAGATGGGGTGCTGGGAAGAGTGGATGGAGTGCTGGGGGAGAGTGTGGAGTCTGAAGGTGAATCATAAACACAGTCCTGACATCCCAGCACTTAGGAAACTGAGGCAGGAGAATCAGAGTCTGAGGCTAGCAAGATTTAATATCAAAACAGCAACAAAGGACCAAATAGATACAAAAGAGAGACAAACCAAATCCAAAACCTAGTCTATGGGAACTGAGTCTTTTCACTTTGTTACTGTGCTGGTATCTCATCCACAGATGGGAAGATGAAGTCCATAGTGACTGGCTTCCAAGAGATCAGACAGGAAGGAGCCTGAGTGTAATGAGCATCGCATCGTATGTTCACTGGGACACTGCTCTCCAGAGCTGGAAGCAGGTGTCTTAGGAGACCAAGTGCTGTTCTTGTCCAGATCACTGACTTGGGAAGCCAGGTGCACACTGGAGACAGAAAGCACAAGGCAGAAACCCAATACCAAGCTCTAAAGACCGACTCAAACCAGTAGGTGTGGGTACTTTAACACTAACCAGAGGCTGGCCAGGGGAACACTGGAACATGTACAAGGCCAGCCCTAGAATTGCTCTGACTATGATTCTGAGTAAAGCAATAGGTGTGAAGCCACCCACTGACCTGAGGATGGAGTAGAGAGCTGGGCAAATTTCACCAACAGGTAGGGTTCTGTGTCTGATGGGAAAGATCCCACATGCCAATCATTTCTGAAATAGTACCTCCAAAGCATGGTCACCAGGTAAATGTTACTTTTTCTCTAACTTGTATTTTTCTAAATGTAGTCATCCTCAAGCTGAAAAACCAATGGTCATTTCTGACCTTCATGCACTTGCTTCCTCAAGCTGTAGGGAAACCTATCAGTGGGAGAGCAGAAGGCTAAACAGAGGCCCACTGGCACTGACTTCTACTCTTTGGTCAGCTTTCTAAGCAGGACACAGATTTTTGCCACAGCTAAGGTAGGTAGCTATCATATCACCAAGACCCATAGAGTTTCTCCTGTTGTATGGGTCAGATGTTGTTTCCACCCTTCTTTAAAACCCTCCTAGGAGGCCAAGGAGACTGACCTAATTGCACAGAGACCTGGCTGTGGTTCTTACCTGTGACAAGGGGCGTCTGGGTGGGTGGCTGCTCCAGCAGGACCATGTGCTGCAGGAGGGGGTTGTGAGCTGCTCCACTATCCCGCTCCAGGGGTGAAGTGCTCAGGTACGGGGTGAGGTGGGTTCCAGGGAACAAGGAGATCCGCTGCTGGAGGGATGGGAGAGCAAGCCTCTCAGCATCCTGCTGGCCTGCTGCACCCTGAAAGGCACAAACGGTATACTCAAACTGTGGGAACTGAGGCAGACAACCACCCCTGTCATACAGACCCACAGAGGCCAACTTACAGTGGCAGGGCCAGTGGCAGGAAGTCCCAAGGTGATGTTGGGTAAGGATGGTGACGTGTAGAGAGGAAGTGGGGCGACGGAGCCTTCTCGAGTCACAAGTCTGTGTGCCAAGCTTGTCTGTACACAAAAGACATTGTGACCATCAGTCTGCCACATAAGTTCCAATACAAGCAGCACACCAGAACTGCAAGGGGCACTTACAGCATGAGGTGCTGACATGTGGTTGCCTGGGACACAACCACACTGTTCAGACTGTGGCCTTCAGGTGCATGTAAGACCTTCAAGCATGCCACAGGCACACAGTCAGGGCTCTCACTCCTGAGTTTTTTCCCTCCTAATTGGCTCCTGCTACCTTGTTTGTTTTTATTCAGTCTGCCTACTTACCATAAAACTATGGGTAGGATATTTAGAACAATGCACCTTTTAATATTTTTTGTAGTTAGGATGTTTCCAAGAATGACATCAAAAGCAGAAACCAAGGAGAAAGTTAATGGTGAGGAGGAAAGACCCTGTTCTCAGAAAGGCAGATGATGGTAACAGGCTCTGCAATGTACAGGAAAACAAAGACTAGAGAATAAAGAACTTGTCAATCAAAGACCAGTTAACATGAGAGTAGAGCTCAATAAAAACAATGACAAAAGAACCCATCTTAAGGAAAATGAAAAAATGCTCAACTTTTATCAGTGTCTGAAAAATCACATTTACCAAGTCATCAAACTGACAGATTTTGTAAAAGCTCAGAAAAGCTGAACTGAGTGGTCATGGGACTGTGAACTGCTGTACTTTCTGCAGACTGACTTGGAGATCTGTGTTTGGAAGCTTTAGAAGCAGAGTTGTTCTTGATGGTGAGGTACTTTGAAGATGCAGCGGGAAAAACAGTCCTAAGGAAATGGCCCCAAGCACATGAAGTCAGCCACAGGGTCATGTAAGCAGTCTCGCAGCAGCAATGTATGGCTTCCATCAAGCTTCAAGTAAAAGTTAAAACACAGCAACTTGTATATATCAACACACAGAGGTCAGAACTGGGCTGGCAACCACGTTAGCTGTTGCTTTATTAGTGGCCATTATTCTGCCACTATTCGTGTTGTTTCAAGGTCAGTGTTAGAGTTAGAGGTCGGCTCAGGGTGGGTTTGTCATTAGAGTTAGTGTTAGTCCTGGGGTTGAGACCGAGACAGTAGGTTTAGGGTTAGGATGGGTGGCAGGGCTAGGATTAGGCTCGTGGATAGGATTAGGTTACAGCTTGGTAATAAAGTTAGTATAGGAGCTTCCTGGGAGTCCTGGGGTTCCTCGTTGAACCAGGGCCAGTGGTCAGATGTTGCACACTTGGCAGAAGTGTGAGTGTGTGCAGTAGTAAGAAGAGGTGTGTTAGCTACCAGTGCTTCTCCTCCTGCAGAGAGGCTTTTGGGACACTGCTGGCGTTCCCCAAGGACCCCCATCATGCATGCCTCGGCCACAGCTCATCCAATTCTAGCATCTGAACTTCAAAACAAGTGTCCACATGTGATCCAGAACTCACACACCAGCTCTGCCTGTGACAATGACAGTCTGATGAGAAATGCTGGTAACCTTACTGTTCTTGGGGGTGCTCTGGATGCTTTATTTGTGGCGGCTCAATTTGCATATTTGGGCTTGATAAGGATGAACACACAACTTAAACCAGAATAGTGGTGCTCCACCCAAATGAGGAGCTGTTCTACTGTAGCATCTAACTGCCCACATCACATAGATATCTGAGCTCATGACCCACAAGAAGGAAGCAGAGTTAACATCCTAGGGCAGGAAGCAGTTTTCTGGTTGTACTCTGAGGCTAATTACAGGTAGGTTTCAGCTATAACCTCAGTCCTGCAGAAGGACTGTTAAAACTTGTGAGGTTAAAAAAATACAAATGATGAGAGAAATATGAGTATAAAGAAAAAGGAACCAAGCACAATGGAGTGGACCCCACTTCCTGCAGTGACCCTCATTTCTAATTTTCCAGCTATAAAGGGGCTAGAAAGCTGACATGGAGAAAGCACTGTACCCGTGCACCTTCACCTGAGGCCATCAGCTCTTTGGAAGGGCAAGACTCATTTCTCAATGCTAATGAAGGAACTCAGTCACTGTGTACTAATCCCAGGCTCCTGTAAGGAAGGGGCTCTCAAGAAGTTCTCTCCTCACTGCGCTTACACATGGCAGACAACAGTACGGGCTCAATCCAAAGGACTGTTTCTGGGTGTTCTGCCATATCCCGGCCTATAGTAGCAACACCACGGGAACAGTCTGAGTTCTCCCGTGTTTCCTTCACAGCCTGGTCAGAACCCGTCTTCCCTACCTATGGGGAAACTTGGAAAGCAGACTTCTTTGCGGCTGCTGCATCTTGGGCCAGGCGTGTGGGTCAGAGATGCTTGTGGAGTGAGGGGAAGGACATAGTGAGTGTGCTGGGATCTACTGTCTGGAGCCACCTTCGACCTGCCTTCTCCTTCTGGTCTTTCCTTTCTCCCACATTAGTGTCTACCAGTAACATTCACTTCCCTAACCCTTGATTCTTGGCTGTTGTAATCTGTGTATCTCTCAAATGTCCTTTTCACTCCATTAACCACTCTCACATGCCTGTTGCTTGCACCATGTGCCTCAACACACAGTGTGTATGATGACAGCTGCTTTGGTGACATACCTGGAGAAAGATCAAGAAAAAGGCAGGTTGGAAGCTCCCACTATTATGAGAACCGAGGCCCTCAAGTTTCAGAGGACCATGATGAGAAGAATGGGAAATGACAGCTAGAAGGTTCTTCCCAGAGTACTCCTATGTTTTGGCCTTCACTGGACTGTCAGGCACTAGGCAGGTACATAGGGTGTTTGGCTTATATGAGTCTGTGCTGACCCACCTCAGCTGGAGCGCTGGGCACGGTGGGTGCGATGCCATTCTCAGTGCTGACGTTGCCAGAGCTGCTATTGGGAGAGCTGGGACCGGAGCCAGGGGCGCTGCTGCATGCGGAGTCTGTAGATGAGAGACAGCAGTTGGGGTTGGGCATTGGGTAGACACAGAGGGCCCTACTGCCTCACTGGGTTTCTGCCTGCTAGCCTGCTGCCAGTGTTTCAAAGCAGGGATGGTAACAGGATTCCCTCAGTCTCAGCTTCCCTGCTGACCTCCTGTGAGCCTCAATGATGAGGCTCCGTGGATGCATGGTTGATCCTTTCAGGGTGTACATATTACCTGTTCCATAGCTCTTTGAATTTCAAGATGGTTTGAAACATCAGATAGGTAAGCAGTTAAACATTTATTAATATTCCAACAAAAGACCACTGAATACAAAGGCCCAGTGTTTTTTTTTTTTTTTTAAACTTCGAAAGGTCATATTCATTGTGTCTGTAAAAACAATTTCGAACTAAAGCAACCCATGGTGACTGCCCAGTTTGCACACAACCTTCTTACTTTACTATGAACTACCAAGCAGCCAGGAAACACAGGCAGTGGCGTCTGCAGCTCACAAATGTGATTTGAAATCTTAACATTTGCATGTGCTGGGCTTGACCCTGATCAGTGGGCCAAGCACAGTGTTCTTTACACCCATGGGCTGGCTGCAGCTATCTCCAATCACGCAGCCTCTGTTCAGGGCAGATGCTGAGCTTTTGGTGTCTGGCTCAGGGGTGTTTGACAGTGGCATCATCTGGTTAACATTTCTCAAGCACACAGGAATGACTTTCCTGCAACAGTCCAGGTAGTAGCAAGAGCACCCTGAGATCAAATGCTAGCCCTAAACCTGGATACAGTGGGCCACTTAGGGGCTCAAGGACAGCCTTGGTTCACAGTCATGCATTCAGATAACAGGAGCGGCAGAGCTGCTTCTAAAAATTGTCTCTAAGTATAGCCCCGAGAGACAGTGGCCAGGAGGGTGGAGAGTATTGGAGCAGACAAGTCTGCAGCCCTTCAGAGCTGGCAGGAGCACGGCCTCCTGAGCTGTGATACGGCGTTGTTTCACAGCACCACAGACAAGGAAGCTGTGTGTCCAGGGCATCACCCGCCCTGCACTTAAGTGCATAAGTGCAAAGACAATCTGACATTCACCTTGGCAGATGAGGAAGGCTGGGTCCTCTGTGGACTGCATTGCCCATCAGCCCCCTGAGGCCACTTCTCACCCTCTAGTAGCTACCTACACCCTACTTCTACTCTAGAAACCTGTATCCAATGTTTTTACACACTCAGCCAGACACTGATCATGAGCACAGGGCTCAAGTCTGTCCTTTGTCCATTCCTCTCCTCCAGATGCCAACTAGGCTACACAGCTGAGATTGTATTTCCCTGAGTTTCACCAGCTGGGAGCTCAAGAGCCTCATGGACTGGAGGTATTTCCATTTTACTGCTGTACACATGTGCTTTGTTCAGCTTCCCCCTCTCTCCGTCACACTGCCAACAGTAGCCATTATGTTGGACTATGTTCTTTGCTGCTATAGCCTGTCTCTGGCTGCAGAGCAGAAGCAAGTCCTCCTTAGACACACTCTTGGTAAGTATGCAGATAAACATTCTCACCTACATGCTGCATTGCAGGGCAATAAACTGTGGGTCTGAATCATGGTTTTTCACTTTGAACAATGTTATGTTTTGTGCTTTATTCATTTTGTTTCTAGGAATCTGGTCTACGGAAATGCACACAATGCATGGCCTTCTGTCACTTACATTAGCAAAAGGGAGTGTCAAAAAGTACCTGCAACAGTTATTAAGTGAGGAAGATATACGGCTGTACAGTTAAGAGGCCCATCCTCAACTGTGGTGTGAATACATCACATACTGATGAGAACAACAGGAAGCGGACTGAGTGTGAACCTTGACTCAGGCAGCACAGGGGCTTCTTCATGCTCTTCAACCAGTATGAACTTCATTCCAGTCAGGAAGAGTGGAATGTTGACCTGCTGTGGCTCCTAGACCTTCATGGAGGATGCAGGCCTTTCTTGCTCAGGGATCTTTGCTGTTCTCTTGCTCTTCTTGGAACACCCCTAGCTAGAGCCTCTTTCTGTCTGTTGCCTGAAAACAGCTCTACCTGAAGCACCATCCTGTCACAAGTGCCCAGGTGGCTATAGTGATGTGGGCAGCACAGCCTGCTTCCCAATTTCACTTATCCATCAAGCTGTAGTTCAGAGGCCACTTTCTCCACAAGTTTACAGAGCAGGCGAGTGATTCTTACACACGTCAAGCCTACCCGAGGCTTGTGTGCAGACTCCCACCTGTACTGTCATGCTGGCCTTCCAGGCCATCTCCCTCTGGTCCTGCTTTACTCAAAAAGCAGAGGGCAGGCACCTTCTTCTCACACATTGCTTCTCAATGGGCATCAAGAAGCAGCAGTCACTGGGGTGTGTGGCACTCAGAGCAGCCTGACAGAGACTCTGTTTCATGAATGATCTTGCCAGTGAGAGAGGTTATGACCTAGGCACATGTAAGGATTGGCTCACACCAGGGACTGCCACAGGCAGCCAGGCTGCACATCAGTATCAATAGTTTCTACTCACATGCCCCTAAAATTCCCAACTAAACCCCAGTGACAGACAGTGAGTATGGGTTGTAATGCTTCTTGGGTCTCCCTAGATGTTTCTAATAGTACAGCAGAGGACAGGTAGCGGCCTTAAAACCACGATAAAACAGAAGTTCTTAGGGTGTCAATGCTTCTTTGTGTCTCTAATAGAGTAAGCAGGGGACAATCACTGCATGGAAAGGAAGACTGACAAGGTACACAAGTGGTAGGCTCTTCTTTGAGGACTCACATTGGTCCTGTGTCTAGAGGGCCACACACCCCTCTGTCCTGAGGGCAGGTAATGAGACTTGGGTATTTGCTCTGAAGGACTTCGTCACAGGAACCCTTTTGTTTTTCTCTGGGATGTCAGTACATTCACCAAAACAAACTGAATGAACTAGACAGGTGTCACTCATAGACCAACAACTGGAACCTTGACCTTCCAACACCATGTTCAAGGTTAGGGACCTCTCTTTAGGTCAGCCCTGAACAGCTTCCTTTTTCCTGGATGCTAAGATTTTAGGGTGATGGGGTGACAACTGGCTGAGGTGAGCAATTATCCTAAGAGGGAAGTGTTGGAAGGAACTTTCTGGGGTGGGAAGGGCTGTATCCTGCAGCTTGTCCACCAGCAGGTGGGGCCAGCACCAGCATGGTCACTGAAGTGGAACTAGCTGAGCTCCTTGCTCTTCCTCTGATCAGCTAGCCACACTGGTGGTGAACAATCTGGAAGCTCAAAGGCCACAATATTCTTGAGGGCAGCAGAAAGCAGTAGGAAACATGCCATCAACACTAAAGGGAAGGGCAGTTTTAAACCTACCTTCAGAAAGTCTCTGAATGCCAGGCAAGATAGTTCTCTCATTTGGGCCCAATGGCAGCCCTCTGAGGGAATGGAGCCATAGAATAGGACCTGGACAGCCACTCAAGCCCCACATCTTTAAGTGGCTGGGCCTGACATGTGCATCTCCATTCAGCAGGATAGCATAAGGGAACTGGGTTGTGCTGAGACACATTGTTAGAGGTGTCAGAGTGCAGGGTGTGTGTTAGGGGGCTTACCTGCTCCCTGACATACCTGTAACATCCAGGGGTCGCTTTTTTAGAGCAGTGGCCACAGGGCCATCTTTCCTGCGCAACAGGGGGCTGCTCCGTCTCTCAGCTACTTTCTGCTTAAGCCTTGACCGTAATTTCAGGTTAGGTTCAGAAGCTGTATGGAAGGAGATGTCGTTATAGCCAGGCAGACACAGCTGGGGTCAAGGGCATCACACTGGTGGTTTAAAATATGCACAGCTGGTAAATCTCTGCTAAGTATGGACTGGAAGGCAGGGCTTTTCTGACAGTGGGTACAAGCTGCTGTTAGTCCCATTAGTGGATGGGGGTGGTTGGAGGCCAGGGCAATATGTGTGTTTCCATCCCACTCTGAGGACAGTGTTGCTGGCCTCTGAAACCTGAGGACAGCTTCCAAATCACCGGCCTCCTTGTTCACCTGAAGACACCTGTATCTCACAATCCTGAAGGAGAAAGCAGTTTCAGACCCTGGAAGCCTCTGTCAAGGGCAACTGATGCTCCAAAGTACGGGGTGAAGGAGTGGCTAGGCTGCTTCTCTACAATGAGGCACAGCTCAGACACTGACCTTTGCTAACACTGGCTAAGGGCATTGCTGAGGTTGGGACTTGGTTTGGTTTTTGTAAGCAGTTCTCCTGGGCAGTTTCATGTAAGAATCTGCAACTGTGAGGCCATGACAGACTTTCATCCTTTTCAGAAAACTGCAGACCCACTTCATCCCTGTTCCTGGGGTGGCACAAGCCATGGGCTTCACAGTCTAGTGTGGGATGGGAAAGGGCACAGTCTCTGCAGCCATTAGCTTCTAGAAGAAAGGACAACTTGGGAATGCTAAGACAGGCAACATGCCAGAGCCCTCGTCCTGTTCAGCTTGGGCAACATGTTGATTTGTGAGGCAGTGAAATGTCACCTCAGCTTCTCTGAATCCTGGTAGAAGTTCCCTACCACCTGGGAAAAGGTGTCCCCCACAAATCAAGATTCAGAGAAGCCAGGGTTCTGAGGAGGAGGCTGTGGGGAAGCTTCTGTTCTGACCTGGGACATATGGGTAAATCTGAATTTTCTTTTGGAAAAAAGACGAGGCAAAGTAAAGCTTTAGGACTCTTGGGCAGAGTGGGACTAAGCGGGTCTCCTAAACAGCTTCCCAGAGGTGTAAAGGCAGGGTCTGACGGCTTCACAAGAAGAGAAACCCAAACTTACAAAGGTCTGCTACCTTACCAGTCTAGTGCTGAGTGAATATTAAGATCTGTGTTCTTACATTTTCCGGTTTACAGAACCAAGAGCCAGCTAAACTATTCATTTCCCATACACTGTTTGATCTTGGGGATTTTGTAATTGCAACAGAAAATAGACTAGGACAAGCAAAAACTATATGAAGGATCCTGCCAATGAGGGTATGTATCAGTAAGCCAATCAAGTCCTCCGCTTATATGAGGGTGTTGGGGGGACAGAGGGGGGAAAGCGGTGTTTTTAAAAGGCCATAGAAACTCGTTGAAAATAACTTTCTATTTTGATATATTATTTGCTTGCATATATGTTGGTGTGCTACATGCAAACAGTGCCTTCTGAGGTGAGAAGCGGGCATTGATTCCACGGCACTGGAGTTACAGATGCTTGTGAGCTGCCATTTGTCTGCAGGGACTTATATCTGGAAGATTACCCTGCACTGAGGGTAATTTTTCAGGATGGCCAGAAGCAGTGGGAAAGGACTAGGCCCTACCTCACCTGGAACTACAGGTAGAATTCTGGTAGAAGAGGGATCCTGTAGCAGAGACACCATTGTTATCTGTCAACATACAGAAAGGAACAAGGCCTCTGAAAGGAGCTTAGAGCTAGGCTACAGGAAAGGCTAGACAAGAGAGCCTATATTTGGAAAACTATGAGCAGGAGGGCCTGGGGTGTAAGCTTGACACTCAGCAGGTGCACAGTAGGCTTGAGCTGAGTTGTTTCCTGTGGTCCTCTGCTTAGGGGAGTTGAGAGGGAGCCTTGGTAGGAAGTCACAAGGGTAGAAAAAGTCCAGACTACCTAACAGTTGTGGGGAGTGACGCCAAGCCTTCCTCTAGGTCTTCCTTGGCTCCCTCAACTGCTCCTCCACGTGGCTGGGGGGTGGAGGGTAAGAGCATCTCCTGAGCCACTAATGTAGCTGGGGATGGACTCAGGCAACTGAGCTGAGTGTGAGAAAGCCCAGGCAAGCTGCATGTTATTTTCATGAGAGAAGGAAGACAAGACACAACACAGGTATAAGCTGCCATCCTAGGAAGCCCACCAAAAATGCCTAGAATGTAGAAGAAATCAGCATGAGGTTGCTAAGGGTTTATTTCGTTTTGATTAAAGATTAAAATCCTTTAAGGACTGAGATGGCAAACTGCATACAAGATCAACATGAATTAATATAAAGGCCAAGCCAGGATGTATTCAGATATAGTTATTTGAGACTGCCATTGTAACTTGACTGTGGTACCTTATGAAGGAAACATCACTCACTGACTGTGTCTTTCGCAGCACTACTTCATCAGAAATACACACAAGTGTACTTAGCATTGGCGACATCAAGGGCTGGAAGAAGCCATGTCCAGTATACTGCAGGCCATTCCCTGAATACTGTAGGAAATTAAATGCTTTCTCTGAAGTCATTATTAATAATCCTTATTGATGTGCTGGTGGTGCCTCTTAAAAACTTGGGATGTAACCAAACCATAATTAAGGTTTTCTGAAGCCTCTCCAGAGTATGAGAAACATTTGTTCCTCTATTCTCAGGGAGTGGAGTGTGCAGGTGGGCTCTACCACCAAGTGTCAACAAGGCAGTGGCTTGGCTTCCAGCATTCCCTAGAGAGATACACAAGAACCAACAGGAGTAGACTGAGACTCTTGGAGAAGGCTCAGAGCCCTGCAGATAACCATGGTGACCAGCAGTGGCTAATGGTTGAGTATTTTGTCTTTTGTTCTGATTATCTCTCTGGGAGCACGCTATCCATGACTCAAAGGCTTCTGAGACTAGGAACAGGAGGTGACTGAAGTCTAGCACTACTATCTGTAGGGGAAGGATGACAGCTTACAGTCCTGCTGCTGTGCTCTGGGCCAGACCAAACAGTGGTATGCACTGTCTTCCTGTTGACCTCTGGATGAAGGCTCCCCATGGGTATTTTCAGGAGGGCATACCCTTTGCTGAGAGCTGACTACTCTGCATTTAGGCCATGTCTTCATCCTTCTATAGAAGACCACATCCACCTGAGAAGCAACAAATCTGACATGGCCATTCCACCTCACACACTGCAAATAATAGTCAAGTCCTGTTCAGGCTGAGCTCACATGTTCCTCCACTCAGCTCTCAGCTCCTGGTTCCAGTTTGCTCAAAGCCATGCCAAATCACAACTGAGTGTAGTATCCTCTGAAACTTCCTGGTTTATCAAGAGATAAAAGGTGAGCCTGTTCATCTTCGTGAGTGCCCTGTGTAAAAGCCATTAAGCATGGCTCTACAGCAGCCTTGCTTAGAACTAAGAAAAACTTTGAATTTAATAGACTTGTTTAGTAAAAGCAGGCATGCCCCTCAGATCTCATTTTTGAGGAACTCTCAGCACTGCTCTGCAGGTTGGGGCCGCACCTCTACTATACAGGCTGAGGCTACGTGGGTCCATCCTCTGAAACAACCTCTAGAAAGCCCACCTTCTTACCATCCCAAGGCACTTTCCACACTCAAGAAAGCAAGAGTATACTGGTTTGTCTTGTGTTCTAGCATTGACAATAGTCTAGTCCTCTTTAGACCCGTTGTCCATTAAGTCAGCTGATATACAAACCTGTGGGCCAGGAGGGATGTCCCCACACCTTTCTCATGGGACCTGCCTTCACTTCAGACACCTTAATTATCCCTGTCTGGGTAGTACCCAAAGGCCATGCAGAATCTTTACATACTCTCTGACCTTGGCCAGCACATCCACAGGAGCTGTTATTAGTTCTAGAACTACCTTACTGTTCTGGACTGTAGAGCAGAGTATACTCCCAAGAGGGGGTGGACCAAGGTGCTGTGGAGATGAGGCCAAGTTCTATAATACAAGAATACATGCATGAGATTCATTCCTTTGGGGATAAACTACACAGAGAAGCTTAGGGTCATCATTAAAAGGATGTCTGAATGCAAAAACCAGTCTCTTGAACTATCCTAAACAAGATGTCAAAGCACTGCCTGTGGCTCACACCAGGGCTCACTGGGGCTGCTGTCAGGATGGAGACATTCGGGGAGCAGACTATACACTAACCTGTTTTCCTAAGAGGAAAGTCATCTTTGGCGTCGTACATTCCCAAGACAGGGTGGTTGTAGGAAGCTGACACCCCACTCTGGGGTGGAGAGCTCTGGTCAAGGGAGCTGTGCTGTGTCTTCCTGGAAAAAAGCAAAGATAGATCAGTGTTCCCAGGCATCCCAAGCCTGAGGATAGCAGATTTTGAAATCTGATCTTTTGTTAGCCCCTCTTCTCCAAGGGGGAGGAAAGAGTAAACAGAAACAAACAGGCCAACAAGCAAACAGCAGTGTCCACAGCCCCCGTCTGTGCCCAGATCTGCCCTCTGGGATTCAGTCTGTCCTCAGAGGGTTTGTCTTCAGAATGCAAGTAGTGGAAGTCAGTGGGCCCAGGCATGAGAGATCATAGGAAAGGCGCAGATAGGAACCTCGGGTGAGCATGTACTCCTAGCAGATGCTGGTAATGCCTATGACTGTCTGTCTCCCCAAGCACAGGGTCCCTTGAGGATTTTCCTTTTGAAGAACATGTCCATCATTCATGACTACAACAAATCCCTCAGCCATACCCTTTTTGGGACTTCTCAGTAGCATCTCAAATCTCTATTCTGGGCGTTACTAGAGAAAGTGAGCATCCAATGAACATGTACAACTCAAATTCCTAAAAATAACCAGATGGAAAAGGCTGCAAGTGAATGGATGCTCATGGATGCTTAAAGCAGAGAGAAGGGGTTGGAAGAAGAAGAGGAGGAAGAGGAAAAAGAACAGAAGCAAAAGCAGGAGTCTGGCTGCAGGGTTCGTCTAGGGCACTGAGACCATTCTAGATGACCTTTAGCAAACCTTTCTGGATGCACCAGCAGCCAAGCCTTCCTCTGAATTCCGACAGTGTGAGACATTCTGTGATCTTGAGTACAGGAGATCTGCTTAATGACTGGAAACACATTTGCTTACTTTCTAGTTTAGACTTTGCTAAATGATTTATTTAAATATATAGTATTTGGCATCCACACATCTAGTTATGTGAACCTAGAGTGGGGAGCCCTCAGATGAGCACAGGTGCATATTTAAATATTTGGAAGCAAATCATGCAAAGAATGGACTGAAGAGACTCTCAGACACATCTGAGAAGGCAGTCCTGAAGACTTCTTACATGTTAAGCTAATGGGGTCCTTGGCATCCCTTCTGTCTTTCCTCCAAACACAGAGTGGTGTGTATGTGCACATGCACACACACAGAGTACATCCATGTATAGGTTAAAAAGATAGTCAACTATAAGAAAGTAATTTAATATGGTAATTAAAAGAAATGTAATAAAGACAACTACAGTCAATACGTTTCACGACAAGAGTTTTTCCTACTAAGGAATAAATTTGGAAAGTTTGTCACTCCAGATCCAGTAGATCTCCTCCTATTCTGTCAATATTTAAATCCATTTTTCTGTCGTGACTGTAAATGAGCTGGAACAACAGGCTACTCTGACCCAACTACCTTGAGCCAGGCCCACAGCTCTCGGAGCTGCTTATGTCTCCGTATCCTCTAGAAACGCTTCTTGGAGCCGGAGCTGGAACTGAACAGTCACTGGGGCCTTTGCAGGAGTCCAGAGATTACAGAAGGGGGATCTCCATGTCCTCATAACCAGCTTACCTAGAAGGAGCAACCCCCTTCTCATGGTCCTTGGCATTGCTCCCTCTGTATGCCAGGAATAGGCGGCTACCTGGGAAGCAATGCCAGCAGATAGCCTCAGTGTAGCTTCCAAATGTCAGGCCAACTCACCTTACCCTGGAATAAACTCAATAAAGAAGTATTCAGATGTGTGATCAAGATCAAAATTTCATCCCTAGCCCAGTCTAATGCCTATACTCCATGCCCCATCACGGACACCTATGTATACACCCACCATCAAAGTTTACAGCTTCATACTCAACCTCCTTCCATACAGACTCACATACCCCACCTTCCAGAGGTAAGGACCACAGAGCAGCTGCTAACTCTTCTCTGACCAAGAACAACTACCAGCTTTCCGACCTTGGGTAACTAGTCTAGGATGCAGACAAAGCCAGGACAGGAGGGTACTAGGTCACTGAGCAGGCCTCCTTTAACGGAAGTCTTGGGAGCTAGAGTGTACATCAGTGGACAAGTACCTGCCTGGCACCTATGAGCCCTGGGGTTCAATTCCCAGCAGGACCATTAGCACCACCAAAAACAGTAAGTAAAAACAGAATAAAAATAAAGGCAGTTCTTGTCTTACTCAAGGCAGAAAACCAAATTGCTGCTTTCTTTCCTAATACTATCTTGAATGTCAAATAAAACACAAATTCGAACATTTAGATTTTATCAACAGTGGGCTTTCCCATTATATCAGATTTATACTAGTGATTTAAAATAAATAGAACTTGTTAATCAAGTGGAACATCACAGTCCAACAGAACGTGTGAGCTACACATTCAATTTACATTTTCTAGAGCTATTTAAAATGAGTAAAAGAAATGGGTGAAATTAACTTTAATATTCTACTTAACCTGAGATATAAAAATACTATTTCAATATAATTAACATGAAGCTTATTCATGGAAAGCCGGTGGTTTGGAGTTTCTGTAAGCCTCAGTTTCACAGGTCCGGCAGCTGAAGCATGGACATCCACAGTGCACAGTACAGGCTCAGATGAGGTTTTAAGTCATAAATTGTGAACACTCTCCTCCCTACATGGATTATCACCACCAATCAGGCCTTGAACAGTCCGAATTCCTGACCACCCACTTTGCCCCTTTGCTGATGAATTCTTTAGCTTCACTTGGCTGAGTCTAGTTTTGCATGAGGTGTGGCTGCCTAAGGACAATTGCAGTGCATAATGGGCTAACCTGTCAGGTTGCTCATCTGCTACAGGTTTGTGAGTCATTTCTGTTTCAACTGTTAGGACCACAGAGTAGAAGCCTAGTGTATACCTGCATTCCTGGGCAAATACCCAAAAGTGCCCTGCTGGGTCATAGTACCATTTTTAGACCTGCTACACCATTTGTAACGGGACCATTAATCTTGCCCTAGCCATTCTGTACAGGAAGGGTGCACCTTGCCAGCCCCTGATCTGTTAAGAGTTTAGCCAGTAGTTTAGTCTCTGGGAGCTCTGGGAGGTCTGGTTGGTTGATATTGTTTTTCTTCCTATGAGGTTGAATACCCCTTCTGCTCCTTTAGTCCTTTCTCTAACTCCTCAACTAGGAACCCCATTCTCAGTCCAATGGTTGGTTGAGAGCATCTGACTCTATTTCTCAGGATCTGGCAGAGCCTCTTAGGAGACAGCTATATCAGGCTCCTGTCAGCATGCCCTTCTTGGCATCCACAATATTGTCTAGGTTTGCTGACTGTATATGGGATGGATCCCTGGGTAGGGCAGTCTCTGGATGGCCTTTCCTTCTGTCTCTGCTCCACACTTTGTATTTCCTCCTGTGAATATTTTGTTCTCCCTTTTAAGAAGGACTGAAGCATCCACTGTTTGGTCTCCCAACTTCTTGAGCTTCACGTGGTCTGTGGATTGTATCCTGGGTAATCAAAGCTTTTGGGCTCATATCCACTTATCAGTCAGAACATACCATGTGTGTTCTTTAGAGACTAAACCAACCAAAGAGTACACATGAAAGGCCCCATGGCTCCAGCTGAATATGTAGCAGAATGGCCTTATCAAGCATCAATGAGAAGAGAGGCCCTTGGCCCTGTGAAGTCTCAATGCCAGGGCAGGAAGATGGGAGAGAGTGGGTGAGTGGGGGAACACTCACATAGAGGTAGGGGGAGTGGGGATGGGATAAGAGGATTCCAGGGAGAAAGAAGAAAAGAGGATAACATTTGAAATGTAAGTAAAGAAAATATCCAATTAAAAAAAAAGAGTTTAGCCAGCCCTGTAGGTGAGAATTGGTGTCTCACTGGGATGGCAACCCACACAGCTTATTTTGTGGTGCAGCTGTTCACATCTTTGCCAGCTGTTTGGTAAGTTGCAGCAGTTTCACAAGAACTTTACAGGTGCACACTGGAGAATTTCCTTCTAGTCTACTGCTTGTTTTTTTGGGGGTGGGGTGGGGGGTTGTTGAGATGAGATTTGTGTAGCTCTGGCTGTCTTGGAACTTCCTCTGTAGACCAGACTGGCATTGGAAATCCACCTGCCTCTGCTTCCTGAGTTAAGGGATTAAAGGCATGTGCCTAGCTGCTTGCCTTTTTCTTAAAGGTGTCTTTCAAAGAGCTGTTTTAAATGTTGATGAGGTCCAACTGTTTCATGTAATGGGTTCACAGCTTATGACACTGATGAAGAGATGCTGTGAGTTCTTACACAGAACATATGGTTAATTTTAAATAGTTTAATTCATCTCTCTTAAGAGACAGACTCTATGTTTACATATACGAGTAGTACACTGCAGCAGTCAGACACACCAGAAGGGGGCATCAGACCCCATTACAGATGGTTGCAAGTCACCATGTGGTTGCTGGGAGCTGAACTTAGGACCTCTGGAAGAGCAGTCAGTGCTCTTAACCACTGAGCCATCTCTTCAGCCCCTTTGATTGATCTCTTAAGGGTAATCTGATTGTTGGAAAGAAAACCCTCCTTCATGTTTCCTTCTAGAAGTTTTGTTGTCTTAGCTTCCCTAGCTTTGGGCTGCTACTGGCAGTCATCACATGATGTATGAAGCTGGATAGTGGTTTGACTCTTTTGTTAAAGACTCAGTTCTGCCACGGTGTCTTAATGGGTCAGACACAATGTGTCTGAGTGCACCTCTATAATGGCTGGTCAGGATCCTTACATGTTCATAAACTCAATAAAAACAAGCTGTCTTCTTGGCTGATGCATCTGATATCAAGTTCTGCCCTTTCTAGTCACCTCACCTCAATCCTAAACTGCTTCAGCAAAGAGGGCCCTGTACAGGTCCTCCCTGAACACCCTGCTCTGGACAAAGCTCTAGGCAACGGCCACACTCCACCTCAACCCTGGCCATCTGTCCTCTTCAGGTGCTATTCCTTTAATCTCTAAGTATGTCCTGGACTCCTTTCTCATAACACCTTACTGGGAGGAGGCTACCTGTTGGCTGAGTCTTGCACCCAGCCCAATACACTTCCACAACCCCTGTTCCGGTCAACCTTTCTCCCTGTCCCATCTGTCTATTTAAGTGTGACTGTCCTCCTGGGGCTGATAACACAACTCCCAAGCTCCACACCCTGCAAAGCTGCCTCTTTGAGCCCTGTACTTTCTTGCAACAGCACCCCACCCCTGAACTCCCTAGGACCTAAGTTAAGCTGCCCTATCTTCTCCTCTGAAGTTGTCCCCCCCACCCCTTGCTCCTTATTGTGATGACAATTCTTTAACAAGCTAGTACCAACCTGGTCTAGGAAGCTTCCCTTTCCTAGGTTCCTCTATCTCTTTGGGCCCTGTCTGGCCCTACTGTCTTTTCCAGTTGCATCCTGTATCTACCTTCAAATCACCATCCAAAGGGCTATCCTTGGCTACCTCCCCCTGACCATCCTGACTCCCACATGTAAATGTAGAACAACAGAAGCCCTGCATGGCAGAGGCTCTCATAATCACGCTTCACTCCTCCTCATGGAACACCAGGTTCACCCTCTTCTGAGCTACATGCCGACCAGTAGCCTACTTCAGAAGACATGCAGTGTGTGCAGCCACAGAGCATAAGTGACAGTGAAGAGGCTCCTCTCCAGGTTGTATCGTGGTAACTGAGGTCTTTCACATAAATAAATGGGCCACTTCAGTAGGACCACTGGGGTTTTAGTAGAAACAGTTTTCCATTTTGAGACTCTAGAAAAGCTATATTTTTCTTTGAGTAAAATTAATGACTTTATTTTGATTTAGAAAAACTACCCTGTTGTTTCTTCTAGCAATGAAATGACCCTAAGGGCAACATAAAAATATTGCAAATTAGCCATGTTTTCTGTGTGAGAACTGGCCGAGTCTCCTCAGTGGGCTCTACAGCACACCACAAACAGCCCATGCTGATGGGCATCCACCCAAGCCCTTTATAAAAAATGCTGGGCAAGTTAGCATGTCAGCATAGACAAGATCTGCTGTGATCCGCCCAGATCAGATGCATGCTCTGGCCCAGGCTGATCTCTCATCTCAATCGCCTCCATCTTTCCCAAGGATTCATAAAGATGCTGTCAGGTCCAAAGAGAACTCCAATTCCCCATAAGACAGCATACATGTTAAAAAATGACGGAATAGGTTCAGTGAGTTGGACTATAGAAGGATTGCTAAAAGCCCAAGGTCAGCAATCCTTAGGAACTGTGAAAAGGGTTTGTGCTCAAAAAGGAGTCATTTCCATTATCTTCCCTTGGCTCTGAAAAGGGGCCACGGGGCTCTCCACTGACATATACCTGTTGTACACGTCAAAGCCCATGCTGGCCTCCAGCCTCCTCAGTCCCTATTCATACTTGTTATGGGTTTCCAAGGCCACACTAGACTCCTGGTCCTTCTCACCTCCCCCACTCTCTCTACTTAATGCAAGGTCTCACACCTCCTGCCTCCTCCATTCTCGCTTCTCTTAAACACAGTGCTGCCTATGGATGACTGGGCCAGAGGTCCTCACTGCCAGGAGTGCTCCTTGGTGATCTGAAGATGATCCACACATTGTCTAGCTGACCACGACACACACTACCCCAGACCTCCCCCCTTCAGATCTGCTTGTACAGCTTTTGGGGCTCAGTATCTCTGCCACCCTTCTATGAGGTGGTCTTTAAAAAACTCAAACCTGTCAACAGAGCTGAGTGTACCAGGCACCCAGCAAACAGGCCCAGGTCACTTACCCATACCAGTAGCGGGGATCACTGGAAATGCAGTGGTTTAGGTTCCGGTGGGCCAGAGCCTTCTTCTTGTTGAGAACAAACTCCTGCAGCTTCATCTTCACCTCTGTGCTTGCCACAGCACCTGGAAGGAAAGCAGACAGTGAGGAGGAAGCAGTAGGAGCAGGCAGTACGAGGTATAAGGCAGGAAGGGATCTCCCTCTGCAGTACTTTCCCAAGGTCAGAGGGCTTTAAGGGGAGGTCTTCTATCCAAGCACTGCATGAGTGCACTCCACTGAAACACAGGCCTCAGCATGAGAAAGGCTTCTGTTAGCCAGCAGGACTTATTTCTGCAGGGAAGTTTCATATCCTTGCACTAAAGTTTCAGAGCCAAATGTTGGGAACATGGTGGCTTCACTCTTTCTAGTGAACAAGCAGCACAGTTCCACACAGATGGATTCCTTACACACGGTCGGTCTGTCCTACTGGGGAGCGGGTAGCCAGTGTGCTACACATACTACAGTGTTTGGCTTTCCTAGTATCCAGCACATTTCTACCCCCTTCTGCTTGGTGCCACACACTCTGGTGGGCAGACATTATCATTCTATTCAGGTGCAAGTTGTGTATCAAAGGGCTTTCTTGTGATGTGGTGACCATTGTTGGAAAGTATATTAAAGAAAACTGTAAGATCGCGGAAACAGACTAAACAGAGATGCCCCTACTCGCCCTGCACAATCGGTGTTCCACAGATCTACTGCCAGATACCTCAGTACTGGCAACCTTGTACTGAATAATGTGGTAAGGGCTTCCTGCTATATATAACACAGTATTCAAGGACCATCTTGGATGGTCACAGATACTTCACGTAGTACCGAAGACCAACAGAGTGATCCTATCACACAAACAACCTCAAGATATTTTGCTAATGCATTTTCCAAAATGTCTCTGCACATTTGACACCTGGCTCCTTCTACTGGGCAGCAGGAATAGACATCCTCTTTCCAGCACTCAGGGTTAACTTCCTGTGTGCAAACACTCCACATGCTTGGGGTCTATGGCCAGTTCCTAGTTGCTTGAGTTGTTTGGCTGCTTGTGTAATTTGTTGAGTGCCTGCACATTTAAACTGTGGAAATAAGGAAAAACTGTAAGCAGGCATTCTGAGGCTCAGGTTGTGAGTGAAGGCATAGAGGTTAGGAGACGGTCTGGAGGTGAGGTACTGCATACATCTGTCCTTGTCTCATTTCCAGTCAGAGTCTGGACATGTGACACTCACATACTACTTCCTATGAAGTCTATTCTGGATTTTCTTTTGTCATTGCATGCCACATCCTTCCTTCACCAGTGTGTTAAAGCTCTGCCACTGATTTTTTTTTTTTCAAAAAATTAGATTTAATTTTTCAGCCGGATTGGTTCAATCCCCAAGACCACCAATCAAGCAGGCAATCCTTTCAGCTAGCCTTCTGTTCAGGTCCTGGGTTCCTTAGTACTGTTTTCTCCACAGGCTCTAAAGCCGTCTCGGCACATGGGCCATACAAGGTCACTACAGCTATTGAGCGAGCGATTCCTTTGTACCTTCAACATGTGACCAGAGCAGAGTTAGTGCTGGTTACACCGCCTCTGGTCCTGCATAGCAGTGTGAGTATGCAGGCGGACACACTAATCTGCACACATGGAGGGTGGAGGATCTAGAGACCCTATGACAGGAGACCAACTCACTCCAATACTACTCACTCACACTCTAGTCCCACTGTCAATGCATGGACTTGGAGGGATTGTGTATTTATGGAACTGTTTGTTCTATGTGTGACACTCCCAGTTACTCCTGCATGCTAACACTGAACAGAAACAAGCAATATAAACCAAGAAAAGAGTAAAGCTGGCAAACACACCAGGTGCCTTTATAATCAGCAATAAAGGAAATACCCTGCGGTACAGTGGGAGCAGAGAGCAAGTCCACAGAAGAGCTACTTGAAAAGAGGAACCCAGGGCTACCAACACAGATAGAAAGCAAACTTCACATCACTGCCAAACATACAAAAAATAAAATTAGCATTTTCACCTTTACACTGATGAAGCTGTTAGGTTCTTTAATGCTCTGCCACTGAGTACCACCCAGCCTGAAATCATTTTCAAAGTGGCTCAAGGATTTTTTTCCCAAGGGATGACATCTGTCCATCTGGGCTGTGCTTGCAGCCAAAGGCATGTCACGGATCCATGCTATCTGCACTCTGCCCAGAGGACACACCTCCTGTTCTGGGAACTCAATGGGTGGCAGGTACCTCAGATCCCAAGTGTGTCCAAATGGGAACGTGGTTGATAAAGGTAATGCTGCTCTGACCTGTGAGGGGAAGTGCCACGTACTCTCAAGAGCTCACAGTCAGTGGGGTGAATTGTTATCAACAAGGAAAACTACAGCGGGATTAAGAATTAATGTTTTAAACTGTAAATGTTTATAGATGTATACAACACTCATTAAATATTGAATGAAGTCAGTTACACAAAACCTTAAGAAGTGAGATAAATACTTTGCACTGAGTTTTCAAACGTTTGGAAACTGTAGATGCCTCCTGACATTGCATCTGCTGGCACAAACAAGATTCCCTTTCATGGCTGAGCTACACAGGCCTGACATAAGAGTATCTCAACGTTGGTCTGCTGGCTGCTCTCTCCACAGAACTGCATTCTTAGGGCTCCGGAGCTTATGAAGCTTGCCAAAGACTCAACTGTGCAGTTTATTATTAATAATAAAACCTGACCACCCAAATCCACAAAATGAAAACTACGGCTGCTGCCTGTGATGGGGCTGTAGTGCAGCTGAGAACATTCCAACAGAGGGTCAACAAAGGGCGGGGCTTATCACACAGCACAGAGATCATTTCTGACTCATAAACAGACCTACGATGTTTTCTGAAGTTGTATTCTGTGAGCCTTGAAATAATATTTTTATTGGATCATTCTTGCAAATTCTGAGAAAGTAATTCAAACTGAACTGTTTTCAGCAACGAGGAAAAAATGCTATTTGTTGGCTGGTTGTGGCGCAGACTGACTGGCTGATGTTTAAAATTTAAACTGTAATCTTTTGATAAACAGCCACTATTTCCCATATTCAACAAACAAGCAAGCGAACAAAACCAAAGCTAAGTACATAAGACACGCACTGAGGCACATGTGAACCAGGAATGGGGGAGGGAGTGACTAGTCCAGGGCTGAGCTATAAGTGCAGCCTGAGCATTGTACCAGTGCACTGGGCTCTGTGCATATGCTCTCTGTAGGGCAGCACTACTCTCTCTGCATGAACAGTTAGGCCCTCGAAGACTCCTGTGAGGACAGGGAGACGGGTTCCTGGAGAAAGGCAGCCCGGTGACAAGCGCACGATGCAAATCGTGAACCTCATGAACCGCCTTTACACTAGTCTAAGAGCTCAGCACTGCCTGCACTGGAGCTGCTAAGGAGATTACTGACCTCAGGTTCCCTGCAGGTCAATTCGAGAGAGCAGCTGGCCTGAGAGTGATAGGTGTCCGAAGAGCCAATCACAGGGGCTGAATCTGCACAAATGCTGTCTATATGTCGTTCCCAACAGTCTGCACTCTGCCTTGGAAGGGCCTTCATGCCTTTCAGGAATTTGCTCCCTAAGGCCACTGCTGAGTGAGGTGTGACAGTGCCTAGGTCCACATTCAGGCTTAGCATATCCTACCAAAGACTGGCAAGGAAACGACTTTGAAATTCTATCAGTTAAGGTGAAAAAATGAAGTATATTCATATTTCGAGAGTGAAACATCACATTACTGATGATTCTAACAGTGTTAATTTTGTCCATGGAAGCAATTTCTTAGTATTTGAAAATCATAAAATAGAGAAATAAACTGACAAGAGACTAAATTAACAATAAACTTAAAATATGTTTCAAAACAATTAATTTTAAAGATATACAAAGTTATACTGGCATATTAGATGACTTCTTGATTTACATTTAGAATTAATTTAGCCTAATAATCTTTACACTTAAGCTTAAGAACAAATTTACTTGACAGTCATTTAATTCCTTTTAAAACATAAGGACGTTGTTTTAGAAAAGTCCCATTTGTAAATACTTCTAATCTAATGATGATTTGTTAAAGGTGAGACGTCAAATGTGCAACCTAAAGCTTTACCAAGGAATGTCTCCAACCCAAGCAAACCCTTTCCACGCAGACCACAAACGGAACAAAGAGGAAGAAAGTCCAGAGAGCTGAGGGCTCCAGACTGTAAAAACCAGTACTTCAGGGATCAGGGGTCCAAAGCAGGTTAACCTGGATAAACCTTCTAGGAGTGGTCAGGAGACCTGCAGGCTTCGAAGGCCTCTACTGGCAGTTCAGGAACGCTGGGGGACCTGGGTTAAGCCGGAGAGAGAGAGGAGCAGAGAATAAGCCACCATGGTTGATAGTTTCCTTGTAGGTACCTGATGATCAGAGAACGTAACTCGGGGCCAAGGCAGCAAACTCTGGAGTGAAATGAGAAGGAAGCCTCAGGTGCTGCAAGGCAGGCCCAGAGAGTGTCCTTGTAAGGAGGTCCAGCACTTACCTCTGATCAGCTCAGAACCCTTCACCATAACAACTGAAATGTTTTAATGCATCTGGGCATCACGAAGCAAACAGAAAATCTAGTCTCTAGGCCAGTGAACCACATCTCAGCCTTCCATTCAGAGACTACTAGGCTGAACTACCCTGACAATGGGAAGGGATGACAGAGGGTGACAGAGGGAAGGGAGGAGTAAGCAGCTGGGAGGAGAGACCCAGTCAGAGGAGTCACTCTAAAATAACTGACTATGCATGGCAAAAACCCATGGAAACTATAAATATCTGAACAACAATGTGAAACTGCTTACCTAGTAAAGGAAAAATCCATCAGACAAATTTAACAGCAGTTTACTTCACAGGAAAATATAAAATTAGTATAGTGGATTTCTGAATAGAAGAAATCCCCACAAGAAAGCAGGTAGAAAAATGTGGGGTTATAGAAAATGGCCCTAACATGTGTAACTAGAGTCTCAAGAATTAGGAAAAAGTAGTAAATTGTTTTAGATAAGAGGTGAGAATAATCAGTTTTAAAATTTCATAAAAGTATTAAATCATACAGATAAGACTGCCAAGGTAAACAAAGAAAACTGCAGTTGAATGTATATCTGAAAAAATATTACCAAAGAGAGATATCTCTGAACAAGGAACAATAGGGATGATAGTAATTTCTGAAGAAAATAAAATCGTCAGAGTGCCAAGAGAAAATAAATATTAACCTAATAAATTTATATTCAATAAAACTATCCTTCAAAGATTAGAGACAAAAAAATTCATCAGCACTAGATTCTATCAAAGAAACTGAAAGAAAATCACAACAGATGAAACCTCAGCCACCTGAAGAGTCGCACCTGAAAAGGAGACTGAGTTGTAACTGATTCAGACAACGCTTTGTGAACCTGAGTAGACGTGATGGAGTCAAGCAGGCCGTGGTAACCACAGCTGTGGTCAGGAAAGGGGCGGCAGAACAAGTTACCAAGCAGTCAGAAAAGGAAAAGGCATCACTGAAATCTAGAGCAAGAAAATGGCAAGACAAGAGGTCGATAATTGGGAATTAATTATAAAGAACAGCACACACTTAATCACAAGCATATCAATATAGAAAAATCAATTAAAAGACAGACTATGTGTCAAAACTTAAAAAACATAGATAACATTGTCCTTAGAGAAAAATTTATAGCTTTATATTCAGATGTCAGAAGAGAAGGCTGGAATTCCTGCTTAGGATATGTAACTCACAGAGTGAAAAGGAGACAGAAACCCAAAGCAAACAGAAGACGATCAGAAGAATATGGTTAATAGAAATGAATGAAGTAGAAAAATATCGAACAGACTGTCCATAAAGCCAAAAGCTAGAATTCTAAATACATTGACATAACTGGTAAGTCTCTGGAGCAGGGATTCTCAACCTGTGGGTTGTGACCCATTTGCTATGGATTGAATGACCTTTTCACAGGGGTCACCTAAGACCATCAGAAGACACAGGTATTTACATTATGATCCATAGCAGGAACCAAAGTATAGTTATGAAGTAGCAAGAAAAATTATTTTATGGTTAGGGTCACCACACCATGAGGAACTATTTTAAAAGGTCGAAGCATTGGGAGAGTTGAGAACCACTGCTCTGGAGAGACGAAAAAAGAAATGTAATAAGCCAAACAACCATCAACAGAGAAGCTGCAAATATCCAACACTAAGGATATGAAATGAGAAAGCACCACAGTTCATACAGACCAGAGTTCAGCCTAAGCCCAACACTGTTGCAGTACCAAACTTAGCAAAGCACTTCAAGAAGAAAAATGCTGGTCAATATCTGTACTACCTGTTTTGTGTGTATCAACTTGACAAAAGCTAGAGTCATCAGAAAGGAAGGAGTCTTCAGTTGAGGAAATGTCTCCATCATGAGTTCCAGCTATAAGGCATTTTCTGAATTAGTAATCAGTGAGGGAGGGCCGAGGTCACTGTGGGTGGAGCCATCCCTGGGCTGTTAGTCCTGGGTTCTATAAGAAAGTCTGTTAATGGGAAGCAAGCCATAAGCAGTGCCTATCCATAGCCTCTGCATCAGCTCCCACCTCCAGGTTCCTACCCTGTTTTAGTTCCCGACTTCCTTCAATAAGGAACTGCAATGGAAGTGAAAGCCAAATAAATCCTTTACCCCCCAACTTGCTTTTTGGTCATGGTGTTCCATCTCACCAATAGAAACTTTAAGGCAACCTCTCACAAATAGAGTTGCAAACATTCAAAATATGAGCCAACCCAGCATGCAGCACATAGAAAAAGATAATGTTTTATGATCAAGGTGAGGAGGGCTATTTATAAATGTCAGGTAAATTTTCTATCCAGATAGATCTATTTACCACACTCACTTAATATGTCAGAGAAAAAAAATCCTATGATCACCTCCAAAAGACGCTGAAATACCTGAGAAAAATTAATACCTGTGCACATTCAAACTCATAGCACTAGCAAAGGAGGGTAACTTGATGAAACAGGCCTCTGGAAAATGTGCCTGACCTACAGCAGCAGAAGGGAGTCAGGCTGCCGTTTTAACCCATCATTTGAGTAGAAATCTACTTAGGTCAATCAAGTAAAGAAAGGAAAGACATAAGGGCATTCTGATTGGGAAAGAACAAACAATCAGTATTTATGGAGGATGTGCTTCTATAGGCTGAAAATATGACCCACCCTGCTGGTAATTAGAACATGAGTTTAGCATGGTTGCTGGGCACAGAGTAAAGAGTCAGCAGGTTGCAAATTGCTTTTCAAAATTGCAAAGCCCAGCTATGCACAATAGTATTAACCAATCAGCTGGCTTGAAATATGCCTGCTAAAATACATGCAAGTCTCCTGAACAAACAATTCTAACATTTTGGTAAGAAAAAATTAGAAGACCCAAAGAATACTGAGGCATTTGGAATAGTCAAGGCTGTAAAATATCATATCTTGACAACTGGATACAACAAGGTCACTCTAAGTATCAGGCAAACGCAGGATATGTCTGGATGGCAACAATCAATTTTAAGATTTTCAACTAAATACAAATTCCTGAAAGTATGGAAATTAGCATTGCTGGGCCCAGGCTTACTTCCAGCCTGTGGTGGCTGAAGGTACAAGTGCAGACACAATGACAGCAGCGCTGACGTCAACAACGGGGCACAAGGATGCACATGGGTGCAGACACTGGTTCTCAGAGGTCCCAGAGGGGCCAGATGCACACTCTAAACTATGCAACACACACACCACTTCCAGCAGAATGGACAGCCACACAAGTAGGAAACTACTCAAATGTAAAACGGTTTGGAGAAATGTGTGCTTTTTTAAAACAAAACCCAAAAGTACACAAAGAAAATTTAAAAGAGACTGGACTAAGCTAGAACTGAGAATTCTGTGCTTAACAAACAGCATTATGAGGAAAAAGTCACCCCTCAAAGAGAAAAAGGCGCTAAAAATGCGCACAACTCACAACTAGCCCTGCTCCATAACACACAAGGGACAGCTCCACACCAAGGCAAAGGGAGCTCTTACCTAAAGCACAGGCAAAGGCCTGACTGAACAATCCCTGGAAGGGGAGCTCTGCCAGGCTAGTCAGAGACTCACACCGCACCTCAAGTGCACTGTGAGCTCTGGCAGTCAGGGAAGGCAGCACTAGATGCTAGAGGGATCTACTTCCACTACAGAGCTGGGATTGAGATGACCAGCAGTAGCAGGCCTGGGAAGAGTAAAGCCATGGAGGCTCTGAGCCCTGCAGTCAAACTGCCCTATTGTGAGCTCTTTGCTAGACAGTCCCTAGGTGCTAGCTTCCCTTTTATTCTGTGTTGTCATAGACCTATCTGTCTGCATCTTTGTATATCACATGCCAAAATGATTTTCAAACAACATCAAATAACAGACTTTACAAGAATGTTTTAAGCATACGCATCTTGTTATGTGGTACAGATGGAGATTAAAATTCATATAAAAATTTGCTACAATAATTTGTTAAAATGGCTAGTCATTCTCAGTGTTTGCAGATAAACGATTTTGGGGGGTTTGTCCATGTGGTGGTTTAAATGAGAAATGTCCCCTGTAGGCTTGTGTACTTGAATGATAAGTCCCAGTTGGTGGTGATATAATTCAAAGTTATGGAAGCTTAGGAGGTGCAGCCTTGCTAGAGAAAGTATGTCATGGGGTGCAGGGTGGGGGTGTTGAGGGTTTATAGCCTTACCCTCCTGTGTTCCCTTTCTCTCTCTGCTGAAATGTGATCAGCTCGCTTCTTGCTTCTGCTGTCTTTCCCTATCTTCTCTACCACAGTAGACTTAGCCCCTCTGAAACCATAAACCAAATGAATCTGCTTTTCCTTCCGTTGCTTTGGTCATGGTATTTCCATCACAGCACAGGAAAGTAACTAATGCAGTCTGCATGGTAGGTTTCAGTAATAATGTGCCACCTGTGGCCTCTTTGATAGGGTTAAATTGGGCTCTTCTTAGGGAGGTCAACCAAATCAATGGCGGAATGGGCCTCGAAGCAGGAATGGCAACATAGGAATTATGCCCTCAGCTACATGTCCATCTACAGGCCAACTTTGGGGATGCTTAGAAAACCTTTCCAAAGAAAACACAGGATGTCCTCAGAGTCAGAAGGTGATGTGCTTTACAGATTTAATATTCTGTGCATCTGTGAAGAGTACTGCCAAGCAGTCTAAAGATGCCTGATTCAATACAGGAGCCCTGCACTCAGGCTGATACTGAGTCTTTCTTGACACCTGGATGAAGTCAGAAGCAGGGCCACTGGTTGGCCTCTAGGGCCAATTAAAGTGACCTGAAACAATCACCCTGAAGACAATGATGACTCCTGCGTGGGGTGACAAGCCCCTCCGGAGCTGCCTGGGGAAGCAGCACAGGCAACAGAGGCAGCGGGGCCAGCCCTGAGTCCTCGCTGTGCCCACCAGCACTCACTCTCTTTGCCCTTCTCCTTGTTCTTGAGCTGCTGCAGCTTCTGCTCACGGTGCTGCTTCTCCAGCTCCTGCTCTTGCCGGTGCCGCTCCAGTTTCCGCTGGTGCTCCAGCAGCTCCTGCTGGTGCTTCATGGCCAGCATCTCCTGCTGCTGCTGCAGGCAGAGGAGGACAGAGGTCAGAGCCCTGGAGACCCATGGACACCCAGGAACCAGCCCACCACTCCCTGACTGGGGTTCCCGAAGTACCACCTGTCTAACTGCCTATTCATCTAAGGGCTACAGAGGAGGACTGGTTGCCAAGGCCTAAAGTTCCTCTGCCCCTTTAAGGGCAAGATTACCGAATAGCCTTGGATCTCTGCAGAGCACTCAGGAAGAGTAAGTGACTTGGAAGGTTGGGAAGGCTCTTTGAGAATGCCCCACAGAGCAGAAATGGTGAAGTCAGCTAGTATAGCTAGGCATTTCCTTAGACACTGAAGACCCCTGAAGTTCCTCCTCAGGGATTCCTCCACCAGAGTCTACATTGCAACATACAAGGCAGGTTCAGAGGCAAGCCCAAGATTGTCAGGGTGAACAGAGAGACAATATGTATGCCTCAAATGTGCATTCACCTTTGGAATGCTGCCTACCTCAAAGCAGAGTCAGTTACCAATAGGCAAAAAGCACAGGGCTGAGTCACAAACAAGCAAATTCAACATGAGGTACGTTCTAAAGCAGAAAGAAAACCACTGAAGCATGACAAAGAAACTGGTGAGGAAACAAAGGAGGAACATGGGGGACACCCCACGACATGCATCACCCACCCACAGCCATGGGAATACATGGTACAGCTCACCTAAAGCCTGTGTATCTTAATGTAGACACTAGAGCTCATGTTTTAAAAGTATGGCACATCTAATGGCATGAAGATATAAAGTCCTTATAAGAAATAGTTAAATACAGAAGGTAAAGAAGAGTGACTGCAGCACTTACAATACATATGAATACTGTCATAAATCCTTAAGAATGTAATGAGCTGCCCAAACTGAGACTGGGGCACAAAGAAAGTAAGCATTGTTAGACATGGTCAACTGAATGGGGAGAGTGCTTACCCCCACTGGTCAGATCCCTGTCACTGCACTGAACTGGTAAACAAGAAGCTTGCCTCCAGCCTGAACTTGTAAACTTTTGGGCCTCTTACTTCAGCAGGGCCATGGTTTCCAACCTTCACTGAATTAGCAAGTGGCTATCCTCTGGGCATGGGGTACTTTTTGGTGTTGCTTCCTCATGGAATGAAGAATGGCAAGGAGCAGTGATCAAGAGATTGGCAACCAGGTGGCCTGCAGAACTTTTTATGGAAAAAGAAATATGACACAGTGTGTCCTCACCCAGTGAGTGATCAATAATTAAGTATGGAAACAGTCTAGAACAGAATGTCCAGCCACTCAAGACTGTGTAGGTCACAGCACAGAATACAACCATGACAGGAAACCAACCAAGGCTTGGGACCTTCGGAGTGTTTTTCACTTAGACCTGAATCCTACAGCCTTAGAAGGAACTTGTAATGCCAATTTGTTAATCTTGCTTGTCAACTGACTATATCTGGAAGGTACTGAACCCCCAGGCTGTTGGGCTCTCCTGTAAGGCATTTTCCTTTCTTTTTCTTTTCTTTCTTTCTTACTTTTTTTTTCTTTTTTCTTTTTTCTTTTTTTTTTTTTTCTTTTTTTTTGAGACAGGATGTGTAGCTCTGGTTGGCCTAGAACACAGAGATGCCTCTGTCTGCTGAATGAAGGGTTAAAAGCATGCACCAACATATCTGGATTTGTGAGGGATTTCCTAATCAGATTATTTCAAGTGGAAAGAGCCACCCTAAATCTGGGCCACACCTTAGGGTGTCAGCACATATAAAGGAGGATGGAAGAAGGAAACTGCTTTTGTCTGTTTGCCCTTACTCTCAATGGCAAATTCATTTGTCCTGCTACTGAGACATTCACTCCTTTGCTGGTAGTATAGCCTACTTTTTTGGGATTCCAACAGATCGAAGATCAGGATTTCTATTCCAGACTGTGCTTACTGGAGATCAGGACTTCTGTGACAGACACCCAGCCTCACAGATTGAGCAATTATTGTATTCTTGGTCTTTCTGTCATGAGACTACCAGATCACAGCCATTTTTTTTTCTCCACCATAACAGTTCTGTTTCTTTGAGATCCCTGACTAAGAAAGAACAGTTCAAATGAGGAAATTAAGGCGAATAGGCAGCTTAATAAAGGTTTAGCATTAGGTGGACTGGCTCCTGAACAGTTTCAATGATGCCCACGTGAGAAAACAGGTAACCCTTCAACATATGCTTGAATATACAAAATAGCACACAAATGGGCTATGTGAGGTCCAAGCATGTGGGCATATGAATGTACACAGGTGTGGTTTTAGTAAACCTGTGTGAAGATGGCTATACTTCACACATAGAATGTGTGCACTTCATATCTCTTGTGTGGTCTCCAACAAGGCTTTATGGAAGACAGATAGGATGTACCCAGAGACATGTTCAAAATGATGCTAACTCAAAAGAGGAGCTTAACGAACTGCAAATAGTGCTGCATGCAGCACAGCAGCTCCAGGGAGTTACCTGGAGAATCCTCATCCTCCACAATCCAGGAGATATCCAGGAGGTTAGTGCAGCTACAGCTAACCCTGACACAAACACCTCAAGGTTTATGCTTCCAGAAGTGCCCAAGCTGCTCAGAAGTCTTCTTGAACCCTCCTCTAACCACAGGCCTTGCAGCTCCCTGGTTGGATTTCTTCCCAAGACTCACCAGCTTCCACGTGACCTACAGCACTGGGCAGACTAAGGAGCTGAGACTGTAAACTACTCTGAGTTTGTTCCAATCAGAATCACAATATGCCACTTACTCAGCAAGGGAAATACAAGTCACATCGTATCAAGAAAGTGATGGAAAAGTGACAGCAACTGTATAATTGTTTCCACTCCAACCATCAAACCTGCGTGGCCCAGGCATAGAATACAGGAATTAAGCCACTGAGATCACTTTTAGTAAAACATAAGAACTTCATGAGCAAAGCAAACAGAACTACCAGCTTATCCATGCCATGGGCATAACAAAAGAAGTGCTGGGTGCTATCCTGAAAGACCCAGGCAAATTCTCAGGCTATCATATCTACCAACACCCTGGGGTTGACCTAAGCTAGCTCTAGCCCCAGGACAGAGATTCTAGCTCTGTTTTCACCTGTGCTATGTGCCCACAGCCTGCAGAGTGAGCCTCCCTGGTCGTGGTTTTTTACTGCTACAGAAGTAACCCAGAAGAGGTCAGAGACTCACAGGACTTCCTAGAACTGTCCAGTTACAACTGTGGTCAGGTGCAACAAAGATTTACAGGGCAGATTGAGCAGGTGGCACTGTCTGTGCCATAGTCCCTGTCTGTGTAGACTTGCAAGGGCTCTCCTGAGAAAATCAGTTACTTCTACAAACATATTCACTAAGAAGATGGGGCAAAGGTCATTTCCAGCCAGCTGTGTACAGGAATTCCCTGTAATGGCTCAGAAAAGGGGACTGGGAGAACACTGACAGACTATGCCCAAGCCTGAGCAGACCCTACAATGGGTACCTTTTCCACAGAAATGCCACTTGCAGAAAGCTTAACCCTGTGTCCAGCAACAGTGGGTGCAAGGGGGAGTCAGTGAAGGCCAGTAGAGACTCCTGGCTCTCTGATTTATATTTCCAATAGCTACTAAAATGGCCTCTAAAGTGGCTCTCTGCCCCGAGCTGGCAGCATGCTTCATCAGACTGAGGTGACACAGTAGGAAGGAAAGACGGGCAGGCCAGTTGCCTGGCCTGGCTTGGTCTTTCCTCACAGAAGCACTGTACTTTTTGCCTTCCCCATGCTTCCACTGGGCAGCAGTACTGCCCCACAATGAAGACCAAGTGACAAGGAGTGTGAACACACTCTGGTGGTCTGATATGAAGTTGGCATGTGCACTTCCACACCTTTATCTTGAGTCTGTTTCTGAAAGACATTCCCTAAAGAGGATGGTGTCTTATAGCGGATAACTGAAAGTCAAGAGGATATTATCAGGGACTCACAACACAGCTGGACGGATGGAATGAGGGACCAAACCCAAGCCATTTGCTGCATAAAAACCGCATCCTTATTTGACCACCCTTGTTGCTAGCAGTCAGTATAGATAGGTATAACACAAGTCAGGATCTAGGCTCCTCCCAGCCAATGGCACTAAGCCATAAATCCAGGATTTACGAGAACTTCAAAATAATAGCATTTTTCTATACTTTATAGGAAAATCAAATTATAACACTTTATACAAAAAGTAAAGGCATGGAGATTAAGCCACATCCTCTATTAACTTCATTAGAAGTGACTGTTCCCAATCATTCTAGGGAAACCCCATGGACTATAGGGCTGCCAGAATAGCATCTGTGAATAAGTAGAATCAGAGAGTGGTGGTGTCTACAGGTAATGCATCTTCATTGTGTCAACTGGCATCAGGTTAACTCTTTACCTGCTGTTATCACCTTCCTAAAGCAAACATGGCAGCATTTTGAAAATAATAGTGTAATTTAGTTTATGATCATCCATTCCAACAAACAGCCCTATGCAACTAGACCTGCTCGGAGTCACCAAACTCAGGAGCATGGAGTGGGTCATTGCTAAAGAGGTTCACAGTACTCTCATCCCTTAGTACCTAGAAAGGAAGTGAGCTTCCTGTTAAGTCACAAAGACATGCAATCCTAAAATTCAAGAGTCACAGATTACAAATAATGACTAGCTTCCCCAAAACACCCCACAACGATGTTTCTGGTCCTGTGTGAGTGTCACAACATCTTGAGGTCATATTGCTAGAGCAGAAAGAACTAATCAGATCTGTGCTCCTCAGCCCATCACCACAGAACACTGGCAGTGACCCTCTGTGCCCCAGGCCCTTGGAGCTTAGTTTCTTTCCTTTCTTTGACCACAGACAATAGCTGTAAAAAGGATCCCCCTTGTTGGCTCCCCAAGGGCAGGTACTGTACTGTCCAGGGAGAAGACATCACTGAGTGTAAAATCCAGACTATAACACAGGCCATCTGGAAGTGCTGACTTTACAGTGGGTAAAACTTAGCTATCCACACTTAGTAACTGACTACCATACCCAAGACCCTACCATGGTAGAGGGAGAACTGCTAAGAAGAGATCTTTGACAGACGCAATCATATCACCACAGGAAATAAGATGACCTAAGTGTGGTGGTCTTAATGAGAATAGGTTCATATATATATAAACCAGATGGTGGGACTGGCTGGGAAGGCTTAGGAAGTGTGCCACTTTGAGGTTTCAAAAGCACACATCATTCTTGGCTCTTTTCTGCCTGATGACTCAAGAAGTGCCCTTGCAGCTACTGATCGGGTGCCGGCCTCCCTGCCTGTTCCCATGTTCTCTGCCATGATGGTCATGGGCCCACCCTTTGAAGCTATGACCCCTCCAAATTTTGTGACAGAGAGAACAAAAATATTGCCTTAAGAACCAGGAAATAAACCTTTTGCAGGGGAGGCTACTATTGTTTGTCTCTTGATATAAAAGTGCCTGCAGTGGAAAGAAAAAATTCTCTTTTAGAAGAAATAGAGAAATTCTTCTATAAACTGCTTTGGTTATGGTGTCTTATCACAGTCACAGAAAAGTAAGACACATAGTCTAATTTTTCTAAGAAAACAAAAATTAAAAACAGCGACAGCAGCCTCACTATTCTAACTGGAACTTAAACCAGGTTCACTTTTGAACTTAAACCAGGGTCATACTCTTATTCCAAACTTAGTTTAAAGACCCCAACTTTTAAATTTACTAGACATTCAATTTAATCCCAATCAGACTTTTCAAAAGCAAACAAAAACAAAAGCCTTCCATGCTAAAAGGCCTGATGCTGAGGACAGGTGTTCATCCACAGCTCCAGCAGGGTAGAGAACCTTCTGGGTCTCTAGGAAGCTCCCAATATTCCTAGTGATTATTGATCAGTCAATCAGAAGAGGTTCCAGTCAAACTCAAGTCTCCTAACACCTGGCACTAAAATCATAATGCTGCTCACGGCACTGCTCAAACACCAGCCTTTTGGGCCCATTCTCAACAGAAGTCAAGCTGAAGCAAAGGCCATGTAGGAAGCTGTTCTGTGGACCCGAGGGGTACTTCTTGACCCTAATATTCCTAGGGCAAAAATTTCAGGTACTGTGGTGTGTGTGTGTGTGTGTGTGTGTGTGTGTGTGTGTGTGTGTGTCGTGTGTGTGTGTGTGTGTGTGTGTCTGTCTGTCTGTCTGTCTGTCTGTCCTACAGCCACATGTGCTCAGCTGATGGAGCAAAGTATCCTTTCCTTTCAGATGAGGCTTCCAATAAAGGAACAAACAGCAATACAGATATCAAATCCTGTTCACATATCTAGCAGAAACCAATGTGGGAGTTCCTTGTTGTGCTTTCTCAATGGCTGAATTTCCAATTTCCTGTTCCCATTGCAGGCACTTTTATATTAGAATACAAACAAGAGTAGCCTCCTCTGCAAAAGGTTTACCTCCTGGCTGTTCCCAACACAATGTTTTGTTCCCTGTCACAGAATTGGGGGTGGGAGGGTCAGCTTATCTCCAGATAAGGATACTTTGAGACTTACATGCTTGTGTCTGAAATGGGGAAGGGAACACCACTTCCAGAGCCAGCTTTTTAGTGAGTTCTAATAGTACAAGACAATTTACCAATAAAATGTACATTACATATCCCCTCTCATGTAGGAGGTATGGCTACCTGCATGCTCCCCAGAGTGTGTGTATGCACTGATCTCTGTGCTACCACAGAACACTTCTGGCCACGATACCTCCAGCCCTCACCCTTTGGCTACCAGCAGGGCCAGAGAGCTGTCAGTGAATCTGGGATAGTCACACACCTGAGAGTCAAAGACAAAAAGAGTAGCTAGAGAAGGGCCACTGTCACCTCTGCCAGTTCCCTTTGATGTGTGCCAGACAGATCCAGTTTGGTTAAATGTCATGTTTAACATGTTAACCTTAAGGACTAAAGTTAGAGATGAAGAGTTGCCATCCTGTAGATGGGAGCTACCAGGAATAGGCCAGCTAGCAAGAGCAACAGCAATGCAAGCCCTATGGGCATGAACCCACTTGTCCCCCACTATCACTGTGGGACTCAAGCCAAGCTAAGCAAATGCATAGATCCTTCTTCTCTCTCAATACTGCACACACAGTTTAGCTATAGACGGACCATATTCAAGATCATGCGTGGCTGTGATGGTGAAGACTATACCAGCTCCCACAGCAGCTTGTCCTGGAACACAGTGGCCTGTTCTATGTTGTACAAGGCCTATTAATCTATCCAGATGTAGCTCTCTAGTCATCTATCCTATTGTTATTTTAAAAAGATAACACTGGAGATAAAACGAGAGTAAATCAAGTGCATTCTTCAAGAGTAAAACCTAAGTATGGGCAGAATGTGAGAAGGAAGAGATAGGAGACAACCAGACTGTTGTGGTAAATCCTGTCTGTGTTGATGGACCTAGACATTTATTTCTTTAAAGCCACCAAAGCTCAATATGCTGTTCTGCAGCTTTATTTAAAGTCGCTCAGAGCCTTTAAGGCAGAATCTCACGTGCTTTCCTGAGATGAGCACAGGGCAGGCTCTATCTATTATGTTCTTCAGCCGGAACACACTAACAGCTCGAGCATGGGTCTGCTGACAGGCAGAATGTGTGTAGTCTGTCCACGGTTTGTAATGGAGCATTGGAATTAAAATGTCCCTGGGCTCTCAATGAGAAACCATTTCTATCTCCACTGGACCAACTGGCTCAAATCCAAAGGCAACCTCATTACAGCACCCTGGCTGTAATCATCTTTCCAGGCACACTCAGCAGTGAGCCACACACTTCCCACCATGGTTCTAAGCCCATACATTCAAGTGTTAAGAAGACAAGCAGGTACACCATCCATCAGGAAAGCCTAGGGAAGGAAGGCGGGTGTCAAAAGGGCAGCCTGTGCCAGGGTTGGTATAGGAGGTATCCTGTGAGCCAGGGTAACAGCTACATTAGGAACAGGGTGTCAAGAATAATGGAGGTAGTCAGGAAGAAAAAGACAACAGGTGCAGTCTAAGGGCAGAGACCTAAAGCAACACAGCAGCCTGAGTTTTAGTGTGTATGTGTGTGTGTGTGTGTGTGTACACATGTGTGTGCACATGCACATGCACTCTCAGAAAGACTGTGCATCTCCTAGAATATATAGCTCTTCTAAGCCTCATTCCATCTAGCAACAGCCCGACTGCAACTTTTTCTACAAACTTTAGCTCAGCACTGCACTCTCCTGGCCATGGCACTTTTAGGTACCAGCAGGATGTAGCCTTCAACATACTAATGCACAGAAGGTGTCACTGAACCTGGGAAAGCCACACAACTGATGGCCAGAGTCAGCAAAGAGTAGCCAGTGTTGGCTGCTGTGTCTTAACATATTCAAGGTTCTGTGAAGATTATCAACTTATACTGTTAACCTGTAAACAGAAAGCTAACTCTTGTCTGCAGACACCACAGCCCAGAGGAGATAGCAGAGTTAAAAGACATTTGGGAAACACAAGGCCTAATGCTCAGGAGTCAGGAGCTCCTGGCACAGATGAGGCATAGTCAGGATGGCACCAGAGTGGCCATCAATGCTCATGAGTGGTGAACGTGCCACCGAGAACCCCAGGTGCAGAGATGATCTGCATAACTTCTTTGGGCTTAATAAGGCTGACCAGGTAATGAAGGACTTTCCAGGTATCAGGCACAGGGTCCTTCCCTATTATGAATAGGGCTTCAGGCAACATGCTCTGGGCTACTTGGAATAAGTAGTGTAAAAGCTCATCTTCACTGTTAACTTGGTAAGAAGCACCAAGGAAACAACCCTGGGTACATCTGTGAGGCTGTTTTCAGAAACACCCTTAACAGATGGGAGGTCTTTCCTGAATGTGGTTGAAACCATTCCCTGGGTTGGGGCCCCAGATTAAAAAAGAAAAGAAAAAGGTAAATATCAGAATTTTTTTTTCTCTCTCTCTGTTCCTGGCAGATTCAGAAATGACCAGTCACCTCATGCTTTTGCCACCACGCCTCACTGAGCACCGTATCAGACTGTATCCCTTTTCTGACTGTGAGGTAAAATTAACTTTCTCCGTCACACTGCTGTTATTTGGTTCTGGTCACAGTTCCAAGTAAATTAACCACCATCACCGTGGCCTCAAGGGCCATACAACCAAGTTCCTTTTCTCTGGAGCTGACAACCTGGGCTTGAGCAGTGTTCTCTGCTGTGTAGACTGTAAAGATCATGGTAGCTAGGGTGTGGGAAGGGGCGCTCTGGCGCTGCTGCAGGAAGACAGCAGTAGAATGGAAGTCAGGACTCTGCATAGGCAACTGTCTAGAGCTCAGAACAGGGACTGTCCCACAGTGCCGGGACGGTCTCATAGATCCAACTTGTGGAAATTTCAGTTAATTCAGAAAAATAAATAAATAAAAGGAAACAATTTTTGTTTGCAGTTAACCTGAATAATCCAGAAAAAAATAATATCAGAAAACTCGATCCACTTATTCTAAATAACATGTAAGAATGAAATCCAGGGCTCATCTATACACTGGCAGTAAGTGAGCATGAAAAATAAAAATGCAGAAACAGATTTATTCACAATGAAGACAAAAGGAATATATCCCAGATTAAACATTTTATAAGCATTAAGTGAAAAATAAAAACAAGAATTTACTATGGTAGAAGTATACATAAATAACTTGTTTCTCAAGTACAAATTTAATACTAAAAAGCCATTACTCCATAATCTGAAGTAATTCTTGGAATAATTGTGGGGACATCATGAGAACTGTTATGAAGTTCACCATGAAAGAGGAACAGGCAAGACAAGCCCAGGAAACTTGGCATAGGGGCACAGTGTGGAGAGACGGGCAGTCAGTCCAAAGTCTATGTGGGCACCATCGAAGCTGCACTGTGCCAGCATAAGGATGTAGCAAAGGAGCAAGGTATTTATAGTCACAGACATGTAAATGAGACAGACACATGAGAGGCAACAGAGGTGGCATTTTTAATCTGTTCAGAAAGAAAACTTGATTCATGGTGGGAAAAGTAGGTGACTACTCTGTATCAAGTGAGAATGAATAGTGGAGGCTGGAATAATGTCCTTATTCATAAAGAGCACTCCTACACCCCCGAGAAACGACCAGCACTACAAGGAAAAACAGCATAGAAAGTCACAGAAGAAATGCAGACAGCATGAGGCACACAGAGAAGGCTGACTACACTGTCAGTAAGGGATGTGCAAGCCATGTGCTAGCTAATTTTCTATCAACTTTACACAGGTTAGGAGTCATCTGAGAGGAGGGAACCCCAACTAAGAAAATGCTTCTATAAGACTGGGCTGTAGGCAAGCCTATAGCACATTTTCTTAAAGAATGATTAATATAGGCTATGGGTGAGGCCATACCTGGGCTGGTGGTGTTCCTGGGTCTGTAAGAAAGGAGGCTGGGCAAGCCATGGAGAGCAAGCCAGTAAGCAGCATTCCTCCATGGCCTCTGCATCAGCTCCTGCCTCCAGGTTCCTAGCCTAACTTCCTGTCCTGACTTCCTTCAGTGTTAGAATATGGATGTGGAAACATATGTCATATAAAAATCTTTCCTCCCCAGATTGCTTTTGGTCATGGTCTTTTTACATAGCAATAGTAACTCCAAATAAGACATGTAGGAAATATGGGAGAGAATAGTGAGGTCAATAAAGGAAGGACAGATGGCCCAGGAATGTCCCTCATCTTGTTTTTTGGGACCTAGCAGAGGTGGTCACTGATAACATGTTGTAGTACCAGTCCTATAGCAAGCCCCTATGGCCAAGGGCCTTGTATCATAGCAGTGTGGATGTTCTTGTCTGCTCCACAGCAGAATGGATGTTCTCTAAATCTTTCAGTTGCCTTCCATCCAGCCTCTCAGGATGCATCTATGTCTAGTTATAGGCAGCATGCCCTGGCAATTTCTGAATAAGTTCATCTTGGAAAGTTTCTGTGTCCTTCACTGTAGACTATCCATTACCCCCTCAGGTTGGGGGACTGAGTTTACATAGGAAAGTCAATAATGAAAAAGGGGAAAGCTGAATGTCAGGGTTCAGTTGAACAGTGCATATATAAAAGTCACAGTAATTAAACATTTAATTCTTTAACCAAAAGGACAGGCTAGAAGGGCAGTACATATGTGTGAACTCAGGATGGAGTGAGTAAGGGAACTGATGTACCAAGTGTTAATGGAGAACAAGGCTGGCCACATGTCCCAGGTAAACTCTGGGGCCTGAAGTCTCTGGAAGGAGAGGGGCGGGGCCCAAGGCTATCTTGCTAACCCTGCATTACTTTTCAAGTATAAACACAGAATCTGAATTTCTTTGGTTTTAAAAAAAAATCTAAATAGTAAAAATAATACTGAAAACCCACAAGGTGGGTATTCTGGGCCACTCTTGATTTTCTTTGCAACCTGGTCTGAAACAGCAACAGCATCTATAAGGGCAATTCCAGCTAATGACACAGCACCGCCTCTCCAATCAGCTGCCCCACCTCCCTGGAGCTGAGGAGAAATAAACAGAAGAGGAGTGGGGTTTGCAACAGGGATAGGGTGATTCTGAGAATTATAACCCCTGGCAAGACCTTGTTTATCCCAAATTACCAACTGAAGTTTTACTTTAAAAAACGACTCCAGTTCCAATTATAAATTCTATTCAAATTGACTGATGATTTAATGACACTAATTAGATTGTGTGTTCAAGAAATCTGTCTGACAAACACCACTGCCAAGTGTCGTTCACAATATGCTGGCATAAAGAGAGTTTAAACCGTCAAAACAAAAGACTGCTAATGCAAGGACACAGTTATGCTGTCTAAAGGGTTTTTAAAAAAAATCTCAATTTTAATGAAAATATGATTAAAACAAAGAAAAATGTAACCTTGAAGTTTTATGATCCTGAGGTCCTGTCTCAGAGGCCAGCTCTGAAGCTAGGTTTCTAGGCCTATGGCATCTCTTCTAGGTTCTAGAAATGTGGGCTAGAGGGACGTGCTGCTAGGGACTCACCTGGGCTGACAGAGAAATGTGCCCTGGCTGACGGGATCCTAACTCAAGGGTCTTCCTTATGCTTCTTTCCTGAAAACTCACATATTAAGATTTATTTTTGAGACTCACTGTTCAAACCATGAAAACATCTTATCAACGGACAGAACAAAAACATGTTGACTATCCACTACACCTGCTAGAGCCACCCACTGAACATCTGGTTCTATCTTCCTGTCACTTTGCATGTTGCTGATGAGGATCATGTGTGTAAACAGGTGTGGATTGGAATGTTCAATGGAGAGGACATCACAGGTAAACTATAATTCAGCATAACTCCATAGTCTGTCTCTGGCCAGAGTCTAAACTGAGTCTGGAGGAAAGCCAGTGCATGCACAGGTATGGCTGGTTCTGAGGTAGCCAGTATATAAGGGTGTGTCCAGCTCAAGTCCACAGCCCCGAAAGTGTGTCTGACAGCACAGGGCTCACTACCATTTAGCTTTTGGTCTGATCTTTATTCATACCACCGAAAAGCCTGGAATTAGCATAGGTGAATCCCTGGCAGAGTTCCTCTGTATACAGAGCCAGCTTTCAGAGAAGAACACAGGCCCAAACACTTGGCTACAGAACTAGCCTCTGGGACAGGAACTCCAAAGCACAGCAAAAAGTTCACTGTTACAGGATAGTGGTCATCCTACAGGCCTATCCAAAGGCACAATGCAGAGTCAAAGACCTGGAAGCACGGGGAAAGAACAGACTATGAACTTCTAAAAACAGTGAGAAGGGGCCATGATGACACTGGGTCAGTCAGCTGCTATCAAGGAGCTGAATGGGGTGGCCACAAAAAAAAAAAAAAAAAAAAAAAAAAAAAAAAAAAAACCCACAAAAAGCTAAGACTTTGGGATTAGATTGCTTTCTAAGAGGCACAGACATGTGAGGCTATGGCTCATGCTGAGGATAAGGCAGCAGCCTGGTGGTGAGGTGGCACTCAGTCAGCTGGCCCATCAAGGCCACTGGGTGCCATTGCCTAAAATGACTCCTACTGCTTTCCAGCTGGCACATGGCACCTGGCCTAGGCCAACCTGAAACACCCAGCTCCTAGTCCTGGAAAACAGGGACCCATGGGAGGTGGGCATGGCCATCCTCAGCACTAGGCAATTGCCAGCAAGACTTTCTTTCCTAGCTCTGATGTTAGCCTCTCCTACAAGGCAGGAAAGGATTCGAGGATGAAGAGCCTCATTTTGGTAGAGTTAGTCCTTAACTAGCACACTCCAAACCTAAGAGCAGAGAGCAGCAGCAACAACAGCAGAGGCAGCAGCAATAGCCCCACATCTCAGGACACTTAAGAGAGCAATCATCACAATACCAAAGCCTCCTTATAGGCAGCTTAGAGCCCAGGATGAAATTTCTAGATTCTCTTTTATCACAAGGCCCAAGCAGGACAATGTTCTCAGCACACACATTCCTGAAAGGGAACCTAGAGCTGCTAATGGGCCTGTCAGGGCAGGTGGGGCTCTGCTATTTAAACCAGGGAAGAACCTTGTGCAGCCTCTTCAGCAGTCCATAGCCTATTATTGATAGAAGCCCAGGACCCTCTCAAGGCTTATGAGACTGGTCTACTGACAGCAGTGTGGCAGAGTGGTTAGTACCAATCCAAGTCCAGGGGTCCTAGATGCTGGGACTCCATCTTGGTCCTATTCTCTTGGGTGGACAAGGTGGCTCTGGGAAAGCTGCTCCTGTGCAGTGACTGGACTAGGACAGAGATGTCTGACTATATATCCTCCATTCTAAGCCCAGCTAGGCTCAGATGAGAATACCCCTTACCAACACAATGCATTCACATGACACTCAAGGCAGGACCCCCTTACCCACAGAAAATACTGTCTGTTGCTGAAGCTATGCTGTGTTGCATGATTCTGTTACACAGCTGCGGGCAACTTAAACAACTGGTATGGGAGGCTTTTTGCTTTATTTATTTTACTGCAAACATAGTTTCTACTGGACAGTGTGGCTCAACACGGTTCTCAGTAGAAAACCTGTCAGAATCTCCTGGCCTGCCGGCTTCACCATGTATCTACATGCCAATCGTGTAGGTTTCTCTTCAACTTACTTAATCTGAAATTCTGGGAACAGATTAAGTAGCTGTAGAGAGTAGACATTAAAAAGGTGTTTATTTACAGTTTTTTTTTTTTAAACTTGTTCTTTGAGGGGAGTGGTTAAAAGATATCTGAGAAAAACCAGAGTAAACCCTGAATTCTCTGAGGTGCCCATCACTTTTTGGCCCGTCTTCTTGCTAGTCATCTTCCTACATGTATATTTAGAAGGCAACTTCTATTCCATGAGGTCCTAGGTCCTCTTTAGGATGCATAAGGCCTAGGACATTTGCAGCAGCCTTACAGTGAGAGTCACCTGGTTCCTTGGGGACAGAAGGAATCATGTGCCACTCAGAGGGTATTTGGTTCTCAGGTCTTAGCATACCACAGATGATGCCAATTCTGAGAACAGAAGGAGCAGGTATCACCTAGAAGGTACCTGGTCCATGAGACTAAACTAACTGTGGGACAAAGTAGTTGTCACCTGTCTATACCTCAGCACTAGATGAAGAAGCAGATGTCACCCAGAGGGTACCTGATTCACATGTCTTAGCTTTCCACAGGTAAACAGGCTTTGGAAATAAGGACATATGAAACCGAGCCCAAGGCTGCTGCTCACCTTGATATGTTCATGTAACTGTGCCTCATGCTGTCGGGACAACTGTTCATGTTGACGCTGGAACTCTGCAATGAGGATCTGCCGCTGAATCTGCTGCTTCTGTTTCAGTGCTAGGAGTTCCTGCTGCAGTTGCTGCTCCCGCAATGCAGGTTCCAAGGGCAGTGAAAACTGGTGGTCCAAGCGCAGGTCCATGGGTACTGCTGCAGGAGCCACTTGCAGAGGCAGCGCTGTAGCCACGTCTACTGTGGAGAGAGCACAACACAGAAGAGTGGGTCATTATAACGGCAAAGGCTACCCTTGAGGTCTGGGTCCCTTTTTCCCTATAAAGCCTAGATGCAACTATCATGGTGTGTTGGTGGTTGAAAGGGCATCTTGGCCAGTGGCCTGACAGGCTCAAAGAACAAGGCTCAGAGATCCTAGGGTTGTGTCCTCAAGCACAAAGATCTAACAGCAATGAGAGATCTGGCCAGGAAACATACTTACAGTGAGTTATTTTTCCCTACCCTTTGCCAAAATGGGAGGCTCCACTCTCAAAGGACCCCACTGTAGACCAAAGGCTCATCTGATGTGACATTAAAAAGTCAATAAAAGGAAACTATAGTAGGAGCCTCCGCTTAGCCAAGCAAGTAGCCAAGTGCTAGTACTTCGACAGACAAATTGCCTGTACTTTGCTTCTTCCCCTTCTCCAAATGAAGCCACTGCAGAGCTATGTATGAGCCTCAAGAACAGTGTGTGCCATAGAAGTGGTCCAGATAGACACTCAAGTGAAGAGCCTGTTGCCATGGTAAAATAAGCACCCTCTTGAAAAACATGTTTACCCAACCAACTGCAGCCAATAAAGTATGCTCCTGGTGGGCAACATGAGCGTTCATGGGGTGGCTTCTGCACTCACACTGTGGCACCGTGATTTTGATTTAAAGCAGAAACTGAGTCAGTCTCTGTGTTTACAAAATTAATTCCAAATTAAAGTGAGAGAAACAATGTGGAGGGAAGGTAAGTTTTAAATGACCAACACAGGGTCAGCGAGATGGCTCAGTGTGTGAGTAAAGACACCTGCTACCATATCTGACAATTTGAGTTCAGTCCTTAGGATGTACACAGTGGAAGTAGAGAACCAACTCTTAAAAGCAATCCTTTAACTTTTACATACATTTCACAGCATACAAGACCTATTTATACCCTCACGTGCACATATGCATGCACACAAATTTTTAAAAATACAATAAACAATAAAAGAACAAATTACCAACTTGATGAAGCCCCACTCCTGCCACAGGCTGGAGCAGTATGTCATGCATGGGCTCTGTGGGAGCTAGAAAGCTCTAAGCACAGTGCAGGGCCACTCACTATACAGCACCTGTCAACAGGTGGCTAAGCAGACATTCACTGGGTTAGGTCCTCCCTCCAGGAAGCCCCTCCCCACTGCCCTGGTTGCCATGCTTCTTCATCTGTCAGACACAAGCACTGAATCCAAGGGAAGGAGGCAAAAACACTGCCTACTGGAAGGAACTCAAGTTTGGAGGGAAGTTCAAGGACAACACTAGTGGTAATGCCTGAACCAGCCCCTGGCCATAAGGTGCTGGTGGTCAGCACCTTATGAACTTGAATTTGGTCAGAGTCTTAAATGTAGGTATCCTGTATCCCTGCTTCTGGCTAAACCTTTAGGGCCTTCTACTCAGAGATACAGGATGGTCTTGAACCAAAAGCTCCCCTAAACCTTCTTCCTGGGTAAACTAACTGACATATTGAGCTCAGAGACTTGAATAAGAAAGGTACCTGTTGTTCTTGGACCCTGGCATTCCTGTAGCCACTCCCATACAGCAAGTCCCAATAGGTTACCAAATGAGTAGATCTCTGGTCCCAGGACTCTGCTTTGTCCATAGAGTAAGGCTGGGGAGGGTTCTAAGTCACCAGAACCCTGGTGTTCTGCCTCAAGACACAGCTCCCCTGCAGAAAGTCTATAGGACCCAGAAGCTTAGAGGGGTGAGTCACCATGCAGATCCTCTTGGGTTTCCTAATGAAAGTCTTGCCATCAACAGATACTGGCTGCACACTAGGTCTTAGGCCAACAGCCTACCCACCCATGGGTTTACCAAGCAACCTAAAGGCAACTGAATCTTCATGTCCAATAGAAACCCACTAGGAGCTAACTTCTCCTACCACACACAGTGAGGATCAATAGGCTTCTGCCCCTCCTCATCAGTGAAGCAAGGCTCTGGCTGTCTACAAGGATGTTTCTACTTTCCACACCTTGGCTTGAGCTAGGCATGTTCCATGGGCAGGGGCTCTCTTTCTCACACACAGGGTTAAGGACTGGATTACTCTCCTTATCTTGTCCTTTGCAGTCTCTTATTTTAAAAAAAAAAAAAAAAGAGAGACAAGATGGAAAAATTAACAGGCCAGTTTTGTAGAACAACATTATTTCCATGTATTAAGGATAAGACATCCTAGAGGGTAAAGAATTAAACTGAGCAATCTCTGTTTAGAAAGGGGAAGACTTCCTGAAGGAATCTCAGGGTAAGCTCCTTTCTCAGTTCTCAGAGGCACAGTAGGTAACAACAGCTGCTACATGCTGGGCTTTTACCTGTTCCTCCATTTTGAACTCACACATATGATCCTTTACTTGCCACTCTTGGTTAAATGCAACTGTGTCAAACTATACAGTATGTCTCTGATTTCCTGGGTGTAAGTTACACAGAGGCTCCCTGGTGGGCTTAGTCTGTGGCCACTTTATTTTAGAATATGAGTTGATTAGGGGTGAAAATTAGCCTATAATCAATCACTCAGCTTTAAATTCTTAAGTGTCTAGTTAAACAGTGATAATTTGGTTTAACTAAAAACTCACAAAGAATTAATGAAACCATGGCACTGTCTCACAGCTTGCAAGCTGTCTTTTTCTGTCTTTTTCCTCATTTGGACCTGGGGTAGGGGGCAGGTGTGACTCCTGTAATTTTGCCAACATGACTTATGATCTACATATTAACATGCTGTATCAAAAATGCTGGACACAAGAGCATGCCATCTGCCCATTTCTAATTTTCACAGAGGGGCACCATTAGAAATGCCTAGCAGCTCTTTCAAATATCAGATATACAACTTTTAAAAGGATCATTTGGGTTAACTTCAAGAACATGACAGGCCAATCATTTCTGCCAATGTACCCATATACCAGTAACAGGGACAGCTGAAGTGGAAACCTAAGGGTTCTTTAGACAGTCAGTTGTGTCGGACGGTATTTTCCTGGGGCAAACTCATGAAGGAGTGTTTTCCTGAAGTGGACACAGGTGAGAGACTAAGGCAGACTTGTGAAGGAACGCTTCCCTGATACAGACACAGGAGAGAGGATGTTCTGCTAAAGCAAGCGCCGCTAAAGAAAGGATTCTTTGCTAACTACACACATGTATTGGTCCGCCTTACACTGAGTAGTTGAGCTGTATTTGTCAAGACTCCATAGAAAGTGGTGTGCTGCCATTTTTGCCACTTCCAGGGACTCGGGTTGATTGGCAGAGTGATGTCAGCTGAGACAGATGCACATGCTGAGGCAGGTCACACAGAGGACACATGATGTCTGGAGGGTATAAACAGGACGACAGAGTGATGGAGGCAGAGTTTGGTTTGTTGGTGCAGCTAGCGGTGCAATACTTGTGGGTCTTGCATTTTCCCTTCATTTTGAGAGGCACAGCCAAGAACTTCTCCTGATATTCCCGATGTCCTCCTGCTGACCAAATGCTTAGGGACTGGTAGGGCAGAGTGTACAGAGGCCGCTGGGGGTAGTGACAAGACTGAGCTGCTCAGCAGCTCCTCCTCAGTTGTAGGGCAGAGAGACAGCCAGCTGGAGCAATTTCCATATAGCACTTCCCTGCTTCTGAGCTTGTCTCAGAACCTGTCACAAGAAAACCACTTTCACACTTGGTCCAAAGGATACCAAAGTGGGTGTTGTAACAACTAAAACTCTTTGTTCAGTCAGAGGCCAAGCGTACAGCACCGAGTCTTCCCATTGTAAAGCAGGCAGTACAGCTCGACTTACAGGCCAATCTGGCCAGTCCCCTACTAAGGAATATAAAAGGGTCACTGGGTGCTCTGAACAACAGCCAGCATGTATGACTGATGTGGGCACTCTGGAGGTGCTTGCCATGCACTGAACACAGCTTTATCTTAAAGGAAAGCTGGGGCTAGGGTGTGCAGAGCATATCACTGTGTTGAACTGCTGCATCTTCATTCCGTATGCTCAATTTACTAACGCTTTAACTCCTAAGGCATTCGTTTTAAAGCTGTATTTGAAGCTGTAACCTTGGGTACTTTAAGGTGCCCTAAACTTGTAAGCCAGACTGAAAGGTGAGTGGAGTGCTATCATACTCACCACGATGATCAAACTTAAGACTTGCTGCCTGCCCCTTCTTTATTCAGGAAGTTCCTATGCTTCCTGACCCCAGGTATCTGAACTTCCTATACAAGCGCCAACCATCCCAAAGGTCGGTTTGGTTTTGTTTTGTTTTGTTTTTTTTTGGGGGGGGACAGGTCTTCTTTTCCATTCCTCTCTACATGAAATGCATGGTGGCCAGTATCCACTTCCTAACTTCTAGGAGACCAACAGCTGAGGAGGAAGAAGCCAAGGACAGGGCTTATTCTGGGCTCCATGTGAACTACAAGTCTCCAGAGGGTACTGACACTGGACGGTTGAAGAGAAAGGTTCATCATTCCTACAGCCCAAGCACAACAGAGCAAATAAGACCCATGTGACAGTTCACTGAGACCCCTCTTCAAGTCCACACTGGGCCTGGGCTCAACTGTTCTACATGAAGTGCCAGCACTGGTCCTCTAGTAAAGCCTGCCTGTCAGTGAGCTCCAAGAAGCATTCCCTTGTCACAATAAGTGTTGGGAAGGACATAAAGCCTGCCTTGGCTTGTATCCTGAAGTACCAATCAGAAGTCCACTCTTGGCTACAGAAGGTGGAAGATAGCAGACGACCAAAGGCCCTCTGTGACCTGAGACTCACATCCATACTTTGTCATTGCTGTTGCTTCCTCTCAAATAAGGCCGCCTTGGCAGACACAAAATGCACCCTGGAACCCCACCAGGCAAGGAGACTCGGCCAAGGGCTCCTGAGAACATGGCCTGTTCATTCTCACAGCCATCAGAAAGCCAAGAAGCCTGGATGTAGCCCTGTTTAAGTACCAGCTGCAGAGACTGAGGCCATGGTCCCCATTCACTCATGAGAGCATGGCATTGGCAGTTGTGACAAGAATTACTTGTGCTATTTCTGTATCAAAACCACTGGAAATGCCACAAGTTCCCAACAGAAGCTGTTGGTGCTTTTGACCTAGGACTCCAGGAGAAGAAAATGGAATCCTCTCTTCTTAAAGAATACAGCATCAGAACAAAAACGCCTGTATGCTCAGGAATATTCTATGGAGGGGCTGAAAACTCTTCCATAGGCTGTGCTTTGAAAAGCTTATCAATACAATTGGGCCTATGACGTCAGTGAGGACACAAAGCCCGCATTCAGTGCCCAGAGGAGAAAGACTGGTCCTCTGGGAGCAAGCCCTCCTACAGGAAAGGCCTCCAGCTCTCCCTCCCAGATCCTGACTTCCATTACGTGGGTCACTCTTCTTTCCCTGACACTACTTCACGCCATCACACAGACACAGAATGAAAGCAGCACTGTTCAGGAAACACACCAGAGTTGAGGGTCGCCTCCATAAAGAATAACTCATTCAGCTTCAGGGAAAAATAATAGATATTTCAACTATGTAACCATAGCTTCCTCTCACTGACATTTGCCTGTATGACGGTGGGGGGAGAGTAAGAGTAGGAGGAAGGAGCGTGAAGGCCTGTGCAGAACTTGAATCTTGCAATATGGCATATTATCCACAACCAAGGGTATAGTCATCAAGTAAAAGGCAAGAAGAAACATAGGTACTTGGTAGAGTCCCAGATGCTCTCTGAGTCCCTGGGAACCCCATGTACCTATCCAGGGAAAACATTTGGGCCCAACATTTTCTTGCTTCTTTGTGGCATGGGCAATCTGAAAGGCATGTTCTCTCACTGGTCAGAATAAATGCAGTGGGCATGAGTGAGGTACAATAGCAGGTGACAGGCTAAGGTGTGAGGTCTTTGGACTCCAAACTCTGGAACAAATAACCATTGCCTATCTGGGGCAAGCACATGAGCGCTGCCTAGAAGCAGGGCCACTCAGTACTGTCTGCTGAGCACTCCCACAGACTGCCTACAATCTAGGAAGCAAGGGGCTCAGGATTATCACTCTTCTACCTGCACCACAGCCACTCTAGGACTCAGGTGCAACTGAGCAGCCTGTAAGAAAGCAGTGTCCTTAGGCAGCCAGGTTAGCAGGGTAAAAAGCAGGAGGGGTGATGAGGGTCAAAACATGTCTACACAGGCTCACTTGGGTATCTGGTCCACAAGAGAGCAGGCGGCCAGCCATAGAAATGCCTATCTTAAAGGTCCACCTGCCTCTATGAGGCCAGCCAGCCCTGACTCCTGAGAAACTTCCTACCCAGGTTTTCCTTCTCTAACTTCTCCTGGCCTAAGTCCCACAGAATTCTATCACCTTTGTTACACATTTTGTTCTAGGTTTCTTCTCATTCTGCAGGAGTTCAGGTCTAATCTGACTTGAAAAGGAGGCACAAGAGGCAAACCTGCATGCGTGTTGGGTGCTGAGGCCTTTTCCCTTGGCTGTGGGTAGCACTCCAGATTGAAAGCCATGCCATGAGAAATGTAAAGACACTCATAATCCATATCTTCTTACTGCTGTGTCTGTCACTGAAAATGAGACGCCATCAAGTCTGGACCCTGAGCCGTGACTTCCTTTTCATCTGTGTTGAGACCACCTACCTGGGCTCCCTAGCCTGTGCATGGACCTCACTGGCCCCTCAGTGCCAAGTCCTGCACTCCAGATGAGGGACACTTCTTAGGTATTTCAAGGTCATTCTGGATCAAGTAATTGACACCACCTTTTCTTCTGAAACTTTAAATGCATGATGATGAGTCTCCGGTAATAATCCTTTAGCTTTCTTTCCCATTTCCTTTCTCTTTTTTTCATATCCAATGAAATTTCCTAAAATGTATATCCTCACCTTTTGAAGATTGTCATTACTCCTGCTATTTTGATAAACCACACAGTCACATTCAAAGACCAATAGCTCCTGTGAGCTTATGCTACCCAGAGCCATAGCCTTTGGGGTGTGGAACAGCTCAAATATGTCATGGGCAATGTTCTTTTCTCTGCAGTCACTGCTGCCCAGTGTGGCCTGGGGCTACCTGTCTCAGGTGGAACAGAACTGAATTCTCACACTGAGGGCATTGGTCAGTGAGTCCCCAGCTTGGTGCCTAGGGCCTCTGCTCCCAGGCCACCTTCTCTTTCTTAGAGGTCTGTGGCTATACTTCAGCCCTGCAGAATGAAGGCTGAACCTTGGAGGCACCTGGCACTCGTCACGAACACAGCAGCCCAGGTCTCCATTGTAGTCGCGCATACAAGTCTCAACTTGACTTTGTCTCCAGGCAGAAGACCCCTGGGCCATAGTCTGTAGCAAACCTTTGATGGGCACCTTTAGAAGGGAACTAGAGCCCTGCAGCATGGCAGAGGGCAGGGTTCTTCTGCCTCCATACCAGCAGACTGCTTGCCTCCACTTCTTTTCCGTGGCATCACCGAGTGACTCTTGTGTTCTGGAGAGGGATCTGGCTTTGTTGGGTCTGCTAGATAAGCTGAGGTTTCTCAAACCCACTTACCACCTTCCAGGATGTGACCCGTGTGCTCTTCTCACTCTTGCTGGCTTATAGTCCTGTGTTAGGTGCTCATTTTAAGTGTTTGGAGGACAATTTCAAAAGCTCACAAAGCAAGAGCAGTGAGATAGCTTAGAAAAATGTAAAGACCAGAGTTCTAGCCCTAGAGTCCACATGGTCGAAAGAGTGAACTGACCTGCACTGTGGGCATGTATGTTAGCACACATGCACTCACATACACAAACTGTTTTTTTCAAAGTACATAAAGCCGAACTGTGCAGTGGATTTCTCACCTGGTCTTATAAGAATATTCTTATAGAACAGTAAGATACCGTCAGCATATCCAAGTAAGAATTCCATGCTGTCAAGTGACCAAAGAGTCACCCCACTCTTCAGTCTCAAAAATGGATTTTTTTATCCTGCTTGAATCAGGACCCAATATGGTCAGACACTGCCAGAAAACTGTACCTCTCAAAGATACTGTGATCAGCCACCACGTGTGAAGAATTCCCCGCCCCCATACACTCACACCTGCCATGAACACATGCCAGCTACAGACTCTGGCTACCTGCCCTAATGCTCTACTGATGACGCTCGCCCAGATCAATGAACTCCCTGCCCTGGCTTTCTGCCAACTGGGATATGTTCTTAGAGCCCGGCAGATCTGCCTATGATTTTCCAGCAAGAGCCTGGGAAGCTAGGAGCCTGGTGGGGGCAGCCTAGGTGGGTGTTAGCAGCTAACCATGGCTGTTGCTAGCAGAACCCTTCTGGTTCCATAGTTGCTTCTTTGAGTGTTTACTAGGTTCTTTCTATAAAAGCTCTCTCTCTCTAGTTACTCTGACTAGTGAGTTTTATAAGAGAGTACAAGTGTTTGCCTGTTTTTTTTTTTTTTTGCCAAGTTTTAAAATTAATGATCAGTCTTCCAGTGTGGGTGGTGGCATGTTTTACAATATCCTAATGACGCGCGTCTCTCTTAGCTGCAGATCTCACAGATACTCAAATTCCCTGTCCTCGGTCACAGGGAATCTTGGGCCTGGCCCAAGTTTAAACCCAAAGTTTTCAGAATAGCTCCATTCTGATGGGACACGATGACCTGTTCTGGCTCTTACAATTGTCTTGACCCTCATGCAGGTCAATTTTTAGCAGTTAGAATTTGGCTATTGAAATGGGTGCAATTACGGGCTGGACATATTATGTTTTTATTGTCATTCTTGTACATTTCTAAAGTGAATGAAATTATACACGTGTTTTGACCACCATCTTACCTTGGCACATGAGAGCACGAAACTTATTAAGACCATCACACGAAAGTACTGAAGAGCCCTATCTAGACTCCACTCAAAATTCTGATTTATCTGCAATATCCTTTCTCAAAGATGTCTGAAATGGAATTACAATTATTTAATGTGCATCTGAGCATGCAGATGAAAATGTATAAAGGAGTTACAGTGGAAAACTCAATGTTTTGTACAAAGCAGGCACAACACAGTGGTACAGCCTGAGCCTCACAGGCAGGAGGTTTTCCATTCCAGCTTTCTCTGCCTCACTGCAATGCTTGTAGAAAATGCCCAAGAATTTTGCTAGCAACTCATCAGGATAGGAATCATGCTTGAGAAAGAAGCTAGCAAAGATATAAACAGAGGATATACGGTGGTATTTACTTTTCAGTAAGCAAACTGTAAAGAAAGGCCATGTGGGTGCATAAATGGAAAGGGTATCTGATTGGCATTGTGGGTGCATATATGGGAAGGCTGTTCGATTGGCACTGGTGGGAGGCTCAGCCATACACAGCCTATGCTATGTGTGTTCTCTGAGCTGAGTCTTCAATGAATGTAAGAGGGGACACTCTTTTCTAGGCACTTACTAGCCCCATGTTTCTTCTTCTAGAAGGGAAGGTAAGCTAGTGTGTCCAGTCCTATGAGGGGCACTGCTCCAAGCTGGAAGCCAGAAAGCTGTGCATGCAGCTCCTTTCCTTCCTGGTATCTTGGTCCATACCATGCCTGTAGGCTGGTGTGCTGGATAAATTGATATGTTCATGTACATAGGATCCCATGGCGTCCGTGCAACTGTACCCTATCAGTGGGTACAGTTACAAGTGGGAAATGTTAAAACACATTGTCTAAGTTGTTCATCATAGCTAGTGATCACCAAACCCAGAAAAAGTCCTGGTATACACAACAGGCATCAAGAATTCTGAGGAAGATCCACAGCCCAGGGAGAACCAGAACTCACAGCTCAGCCAGGGCAACGGATCTCAGGGTGGGTAGGGTCAGGAACCAAACCAAGGCCCAGGACTCATCTCACTGCAGCCAGCTAGTCTCTGCGGACAGAATCTGGGAATCCTGCAGCTGAAGAACCTGTGCTCTGGAACTGACATTCCACCACCACACGTGTTCCTTTCAGCAGAAATGTTCAGATATATAAAACACACGCGCGCGCGCGCACACACACACACACACACAGAGCTGTCAAACAAAATGTTCTCTGTAGTACAGGAAACCGAAGAGAAGTGGAATGGAGGTCATGTTAACATGTCTGGATGAACCAGAGCTTGTGGTCTGGAAGCACACAGTGAAGCAGCCTCTGTGAGTCTGGAATTCAATGGCCACACAAAGGAAACCAACTCTATGGAATGGCCTGCAGTCTCTATCCAACATGTTGTGTGCTCAAAAAATTCAAGCAGAAGGTCCCTACACCCCAGTGACAACCTAGATCATGGAAATAGAAAACTGAATGCACCAAGTTCCACTGAGAAGGTACTTATTGTGTAGAAGGCTCTAGAACAGAGTGAAGACCTATAGCAAATAGCTGGAATAAGAGGCAATGACCATAGCCTCTTGGCATCTGGATACTGCTTCTGAGCAAAGAAATCTGCTAACACTGCTGCTCTTACAATTCCTATCTTGGGAAAAACAATGCCCAAGACTCTGGATGTATGCTCAGAAAAGGGTTGATGACAGCCCAATCCCAAGTCCAGGCCCAGCATGAGGGAGCTAGCTTCTCTTTCAACAGCTAGGAACAGTAACAGCCTCACCCAGGACTCTCCTTGGAAGGCTCTGAGTGCTTGCCAGGGAAGTCTTGGCATGTTTTCCTCAACCTCAGAGGCCCCAAGCTTTTTGGGAGTCCCTGTGTCCCATACCAAACCCAAGCTTCCACAGCTGGGGGAACATGGAGAGGCTCTCCTTTCTAATCCACCCACTCACTTCCCTGCATACTCAGTCTTCCCGCCTGGCTATCCCACATGGCAGGAAGGGGGATGTCAGCATATGTCTCAGTCCTGGGATTCAGGTTCCAGAGTAAGGGTTTGCATCTGCCAGAACTCTGGAGAGGCAAGTGGGTGGGGATAACATTTTAAATGTAAATACAGAGAATACCCAATTTAAAAAAATCAACAGCTAAAATTTTTCTAAGTAGAAGAAATACACCTACAGACACAGACCCAAGTGGAAAAATGCAACACATTAAGACAGTCTTACAAAGAAACATCAGATCCACCCAAACAAAGGTCACCCCACCCCATGTATAAGTGAGCTCTTCTTATAGCATGACCACAGAAACAGGAACTAGAACACTGGCCCACCTATGGAACCAAGAGAACAGTTGATACATTAGAGCGACAACAGAGACTAATGCAGAAGCACTTGACACACGTGGCCAGAAGCCAACAAACTGCAATCTGATGGGTTTGGGACACAAAAGCTAGGAACAGTATCCACTATAAGACCAACCTCCTTCAGCAGATAAATCTCAAAAATACAGAACAAAACAAAGTAGTAAGAAGGAGCCTATGGATTAACCATGGTTTGTACCAGTCAAGATGTAGATGTTCCATGGATCCTGAGGCAAACAAGTCATTTCTAGATAGCCCCAGGGAATTACAAATGCTGAGTGAACGTTTGATATGATCAAAGCATGAAAATGGTATTAATGGTGTCATACTCACATTGGAAACAAAAGACACCTGGTGGTCATGGTAGCACTTGGTAGACAGAGACAGGAGAATGACTGAGTTCTAGGTCAGCTCTGCCAATATATCAAGTTCCATACCAGCCAGGGCTACATCAGAATCTCTGTTAAATAAACAAACAGATATGGATGTGAAAGAGATAGCCCATTGTATAAAAGTGCTTACTAGCAAGCCTGATGACCTGAGTTTGGTATCTGGAACCCACAGTGGTAGAACCAACCCCCTCACCCCCCTCACCCCACATAAAAATAAATTCTTGAGGAAACAAAGTAGGAACTTTGTATTTGATAGTAATAATACAGATTCCTAAGTTAGATCTATATTAAAAAATTAAACAATTTTGGAATGTTGCAGAATATTTGACCATACTGTGACCCCCAAGACTGTTATTTATTGAAAAGCCCTGTTTCTAGTTGTGGTGTGGCTCAGCCCTTAGCACATACCTTTAATCCCTTTGGCTGGAATACAGACATTCCCTTAGTAGTCCCCTTTAATCCAAAGCAATGAAGGTAAGGTTAGTTTGGAGAAGTGTGTGCCATGTTTGAAAGTGATGTCTAATTGAGTGGCAGACAAAGCGACAAATCAGAGACAGATTTCATAGAACAGGATGTGCCAACTCTTGTGAGAAGAGAGAAAAAAGAGAAGCTACTTGAGGGGCAGTGCAGAAGAGGCAGTTTTACGGGGATAGTTGTATAGAAAGAGGATGCAGAGAGAGAACAATCTAGACACAGGAGAAGACAGAACCAGCCGGAGAATGAGAAGCTAGATTAGAACAGACTGCTAAAGTTAGTATTAGACTAAGCATAGCATTCAGGAAACAACAAGAGATGCCAGATTGAATCAGGGTGGAGTTTTGAGCCAGAACAGCTGCACTGACCAGCCAGCAAGAGCTCAGAAAGAACTATAAAGAAAGGGTGAGCTTATTCAACAATAAGTTTCAGAGGCTGAAAATATTCTAGGCCCAGATAAGACTATAAGGAAGCTAGAAGCTTTCAGGACTAGGCCTAGGTAAGCCTCTGAAATGACAATTATTACAAGAGAATAAGAGTTACATTTACATCAGAACAGATGCAAAACAACCTAAATACATGAATGGAGAGAGAAACATGTATTGCATGCTTACACATCAAGCTAAAAACAAAAACAATGGATTCTTTGAAATGACTAAGAAGCAGACAAATTTCTGTTAACAAGGACTCTAATAACAAGGGTTCAAAAAATAAAGAAAAGCCACAAATTAAAAGGTAAGGGAAAAGCAGTACCACACAAGACATGGTTATGTGTGTGCATGCCACGTGCTGGGGCTCAGGTTTCATCTCAGGTACTACATGCTTTTATTTACATATATTCATATGGATATATATACATACACACATACATACATACACACACACACATACATACATATATACATACATACAAACAAAAATATTACAGACTTTAAAAAAGCAAGTTTAGAAATGGCAGTGATTTAAAACAATGCACTTCAGAGTCTATGTCAAATAGGCACACTTCTAAAAACATAACATTCTAAGTTGGTAAGACAAAAAACTGGTCAACTTAATTCTGTGCTAGCATCATAAACTGAGACAATATTTCAAAACCTTGCCACAAAAATCATTCTCAAGGATTTCCTGGCAAAGTACCAACCAAATAAATGATCATTCATCTTAAACAGCAATGTTCAAAGAAATACTAAGTGTGAGCCCTAGTTCACCCTACCAGGAGTAGAAAACCCCATAATAGAACTAGACAAAGACACTGTGAAAACAACAGAAAGATCATGGTCTCTGCCACAAAATTCTCAAATGACATTAGTCAGCTTGCCACAGTCATCTATACAGAAGATAATGGACGCACTCAAGAGCTCAAACAAACAGCAGTTCACACTGAGGACACGCTGAAATGAAGTTGCTGCCATTCTTAACTATGAGCATAAGACAAAACTAGGACAAACGATCTTCCACACAACCTCAGCAAGCACAGATTTTAGGTTGAGGACAGCAGCAGACATATTCCCAGGAAGCTGACAGGAAAGAAGACAACAGACTCACTAAGGACACTGGCACAGACAGTCATTTCTGTGGATAGGAACACAACGGACTCTACTCACACTAGTGACCACAATGAAACCTACATGTACCAAAACGGAAAGTGAAGAAACTGAAGACTTTCACAGAATATTATTAAAAACATCCTCGCATTTCTGGAAGGCACTCGAGATGTAGAGTGAGCTTTTTGCCATGAAGAATTAGGACAGTCCATTGGACCTGATGAGCAGGCTTGCCTCAGAAGGCTCCTTCTGTATGCTAAGCCAGCTAGCTGTTTTAGTTAGAATTTCTATTGCTGTGATTAAATCATGACCAAAATCAACTTATGAAGGAAAAAGTAATGTATTTCTTCATCATTCAGCTTATAGTTAGAAGTTAACCCGGAAGTCAAGGCAGGAACTGAAGTAGAGGCTATGCAGGGTATTGATTACTGTCTTGCTTCTTTTGGCTTGCTCAGCCTGTTTTCTTATTGAACTCAGGACCACCTCCTGTCAGGGCTGGCACCACCCACAATGAACTGGGTGCTCGCTACCACATCAATCACTAATTAAGAAAATGCCCTACAGATTTCTTATAGGCCAATTCATAGGCATTTTCTCAACTCAGTCTCTTTTCCCAAATAACTCAACTTCAGTCAAATTGACAATAAACCAACCAGCATGCTAGCTCTTAACAAAGGACTTCCCTCAGCATAGAAGCAAATCTGTAAGGTAGAATGACTGAAAGATTAGAGGGAAGACCCTTAGATGAGAGGAGGAGCAACAGGCCTAACCACCACTACTGTAGTCCAGTGGTGGTTCCAGATTTGTGCGTCAGTTCATGCCCTTCGGTTTCACACCTGCACCTCTGGCGATCTCAAGTGCTGTAGAAGCACTGAGCTATGCAATGGGATGTGGAGCCTTCTGGAAAGCACTTGTTCTCTCCTTTAGAACTTAGTTTAGGTTCTAACACCCAATGCTGTGGCTAGAAAGTAGCCTTAAGGGTTTATGTAGTGAAAGGTGGGACCCCAGAGTGACAATGGGGGTAGGGCACTGCTTTATGAAGTGGGAAGGAGTGGGATCAGCCTTGTAGTGAATGTCACTTACATAGTAACTTAGTGAATGTTACTATCCCCTAAAATCTTCCAGCTTCATTTAAATACACGTTCTCACTGAAAATACATTAGGTTTTACTCGGTACTCTGTATCAGGTGGATTATATCAATTGATTCTTTTACAACCTTATCGTATAATCTGCTTACAATAAAATCCATGTATATTAGATGTGTAGTTTACTGATTTTTGGTATGTATATAAAATTTTCATTTTAAATCAACCCATTTGAGTTTAATTTGAGCAAAACCTTCCAAAAATATAAATAAGCATATTTTCCCCTATATCCTAGTTTGATATAAACATAGAATTCTATCATAGTCAAAATTACCTATCAATAAACCCAGAACTCTGGTCTCTCTTGGTAAAAAAATCACCAAGCAATACTATAGTCCCCTTGCCAGGCTTAGCAAGCAAAGATACAGAAATAGAGCGCACAGCACTAAGGAGAAAGAAACCGACAAATGGGCACTGGGATGTGCCATACCCTTCCTCCCTGTCTTACCTCCTGGTGTGCTGAACTGCCAGCTGGAGTCCCTCACCAGCTCCAATTTGCTGAGTTCTCTGAAGCAATGACTTTAGTTACTCAGCAGCTAATGCTGCAAAGACAGGATTGAATCCTCAGCAGGAGGCTGCAGTGTAGCTTAGCACTACAGGCTCTCCCAGCATCAGGGAAGCTCAGAGGTTGTTCCCCAGAACCACTAAGAATTTTAAATCATCGTCATTAAATTTAAAAAATAAAACAAAGCATCCCAAGCAGGGACTCATTCTTCCTCCTCTGCTTACACAGATACATCAGACAAGTCAAAGTCCTAGGATACTATCCCCAGACACTGTATCTTCAGATCTCTTCAGGAACTTTCTATAAAAACTGAGGAGCAATAAAGCTGAAATAAGCACAGCTTTTGGGAATGCTGTCACTGACAAATGGCACTAGGGCTGGGCTGCTGTTTGGAGTTGCTGGTCCTCCTCATCCTGGCCCTTCACAGTGTACAGACTTCTCAGAGAGCCTGGAGCAAGCTCTAGGGGTCAGTGAGGGCATGTATGGCTGCTTGGTCCATAAAGGCTTTACTCTGCAGCTCCAGCCATTGTTCCTAAAAGGAGTGGCTTCAGCTGATTGAAAACAGCCATCTTTTGAAGCCATGAGAATATAACAGGAGTCCCAGCAATCCATGACTTAAACTGAGGTGACAAGTTCAAAGGGCCTGTTCTCCTAGCCTCCTGGACAGGCTTTTGCTCTCCACACATAAAGAACTGCTTTGGGTAAAGGACTCGGTGATGGCACCAATCCTATCTGTCCCTGAACTTCATTCTGAGGACAGTAGGAAAATACATCCTAAGGAAAGGCAGCCACAAGGTTCTGAGAGCTAGTAAGCAGCTGAAGGATGACTAGCTACTGTCAGCTCTGCATGCCCTTCTCCTATTCCTTCTAGATGGAAAGAACTGCTCCATCCCTAGAGCTTCCAGGCTTGGGACTGCATGGGTGCTGACATATGTCATTGCACTGAGGCCTGGCATAAAAGATGCCAGAGCTTTGGGCTGGATCTGAGTCTAGGGAAGAGTGGAAAGGTTCCTCCCTTGGTGGAGAGACAAGGCCCCACCCATTATTTCTACCATGTGAGGGTGCTGCTCATTATGATTTGCCCCACTTGCTAGAGTTTAAGATAGTGGTCTCTTAATATCGACTTGAGAAAAAACTCAAGTTTGAAAATAGAACCAACTCCAAGAGGGGAAAAATGCTTCCTGGAGCCTTTGGGGTTCCTAGTCTGCAGTTTAAACACTGCCTTCGGGTGCACCATTTGCTATTCCTCCAGCAACCCTATGCACTTACAAGCTGAAGATATGGCTAAAGGGTCTATGTCACTCTCTCTGGATCCTCAGAAGCCACACATATGATGTTGCCAGAGGGACAGAGGACAGAACAGGAAAAAGGGGGTAGAAGGCTGGTATCCAACCAAGTCCAGAATACTCATCTCCAGGTAAATACAGCAAGCCACAGACCCATCCATAAGTGTTTATATGCTAGATTTGCAAAGATGTAACAGGTGAAAATGTTAGAGACACCAGAGGATACAGAGGGCAAGGGAGAAGAATGCACAGACAGAAACAGCCCTGGCAGATAAGAGCTTGCCCTTGACTTGAGATAAACAGATACACAAAGAACTGGTGCCATGGGGTCAACAGCAGAGCTACCACGGTGGTCTTACCCATGCTTCTACTTCTATGCCAGATTATTTATGCCTTCCCCTATTTATGCCTCTATGAAGAACTGACCAAAAGGAATTTCAGAGAAGCCAGAAAACTTCCAAACACAGCTTGATTCGTCCCCTCCAAGCTCGTGTTAGTATTAGTTTCGTGTGTGTGTGTGTGTGTGTGTGTGTGTGTGTGTGTGTGTGTGTGTGTGTGTGTTGGGGGTTGGGAAAGGGCAACTAAGCTTTGCAGAGGATCAGAGCCCTCCTAGAAATCTCAGAGCAGCTCTCTGGAGATTGGACCAACCAACTTGAAATAAGGTGTTGTACCTCTTTATACTGCTTTCATCCTTGTGTGTTCCTATGGATGAAGCAGAAGAACCCCAGCCAGAGGCTAGCCTCATGCACTTGGACTTTCCAACCTCTGACCTATAAAACTAAAGTAAACTTCTCTCTTTTGTAAAGTACCCAGCTGTGATGGTTTGTATATGCTTAGTCCAAGGAGTAGTACCAAAGTGTGGTCCTGTTGGAGTAGGTGTGTCACTGTGGGTGTGGTCTTTAATACCCTAGTCCTAGCTGCCTGGAAGTGAGTGTTCTGTTAGCAGCTGGCAGATGATGTAGAACCCTCAGCTCCTCCTGCACCATGCCTGCCTGGATGCTGCCATGTTTCCACCTTGATGATAATGGATTGAACCTCTGAACCTGTAAGCCAGCCTCAATTAAATGTTGTCCTTATAGGAGGTGCCTTGGTCATGGTGTCTTACAGCAGTAAAACCCTAAGTAAGACACCAGCCTTAGATATTCTGTCACTACAACAACAAACCCTAATGTGGATACATGCATTACAGAGTGCAGCCCATAGGCCTAAACATCTGCACAAGAACCACAAGGAATGAGTCAGGCAGAAGTGACTACACAATCACCAGAGCAGGAGCGCACTTAACACTTATATTCTGAATATATGTGAATAAAAAGTATAACACATTGAAGGTCTTATAAATTGTTTAAAGTTGAGCACAGAAAACAACTGCTAGTCTTATACATGTTAATAGTAATGATAAAAATAAATGAATAAATAAACAATAGTAAAAGCAGTAACAACCACAGAACTTTGGGGGAGGGTAAAAATAAAAGAGCTTTCACAAAACACCACTAAGTTCTTCATGCAGTGTTAGAGAAAAAAAAAAAGGAATGAAGAAAAGGGGTCCCTAAGAAAGGGTTCTTAAGAAAGCCCCAGAACTATGACAGTGCCACCAACAAAACTACAGGTATCTGCTTGTTCCATGAAGGCAAGGGACAGAAAAGAACAGACAGAAGGCAAGCACATGGGAGGGGCTGCTGGGAGGGGTTTGGGGGCTCCCTTGGCTGACCAGAGGCTGCCAGGGAATGCCTGGTCATGTCATTCTATGCACTCTTCCACCTCCAATGACATTTCCCTGCATGCTGACAACAGGACAGAGAAGCCCTTCAAGCAGAAGAGCAGCCACTGCCACCCACATCTGTCAGTGTTCTTAAATGTCCTCTTGCCAGCCAGAGTTACCAGGGATGAAGTCATTTTGATAGTGCTTTTTTTTTTCAAGATGCTTGCCAAACAACAAACATAAATTTAGTCCTGACAATGTTGTAGACATCTAAGGAACAAAACTGTCTTTATAAATCACTTCCAAAGATTTCTGTCTACATAGAAGAGTTTACTAACAAGGGTATCCCAAATTTGACTTAGAACACAGTTCTCCTCTCCGAGAAGAACTATTCACAACTCTGACTAGCTGTCTGAGGAGCTCCTAGCGACACACCAACCCTGGGCATAAGGGCCACCATCTGATCCCCTCACTGCACCTCTCGTATTCCTGATGCTGTGATTTTATGTGGAAGAGAATAACTAGTGGGTCTGAAAACTAGAGCCTTGCACAGAGTAGGCAGTGTTTTGCCTGTATAAAGGCCTCTATGCTGGCTGTAACAGCCAAGGGTTCACCTGGAGATGACTAGCCATCTGGGCTGCTCTACTAAACAGTAAAGTCACGGTTAGATTTCCCCTGCTGCCTATTTCAGGACTAGCCTCAAGAGTCCCTAGAAAACTTTTTTAATGTTCCTGATTTGTTCAGTATACCCCCCCCCCCAAACTATCTTATGAAAGTAGAAGACCTGTAAGCACATATGAAAAACTGTAGATAATGCTGGTGTGGTGGGTAACAGCACTGGAGAAGCATACAAACTTACTTCCTGAAACTATGTATCACCAGGACCTGCCACAAAACCACAGTAAAATGCCCCAGATTTTCATGTGTGAATGCTGCTACCAAGGACAAGCAGAACTTCCAGAACTGAAAGGAAGAGGGTGTAGAATCATGCACTGGAGACTTTGCTGTGATGATGTTATAAACAAAGGGTTATTGAGAAGGGATTCTAAGAGTACATAATTAAACAGAAACATCCAAACCAGCGTTGTATTATTGACCACTGACTCACCCAATGGCCACAGCCATGGTCACAGGTTGAAAAATCTTCAGACTTGGTAGCACTCAACTTAGTCCTTGCCCATATGTGTTAAAGTTGGTCTAGCCAGGGCCCTGGGGAAACTTCTTCCCCACAATATTGTGGGACCTGCTCCCAACAGCATACATATCAAACTAACTTAGAAAGCAATCTGATTACTCAATGGATAAACTTATTGTTGGAGAATTAAAAATAGCCCAATGATCTGGGGAGGTACCAAATCCGCACTGCCTATGCCATTCCAGTTACATAAGGTCACTATTACATAAGAATACAGAGTTTCGGAATTTCCTTCTTAGCAGCCTCCAAACACTTGGTTATACATTTCACCTACAGCTGGGCCACAGTAGGAACCACTATTACCCAACAGGAACAGCAGAAATATTTAAAAATAGATGCTTCTTGCACAGGGTGAAAGGAAGGAACAAGGGCAAACTGAAAGCTGCATTGCTGGGGTCATGGGTCTCCTCCAGCTCCCTCCCCTCAAGGAAGCGAGAACATTCAACCTGAGCTTTCTAGAAATCAAGTTGACCTCACCTGACTTCAGATGGCCAAGGAGAAATTCAGCATCCTTCAAGGGCTTCCTGGATCCCTGGGGATAGAAACAGTGCAAAAAGCAACTAGAAATCTGGTGTGTGTTGGGCAGTCATGGTGGTAGTTCAGATGTTGGCATCTAGAAGAATCACCTGGGAGCTTGTTGTGAGTCAGTCACCTGACAAATGAGTGACCTTGGGGAAGTTACTTGGACTAATAGTCTATTTCCTAACCTGTGTCTACTGAGGTACTTCCTGCTAGACTCACACTGAAGACAATACATGTCACTTAAAGGACAAGCTTGTTGTGACAAGATAAAAGTTGTCATTATTTATTCTGAGCTGCCAGAACTGAGCCTGGAACAAGTCTTCCTGAAGCCTATGGCACCTGGGGCCTCATATGTGGATACTCACTCTCTCTGGGTTCAACCCAGGCCCATGGCACAGCCCCTGGAAAATCGAGACCAGAATGTTCTGCTACCTCCTGCAGACAGCTTCTGTAGACTACGCTGGGAGCAAAGGCTTTTTAGTGGCCTGGAATGAAACCATATTTGCATCCAAGGTACACTTCTGTGCCTTCTGAATCCACAACCCCACAAGGTGGGTCCCATCTACATTACCGACCATAGTTAACTAAAATGACTCTACCATCCAAGAGCTTCAGGCCAATACCACTCTAGCTTCCACTCCGCTGTCTCTCTCCCAAGTGTAGGCATCATCTGAGAATCCTACTGATGGCTAGATTCTAGTCCCAATGACTTTCTTTACTGCCACCGTACTGATCACTGTGCCACTATCTCATCTAGTTTGCCAATGGTCTCTATTGGGTCTTCATGCCCGATGCCCCTGTCCCAGATAGACTACTACAGCACCAGCCAGAACTTCCAGGAGTCTCTCTCCTGTACACAAAGGCTGACTGCCTAGGATATTGGCAAGTGACTGGTAATAGTGCCATCATATGGCCAGCATTTTTTCTGCTCCACCTCCCTGCCTGCTAGCTGGTACTAGGTTACCTGCCAAAGCCTAGCATCTCCTTGCGTCCCTCAATCACTGACCAGTTCCACACCATCATTTAATGCTACTGAAATCATGTCAGCTTCTCAAGAAAACTCTAACCACCCGAGGAAGACCCTGACCTTCTCTGCTCTTCCCTCTCTCTCTACCTTGACTGTTCTCCTGGCCGTAGCCTACCACCACAGAAACAGGGATCTCTGGATCGCACATGCACATGTCCAGGACATGAGCCTGGCTGCAAAAACTCCTGCCTATAGAAAGGAGTAAGTGAAGGATGAGCTAGAGTATGTCTTTCTGGACACAACCTAGGGTTCACCTTCCTCACTGTCCTCTTACTCCTTGTGGCAATTGGGACCTTTTCTTCCATTCTACACATACTCAAGTATCAGAAAGCAGATCAAAAGACAAGCTGTCTCTAAGAGGCCAAAGGCACAATAACTTATAACATGCTACATAACATACTACATCTTAACAAAGGTCTACTGGAAAACTCATACTTTCAAATTTTAAAAACATCTAAGTGTCATTTTTTAAAGAACTATAAAATAACTCTCCTGTGAAACATAATGCTTATAAAATATTGTTATTAATTTTTATAAATTGAACATCACAAATTACAATTTGTCAAGTGGAGGGGTGGTGACCCAGGGATGAGAGAATGCACACAAGTCAGAGCAGGGAATCTATAGGAAAGAAACGGGAGGCAAACTGGAGATGCGGCCAGACTGACCCAGTGTCTTCATTAGCTTTCCTGTCAGTCAACAGACACAGCCCAGCAAGAAACATGGAGGGATGGGTGTGGCCAGGGATGCTAGAGAAAGGAAGACAGCCCAGGTACTAAGCTTGGTACTCAGGAGGCCTTTGTGAGATAGAGATAGAGCTAGCATCCCATACCTTATACTGTTCATCAACCTGACAGGCTACCTGCTTCTGCTCTCTGTTCTAGTCAAGCACTTAGCCCCTTGTCAAGAGGCCTCATGATCTATGTGCTGGGGTTCTGGTTCCACATGGCAGCATGAGAGTCCCTTAGGAACACAGAAACCTGAGTAGGTCCAACCAGGTGTACAGGGTATGGCCCCAAGGTAATTTTTCCTTAAAGGTAACCAAGTATTAAGAGTAGAAAAGATTACACAACACTAACATGTAGATACTGAAAACTCACTCCCATCCAGGCTAACTGGGGTGGACAAGGGCTGATAAAATTCTCTTGCACATCCTGGCTGACTTGTCTGAGATACTAAAGCCCTAAAACTTACAATAATAATTGATGATAAACACAGACTGAAAGTGCTTTGAGCACTGAGCACAAGTGATGTCACAGTGCATGAATCTGCCTTTGCATACTAGTCCTGTCATAAATGACAATTGAAACAAAACTCTCAAATATCCATGGAAAACGAAGCCTAGTTCTCCGTCCTTTGTATGACACACGCCTGAAGGTTATTCCTGAGGCCACTACACATAAAAAGAAAATTCTTTTTAAAATTAAGAAATGAGGAGAGTAGCATACAGCAGTTATGGACAGCCTAGTAGTCAATAAAATGTTTACTGTGCAGGCGTAAGGATCTGAGATGAATCTCCATAAACCCTGTTAAAAAGCTGGGCAGGGTGGTGAGTACATATGATTGTTGTGAGGGAGAGGACAGAAGGGGACCATGGGGCAGTCTAGCTAGTCTAGTCCCAGACTCTAGGTTCCATATCAGAAAACATGGGCAGGTGCAAAAAGAAAAACACAAAAGGCTGACCTTTCATCCTTACATTCACACACCGAACACACACACAAGTATCTGTACATACCAGCACTCACATAGTCCCATCAAACACACGTGTGTGCACACGCACACACCCCCCCCCCCAATTATCAGTCTCAGGATACTGAGATCCGTGGAACTGGGATCACTTGGGAGCAAACATACACAGTGAGAATACTTTGCTTTGGATAGCCACTGTGTGCTCAGCTCTAAAACCAAGAGTCACACACCTTTCCCTGCCTCATGTGACATCCTGTGATAGACAAGGAACATTTCTGCAGCACAGAACTAAAGAGATGGGCCACTGTGAGAAGTGTAAACAATCCACTCAAAAGGGAAGGTTGCTTTCTTCCTCCCTGGTCAGTGGGGTGGCAAAGGATGCCAAGTGGGAAACAGTGGACAGAGTAGAAAGGGCAGGTCTAGCTAGACTGGGGGTGGGAGTCAGAAGCTCAGGCAAGAGGGTGCATTCAAAGCCAGCAGCATTTCTGGTAAACGATGGTAGTGAACACAAGCAGAGGGGTAGGTGGATTGTCTAAAGAGACACACGATCCACACAAGCAAAGTACAACAAGACAATATTGGACAAGCACATGTTGTGAAAGTTAGATAGAACATCAGACGTACAGGAACAGTGTCTCTTCAGATAGCCATGGGAAACATGGTGTGGTTTCAACTGCAAAGTGTTCTGAGGCACAGAAATGGAAGCACCAGGACTTGGGGCAAGGCAGAAGTACTAATAGTTATCTGCTCAGAGAGTGCAGCCTACCTGGCTACCCTTACTCATGCCACCAGCAAAAGCCAGAGATCCCTTCCTACAGAGGAAGAAGCACAGAACGGGAGCAAGGCTCAGTGGAGGCTGCAGGCTACCTGTGAGATGTTTGGTCATTTGCCCCATGGTTCCCAGCAGACATCCAGAATGGGTTACATAAGATTGGGAAGAGTCTCAGAAACTAACAGTGGCCAACGCCTTGAAGGGCCTAGCCAGCTCTTAGGTATCCATCTCTCCTATAATGGACAGACAGTTGGCTCACTAGGTAGACTAGGACTGTCATCACTTAAGGCAGAGCCCAAACAGACAATGCCCTGTGGAGAGGGGGGAGCGCAGCACCATGTCCCCAGAGAATGGGAGAGGACAGACAGAGAACAAGGACAGCAGGTAGCACACAGCCAGAAAAGGCCCTAAGAGTAACTCTTCACTCAGTCCCATCAGCAACAACACAACAGAGTGGACTATGAGGTCAGTCACTCAGAAAGCAGCCTGCCTTACATCTCAGCCAGTTGCTCACTCCATTAGATGAGCACAGGGCTGTGGTGAGGGCTGGCAGGCAGGAGAGATGCTGCCAAGTGATCTACACCATACTGGGTAACCCACGCCTCAAATCTGCAGGGCTACTCAAGACACCCTCACCCTTGTTGATTCCATCTACCAAGAACCTCTCATGACTCTCATCCTAGCCTGCCCACTGGTCTTCCTATATCAGCTGCTTGGCTCAGCTGCAAGAGATATCCCTGCTAGAGATACCTTCACAAAGCTGTGCTGGGCTGGAGAACCCCAGAGGCAAGGATCAGGCCAACCAGAGGAAGAAGCCATGATGCAACAGGGACAGGAGATAGTGTCCTGGGTGGGCTCAGGACAGGTCCTTAAGCTCTGCTTCCGTCCATACTGAGCCCAAAGCAAAATGAAAGAGGGAAGTAAGTGGGACCTGAACACACAAATCCCTAGAGACGGCCAGGTAGTGGAAAGCAAAACCAAGAGCAAAGCAGACTACTCTGAGCTGAGGGGGGTTGGGGGGGGGGGGGCTTGGCAGACTGCCTTTGGGGAATTCTTTGAAAGAATGTTTTACACTCCCAAGAAAAACTCCAATTTGAGCACTCCATCAAGGCAACGGGTGGTAGCAAATAAATAGCCCTAGTAATTCTTGCTACAAAATAGCAAGGCTTGATTATCATCAACAGAATTTTCATGGGGTCATGAATGCAGGACAAGGACTGGTATAGAAATGAGAGAGTACGGGCAATAAGAAGGCCTGGGCGCCTTTGGATGCCTCCTTAGATGAGACACACAGCATGTCCGAAAACAGGTAAGGTTAACTCAATGGCCAGGAATACAACACAACTAGTAACTGCAAAAACCAGTTAAAATGTCTCTGTTCTATAGTATAAAAATGCAACATTAAAGATATCTCACATCAATTTTCAGGGTTTTGTAGCTCAATCTTATTATTTCTGTGAGGTGTCTGATTCTTGATTAACATTTCTGAAAACAAGTGAAAGCATGCCCTCTGTGCTGACGGCTTCTCAGACACACATCAACACGTAGGCTCTATAGGATGTTCCACATACCTGTGGATACGTGCCCCTCTCTACCCACTCATAGTGCTTCAATGAGCTTAAAACTATGCTGCAAACAGTCTGACCTTCAATACTGTAAAGATGTGTTAAGCACGCTAGGAAATGAAGGAAGCTTGGCTACAGAGGTAAGAGGTGTGCTAATCCTTGTTGACACACCATCCCGAAGCAGACAAAGAAACCAAGGGGAGTGGGCACAGCAAACACTGGTTCTTGAGCTGGCACATCACAGAAACACCCCACGCCATGCCATCTTCAGTACCAGTCAGTGTGACAGTAAGGGAGGACATTTATCACAGAACCACTAAAAGCGGACACTGATATATTGGAGTTTAGTGAGAACTCTGCAGGGAATCATTATCACCTGTGTCTGAGAAACAAGAAAACAAAACCAGGTACTCAGAAACAGAATTCACACAGTGACAGACATCAGGAGACTGGAGGCAGGTCAGGCCAGGCGACAGCACTGCAAGCCACAGCCTATCCTCACACCACGCTCTCAAAGAGTAGGGTGCGCTTTTCATTGCAGAAAAATGGCTGCAGAGCCTTTTCTTAGAAACTATGTTTATTTTTTCAGTCTATTGAGGCATTTAAGAGACACTTACCTCATTCCATACTAGGCAAGACTAGAAAACTACCTCAGAACTATGGCAGTGTTAGACAAAATGACTTGTAGCAAACAATACTTGAGGGAAAGTGAAAATCAAAACTTCTCAAAACACTCAGACTCTAAAAGCTGGACGGGTTCATGAAATAGTTAGTCCCCAGTTCCTACCTCTGTTCAGTGTCCTAGTGTAAAGCCAAGGAAGGAAAGGAGGTGGTAGGTGGGAAAGGGGAGGTAGAGTCCAGACACCAAAGACACCTGAAATGCCATTTGAGTGTTTATCAAGTCCAAAGCATTCAGATATCACACTGACTTCCACTTCTAAAGGGACCTGCACCTCCTGTCATACTCCCCAGTAAAGCAGGACTTCACAGCACAAATGTGTTGACTTACCCGTGCTGGGCATGTGGTTCACACGGGCAGGATTCAACAGCTCCACAGGCTGGTCTCGGCCAGAAAGTCCATCTGAGGAACAGAGGAGACACTGGCTTCAGAAATGGTGAGTTGAAAAGGTTTTTGCAGGCGACGATCCCCTCCTTTTAGAGGACAGTTTCAATTCCAGCACAGATTGTTTTTGCTTGTCAGAAAAAAATGAAAAGCTCTTTGTAGAATAATCAAAACAGCCTCCAGCTGAGATATGGTAAACTAGGATTCCTGCCTGAGGGCATCTGGTGGAGCAAGCATGGCTCACTTATACTAGGCCCACACTGGGCTTATCAGAAGTGGGCTTTTCTGCAGAGACCACAGCATTAAGATAAATAGTTGCCACTCTTCCAAGATAACAATGAAGGGTCTGGACTTTGATACAGACAAAGCAACTGTGCATGGCCACCAGAAGGAAGTGGGTACCATCTTACTCAAGATGCCTTGCCAGTGGACTTACAGATTACACAATCATTTCTTTGAAATACATTTTTAGATCATATTCAGGAAGCAATCGAGTGTTCTGACTTGAGGCAAGAATGAGACTAGAACTCACTGACCACCAGTGCCTGGTACCTGTTTTCCCCAAACACAAAGAAAAGAAAACCTACAAACTCCACAGAACCAGACCTTTCCTTTAAAATCAGCATGTGACAAGTGGTGTTAAATGTTCTGCAGTGACATGCATTCCATTGCAGAACAGCATCAGCAGTCACCCACAAGTCATTTAAAGAAGAGCACAGCAACTTCACAGGGCAGTCTAGTTGCTCCCATGGACAGAATTTCAAAGCAGAACACAAAGAGGTAACATCACTTCAGGCCAAACAGGGGAGCCAATCTGTGTGTTCTCTGAGGAATTTCAACTCTGAAGACAGAAACCTCAAACCAGGAGATCCCAAATATGCCCTTCCAAAGAAGCAGCATGCAGGAAGCTATCAGAATCACACAGGAGACTGCTCCTCAGTCTCAATCAGAACCAAACAAGGGTGTCAGACAGCTCTCTTCTTTCCCGTAACAAACCTCATCCTAGTTCTGACAGTCTTAGCATTTTATAGTGGTCAAAAGAAGCACACGGAGTGTCTGGGATACTGTGGCCCATGCTCCAGGGTTCAGAAGGAAGACTGAGAGGTCACTGCAATACCTTATATATCCCAAACAATCACCCTACCACTAAGAGACTGAAGGCTTTCTTTGGAGCACCATCACCTGAGACACCCAACCATAGGTTGTAAAGCAAACAACAGTCTCCTTAAACTTTATGACTGCTCAAAAAGAAACCTCAAGGGGCAGAAAACACTTCCTAAGCCTTTCCTTCCTGCAAAGAAATAAGTGTTCATTGTAGAAAGCAGTGAAATGCTCTAAAAGGTAGGCTGTGTAATCATGTGTGTATGTAGGTGTATACACACACACACACACACACACACACATACATACATACATACACACGCATGTATACTCGCACACATGCATGCATGGGAAGTTACAGTCTGCTTTGCTTGGAAGATCCCTCATGGTTCTTCCTGCTCCTGCCACCAGTGCATCAACAAGAAGGCCTCCACCAGTCACCTTACCCTTCCATCTGGGAAAAGCTCAGGTTTACTAGCTGACCAGTACTCCAACCCTGGCACAGTATGCCAGCAAGCATGGAGACCATTTCTGGAGTATAAGCCTCAATTGGTTAGTATCTGCCCTGAGCTCTGAAGGCCCAATGACTCTGAATGACACACAATAGTATCTATTGTACTCCCAAAAGAGATCTACCACATTTCCAAGTGGCTGATATACAGTGTAAGTTAGAGGCTGAGTCTATATTTTCATCATGTAGTATGACTAAGTCTTGGCCCATATGCAGGATCTCTTGGCTTTTTACTGGTGTGTGTCCCTTAGCCTTCAGGGTGTGTTCACTGAGCATACAAATTAGCTGTCTAACCTCAAACAACAATATAAGGGTGAGGTAACATGGATTCCACATGTAAGTCATACTTTAAGCTTTCCTTAGAACAGCATATGCTGTGCCCTGATACCACTAACTTCTCCACCAGCTGGGTGATGTCCTCTGATTCAGCTCTGACACTCTGCCTACTGTTCACATTGACACTACTGTAGATAATGGGGAGACTTCAAGTCTAAAATATTAAATAGCTTGTTCTAGAAAACAAACAACAACAATCCCTTACATCTTAAATTACATGTCATTCTGAATATAACAACAAACCCTTACATCTTAAATCACATTCTGAATACCAGATGAAAACTTGAGTTCTCCTACCCAATCCTGCCCAAGATGTGAGCCAAGCTTTGTCTAGCACTCTGGGGATGTGCCACCTACTTGTTACTCAGCAGCTGTTTCTATTACCAGACCAACTGCCATGGTACTGCCAATCTTGCATCCAAGTAACTCTTGTTTTACTTAATAACAGCTGACCACAAAGCACAAGACAGTCATGTGAGCAATTCCAGCACACCAAGGAGAAGCTAAAACGGCCTCTCGGTGCATCCTACCATCATCACAAGAGAGTAAGTGTCACACAACAGAGCTTTGAGAGACCACACACAGAGACCTTACACGAGCACTTTGTTGTGTTTGCTCTACTGTACATATTATTAGCTGTTATTCTCTTGATGAACCTGACTTGTCAGTTAAACTTTATTACTAGTGCATGTGCATAGGAAAAACAGCACACAGAGGAGTCAGCACCTTCTGTGGTTTCAGCTTTCACTGAACATCTTCAAACACAACCCTCTTTGCACTGAAGTGTTTTTTGTTTTCTTGAGGATAAAAATGAGCACTCATATGAAGAGAGGTACATGATGCCCAAAGTCCCCAGGTATAGAAGTCCCATCCCTATAGAATTGGGCTGATCATGAGATTAGTCTTAACTGTCATCTTGACAATCTATAATCACATGGATAGAGAGTCTTAATGAGGAATTATCTAGATCTGGTTGACCTGTGGAAATGTCCATGAGAAAATGTTTTGACTGTTAATTGATGGAGGAATACCCACCCTAACTGTTTAAAAGTGAAGAAAGCGGCAAGCAAAGATGCATTCATTTCTCTCAGTTAGTAGCTGTTGAGTTCCCCACCTTGACTTTTCCTCAGTGATGGAAGCATATGCCAAATAAACCCTTTCTCCCAAGACTTGCTCTTAGTCCAGTTTATCACAGCAACAGAAATGAAATCGGAACAGTGATCATTCATCCTCTTACTGGCAACAAGCTCAACATCACCAGTCAAGAGATTTTATGTGCCAATCTCTAGCCCTCTTGCCTCTTCCTTTACACACTAGAACAATGAGTAAGGCTAGCAGCCCCAACCCTAGAATCTCAAAGACATCCTACTACTCAGGAAATCACAGGGGCTTCAAGGGCCCAGTTCCAGGATTTCCACCAAAGGCCATATCTTGTTCTTCTTTTACTGGGAAGACTATTGCACTCTAAAAACGATATGTAAATTCCTAGCCCTGTGTCTTCCCATCTCTGATGACCAACCTCAAAATACCTGGACTCCAATCACTGATTCAGCACTACTGTGATATGGCATGTCTGCCTCCCAGGTAAGAAGTAACTCTGAGAAGAGGATCATCTGCAATGCACATCACCCCTAGCGGATTGAATCTCCCTGGATCACTTGCAGAGTTCAGCTCCAGTGGACTGGCTCTCCTCCTTTGGGCTCCTTCATGAACTCACAGCAAGCCAATACTGCATCCCATGTGCGGCACACGGAACAATGCTTTGTTTCTTGGTTTTGTTTTACTTTCTCATGAGAACAGCTCAGAGGTCTGACCAGCAGTCAGCGGAATGCTGTGTTGCAGCTGGCATCCCAATGCTCAGCCAGCTAGCTGTGCTCAGTAGCACACCTTCCTACCCACTGTAGCTCAGCACATATCCGGCAAAGCAGGACCCAACATTCCTCTCTAGAATCAGCCAGAGCAATGATGGCCCCTGCACTATCACATTAACAAGAATCTGTATCTGAACACCCCCAACCCCCACCTATCCACCCCCAGTACACATAGAGCCCGGCTGCACCTGTGACCCTATTAGGTCTCCCAGAGTTGCTTTAAAGCATTTAGTGTCAAAACTCTTGAGCTACTTACTTGGTTTTCTTCATAGGTGTCTGATATTTTCATTACAACATTTAAAATATTATTAAAACATAAAAACATTTGTTTAAGCACTCTAAATATCTACTTTACTTGGCTGATGCACATTGGCAATGGGCATCCTTGGCTCTCACTAAAATCTTACCCTTCTACTTATCTAGTTTCTTTCATGCTCTCCACATGGGAAGTGACAGTCTGGCGCTCCCTTCCCCAGCTCTGTGCTGCTTTCTCTTACAGAAAAGGATAGTGATCAAAAACTCCTGCCTTGTCACTAGTCTTCAGGCAATGTTGTTTTGGCAAGAATTGTGACACCTGTTGTAGGTTTCTGACTGTAACTTTTACCATGCTAGTATTGGAACCTGCCTGGTGTTTCTGGTTTGCCAAGACAGATCTCTAATTAGGTATGGATGCTTAATGTATTTAACTTTTCTGTATCAATCAAGAGGCAGAGAAACTTGTCCTTCAATCTGAAATTCGGTGAAATTCTTTTTCTCAACTGCAGCCAATGTTGCTTCCCACAAGAAAAAGACCTGGTCAAGTTGGGCAAGTTTTGAAAAAGAGAAAAACAGCCAAAGACTAGAGACTAAGAAGTTCGTGAGACCTGAAACCCTCTCCATTTGGTTTAGGGTCACACTTCTGCCCACCACCAGTAAAAGAAAAGGAATGACTTAATACATCAAAGCACTTGGTAGGGGACTGAAACGGGGAGAGCCAGGATGGCTATGATAATGAATGGTATGTTTCTTTTCTACTGGAGATTTTTCAAATATATGGCCAATGGAGAACCTGGTGGGTAAGGGGTAGCCAGAATAATTCACAGCCTTCTTGGCCACTGAGCATCTTAACAATCTTTGTGGCCAAATTCTCTCTAAACTGCCCTCCTTCCTTTTAGCACATACTTTAAGACAGTTGGTGTGGGCAGTTGCTCACGAAAGAAACACAGATTGTATCTCCTTGGGTTACTCATAGGCTTCCCTTGGTTCTAATGGCCCTGTCAGGACCTGTCAGGTCACGCTTTGTCCTCACTCTCATGAATACACTTCAGAAGAAGACAGTGAGAACTAGACAGTGAATGGCTGGCTATTCCGATCACATCATATCAAGGGGACTTCTACAGCACGAACATGGTATGTCCACCCAAAATACAGGCTGAAACCTGACTTCCAAGGTAACAGTGCCAAGTGGTAGAAGTCACTGCTCTAGGAAAACTGGCTTCTTTCCCATAGGGCTAAATTAATCAGAGCACACATGGTTGCTATAAAGACAGCCCAGCTCTCCTGTCATGCTTACACATCTAACTTCCACCATGTTCTATGAAACACTGTACCTTTACCAGGAAATAGCCAGATGCCAGTAACATGTTTCTGAGCTGTCCCATTGCCCAATATATAAATAAGCCAAGTTTGGAGTATTCTGTTACAAAACAGAAAATCACGCTAATAGACATAAAGTGCCAACTTCCTATGTGAGTGATGACCACCCATGTGACTGAAGTACATTTCACTGTTGTTAAAATACATCTTTGAGTCCCTATCCACTCTGTTACCTCTAGGAAATGTCACTATGTACAGGTCATACATGAAAAGCTACATGCAATTTTCTTCCCCTGCCTGCATCTCAGATGATCTGCGTTAACAAGGAGCACCTGATGGGCAAAGGGTGGTAGGTACTGGGCCTAAGTCAGGCACACAGGTACAGGTGCAAGGCCAGGTCAGATGTTGCCTACATGGCTTCAAGGGCTCAGGTGGAGATGCAGGACCTGGAAAGGTATCTGTTTATGGCTGCAGGTTGGGCTCTGCTATGTACACACAATCTTGGGCTCACTGATCTGTATGTCTCATCTCTAAAGCAGGGAAACTACAGATCCCTGTTAGAGACACTCCCTTTTCTGCCCTCCGTGTTGCCCTGCCCCAGTCCCTAGAGAGCTCAGCTCTTGCTACACACACAGGAAATGATCCCACCCCTCTAAGATCTAACCTTGTTCCTGTTATCTGTTCCTGCCACAGGGATCTTTGTAAAGGAGTGAAAGAAGACTGCTACCCAGCCACAGCCCAGCTTTCTGCACAAGGGACAGCAGGAGGTACCCAATGTCACTTTACATCTGAAACCATGTGGCTCTGAGACAAACTGCAACACACTCTGAGGTGTGAGGCTGCAGGATACAGAACTGCTGATGTTGAACTAAAATCTGACTTAATAAGAAAGTGAGAGACTCCTGAGTTAAAGATATTTGTGTTGTGTGTGTCTTTTTAAACTCGGTGACAGAACATTTTAAAACAACAACAAACCAGCATGATGGTAAATACACTGCCCCTAAGCCTGACAATCTGAGTTCAATATGTTGGACCCACATGGTGGAAGGAGTTCCACAAAGTGTCCTCTGACCTGCACACATGTTGTGGCACACGCACGCATGCACACACACACACACACACACACACACACACACACACACACACCCCTGCACACTCACATATGTATGCATGCATGTAAAGTAAATATTTTAAAATGTAATAAAAATTAATTTAAAAACTCAGGTTAGCTCTTACAGCCGAGGACAAGAAAATAACCATGAAAGGTGATCTGGTGTATGTGCCTGGGTAGCAGTGAAAGGACTCCCCTTTCCTAAGAGTCGTCGCCCGTGAGAACTGAGAACAGAGGCCTCGCCACTACTCACTGCCTCCTCGCCGAGCAGCTCAGTGTGCAGTCACGGACGGCTTGATTCCCCGTGTGTATTTAGTGTGGCTTTACTGGGTTTGTTTAGATTCAGTGGCCAGCATACCATCCCTTTGGTCCATCATAAGGTCCCTTGGTCCTGACCCATGTGACCACTGGTTGGATCCTCCTAGCACCAAAACATGCCATTCAGCTAACGTACGCAAGTCTGCCATGAATGGCTCAGTGACAGAAACGATCAGCTACCAGTCCCCCCTCCCCAACCCACACACAGACCTACTAGGCTGAGTGCTCCCAGCCCCCCACGTCCCTTTACTCCACAGCCCCTTCCAGGCAAGGCAGTGTTGTGCACCCAGCTAACACTAGGCTCAGCTTTCAATAAACCCAGCTCCTCCCTGTGTGAATTTCACTAATAGCCTTGAGTGCCCCAATCCATTAAGTTCTGCTTTTTCTTGCCACACAGGTTATTGAGAAATACCAAAGTTCTATAATAAAGCTCGCATCTGCCCATTAATAGGAATTAAACTTTAATGAGTAAGTGTCGTGAATTCCTCAGGCATGCCCAACATAGTTTATGTGTATTTATTAGAGAAAATGAAAATGGAAGAAAGACTCTCTTTCTCTAAGCGCTATTTTTCCTTTGGGGTAATCAGGCAGACATTTAAAATGTCAAGGATAACCTATGAGGTGTTCCCGCTGATTTTCCCCTAAGAATCACAACTAGCTCCAAACCATGGTAGGAAGAGAAGGGATGGGAAGGGGGGCGGTGAGGAGAGGAACCAGTCAGGAATAATTTTTTCCATCCTGTTTTGAAAAAGTGACTAAGGAGGGCTTTTTTGTTTCTTTTTAAAACAGCTATTACATGGAACACCAGTGACAACAGATTTTGTCTGTTGAACATTCAGCTCAAGGACAGATCTCCTGGCCTATGAGCAGCTCTCATCTATGAGACACCATAACTACAGTGGCAGCTGGCCACTGGGATCTTGGAGCTGAGAGGGAGTTGGGCTCAATCTCACTGAACACAGAGAGGGTCAGGCTGCACAGCCCCAGTGGACCACCAACCTTCAGGATCTGAAGGCAGCGCCTGAGTCTGGATTGCTTTCACACTGAAGGCTCTAGAACTGTGTGTTACGTGCACATGGAAGTGTGATGGTAATCTGGGCTTTGCCTGAAATACTCAGACAGAAATTAAGACAGAGAGCATGAAGAAGACATGGCAGAGAATTCCAGGGCCTTAAAGACGAGGAAAGAGGGATTACTATATAAAAATCACCCTTTCTTTGACATGTGCTGAATTTTTTTCTTGAGCAGCCAAGAATAAAGATAGGTCCTCCCTTCTTTGAACCAATACAATCTGACTAGCTTATCTTCTCTCAAACGTTCCCAAGTTCTTTGGTGTGTCCCTAACTCCTTGCTGACCAATGAATATGCTCCTGACTCCTGTCAATTTATAAACGAGTGTCGAACTTCCACAGAAGCCACGGCCACCAGCACATGTGGTACCTGCCAATGTTCTCACAGAACTGCCCTCCTGCTGGACTTCCTCCTCTGCCGAGCTCATGAAGTGATATGAAGTGATATGAAGATATCATGAAGGCTGATATGAAGTGGCAGGCAGACTACCCCTTAACCCAGCTAGCTATTCATGGCTCTTTAAAGTTCTGCCTTAACACAGGCAGGACATTTGGCTTCTGTCAAATTACCAGGAAGGCTCAGTGTTTAGGACCATGCTCTTTACAGCATGGTCAGTCATATAAACTGGGACAAAGCACAAAAACACCATCTCTGCCCAGACACTCTGACATCACACAGAAGCCTAAACCTGCATGCAAAGGGAAGGATCATCATGCCTGAGATCATCCACAAAGAACCCAAAACTGGCTACCACTTAGGAAATCTTCTCTAGGAAGATATAAATATAGAAAATGGCAGTATACACACAGCCAAGAAGCTCTAGAAACAAAAAAAGCACAGCATGTCCAAGGAGAAACGTGTAGAACACTGCACACCTACAGGCAGGCACTGTCCAAGGGGAGAACAGGCCTAGCTGAGTCGTAGGGTTCCTGGCACAAAGCACATGGCCAGGTGTGCCAAAAACTCGACAAGCACTCAGTGAACCAGCAGGTGGGTGGCAGCAAGGATGCAAAGGAGGATGCAGAGAAAACATCTTTGTCTGAATGGCCACCACAGCCATGTCCTAGCATCTCTTGGCCAGGAGCAAGTGTCTTGTAGAAGGCGCTATACATTGGCACTCAGGGACAGGTCTCCCCCAGAGAACATGATCTATCAGACACTTATGGGCTCACAGATTAGAGGACAATGACTTAGCCAGCTCTGCAAACAGAACTCATCTCTGTGCTCAAGAACATGCCCATCTACCTGGGGGTGGGTAGAATAACTGGGTGCATGATTTCAGGCCAGTTTTCCTCAAAGTGAGGAGGAGGAAATAACCGTGGAAACAGACGTTTCCCAGAGCCTGTGTAACACGGATGGGTGACGACCACAAAGGATAGTGCAGCAGTATCCCGTATCCACGGGCTCTGCGGCAGCTCTCAATGTAGGCACCTTCAGTCAGGCAGGGACATGGGATAGGGACAGAGTTGTCTCAAACAAAGATGCAGCCCCAGCTCTGATGCCCACTGGGGATGAACTAACCTTGCCTATTCCAGACATCAGCTGTCTGTTTTTAGGAGCAGCAGTTGTGGTAGACATCTCCTATTTTCTGAAATAGCACTTCAAAGGAGAGCTTGAGGAAGGAGGAAAGGGCATGACCTGGGGCCATGTGGCCTGGGAGGCTTGGGGTGAGACATGCCCAGCTACATCAGACTTGCAGAACCAATCTCCAGCTGGACTTCCTTGTCTGTTGATCTGGCCAAGACTGGCTGATATGAGGAGTTAGGTTAACTAATATACAGGGAAGACCATGATCTGAGTTTAGCCAGAGTATAGGCTAGCCCCTCCCCTGCACAAATGCCAAAGCATCTGACTCCCTGAGAACGGCGAGTCAGGAACCAAACCTATTTTATGGATGAACCTGCCTCCAAACACTGTTGAACATCACAAATCAGCTAAAGGTGTCTGTGGTTAAGTGACAGGAACCTGAAAAACAGGTAGATGTTAACAAGCAGCTCAAAGAAATGAGTCATTAATCCACAACAATAAACCCTACCCAGTCACCAGAGAGAGTCAGAGGTGCTCACCCTGTGGCTGAACAATGCTGAGCTTTTTACCCACTCTCCAAGAGCTCTGCCTGCCCTGCAGTGCTCTTGGCATCCTGCTGATATGCCTTTGAGAAAGACTGGTTTGCTTGGATGCCAGGAGAGAGAAGAATAGCACAGAAGGTGTGGCAGCAAGTGCTGAAGGGGTGGACCGACCAATGTGAGGTCCAAGAGCACTGTCCCCTCCGCGAGAAGGGCAATGTGGGTTCAAAGACTTTCCTGGAATTTTGTAGGATTAATATTTGCTTCAATTCATTAAAAAGACTTTTTCCCCCTAGACTGGGTCTCACAGACTCTTTCTACTACTGAGCCTATGTCCTGAATTAGGAGCTTCGCAAGTCAGCCTCCAGCTCTTACTAGTTAGGTATTGTCTAAGTGCTTCCTTCACCTGAGCTTAGTCCTCAGAGTGGGAAAAGAAAGGGAAATGGAAGTTGCTGTCGTTGTCCCAAGTTTGTGCTGACCAAGTAGCAGAGCAACTTCCCATGCAGCATTTAGCTCACTGGTCTGCACACAGGGCACTGAGAACAGGGTGCATGGCATCACTTGGTCAGGAATGCACTCAGTGTTCTGACTGGCTGCTGAGCAGCTGCCAGGGTTTGAAGATACAACCTGGCGAATACCAAGTCCTGGAACCCCAAACTCCCAAAAGCCAAAAGGTCTAGTAAATGTGGTACTGGAGACAAGATCATTACTGCTTTAGACTAAAGCACAAGAGAGACGTACGTGAGTTGATGGCCTCTAAGCAGGCATCTGAAGGACATGCAAGAAAGTGCCGTGTAAAGCACACCTTGGGCATGTAGAAAGGAAGAAAGCTCTCCAGGAGCAGGAAAGCACAGGCCAAGAACAGGGCACAACACTGTATGTCTGGAAGAGCACAGTGGAACAGGAACATGGCTGTGGGTCCCAGAGCCATGATGAGGATCATGGGGCTCAGGAAGAGTTAAAGGCTCATTTCAGATGCCTTGAAGGAAATAAACTAGGACCACAGGACTAACTAGTAAAGTGGGTATGGGAAAGAGGTTGGGGAATTCTTCCAGAAGCCCAGGGCTGGTAGCAGCACAAGGAGCTGGAGGGGTATTCTTTGAAAGCAGTCTATTAGGACTATCTAGTAGCCTGTATGCAGTTTGGCCAGGTCATGCCACTTCCAGAGGTGTGGAGGCAGAGGCCTGGCAAGGGCACAAGGCTAAGGAAAAAGTCTGCTGATGTGGAAACCCATTCAGCACTTTGAGGAAGCAACACTTTGCATCTTTCTTGGGTCATTATGAATTTCTCATAAAATAGTGCTTGGAATTTGTTCAAGGGTCCAAATCTCACAATATCTGAGAGCCCACAGTACGCTTTGGTTTCATTTGCTCTGCTGACCATGGGTCAGTTCCAGGTCCTCTTGCCGACATCCTTCAACAGCAAAAGTTCCAACTGCCCTAAACATGTCCAAATACCTCCCCAGACTGGGCTAAGCTCTAGCCTTCTAAAATAGTATTCTTCATTACTATTACTTTTTATTTTGAGTTATAAGTGAACAGGCAATGGCATGCTGCAATATAGATGCTACATATTTCATGTAGGCCTGTGCAGGAATCAAACTGTAATAAAACCCACGATGGAACCCGTTGCTTTACTTTGGTTTTCTCCGTTGCCTCACTATAACCTGCATTCTCTGACTGAGACATGACCAAAAATACAGTGCCACTGTCTCTGTGTTACTTTTGTCTGGAAGGTGAGACCTTGACCTGCACTATCTTTCTGGGACCACTGTCTCCATAATGGCTGTCAGCAAATCAGGCTATAGAATAGAAAACAACAACAACAAAACCAGCTGTTTTCTGCTCCCATGAGGTATCAGATATATCCTCTAACTAGATGAAATGCCTGGTTAGATTTCAGAGCTCTAACCATCATTATCAGCATGAGACCAAGGCAGAGCCTACCTTCAAGGAACGGGGCCTGGAAGAAACCATCCAAGTGGAATCTGTCCCATCTCTCCCTAGCACTCAGATCTCCATGAAAGAAAGCTAACCCAAGATCTCAGGCCACCCTGCTAAAAACAGAGGGAGCAACAATGAAAGACAGACTATGTAAATGTGACTGAAGATTCCTAAGAGTCCAAAGGCACTGCCTTCCCCCTGCTGGCTCAGGAGAGTGCAGTCCCCATGTTCCTACCTACAGCTCTGCACTGGGGGCCATCACTGGCTAAGACTCAGCATCTCACTTTGGTACAGCAATCAGGTGTGCTGGCCCAAAGTATTGCTTCATTACAGTCCATAGGATTATTGTATAAACTATGTGGGTTGTGAACAGTGCTACCAACACTCAGCTCTCCTCCCCATTAGTAAGCTACTAGCAAGGAGCTTTCTTCTTGGAAGCCAGCAGGATCTGCCCATCTTGTCTGCTGTGACAGGAAAGATGACTTCTAGTAGGCTCAAACTATCTTTACACTACAGCAGATGCTGGGATAAAGAACCACAGTAAGGACTGGAAATCCAATCTAGCAAATTATTCTAGGAGACATGTTGAGATCAAATGGAGGTCCTGGAAACAGGACTCTTGCCCCAGATCCGTTTGGGTCCTACTGGGAAGCTCAGGTTTCATATGGATTTTATCAAATGGGTAGTTAATAAGCCTGGTCCTCAGCACGGTTAGCCTCTCTAGACCTCAGGTATCTCTGTCGAGCCTTCCTGTGGGGGAAGGGCTGATGCAGAATAGAAAGAAGGGTTTTTCTTGAGTTCTAATTTAGTCAACTTTTTTAAATGACACAAAGCTTTCCTTAATTTTTGTGTAAATGCAGAGCACACTGATATAATTATAACTTTAAATTATTTTTCAAAACATAATTATATTTTAAAATGTAGTGGTTTGAATATGCCCAGGGAGTAGCACTATTAGGAGGTATGGTCTTGTTAGAGGAAGTGTTTCACTGTGGAGGTGGGCAATGAGACCCTCCTCATAACCACATGGGAGCCAATCCGCTCCTAGTGGCCTTCAGATGAAGATGTAGATAGAACTCTCAGCTCCTCCTGCACCATGCCTGCCTGGATTCTGTCATGCTCTCACCTTGATGATAATGGCCTGAACCTCTGAACCTGTAAGCCAGCCCCAATTAAATGTTGGCCTTGTAAGAGTTGCCTTGATCATGGTGTCTGCTCACAGCAGTAAAACCCTAACTAAGACAAAAAAGAAGGACATGTACACATCATACCATGCAAATGTGACCATGACTGCCGCCATGTCAAGCAATGTGCAGGAGGTTTCCATCCTACCAAACTATTTAAGACCATGACCACACAGTGCCTTGCCTTACCTTGCTTCTATCTCCACACACTTCTATTTGCCTTCTGGACTCTTAACACCCCCCTAAGTACCAGACTGTTTAAATCAAGAATCCCATAGCATATGACTCACCCCAACAGTTTGTCCGAGTCTGTAAGCTGTGGCCACAACACATTTCAATTGCATATAGTATGGATGGACTCTTACAACTTCTCCACACTGGGTCTACGGTATAACTTTATTCCTTTTTAGACAGCCAAGATCTCGCTTCTAAAAATACAGTGACTTCATTGTATTGTGTTCTATTTTAATCTTCTAAAGATAGAGCTATCACCAGGAGAAGCAATTTGCTGTTGGCTGTGAGCTACACTACTGTCACTGTCAGGATGTGTCTTTCAGCCTTTAGGTTCCACATGACAACTACAAAGGGTTGTCCTAAGGTTTAAGCAGTCTAATATAGGACCCTGGCCACCTGGCATCCAAACTGGGACTCAACAACTACAGTGTATTTCAAAGATAAGAATACTTACTTACCTGGTAGGCCAAGGCCACATGCCTATCTAGTGGGCCATGCAAGTGTCTTTTAGAAGCCAAAAAAAAGGGTCCAGGCAAGGACAAAACTGTCACTGGCTGCCCTAGAGAACTCTTTCCAGGGAACCAGCCAGGGAAGCAGAAGGGGAAACTGAGAAGGAATAAACAAAATCTCTGTATAAGGTTGGGATCCCCAAGCCAAGGTTCACATTGGGAGTGGGCCCTAAGATCATTATTCATGTTCTTCTAGAACCCTAGGTATAGGAGTTAAAGTAAACTGTTTAGAACCTGAGAAACCTGAGAGTCCCATGAAAACAAAGAACAATGGCTCTTCAGAGAGCAATGTCCTACTGCAGATGAATTCTTCAATGAAAATTTAAAATTATAAATGATGGTAAGAACAGACCACAACCTAAAAATTAGTGAAGACAGAAAAACAGAAAAATCACTGTAATATATCTACAAATATTATAAGGAAACTGAACAGGATATAAAACATGAATTTTAATTAAGTATAATTCTAAAAAGTTATTAAGTTAATATTTACACTTGTCTTCAAATTATATTCATCAATAGTGTCCTAACTGCAAGATATGCTAAGGCAATGTTGCCACTCACATACATGGTATACACTCATAAATGCAGGCAAAATATCCATGTAAAATACAGTATATAAATCTAATAAAATGTGTTAATACTAAAAGTTAAAGAATATTAACTACAATTAAAAAAGAAAGCTAGAAAAAGGTGCTCTTGTAAAGCAGTTTTAATGCAAATTTTTAAACAGAAGAATGAAAACAGTTTTCTAGAATTGTTAGATTAGATATAAAGAGAGGGGGAAAAAGAGAATAAGACTACAGACCTAGACCACTGGAATGTAACATAAAAATAAACAAGAAAGAGTAATGAGTAATGTGTACATGAGTAAGAACAGCTAGTAGACCTAGTGTGAACTACTGCACAAAAACCAAAAACACACAATATAATACTTAATAATGACTGCTACAATAAATATTAAAAAAAAATTAAATCGGTTTATCTCTCTATTGGCCCTGAGGTCTCACTCCTCAGGCCCAATCCTGACACAGAGCCGCGCGCACCTCTGGCGCCCAGTCTGAGCAGCCACCATGGCCCAACTTGTCCACACAACTCCCTTCCCTTGGCGGTTTACTACCACCTGTTCTCAGCCTCTGTCCCGGGGTGTTTCTGCACCCAAAATCCCACAAACACAACTCTACAGCCCAATAGCTTTTCATACAGATTTATATATTCAACTCTCAATCCACAAACTCTCTATACAACAAGACTGCATCAAATAGACAAAGTTACAAACTGCCCTTCTATAGAGATATTAGACCTGGAAAATCCTTAATGTTCATAGCTTTTTAACACCAATCAATATCACCTGGGTGTAGCTGGTCCTTGGGAAACTCTGTGTTGCCAGGACCTCCCCCTCTGTCCTCTGACCTCCTCAGACCTCTCAGCCCATACTACCTCCCACGCCCCACCCAGTCACTGGCTTTCCTTTATTTTACTAATTAAAATGGGAAGGTTCAGTTGGAGTCATAAGACTAGGCAGCCCTTCTTGGGGAAGTGGAATTAGCATTAAAATACAAACAGCTTCAGGACAATCTACAAATGACAATACTCTAGAATTCAGAAACATCATTAGAGTTTTGAAGTCCTAAGTAGTATAAACAAGTACAAACCTGCATATAGACATTTTCCAGTGAAATATCTAAACATCAACATAGGAAGATATTTTTTATAGCACTGAGACAGTAAGAAAAAAGAAAGCATGGGTTGATTATTGGTCTTTTTGTTAAGATCGAGAATCTAACACTTCCTCTATCTGAGAACAACACATTTAAGGGATTTTTAGAGGTAGGAAATGGAAAGAATAACTGGGCTGAAAACTATTTCCTAAGAGCAATAAAAGGAGGAGAAAAGAGCACGAGATAAAACTGCCGAAAGGTGTAGCTACCTCCACTTCTGCGCCCAGCTAAATTTTCAGTCAAGAAAGAGGAAGGGGTGGGGAAAAGCACTTGCCGACTAACAGAAAATGTTTACTGGGGCTGGAGAGATGGCTCAGGAGTTAGGAACACTTGTTGCTATTGTAGAGGACTCGGGTTCGGTTCCCAGCCTTCACAGGGTGGCTCAAAACCACCTCTTCCTACAGTTCCAGGGTATCCGATGCCATCTTCTGACCTCCACAGGCGGAGGCACGTGGGATATACATATGTACTCACAGTCTGAACATTTATATGTATAAAATAATTAAAACTAAAAATATTTAACATTCAGAAGCTATGGGTCAGAATAACAACTAAAGGATTATGCCCAAAGAAGACAGTGTCTCCACAGTCAAGTACAATGATCAATTCTAAGATAAAACACTAGTGAACATGTTCACACAATCACCAAGACCACTTTTACCACAAGTATGTGTTGGCATTAGGATAACCCCCTCCCCCAGCAATAGCTCCACCCACAGGTGACAGGAACCTAGCACATCAATTGCCATGGAAACAGCCAAAGCATTCCCAGAAGACATCAGTTCTAAATCCCATCTCCACCTGGGAGCAAGTGACGTCACTACCCCTACAAAAGACCAAAACCCTTCCTCCTCTCTCTCTTTCCTCTTCCTCTCTTCGCCCGGCCTTGACCCCTGCCCTATCCTGTTCTATTAAACCTCTCCACGTGGAACCGTGTTTGGTGTGGTCTGTCTGGGCCTAGGCGAGAAATCTAATTTACAACAGTATGTTTCTTAAGACTTGTTTCCCTAGTGTGTTGTGTAGTGTAGTTGTGTGTGTGTTTTAAAATCACTGTTTCACTGTTTGAAAAACCATTTTCGCTTCATATGTGTATGTGTGTGTGTGTGTGTATGTATGTATGTATGTATGAATGAATACACAAATACCTTAGTACAAAATTTCCCTCTCCACTTTGATACTAGAAAACCCAAATTAGTATATGTTTTTAAGGCTGACGTAGGCTGTGTTTCACTTTTAAGAGTTCATCATTTTTCCTTGGTGCCAATTTCTTTATTCTTGAATGAATCACGTAATGTTTAGCTGTCCTTGAACACAGAGGGCAGAGACACCAACTGCCCACTGCGGCTGCTGCCTTCCACACATGGAGAATAGAAAAGTGACTGCAAACAACAGCAGCAACCATCTAGTACTACTCTTAGGGCAGGCAATGCTCATTAACCCGGCCTATGGACAAAAGCTAGCAAGAGCCTGAGTGACAGCAATCACTGCTGGGCATAGGCTATTCTCAACACATACCACTTGACACTACATTTGCAAGGCCGAGAACCCTTCTTTGAAACCAGCTACACTTATGCAAAAGTAATCAGCAAAAGATTGCTTAGTTAAAAGTAACCAGCTCTTGGGTAAGCATAAACCAGTCTATGCAAATAATTTTGCATTAATGCAAATATTATGTTTGTCTTTTATTTTAATGCAAACAGCATCTGTTTTGCACAGCCACTGCCATTGCTTTGTAGTTTGTGCTGAGACTCAACTGAGTTCCAGCTGCTTCTTGAGAGTGGAGAGCAGATTTTCAGAGAGCAGAACATAGCAAGCAGCTCTTCAAAAGAACAGAGCAACAAATCCCATGGCCGCTCTCTCAGAGGAAAAGAAACAAATCCAAGAATGATTCCAGAATCTCTTTTGTGGAGATTTAGCTCTTTGAGTGTGTGAAGTGGGGGAGGTGGGTGGTGCAAGGCATGGGGGGGTCCTTTGTTAAAAGTTTGGGAGGAAATTAAGATTTCTTTTCATAGATTCATTTGTGAGAAAATTCATTAAACAACACAGATTAAAAAAGAAAACTGAATGTGACTGGGGGTCTCTAGCTTAGTACCATGCTGTCTGACATCAGTCTAGCCTCATTCTCTACCTCTAGCAAAGAGGCATCATTTCAAATAGCTATCTAGTCAACCCAAAGTTACTTCTTTTTTTGTGTAAGGGGACCTTTGTACACATGATCCTGGGACAAAGACTTTCAAAAGGAGACTGGACGGGTTGAGGAATAGGTGGGTGGGCAAATCAAGCTATTATATATAAAGAAACTGACCACAGGAAAAGAAACCTGTCTAAGGTTGTTCTTGCTTCAAATTGATCCAAGTTTCAAGTCACTACTTAACCAAGAACACCTGGCAATAGCTGATCCTCACAATACAAAGACATCCTAAAGATCCTAAAGAGCACAATCAGATGTACTAGTTCAAATGTCCCCAAGGGTGAGGCCACCTGTGTACTATCAGACACGATGCTAAAACTCAAAAATACCCAGTCACAGGACTGGAAAGATGGCTCAGCACTCTGTAATGTTTTTGCACAGGACCTGGATTCAGTTCCCAGCACACATCAAATGGCTCACAACTCCCCCATAGTAGCAGTTCCAAAGGATCCGATGCCTCCTTCTGGTATCCATGAGCACCTGCACTCACGTGCATATATTCACACATAGCATAAATATATACATAACTTAAATGTCTTCAAAATATCTACCCAGTAATTATCCATGTGAGTAACAAGCCAACCATTCTATTAACCCAATTAACAATTAGCTCAGATTTACAGTTACTCCCAGGAACTGTCTCACAAGCAACCAACTACCTCATGCCATTCTCCATTTCCTCTAATAAATGCAGACTGAATTTCTGGTCTTGACAAAAATACCACAATTTGGTGAATAAACTTAAAACAAAACAAAAACCTCACAAGAACATGGTAAAGGTGACTTTTCTCAGAGAACAACCAGAAGCTAGACAATCATCAAACATATCTGTAAAGGTTCTGGTAAGTTAACCAACTAGGAAGGGATTACGACACCAGATAGAGACCTGAGAGTAAGCCTAGCATTTGGGAAAGATTTCCGGTAAGGATCACACACAGGGCTCCCAGGTAACTGCAAAACCTTCAGCACTCTGACCCTCTCTTACACACAAGTTTCGTGAGTTGAAATCAAAGAACTAGAGTGAATGAGAAAAGAATAGAACTCTTTCCTTTAAAAAAAAAATCCCTAGACATCTATTCCCTCAATACCCAGGCCAAGGCTCCAGCTCCATTTGTAATGACTGTAACCCCTAAATTGTGGGAGGTCAATAAATAATAGTTTGGTGTACTCTTAACAAAACCACCAGTCAGTATGACTTACCACATTAACAAATAATAAATTGTACATCATCTCAACAGAGAAACAAACAAACAAAAAAAGCATTTATTGGTAAGATTTAACATAAACAAGTGAGTGTCTCATAGAAATGTTGAAACAGAATCCCACAACCTTGAATTGATACAGGTACTCCCAAAAGCAAACAAAGGGACTGGTAAGATGGCTCAGTGGTTTAAGAGTACTTCCTGTACAAGCGTAAGGACCCAAGTTCAAAGCTCTACCACCAAGGTTTTGTGGGAAGGAAATTAGATATGGAACCATGTGCACTAAAATGCTGTGGGGGAAGATCTCTGAAGCTCATGGCCACCAGTCTAGCTTCAGTTTTAAAGACAGACCATGTCTCAAGGTAAAAAAGGCAGAGAGTGACTGTGGAAGATACCCACCATCCTCTACTGGCATTCACATACACATAGTTCTCTCTCTCAGGCCCTCTTGGTCTCTCTGTCGCTCTCTCTTCTATACATCACCACCACCAAATAAAGATCTATAGCAAGCATCTTAGTCAGCACAGACACAATAAAAGTACCACTCACTTCTCACCCCACCCCCCACCAGAGCAAAATGAAAATGCCAGCTATACCTAGCCAATGCTAAAGGCAAGAAAAAGAAAGAAAAACCATCACTGACATTTGGCATGTAGAGAATCAAGAGCATCATCAAGACAGGGATTAATTAGTAAATAGAGACAGTCAACAGATGCATCAAAGATAAGAGGAAGGACAAAGGGTGATATCCTAAAATCACCGTAAATGGAGCCAGTGCATGACCACACCTTCATACCCACCTGGGGTCCAGTGCCTCAAGAGGCTGCTGTTTATGCTTCTGTGCAACATCCTGAGAGGACATGATGAAACACTATTCAACTATTACCCCAAACAAACACCAGCCAGTGTATTGAATGATAGACACATAGGAAAACTAGAATGCTACAGGCCCACAGAGGCAATCTTCTGGTTCCCTAGACAACGCAGGCAGGAAAAGGAAGCCTTTGAAGGTGTCTCCTTCCTGAACAAAAGGAGGTATCCTGAAAAGAGTAGCAAGACAGAGGAGGAAACCTGGGATGAGAAACAGCTGGGTACCCTCAGAAGGCTGAGTATCCCAACTCAAAACCAGACACGACTCTTCCATCATTCTAGCAGGACAGATCAGCTCTCACAGCCTTATGTTAGCTGGTAACTCTGCTAGAGCCAGAGCAACCAAAAATTCTGACAAAGTATGTATCCAGAGGGGTTTGGGGTCACCTGAGCTTCGTGATAGTGTCACAGGAAGAGTCCCACTTCCAGTGGATGCACCCTTGCCTGAAAGACTTGGTTACAGGGATCTCCAGTCTGTATCTATAAACTAGAGTGTGGAAAATATCCCACTGAAAGCCCCTGACCTCAGAACTCATGAGGAAATGGCTATCCACTCTACACCATGTGCACAGTTCCCTGTAGCTGTTAAAGAAGCATTATTTCCAGGAAATGAAATGAAGTCTTAACAGATTATGACAATTTTGGCTTGGTGTCAAGAGGCCACAATAAGTCACCTTAGGAATGTAAGCTTAAATTCCCTACAGAAAAGAGAAACAGGACAGTTTACTGTCTATGGAGGTATAAATAGAGAAGGTTTTCCTTAAGACTTTAAAAATAATTAGGAAGAAACAGGAGAAAGAGTCTTCCGTGTGGGCAGAGGAGAAACTTAGTTAGAAAGGGATTCAAGTTTTCTGGAAGGATGAGGTGATGCCATTGTCAAAATTGATCTGTATGTAGTCCAACATCTAAAGGATGTAGTCCACCCATGCACTCTCAACCAACAGTCAGCTATACCCTGTGCCCAACCTGATGCAGGACCAGAGGAGGACACCAGTGTGCACCTCCCAAGGGCAGGGAGAAGGCAACAATGTCTTTGGTGTCTATGCCCTCAGCCCAAGAGTACAGATGTGCTCTGATGTCTGCAAAGACTGCAAAGGGCAGGTGGACAGTTGAGGAGCTCACCCCAAGGCACTCAAATAAGAGCATGGGGTTTCCAGTGGCTGGTCTCTTCTTAGGAACTAGGTTCCAGTACCTGAGTTTACCCAATGCACCATGCTTATGAGAGAATCCTACATGGAGCTCAGAAGAAGCCAAGACTCAAGTCAGATCTTCCTGTAAGAGGGAGATGCTTAAACTTCAAAACAAAAAGAAAGGGCCCACACACCACCCTAGTCCAGGAATAACAACTGCAGAGACGCTTTATTTACTGCAGTGTGGTCTGTGGAGAAGGGACAACGCCCACAGCACTGGACTAAGGTGACTGAAAGTCCTTTTATACCCATTTTGTTTAAGTCCTCAGCTGCTCTGGCTCAGGATCATGGCATGTTTACCAGGCAGGCAAGGTAATGGCAGTTTCCCTGTTCTGTACAGCAAAATCGCACTTCTTTACTACCTGTTGGCCACCAGAGAACACCCTACCCACTGTATAGCGACTCCCTTTCCCTTCTTACTCAATCTACATCTAGAGACTGGGAGAGAACTCAGATACAAAGCACAGCTCTTACTACTTTTGCTCCCCTAGCTGGGTAGAGCATACCCCATAGCTGGGCCCAAACATGACTACTGCTAGAGGAAGTGCGGCAGGGAAAGGAAGATAAGCCTCAGCCCAGTCAGTAGCTTGTAGAGAACATTGTAAAGAACATGTTCTAGAACAGTAGGTCTCAACCTTCCTAATGCAGCGACCCTTTTAGAACAGTTCACCATGTTGTAGTGACATCCAACCATAAAGTTATTTTCATCGCAACTTCATAGCTAATTTTGCTACTGTTATGAATCTTAATGTAAATATCTGGTATTTCCAATGGTCTTAGGTAATTCCTGTGAAAGGGTTTTCAACACCATCTCCCAAAGGAGTTGCAACCCACAGATTGAGAACTCCTATTCCAGAAGGACAGATGATCAAGAAAGGCCTTGGAGTTGGGGGTGTCAGGGACATCTGAAGGAACTCCAAGAGACAAGGCACCATTAAGAATGATGGCAGCCCTAACACTGTCCCTGAAAGAGAAAGGAAGCTTAGGTGATCCCCTACATTGCCTAAGCTGCCTAGTGCCCACACTTCATGCAGAATGAGAGTTTAGGTGAGGATAAGCCCTCCTGTGTCCATCACTGCCCCAGGTTCTGAAGAAGTGATAGGTGCAGGAGAGCACAGAAGACAGCAGACACACTTCAGAGAGCTCTGACCTGGTCAGTTAGGCCTTTAGGAGGCAGAAGCTTGCTCAAGGAGAGACTCAATGACAGAAAGAAAAACAGGGAAGGACACTGCCCTCAAAAAGTGAAGAAGCTCACAGCCCCATTCAATAGAGTCTACTCAGCTACTCAGGAGATGGCTCACATCAAAGGCCTCCTCAAAAGCTGGGGATCCCTACCAGCTGGGTGGGTCAACCCTAGTGTGGATCAACTAATCTCACTACATATACCAGTTTTCTGGACATGAGGTGGGAAATGGTTTTTGTGTGGTTGGCTTTTAAATGTCTGTGCTAATGTAAGATACTCCAATCTTACTTAGACATGCCCAAAGTTCACCAGACAAAGTGACAGTTTATCTTGGAAATGAACTTGTGACTGACTGAGACTCTAAGGGGATACAGCCACTAGCTTCTACAGGTCAAAGAGTTCCACGGTCAGGGAGTTCCGTGTAGGTCTCAAAACACAATCATGAAGGAACAAAGGCACTGTGGCAGATGCCGCTTCTTCAGTTGGGACTCATAGTCTGGTGGGCCTGACACTCTATGCACATTTTCATGAGCTGTGCTTCCTTATGCTGGGCCTGCCCTGTGGCAGGTCCCTGGGCATGACTTGAAGGATGTGGGTCAGGACCACTGTCCCTCCCATTCTGTCACTTACACTGCTCAAGCCATCTCAACACTGTTTGTAACATGACAGTTGCCTATCTCTTCCCACAAGATGGAAGCTATCTCTCAGAACTTTCAAGATCTGAGGAGCTTTCAGAGGCCTCTCCTTTTCCTACCCACAGCAAGCCAGAGGGACAGACAGGGGTCAAGGCTGAAACATAAGCCTGCTATCAGCCCAAAAGACCTGCTACCCCAGGCCACCCTGACCCCTAGCTGACAAATGAGGCTCCCCCCCACAGGGGTGTGCTGACCCTAGGACAAGCACTTGGGTACAATCACTGTTTTTAACAACTCTTAGAAATTGCACATAAAAGTCTTCCTTTTCAAAACCTGTAACTTCTAGCAGATACAGTGACAGACTGTCCTGTAGGAAGTCAGCCTGGGGCAGAAATGAATGTATTTTAGAAGAATCACTCTCCTGGAAACATGCTTGTGGAAGACAGGCCCATTGTTGGCCTCATCCAGCACTGGTGGCAGTAGAGACAGGACAGAAAAGTCCACTGCACAATCACCTGGATGGGGGAAATGGACACTCTGGATCCCATTCAGGCCCTGTTGGTTGTGGGATGAAGAGAGAAGTGCCCTGTGTGGGATGAGTCACTCCTGACAGCCTACAAAGCACCATAGTAATCTCAAGAGAATATTTCCAGACAAGGGCTGTAAGCAATTTCCAGAAGAGCCACCATGAGGGTGCTCACATAAGGAAGGTAACCCTAAGACTAGAGAGTTCCTACCATCTACCATAGAGTACCTGGACAGAAACTGCATGAGCAATACCCAGTGTGGCATCTGGGGTCCTACGTAGTGAAGGAAGCAGCTGGCAGGTTAGCCTGGGTGGGATGTCTGTCCTGACATGTACACCCTCCTGTGCAGGGAGGGTACAGCCATGGGGGATGTGGTAACACTCAGAATTCAAGCCACTGCCTCTCAGACACCCGTCTCTGATGACAAAGGGGTTCTTTGACAAGAAAGAGATCATTTCACAGGATGGTGAGTTCCTGGAAGGAGCATTCACAATCCTGGTGATGGCCCCTTCAGAAAAGGATCCAAGTCACTGAAATCTACACACATGTGAGGAGTGACAGAGGAGCTACAAAGAATCGGTCTCAAGTTCCCAACAGAACAGAGGAAGCACAAATAACAGGGCTGGGAACCCCTATCCTGAGCTCCACAGTCCTGCCCCAGAATCAAGGGAAGCCTCTGGACTCCAAAAGCTCTTCATTTAGACCTGGCTCAAACTGCCTAAATGAAGCTGCCTCTCCAGTGTAGTCTGAGCCGCCATATATACTCCCATAAACCCTTCCTTTTCTGGGCTCCCATGCTCCTCATTCCTAGATTCCAGAGAGAGATAGCCCAATCCTGCCCATGCTCTCCTGCTCAACCAGAGCTTCAAGCACACAAGAAGCAGCGGGAACAAAGAGGGAGAGCCCAGGCTCTGGACCAGGAACATCTATTTAGTATGCTAAGTGTTCTGGATGGGCTAGCACTGACTGTTCAGAAAGGCTGCAGCGGTACAACTACAAAAATGCTGTTCATCTCCGTCCCCTACATAATGTCTCCATAGCAAGAACAATGTCATCCTGCCTGACACTTCTGGTCCTGTTCCCCAAGTTGTGCTCAGCTGGCCACCAGCTCCACTGACCACAGCCACAGGGAGGCATAGGACAGTGTCTTAGGCCTTCTGAGCATAGCAGGTATATAGTAGTACTCTCAGGCAAGAGGCCCTGGGGCAACTTCTAGGGCCACCTCTCCTCCCAGTAACAACGAATGCTTTGTTTCACCTCTAGGGATTCACTTCTACAACCTGAGGAAGCCAGCCAGTCCCTGTTCCCTTCTACCCTATCCAGGTGCCTGGAATCATGCTCCATAAACATCAATCTATGACCATGAAGACCTCACCTGGGCTGTATATCACATCCTATACAGGCCTCCAAGTAAGTATAAAATGTACAGTCCCAACACAGTGAATCAGTTAAAAAAAAAAAAAAAAGAAAAGAAAAGAAAAGAAAGAAAGAAAAAGAAAAAAAATTAAAAAATAAGATAATCTATAACTGTTCCAGGAAGAGCCCTGCACAACTAAAGAGTGAACACACAAGAAACTAGCCACAGACAGGAAATGCCAAACCACAGCTTGTAACCCTTCATCGTGATGAATGCTGGCAGCATATGAGGTGAGAGCCCTAGAGGCCAGGGCAGCCCCTCTGGAAGAGCCTGTAGACCAGGAGCACACACTAAATTGTTTCCTGCAACAGGGAAGAGGCCCAGGTCAATGCTGTAGCTGGGGCTTCTATACTGCCAAGTCAAGGGGCAGAGCTATCTATGGTCACTGACCAGGCCGAGCAGAAGATACTTTTCCCACTATGCCCACTTCTGGATGCTCATACAGTCATCTGATTCATCATATTCCTGACACGTCCCCTTCAAATGTCATATCTAAGAATGGAAGCATTTTCCTGAAAAGACAAATGTCATCAAGCATTTTAAAAACACTTTACACCAAACTGCAAGCTACAGTTGAATTCTATGCATGCATAAATCAACTTTCTTTAACTCTGGTCTAAATTCAGTTGAAAGAAACTTACTAAAAGAATCAGGAATGATTCTGAAGGAGACTGTTGTTCAAATGTGACTTTTTATTGCTCAGCTCTTACTTGGAATCTGACAAGAATGAGTGCAGAGACGGAGAATGCCTACGGATGAATGCCACAAAGAAAAGCAGTGTCCACACTGTGTCTCCAATGGAGCCACCCAACCAGGAGTCAGGGTAACTAGGAAGGAGAGGCTTTCTCAGGGTACCATGTGACTGTAAAGGGTAATGAGTAGACAGCCAAATGTCAAGGGTAAAGACAGTCATCAAGAGAGTGAACACCCCCTACCCCGCCCCGTTCTGGATTACCAAGTGAGGGAGTCAGAACCTCCTCTTTGTTCACTGTCCCCAGCCATTCCACAACCACTCTAGGTTTGTGTTCACAAGCCCCTGTCCTCAGAAGGATCAGGAGGTAAGCAGAGAGGGCTCACAGAGACTGAACGTGGAAGTAGCTTACCTTTCCTGTCAGGAGAGAGGACTGTATTCTGTAGATGTCAGAATGAACTTTTCAGTCTTTTAATCCAGGCTTAACCAAGAGCATTAAAACATGGGAAGAAAGGGGGAAATTCTAGGAAGAAGAAGAGGGCACTTTTTACGGGGCTACCCTAGGGAGACTTTTGGGCCTGTCTGGGTAGAAACACGGCATAGGAGAGGCCCCAGCAAGCCCCTGAGACTCAGAGATATAAAGATGCCTCATGTCCAGATCCCCATTAACAGTTAAGCAGAATAGAATTCTGTTAGCTTTTTTTGTTTGTTTTTTTTTTGGTTTTGCTTGAATGTGCATGCTTGTGCGTGTGCGTGTATTCACATTTAAGGCATAGCACACATGTGAAAGTCAGAAAACAACTTGGGGTTTTCTATTTCCACCACACGAGTTCTGGAACCAAACCCAAGTCGTCCATTTTGCTAGCAATCTCCCTTACCAACTAAGCCATCTCATACCCAGAAATAAAGGACAATTATTTTCACAGCAGTTTAAAACAGGCTTATTCCAGGTGGACACTTGAGGGAAAACACTGCTAGAAAACACTCTCCATGGACCCATCAAAGCACTGAGAGATGAAGTCTTACAGACCTACATGCAGCTTCTCTCTGTGTGCAGGGTTACTAAAAAGGTATCATCCACATATGTGGGAAGGGCCAGGTCCCATTTCCTGGCACTCACAAGGTACCACTTTAATGCAGTCCAGCCCAGCACTGATTTCTATGCCAGTTCATGGGACTATTCTGTGAACTCCAGTGCCTCAGTTTCACCAAATGAATGAGAGGAAGATATCCTTCAGCCTTAGAGGAGCTGTCCTCATATGAGCAGTCTATTGCCATAAGTCCCGTGGGTTTCACATAGAAGATGACGCAGCCCTTCTACCTTCCACACTATTTCTTTTGAGGCAGCCAATAAGGGGAAGTACGAGTTGTCCACAAGCAGAGTAACTAGCCCAGTGAGGATGGTAGTCAGGCCCAATTCAGGTTCTGGGTTTCAGACTTCATTAAATAGCCATTCATAATCATGCCCCAAAGCTTCATATACACCAGGCTCTGGCTCCTCCAACAAGTGTGGTGGCTGTACCTGCCAAACTCCAAGTCCCACCTTCAGTGATATCTAGGTATAAAACACAGCTGGGGACCTCTGGGGAAAGAAGCTAGCTCTGTACAGATTTTCTCCTCCCCCCTCACTCCCCCAATCCAAATCTTATTTTATGTGTTTAGACTGTATGTGTTTCTGAGTATTATTTGCCTCAGAGGCCAGAAGAGGGCACTGGGTACCCTGGAACTAGATTTACAGATAGTTGTGATCTATCATGTGGGTGCTAGGACTTGAACAAGTTCTGTTAGAATTCCACTGTCTTAACCACTAAGCTGCCTCTGCAGAGCCATTACAGATGTTCTTGACATCATTGAGTACATGCACTGGATAAGTCCTGGAGCTTAGACTTCCCAGGGCAATGAAGCAGAACTGCAGCATCACAGGACTCCCCTTAGCAACTGAACCAGCTCTCTGAAGACTGTCCTTCCACAGGAAGTAAACAAAAGCAGAAAAGACCTTTCTACATTGAATAATACAATCTCCAGCAAGCTAAAGGAACAAATCGGTCATTTCCACAGGACAATCATGTGTTCAGCTGGAAGGAGAAATGCAGAGCTAAGAAAAGAGCAGAGAGAATCGAGAAGCACCATGGTGACAGAAATAAAAGGATGCCCAGGGAGTGAGAGCTGCGAGTGCGCACTTGCACTGTGGAGGCTAAAACAACCGGATTTCATAATGTGCCCAAGCCTCCCACGAACTCAACCCTGCCCTGGCCCAAACTTCTGTTCAACATTTTTATAAGTTACTAAGTTCACAAGCAGGGAAGGAGCTGCACCTCCAGCTGCCAAGTGAGATGCAGCATCGCCCAGGAGCAGCATAGGCAGATGGAAGTGGCTTCCAGTTCCAATTAGTGCAAACACAAGGCCTTAGGAAATTCTTTACCACCCAAAGAATACAGTGCCTCACTTTGTCAGAAAGATAGTAAGTGTCTAGTTCAAGCTTAAATACAGCCTGATTAGTCTCTCCCCGGCACACTTGCAACTCAGAGCCCCCATGTATGTGGTGAGCTCACAAACTGCCTTCCGTTTTCTGTCACCAACCAGCAGCTAAAGGTGGTGCAAGATGCAGAACTCAAAGGTCAGGCGCAGGGTTCTGAATCGGAATAGTTGGACTGAGCTTTGTGGGTTTTGCAGTAGTCTCTAAAGTCCCCACATGTAGACTCATTGGGGTTCTGAGAACACACCTCTGCATCCTCAGGGACTGCCTATAATGACGCATCTGCCACCACTGCACGTGGTCTCTTCAGAGCTTCTCATCTGCTGACAAGCATTCTCTGGATTCTCTGGGGACAGACATGAACTGCAGGAAATGAGTCTGAGGTGCAGGTTGCAGGTGTAGGCCCTTATCGCAGAGCCAGAGCCCTGCCCTTAAGCCCGCTGTTAGTCTGCTTGTGTTACTCTGCTTGTGTGTCTACTTTCTGAGTCCCAGGTGGCTCTGTGCCCCATAATTAACCTATCCATAGGGGAAACAGCCATCTGAAAATTGCAGAGCTTTGAGAATGTTTTTTAGGACTTTTGTTCAGAGCAGGAAAGGACTCATTAAAGCTGTAATGTTCAAAAAGACCAGCAATCCCAGTCCCAATGAACACTCACTACATGACGCAGATTCCAACAAACTGCACAATAACGATGAAAAAACACAGTTTAAAAAAACCAACAAAGAAACTCGGGCTCTCTCTGAGAAACCTTCAATTTACTTGGCCACTTTCTCATGGACATTCAATTAAAAACAACTGTGGGAAAACAAATCCAGCCGCTGGAAACAGCAGAAACCAGCAAGGCCATAAAATAGGCATTCTCCTAAGAGCCCTAGAAACCTTTCAGCACTGACATTTGACAAAAGCCAGAAGCCTAGGCCCCAAGAAAGAGGGCCAAAACCTCACCCCATCCAAAGTGAGTTCAATAAATATCTGATATGACCGCAAAGTACAAACTACAGAAGGAGGGGGGAAAAGATGTTATCAAGGAGATAGCTTAATCAGTAAACTCTTTGCCTTGTGTGTTCCGTCCACGTAAAAACACTAGGTGTGGCGAGACACACTTGTAATCCCAGCACTGGAGAGGCTGAAACTAGAAGCTCCCTGGATCCCACTGGCTAGCCAGCCTAACTTAACTGGTGAGTTGCAGGCCAATGAGAGACCTTCCCCAAAGCAGGTAGACAGCAATCTCGATGATGACATCTCTGGTTTCCCACTGACCTCTGCAAACATGCATATGCATGTACACCCAAAAATACACAAGTATGTGCGCGCGCACACACACACACACACACACACACACACCCCACAGTGTCTCAGGGGATATGATCTACAAAGAAATTGGTTATCCGGAGCTATATTCAGAATATACAACTAGCATCTACAATTCAAACATAAAGAAGCAAATAAACCAAACGAGAACTGGCAAAGGACTTAAGCAGATATCTCTGCAAATAAGAGAAAAAAATGGCCAAAAACTACATGGAGAGATTTTCAGCATCCAGCTTCAGCAGAAACACATGGCAGCCAGGATCAAGCACTGCTTCCCACCCATGAGAATCAGGACAAGGCAACCATCAGTACCACAGCATCTCCCAGCCACCCGTGGGTACACCTGTCCTACTCTGTGGGTGGAGCACAATGGTATCTGCAGGGTGAAAAACTGAGGGTCAACTCTAGGCTTTCAATTAATTGTGAGACAAATACAACACTGGCTCTTGCTGTTTCACACCCTGTCCCTGTCCTATAGACAAATTCCTCACAGAGTTTCTTCTGTCTTCAGTGGCCTGACAAGAGAGCTGTCTTCAAGGCCATCATACACATTCTGAAGATACGTTCAACAATGGCCTTCAGAGGTGTCCATACCCTCATTCCTACAGCCAACAAATGCCTACTTCCATGTCAGAGATTCTGAGGGCCAAGTAAATGGCTAGTTCCAGTGTTGGGATGTGAACTGTGCAGCATAATGGCACAAAGCAAGGAAGCCATCACAGACTACAAAGTCACACCGAAGAGGCTTAAGGACCCTACAGGCCAGAGATAGAGCCCTATATACAAGATACGGTTAGTGCACTCAAACACATGGTTCATTGTTACCCCCACACCCACACAAGTGACAAGACATTAGCTTTGGAAGACACAATGGGACAGATGAAGGGAGCACCATGGGGAACCAGCAGTGGACAGACAACCTGCTCCCAGTTTGCAAATGTAGTGTGCATTCACAGGCAAGAGAGAAACAAAGTGCAAGCAGAGGCAGAAAGCTATAAACAAACAGCAGCCCAGTGTCCATCACCACTAATACAGTCAACACCACACAAAACTTCTCTAAAACATTCAAGTTCTAAGCAACAGTATTTGGGGGTGTTTAAGAACTATTTAGTGTGTGGCAATGGTATTGTGGTTGTATCTTTTAGACACCTGTGTCGACAGTCCAAGGCCTTATGCAACTGCAGTGAGAAAGTGAGAACAGCCAAGGCAGGTCTGGCCCCAGCAAGGCATGGCCGAAAAGGGGAAGTGCGATTGGTCACTCTTTGTCTTCCGTCTCACTTTTAGAACTATCTGGAGCACAGCTGCTGAAGGCACTGCTCTGAACTTGGGTACTGCTCTGCCCTACGGTTCTCCTGTTGCGGTACATATTAAATAAGGTTCCATTGTTATCAGCACCATGGTCTCACTCCACGGATGCCACTTTAGTGTGGAGCCAAGCGCAGGGACTTTGTCACACAATCTGCAAGCCACACTCTCCACTCGGTTCACTTCCCAGGCGGTTCACTCTGCCCACCCTGGCAGATTCTGTCCCGGGTGGTCCATGAACGCCCCAGCGTTTTGTTTTCTGCTTTCATACACTGTTTTCCACAGCCCCGTAAAGTAATGACTCAACAATCAATAATTTATCAAACAGGTTTATATGGTAAATTCTCAATCAACAATCCCTCTATACAATAAGCTTACAACCAGTTGACAAAGATATAAACTGCCCACCAGATAAATTGACCCATAGAAACCCTTAGAAGTAATTATAACAACCTTATCTATACAGAAATGTGCTGAGAGAAGCATCCGCATCTGCTTCCAAGTTGCCTCCTCCTCCTTTTTCCTCCTCTTCCACTTTACCAACTTTGTCCCTGCCCCACTCTCTACTGTCCAATCATGTATCTCCTTGACAGCAACCTACATATCACCCTTTTTTGTTTACTTTAAAAAAAAAAAAAAAACTTTTCCCTCAAATGAAGCTGTGTACAACTATTACCATTTGAAAAAATTCTAAATGACTATGTTTTTTCAAAGTTAATTAGCTTGGGCAGTCTATAAAACTAAATTAGTCTTTAACTCCATCAGAAAATTGAGAATGGCCAAATATCTAAAAATATAGGAAGCCTAACACCATTTCTAGAACTGAGGCAGGTGACAGAGACAAATCTCCACTGGCAGTCCCCAGTCAGCAACATGAAACATGGCCCAGAATCACTGACAGATTTTTGAAATGCTGCTTCCATTTGTCTGTAGTGATAGAAGAACACATTCCCAGGTCAGGTCATGTAGAAGACAAGCACCCTAGAATCTCCTAGACTGGCACATGAAAGTCATTCTAGTTCTTACCAACAGGGCAACAGAAACCGTGATAAACCCACTTTGACCTGATCTCCTGGCTAACAGGCAGAAGGAATGCTCCAGGCTCTCTGGGAGACTAGGGCCTGGCAGTGCTAGCATGAGTCTAGCCATGGCTGTACTAAGCAGGAAACAAGGACATCAGCTACCTTAACAGCTGATTCAACAGCAGTGAAAGGAACCCCAAGAGTAAAAACAACAACACCCGCCTACTTCAAACAAAACAAGACAAGCAAACTACTGAACTAGGGTCTCCTGAGAGCCAGCTCCACTGCAAGGTTCCCTCAATCAGACACAGAGCAGAGCTGTCACTGTAACTTAACTGGTTGCACCTGCCCAAAAGCTGTTTCAAAAGGAAAAGGTTCTTTCTCAGGGAACTGGAACCAAGCATCAGCTCAGCAGCCCGCCTTCTACCCAGGGCTAACCCCCTCCTCAATTCTCAGGTAGGGGGTAATTTCCTTTGTAATTCAGAATTTCTGAGAAGAAATCTTGCCTGAAGTTATTTTATGCAACATAGAAGGCAGAACCAATGGCTCTGCTATAAGTTGCAGACATTCCCAGAGGCACCAATGCAGCTACTGCCAAAGGGTTACACAAAACACACTTGTCAAAAGCCAAGGAACTGCACCACCAGTCTCCTGCAGCTCATGGCACTTGTCAAGGGAAGACAGGGGCAAGAGGCAGGAGCACAGGTCTCTAGAGCCCAAGCCATAAGACACTTAGGGCCCACCACCCAGACCACCAGGACAAGCACACAGGCCAGCCTTCTGAGGCTATGCCTGGTGAAGATTCTCTGCTGGATGCCAAGCTGCCAGCAGTGCCTCGCTCATGACTGCTTTCTTCACATGTGGTTTGATTGACGCAAATCAAGAGGCAAGCAAATGATTCATAATTGTCCAAGCTGAAGGCTCACACAGAAATTACACCACCTCAAACTTGCTGATTCACCAAGAGGATATAATATCCCAGAAGACATTGTTGACTGGAACTCTCACACACATGTAGGTACATGACTCCATGTGTGCCTAGCTTTGTACCTCTGCCATACTCCCTTTAAGCAAGGCTGCTGGTTACTGGTAGAAGTGGTCCAGGGAGCCAATTCTTGCACATGGGTTCTATATCTAGCCTCTGCATCCCTAGTGACCCCTCCCCAAATGGATGAGTACTTGCACCTAGGGCCCTCAGCATCATCCCTGATGATGGAGAAACTCTATCCAGCTGGAGGCCAGGCTCAGATAGGCTAGTCTGGGCTGTTCTTCTGCAGAACAAGGGTTGGCAACATGGACAGAGCAGTAGAGGAACAGCAGGGCAGGAAGGAACATGACCATCAACTTACAGCCACCTTCACTCTTGCAATTTCTTCAACAATGGCCAAATGTAAGTTTGTATGCCCCCTCGCACTTACAAGGAAGGTATCACACAAAGCAGTAATGAAGCCCCTCACTCCTGGTAATAGCCACTCTCTCCTGGGCTTCTTCCTTGCACTGATGACATCTAGGGCTCTGTACTACACCGAGTTTTTATAGCTAATCTTCCTAAATACCCAGAAATCCCTGAGAACAAGACTGGATCTAAATACTCTTGGTGTCAGTGTGCTTTGCCCATCTAGCAGAGCAGGCATTCCCTGTTTGTTGAAGGACAAGTAGAAGAAAAAAAAACATTAGTTCTGGACCCTTCTGCATACTTGAAGAACAAGGTACCAAGCACTTGGGAAAGATCCCAAAAAGCACTGTCATCTTTGGCAGATATACAGGATCAACGCAAAGATGGGGTCAGCATGGGAGCAGAAAGGTTCACCTGGGTCACAGCACTAGGATGCAAGATAGGCCTAGTGCAAAGAAGACTTTCCACAGAGCTGACCTAAGAAGCACAGACCCCATGTCACTGGATCTTGGTACCTGTGACATTTTTACAGGCCAATAAGCAAATTGCTACTATGCCAGTTGAGAGAAACAAAGGGTGCCACCCCCACAAGTCAGATTGGTAAATAATATCAGCATGAGAAAGTCCTTTCCAAGGTTCCCACCAGCATTTAGCAACATGCACAGAAAACTTGCCATTTCTTCACAGCAAGTCCAAGCATTCTGCATCTGCAGGGAAAAAAAAATTAAATCTCTCTTTATTTGGACCCTATCCACTTGTAACCACCTACCCTACCCAGGCACCCGGGGAATTTGAGGTTTCTGTTCTGAGACATGGGCAAGAAGAACCGTGACGAGGTGCAGCAAGTCCCAGGGGCTACAAAGCTTACGTAGATGAGCTGAGTAACCGCCAGAAGAGGTTACTATATCTAGCAAACAGAACTGTCTACATGGCCACCCTAAGAATTCTACTGACTTAAAAACAATTTGTAAGAAAAAGGATTGAGGTAGAAAGGTACGTTTTGCAGCGGCAGCAATGAAAACTATCTGGGAAGTGTGGCTTGTTTATGCCCATCAGCTCATAGATGTCCTCCATCCATAAAGCCGGCATTTGGGTGACAGCACATATCTGGAAACCAGAGGAGAGAAGCAGAGTATTGGCCCATCAGGCAAGAAAAGGCCCCTGTGAAACCAAAGCTTCAGTGGGCTGAAGACCCACTGCAGATCCCAGAACACTGAAGTTCAAACTCAACAACTACTCTTACGCTTGCAAAAACAAAGCCAGGGTTTACTATTGCCTCAGGAAATTCTGAGTTCCAGAGGCCCTTACTGGAATATATGTGTTAAAAACAGGGGATTCCCCTTTACTGGACATCATGCTGCAAACCCACACCCAATACACACTCATTAAAGTAAGAAGGGGGTAGTTAAGTCTTGTTCCTTGTGTTTAAGGAAAAAGGCTGGGATGCGAACTGGTCTCTCAGACTCAATATTTGTCAACACCAGAGTCCCCTCTTCTAGGAGCAAGACAGCCAAGCAAAGGGCAAGTGCTTGAGAAAGAAGCCACAACATCTACACTGTCTCACTGTGACTAAAGCAAGCAGAGGTCCAGGCACAGTGTCACAGGGACTCTCTGATCAGCCTTACAGCTGATGCAGAAGATGCTTGAGGATGCTACCGAGTACAGTATGAGTCTGTGTTTAACTACTGGTATCCTGGGTAGAAACAGATCATGTTGTGACCTATGTAGAGGGTTCAGCCACACCCTGGTGGCCTGAGTTCTTAAAGGACCCCCACAAACATTTCAAATGAGGCCCAATGCTATATGAAGCACTCTGAAGCCCTGTCCCAAATCTGCAGTGGTGCCGACGGTCCGTGGATAATGTGTACTTTCCAGGTCCTGTCCCTTCAACTGATGTGAAGGAGGAACACTGGCCTCTTACAGTTCCAGAAACACTGTTCCAGGAAGCTAAGTGTGACTAGGTGAGTCAGCAAAGGACCTGTGCCATGCTCTCCTAAGAGACATGGTAGTTCTTTGTCAACCTTGAAAGACACTAAGCCTGAAAGATAACTCTCTGGAGAGCAGCAATGCACCTTGTGAACACTACTGCAAGGCCAGAGGAAAGGCTGAAAAAAATATTGTCCCTTTCTGTCCCAATCCTCCTTCATGTGCAACTCCACACAGAACAGATGAATGCAAGCTGCGTCTGGGAAGTCCATTCACCAACATCCAGTATTCTTGGCAAAATGACTAATACGTGCTCACTGCCCCCTCCAACAGGCAAAGCAGGGCAAAAGTCTACAAAGGGAAATCAGGCAGCCATACACCCACTTCTGGGCCGTAACACTGACACCTCATGAGACGAGCACTGGACACTCCTGATCCCACGATCAATTCTGCTCCACATGAGGAAACCTGTCAGATGCAATCAGAAGGTTTCACTGAATGCCAATGTCCCATGAGGATGGCCAGAGCTGGACTGGAACAATACAGGGTGCAGAAGACAGATGCTCCGTGAGGATCAGAGTACTGACTACCAGCTGCTCCATTTGAGAGGCCTCAGACAAGCATCTCACCTCTGCTTTCCTGGGTAACCTAGAGTCAGCTGCCATTATATCAGGTGACAAACATGAAAGCTGATCAAGTGGGTACCTCTGTACATCCCAGAAGAAGAGAAACCAAGTTTACAAGAGGTTAAGTTTATATCTGCATGAAGCTGCCACCAGCCACACAAAAATCACAGTCAGAGCAGCCCTGGTGGAAACTATATTGTATCAGTACTGAAGGAGCACCTTCCCAGTACACTAAAACCTCTCCCAGTAAGATGGTGATGTGGCCACACTGCCTACAGCAAGGTCATGATGAATAGAACCCATTCATAATAGGTGGAGAAGAACATGGACACACTGAATAAATACAAGGACTGAGCCATGGGAAGGAATAAGCCATAGTTAGTGGGTCTAACCAGGCCTCAAGCATGACTGTATGTATATGACAGAGACAAAGAGGTTTCTGTCAGCAAGTACTGGCCCTGCTAGACCTTGGACCACAGTAGGGGCTGAGAAGAAATTTAGATGGGCAGGTGGAACTCCATAAATCAGCTAATGCAATGATTGGAACTTCATTCCCTGGGAGTGTGGAAGCAACTATCTCACAAGCACTTACCTGTAGAAACTCAGATTCTGCATTTAAATACAGTTTCTGTCACATTGCTCAGCTTACCAACATCAAGAACTCCTCTTTGAACCAGAAGCAAATAAGAAAAAACTAAGTAAAAGGAACTTTTAAGTTGAGCTGACAGCACAGCTAAAAGCGGTAAGTTCTACTAATGTCCTCTTTTAAGACCAGGGGAAGAGGCAGGGCGGGCACCCAGAGGTGTAGGGACTCAAGACACAGAATTCAGCCATAGCCTCACTGGGCCCTGTGTTCTCAGCAGAGTGGTAACAGCAGGTCCACAGGAGCAGCATGTGGAATCTCGTCTGAAGAAATATCCTGACCCAAAGCAGAGTACAACCAAGAGCCTAGGAACTCCACTGACAACGGAGCTTTCAAGAGTGAAGGCATTAAGTCAAGATAATTGCTGACATCCAGAGAATTAGAAGCAGATGGATATTTCTAGAACTTTGAAGAAACAACTTCATTAATATTTCACACGCAATCTTTCCCTGCATGTACGTTTTGATTAAGTAAAAAGTTCGCTAAATACTTGCAAAGTTTGAGCAATGAAAGGGAATGCCAGAGCTGTCCACATTAATCACAGTAAGAATTAATCTTTCAAAACTAAGAAGGACAAGTAATGAATTGAAGAGAAAAACAAAACAAAACAAAACACCTCAGATGCTTGAAGCCACAGATACCATACTAGCAACAAGGAAACTAAGTGAGTTGGAAAACAGTTGTAAAAAAAACTGCTCAACAAGAAAAAGAAAAGGCAGAGGAGAAACAATGAGAAGCAAAGAATCTTGAAAAGCAAACAAGTAAAGAATGAGGGCAATGAAGTCATACTTGGAGAACCACGGGCTGGTGTGCTCAGAACTGACATAGGACAAACTCAGAGAGAAAAAGAAGGTAAGAAGGGGTGTGCAAGAACAACACGGAGGGAAAGTGTGCGAGAAGAACTAAGAGAAACTACACCTCAATAATCAATGGCTGAACTCCAGGAACAAAGAAGTCACAGACACATTACAAAGGTTGCCTGCAGAAGGAGCGACACCATGCTGACACCAAGCCACTCAGGAGCAAGGAACTTGGAAGTCCAGAGAGGAGGAAGAATCTGCTACATGTATGAGGAGAGGAGAGCCATCTTGAAACTTTGTAATCCAGCTGTTCAAGAGAGAAGTCAAACATGTATAAGAAACAAAAACAAGACAACTGTGTCACTAACTCCTAAAGCTCCTACAGGCTCATGCCCCAGAAAGAAAGTTTTTGAGAGAAAAGTTAAAGATGCAGCAGGTGACAGAAGTAATCTAGAAAACAAGTGACCAAAAGCTGTCTAGAGTCTGAGACCTAAGGACCCAATACAGCATAAAATACAGGAGTTCCATCCACTTGGCTGGAACTTGGCAGAAAGCATACCTGTTACAGGCAGCAAACCGATGCAGATGCATATGAAGCTTGCCTGGTGTCTTTTCCAGGGCTAGGATTCCATTCATATAACTCATTTGACCATCATGACTCCTGAGTGCAACAGTCTGGTCAGCAGGCTCCTAGTTTCTGATAACCTTTACAATGTTGAGGAGTCCCACTGGATTTAGTGTAGAATGTACTAGATAGAAGTAGTATTTGTCTGGTGTCCTATGAGGTGTATAGGAGTGTATGGTTTAGAGTAAACCCACAGAGGGTAAGTGTTGAATCCATCACAACAAAGGTTGTGTAGCCTCAACATGACTGCTGAGAAAACTCTGAAAGAAAATGAAATGTCACACGATACCTGCTGCACACACTTTATGCAGCACTCTAGGGCAAGGACAGATTACTAAAGAAGTAAAGCCATGAAAGGATCACAGGCAGAGAGCCGAAAGAAGGTGGAAAGTAGCCGACTAAAAGGAATCTGAGGAGAGCTGAGCAGTGGTGGTGCCCATTCTTAATCCTAGCACCCAGGGCAGCCTGTCTTTAATCCACTAGGAGGTAGAGGTAGGCAAATCTAAGTTCGAGACCAACTAGATCTATAGAGCAAGTGCCAGGCCACCAGGACTACACAGAGAAATCTTGGAAAAAGAGATAGGCAAGGGATCAGTGGAGTCTAAAGTTGATCTTTTAAAAAATTCATATAAAAGATTGATTCAAAAGTTGAAATACGTGATATTAAAAATAAAATACATAACTACAGACTCAGAGATTTTTAAATATATGGTTATATTATGTACAGTTGATAACAATAAAAATTTAAATAAAATAGACAAACTGTACAAGATTATTCTATAAGAATCCAAGTCAATGGACATGGTCACATGTGTGTATAACCTAGCACAAGAGGGAGGGATGGGCACAGTTAAGGCCGCCTCCTGAGACTCAGAGAGGAAGGGAGGGGGAGGGAGGGAGAGAATGAGAATATAATAAAGACACACTCCTGGCAACCATTAAAGATGCTGGAAAACTAAAAACTCCAACCACTGAGAACACAGGACCACAAAGGCTTAGAGTCTCAAAATATTTGATAAGTAATTCTAATATTAAACTCTTCTGGAAAGTAAAGGCTGATATCCCAAAGGGAGATTCAGCAACAGGATGAAGATCCCAAAACAATACAACTTAATGCAGCCCAGCAGAGAGGTGGAAAAGGCCTCTACTGAGAGTCTGCAGCAAGAAGTCAACTCCAACCACCATGGCAACAGATGCAATAAAGATGTTAAGCAAACGAAACATGATCATCATGAACTTAATGTATGTGGAGCTTGCTACATTGTGTTTCTGAAACAGGATGCAGCCAGGATGACCTCAAATGTAGGCCTTAAACTCCTGATTCCCGCTGCCTCCACCTCCTGTGCGCTGAGGTTACAGGTGGGTTTCACAGCCCTCAGCTGAACTACTCCCATTGCCAAGAAACCAGAGGAAACCTAGTCTCTGCCCCTGTAGAACTTCCTAGAACTCCTTTCTGGCCACGCCACAAGACTGGAAAATATATCTAAAACTAAAAGAAAGAAAAACTACCCCCTCTACAGAAAATGCTCTTTCTCTAAGAAACACTGAAGAAGTTACAAAAATCTGCTTAAAAACTAATAGAATAATGAAGTGATTACTTACACACACACACACACACACACACACACACACACACACACACACAAGCGCAGAGAGACACACCCATTTATAATAAATTTACATATACTAATCTTAAAAAAAGAAAAAAAAAAACCCTTAATGTAAAAGAAAGATGTACAGGCTGGAAAATGGCTTGGTTAGTAAGTAAAGCGCCTGCTTTGAAGGAATGAGAAACTAAGGTTAGACTCCTGAACCAGCTGCTCACACCTGTAATCCAGCACTGGCAAGGAGGTAGAAGAACAGGCTCTGTGGAGCTCAGCGGCCAGCCAGCCTAGCAAAATTGGTGAGCTCCAGGTTTAGTAAGAGACCCTATCTCAAAAAATAATCAGAAAGGAATTGAAGAAGAAACTAGACATTAACCTTTGACCTTCCAAATGCACTCATGCACAAACCTACACATGTGTTCATACCCACAAGAACACACACCACACTCACATACTAAATTTTAAGGTTTTTTTAAGGATCATCTTTAACAGAAAAAGTAACTACAATTTACAAATGAGTAAATTCAATATAAGATCTTTATAGGGAAAAAAGTATAAAAATCAACTGAAAGACATTACAGAAATACAAAGCCCTGAGTCCAATCTGAAGGACCAGGAACATTGGTGATAAATACAAAAGACATGACTATGAGGTAAAGGAATTGCCTCCAAACATGGCAACCTAAGTTCAATTCCCCAAATCCACAAGTGACTGAGGGTTTTCTCTCATGAACACATGTACCCTGTGGCACACCACTTAAACACAAAATCAAGCAAGTAAGCAAACCCATTAATACAGAAAGATACAAGAGACCAGATAGCAAACTAGGTAAGTGAATATATTGTAAAAATGTCAGTTCTCCAACAAGTGAGTCTGTAAATTCAATGTAATTTCAACAAAGACTTTGAAAGGAACTTGCACTCAGAGATGTCACTACTAAGAAGAAGATGGGGTATGAGGGTGGTAACAGGAAACAAGAAAGGGTCCATAAGAGGCTGGAGCCCATGCTAAGGAGCCCGCAAACAGGACATGTGCTCCCTGGGACCAAGACAGGTACCCTGCAAATGACCAAAGCCGGGTACCTACAGTGTGACCCTAACAAATGACAAGCTGACAGTGCAGCTGCTCAGGGAAAGGACAAAAGCTCCTACATCAAGGATACATGGGAAGGGAGGTGAAGCCAATCTCTGCTCCAAAGACTCATTCCAGTAAAGACAGACCTTCCAACACTACTGGAGAATGAAGGGTTGGCAATCTCTGTGGCCTAGGCAGAAGTTTCCCTGCTATTTTGTTTCTTAATAAAATATAAAAGATAAACCACCAAAGGGAAAATGTTAGTTTTGGCTCAGCCAAGATGCAATTTAAGAAGCATTTTTATATATAATCTTTCTTGTACTAAATATCTTTTAAAATGTGCTTGACAGTAAACCCCCCCCCCAAAATCCACTCTTCTAATTAAAAACCTAAGAAGATACTAATACTTTTTACTAAATATTATTTCTTTTTCCAATATGAGCTATTGTTTCTGGTATTGTTACTATTACACGGTTCCATACTCAGTTAAATCCTTGCATGGGGAAGGAATAGCCCAAAAAGCTGACCATAGGGACAATCAGTATCAATGACACAGGGACCCCATAAACCAAGGCACACTTATTTTCACTGATGAAGGACATTTCCTTCTGTGTATACCAAGAGGAGCAGGGAAAGTTCTGAGACGTTCCATTGTCACCAACAAAGTTTTGGGCAGACAAGGGATTCTAAGCCCATCAATTACAAATTAAGGTTCTCGTTTGTAAAACTTTATATTGGCAGAATAAATAATTCAGACAGCAAGAAAACTTAAAAAAAAAAAATCTGCTCAGAAGTGGATGCCAACTCTACTTTATCATGTATGTCCCACACAATTACTGTGTGTCCCTAGACAACTCTCAAACAGAATCCTATACTACTAACAAAGGACACATCAGCACAAGTTTCCCTGGGCCTTGTGCAATGGAACACAAGGATTATCAACACAAGGACCTGGAAGTTTTGTGAGAAAGCCAAGAACCAAGGCAGGGAAATAGACTTGCAAGTCATCCTGGCCTGCCATGACTGGCCCAGGCTGGCCAGGCCAAGTGTGAGCTTCCAGGGCCAGCTGCAGGGCCAAGGACTGCCTTACTGGCCAACAAGACAAGCCGCAACAGCTGTGACACCAACGGGCACACTGAAAATAGAAGGGTGTTTGTTTGCACCTCCTGTGATAAAGACCTTGGTGGGGGTGGGGCACTGAGAAGACACTGGCGGTCAGGAGATCTTAAGGTTAAATAAAGCCTTGAGCAGTATTGTGTGCCTACAATCCCAACTACTGTCAGGAGGGTTCAAAGTTCAAGGCCAGCCTGCACAACAGCATGGAACCTGTCTAAGAAGACAAAGAAAGATGGTCAGCTCATCACCTAAAGAGACTAGGGAGCTGGGTGGCTCTGGAAATAAGCACATACTCCCCTCCCTGAACTTGGGCTGTGCGGGTGCCAGTATGCAGTACCCCATGGGAGAGCCCACAGCCAGCCTGCTGCCAAGGCCTAGAGTACAAAAACAGCTTTTGAAGACAGCATACAATTAACACAGCAACAATCATCTTCCTAATTTAGGGTAATCTCTGCTTCGTAGCCCTTTCTGGCAGTGGGTGTACTAGAGCTTTCTGTGTGGGTGCTTTTCATCTGGTTACTCTACATCCCAGTTTGAAGATATCAAGGAAGATCTTGTATGTCCACTAGCATCTTCTAGAGAAAGGGTGAGACTCAAAAGAGTTAGTAGGCCCTGCCCTCCCAGAAGAAGAAATGTTTGTTCTCGAGAGTTCACTGCTACTGATCAGGCTTTTGTCTGCAGCCTGGCAGCAGATCAGGGTAGGACACTGCTGTTGGAGCAAGAGCCTGGCTAGGGGTGGGAAGGACTGGAACTTCATGCTCTCTAAAGGAAGTGGGGACACAGAGACAGATCTGGCCCCTGGTGGATGGGAGCCCACAAGCAATAAAAGAATTTCAACAGTTCAGGTGACAATGCACTGCCTCTCTAGGGGCACCAAAGCGCTGTCTTTGGCCTGGTCCACAGGCAGTAAGCTCCAGGTTCATCCAGTCCTGGCCCCAAAGGAAACAGAGTTCTCTGGCTCAGAGCTCTGGGGTGAGAGCACAACCCCCTGGCCAGCACTTGTTGTTTGCTGGATGTGTGACGCAAAGGTTTCTGAGAGCTTCTGACAGAGAATAGCAATCCCATAAACACAGACGTCCTTGAGGCAGAGGCCAACAGAATCCAAGAATCTGATGGGCTGGGGGCAATGACCCAGATGCACTGCAAGAGCCCTGCACCAGAGACACCTACCAAAACCTAATTTAAAATCACTGATCTTTATTCCAGAAAAGCAGAGCAAAGGCTATCTGAGGATTCAAACAAAGTAACAGGTACAATCAGGTCCAGGGTCCACAGGCACAGCCATTAAACCAGAGAAAGAAATTTCTCTCTCTGTCTCTCTCTCTCTGTCTCTGTCTCTCTCTCTCTGTCTCTCTCTGTGTCTCTCTCTCTCTCTCTCTCTCTCTCTCTCTCTCTCTCTCTCTCTCTCTCTCTCTCTCTCTCTCTCTCTCTCAGAGAAGGAAGGCAGAATGTAAAACTGGCCATCTTACACTCTGCCTTCTTTCATAAAGACTTTTAACTTTTTTTTTTAAACCTACAAGGAACCAAAAACCACATGGGAAAGGGTATCCAGCAACACTCACAGACAAGCCCATTCCAGCTCTCTGGCAGACACAAAGTCAGTAACTTTAAATTATCATATAAACAATAAGCAGTAAATCTCATTAGATGCAGCCTTACTTTTAAGAACAGGCAACCAAACATCCCTATAGAAATAGACTGGGTACAGCCACTAGCCTGGGGGTTGAAGGCCGCCCAGAGCTGTGAAATTTGGATTCCTTGAAATAACAGAGGCCAGCTGACTTTTGAACTTTAGGGCTCCCAGGAGTTTGGCACAGTAGCTGTCTTCAAAATGCTAGAGATTCCCTTCCCTTAAGTTTGGCTAAGACCAGATCCTTTCCCAATGTTAGTGAAAAAATTTAAGCACCTTGCAGAAAACTCAGGGCTGGAGAGATAGCTCAAGTGGTTAAGAGCACTGACGGCTTTTCCAGAGGTCCTGAGTTCAAAACCCAGCAGCCGCATGGTGGCTCATAACCATCTGTAATAAGATCTGATGCCCTCTTCTGTTGTGTCTGAAGACAGTGACAGTGTACTTATATATAATAAATAGATTAATTTAAATTGCAGAAATAAAGTGCCCAGCCCAAAAATTGATAAACAAGGCATGTTAGAGAGACCAGGGAGGGAAGACACAAGGTGGAACTCCAGACAAACATGAAGTTCAGATCCTGGCTACCCTGAGGGGCTGAGGAGTAGGGAGAACTTGGAGGCCTGCTAGTATCTTGCAGCTGCTGCCCAGGTTGTTCTATTTTTCTTCTCTTTGGATCTACTCAATCCCACACTGAGATACTAGCCTGTGATCAGTGAACACAGCATATATATTGTGAAAACTCTAAATGGTTGGCTTGAAACCGCAGAGTCAGCAAATCTGCCCTCCTCCCTTCCTGGTGAAGCTTTTTTGGTAGAAAATCAAGGCAATGGGCATTTACTAAGCACCCGCTGGAGGTAAACACTGAGAGAAAACTTCAAATGCTGTAAGAAAAAATATATAGCAAATAACCCATAGAAATGTCGACAGAGGGAGCCAGGCTACCATCATCCCCAGCCTGTCCCCTAATCATCCTGCAGGAGCTGCTAATTTTCAAATAAAACAACATACTTTGGCATGTACACCAAGTACAGTAGGTCAGGTTACACTGATATCCAAATACAAGTGCCCTTCATGTTATTAACCAAGAGGACATGGAGGAACAACTTCACCACACAGGGACCTCCCCCTTCAGAAGAGACTGACCCTGGTTCTGGGAACAGAACCCAAGGCTTTGAGGCTAAAGGGCAAGTGTTCCACCACTGAGAGGCATCTCCAGCCATTTTGGGGGTAGAGGGAGACAGGATTAATGTGGGAGGAGACAGGGCCATGCTACCTAATCAAGTCACTATTAATACCACGTCCAACATTCTTCACAGGTTTTTATTCTTTGTAAAATGAGCACATCCTGCTTTGTAAACAAGGATAACTATTCATGGGCGTGTGCTCTGAACCAGCTCACTATCGATTCATTACTTGTTACCCAGCCCCTGCCTCTTCAAGGGTTTCCATCCTGTTTGTGTCCAGTCTGAGCTTCACTTTGCTTCTGAAACAAAATGTCTCCACCAAGACCAATGACCACAAAATCACTACAGGATTCTCTGTACCAACAGGCCAGGCCACCATCTTCTCAAACTGTCAATTTCCCTAGGACCCTTGACATCACCAGACCAGCATTCCATGTACGTGCAGGACCTTCTGGCATGCAACTGTGGCTCCCACCTTCCCAAGGTAGATGATAGCTGTAGCCAACAAGCAGGAAGGCCAACTATGATCGTCCAGTAAGCACCAGAAGAGCCCAAGAGACAGGGAAAATGCATCATCCCATTTTATAGATGAGCAACACTGAGATTCAGAGATCCAAGGTCTCCTATCAAAGGACAGGTTGATCTCCAATCAGAGTCTTTGCAGTCAGACTAGCAGCAGGACCTATATTATCAAAGAGCAGAATTTCCCCAAACACCAAAACATATGTGACATATTCACTTCAGTATCAAGGCAGTGTGTGCTGGTGACATCCCCAGAGTTGAGTGCCCTCACCCCTGCTTCTTTGCTTTGCCTGTCTTCAGGGGTTGCAGTCTCCCTCTTAGATGCAGACAGCTAGCTGCAAGCCAATGCTGGATTTTAAAGGTCACTCCATAACATTTCCTGTTTCAGGGCAACTATAGATCGGGGTCACAAGGCTGGCTGGCATTTAAAAGAATCTGCACTGTTTTGTTTTCTGTTTTTTAAGGACTAGACGTTCATCTTATTATCACTTCTTTTTTTTCCCTTGAAGATAAATCACTGAACTGAGGCCTAAAGGTGCATACGGATAGGGATGGACAGGGTGCTGCTTGTTCTCCATCCCAGGCTCTGAAGCCAAGGGTCTAAGAGACAGGAGACATGGCTTTAGCCTCAGCCAGAAAACCTCGGTGGCAGATTAATTTGCTTAGCACTGCGCTGGTGATCACACTCACTCACTAGGCCTGTCTGAGGCACACAATCTTAGAACTATTGTCCCCATTCCTGCCAAAGACACGAAAAGACATGGAAATGGCTTCCAAAAGATGTTCCCTGGCTATAGAAAAAAAAAATAATACAATTTCCATTCCTGCTAATCTTTATATAAAAACCAGAAATGGCACTTTATGCAAATAAGGGCTGCCCCATGTCCTTTCTGGATATCAGTCAGGGTCATGTGGAGGGTCACACACAAGTGCAGTTGTCACCCTCTAGCCCCACTGGGCTGTCCTATGAAGCTCTGATGGAATCAGAAACTACAAAGAGACAATGTAGGTACACTCAAGACCCAACATCTCCCATAAGCACCAGGCACAGGAACAGGAGTATCTGTAACCTGCTCAGATGCCACCTCAATCATTGTGTGAAATAGCCCCCCAAACTAGATTCTACTTTGAAAAGAGCCTACCTTGCTTATGAAGCAGTGATATGCCACTAAACTAATTACCTGCAAACATAACCTAGATCTCTGTACTATGTCCAGACCCTAAGGTCACTGGGGCAGAGGGAGAGTGCACAATTCAAGTCTACATTCTGTAGCTCAGGTACCATGTGTCCTAAGGCACTGTGAAACCTTGCAGGACCAAGATGTCCTTAGGAGGTAGTCTGGTCTTGCTGAGTAAACACAAGCAGACTGCACCACCATGTAATAGGTGGGTTCTGTTCACTGCTAACAAAGTGATGTGAGGGCTGGCCACACTTGCAGCAACCCAAGTGTCAAACATCAACCCATCAATAAATTACTGTCCTAGCTTAAAAAGGCTCCCAAGACTTTCCAAGAGCTTGTACCATCCTCCTCCCTTGCACAGGCCTATTAGACACAGGGTAGAAAAATACAGAGGACCACAAACACAAAAAGGGAGTCTTAGAAAGACTGGTAGAAAGCAGGGACCTAGAAGTAATAACAAAGCTTCTAGACACAGAGTCAAGTGGTGTTCCTCAAACTGGTCAAGGCAAATCCATGCTACAAATCCTCAGTTCCATCAGATCACACTGCCACAGAGGCACATTCTACCACTGTCTCAGGCACACAAGGCCACACTGTGGGACGTGGCCACTAACTTCAAGGTAGCATTCTACCTGAAATCAGTCACTAGCGTATTATTTTGCCTGTTGCAATCATGATGGAAAAATGTGTTTCACACAACAGATATGTTACGGACTGAGACACAGGTAGCCCCTTTCCCAAAGCAAGCCTGCTTATGGAACGTTCTGGAACATTTGGGTATCCCCAGAGCAGACAGAACCAGACTGAATCTAACCTTTACTTCTGACTGGGCCAGAACTTTGATAAGCCATGGCTTATCAGAGGATGTCAGACCCCTGGGCATCACAGGTGCTAAAACACAGGCAGAGACCAACTCTGCTACACACTGGAACTTTTGCATCTCCAGAAAGGCCCGGGACAAGCTGTATCTAGCCTGTAACCTTCTAGAGTCCCAGCAATCCTAGTTATCACAAATACCACCATCACTTGGCAAAAGCCAAGTCTACTATGGGGGATTCCTTACAAAGTCTTTGCAAGCCCTCAGGGGTCATCACCTCACCAACCTCATTTCAGGCCCCACACAACATTTGCCATAGGTAAAAAGCTTCTGTATCAGGGCCCCACAGTGTAAAGCTCATGCACATCCCCTTCGGCCTACACTAGAATGGCACTGACACTGAGAAAAGCTTTAAGGACACGCATGTGCTTTATAGTACGCAGCTTTTTCCTTCAGAATGAACCCCGGGAAGCGTCCCCTTCTTCCACCATGCCTCTTGCTTCAGATCCTCAGACTCTGAAATGGGATGGCGCCTGATGACATGAGTTTTCTCCTAGGTCAACGTACACTGTTTTACAGGCCTTTCCTTTATTAGGCTTTTCCTTGTGAAAAGCTGCTGCAGAAAGACAAGTGCCACCTCAGTATAGGGACACTTTGGGATGCTTAATACAAATAGTATGAAGTCAATGATGTTCACCTCACCCAAGGGAATATCCAAGTGATCTGACACCTCTCATAACCACACACTCAACATGTGAACATGTAATGTCACAAGGAGGAAACAGGTATTGCAGGTACACAGGTGATGCATGGTAGTTTATACTGTTTAATAGGTCAGTAACTGAGATCTACTTTGGGGCCAAGTAAGTCCACACAAACAAATGAGCATGACTTGGTAGAAAAGGCCATTTGGGTGGGTCCCATCTTCTGTCGACTCTGCTGATTTCCAGACACCACACCAAGCCTAGCCAGGTTACTCACTTCAGGGCCAGTTTCCTGTCCTGGTCTGCCATGAGAAATGAGAGGATCAACCACACTGGTCCAAGAATTGAGGCACAGGCTGACAGCCTGCAGAGACAGGGGGATCCAGCAAATAAGGAGAAAGCAGAAGACTAGGCAGGTAAGAACAAGGGACAAGTGAGAGGTGTCTGCTGTGTAGTCTCCTTTGAAGGCCACCCAGAAATTCTATCTGCTCTATAGTATCTCAGTGACCTTTCAGAACAGTGAGCACGTGCTATGCTTGGGCCCAGAACCCAGGATGACCGCAACTGACCCAGAATCATTGTTCTCAGCCCATCTGGGAATTTCAAATGGATGAAGGCCCTTACACTCAAATGAGCACATGAAGAACCTGCCAACTCTAGCCCTGGCTGCCCCACAGCAGCTCTGTGGGCAGCCGTTAGCCACAGATGGCTGAATGAACTGAACACAGTTCTACAGTCACCCTAGCCTCCCTTGAAAAGCTCAGCAGACCCTGGCTAGAGGCTTCCTCATGGACAGTACAGCTATAATCACATCCATATTCTAAAAGGTCCCAGACCGGAGGACCAGAAGGCTTCTGCTTTTAGAAACTTGTCTTTATATCCCAGGCCCTGTTCTTCTTACTTCAGTGATTAAGAATAATATTCCTTGACTCTGCTCCCCAAATGGAATGAAGCTGGGTAGAGTCTTCCTGTGGACCACAAAACAGAGGTAAAAACAGTCAGCACAGAAAGAGTACACCTCCAGCCATCTTGCCATGAGCATAAAAACAAAGGCCCAATTTCCACAGATGGCTCTTTTCTTCCTGTCCCTTCTCTCTGACAGACCTCTTTCAGGTCTTCCCCTCCCCGCAAAATGTGCATGCATGCATGTATGTATATAACTATGTGCTACAGACACATGTAGAGAACAGAGGACAACTTCCTAGTTAGTTGTCTCCTTCCACGATGTGGGCCCAGAAGATTAAACTCAAGCAAGTCAGACTTGGTGGCAAGTACCTTTACCCCCAGAGCCATCTCACTAGCGTAGACATTTATCTTTCTCACCATGTGCATTTTTGCCTGTGCTGCCCTATGGCAGAGTCCTACAAGAGGGTCTACATAAGCCCTCCTTGGGAAGAAAATCTCAGTGTCATCTTTGACTCACCCCATCTGAGAAGATACCTCCCTTATCCTCTTCTGGGCTCCAGAAAAGAACACCCAGTCCTCATGCCTATCTTCCAGGTTTGTGGATAGGAACTAAGGTTTATCTATAGTGCCTTATGAGACAGATAGCAGTCGCTTCATAGAGGCCAGCCTCCCTGTTCCTAATACCTGCTGCAGGCCCCTATGGGAAAGGGCAATCCCTTCAGCCCACGTCTTGATGTGTCAATTGTCTCACATAGTAGCTAATACCATCAGAGGATGAAAATGTTTCTTACCACAGGGACTGTTCCTCCACCAGGAGTGGGCCGGAGTATGGGTACAGCCACAAAGCCATACCAGGACCTACCTGCCACAAAGGGTCATAAACCTGAGGCTGAATTAAGTCAGGCTTCAACAAAGTTGCCCTATTCCTGATGCTACTTTGTTTAGTATTTTATCTAAGCTGGCCCTGAATTCACAGTGATCCTTCTGCTTCAAACTCAGGTATTGACTTGTTTCTTTGTGAAGCTAAACAAGAAAGGTATCTTCAGCTGCTACCATGCTCCTGGGTGTGGCGACTGGACATCCATCAGAAGCCCTACAAGACAACTGACATCAAGGAGGGCATGACTAAGCCTGAGGCCACCAACTTTTCCTAGGCCTTCAAGTCCTTCACTGAGCATTCAAGAGTGATGCCCTAGCCAAAAATAACCACCACAGATGCCAAATCAGCCAGAAAACACTCCTAACTCTAGCCTCCCTTCATACCTCTTGGATCCTGAGGCTGGAACCAAGAACTGCGCTCTGCTTGGACAAGAGTTTGCCCAAAGAGAGTGTGTGACAGATACGCAGTGGTCAAAACCTAAACCAGTGTCAGCCAAAGGAAGCAGCAGGTTTCTATGGAAGTTTGAACAAGTTCACTTCAAAGTCAAGAGTAAAGCAAAATTAGCAGTAACCTCATCTGGTTTCTCAAATCCAAGTGACTAATACCTAGACCAACCCTAAGTTATGCCAAGCTAGGAAAGAACAGCAGAGCTGGTTAAAGAGACCCCCACAACCTTCCTCATCCACCATTGCTTAGGCCGAACTAGAAGATGTGGACAGGAGCAGCTTCTCCTACAAAGGAGGAGAATCCAGGTAGTGTTTCCAGTGCTTCACAATTCAATTCTCGGCAGGTCTTTACCTCTTTACAGCTACAAAGTAGAAGAAATCAAGTAACTTGGTGACAGTGCGCAGAGATGGCCCTGCCCCAAGCCCCTGCTGCAGACCACTGGTAAAGAGCACACAGACAGCACTACTCTGTCTTTCCACAGCCTTAGCCTGCTCTATGTAGGCACAGTAACTGAGAGGCTGTTGGGAAAACTGACAGTCAAACCATCATCTTGCCCACTTACCTCTCCCAGCCCTGCCCCAAAGACTAGCTTCCAGGTCTCCATATCAAACCCATTTGAGGCCCAGACTCTAAAACCACACTTGAAAGACCAGCAGGTACTCTAGAATTGAATTGTGCCTGCAATTCCAGCCTTCTGTCTACATCAGCAGACCCCCAACTAGTAGTTTAGCCTTGTATATAAAACCAGGACAGAAAACTCAAACAAGACAAGCCCTCAGTTACGATGCTCTGAGCACACTTGTGTGCGTGTGTGTGTGTGTGTGTGTGTGTGTGTGTGTGTGTGTGTGTGTGTGACACAAACAAAATTTGTTGCTGATACTTTCATTCCCTACTTCAAAGACTACATGAGATAAGCCCTTACTATAAGGAGCATGTCACAAGTATGAAATGACACCAGGTGGTGGTATAGTGACACTTGAATTATTAATCTGAAGCAGCAGATGAACAGTGTGAGTCCTACTTAACCCTGAACACTTATAAGGACAGTAGGTAGAATTCAGCACGCCCAAGATCATCCTGCAAACTCAGCAGGCAAAACACACTGTTTAGGCCTTGTTATTCTTCAAAAGACATTCTGTTTTCCAGGGACCTGGGACTAACAGCAAACTACACAGATGGCAGGGCCACTTTGCCAGAGTCCTGGGGTTAAAAGCCTTCAATCAAACTGTCACTCCAGTGCCATTAAAATGCAGAGGGAAATGGTCTATGTGATAAAGATTAGCAACCACAAAACACAGACACTTACAGTTCAAGAGGGTAAGACTCTTATCTGGTGATATTCTAAAGTTAACAAAACCATATTCAGAGCAAGATATAAAATCCTTTGGAGCCTAAGACCTCCCTAGTGACACACATAGCGCAGTCAAGAACACATGCTGGGGCCCCTGCAGTTCAACCACAAGGCCCAGGTCAAGCAGGTGGGCCTGGTACTTTCTTATAGACAGTCACCACATCTTGGCGGTTCTTGTGCTTGTTGGTAGTCTGAAGATCTGTGTGAGCGCTGGTGGAGAGGCAGCAGCAACAACTTAGAATCTTGCTTAGCAAACCTCACTTTCACATGCTCAGGACAATAAAGCATTCCTACTGCTTTATCCCAGACAGCTTCACTAGGCCTGGTGTGGAGCTATGTGACCTAGGACCTCCTTTACTGAAGAAACTGTCCTGTCAGGGGCTGACAATGTCCTCTGAGTGGATAAACTTCACACTGGCGACAACATGGTTCCTATTTTTGCCCCCTTTCTTTGTGAATCCACCTTGCTAGAACATGAGGAAAAGGGAGTCTCCAACTTTCAATTCCTAATTTTTATACAGTATAAAATATTCTGAACTATGATCAAAGAATGTTAGAACAAGTGCTAGAAGTTTCTAGATTTAGGGAAAGAATAAGAACTAAGTTTGGCTTTTTTTTTTTTTTTTTTTTTTTTTCCTCAAATGATTGGATGTCACAGTGGAAGTCGCCAGTGTCCTAGACATAAAGGAAATGTTTCTGTAAGCTAGTATCTAATGACTGGTCACAGGCTGTCTTGCTACACAATGATGACAGGTCTGTACTCAGGGCTCCAACTTTGTTAAATTAGGAAGACAGACAAGTTCAACTTTTCAGAAACCAAGAAGGTGGCACATGAGCCTAAGCCAGGATCAGCAGTCAGAGACCACAACTTCCCTGATGAGACATAAAGCCCTAAAGACACCTGCCCAGGCCTCTCTCATTGAGATGTTACTGCCAGCCAGGTACCAGCCACATAGATACTTCCTCCCAAGCCAAGACATCCTGCTCCCAATTTCAGCCCAACCACTCCACCCTTCACAACTGTGACATTAACCAAAAGCTAGAAAAGATGTTCTTCACCAGTCCATGGGCATCTGTCCCACGCCAGTACCCCATATACCCAACAGGTTCTGACAAGCCCTCTGATACAGAGGGACCTGGCCCTAAGCCCACTAGGCCTACTGGTGATAGAGGGACAAGAACTACATCAGTCATGTCAAAACTCAACCCTACTATCCCATGTGACTTCAAGGCCACCCACCACATTTCCCACCTACCACTGCACCAAGCCAAGCCAAGTTAATTCACCAAAAGAACTTTCTGGAAGAGATTGAAGATCTGCAAGGGTCATGTATTTACACTTTCCTGAGCCTATGGCAATGGGGGCAACAGAAGTACAGGTTGCTGCGGGCCATGGTAAGGAGCTTTGTCCTCTTTAACCCATTTATACTACAGCCTTAAGCATCCAGGGGGCCCAGGAGAAGCCACAGCAGCCTAGATGGTTTTCTCAGATCTCACCTATCCTTTCTGACTCTACATGTTCAATCTTGCAAGCTAGAGGACCCAAAAACCCTTGTCCAGAAACCCTGACATGTCTCAATGCCTGGATCAGCACAGAGGCCCAGCCAATACAGACTCTTGGAGCCTACACAGCTCTGAGATCGGCCTGACAATAACAGGAGACACCCTCTGACAAGTGAGACCTGGGAACTATGGGCTACTTTAGAAACAAGAACAGGGAAAAGACCAAATACTACAGGGTGGCCAGCCTCCCATGTTTAACTGCCCAGACCTCTAAGGATTCACATGACTTTAATTGACTTTCTGAGATTCAGAGGGCAGCTCCCACGGGAAAGGGGATTCTAGAAAAAGCCATACTTGTTCAGACAACTTTCTGACCATGATATTACACCACATCCTGTAAAATGTTGGGACATATCTTCCCCAGGTTTATATGAGCAAAACAGAATGGTTTTGCATATTCTCTTCACAAAAAGTACTGGCTAGAAGCACCAACATGGATTTAGGAACAGTTGTACTGGATTCTACAGTGTGGCCAGATAATGCATAACAGCTTGTGTCAGAGGTCTGCCTCTTCTCTTCTGAGACTCACCAGCAAACTGAACCACCCCATGCCCTACTCTCAATGCTAGTCCTAAAGAGAATGACCATGCAGCAAGAAGCTAGAAGTCCAAGACTGCCCAACATATGGCTCTGCCTAGCTAAATGCCAAATGTGAGAATCTGAGCGAGGCATTTGAATCTCTGAGGCTCACTTTCCTCATCTGTGAAACGGGGTTTATAAAGGTACCATCTGATTGTGTGTGTGTGTGTGTGTGTGTGTGTGTGTGTGTGTGTGTTTACAGTGGTAACTGCACTAACACATATAACAAGATCTGGTATCCCTTGGAAGATGGCTGCAATCTTCAGATCCAACAGAGCCAGGGTCCCTTTCCACCTCCCTGAGCTCCCTGACACAGCACAACTGACTGACTAGAGTAGCACCTGGTGATAAATGTTCCTAATAGGAATTCAAACATGGTCTCGGGAAGCAACGGCTGTTTAGTCAGTAAAAATACAACCTTGTCCAGGGCCAGCTATCTTCCTAATACTGGAGAAGCTACTTTTCTGCCCAAGTGAGTGAGCAGTTCACATTTCAAAAGGGCAAGGATACACGCTCGAAGTCCAATCCAGGTACATCAAGGTCAGTGGAGCTTAGAGAGTTCCATCTCCCACTCAGTACAGAGGCCTCCAGGCTAAGACCCCAGAGCACTGAGAGCTGCCTGCCAGCTCTCTTCCTTTCACAGGGCTGTATGGGCACAACAAAGACACATAAATGTTCCCCAATCCCTGACATACAAACAAGCATACCAACAAACTGCATACCAACTTCATTCCTAGATCCACCCACTTCAGAAGTGAGCCCCTAGCTAGAAGGGAACCCTGTGAATAGTATCCCCCAGGAGTTCAAATATTAAAAGTTGATTCCAAAGCACTGGTCACTGAGAACACCACTGAGCAGTTACATAACAAAACTCAGAAACCCCTTAAAGTTTCTTTGCAGTTCAAAGGCATTTACCTTCAGTTAAGACCTGGGTTCAATCTGAGAAGCCCCTCCAAAGCTGTTTGTCCAAGAGTAGAATGCTCTAGCACGGCTCTGCCGGGCTCACTGGGAAGAATCTCACTGCTCTGCCCTGACATCTGGTTTCTATTTCATATCCATGTTGTCACATTATATAACAAGCAGATGATATGAGGAGTGCTATGAGCGTTTCGGCCCAAGGCTCACAGAGAATGCCCCAGACAATGTTTATCATCAGGCCATGAGCATTCACTCAACCAAACTGGACAGACACTGGGCTGCTCAAAGCCCAGGGGAGCACACTGACTCCAGGGCAAGCAAAGCAAGCCTCCTCAAGACAGCCCATAAGTGAGCCAGTGCCCCTTCCTTCCTCTCCTCCTGCCTTCACAAAATGACCTCTGGCCTACATTTAATTTTTCTGCACCTGGAAAATGACTTCTGCCTTGGAGGCACACAGGAAAGTGTTAACACACAGGATCACAGTGGAATCAGGGGCAGAAAGTTCCTGAAACACCTGCCTGCTCCACCTGTGTGGGACCCAAAAAAGGAGCGTCTACATAAGTAGGCTCTACCCGAGGCACAGTCCTCCTAGCAAGAATCCTGAGCTTTTCTATACCATGCCCGTCCTGTACCCACAGCACAGCCCTCCCCGGCTTATTTGCAGAGGTACTCTGTCACCTTGGGAGTTCCTTATAGCACAGACACAGGAACAGGGAACCACTAGAGAGTAGGCAAGGCAGAAAGGGGCCTAACTTAACCTCTAAAACAGACACACATGGAGACTAAGCCTAGTCCATGATCCCTGAATCAGTACTTAGAATTTTAAACTAGACACACCCATAACATGGCCAGAAGACTTTCAGACAACAAGCCACAAGTTAACTTACACAGGCTACACCATTAATCAAGGTAGTACTTTCCTTCTAACAAATATGTGCTGAAAATGCCTTCTATGTTCAGGTGACACACGAGCAGTCAGGAGGCTAATGTGAGGGTAGATCTTTCTATTATCAACAACTTTACCACCATGTGCCTTCTGATGCTGGCCTTGCTCCCATGAAGCCATCAGCCTGACGAGGAAGGGAGAGAGAGGAGAGAGAGGAGAGAGAGGAGAGAGAGGAGAGAGAGGAGAGAGAGGAGAGAGAGAGGAGAGAGGAGAGAGGAGAGGAGAGAGAGAGAGAGAGAGAGAGAGAGAGAGAGAGAGAGAGAGAGAGAGAGAGAGAGAAGCTGTCAAACCCAAGTAAAGTGAACCCTGAAAGGTAAATCAGCTGTGGAAGGTCTACCACACCCTGTGCCCAGGAACCTGCTTTAGCATTAGGATTCACCTCAAGAGAATGCCTCAACAGTGGGTGGGAAAGGCAGCCCCACCGTGACAGAGAACAGCCTGTCTCTTACCTCTCATTTCTTCTTCCTTGCATCTCATGCCGGAATCTCAGGTCCCTAGTTTAGCCCCCAAAGAATAGGAGCCTGTTCACAGAGCTGGAGTTCTGGGGTTCATTCATTCACTCAGGTATTGGACTGCTGTGGGAAGGCTAAAGAAACTGAAGGAACTCAGCTCTTGAGTCTACAGCTCATAAGCCTCGGTGTCACAGGGCAGCATCACCATTGAAAGTGGCCATGCCCCATGCCCAATAAAGAGGCAGAGCAGCAGCGCCACCTAAGTAAGGATGGGATCTCAGGGCCAGCAGCAGCACAGAGCCAAGACAGCACACTCTTCTTAGAGGGGTCCTCAGCACCATTGCCAAGGTTGCAATGCCAGGGCCCCAGATCATGAGACCAGATACAAGGGAGGCCATTTGCACATTGATATCTCCATCACACAGAACTAGGTGATGGTTCAACCCATATTTCCAGAGCAGGCTCATCATGGTGAGTCCCCACATGGTACCCAAAAGGTCCACTCATGCACATGGGCATGCACGCTTTCACGTGTGTTCTTTTCTCCCTTAACTATTTGATAGAACATGAATTGAGTCATCAATAAAATGCAAGCAAAAATTTCTCATTGCCCCACACCCTAAACACAACCCCTGAGTACTATTTATGAGGTGTATGGCGAGGGGTAACGGTTCTACCATTGCACCAAAGACACACATGCTGTCAGTCTTTGTTCTTGTTCATCATCTGTTCTATGCTGTAGAGGAAAGACAAACCACTCTTTTCTTTGTATATCCAACTAATAAAAACTTTCACAATGGTCTTCATGAAAATGGACAGTGACTTAGAAACAGGCACAGTGCCAAGGGTGAAGTTGATGTTTGCTGTGCCAAAACTCTACAGCACTCACCAGACCAAGAATAGAAAAAGAGTGGCCAGAGCTCTATACCCATAACTAGACACAAGCTGCAAAACAGAGGCTTCAACAGTCTAGCACAGTGGCACAGGCTCAGGACCAGCAGCACAGTGATCCAGGCAAATCCCCTTCCCTCTTGGCTTCAACCACAGGAGCTGGCACAGTCACAAGCTCCAGTTCTACTTGCAAGCCCCACTTATAGCCTACAGGCAAGCCAGCACGGTGCTTGCTGTAGGGAGGCCTTGGGAAAAAGAAGCTGGAGGCAGTGGCCTGGTGCAGCTTGCATGCAAGACTATCCCAGAGGAAGGCTGAGGCATGATCTCTGATCATATCTGATCTCTGCTGATGTACCTTTGGGGAATCCAAAAGAGGGGTGATGACTGGATAAGGAAGCTCTCTTCTGTCCCTGTCTCTTTACCAAGCTGGCTTCTACTTAGATTCATTCCATATTTTAAATGTGCTCTACATGGAGAACAAAAGTCCTTGAAAAAAGAACTAGATGGGATGTCCCTGAGGTAACCAGAAACTGATCTTATTGTCTCAGAACTGAGAGGCTGGGGCAAGGACCCTAGAGGTACTCATAACTCAAGAACAGCTCTTCTCCTTGGAATTGAATCCAGGGACTGTACCTATAGACCTCCAATGGAACACTTTCGATATGGCAGTGACACCTGGGAATCACATGGTTTCCTGCAGTATTAACAAGCATGGCTAGGCTGATCTTCAGCCCCTCGAAACCCCAGATTATTCCAGCTCTCTGCTCAGTCACATTATAGCTTCTAGCAAAGCTAGTACTCCACACAACAGCCAGCTGAGGACAGTGAACAGGGCAAAGCCTGAAAATGAGACCCTGTTCCTGATAGAGTGACCATATCACCTACAGAGCTGTGTTCAGCAGGGCACAAATGAATCCCACAGAAGACAGGAGTTCGAAGCAAGGCAAATCAGACAAGGCCAACAAACATAAGCCTGCCAATGGCTAGAAGGGAGCGGATCCAGAGAGAAAGTGCCCTTGAGGACTCAGAGCCACAGATCACCTTGCTGTGAACAGCTGGTGAGCCCTGACAGAAACTTTGGCTCATGCACCGTGAGGTGTGTTCTAAGCAGGGCCTAAGCCACTGAGTATAAACATATCAGAATCCATCTGAAGGAATGTGTCAGCAACACATACACTGTCCACAGAAAGTGACAAGAACAAAAGTCATAATAATAAGCCATAAGGAGGTATTGGACCAGGAAAGTAGTAGCAGGCTTATTAGACAGTCCTGTTACTATTTAATAGCTATGCAGGCCCCTGGAGAGCTCCCAAACTTCCTATGCCTCAGTTACTCATCTGCCAAAAGGTAATATGACAACCCACCTTTCCTGGAGGGACATTAAGAAATAAGTAAGATTATATGTACTAATCATTACACACAGACACACAGACACACAGACACACACACAGACACACACACACACACACACACGTTAAAAATGAGCCATATTCCCAAAAGAAGCTTCAACATCTAACAAGAACACATGTTCCACATGTTCATAGCAGCCTTATTTATAATAGCTATATGCTAGAAAGAACCCATATGCCCTTCTTCAACAGAGGAATGGATAAAGAAAGTGTGTTACATTTACACAATAGAGTACTTACTACTCAGCTATTTAAAACAATGACTTCATGAAATTCCTAGACAAATGGATGGAACTTGAAACTATCATCCCAGTCACAAAAGAACACTCATGATATGTACTCACTGATAAGCGGATATTAGACCAAAAAGCTCAGAATACCCAAGAAACAATTCACAGAAATAATGAAGTTCAAAGAGAAGGAAGGCCAGTAAGTGGATACCTCAGTTCTTTATAGAAGGGAGAACAAAACATTCATGGGAAGAAATAGACAAATAGAGGAGTAGGGATTGAAGAAAATATCATCCAGAGACTGCCTCACCTGGGGATCCATCCCATATGCAGCCACTAAACTGTTGCTGATGCCAAGTAGCGCTTACTGGCAGGATGTGAATGCTTCCTCAAAGGCTCTGCCAGAGCCATACTGATACAGATGAGGATGCATTCAACTAACCATCGGACTGAACACGGCAACCCCAATGAAGGAGCTAGAGAAAGGACAGAGGAGCTGAAAGGGTTTGCAACCCCATAGAAAGAACAAATAATCAACTAACCAAACCACCACAGCTCCAAGAGACTAAAACACAAACCAATGAGTTCCCATGGAGAGACTCAGTTGCATATGCAGTAGAGAATAGCATTCTCTGGCATTAATGGGAGGAGAAGCCTTTTTGGTCCAGTGAAGGCTCATTCTCCCAGTATAGGGGAATGTCAAGGTGCTGAGGTGAGACAGAGTGGTTGAGAGAGGAAGAACCTTCATGGAGGCAGTGGGAGGGGGAGGGGGGATTGGGATTGGGGGAAAGGGAATAACATTTGAAATGTAAATACAGAGAATATCCAATAAAAATGAGCCATATAAAACAAATATAAATTATAATTCTTGATATTTTAAACTAAATGAATGAGTTAAATAATGAAGGAGATAGAACTAAAAGGAGAACTGTTCAACAGTGAAAAGTCCTATAGAAGGAATTCAGAGAGGACTTGCAGAAAACTGTAGTGTGGATCTTTCACAACTCCCTGTTCCAGGGCATCCAATGCTCTCTTCTGAATTCAATGAACATCTGCACTATAGATACACATATACACCTAATTAAAATAAACCTCCCAAAGGTATAGTGGGGATGGGGGTATTGAGGAGAGGCCAGAGAAAAATATACAACACTAGTGTTCCAAAAAGAAAGATTTAGGACAGAAATGTAAATTTTAAGAAGGTAAGTGCTAATAGAGGCACAATGAACAGAGCTATACCTGAGGCAACATGGTGCTGTCACAATGACTAGACACAGCCAGGTAAAAGGACAGAGTCCAGCAGGGGTGACGGGAGCATTTCAGTCACTGATACAACAGGGACCTGTAAATAAACAGTACTGGGACAACGAAGGGTAAGCTGGGTTAAGATAAAATTAGACCAAAACATCACCACACCCAAGAGTAAACTCTCAACAGCCAGGGTATGATACACACTCAGCACACAGCACAAGGGACACCCCCTGATGGCTACACAGAAGCTGGCTTCCCACTGGAGATCCCAGTACGGGTGCAAGAAGGCGCACAGTAAGTGTGACTCTGGGAAAGGCTTAGTGCTAAATGAGCACAATAAAATGTCAAAAGCAGCAGGTAAAGAGGGGAACCATGTGAGTAAATATGTAGCTAGTAGTCATGGTCCCTCCTGTGAAGAACTCTGGAATAGCGTGGGAACCAAGTCCAACATGCCAACAGAAAAACAGCCTTTGGGAAGGAGAGAGTTCTGCACTTATCCAGACAGCAAGTAAGAAGAGACTCAGCTGGCACAGCGCGTAGGAACCACCTACCAGGCCAGACCCACCAGTGGGACTATGAAACAGTACCTCTTCTATGCAGAAAATTTTGGAAATTGTAACAAAATTGTGTGTGTGTGTGTGTGTGTGTGTGTGCGCGCGCACGCGCGCGCGCACGCGCATCTTTCTTCATAAATCATTTCCCTACAATACCTCAGACAACACAACCCCTATAAGGTCATATATATGGCTGTTCCCTGAGTAAGGCCTCAGTGGGCACCCTGCCATATTCCCCTCAGAGGGTGCATGGTTCATAGTCAACTGTTAAAGAGCTTCAAACAAGCAGGCATCCAGAGCCCAGTATGTCAGGAATCAGTGGAGACTCCTGTGAACATCCTTGCACAATGCAGAGAGGCAGGGTGTATCCCTGCTGTCACACAAGCAACCATAAGGGCAGGGTGAGCAGGAGAGGTTCGCCAAACCTCACAGCCACACAGAAGATACTCAGCTCCATACTTACAAATGTGAGCAGATATGAAGAGAGAGGTTAAAATGAAATATAGATCGAGCCATGTTTCACACAGAAGTGGGAACTCTCTGAAGCACATTGAACACAGGGTTTGGTCCTATGCCTTTGAAGTTTGCTGAGTTCTGGTCACTGTTTTTTTGTTTGTTTGTTTGTTTTGTTTTGTTTTTCTCAGAGATATTTTTGTTTGGTTGTTGTTGTTATTTTATTACTCTAAAGTTGAACAAATGAATAAATATTTTTAAAAAAATTTGGGTCCTAAGTACTTTGCTCTCCAGGAGACTATCAACTATAAAGAGACTAGAACAACCGAGGCCACAGCAATGCTGAGTGGAACTGGAGATATGGGTGCACACATAAGGGATTTACATACAAGAACCCAAAAAGAGCTGCATTCAACTACCTCTGTAGTTGAGCCCCAGCTCTGTGCTAGGCCAGAAGGCCAACAGCACTTGGTACATGCTTCTAAAACCCATCCTCCAAGGGGCTGGAGAGATGGTTCAGCGGACAAAGTGCTCACCATATTAAATGTTATGACCTCAATTCAGGTATCTAGCACCACATAAAAGCCGAGCATGGTGGTGAGCAACCACAATCCTAGCACTAGAAAGGGAGAAGAGGGTCCCTAGGGTTCATCGTCAGTCAGTGTGGTCTAAAGGAAGAGTTCAAGGTTCAGTGAGAGACCCTATTTCAAAAACAAAAACAAAAAAAGACAAAATGGAAAGCAATAGAGGAAGACACTAGGTGTCTACCTCTAGTGTACCCACCCCAACACATGGGGTATTCCCACACTCTCACAGAAGTGTGTGCACACACGCACACACACATGGGGGTGGGGGGGACCAAAGCCATAACACTTTGAGTCCTCATGAAAGGAACAGCCACTACACAGTGCCCTCGGCTTCCTCTTGTTCTTTGCTGCTCAACACTTGGCACAGTGCTGTCCGCTCCCTTCTGTGAGCACTTGCCCTGACTAGGTTGGAAAGCAGCAATCTGTACATTCATGCTAGCGTACAGTTGTCCTTGAAGTTGACCTTTTGGTAGCATGAGAAAATACTACATGAAAACAAAAGCCTAGCAAATTTATTCCTTAGTAGTTAGAATCTATTTATATAAGCCATAAATAACATAAGCCCTGGCATGGTGGTGGCACATACCTATAACCCAACACTCAGAAGGCTGAAGCAGGCAGACCCTAAGTTCAAGACCAGTATGGGCTGCACAACCAGATCCTGTCTCAAAATCCAACCAACCAAACTCAGTGCAACTGTATATATAACGCATCAGTCATTTCTAATAACTGCAGCTCATGTCTAACAGTGCCCATAGTCTGGGTGGTAAAGTCACCCAGCATGCACCATGGAAAGAAGGAATGGGATAGTAGTCTCATACAAAGCTGGAATCATACTACCTAAGCATAAAGGGGTGTCACAAAACTCAAAGACAAGAACACACACTCTTAAAAAAAAAAAAAAACTAAGTGAACTAAGAAAATTCAAAACAAAATATATTCTTTATAGCTTCATTTGAATTCCTTCAAATGAAGGAAAAAGGACACCTTTGTGGGCCACAAATGCAAAGGCTCTCAGAGCATGGATGCAGTTGACAGGGCTTTTATAACTTAAGGATGAGCATAAGAAGCAAGTAGCACTGCTTCCCAGCTGAAAAAGATAATGCCCAGCAACAGAAACTTTGAGCAACTGAGAAGTTGTACAAAGAAAGTGCTCAAGTGATCCTGAACTTCAAACACAAACTGTGTATGCAGAGGCAAAGGCTAAGCAGTCAGGTTAAGGAAACACAAGCTTGGGGCATCAGATGATTCAGTCACAGTGAACCAATATGAAGTTCAAACAGGAACACAGACTCACAGGTACATAATTCAAACAGGAAGGTTTGTGAAGAAAATTAAACACAAAATAAGACTGGCAATTTGGTTCAAGCATTTTTGGTTAAAGGTAAGGACAGCAGTCTTGAAGCTCATTCAGATAAAATGGGTGAGTTCCGTTCCCTGTAAAGGCTGCTGCTGCTGCTACTACTACTTGCTTGCTAAGCAGGAGGAACCTACCAGGCCAAGGCACCATGTGTACTGCTGTCTCCCCACTCAGCAGCCCGCCCCACAGCCAGTGCATGCAGGCTCCAAGGGCAGATCCATTAGGGACTCTGCTGCAAGCTGAGAGAGCAGTTTGGAAGCACCATTCATGGGGTTCACCAGTTCACACCTGACACAACTGCAGACCTACAGCCACCTGGCCAGCCATTCTCAAACATGCCGCTCTTCAGAGAGGAAGACAAACAGAAGAAGGTATGGATAACAACAAGCTGATAAAGGAATACAGTGGCAAGGATGGGAGTCAGGAGAGGCAAAGTTGTATGTCCACACACCCTGGCCTAGAAAGAGCAGCAGCTGTGCTGATGTGGAAAGAAAGGGAGACAACTGTAGCTGATACAGCTTCCCAAGAAAAGGTTCCCTCTGACCTAACCACTCAGAAGACAGCAACGTCATCCACAACAGCCATGAAGGCAGATCTGTCTCACATAGTGGCCAAAAATTAACCCAAATTTAAAGGTCCAAATACAGAAACTAAAACCATAAAGTTCTTACCAGACAGCAGAAGATCTTCATACCTTGGACCTGGCAGCAGCTTCTGAGACATGACAGCAAAGTCAGTCAACAAATAGAAAGGAGAACTAAACCTCCTCAAAAGCAGACACTAGAGATCACAAAAGCAACACTGAGTGGGAGAAGCCCGGGCAAGCGGTAGACTAAGCACACCGCAATTCACAGTAAGGAGACAACCCACTCAAACAGCCAAACCCTAGACAGACATCTCCACAAAGAAGAAGCCTAAGGAGGTGCTTGCTCAGCAGCTTTACTTACTAGCAAATGCAAATGAAAGCCAAGTGAAGCCACGATGAAACACCACCTTTAACAATGGCAAGGTACCAAAATTAGCACGTGTACAGAAGAGTGGACTCACCAGACAACGCTGTTAAAAAATATTAAAAACGTGAGAACTGTGGTTTCTCAACAATTACATGTGGCATTCTCATGATCTTCCAGGTCTGCCCCTAGAATTCAAAGTGGGGACTCAAACAGACACAAGTCCACCAATGTTCGCATCACCTAAAATCTAACATGACCTGAGTCTACATCAGAAGAATGCATAAATAAGATGTAAATCATACAGAGGAAGCATTATTCAGCCTTGGAAAGGAATGAGATTCTGTCAGGTGCTTACACAGATGATTCCTGAAACACCGCTATACTACATAAGCCTGGCAGAGGACAAACACTACATAGTTGCACTTACCTGAGGTACATAGGGTTGCCTGGTAACCACTGGGGCTGGGAAGGAGATGTGCAGCCGGTACTGAAAGGCACCCTTTCTGTTCGAAAAGGTCGATGTTTGAAAACAGGTGCATGACAATGCATCACTTTAAGTGCATCAGACACACTTAAAGATGGTCACAGTAGAAATATTTACGCTGCTTGAATTCTGCCACAATAATAGACACAATGAGCCAAGAAAACCACATGCAAGTTAGAAAAGACCAGAATAACGGCCAAGTATAGAGGAAAGAATAAGTGCTTCACAGCATAGATCAGCCTGGGCCCCAAACTCTATCCTCCTGCCTTTGCCTCTGATTTCGGAGATTACAGGCATGTGCTGCCACACCCAGGCAAAAGCTGTAACTGATATATAAAAGTGTTCAAGACACAGTAAATGAAAGACCTTGAGAAAGAATGGGGAACCCACCACAGGTGCCACGTGTTGTTAAGAACAATAAGACTAACAAGGAAACTTGGCCTTTACAGAAGGCATCCCAGCAAGCTAATAGCTACTGCCTCTGTGGCTTAAGAGGCTCACTTCCATGCTACCTTAAGACTCCATACAGTAAATGCAGCCAGTGGAGCAGTTCCCATGAATGCCCTGTCCACAGAGAATTCTGCTCTCATTCCTAAGAGAAGCACACAGACCCAAGATTTTCCCAGGCCCAGGGAACCACTGAGACCACATCACCTGCAATAGTACCCCCCCACACACACACACATTTCCAGGAAAAGCTTAGCCTATGATGACTGATTAACTAACTAACTGCCTGTACTAAACATGTTTCAAAACCAGGGACTGCAGAACCTCCAGAAGCCACAGAGACCTGGGTCTCTGAGCTGAGCCCTGCTTGACTCTGTTCTCTCAGCTGCACCTGAACACCTGGCCCAGCCATGGAGCCTCTCACCACACCTGCAGCAGAAGCTGCGTATCCCAGAGAGTTACAAGGCTTAGGGAGCAAATGACATTAACAAGTGAACTTGAGCCTAATAAGCATTCTTCCACTACCCACGGCCCGGGGGAGAAGTGGCCATGCCTCACATATAGTTTAGATGGCGTGGGAAGCACTGAGCTCTAGCTCCACTGTGGCAGAGCCCTAGAGCCCACCAAGGAACACTGACTGAAACAATCACTAGCTTTAGCATCACATAGGTTAACACTGCTTACAACCTAGATTTACTTTTCATTCATAAATCTTCCTTAAACTGTGACAGGGACTGTAGAGATGGAAAATTAGTAGAAAATAAAGAAAATCCCTGATCTCATGTTCTGCACAGGCTACCTGGACATCAAGGGCTCCCTCAGCAACTACACTTGTAACTGCCTCTGGAGCCTCTGAGAAACTCTGTCTCAAACACAGGATGACCTGACACAACCACAGAGAATAACCAGCCCCCCCCCCCCCCTTTACCTCTTAGTATCTGCAACAGCTGGATTACAGCCACACATCTCCCTAAAGATGCACTAGGAAGCCCTAATGTTTGTGTTTCACACTTACTGCAGGCCATCAGTTACACATTGTTTTCCAAGAGTCTGAAGCTGCTCTGGTGAAACTTCACCTGCTCTGTCTGGCCTTTTCCGATAATACAGAGCAAGACCAAAAGTGTGTCTTAGACAGGGGGGAGCAAGAAGACAAGAGTAGAGAAGGTCTCACCTACGGGTGACAAGGCCTGATGGTGAGTTCACTGAATTCCTCAGACTTCAGCAGAAAGTTCTGTCCAGACAGCAGGAAACATACTCACTCTCTAAGCTCCCCTAATGCTAAAACCACAAGGTAAATCTCACACAGGGACCTTTCCAAACTCAAACAGAATGCCAACGAAAGGCAGTAACTGTTCCCAAAGAGTAAAACACCTAATGGATGTGTCTGGAATGTCAGGGGAGAAACAGCACACAGTTCCATAAATAAGCTGCATCTGAGTCCAGCATCCTGACCCACAAGCATGGCATGCGGTGCAGGATTAGGCGTCCTCTGAGAGGACTCTGTGAGCAGCAATAGTCCCTGCCTCTCTTTCTGCAGCTGCCCATCCTAAGGCTTTGAGGGCAAGCAGGCCTGGCAGGGTGTCAGGAGTGGTGGAGCTAGGCCTGGTGTTTATGTCTGATCCAGACGACTGAGGGTTCGTGACGATTTACTGACGCAAGAGCTCCCAAGCACTGCATGCCAGAAATTAATCAGGGGAGGAAGAATTCTTTTTAAGAAACCACTTGGCCTGGGCTACGGGCCTGAGGCTGAGAGTATAAGCGGAGCCACTCCTCCTCTGGGAGCAGCACACCCAAGACTTCCAAGCAGCTCCAGGCTGGTAAATCAGGCCCAGGCCCAGGCTGGGGAGGTCCTGCCACAATGCCTGGCCCTGCTGTGGCTGGCCACAATATCCAGTGGCCTGCCCCAGAGCCAATCTTCTCCCAGAGGTCCCCTTCGGATGGCGTCTGCAGGGCCCCACCAGTGTGCACACTCCATGGTTGGGGTGTCTATGGAAATGACTAGATGCTTCTAATCTTGCAATCTATTGCTATAATTCCTTTCTCAAGAACTGGGTTTTAAAGTCTGCAAATCAGGAGACTACCTAAAGATGAGAAAGTTGGAATGTTGAGAAATGTAGCCTCTGCAGCAGCAACAGCCTCCCTCCTCCCAAGATGGGATGTGGACAAGCAAGGCTTTTCCTGTCACCCTCTTTGCACACCTCAGATGCCATGTGACATCAAATGCATGGTCAACTATACACAATCATGTGACATCAAACACTTGGCTAGCCATGCACAGCCACGTCACATCACATATATGCTTAACTATATACAGCCACGTCATATCAAATGCATGGCTAACTATGCACAGCTGTGCCACATCAAATATATGGTTCAGTACACACACAGCATGTTATATCAAAATGCATAGTTAACAATTTACAACCATGTCACATCAAATGCACGGTTAATGACACACAGCATGTTACATCAAATGCATGGCTAACTACATACAAAAGATAAATCTTCTAGCATTCTACTAGCCCAAAAAAAAAATATTCTAGAGAAACCACTTTGCACGCCATCTCAAGTGTGAGAGCCCCAAACTATCCATCTGCCAGCCTCTGGTTTATTGTAACCTTTTGTTCCTTGATTATAATCAGTGTATGAGAATAGGGATGATCCTAGAATGAAGAACTAAGGTTTTTAACACACCCTGGTTCCACAGGGACAAAGGACCTGAGTCCCACTTCCACTGCCCAGCAAGTATTTTTGTGACTGGGCCCCACACCCTGATACCCACCATACCTCCTCCTTCCCAAACTACTGCTCAAGGAAACTCCTGAAAGAACTCTTCACTCATGCTAATTGGTCTGAATGGGAAGGAAGGCAGGCAGGCAGGCAGGCAGGCAGGGTAGCCATTACTTACAAGGTGCAACAAAATTCATGTTGTAAAAGATCTGAATAAAGGAGTTATAGGTGGCTCACAGCCACAAGTCCAACTCAGCCCACTCCATTTCACTGCAGCATGAAATCTGCCATCCTATAAAGGTAAAGCCATCTGGACAGTGCAGGACAGGGACCCCTGAAGAGGAGCCAAACAACAGACCTGTGCCATTAGACAGAAAACAGGATAACTGGCCCTGGCAGCTAAGGCCTGACTTCCACTGTGGTCTACAGAAAATGAGTTAAACCAAACCATCCTCTGGTCAAGTACGAGGGGTGGTAAGGATAAAATTTAAACTGTTATAGATGTATGTGCCTGCAGGCGTTGGAACACCAGGATGGTCAAGGCAGTCAGAACTTGAGGTGCCAATGTGAGGGTAGAAAGAAGGGAGGAAGGGGGAAGAACACTTAGAGCCATAAAACTTTCAGGTAGCTTGCTAGCCTGCAAGCCACATGCAAAGGATGAGAAGCTACACAGTACTTGGTCATCTCAAGCTCAGCCTGGCCCTCAGAGAACCTGAACTTGGACTTTACACCCTAGGAAGCAACACCAGGGGGAGGGGGGCATAAAAAGACAACGACGACTATTCTAACACCAAAGTGTAAGGCTCCCAATTTATACAGCTTAAAATACCTCCATACACAAAAAGCAAATCCTGACAGACTAAAAGGAAATGCCTCCCATCCACAGTCACAGCGGAGCCAACACTGGCCAGGCCACAGATCTGAGCAGCTTGGTTATCAAACCTGACTGAAATGTTATGGAGCTGAACTTGGGAAACACTTGAAAGACAGGCCCAACAAGAGCAAAAATTGAGGAAATTCATAACTGTTTCCAAATAACCCATGGATCAAAGGACATATCATAAGAAATTGGGTACTACTGTTCACTAAATTACAAAGCAAATGGTATAAAAAAAAGTTTACAATCTAGCTAAAGCCATAAATTCTAAGCCTTGACTACAAAGCAATAACGTGTGAAAAATACAATGGTCTGAATAGTTCACAATCAGTAAACAAACAAACAAACAATACCCAGCAACTGAACTAAAGAAACTGAGCTCAGATCTTTACAAATATTAACCCAAATATTTATTAGTCCAATGAAAAGAAGAAATAAGCAACACAGGGAAGGAAGAGGTGAGAAAATGACAACCCCTGGATAATACAATGTAGAAGAGATCGAATAAGCTCATGCAAGAAGACATAAAACATCCCATAAAGAGTCCTATCACATTAAGGCACAAGAGACAGTTAACCTGGAAGCTCTTCCCAACATTTCAGGAATAATGCCTTCGTGAAGTCTTGAGACAGCTTGACCGGCACTCTATGGCCTACAGGCCGAATACAATCAATCGCTTGATTTTTGTTCCATTAGCAAAACAGAATGGATTGTTACACTGTTTCAAGTGCTAGAAGACTGTGAGGCGGGGTTACACAGGAAACATATGTGGTTCCCCAAAGCAGTCTGACTCTACCAATAATCTTTGCCAATACTGGAATTAAGAAAGAATACAACTTTATCATACTTTAAGCATTAGATTAACATCAAAATTTAAAAGTTTAGTTGGGCAGTGATAGGTAGCACACACCTTTAATCTTAGCACTTGGTAGGCAGAAGCACATAGATCTCTATGTTTGAGGCCAGCCTTGTTTACAGAGTGAGTTCCAGGACAGCCAAGGCAACACAGGAAAAACCTTGTCTTCAAAAACCAATAAACAAACAAACAAGTTTGGCGACTATGTGTATATTATAAAGTTACAGAAATGTAAGACTATATTAACATTAGAAAAAGTCAATTGAGAAATTTTATCACATTAATCAAATAAAAGGAAAGAAAGTCTAATATATTAAGCCAAACCAAATGAAACTTTTAACTTTACAAACTGAAAGATTGAGTATCTGTGGTTCACGAGGTTCAACCTAAGGTCTTAACACCCCCTGATGAGAAGATTCCTGGCACACTGAAAACAGATGAGAACACCCTTATCCTGACAGACCATTTACACAAAACCTGTAGCAAATGTCACACTGATAATGACAATCTGGGAGTTTTCCTTCTGGCTGAAGACCCAGATGCCCACAATACAGCATTGCTGAGCTTCTTACTGGAGGTCACAGATCACACAGCAAGACAGTCTACAACTCCACACCCACAACAGTCACCATCCAGATAAGTGTGCACTTTTCTAAAACCTGAAAGAATCTATAAATGAACGAATGTCAAAGACAAGTTCTGTGATGTCAGGTGACGAGATGACTATACAAAAACTAACTGTATTTCTAAGCATCACAAACTGAATTAGAAAACACAACAGCAAAAAAAAAAAAAAAAAAAAAAAAAAAAAAAAAAAAAAAACCAGAAATCAAAAGAAAAAAAAGAAAATCTCAGCTATGAGAAATACAAAATGGACATTAAAGACTTAAATAAACAGAAACATATATCACACTCCATGGTTGGAAAATTGGAAATAAAAGTTATTGTATATGAAAGTCAACAGAATTCTAATACAGAGACTGCACGGGTAACTAAAAAGGGCATTAGACGTTTAGAGAAAACTCACAACCCAGCACAACTAGTTAAGAAATCTATAATTGACTGAGATGGCTTTGTTCGCACAGGTCAGTAGAGCAATTGGTCAGAATAATCTAGAACCAAACCTAACCACAGAGACTTGACTGGCATTGCACAGTGAAAGAGAAAACATTAACCTTCAGTACTCCAGTGATGTAACCAAATCCTAAAGTGAAGTGTCTAATCCCCTCTTCATGCCCTCCTTTAAAAAATCCTCATTGATTTATGACTGATAAAGTAGTCATATTTCTAGTAAAAATTATACAGAGTATCCTCAAGTTCTTTGGACAGTCACAAATAAAACAAGTGAAATAACGTGTACATTAAAATTAAAAGCATCTGTTAAATAAAACACTAGAAACAGAGAAAGGCAACCCGCAGGATTGTCAAGAAATAGCAATAAGAATGACCAATAAAGAAAAAGAAAGACAAATTGGTTTTCTGAATCTCCATCCAGGAACTTCCCTACCGCCCACATGTGGCCAGTCGTCCACATGAAAGTGATCAGCATCTTTAGTAACACAGGAGACTTGATTCAGCAACAACAGTGAAGATAAGACAGCACAGAATACAGGAGAGTGCATGTCGGACAGACAGAGCACTGTCGCAGGCAATTCTGCCCAGATCACCTGTACACACAACTTATGGCAGCAGCAAACAGAACTCCAAGTGGAAACCATGCAAAGAGCAGAAATAGTAAAAACATAACTTGGGTTAATGCATCCAGTGAAACATTATACACCCATGGAAATGAACCCACTGTCGTATCCATCCTGCAAACACATTCTTGAAAGGGCCCAGACAGAAAAGAGCAGATACTGTATGACTTAATATAACTTGAGACAGGAAAAGGGAAGGAAGACCCCCAAGCAAGGAAGGTGGGTGCCGCAGAGCAGATACACACTGCTCACTACTCTGTCTGCAGAACAGATCCAGGGGAATCTCCTTTCCTGGGCTCCCACTGAGGCTGCACACCTGTCTCCATGCTGGCATCTGCCAAGAGAAAGCCCTCATGGGAACTTGTAGGCTTCAGAGTTTTCAACAACAACATATAAAGACCAAAAACAAACTCAGCTCCCACCAAGGAAGCCTTGTTAAGACAGGTGACATCACATGCAAGCATAAAGGGCCAGAGCAAGCACTAAAACGCTGGCATCCCCAGAGTGGGTAAATGACCACTCCTGAAAGAGCACCTGTTAATGTACTTCAGTTTTGGAGACAGATTCTTAGTAGATCATGGTGCATAGCCAGGATGGAGGAACCAACACTGATAAGACAAGATTTTTCTTGGATTTGCTACATTTTCCCTGGTTTCCTATCCAGGAATCCCATCCAGGAGCGCCACTTTTCCATACCCTCAGCAGATGGGAGGGGCTGGAAGGTATAGTAGAAACACCACTTCTAGTATCTGACACTTTGGTGTGGTTCCACAGGAAGACCATGGCATGACGTGTGCTTCTCATCCCATGAATCTAAGAGTCAGGCCTAGAACTAGCACATGTTCTCTGTTCTACAATGGTTGACAGATAGCTGGTTATCAGGAGAGCAGCACCCAGGGAGTGTGGCAGAAATAGCAAGCAATCTCTGAATATGTGGCTATCACCATGAGGCTACACCTAGAGACTCTACTGTCTTCCCCAGCAAACTTATCTTTCTGGGCTGGGAAGGATACACCAGAAGCTCACATGAGCACTAAGTCCATATGGACACAGGGACTCCTTTATCACTAGTTTAACCAGGGAAGTTCCAGTCATAGAAAAATTTGGCAATTCTAGTGACCACTACAAAATTTCTCCTTACAGGGAAGGATCAGGACTCCAAAGAGTCACTAAAATATGGTGTAAACCTGGCCAGCAGGGAAACCAAACACTTCTGTCTTCATTTCATATTGTGGTGATTAGCAGCCACATTGGACAGCCATGTCAGACAGCCACTGCTGGGTTTGACATTCTACAGCTCTTTCTTTCCTCTGAGCCACCAATTTCCTTCCAAAAATGAGGACAAATTAACAGCACATCCACATATCTGACCAGAGCCAATAGCTCCCAAACAAGCAGCAGCAGTGAAGACTGGATACACCCAGAGCAGCCCTGGCTGTGTGTGGCAAGGCTTTCCAGGAACAGAGGAGCAGACAAGACAACTGGCTTCCGCTGAGGTCTGCAGGCCAGGCCCCTGTGGAATACATGATGACTGGACCCAGGCCAGGCTGGGGACAAGCTATGAATGAGGCTAGCAATACTAGCCTGTTTCCGTACATTGTTCCACCTTCAGTAGGGACAGAGAAAAAGAACGGGAGAGACTTGAGGAAGACCAGGCCACATCCACAGCCTGGAGGACCTGCCTGGCAGTAGTACAATACAAGCCCACCTGCTAACCTGGCACTGAGACTGCTCACAGAAGAGACAAGGGTCCAAGAAGGGCACAGTGAAAACAGTTCCAGTTGGCGTGGGCCATGCCTTATCTCAAGCTTAGAAACACATTGCTTCTGACACCTCCCAGTACACCTTCCTGGCAGTGCAAAGATGCCACATTCCTAGAAGTGAATGAACTTCCTCTCCATGGCCTCCATGGCTTCCTCTGCACAGCATGGCAGCATCCACTTCTGCCTACCACTCTCCTCTACAAACCTTCAATCAGAACCCTAAAAATCCCTCTAATCCCCTCTGTAAAGTCCAGTAACCTCTGTGGTTCACTGACCCCTGCCCAGGGCTCAATGGTATAAACCAAAAGGCTAAATCCACACTTATTCATGGTTGGTATTTTAAATCTAAAAGGGGCTTTATATCCAAATGTTCTTTTGGGCAGTGATGGCACACACCTTTAATCCCAGCATTTAGGAGATAGGGGCAGCCAAATCTCTGCGTTTGAGGCCAACCTGGTTTACAGAATGAGTTCCAAGGCAACTAGAGAGACACAGAGAAACCTTGTCTCAGGAACAGAAAAGAAAGGAGGGAGGGAGGGAGGGAGGGAGGTCAAATGTTGTATGTTCACTACATAAAATAGAACAAATTTGGAAGTTGTGTTATTTTTCTAAGGTGAGCCCCTAAATCTACTGCAGTCATCGTGGGGACTAAGACACAGTTTAGAATCAGCAAAGACTATAGCATTCAATGAACTCTGAGCTCTGCCAATCCCTGGTCTCTAGGAGCATCCACATTAAGAATGAAGGCAACACCAACATTTCCAAGTCCGCAATCAGGGAAGAAACATCAGCAGCATCAACAAGGGCCTAGCACAAGCCCTGAAGCTCTTGCCCCAGTGCTGAGATCTATCAGGAGCTCAGGCTAGTTTCCCAAGTGGCAAAATCTTTGTTTTCGGCCAGATGTGTATGAAACTCACTTTGAAGGTATTCAGACAAGCTACTAAGAGAAGGTACCCTAAATCTAAGAGTGACTTGTGAAAACTATAAAAGGTCTAAAAGTAGAAAATGTAGAGCTTGGCTTTATAGACAGCATTAGTGAAAATATTATCAACGTAGGTCATTTTAGGCAGTGCCTTAAGACGAATGTACTCCCCAGTGCATGCCTGTAACCCAGGCACTCTGTGATTGAGGCAGTAAGATCTTGAGTTCAAGACTAGCCTGGGCCATATGGTAAGTTTCAGGACAGCCTCAAACAAATAAACAAGGTCACCCAAAATGAATATACTAAATCAAATACTTTGAAATGTCTGTCCATTCCTACCCAAGGAAAGCCCTCCCACTGTACGCATGTCTGTGTGTCAGCTACCCCAACACCTTATTGCCTGATAAAAACCTTTGCATGGAGACAGCACAGAGCTGCCAGGCTCCCAGCTTTTATCAATTACACAAGACAGCTCCGGCAAGCACCCAGAATACAGGCTTCAAGATCTCCTAGCTAAAGGCAGTCATGGGCTGCATTCTCATGCCAGTATGTGCCAACTAGTCCGTGAACCTCAGTTGCACTGAGTCAGCTACTGCCTTGCAAATGGACATGACCCAACCCTGACATTCCTATTCACCATGGGATGTTTACAAGATGCTACTCATGATCATGTAGCCACTGCACTTGACCAGGTTATAAGCTGCAAGCAGCAAGGTAGAGTACAGACAGATCTGGGAGCGAGGCATGGGTTTAAAGACTGTCAGTCTCTGACAAGGAATGGCTCCATGTGAAGATAAAAATAAGGAGTCTCGGCTGAAGAGATGGCTCAGTGGTTAAGAGCACTCACTGCTCCTACAGGTCCTGAGTTCAATTCCTAGCAATGGAATTAATCCCAAGGTTAGTACATTTAGGGACTAGCGGTTTTAGTACATGGATCAGAGTTTGATCCTCACTATCTGTAATAGGATCCAATATCTTCTTCTGGTGTGTCTGAATAGAGCAACAGTGTATTCACATACATTAAGTAGATAAATAGATAGATAGATAAATCTTTTTTAAAAAGGAGAATCAAGAAGTCTGCATCATGCTGCTGATTGGCTATGGGAAGGAGGGGCTTCCACTAAAAGACTATGTGCATTAAAAACTGTAACCCCACAGTTTTCTCAGAACACCAATATTGCCAATAGTGAGGTCTTTTGAGAAAACAAGCCACTGAGAAACAGGGCTCTAATTGAAGTCCACTTTCACCAAGAGATTTCCTGGGAGAATGTAAGAGGAGCACACCAGCTGTGACTACAAGCTAATCAAAGCTGGGCCTGCTGCTCTTCCAGGTGAGGCTTCAACACCTTCTGTGAAGGCCGAAATGTTGCTGTTCTCCACCCAGTGTAGCAGCAGTAAGAAGTGAGCCACAGGGAAAAGTTGAAGAGAGGATGGGTGTATTGAGGCCCTTCAATAGGGAGGAACTCCTGGTGCCATCACAAAACAGGGTAGGACGATGCAGAGGCCAGGGAAGCCCTTACCAGACAGTCACTGGCATCCTGATCTTAGCCTTCTGACCTCAAAAGGTACCGCAAGTTTCTGTAAACTAAGTCCTATCATCAAAGGGGTTTTATTATAGCAGCAGGAAGGAACAAAGACACTGGACCTAAACCACCATAATACAAAGAGTAGTTCTTAAAACAAAACAAAATGAAGCTGAGCAAGAGCTCAGTCAGTAAAGTCCCTGCAGTGCATGCATGAGGACCTGAGTTTCATCTCCAACAGCCACATAAAAAGCAAGGCATAGTGACAGACAGGCATCTGCAGTCCCAGCACTGGGGAAATGGAGACAGGATACCTGAGAATCCCTGGCCAGGCAGGACCAAGAGTGTCATACCAGCAAGCCATAGGTCTCAGTGAGAGACCTTGTGTCAAAAACACAAGGTAGGCAGCTTCTGAGGATGACACAAGTACAGGCCTTGACATACACTCACATGCATGTACACACACACACACACAAACTCACACATACCTGTCCATCCCAATTTCGGTCATCAAGGGTGGACATGACTGGACAATAACCAATCCCACCATCTAAAGGAAATACAAAGTCAGAGCTGACTTAGGTCTTACAAGAATGTCACAATATGAAAACCAATTCATCCTGTTCATTGACCACTAAATAAGGACACCAAGAGACTTTAAACAACTTCATAGTTCTTTACAAATGCTATCTGATGCGATTTTTTAAAAATATGTAAATAAGCCACAAGGTTTATGTATAAAACACACAAACATCACTTATAAATAAGTTTCTTTTCCAAGTATAAGGTAACACCAAGAGTTAGGAATGGCCGAAATACTGAGCAGTGCTTTCTTAAACCCTGAGTGAGCCTACTGTCTCATTTCATTTCTGTTTTGATCATTACTGTTTCCTCAGAGTGTCCATTTCTTAAAGTTCTCAGAGCAGACAGAGAGGTGCTAAGGTGAAGCACTAAGTTTCGCCCAAACCCCCAAATTAGCACAGTTCACCAGGCACCCACTCAGTTCCTTCAGCTCAGCATTGCAGGACAAGCAAAGAGAGCTCAGAGAAGGTTTGAACCTTACCTAAAATGCAGCACATGTAGGGCCAACACAAGTTCCAGGACAGTTGAGCCATGATGGCTCAGGTAACACTGTGTACAGCAGAGGAGGGTACAAAGGGCAGTAAGGTCTCACAGAACCTCTTTATCTAGACGACAAGATCATGGCCACACAGATTGCAACAACAAGCCCAACTCTCTCCCTCCATTCTGAGCATTGCCTCTTTACCAGGCCATGTAGCCCAGGCAGCAAGAATCATGCCCTGCTCTTCAGACTTAGCCAATGCAGGCCTTCAGGGGGAACATCTTCATTAAATGCATACAGCTCTTCAGGGAGCTTCTACGGTCTGCCTATTCCTTCTCATGGCAAAAATCACTCCATTCCCAAGGAGCCTGCAACCCTCAAATGCCAATCCCTGCCTGCTTGGCATGTTGAGAATGACTAGACTTATCTGAGCCCAAAGCACCCTGCTGTCCACAGAGAAGCATGTGTAGATGATAAATTCCAGTTCCTGGCTAACCTTTGAAGCACTGTCCTACTCAACTAAGGCAATTATTTGATGGCAGGCAATACTGGTTTTCTTACCCACACAATGGAACGGTGGTGTTCCAGCTCACTTCACAAGGTTACCATGCCTCACAAATGTAAAGACTGGAAAGCACAATTCAGAATGAACTTGCTATTCACTCCGGTCCCTCAAAAGCACAGCGGTGTTTGACTTGGAGTAAGCAAGTAATCAATGCTGATTTATGATCACTATAAGTTTTAAACACCTACGGTTAAACAGACCCAGTTCTTTAGCTGGAGCAGCTTTGGGCCTTGCATAGACCAGCTCTAGAGGCGGTCTGCATCTGCACACCTGTCCACATACGACCTACCCCCACCGCCAGGCGCTGCAATTATGGCCTTTCTGTTCCAGCACCAAGCTGTGCTCAATGGCTCCTAATGATTCGAGTATTGAGTTTTCTGTGTCAAATACATACCAGGAGTTCATTCTTAAATTTCAATATCATTAATCATCTAACATTCAGCATCTCAGAACTCAAAAATTTGCATTTCTACAATGGGGGCTTTGAAAGAAGGACACAAATGCAAATGCTCCCTAAACCGTGTAAGAATTTTCAGAAAATTGCCAAAACAAACCATCAGCACACCATTGACAGTGAATATTCTGAGCTCTTCCCAGTGACAGAGTATTCGTGATTTTTAAAAGACAAAACACAATTTGAAGATTGAAAAAAAAAAATAGGTTGAAAAATAAGTCCTTATGTCTACATGATTTCCAGAACAAATCTTGACTGATTAAGATCCCAGATAATCACGGCATGGAGAAGCCAGGGTGGTGACAACTTGAGAGCTGTGCACGCTAGTGGGGTGGTGCTGGTTAGACGCCAGCAAGACACATGTGCTAGGAGCTGGGCAGGAGGCAGCACGAAGCACAGGAAGCATTCTGGAAGCCTTTCCTTCAGAAAGCAGACGGAAGCACTCCCAGGGTTAACACACTCCCACCTGACTCTGGTCCACTGTCTGAGGTACCTCACGTCCTTCTCCTGAGAACCTGATGTATGCACAAAAGAAACGGTCACTTCTCCATCACCTTGACCAGCTCCGTCTTGCTCCCCACTGTCCATAACCTCAGAGTGGCTACCACATGGTGCCCCCTCCTGTTCCCTCCCAGATCTGCATGAAGCTGCTCCTCTCTGGCTGAGTATTGCTTGCTACACAAGGCTTCTCCTTACTGATACCCCTAGGCCAGCTGCTGGCTGGCTACCCCCTAACTGCCTACATACCTGTCGGACATCAGGATGGTCTACAGTGTCTCTTACAACCCACTTGCTACCAGCTACCCAGAATCTACATCTGTATGCACCATAGCCCACAAAATTCATTATCTACCCTGCCGGGCAGTATCCCTCAAACATACACATTGCAAAGCACAATGTAAAAGCTATAAAATCATTTCTTTATGATACAATCTCATTACCATTTAATATCTTCATTACTGTATAATAACCTTGGCAACCAAACTGGTTAAAATAAGTAAGACTCAAGATCATACATGTGAAGGCTAGGACCAGGTATGCACCTTTAATCTCAGCACTCAGAGGCAAGAAGCAAGCAGATCTCTGTGAATTCAAGGCCAGCCTGGTCTATATAGTAAGATCCAGGCCAACGAGAACTTCACAGAGAGACCCTGTGGGGCTTGGCGTGGGTGGGGTGTAAGGACTTAGAGCACAGAGCTGGAGTATTTCAACTCAGTCCAGGCCCAGAGAACAGCTCTAGTCATTGTGTTATGTTGAAACAACCTTCAGCTCCTATGTGATGTTTCAGACAGAATATTATTAAACCATAGAATGGCCAAATTAAAGCACTGATCTTGAATTACACATGCTTCCCTCAAAGTGGTTACTTTATTTGTAACCCAACACTAACCAAACTTCTCACTGAGACCCAGGGATAGATTAGAAAAAACAGATAAAAAACAGAAAGAAGGATCCTGGCTATGTCTGGCTTCCTACCTGGGGCCATCGGCTGGGTTAGCACAGATGCCTCCTAGAAGATACCTACTTTCTCTGAACAGAAACCTTCCACAAGGATGTTCAAATACACTGGAGATACAATGTCATGTCAGATGAGGATCCCCTGGTAGCCAGCCAGTTACCAATATCTAGGTCCACTTTAGCACCAAGAAGGACAGAGTAATCATTGGAAGTGAAAGGGGACAGGAAAGAAAGAATGGCTGCTTGTTCTTCCAGTGGACCCATCTGTCCTTCCACGGCTATTTCCAGGGGACCTGCCTCACAGGCAGAGGTCTAAGAGCTGAGTTCACCACAGCCTGCCTGGGCACATCTCAACAGAGAGAGCTTCACCATGAGCACCATTCAGAGACTCTTTCCACAGAGTCCTCACAGGCTGAACCAACCCAAGCCCTTTCCTCAGGCTGCTCACGGTACTGGAAACAGTTATTTAGAGCAATAAATCTCAACAGTTAGGAGGCTTTTACGTCAGAAACCCAGGGCCTGGCTCTAGCAAAGTCCAGAAAGAAGAGCAATAAAATCATAACGCAGGCCTCACCCAGCACCACAGGGAGTTTAAAGGAAAACAGAGGAGAGAGGAGTTATACACAGCAAATAAAAAGGCCACTTCATCTCCAGGCCAAAGCCAAGCTGCCCTGCCAATGTGAGAGGACCCAAAGGCCACAGAGCTCCACCAGGGCCTGATGTGCCACCAGTACTGCACCAGGCCACACAGGAGCAGGCGAGAGTGAGCCAGGCAGGCTAGGGCATGGGGCCAGAGGGAAGACACTGGGGTCACAGAGTAAGGAAGACAGATAACTAAGGGTTAGTGACAAGGACCAGCATAACTATCCTGTTCCCTAGCTTTGTCCCAACATAGTCAGAAATTTTCTGTTCCAGACAGCAAGCTAAAAGTTGGGGAGCTCTCTGAAAGAAGCTATAATTAACTGTGCAAGACTTCAGGCTTAACCCCCAATACTAAAACTCTCCACTGTTAAAAAATAGTGCATTAGTTAATTGACTATTCACTCTTTTCCTAAAATCCACTAAATTCAAAATATAAATAAACTGTGGAAGGATTTGAAGCAATGTCTAACAATAGGGAAAGCCTGGAGGAGTCATCTGAAACCACAGGGCCATCAAGCAAGTCTATGTGTCACTAGTAAGGACCTATGGCCTAGGCACACAACCAGCTTCCCTCTTGGCCATTCAAAGCTATGGTACGCCATGTGGAAGGCACCTGTTATATGGCTGTAGAATACAATCTGTAGAAGACCAGAAAGGCTAGAGAGGCAAGAGTCTGAGCAAGCTTCAGACCCTGAACAAACAGCCCAGTCAGAGTTAATGCAAGGGAAAAAAATGGTCTCAGCACAAAGCAGCTCTACATGATCCACTTTAAGAAGACACAGAGGCACACAACCTAACATGAGAGAAAGAGCGCCCCCCCCCCCAGTGGTGGAGCATTTGCCTAGTATGCAAGGAGCCCCAAGTCTGACACTCAACAAAGAAAAGAAAGCAGGAAGATAATGAGGGAGAGACAGACAGAAAAAACACAGAGACAGACAGACAGAAAGAAATGAACAACAATGAGTAAAATTTCCTACATAAAGGGCAAAGACTCTGAGGAGAAAAGTCAGAATCTAGCTGTCCCCATTTATGGAGATAAGGATTAAAGGAGATGGCTGGGAAAACTCAAAGATAAGTAACTAGAACAAAACCCATTAGCCAAAAACAGGCAAGTATTTTACAGAACAAACTAAACAATGTAATCTAGTAAGAGACCTTATTAACCAAAAGAATAGTCATTAATTTTGAATTAAGCACTAAAGGGAAACATTGAAATATATAGAGAAAATTATTAATAATGTTAAAAGACTATACCAAAATCATAACTACAATAGAAAACTTTACTTTTCTCAGAAATCAAGCAAAGAGTAGAGGTCATCATGACCTAAAAACTCAATTGAGTTAATAGATATGTAGAGAGAAGGTACAAATATTCCTGAATTAGGTCACATTTTAAATACAATAGTAAGATATACGTGCAGACTTCTTCACATCAACAACATAACAAGAGCATGCTTTTCCTCAAATGCCTGGGTAGTGTGTACAAGATCTGATTGTATTTGTGTCAGATCACAGAGTATGTGCACCATTTAAACAGCAAAAAAAAACATAGTCATTTTTTTTTCCAGCATAGTAGCAGAAGTAAAACAGTTTCTACCTAGCACCAAAGTGGTGAAGGAGTAGGAAACTACACCTCCTTATACACTGCAATTACAAAGTTCAGTTTGACAACTTTCTGGAACAATTTCACAGTCACCCTAAAGAAAGTTTAATCCTGTGTGTCTGCTGGCCCAGCTTTAGTTTCTTCTCAGAAGTTATCAGAAGTGGGGACACTTGTAGTACTGTTCATAATACAGTCATAGTAATTGTGTAATGTCAACTTGGAGCCACCATGAACAATGCCTTAATCGCATAAAAACACACAAACTGTCAGAAGAATGTTAGCTTTATATGCACACTGACATCAAAGATATTTACACATGACTTCATGTACAGATGTGGGCACATGTATCTCTCTGCATGTTCATACACACGTGTCCATCTCACATACCTACATATCAGTATCTATTGTAGACATTTCAGTCTACACAGCTTAATTTTTTCCTGCAATCAACCATAAACAATTTCTTTACACCAATCAATTCATAAACAACTGAATCAATAAAGTCCTCCTACCTAACTAAACCCTGGAACTCTGCCCTCTGAAACGCTCAGATATGCCCCAGAAGTATGTGTGACCATTCTGTTTCAGGCAATCCTAGAGGAAATGGCCTAGATCCTAAGCCTCTACCTCTACCCAATGGAGTAGGCTCAGAGGCAGGCTGACAATATCCTGCCTCAAGCATCCATCCTAGCATCAGTCCAGACTCCTGTGTATACCCAGGACAATCACTACGCCTAAAGCCCTAGAGACTACACAAGGCACTAGAAGCAGCCAAAAACAGCCAAGGGCTCTACAGGGGGCCCACATCTTAAGGTGAGCCAGGCAAGACTCTCTACACTTAACCTGGTTCATGCTTTGCTACATTCTAAGGCCAAGTCCCTTATGTATTTGCTAAGGCCCAAGCATGCAGTTTCTAATCCTGTTCTACCCTTCTGGGTCTATGACCTTGGATGAGTCCTTTGTCCCAGCAGTCCCAAATGGGCTGTTGACAAGCAGAAAGGCTTGTGAATGCTTAATATGGCACCAAAGAAAGCAAACCAAGGACACTGGGAAGGCTGTGTAGAACCAAGGTTTCATCCCACCCAGGATCATCACAGCATCACTGTTCCTCATTTAACCTGACAAGAATCTTACTCTACAAGTTACCTAATGGTATTTTCCATCACCTACTCAAAAACAATTCTTTTTTCTGGCTTCAAAGAAACGTCCTGCCATTGGGTTGGGCAGACAATTCTTGAGAGGTCTTTATCAGCCCTTTGAACCAAAAGACAAGAATCCACAGATACTGAGCACTTGCTGATGCTACAAACCAACAGCAACTGCTACAGGAAAGCAAAATCTGAAACGGAACAAGCAGAGACAGCATCTGCAAAAGAGAATGCTAGTAACCGAAGTTGCAGGCCTTACCTGGATGGCTTTGGGAGCTCATTGCTAGCAGCGTCAGTGCCTTAAGTTCAAAATGGCTCAAGATGTTCAGGTAAATAGTAACTCCAACACGCTCCAAATTTCCACGTGTACATGCAGGTATGAAATTGAGGAGGCCCAGGTCCCAGGTGCACAAACTCGAAGTCTCACTGGCAGCGTCTTGTAAAACAAGTAATCCACAAGAAGAGCAGAAGTTGTCACCTGGCCTTGCAGAGATGAACCTGCATGGTCAGAGAAGAAAGGAGCCCTCAGTTGAAATATGAATACTACAATCTACCTAAGAAATAAGCTCTAGTTTTCACTCTTTTCTTTCTTTATAAACCCAGGAATTGGAAAAAGCAATTCATACTAAGCCATTTTGATCAACATGAACCACTGAGGTCTGTTGTAAATCATGTGAGGAAAAAAAAAAAAAAAAAAAACAACCAGCTATGAACAGTGTTCCTCTTCACCACTGCACTACTGACATCATAAAATAGTTACCTAGTGGCTGGGCCGCAGAGCCATTCCACGAATGACAAGACAGGCAGCAGTATCCCTGACCTCTGCTCAACAAGATGCCAGTAGCATCCCCCATTATAATAGCCAGAAATGTCTTGGGGGGCCAAAATCAACCTCAGTTGAAAGTCTGATTTAGACATACCAAATACCCTTCTAGAAACCTCCCCACCATCAGCTTTTGGGAGGAAGTAGTATAGTAGAATCCTGCCATTGACACAGAGATATTCCAAGCTACACTATTTTGTGAAGTACACAGGAAAAAAAAAAAAAAAAGCACTCTTGCCTTGCCTTTTCATTAAGAATCGCCCATCCAGACTTCCCAGAACACAGTTGCTACCACAAAACTTGGTTCAAATTCTGCTCCCCCACTTGAGTGCCAAAAATTATCCCCCATGTGCCCATCTTTATAACTACACATTTCCAGGTTTTTAAGGAATGCATATCCATGCAGAAGATCTCAAAGCTACCTGGGATAGCCCCTCCCAAGAGGCAGGTGCTTGGCAACATTCAAACTCAGATCTCCCCTACTGTCATCTTCCTCTGCCTTTTGCCCAAATAACATCCTACCCACAGCAGTCGTTCTTGGTTACTACATATCACTTGGTAAATCTTTTGGAGGATTCCCTGACCTACACAAGGTTTGGGAAGACTGCAGGTTTCAATGCACCATCAAAAGCCCTGGTAATATGAGACCCATGGACAGAATAGATTCTCCAGAATCCCCACAACCCAGTCACTTCAGACAAGCCAATGAATGTCAACCCAAGACTACCTGACTATACAGGCTGGTTTTGTGTCAACTTGACACAAGCTGGAGTTATCACGGAGAAAGAAGCCTCAGCTGGGGAAATGCCTCCGTGAAATCCAGCTGTAATGCATTTTCTCAACTAGTGATCAAGGGGGGAGGGCCCAGCCCATTGTGGGTGGTGCCATCCCTGTGCTGGTAGACCTGGGTTCTATAAGAAAGCTGAGCAAGCCAGGGGAAGCAAGTCAGTAAGTGACATCCCTCCATGGCCTTTGCATCAGCTCCTGCTTCCTGACCTGCTTGAGTTCCAGTCCTGACTTCCTTCGGTGATGAACAGCAATGTGGAAGTGTAAGCTGAATAAACCCTTTCCTCCCCAACTTGCCTCTTGGTCATGTTTGTGCAGAAATAGAAACCCTGACTAAGACACTGACTATGGCTCCAGTGCCTGCTGGGGCATCTATTTCATCCCTTCAAGAATGTGATGAATCTTTTTGTTGTCTGGTTTTTGTTTTGGTTTTGTTTGTTTGTTTGTTTGTTTGTTTGTTTGTTTGTTTCTAAGACTGTCTCACTATTTACACCAAGATGGTCCTGAACTCAAAGAGACTGCCCTGCCTGTCTCCTGAGTGCTGGAATTAAAGGCATCCACTACCGTGCAGTCTTCGAATCGTTTTATTAAGCAAGTCAACTATAATCCCTAGCCATTTGGCAACTAATCAGTGTCACGTCAAGGGCTGCTCTCTGAAGGTGGGTTGGTCAAGGTGGTTTCCAGCTTCACATTATTGCTTACAACTCTGTGACCCTCACCTTTATGTCAACTGATGTGCACCCAAGGACACGATGACTTTTTTCCTGAGTCAGAGCCTGTACTGCTCTCCACCAGGACACCACTCACTTCCTGAAAGGAATGCAGGTGGCACAAGTCTGCAAACCCTGTGACTTTCATGCAGCTTGGCTAGGTATAAAAGTCTCAGGCCACAACCATCCACCCTCTAACACTGTTCCCTTGGCACCATGGAATATCCTAAGACTGCCTTCTGCAGAGTTCCTGTGTATGTAACTTTTGGGGCTGGGTACAGCGACTATCATTTTCTTCTGCCTACATGGTTCCATGCCTTAGTCTGGAAACTTAAAATATTGTCAGACAGTGTGCCACTGCATGTCTCTTGATTGATTTTGCTCACAGCAAGACCCTTTGAATATGCCTCCCTCTTCCTGCTCTGGAAGAGTGCTCAGTCACTTTTGATTATTTTTATTCAACTCATTCTGGCTTCTTGGAAGATTCTATACTGTTGGCTGGACTCTCGCCACAGATCCTACCCCTCTTGCCTCAGACACATCTGTTGTTTATTCTGCATTCCCAGGCGGCCTCTCTGGTACATTCTGCACATGACTGATGAGATCTTCCAAAGTATCATTGTCTTAGTCAAGTTTTTATGGTTGCAGCAAAACACCATGACCAAAAATCAAGTTGGGGAGAAGGATTTATTTGACTTATACTTACAGATCACAATCTATCATCAAAGGAAGTCAGGACAGGAACTCAGGCAGGGCAGGAGCCTGGAGGCAGGAGCTGATGCAGAGGCCATGGAGGATGCTGCTCACTGGCTTGCTCCTCATGACTTGTTCAGCCTGCTTTTTATAGAACCTAGAATCACCAGCTCAGGGATAGCACCTCCCATACTGGTCTGGATCATTAGCTGAGAAATGCCTTACAGCTGGATCTCACAGAGACATTTCTTCAACTGAGGCTCCTTTCTCTCTGATGACTTCTAGCTTGTGTCAAATTGACACACAACACCAGCCAGTGCAGTTTTCTTCATTGTGGTCTTGATGTCATTTAAGTAAGCTTTAAACAGTGTTCTCCACTACTGCACTGTGAGCCTTCATCTAGCCTCACCCTCTTCCTGATGATCATTCTAGCCAAACTTCTAAAAAGCTTTCTTCTTCTAAACCAGGAATCATGTTATGAGGTAGCATCCTAGGGATTCTGGAGGCAGGCCCCAGATGAGGACTATCATATATATATATATATATACATACATACATACACACACAGGATGTCAGTTTCCCAGCGTTGCAGCTCCCACCCAAGGCTTCCAGCAAGCTCTCTAAGAAGCACTGATGGGGATGAGTCTGTCTTGTAACAGAACCCAGGAATTTGTATTGTGGCACAATACAATGTTCTGGGAAGACTCATACTTGCCAGAAATGAACACTAAAATATCAGGGCTTAGGAGAAGAATGACGTTCATGAGCAACATACTACAGAAATGCACAGTAAGAAAAAAAAAAATATATATATATATATATAAATATATATATATATACCATAGTTCAGAAACACCCTAAATAGTCCTAACATAAAAGTCTAATAATGCAGAATTGTAAGATTTTTTAAAACAGTGACAACAATTTAAATAACAGGATGAAGGGAAAACACTTCTAGTTTGGTAATCAAGGACAACTGAGCCTACTTTTGCCTGTGACCTTGTCAAATTGTCTCCATGAAGGGCAGAGCTTGTCAGATGTGCTAATAAAAGAGTATTTTCTTTTGTACCAGATAGAAAGAACCACCATGAGGTAGGACTAGAAATGGTCTAGAGACAGACGGTCACTTATTTTACGTAATACCAGTGTTTGCCAAGCAACAGAGGCCCAGCAATGTGCTACCTACAAGGACACATTTTTAGTAAAGGCACCTGCCACATAATCATAATGACTTTCAAGTCAACAACAGACTACATACAGCAAATACAGCAGTGGCCCCACTAAAGAGGATAACAATGTGACATTGTGGTGGTCATCTTAGCCTGTGTAATACTCACACAATGCCAATGATGTCAAGACTACACAATATATTCCTTCAGAGAGCTACACCTGACTGTGAAATTACAAATAAACTACAGATGGAGAAAGATCTATCACACAAACCCTGGAGATTATGCTCCACTGTCCAACTGACTCCATTCAGAATCCCACAAGAGATGATGTGGAACTGCCCTGGTATGTCTGTGAGGGCCTTCCTATTAGCAATGAGCATTCAGTGCCACGGTGAGCAGAGAAACCACCATCCAATAGGTTGAGGGGCCCAGAGAATGAAAGAGGGAAATAGAATCGCCAGCCCAACACCAGCAACCCATCTTTCTCTACCTCCTAGCCCACTAGGACTTGACTTGGTCTGCTCTACCATACCCTCCCCACCATGATCAACTGAACCCTCAGAAATCATAGGCACTTCCTTGTCTCTGTGAACCATTTGTTTACAATGATAAAAGTAACTACTACACAAACATTAAACAAGAACGAGCTGTGAAAGTGACATAAGCATCTGACCAAATAAACTTTAGAGTCAAGTTATCACCCAGGCTGCAGAGGCCCAATTTCTAATGGCAGAGAGATCAGTCAGTTGGAGAGCAAATGAAACTGTGCTTCACACTACAAAACTAAGAAAAGCATGAAGGAAATGGGCACATCTACCATTACAGCTGAGATCTCAATGCTTGTTCTCAAGGACTGGCACAACAGCAAGCAGAAAACTAGCAGGGTACCAGAAAACACACACACACACACACACACACACACACACACACACACACACACGACTCAGTGGCACATAAGCAACAGTGTACAAAAGCAGCAGGTGCCAGGCACTAAAAACAAAGTACCATTAAGCTTAAAAGACCTCAAGTTGAAAAATAAATTTATTTTACTAAACTGGAATTAAGTTAAAAATCAGTTGTAGAAAGAAATTTTAAAACACCAAAATTTGGCAGGTAGTGGTAGTTCACCCCTTTAATCCCAGCACTTGGCAGAGGGAGGCGAATTTCTGAGTTCAAGGCCCGAATGGTCTACAGAAGAGTTCCAGGACGGGTAGGATACACAGCAGAACCCTGTCTTGAAAAGGAAAAAAAAAAAAAAAAAAAAAGTAAAGTAAGAAAGAGGGAGAAAGAGAAAAAAGAAAGAAAGAAAGGAGAGGGGAGGGTAGCCAAAACTTTTGTAAACTAAATAATGCTCTTCAGTGGACCGCATAGCTGAAATCCCTGCACTGGTATGTGGAGGCAGGAGAATCAGCAGTTCAAGGTCATTCTCGACTACATAAGGAGTCTAAGTGCAATCTGAGCTACATGGAACCCTGTCTCAAACAAACAACAACACTTCAGGAATGAAGAAAATTAGAAAGCACTTTGCAATGAATGAAAATGGAGACACAAGGTAACAAAATCTGCAGTGCCCAGAGGGAAATTCTCAGCACTGAATCCCTATGTTAGAAAAGATAGTCTTGATTCAGTGTTGGTAGGTGTGCTTGACTTTAATTCTAGCATTTAGGAGGTAGAGGGAGATCTCCGTGAGTTCAAGGCCAGTCTAGTTTGCATAGCCAGTTCCAGGCCAGCATGAGCTACATAGTGTGACCCTTTCTTAATCAATCAATCAATCAATCAATCAATCAATCAACCAATAAAAAAAAAACCCAAATAAATTCAGTAGAAAAATATCTAAAAGGTAAATTTAAACCTAAGATTCTTGTAGAGTTTCCACAGAGGCTTTCTCCTGCTGAAGAAAAGCTCTTATGTTGTAGAATCAGACACAAATATAAAGCAACACAAACAGCAACAAACCCAAGGCAACAACTTTAATAATCATGAACACTCCGCTATTCTTGCTCCATCCACATCACCTTTTCCATATACTGAAATGCCTAAAATCTACTTATGAACTGTTGCAGGCAGGTTCATCTGCAACCATATTATCACTGTTTGCTGGCTTAGGGTTGTTGCTGCTGCTGCTGCTGTTGTTTTTTAACGCACTGCCAAAGGCATGGTGAAAATTAGCCTCAGCACCATGTAACTGGAGTTCTGTTACAAGCAGAGCTTTCAAATAGGCTCACCTTCCATGAGAGACGCAGAGTCCATGGTCCTGATCAGGGCAGAATCTCCTGAGGTCCTAAAAGGCTGTTAGGACAGCACAAGCTAGCTCAGTACTGCCTCTAGAGTCGGAGACCCTGAGCCACACAGCAGTCTCTGGAGTTCCTTCTTGGCCAAAAGACAGTCAGTCACTCCCTAGTGTCCCTAGTGCTGCTACATTTTGTTTGAGAGAGAGAGAGAGAGAGACAGAAACAGAAAGACAGACAGACACACACAGACACACACACACACACACACACACACACACACACACACACACGATAACTAGAAATGAGAAGAGTGAAGAGCCAGGTCCAGAATCCATGTGCAGTCCAGTCTGTAAGCCATTTGACATAGATCTGTGGGACCAGACAGACCAAGGTAGATCAAAAGAGTGTGTGTCGGCCCATTGGCTCAGGGTGCTCCAGGCACCACACAAATGAAAATACCATGTCTCTAAGAGACAGAGATGATGAGGAATTCTGATTTATAAGCACCTTCAGGATAACATGACAGGCATGGCCATTCTAAGTACAGTCTGACTGACACAGGACACAAACTTTACAAAGACATCTCTTTCTGTTTCTACTCTGGCTTCATACAGAATAAGTGGCACTATGGCTTAGTGTGCTGGGGCTATCTGGGTTCTTCCCTCCTGCAACTTGCAAATTCTGAAATCCTAGCTGGCTTGACTTCAAATTAAGTAAAACAACAACAACAACAATAAAAAACCTTCCAATCAGCAAAAATCATAGAAACTATAAATCTTTAGAATTTTTTTTAAATCTTTATGAAGCTACCAAAAAGAGGTGTGAGCAAAAATGGCATGTTCTGTCCCTTACCACACCCAGTGGATGGTGGAGGAGGAATAGACAGTTAATAACACCAACAAGAAAGAGCGGCTAGAGTGTGGAGTCCGGCAGGATTGAGTGGGAGGAAGGGCATGCTACTACTCTCCCCAGAGCTAAACAATGCTATCTGAGACCCTCATCAGAGCAGCGAGACAGTAGAAGAACTGGAAGGATGAGGTCGCTATTCCCACACAGTACACCGTGTGCAGAGAAAACCCACAACAGTCAACAAGAATGGTTAAAATGTCTGTTAAGTCAAGTCTGAGAAGTCAGAGGGTTGTAACAATTAGAAAAGGTAACATTCATGAAAAAGATGTAAAACTTGTACTAGAAAATATGAAATTATATATATAAGTAAAGTTAAAAGATTTAAATAAGTAGAATAGTCTATGTATATGGATTCAAAGACTAACAATGGTTCAGACATCAATGTTCCCCAATTAATTGGTAGTCTATGCAATCACCATAAAAATTTAATCAGAAATTTTGTATGAATAAAAATTAAATTTTACAAAGAAACACAAAGGATAAAAAAAGATTTACACTCCCAATTATATTGATTTATTATAACACTGACATTTTAATGTTCGGACAAGCCAAGGAACATAATATTCTAGAATGAAACCAATACAAGCAAGGTCATCTGATAATAGCCAAGATCCTACCCTAAATCCCAATGTTTACATCTTTTTGAAACACAATGATTAGGTCATGACCCATCTAGCAACACATCATGAAAACAGGAGATGGGTTACAGAACCAGTCCAAAAGACCACAAAGACCAGTATTTTCATGCAGTTAGAGAACTCTCTATGGAAAAGAAAGAATAAAGAAAGAAGGGAGGGAGGGAAGACAAAGAAAAGAAAATGGAAAAAGAAAATAAAAAATTTCAACTTATCCAGACTCAGCAGAAGAGAAAAAAGACGGCAACATAGCAGAAGCAGCCTGCCACAGAGCATTCAACAAGAGACTGACACCCAAAACTCAAAAGCAATCCCTGTAAGCCTCAAGAGCTGACAAGCTCCTATTTAAGGGGGAGAAAAAAAAATGGACAAAGGATAAAAATAGGAATTTTATAAAAAGGTTTATACACAGTCGGTCAACATATACAGGTACTCTACATCTATCACAACAGGAAAAAAAACTACTGCAAGGCAGGACTAACTCATCAAAATGTCTAAATGTCTAAGCAAAGAAGCACACGCATTAGTGAGACATGGTAAAACTTTCACACTCAACCTTCAAAGTGTGAAGGGCCAAGCACCCAGGAAACAAATCCCCTGGTGACAGGAAATGATGCAACACACACAAAGCCTGATAAGTCCCTAATATGCCCGCTAATGCCATTCCAGAACAAACCCAACCTGTTCTCCAGCCATGCCCATGAAGACAGACGTGGAACGGGGATGTGGTTCAGTTGACTAGCATGAACAAAGCAAGAATCTGATCTCCAGCACTACACACACTGGGTATGACGGCACAGACCTCAATCCCAGCACTGGGGATGTAGAAGCAAGAAGACCAGAATTCCCTCAGCTACAAAGTGTCTTGGAGGCTACATGAGACTCCAGCTTAAAAAATATATATATATTAATTAAAAACCAAGGACCAACAGCATATTCTGTGATAGCCCAAAACTAGATTATTGAATATTATACAGCAAAAATAAAACTGTACCTTCACACAGCCACAGACAGACCACACTTTTACAGTACTAAGCAGAAGCAGGCAGACACACATGGTTCACCCAGATAATGCCATGAATATAAATCTGTTGCTATTCAATCCTGGGACAATTGGAGAGCACTGTAGAACCTCAAGGAAGGAGGAGGAAGAGTGGAGAAGCTAGCTGATAAACATTCTCATCTATGTGAAGGCACGCAAGGGCAAAGACTGTACAACCCAAACATGTTTGCTGTCATGCTCTCAGACTGAACCCCATGAAAGGCTGGGAGATGGGGCTCAGGTCTTCAGAGACCATCTTTGTTATGGAAGTCCAAATTTTGTCAGTGCACCTTTGACATGGCTCTCTAGCTAGCAGATAATGGCTGACAGTACAGTTCTGGCCACTACCTTCCTACAGTCTCCATGTGCACAAGTCTGCCATTCTCCCTTGAAACGAACCTTACAGAAGAGCTGAAGATGCACATTACACTTAGATAAAAAAGCAGACCCAAGACAAGATGGTCAAAAACAATAAATGCATATAAAATGCTATCAATGCTTTGATTAAATGCTTACTTTAAATCTAAATTTTATTAATTAAAATTTAAATAAATTATAAGCAAGAAAATGAACTACTTACTGTGATTCCTCTTACTTATACAGTAAGCATTTTAGTAAGCCCTCTTGTCCTCAGCAAATGAAATATGGGCTGTAAGGTTTGGCGATTATGTTTTATAAATGTGTCATTTTCTGATAGATGGCTTACACACTGAAAGACTACAGATTTTTCCCATAATTTGTTGGGACACATTTATAATTTACTTTCATAATAGACTCCATGCTTGAAAGTAATAAAGTCCCCTTTCACTGTGTTCTAACAGGAATAAAATATGTCCTAACAGTTAAGTGCTTCATGAATCTAAAAGCTGAGTCTGAACAAGCTAAGAGAGACTACACAGGCGGGTGGCAGTAGTGATGCCTTTGATCCCAGCACTCAGGAAGCAGAGGCAGGCGGGTCTCTGAGTTCAAGGCCAGCCTAGTGCATAGAGCAAGTTCCAGGAGAAGACAGAGAAGCCGTGTCTTGAAAAAGAGAGAAGGGAAGGGGAAAGAAGGGGAGGGATGGGGGGCTTACAGAGAACATAATTCTTTCCCATGTGCAGAAGATCAGATGCTGAAGGCTATGATGATGGGGAATGGGCAGCAGGCCCTGTCAGCATCCTCAGGGCCTGCCATACTTTCTTCACAAAGCTCCATGGCCCTGTCTAGTTACGGCTACTCTACACTGGGATTATAAATAAAGAATGTCCACATTCTGGCCCATGGCCTGTAACGTATGAACTTCTTGGTAAAAACAAAAAGACACAACTGGTTCAAACATTCAGATAAAAAGATACTGTTTCCTTCACCTGAAAATGGAATGATTTTAGAGAAAGATTTTAGAGAAGCTGAGACTGTTAGCACTGGGTCCTATAGATTATCTAATCCCAAACTGCAACAACGACGACAACAACAACAACAACAACATGGTCAGGATGTCCCAGGCAGATGTGTGTAATGTCCAGAGAAAACTCAGGACTTACCAATGACCCACACAGCATCCCAAGAGGTTTCAAAGGCTCACTTTGGGTATGAATGAGAACTGTCCCCCAGTCTCAGTAGTTAAACACTTGGTCTCCAGTAGTTCTTAGCACTGTTTGGGGAGGTTTATGTAGTGCAGCGGTGATGGAGGAAGAATGTCATCTGGAACAAACTTTGAGATTAAAAGAACTTCCAGGTTGCTCTCTGCTTGTGCATGCAGTTGGATGTGTTAATTCTCAACTAACCTTTCCTGCTGCCGTGCCGGCTACTTGCTACTACACCATCCTGCTGTGATGGACCCTTATTCCTCTGCCCTGTAAGCCAAAATCAACTCTTTCTTCCATAACTTGCCTTGGCCATGGTGTTTAATCACAGCAACAGAAAAGTAACGAAGACACTCACTTAAATAGATTAAATAGGAAACTCAGTGCTGTCCTGCTAGAGAACCAGGTACTCAGAACCAGTAACTTGTGGCAGTACCAACCACCTGCACAGAAGCCTGGCTTACAGTGTCACAGATGGAAAACAGTGATGATATGTTCCCATCAACAATCACACAGACAGCAGCAGTTCTCAGTGCACTCTGGAGCTTCCCAGACCCCAAAGCCTTTCCAGGAGTGAGAAACCCATTCTTTTTTTTTTTTTTTTTTTTTTTTTTTTTTTGCTTATGTGCTTAGCCCTCTCTAGAATACTCTGGCACTTTTCAGGCACACAAGCAGCTTGAGATTATCAGTTTCTCTCTTTTCTTACCACAGCTCAACAGGCAGCCTCATCCTGTGGGTAGCAGCAGTGTGCTCCTCTGAGATCCACGTGCTCATAGCAGGTAGCTATTGTGCCTTAAACCATGGGTGTGTCACACAGATTTCTCTGTACCCACGTTCATTCCGCCACATCTCCAGGACACACCATCACAGGTACACTCATTCCATCACCACCAACATGAATACAGGACCCCTCCCCCAACTGTCCTACAGTCAGGGCAATGCGTCTGGAGATGGGGACAGTAGTCAGTCATCCGTAGATCAGTGGAGCTTGGGGTGGAATGAATGTGCAGATTCATACTCCAACAAGGGCAGGAGATGGCTTTTGCCACAGCCCCTTGTGAAATGGGCACTGGTTCTCTCTTCTACCAATTTGTGCATGAAGTACCCTCTCTCTGTTACTGTCAGGGTCCTAGAGTGCTCCACGCTGGCAGCCTGCCCCTTCCTGAGCTGCCCTTGCTTGAAGTTCACTCATTCTGGAGTCAACCTCTCATTTGTGAGACTCTGCATAAGCATAACTCCTATTTGCCAAACATTTTCCAAAACTCTCATCTACTCCTGAATTGGTTAAGGATATTCTGCCTGCGATTAAGTGGAATTTTTACTATACCAACAGAGGTGTCTAGGGTAGCTTTTAGGATCTGAATGGATGAGAACAAAGCCCAAATGTCTCTGGAGATCCTCCCCCCACAGTTACTTCTTAAGTGTGAACCTGAATCCATCTTGGATTTATATGAACAGACAATTCACCACCAAGTTGTAGAGGAGTGGTTCTGATGCTTTGATGTAATTGGTCCTTGCCCCCAAATGGGTTTTGATCTATTTAAAGATGCCAGTGGCCAATGACTAGGCAGAAAGAAAGAAGAGGGACTTTCCAGGTTCCCACAGTCGAGGAGAGGAAAGGGCAAAGAGAGGAGATGGAGATACTTGGGGGAGAAAGAAGGTACAGACTCAGCTGCAGGGGAGATCTTCTAAAATGTAGGCATTTTTTTGTCTGCAAATCTGAGATAGCTCCTGGGCAGGTGTGTGCCTGCAACTCACTGAGAACGTAAAGCTGTACAGCAAAAACTACCTGCTACACTATATGCCAACCAGAAAAATGACCAAGCAAAAAATAGAAATACTAAAACAAGATAAGGTAATACAACAAACACTTGGAGTGAGGTGGGAGGAAGCCAGAGAAGATGCTGGGGACAAACAATGACAGTAGTATCCTCTGGACTGTGCACACAAAGACCACCAGAACCACATCCCAGGGAAACCCAGAGTAGGCTGAGTGTCAACATCATCAGCCACAGGGCGTCAACAAAAATCCCAAAAAAGGAAAGTGAAGAAGACAGCTGCTAAAATGGAACGACTGTGATGATGATGATCATCATCAAGTGGGGGTGGCCGTGGCAGTGGCAGTGGCGACAACAATAAGAGGTGAGAAACGCACTCTTCAAGTAACAGAAAACAAGACTCAAAGTGCAGAGAAATATTAAAACAAGACACCAAAAAGCAAGCACACAAAGTGTGGCACAGGGGTTCCCAGTGTGCCTGCTGCACTGGATCTGTGTGCTGAAAGAGAATGATTTGGATGCAACAAGGACAGCATGGCCACCATGGTCCCAATGCCACCTGCCATGTCCCTACATCAAGTGTGCAGTCAATCAATACAAAATCCTTGTGTCTGCAGCATAAGCAACCAACATCCTCCAGGCACCTACTCAAACTCCCATGAGGTTGGGGACCTAAGGCTGCCTTCTGCTGAGAGCTGCACACCTCAGTGCACACACACTCCCTCCCTGAGTAAGGGAGAGCAACCCAATTCCTACTCTGTCTCCATTTGGAGACCCCACCAACCACACAGGGCCATATCCTCATCAGCCCAATGTTCTTCATTCTGCTACTGCCATCTGATAAGGAACAAAACTGGCACCAAGTCCTACTAGTCAGTGAGGAAAAGGTACATGATTCATCAGGAGTGTCACAGGCCTGCCCATGAGCATGGTCAGGAAAGAGACCCACCCAGTAGATAGAAGAATGGTGTTACCTGGCTTCCTCCTGTGCTGAGGCTAGAGAAAGGATGCTGCCTCTACACGCCATACAACTGCTACTTCAACTGCCCAGTGTCTGTCACCATCACAAGACCTTTCATTTTAAATGAATATTCTATGAAAGCAAAATGTCTTGTTCCCCATTCACCAAAATGAATGAAGAGAAAGCCCAGTGTCAGATGATAGTACTCATCTTAAGGAAAGTATACCAGAATTGTCCCTCTGTCTCTTCCCTTAGCAGACCTATGTGAGCCAGTGCATTCTTGGCCTGCAGCCAAGACACAGACCTGGACCAGACTGGGCCCATGTAGTTGTACCTTTTCCTAAATTGGCCACAGAAAAGCATTGCCACTGCTGTGTGTGACAGCTCTAGGACCCATGTTGCTGAGAGAAGACAGCACCCAGCAGATAGATACCATAGTCAGGGGCAGAAAAGAACACAAAGGCACATTAGGAAAGGAGACGAGTGCAGGGATAGGAATGAAGTAATGGCCTCTAAGACTGAGACTATGAAATAGGGGACAAAGAGCCTAAAGAACAGTCAAATAATGGTGTGCAGACAGCAGCCAGTCTCCATGCTGCACACATTTCTGGAGAGTGTCAAAAGACTACTCCAGAGAGGCACAGCTACAGAGCTATATACTTGCCTCCCTTCCTAAGTCATCTGCAGGCTCTTGGGCTGCCTACTCAGGACAGCTATTCTAAGGCTGCATCTGAGGACCCACGATACTCTGTCTTTGTGTATTCCTTTCACTCCAGTGAGGGGTGTGTGTATGACTCTCTCTGAAATCATTCTGCCTCTGGTACAAAGGTCTTTCAGAAACAAATTCTGCAGACCTCTCTAGCTCCACCCAACTGGAAAGCTCTCCATTCCCACTGTTCACTCTCATTCCCCAGAAAGGACGACCTGCACCAACATGCTCATCACACAAGGGAATCTCCAGAGTCATGAAGATAGGAAGTGCCAAAAGCAATGAACTCCACAGCAGAAGCAAGAAGTGGAAGAGAGGCCTGGGCTGGGGTGGGCCCTGACTGAATCTCCAGAGCCATGTGATGGTTCTCTGCACTGGGAAATCCAAGATTCCTAGGGACCAGCTAACAGCACCTGCCTTATCATACACAGGTCACTGAGAAAAAGCAATAATGGTATCAGGGAATATGGTCTGGCCCTCTCAGAGGCACTGAGGATGCCGGACAACTGCAGACTAATTCCTCAGGTCTAGGTGACATGGTAACTTCAGGTAGAAGAGAGTGCACACCACAGGTCTCAGTCAGGAGTACATTAAGGAGTCACTGACCCACTCCCTAGGAGCAGCACCAATTCCCTGCTGGACCAAGACAGGCATGAAAAAGGAAGGCATGACCCAGGAGAGAACAACCTCTGACCACTGAGCTCTAAGGTCAAGAGCTGAGTTTGATTCACATAGAGAGAGAAGCAAACAGCCTAATCAGGTTTGGAGGTTTGGCCCGTGTCTGTAAGCAGTAACTGAGAAGAGGTTCAAGTTCTGCAGTGACCCACCGGTCTTATTCCCCAAAGGCCTCCAGTCAATTACACGGGTACAGACTCGTGCGCACACAGACACCGGATACACTTTGCAATTATACAGCATGTTACGTATTATTAACTGCTAAATATGAAATATAAGCTACTGTTACATATCACAGATCCCTACTACATGATTACCTCTTAGAGTATCTGTCACACCACTTGTAAAATACACACTAATTACAAACACAAGTCCCATCCCATTGGGTTTTTTGTTGTTGTTTGGGATTTTTTTGTTTGTTTGGGTTTTTTTTTTTTTTTTTTGAATGAGCAAATATTTGTGCTCACCATGGAACATGCAGTTTATAAAAGTCACCCTACCATAGCACACACAGTTTGAGCTCTGAGAATATTCTGCAGTTGGTTGTGACTGTGAATGGATGCTACTGAACAGTATTACCTGCAAATGGTTAGATCCGAGTTTTACACTTTTTAATTTTAAAGAGCTATGTGTACATGCAAATCTAATAAACTGCCAAATTACTAGGTTATGTGGATTTGCTCCACATCCCCTCCCTTCAGAGCCATGCTGCCTGGCCTCTTCTACTTAGCCTCTAAAGCTCACTTGAGAGAACAAGGGAAAGCACTCAGGCAATCTCAGTGCACAGGGACTGACACCTTCATTAGAACCTGCAGGAGACAGAGGATGATAGCACATTCATGTCCCTGCTACTGGTAAGACAACTGGTATCCGACAGTAGTCAACACACAACACACATCAGGATATGTGCAAGCATCAACAGAGACTGAACTGTCACCTGGACATGAGGGAAGCACGTCATCTCATGGTGAAGAAAACAAGTGTGACATGCCACCTCCTGCCTGCCACTCTCTCTCCCTGCAATGGAAATGTGCAGTCTGAGAGCTTCTGGGGAAAACCAAGGACTCCAGTGCATTGTTTTGCATATTCTAAAAATGCACTGTAGTTGAGCAGTCTCCTTTCATTCCTGTAGTTATTACCACACAAGGGCACCTCTTTGTTATCTCTAACTGTATCTGACCACTCTGCTAAGAAACTAATGGGTCTAGGGCTCTAGACCCATTCTTCAAAGCTTAAAAAGAATAGAAAAGGGAAAGATAAAGGTACACTTTATTCAAATGCAAAATATATAAATGAGCTGACTTTACTTCCTCATCCCAAACTAGAAATGGTATGTGTAACCTGTCCCCAAGTGTTTAGTCTCTCCTCTACTGCAGTGTCCTTTGCTTCTCAGAATCCAGTAGTGTTCAGGTCAGGGCTTCTGGGTCAGTACTAGCAGCATTTGGAGGTAGTTAAGTAGTTGGGCCTTCCTAGGTACTGCAGGATGCTCAGCAGCCTGGCTTCAACCCACCAGCGCCATAAACACAGCTTGTTATGACAACCCAGACCATCTACATCACTGTTAAATGGCTCTGTGGGGAGGGATGGGTCAAAAACACCTAGGGATGAGAACCCACCAATAGAACCGACCCTGAGTAATACAAATCACCACACATTGTCCAGCAAGACTGGCTCACTGACCACGGCATGCTCTCTCCATCAAGGAGTCATACAGCCAAGGATATCACTGTGGCTCCAATCCTAGGGCCCTAGTTTCCTGTGCTCTTACACTGGCAGCTGGCTGCCCAAGCTAGGCAGGGTGTGCACCCACGGAACAGATTAAAATTAGGCACCATAATTATTAAACTGTCACTGTAAAAGCCGGGAATACCATTTTTTAAATGAATAGGAGAATTAATGGATTTCTTCATTTGCCTGCATTTGTGCTACTCAGCCTGTCTTTTATTATCAAGGCAGTCACAAAAAAATGCTTTTGCCACATATGCGAATTAAATCATTAGTATTTTCCCAATTACAGTAACTGCTTATTTGTATTGCTGATCTATCCTTTCAATTTAGTTCCCTTAATATTAATGACATTAGAAATGCTTTAATAAAAATACTCAGGCAATCAAGAAACAAAATTCTCATTATATACCTTTCTGATCATGTAAACAGAGAACCATCCAGTATAACCTAGATGGGTCACATCTACAGAAACTGAGAATAAACCCCAGAGTTGTAGGGGCCCTCCCTTCTATGTAGGTTTGGCTACTCTAACCGAGGTCCCCACAATAAGGACAGATAGGCCAGACCTTCCCAGGACACAGTCCAACCCAAGTTAACAGCTTCTACTTTTACCTATAACCAGATGAGAGATGGCTGAGGCCGACATATCCTTGCTAAAGGCACTCATTTAACAGCACACTCCTCTTGCTCTGGTCACCCCCAGAACCCAGAAGATTGTCACCTCATCCCAGAGGTTCCACATCCCTATGGGTCTAGCACTGATCCTCACAAGAGACTGGGCCTGCACTTCCCATAAGGGTGCAGCCCTAAACAGACCTTTGTCAGTCACAAACTTCAATCTGGAGTCTAAACAATTTGTCAGCAAACTGTGCATCTGGGATCTGTGCAGAAACTAAGTCAGATCTCTAGATCCCTAGAGAACAGGTCTGACAGTGCTGAGTAGATGGGGTCCTCATCGAAGTGGGACCATCTGGGCAGAACAGGTGCCCTGTACCTGAACCCTCCAAAAATCTGAGAAATACACAGCAAGGACTATGCCCTTGAGCAACAAAGACAGGCTCATCTCCAAAGCCTATATACTGAACAACTGGGTAGAGTTAAACTGAGTCTTCCATGTTCCAAACGAAAGACAGCCCCAGTCTGTTCAGCTCACAGCACTCCTCTCAGACGGCTAGGCTAAGAGGGTGACCTCATACACTGAAAGAGGAAAAGAAACCATTATGGAATGGAAGCAAGAAAGCAAAGAGGATGCAGCTAAGCCCACACACCTGGCTAACCCCTGCATAAGCAGCACCAATCATGGCCAGCAAGGGCAGGAGCAGAACCACAAGGAAAAGACACAGATAGAAGTGTCTGAGCAGCTGCTCAGGGAGCCTACACACACTGGCCCTGAGCTCGCCAGCTCACCTCTGCAGTCCTGGGTAACAGGATGCACTACACTTACTACCCCTTCCAACAGCACCCTGGACAGGAGAAAGCCATGACCCCGGGGCACCTCTGACCATGACCATGCTGCTAAGACCTGGCTGCATGTCAATGTAAGCATTTAGACAGGCAGGTTGGAAGGGCCTATCACCTCTATCAGGTGATCCTCAGCACCTTAAGCTATAATCAAAATGGCATTAGGAAGACTTTTAGCCCCCCTCTGTGGAGAAACTTTGAATAAAGAGAGCTGCCCTTCCTCTAAAGGAGCAAGCGCTGACTACAAAGATGGGTCTGGCTGTCTCACCACATACTGGCTGTGGCTAGGCACACTCCCAGGGTCCCTCTGCCTTTAACCCTAAAATGGTCATTGTATTAAATATGGACAAGGGCTATGTTTTAACAGTTTAAGATAAACTTCCATATTCATGAATCCACTGACCAAAGACCAGGAAGCAGAACACCAGACAGACAGGCCTTGAGAAGTGTCTCCTTGTACGTCCCTCACTGATAGTGTAGGGGCCAGTGCTGGGGCACTAGTAATCCCAGATGTGGGAGAAAACAAATATTACGTTGGCTCGCACACACGCGCGCGCACACACACAAGCACACACGTATACACATGGAGTCATGAGTCCTACTTCCATGATGTGCTCTATCCTCGTGATCTCTCAGGCTTCAGGATTCAAGTGACTAGGGCTCAAACACCTCCACACCACAGAGGGGGAGCCCACTCTCCAGCGCTAACCAGGCACTGCCTTCCAGATAGACCTCGCTACCTCCTAACGTCCCTCATAGCAGGAGGCAAATGGAGTGTCCTCACTCTGAACAGACTGAGACAAGTGGAAGAGCTAGTCTCAGAAGGAGGAAGCACCCTACCCTGGAGCCCTTCAAGATCCAAAGAGGGATTTTGGCCACCCTTTGCCAGCGTAATGGCATGAGAACTCTGTCCTAGCTCAGCTCAATATGGGGAAGGTACCCAGAAGCAAACCTATTCCCAGCCTCAAGCCTGAGAATCTCTGTGGAACTCCAGATCTGAGGCTTAGAGCAACACACACCTGCTTCGGTTCCAGGATAGGAAAAGGTAACATGACAGGCCTTGGATCCCCTAATGATGGCTGAGGCAGGGAAGGACAATGGTCAGTACCAAGAAAGCCAGGAGGCTGTGACACTGTCACTACACTTGAAAGTTGGCTGTTAACTCTCAGAAGCAACTGGACAATCACTTGCAACCCTTTCCTAAAAAGCCCAAACCAGCCCAAGGCTGGAATTCATAAAGGCCTGGAGCAGAAAAGCCCAGGAGTGCTATAAAGCAGAGCCTAGACAGTGTGTCCACTGAGGATGCTGGAAGGAAGATGCATAAGGGGAATGAATGAAGCCAGGAGAACCCTGAAGATGAGGCAGAAATTGGTGTTTTGATCCAGGCAACTTTGGAACATTTAGAAAGAATGGCGTGACTAGGATTGAGGGGGAAGACGACAGTACAGGTAACTAGTAGAAAACCTGGAGGCTCGAGTCTGAGGGAGGATTAGATCCAAGCCAGGAAGCCTGGAGCTACCACATGACAAGTCTGTATCACTGGCAGAAGTGGGTCAAAACTGAAACAGGAAAGAGATGGCACCAGAGGTAGAAACAACACCAGGACAACCAGAACTGAGTCACAGGGTCCTGGCCACAGGAGGACCCATGTTACACAACTTTGACTCAATCTTCCCAGGTATGATGGTTTGTATATGCTCAGTCCAGGGAATGCCACTATTAGAAGGTGTGGCCTTACTGGAGAAAGTGTGTCACTGTGGGTGTGGTCTTTAAGACCCTCATCTTAGCTGCCTGGAAGACAGTATTCTGCTAGCAGCCTTCAGATGAAGATGTAGAACGCTCAGCTCCTCCTGCACCATGTCTGCCTAGATGCTGCCATGTTCCTGCCTTGATGATAATGGATCAAACCTCTGAACCTGTAAGCCAGCCCCAATAAAATGTTGGCCTTATAAGAGTTGCCTTGGTCATGGTGCCTGTTCACAGCAATAAAACCGTAAGACACCAGGAACAGTATGAAGTTAAGGTAAATTCTCATGGACAACAAGACTGGTAAACCAAGTAGGGACAAACTGGAGCCCTGGATGATTCCAAGACTAAAGTGAACAATATGGAGCCACAAAAAGATGGAGAGTGGAGTCCTCCAGGCAGAAGCATCCTCCAGCCTGCATGGTTATCCAGGCAAGTACTGAGGTCACAGCTACGTCTCCAAAACCAAGATACACCCTAAGGAAAAGAGGTCAGCACTCCTGCCCTATCTCCTCAGTCTAGAAGAGCTAAAACCAAAGCTCATGACCCTTAGGAAGATGACCCTTACCCTCCCAATGCCTCAGGCCATTTGATGAAATGACACTTAGGACTTCTTCCCTAAGAAGGGCAGTACTCAATACTCTTAGCCTCTAAAGATTAAGGCCCAGCATCTATCTCCACACAGAGGAGGAACTGGGTAAGAATACTCTCTAAGCAAGGATGTTACCCTAACCCTAAAGACCATCACATGCACAGAGCATCCAAAACACCACAGGTCCTCAATGAGTGATAGTGAGCAGAATGAGCACTGGCTGACTCTCTTCCCACCAGGAATCAGTGGAAAGAATCTGAACTCATGCTGGAGATGGGCTCCAGTGTGCAGGCATGTACATGTGGATGATGTGTATGTGTGTTGTATATGATGTGTGTGTGCACACAAGTATGTGTGAGCATGCAAATGGGGAAGGCTTATGTGCACATGTCTATGTGTTGTGTACACATGCATGGGGCAGGAACTGCATTCTCAGAACCGAAGTTGAGTTGAAGAAAGAAAAGGGGGAGGGTAGCTAACAAACAGCATAAACAAGGTCACCTGTCAAGGCAACTGTCAAGCCCACAATATCAACCAGTAGCTAGAACATTCCCTAGCCTGCTCCAGAAGGCCACTTCCTGCCATCCATGATAAAGTTTTCTCTGTGGTTTGCTCAGAAACATAAGTCACCAACACAACCACTAGAGAGTCCTCTACCTTGCCTCCTATGTCAGGAAGCCTATGCAAGGTGTGCAGGTGTCTCTCTGGTCAGAATACTCTCCGTACTAGGCATAGCACACCGAAGCTGAAACAGTAGCATTCTCCCTCCACACACTCTGTGGCTAGCCTGTACCCTGCACCCAGGGATATGTTACTTGATCCTCATGCAACTCAGCATAGTAAGGTCCCACCACTCTGGTTGTGCAGAAAAGAAAACAGAGGCCAGGCAAAGAGCTCACACACAACTGCACCAGATGCACACCTGGCCTGTTTCTCAAAGTCTAAGTTCCTCAGCACATACTTTAGCCCTTCCAACCAAGGCATTACTCCACTGTGCACACCAGTTAATGAGGACAGAAAAGGCACAGGCTCAAAGTAGCTGCAACTTGAACCTATGGGCCTCACCAAAGAACGTGCCATGCTAGGAACATCAGCTTCTTTGATGGTAGGATAGAAGAAGGAGCATCCAAGCCTACAGGGTCCACATGTAATGGCAGGTCTGCTAGACTAAAGAAGCACATCAAGACACAGCTGGCCCCATGTTATGTGGGCCTCAGAAGGCAGTGAGGCTAATTTCCTCATGCTAGGGCAAGGCTGGGAGCTGGGCTGCCAACCTCTGCATTCTGCCCAATATCAAATACCTTCAGAGCCAGAAATTCTCTTATCGAAGCTGTAAATGAACAAACTGGGACCAGGAGGCTGGACAGCTGATGCTGTGGCCTGCTACAGGCTGAAAGACCACAAAGCCCAGACCCTGAAGACTCTCATTCTTATTCCAAAGTAGATTCCTTCCCAACATTCCCTGATGCACAGCAAGGGATCACTGCCTAAGCCTGGGCTGCATTTGTATATGCCTTCTCAGGAGACACTTGGCACCTGCCCACTTCTACCTTGGGCATCCTCAGGCAACGGATAGCCAGAAGGAGCAGGACCAGCCACAGAGGGAAGCTGGCTAGTAGATCTAGAAGCCCTATCCTCTGGGCTTCTGCACAGCTCAGCTACTGGGACCCCAGTCTGCATTCTGTCCTTGTTTACTTAGAACCCCAGGCACGAAAATCTACCTCACTGGGCTGCAACCCAGTGAACATAATCCTTTCTACCCTCATGGCCTACATGTGGAGGTGCTGAGTCCCTCTCTGAGGACATCTGTACTTCCCAGTTAACTAGCAGAGGCAAAATGAAGCAGAACCCCGACTCTTCAAGAGGCTAAGGCAGCTATGTGCACAAACCTCTAGAGAACACCACCCAGGCCCTCCAACTGACCTTGCTGCATACTACACCTCCTAAGCAGATCATTTTTCCCTCACTGAGGATATCACATGAGACTTAGGTCTGCAAAGTAGTTAGCACAGCCTGTGCTGTAAGCCCCAAGCTCACTCAAGGACTGCTCCATAACTGCTGCAGAGACCAAGGAAGTTCCAGGTGCTTCATGATGGCAGCAACCCAGCAACTGCCACCCTCCTCAGCATCCTTTTCCTCTCCCTCCCTCCAGAGAACAGCCATTTCCATAGGAGGAGGCAGATGTCCTAGCCAGTTCCGGAAGAGGCAAGCCCATTACCAGCACGTAGGCTGAGCCACACTGTGCAGTCTGTCTTCTTGTGGCAGTGCCTGACTCAGAGATGTTTTAAGACCAAAGCCAGACAATCCTTCTTAAAGGGCATGCAGCAAAGGAGTCCTGGGACACTTAGCAAGGCCCTGTCACTCATGAAGCTGACTCTCTCCTAAGACCAGGTCCGGGGGGGAGCATCCTTAATACATTGTAGAGGAGCCAGCTCTGCCCTGCTGGAACACTTCCTCCATCTGTACTTGGGAAAGTGGGCCAGTCAATTTCCCAGAGTGCACGATGTCCTTTGTATTGCCATGGAGAGACCTTGTCTGATAAAGCTAACACCAGAAAGATCTCCTTGACACTGAGAGCCACCATATGCTGCCTTTTCAGGCATTTCAAGGGACATCACCCCTACTTCATGCTCCCCATTACTCAGGGGCTGCCTGGCATTTCCAGAGTATATGCTGCTGCCCACAGCAATCCCACGGAGTGTGCACAGGGGCTGCACTCCTCTTTCAGTTCTTCTTGCCCTACACAGCGTCTCTGTCCCTCGATGTGTCACAAGAAATTGTTACATGCCTACAGCACCTCCATCCTGAGCATGCTGCCATGAAGCCTCCCTCCAGTCACTGTTACCTTGGCCAGGATGACAATGGTTCTTGCTCCTATCAAGGGAACACTGAAGCGAAGGTGGAAACACCCAGAAGGCGAGGGAACAGAAAAACCCTTAGCAACTGCATGTGTGACACAGGATCACACAGCTCTTTTCCACAATCCCAGGTAGTCTGCTGACAACAGAGACCTACCATAACAAGGCCGTCAGGTCATTTCACAGCCCCTCTGAAGACAGGGCAGCACTACTGGCCCAGGCACAAAGAGCTGTGCGGGCTCAGTGACAAGACGCCTACAACCATAGGCCAGGCTGTGTCCGCAAGTAGTGACTGTCACAAAGTAGTGCCCTGAGGGGCTCATGGCATTCCAAGAGCAACTATCCTAAGCTCTCAAGTCCACAAGCTAAGTAACAGTCCCTTTGAGGACAAAGACAAATAAATCCTTGTTCCTGAATGACACTAAGGTCCTGCAAGGAGGCCTCCCAACCAGATGCAGATGCAGCGAGACACCCAAGCTGGCACTGGGTCTCAGAAAGTCCTGCAGTTGCATCAAAGGCCTAATCACCAACAACACCTCTGCAAATGGCATGTTCTGCCCATAACTCTATGGCAGCCTACCAGAGGCCTGCCAGCAAAGAGAATGGTGAGCACCATAAGGTGGGGGACACAATAAAAAGACAACAAGAAGAAGGTCAGGCCTCAGGGAGCCCACTTGTCTAGAATAGGCTATGGGAGATTCTATGGAAATTCTCCCTCTACTCTACAGATGACATGAGATAAACCAAGACCACACAACGCCAGCCAGGCAAGGTCAAATGCAGTTCAGCTCAGACTTGACTCGATACTCATGATCTATCTCCAACACTCCAGAGCTGTGGAAAATCAGCTTCAGAACCATTATCCCATACCATAGACAGACAGTACCAAAATCAGCAGAGCCATGCATAAGATGCCACCCAAGCAGTCAAAAGACAAGGCACCTCAGACAAGAAAAGTCCTATTGTCAGCCTCTTTGCTCTTCTAACTATATTACCACTTAGATTCTGAAAGTCCATCACCGAAGTGCACCCAAATGATGGTCATATTCTATCCTAATTGAGGAAATGCTCTTCTTTGAGGACTATTGACTAACTCTAAATCCCAACACCATCCTCCACAAGGCCCAGCACTGTGGCCTGCTCCATGCCAGCTGCTGGAAAGAACAGCCAGCCCTGCTTTCTGGGGACTTCAATGGGTACCAAAGTACAAACCTTTCAGGTCAGCTGCCACTTCAGCTGACAACTACAGGAGGCACTGGGGCTCCTGCAAAATGTACAGGGCAGTAAATATGAAAGGCAACAACCTGCTCTGTGAAAGGAACTCACCAAAAAAGCTGAGAACTTGGCAGCCCTGGATGTGTCGCTCCAGCTCAGAGAGGCAGGCAAAGAGTAACATAGAAGGTACAAAAGTGTCCAACAGAAAAGGGACAGAGACCACCAATGCCAGTTCTACCCAGTACAGACCTCACAGAAATGTCATAGCAAAAGAAGCCTCATCCACTGTGGCATTTACCAACTATTTCCTAAGCTCTTTAAAGTCCAAGAGTAACTTAGACCTACCCTGCCGACTGTACCCCCTGCCTACAAGGCCACAGCCCAAACCTGAACTAGTAAATCACAGGAATCTAGCATGAGTTCAGAGGTAAGCAAACTTTAAAGGGTGCCCCATAGATAGCACAGAAGAGCAGGGACTGCGTGTTTTGCCACACTCTGCTGATCTGCTCAATACCACACTTCTATAGTAACATGGGCCGACAAGCAATGGCATATAGTACTGGCATTGCCGCAGACTGTGATATCAAGGTGAGAGATTTTCCTCTCCTGGCTCCCAGCAAGCATCTCCCCTGAATAAGCTTCTCTGAGAGGTCATGGGTGGGCCACAGAGAAAGCTCTCAGCAGCACAACTTCAAAGAGGGAGTGAGTCCCCTCCCCTCAGCCTGCAGCTCCTGCCTCAGAGTGGAGTAACCAAGCTTGACACAAGGGGCCTCCACGATGATGCTTACACCCTAGCCCTAGCACACACTCTAGGGAGAGCCCAGCCATATCATAGGATACCCAGGAGCCTCTAAGATATGCCTCAACATGGTCAGAGAGGTCACTGCCAGGCACAGGAATAAGAAACAGAACTGAGGAGGTGCAGCCACATTAGACACCAGATAACTGCTCTGCTGGGCACAGCAGTCCTTCACAAGGACAAGCCCCCTGCAGCCAACACAATACTCAGCTCTTCTCTGCTCACACTCCAGCTAAGCAGTCCTCGGAACTGGGCCATCATCCCATGAGGGCATTCCCACCCTGATGCAGTCCCACCACTGTGACTCTCTGACTCAAAGACCAAACCTATTCACTATCAAGCACACACCCCCAGCCCTGCCAACCTGCTTGGGCCTCTTACCACCCTCTCAGCCTCTGCACTTCATGCTTCACACAACCCTGGTTCTTGGAATGGCAACCATATGCACCTGTTGTGTGTCTGTTGTTCCTTCTAGGTCCCTATCTGCACCTGTTTCTTTCTGGTGGCCAGTGGTAAGGTTTGGGATCTTCAGACCTCTGTGCCAGCCACAAAGCAGGTGTTCAACGGAGTCCCGTGTCCTGAGCCTAATCTAAAACCATAGCCCAGGCTTATGTGCAGGACAAATACTTAGAAAAGACCTAAAAGATCCATTAGAAATATTCACAATCTTCTTCAGCACCAGTGACCAGGGGTAAAAGAAGCAGAAAAATTTCTGTTTCAAAAAGAATTACTATAGCAAAAAGGCAGCCTATAAAACCAATGAAGGAGTCACCATTCCCTCACCACTGGGGTGGTGCTCCCACTTGGAATGCTGCTTCAGGCTTTCAGGCCCTAGATGATTTATTGTCTCAAGCTTAAACATCAATCCAACAAAAGCTCTTGACTCGCACAGCCGGAATACTTCATAGACAACAGTAAACTAACAAAGCCCAACACGCAGCTTTAAACAGAGCAGAATCTAGAATGTTTATGTATGCAACCATATTAAGGGATCATGTTAAAATTATGAGGTTAAGTAAGAAATGATTAAGTCATGCTATTAATTTCAAATTAAAACAAACAGGAAAAATGTCTTTAGCAGGAGCAGCAGCGTGCCACCTTGAATACCACAGGCAGTCCCTTCCACCCACCCCAGGGACAAGCTGGGAGCATTTGCCCTGGCAATGCACAATGGCCCATTTGCTATTTGGCAGCTGTGTGTAAGCCCTTTCTGCCTCTCACTCCTTGCTACATCACAGAACCCACTTCACTTGTATTTATGGATCTACTTAACAGCGTGTAATCTCCAAAATCAGGAGCAAGAAGTTCCCAGATGCTTGGGGGGGAACAGGCAATTCCAGAACACAAGCAGAAAGCACAGGGGCAATGATCTGGGCATACCCAGCTCTGCTTCCAAGGCCTACATGGCACTGCCCAGACATTCATCAGGTACCTGAGCCACCATGTACCAAGCACAAATCAGGCATGAGGCACTCTTGGCCTTTTGACTCCCTGAAGTCTTCATCCAGCAAAAAATGAATGTCACAATAAGCTAGTGAAATTGCACAACTGGAGAACATAAAAAAGGAGTAAGAAGGCCTTTGAGCTAAGCTGAATACAAGACTGAAGGAAGGACATGAACTGGAGGACTGGGGGAGACAGACGAAATGGGAGCAGTATGTGCAAAGGCCCTAGCCGGAGAGGACCAAGAGGAAGAGAGGACTCAAAGCAGGCCGGAGTGAAAGCTCAGCAACGAGGCAAAGACCATGAGTGAAGGCTGGGAAGCCAGAGACACAGACTCACAGGCTTGCTGGGTCTTCCAGAGAAGCCCTGACAGGATGGAGCAGTAGGTCAACTAGAAACTGCCTGCAGCACAGACTGCAACAGAGCAGAGCAGACCCACGAGGCCAGCTCCACTTTGGAGAGCTTAGGAGTGACTCAGAGCAACAGTCTCAGATTCTTCTACTGCTCAGAGTTATCACCAGCCTCCCAAGGACCCGCTTATTCTCCTCTGAAAAACATTAGAGCAGGATCAATTGTTTTAATACTACCATTATATCATTTTAAATTTTTCTATACTGCAAAAATAGATAACCAACACCAGCATGAATAAACACAATGGCAGTCCCTTATGCCTCATTTTCCTGATGTCCCAATGGCCATCAATATCACCTTGGAAACTCATTAAAAACCAGAAAGCCAGTCTGCAGACTGCTCTAGGCCAAATGTCTCTGCATACCATGCACAGGGAGATTTACCTGCAGCAACAAGGGTACTCAGAGCTGTGCTTCTGCAAATGGCAGAGCCCATATCCGGCAAGTACTTGGGTATCAATGTGCTTACCACAGTCATTAGAATAAATCCTAAGATTCAGAACTGTCACTTGAATGAATGGCCATTTAAATCTTTGATACTTCCCTGGAAATTAAATATTGTGTATGATAATGTATTGTTTTCTCTACAGAACAAATGTGTGTATTCCTAATGTTTACACTGTGCTTCCTAGGCCCCAGTCTAAGCATTTGTTACATATAACTTGTTAAACTCTAGGAAGCCATATCCTTATCACAGTTGTGGGTGTTGTTATCAATCTCACTAATACAAAGGGCACAGATGTAATCTCCTGTACAGTGGGTTACTGCTAGGCTCAGTCTTTTCTCTTAGCTGAAGAGATCTGCCTACCTGCATTCCTTGCTAATCTTGCAACAGGGAAGCTCATCCTTTTATTGTTAGTTTGCAAACAGCTCTTTATATATACTGGCTATTAATCTCATTTTTTTCTCTCGTCTCTGAATCTTGGTTATAGAGTCTTTCTCCAAAGATTGTTCTTCTTACTATCAAATCTGCCAATATTTTCTCTTAAGGCTCTGTCTTGGTTTTAGAATAAGAACACTTGAGTGCTATAGTTCTTCAGTTTGTGGTCCTCAAATACATTCTTCCAATAAAAACTTCCCACTTAAGTAAGACTGCCAGCAACACTAAGCAGCTCTGATGAAATGGACAGACAGACCATAGGCTGTCTGTCTGCCGCCACCCACCTGCTCCCAGACAGCCTCGGAACTTCTCAAGAGCCGAGCAAGCAAGGGACAGGATGTAACAACCACCAGCTAACTGGGTTGTTCTGATGTCTGTGATGCTAGCGATTGAACCCAGAGCCTTGCAATGTTACACAGAAGACACAACGAAAGACAGCATGAAGACATTAAAGTTACTTCCCTAATTCGGATGAAACCCAGAGAGTGGCGATAGCTCGGAAGGGCAGACAACCTAACACTACACTGAGAAGGTATTCCAGATTATCTTCTCAAAGTAGCTGTGCTTTTCCAAACAACCAACACTGACTTTCCTTGCACACAGTCATCCTGGGCCCAAAGCAGAGGTGAAGAACTCACTCAGCCTTTGGGACTCAAGGCTGCCATTCCTCTCACACATCCCTGCTTTCAAGGGTACATACCATCACCCAATTCTCATAGCTATGGGAGCAGTAGAGGAGACTTAGATGGAACGTGCTCAAAGAAAGGCCCACAGCCCTTATTGGGTGCTCATTTAAATACTTGCTACTGATCCGTGTGATCTCCCTGATCCAGAGAAGACACTCTAATCTACTCAGGAGCTTACAGTGTTCTAACCTGGTCCAGTTACTTCTCAGTGGAGGCCATTTGTGTGGACCCTGGTCCGGCCTTCCAGGAAGTAAGGAGGCATGTCAGAGAGGCAAGGGTGGCAGCAAAGCCAAGAGCAGCTGCAGATACCAGACCACATTCCACCCTAAACAAAGCCCATCCTGCTCACAAACATGAGTCCAAGAGCAAACAACTGACCTCCTGACAGACAGCTCAGTAAGTTCTGCAGGAATGGCCTAGGGTCTGTCCAAATGCAGCAGCACTTCTGACTCTGCCCCTTAGTCATTTGAACTGAAGGTCTGTCACACTTAAAGCCTAGAGTTGGATGGTCACTGGAGACCAAAACAAAGCCACTCCAGAAATCTCCTTGGGGCCCCTACACCAGGACTGGGTTACAACCAATGGGACATAAGCTCAACTCTGGATTCACCCTCTGAAGCCTGCAGTAACCCCAGGGCCCAGAAACATCAAAAACCCTGATCCTGGGACTGAGCCCCCCACCCCCAATTTTCCTGTGCAGCAGGTGTCTCTCATTTCTGCATCTCCTTGGCTCCCTACATCAGGTATTAATGTATTACTTATGGCAGCTTCAGTTCTGAAAAACCAGCCGTTTTCAATAGAAAATGGCATGGACGAGGCTCGACAGGAGTGATGAAATTTTCTTCTGCTCCGGCAATTAGGACAGCACAAAGTCGCCTTTCCTTTGGTGCCACCCCCAACATCAAAGGATTGGAATTCAAAGCCATTCATGCTGCATTGAAACCTCACAATGAGGCTGGAAAATGGAAGTCGATTACTGGGCAAAAATATGCAGTAGTTAAAAGGAAAGAGTTATAACGAAATTAAGCTGCAGCAGCCCCATGATGTGTGGAAACTTCCAGCACCAGAGCTCTTGTGGTAAACATCAAGAGGAGCATCCTCCTAACACAGGTTTGAAACCAAAGTGAAGCTAGGTGCCAGGACCCCGATGAAGACAGAGTAGCATGTTCCCCTGGTTCCTGAGGTGCCATCTGGGGGCTTTATATGCTGCACAGCTCTCTGACGAGCAAACCACAGAACATTCCTGCTAGGGCTGCTTTGGTCACATCTGTCCTTGGTTCCTAGGCTTTCCAGTCCTGTCTGCAATCCACAGTCATTTTTCTCCCCCACAGGGCTCCCAGATACCCTGTAAGCAGCCAGCAGACCCCTAAAGGGGGCAGTGTTACCTCTGCCTTCTAGCAAACCCAGCCTCTTCTGGGTGATTACTGCTCTTCAGGAAGGCATTTGATCTTTAAAAGAAAAGCCAGAACACAGAAAACCAGAGAAGTCTTACAGTGTGTTGGGTGTGTGTTTTTAAAGCATGAAAATACTTCCCTCCCACACAAACGGGGAGTTCTTCTGGGGAAAGATGCCACAGATCCCGAGGAGTGGCAGATCTGGGAAAGCGAATGGATCTTAAAAATAGACAATTGAACCTAGACTAGAGCTGCAGAAGCTACCTGGGGGGGAAAAATGAGAATTTTTAACTAAATCTCACATATTTTTTTGATATCCAAAACTCCATTCCGATGAAACTTCTAACTGGGTGGCATTTTGCATTTCCAATTATAATGGAGTAATTGTGTTGCCATAGAGACTGCAAAATTCTGCAATAACTTTTGCTGCCTTGTAACTGTAATAGTGTATATTTGTGTACAAGCAGCTGAGTTTTCTTAATTCAACCTCTTTGCCTCTCCACAAGCACAACCCCACCAGCACCACCACCACCTTTCCGGATGGATTTTGAAACCACCACACTAGCTTTCATCAAGCCGGTCCTGAAATAATGCACGGAATTATCAGAAGCAATTAAAACTCCTGGCAACCTCGATCATATCACGGAGGAAAAACCGAAACCAGGTCAAGGTGCAAGCCGCCAGCATCCCCCTAGCCCCAAAGTGCGACAGGGCCATGGCTGTTTACAAGTTAATACTCGCAGGCCTTAAATGCTTAGGTGGTTTGTGGGAACAGGCAAAAAAGCCTGAGCAAAGAAAAGCAGGGAGGCAAAGTGACTACACAGGCCTTTCCTTCCTCCCGGAGCAGGCAGAGTGGCTCTCGGAAAGCAATTAGGTAGGTCTCTACAGTAATGCAATTAGGATTTAGTTAAGAAAGTCATTAGTTCTAAAATAACTTAAGTTTAATTTCTGCGACGCTTTATTTGAAAATCGTGTCACAGCAGGTCAATTTACAGCATGCAATAACCAAAACACTGCTATCAGCGGCTGCAAGTTATTAACAAATTCTCGATGTGCATTAAACACGGATTCCACACCCGGCCTTTCCGACCGACTCCCGCGGTGTGGGCTTTAGCCGTGCCTTCGGAACCCTCGCTCAGGGTGGACACCGGGTCGTCTCCCGGGCTAGCGCAGCTCCTCGCTAGCCCAGCGACGGTCCGGGCCCAGACGCGGCCCCCGCCCCGCCGCCGCCGAGGGGCGTTTTCTGCAAACTCACAGGCTGACAAAGTTACATAAACGCCACGGCCCCCGCCCCCGCGCGCCCACCTGCCCGCCCGCCGGCGCAGGCCGCTCTCCCGCCCGCCAGCCCGCGGCGCAGGGCCCCGAGGCCTCGGCGGAACCGGGCGTCCACCTGCCGCCAGCAACCGGGCGGCGCGGACAATGACGGCCGGTGGCTTACCGCGGCGGCGGCGGGCCGCGTCTAGCCCTGCTCGGGCGCTCCGAGCCGCATCTCCTCAGCCTGCGCCGCCGCCGGCGGGCGGGCGGGCTCGGGCGGCGACGGCGACAGCAGCCGCGTTGAGCGGGCCGGGCGTGAGGCGGCGCGGCGACGGCGGCAGCGCGAGCAGGCGCGCGGGCTCGGGCTCGGGCGGCGGCGGGGATGGTGCTCCGCGGCAGCGGCCCCACAACCTCCCCTCCTCATTCACAAAAAATTGACCCACGTTGAACCATGATGCTGCTCCCCCTCGAGCGCAGAGCCGCGCGGGGATAGGCCGCGCCCTACGCCCGTCAGGCGCCCCAACCCCGCCCCTCCCGCCGGCGGCCCGCCAGCCATTGGCTGCAACGGCTTTGCGTCACCTCCCCCCGTGGGCCCCGCCCCCTGCCTGATTTCTAATGAAGAAAACGTCAATTACGGCTCAGCCCCGCCTCCAAGAATTCAGTTACCCCTTCCATTGGTCCGAGAGTCCTAAGTCCGCCCTACAATAGCCCAACAGCCAGCCCCGCTTCGCGGGCGCTGCAAAGGGACTCCGCCTTTGTCCGCCCTCTCTCAAAAGTTACAAACCCCATTGGCTCCTGGCATTGTCAATTCTAATGAGCGGGGCGTACCGAGGACTCTCCAGGCGCCAGCTCTGAGAGCTTTGCTGTCGAGAAAGAGCAGGGAGCTGGTGCGCGTAATGACTGTTGCCGTGGACAGACCGCCTCGGCAGCCCGCGGCGCTGCCCGGGTCAATACAAAGTGCCTGAATTCCTGCCTCATGCTCTAAGTGGGTGCAGAGGAGCGCACACTGAGGCGGGGGCCCGGCAAGGCCTGGCTACAACCTCCATCTTGGTCAAGGCACAGGTCACGTGGGCTGCGTGCGGGGGACGCTGAGCCCAGAGGGAATGCGCAGGCGCAACGGGCCCCGCCCTACCCCGGGGCAGGCGCGCCGCTTGGGGGTGCGGCTGTGGCTATGGAGCCTTGCGTGGCCGTGGGAACTGAGGATTCAGAGACCTTTGCTGTTGTTGAGGTGTAGGCCTTGGGCCGCCGCCACCGCGTCCCGTTTTTGCTGAGACCACCCCTTTGCTGGGGTTCTTCTAGACCTGGGCCAACCGCCTACAATTAATTGGTGTTCCCGGGTGTGGATGGGTGTGAAAGACCCTGCTTCTGACGCCCCTGGGTTCATTTCCTTTCATCAGGACAGTAGTGCAACTTCTCATCAGTGTGCATGGTATTTCCAGAATCCAGAACGAAGGAGAGCATCTGGTCCACCCTACATGACCTGACTGTCCTAGGATGCTGGCCTATTTACTAGGTATTGACTTGTAGGAGTTGAATAGAGATCTAACCTTTTTTTTTTTTTTTGACCCATGATCAGGGGAATAATTGAAGGTATGTGGAGAAAACAAGTTCCAAAATCCAATAGATTCATTATCTCAGGGTAATAGTGGATTAGAAAGCTTCGTTCAGTGGGAGGGATTCATACTCTAAGATAGCTCAGCTGTGAAGCCAAGGGATGAATTGTGGAATCAAAAAGAGTAGGAGAAAATGACCGCACTTAGGAAGGAGTGCTAGTGCAGCTGCTTATAGAAAAGTACACTCCCAAATTTACATACAAAATAATGCAGGATCTGCAGCCTGCTAACATTTAGATGAAACATGAAGTTCAAGAAGTACTTGAAAGGATAAAGACGTGCAATAATCAGAGATTTGATGAGTACAAACCTGAACAAAAGTTACTTGAGAAAGTTCTGGAATATAGTCTTAGATGCAATTACTTTCCAATGATAGCGTTTAGTTCCAGGGACGGGAGGAGTGTTGCTGTGTGTCGATTAGACCTCACAGAATTGTGTTTGGTACATGGAAGGGCTCTAGCAGCAAACAAAATGTGGAGGAGAGGAACCCCAACACCACCCAGGGTCTCTATAATAAACCTATTTTACAGAGTCCCAGTCTCAAACAGAGGCTCATGTTAAAAACCAGGAGATCAGAAATAAAGACAGACCCCTAATACAAAAACACCCACGAATTAATAGAAGCCCACCAATTAAAAATGAAACACAAAAACTACTTTCCAACTGGAGATAGATAGAACACACCTGACTGGCACAAACAAGACTCTGGGTTTCCTTCCCAAAACTGAGAGTGGTCAGGCTCAGTCATAGTCCCAGTATCTAAGAGCTTGGAAGTAGAACCATTCTAAGCTGCTTGGTAAGATATATGCTTGAGACTCTGGATTTGATCACTAGCACCTAGAGAGGAAAAAGCTTGCAGGCATACTAACAGCAGTAGTGAATGTGCACTAAGTGTGCAGTAGGTATTGGGTTAAGAACATTACTTTAGAAGACACAGCAGAAAATTCCCAATCATATCAAACAGCTATAACTTCAAACGCAACTGGGAGTTGGCGTGATTGGAAAGATGAGCAGGTAAGAACAGACAAGAAGAATAAAGGCATAATCACTCCCAGAAAATAAACAGGCTTTTGGGTAGAAATGGATGGACCTGTCTGTCCCAGCTGTCACTAATCAGCAGCCTTCTGAGCAAAGGTCTAGGCCTGAAAAGTTGTTAGTTATTTGTAATATTAATCCTACAGACTTAAAAAGTAATGAAGATAGCTTTTCAAGTCAGTGAAAAAAGATGACAGGCAAACTGCTAATCATTTGGGAGGAAAAAAAGTGATGAATTTCTACCTCATCAAGAAGAGAAAGTCCTAAGCATGTTTTTAAAATACTTTTTTAAAAAAGTGTTAGTGGGCATATTTGTCAGGCATACTATTAGCCAACATAAAAGAAAGTACTGATCACTTGTCTTAATTAAAATCGTTAACATAATAAGCAGAGAAATAGACAAACCCTGATTGTGAAATACCCAAGAACACTACTCAGCATTATAAAGTAAACCACAGGCAAATGAATGTGGATAGCTTGGTGATGAAACCAGACAGCAGCAGAACACCCAGGAACCAGGGAACCAGAAAACAAAAGGGTGCTCTACTGGATGGTGGCAGAGGTTTGTCTGGGAAGTGTAAGGTAGAGTTTTAGAAAGGGAAGAAGACAAGTACACAGGGTATGGAATACAGCTTGCATGACAGTAGTTCCCTTTCAAAGCTCACTGGAGCTAAGAGCTACGCCTTTTTCAGACAGGCTTTACCTGAAAACAATTCTGCAGGAAGTGGCTGCCTCACTTTTGAGGCATCAGAACACAAATGAGGCTTAAAACAGGGAAAGGCTTGCATCATCTTCAGAGGCTGGTCTTCACAGGAAGGAGGCTTTCAAAGCCAAGACAAGGACTGGATTCCAAGCCAAACAAGCAGAGACAAAGACAAGAAAACAAAAGAAGGAACGCCCAATGAACATGACAGAATGTTCTATTCCTTAATAACAGGAGAAAAGCAACACTTTATCTGTTGATAAAAGGAAAAGTGAAGACATAAACACATTACACCGTCACTAAGTGTCATCTGATGGAAACTTTTAGACAATTTCTCAACTACACACACAGATGAAACCTTAAATTTTGTATATTTTCAACAAGTGATTCTAGGTCTTGAAGTCTATTCTAGACAGCATGGCTGCCAGTCAGCTTCTAACTAAAGATTCACAGAAAAGAAAAAATGAAATGGTTGGGTTCTACAAGAAACTCATCGAGGAAAAACGATTGCTAGCAAGCCTGAGGATCTGCATTCAATCCCAGAGACCACAGGGTGAAGAATAAACCCCACTCTTGCAAATTCTCCACTGACCTCCACATCTGCCATGGCATGCACATACATGCACGAATACACACACGTACACACACACTAAAATATGATGATTTATATTAGTGGTGGGCTTTTTCCATTGCAGTTTATATTGGTGAGTTGTCATGTATTGTTTGAGCTTCACTGAAAAGTTGGTGTGGAAAGCAGGTTGCCCTCCACTCCAGACCCAAGCATGTTTATGTCAAGTGTCCTTAAAACCCCCTGTCGTAGGTCAGGCTGGTCTCTGGCTCTGTAACACAGAAAGGGAAAACAGCAAGGAACTAAGGGCATTGAAGACATTATGTCCTTGAGAACAGCTAGAAGGTAGACTATTTACATGAGAGATTACTATTGTTTATCCCATAATATGAAAATGCCTGTAGTAAGAAAGAGAAAGCTAACATTCCTCCATGGTGAGGACTTGTACCCAGACTCTCACAGTTGAGAATGCTGGTTGACTGCCTCAACTTACACAGTTAGTTTCACCTGGATAATTGTGGCTAATCTGATGATATTGTCTATCTCTTGCCATTTGTCTGTTTACTTGGGAGCCTTACCTAAAGAGACACTGTACTCTGAGAACTCTGCCTGGATTCCTTAACTGGGCTTCTGTTGTCACTTTTTGCTGGATGTTGTAAGCCCCAGGATTTGATGTCATGACCTTTTGTTTGCTTTCTTAGTTGGGCTACTCAAGTTGTCTCTGTTGGAACGGATGGCCCTCAAAACAGCACCAAGCCACCTAGAGATGGAATTCCATGATCCAGGATGTAGAGCATGTTCTGAAGGAAGAGCTATGGGCCTGGGAGATGCACTACCCCTTGGCACCCCAGACTTCTTATGCCAGCATATGGCTGTGGGAACATGAGAGGCAGGCCTTGGATTCTGAAAAAGTCCAACAAAACCATTTTGAAGTAGAGACAGGCCTCTGCCAGAAAAAAGCAGGCTGGCTTGGCCAGGACTCTGGGCTAGTTTAGTCTCCTTCACGAAGTGACAAGGAAGAACAGAAACTCGTTCAGTCAAGTGCTGAGAGAACGACTGGGGACCCCAGCCTCGTGTTATGGTAGATAGGCTAGTCGGTCCAGCCTGAAGAAGGGTAAGGGGATAAAGGTGACAAAAATAACACTGGATATACTTCCCAACAGCCAGGTCAAAGGGTAGGGCATTGGAAAACTTGAGTAGGAACAGCCAAAGAATTGCTATGGACCTGAGACCAGCCAAACCAAAGTCAGGATCCATGTAACAACTCAGGGTGACTGGGGCTTGCAATACTCAAGGGACCCTGTTGTAGAAAATTTGTATGGTGGACAAATAGGCAATTGGTATAAAAAAAAAGAGCAAAAACTAAGGATCCCAATGGGACACTATGGATGGAGGACAGAGGCTACAGTTCACTCAGAGATTCAGGCTTTATGTAGAAAAGGGATGGTAAATAGAAAAAGACAGAGTCACAACCATGGAGGTGTCCAGGAGTTGGGCAGCAGGTGACTTTCTAAGAAATGGAGACACAGAATGAAAGAAAGATGTTGTCATTCTCAGAAAGAGGACAAAGTCCAAGATTCTACAGAGGAGTATACTAGCTTACAAAATATCTAGGGTTGTGGCCTAAGTGATAGCCCTTGAGAACAGACATAACTAGATGAACAAGAAATGAAAAGGACCCCCAGCACAGAAGCAAAATAAACCTAAAGATAAGAAATCTAACATGCATAAAACCCTGGGTTTTGGCTCCCATTAGGGAGAAGAAACCTACATAGATGTGTTTTTCAGGCAAACAACTGCCCTGGTCTTTCTAAGTCAAGCTCTAAGTGCACAAGGAAGGGGATGGAGTTTGTATCCTCACAGAGCACAGAGTGGAGAAAGCAAGCCCTCGACACAGGAAGACAAGATGAAGTTATCTCTGAGAAGTGCAGCAGGCTGTTCTTACTCTAGACTGGTCTAGGCAACCTACAGCATGTGGACTCAGGCCCAGACACTGACACAAAAATGAGTCCCCATGGGGGAGTCTTGAGGTTTCTGGTAGTAGCACAACTCCCAACCCAGGTTCTCAAAGATTCCCAGCAATAGTCTCGCTCATGGTGAGCTCATAACCAAAACTTAATACAACCTAAATGTTTTATATAGAATGTGAAATTTTATATAAACTTATAAGACCCATAGGAAATGATTCACTGTGAGCAACTGCCAGCAGACAAATAAAAAATATGGGGCTTGCCCCTCCCAAGACATGGGAGTAAAGTTAGAAAGTATTAAAATAAGTGTATTAGAAATTGCTAAAGATGTTAAGGAATGCGACACTAGATATGTAACCAAATGGTGAGACGCTATGAAAAAGGAGCACCGCCTTTCTTAACCAGTGGAACATCTAGGCATGAAGAATGCATTCATTAACATCAGAAATGCAGTGGGGGATGAAATAATACTCAATGATGTTGTTGGTGACTTAGAAATGGATCTGAGAAAACCATCCACCGGCAAACCAGAGAACCCACGAGAGAGCTGTGCTTCTTTCTCAGAATAGGAGCCACAAGTATACCTGGATGTTCCTATTCCTCATGAAGTGTCACTTGTCTAGGGCTGTACCCTCTGGACAACTGTCAAGGGGAGTCAGCAGCCAGGCAGTGCTCTCCTGCCTCCCTAAGCCGGTTCCTGGTTGCTGGGTCAGAAAAACCATTCCTCCACAATGCCTGAGCTTTGCATGGTATCAGGAAGCAAATCAGGATGAGCCCTTACCTCAGCCTTGTTCAGCATCTTCCCCTACTGTTGCCTTTAGAGCAATGTCTCTCCCGTGTGTATGAGATCCTGTAACTCAAACTGGACCTTGATTTCACAGAAAGCAGCAAAGTGGGAAGAGAGGGGGAAAAACAATGGTAGGGTGGATGTCCTAAAATGCCTGCAGCAGTGGCTGTTGGCCTTCTAATGCTGTGACCCTTTAATACAGTCCCTCATGTTGTGTTGACCCCCCAACCATAAAATTATTTTGTTGCTACTTCATAATGTAAATTTGCTTTTGTTATGAATTGTAGTGTAAATATCTGATATGCAATCTCCAAAGGGATCACAACCCACAGGTTGAAAACAACTGGCCTAGAGGAAGGAGCTCCTCAGATCCAAAAATCTCTATCAACTCTAAAGATAGTCTCTAACAGATAACATAGGCATGACACTGCACCATGTCAACTAGGTAGAAGCTTCACAAGAGTCACCAGGGAAAAGTGAAAACTTGCCTCTGAAGACATAAGGGGACTCATCATGGGAACTGCAGAATCCCTTAGTGACAGATTTTAATGTGGAGCAAAGAGCCTGGTCGCCTAATAGACTGGGCCAGTTGAATCTCCACTCAGTGACAAGGAAGAATGGAAACACATTCATGCTAACACTGAAGGAACTTACTACCAAAGGCCACTCGTGAAGAGAGATGAAAAGGGATACTACTGGCTCCAGAACACAGCATGCTCACCAAGTAGGTTCCATGAAGCATCAGTACCTGCAGGTTGGCTGTCCAAAGGACTGGGTTGACAGAGACATGGGGCCGTCCTCTCAGCCAGTGTAGAGAAGGGCACACAGGACAGGAGTAAGTGAGATCCTGCCTCTGCATCCTTAGTGTATCTGCTACAGTGTATGAATCAGACAGCTGACTTAAACTTTGCAGTCAGACGTTGCATATTTCTGAACTCTCAACTTCTGTGGGTCAAGTCTCCTCAGGCTGCACTCCTATTATAAGCCAAGACTGCACACTGGTGAGGCTCAGGGTCCTCTTCCAACTACCCTGGCTGATGCCAGGACTCAGTTCTTTGTAATGGTAGTGCTGGAGCCCCAGCTTCCTGAAGCTATCAACTGAGACCTTTCTGGACTCTTAAAGGCCGCTCTAAGTTCTGTTTCTTGTCTCTCCACAGGGTAGTCTGTGCTTCTAAAGCCAGCAGGACAATCTCTCCAACTCAGCCTCCCTTGACTTCTGAAAGTGTTCCCGATTATATCAGGCCCACCAAGGTCTCCTTTAAGATTAACTCAAAATCCCCCTGATTCAGTCAGAGTCCGTGAGGCATCTGCAACATCCCTGCAAAATAGTGAAGAGCAGTACACAGCTGCCAGAACCTGCCACTTCACCAGAATGGCCTTCTGATCTCTAGTGTTTCTTCCTGGAGTTGAGTGTTACTCTCTCTGGGCAGAGAAACAAAAGAAGAAAAAACTAAAGAAATAGAAAAAGAAAAAAAAATTCTTTAGTGGAAAGTCACAGCCCAGAGACTGCCTTACAAATAACCCTATTAAAATAATCCTCATTTCCTTTAGCTTCTCCACATAACTTTGTTACTTTCTATAATTGCTTCTTTCTGTCTAGGCCAGTACAAAAGCACTTAGGTTTTGCTAGTTGGGGCCTTCCTTTTCTAAGAGCACTCTGGGTCATGTAAATCCTACAATAAGTAAACCTATGTGCTTTCCACCTGTTCACCTGGTGTAAGCCCAAAGACTCCTTCTTCCTAGATGGAACTTGGGAGGGAGAGGCAAAACTTTGCCTCCAAGCCCTTTCTGTGCATAAATCCTGCCCACACTCACCTGACTCTGGGACCACCTTTCACTTTTGTGAATGCTGTTCAGAGGCTCAGTCCAACTTAGGGTTCTGCAGCCCCGCCTTTATCCTTCTCCAGCCTGAGTGTGTCTCATGCTAAGCCAGCTGTATATGTTTACATCTGTCTTGTGGCCTCATACATTCTCTCCATCTGTTCTTTTCTGCAACAGAGCACCTGAGACTAGAGATTCATCTAGAAGAGACAGTTATTAAGCTTACAGAGGCTAAAAATCCAAGATCTATTAGCCTCATCTGCTTGGCTTCTGATGAGGTCCTCAGCTGCTCCACACATGGTAGGAAAAAGCATAAGGGCAAGAGTGTGTTCAAAGAATGAGGGGGTGGGGCGGCAAGCAGAGGAACCATGTAAGCACCAGGGACAAAGTACAAAGTGAAGTTGGGGAGGGGGGTATGATAACTTACACAGTCTCAGGGGGGCTGTATTTTTCTCTTGAGTGGAGTTAATGACTTTAAGTCATTATTTGATATTTAATGACATTAAGCCCAATGATTTAACGACTTTTTAAAAGTACCACTGCCTCCTCTCAGCATAATGCACTGGGGACTAGGTTTCCAACACAAGAACTGGGGTAGGGGATAAGGCATATTCAAACCATTGTATGTGACTATGGCTGGCTTTTATAAGTGGCCCATGTATTTCTAAAATGAATGATCCCGTAATCTCAGAGTGTGCAGTTCTCCTGAACCATGAACATCAGTTTGGCTTGGGATATATGTACTTCAGATGGCAGAGCCCTGAGAGATACGAACATCATGGGGAATTAGTATGGTAGGAAAAGCAAATGAAATGCCCCTAGTGACCTCCCTGGTCCTGTGTCCCCTTCATATAATCCTTCCCTTAGGCAAGGACAGAAATCAGCTGCAAACAAACGCAGTGCTAAGAAGACTCTGAACAGACCAGCAATGATATAAGCATAGAAAATTTCTGGTGCACAATAAAAAAAAAATCTAAGAAGACCTGAAGTACATGAAAATATAAGCACTTTGTGTTGCTGGGAGATTTGGCTTTTCCAAGAAAACACTACCCTTGAAATAGAATTTTAAAAAGTTCCAAAACATCAACAACGGCAAAAAAAGGAGGGTGGAAAAGCTCTTCAATCCAATAGACTCTAGGCAGGAAGCAAAGGCAGAGAAAGAGTCAACAGGAAAGCAACGAAAAAGGAGCCTGCCTCAGACACATGCACTTCCACATTAGTTTTCTTCCTGTTGCTTTGATTAAAGGCTACAACCAAAAGCAGGTTAAGGAAGAAAGGATTTATTTTGGCTTACGGTTCCAAAGGATCATAGTCCCTCATGGCAGGGAAGGCATAGCAGGAAACTGGCTGTTTATATCCACACACAAGCAACAGAGAGAGAGAACAAAAAGTGGGTTAGAGCTATATGCCCTCAAAGCTCAACCACAGTGACTTACAAGGCCACATCTCCTAAAGTTTCCATACTATCTAAACAGTAGCATCAACCAGGAGCCAAGTATTCAGACATTTGAGGCTATAGGGAACACTTCACATTCAAATGATGTAAGAACTAGATTATTATGGTCAATTTTCAGTATGAAGAGACTTGATCAATTACAGATAACAGGAGTTCTAGGACCCTCTCTCACTTAGCTGGCAGTTGGCATCTTCTTGTCTCAGAGCCCTTAGAATTAGAAAGTACCAGGCAGTCTGCTATGTGACTGGGACCATATCAGAAAAGGGGGCAGTCTCAAGTCTCAAGTTCTTCTTTAGATAAGACTCTGTGTCCTAAACCCATAAGATAGGGAATTTATGAAAGGGGTGATTCTCATCTTATGGGAAAATGGAATTTCTTATGATGCTGTTTTGCCAGCATGTATGTGTGGGCACCACGTGCATGTCTGACACTTGCAGGGACCACAAAAATTCATGGAATCCCCTGGAACTAGAGAATAGTTGTTAGTTATAGGTGCTAAGAATAAACCAGGCTCCTTTGTAAAAAGCAGCAAGTTCTTTTAAATGCTGACCATCTCTGTACATGCCCCTTTTTCTTTGTGATCTATGACAGAGACCATGTCTTGGAGCATACAAATGTTACTAGTCCCATGGCTAAGTAAGTAAATCAAGTGGTCCCTCTGAACAGTGGCATACTACACAACCAGGAAAGGAATACATGATTATGGTTATGTGATCACAGATGTGATCTATGGAGCCAGGCTACTAAGTCACTAGGCTTGTGCAAGTGACTATCCCTGCTGAAAGGGTGAATGAAACCATTACTTCATCCTCAGTGGACAAACTTGGTAGAAAAATAATCTTTATGGGAAAAGTAAAACTTCAGAGGTTTAGCAGGCAGTGTGAGAGGAATAGATTCTGGTCTGTGGGTAGATTTTAAATACAGAATGGAAAAAACAAAACCAGAAACCTTAGAGAAAAGCATCATTGTTCACCTTCATTACCCATTAGGGAAAGACAAACTAAAGCCACAGTCGGGCACTACAACATCTACAGGAAGAGCTGAAACAAAACAATGATAAAGGTGCCTTGTGCCATTGTGGCGGAATGGTGCCTTTCTTGGCACGGCTGTGGGAATGTGTGCACACATCTCTGAAACATAGAGCTTTGTTTTTGTTCATTGCAGGCTTTCTCCTGTGTAAACATGAGCATGGCGATCCAGCTGCTCTGCCTTCTCCCCTGGTAAATGCAAACTCTTGCTCACACAAAAACTGAATGGAACACTTATTGAACCTCTTCTCCCAGCTGCGACCGAAAGGACTTGTTCCTTACCTGTGGCTTAGTATACGAATCGAGCGGTCCCTCCAAACGGTGGAGTATTATACAACCAGGAAAGGAACTCACAACTGTGGTTACGTGATCACGTTTGTGAGCATATGTTATCATATGAACATCTCAGCGGTCACTGAAACAGGCCCAGGCTGGGCTCACAGCCGCTGGGCAGACGGGTATGCTTAGGAGTCTCGTAGCTTAGAAAGCAAAGAAGCTTGAAGCAGTGAGAAGGGAGCCACTTCAGGGTGTGCCGAGGGTATCTGACATCTCCCAGATGTCTTGGACATCTTTGGGCCATTACTTTTGCAGGTGGCATGGCACCCGTTTCGTAGAAGACCTTGGAGTGGATCTGCTTGGTGAGTCACTCAGTGAACTGAGGGCGGAGCCCATGGTGACCCAGGGCTAGCTGACCTGAAAGAGTGTGTTTTAAGCCTCTTCTGTAATTGTGTTATCTCTTCAGTACCAGCTTATTGGGCACTTTCTTCCCACACTGGCTTAATAGAGCAACTACTACCTTTCCTCCGTTAAAAATGGAATCATTGTGTGCCCTACAACAACAATGTAAGAGTCATTTTAAAACGTGCAGTGAAGCACTAACCTGATGAGCAGGAAGCTCTGGGTTGGGTGCCCAGCACTACATAAAACCAGGTAGAGTCTCCAATGCCTAGTAGCACTCTGCAGGTGGAAGCAGGAAGGTCACAAGTTCGAGGTCATCCTCAGTTACATAGTGAGTTTAATGCCAACCCTGGGACACAGAAATCTGTCTCAAAAGCAAAACCAGTAACAAACCCCACCAGAATAAACAATCAGTTCAACAAACAAAAAACAATAGCTCTACTTCAACAAAACATCTTTTATTCCCCCAACTCAGGGGTCACCTAAGCTATCTTGTAGAACCCCCTGGCCTCACAAGGACTTCAAAGCAGGCCAGGAAATCACTGTGAGCACAATGAGGCATCTGTTTGTTAATTTTAATTTTATTTTCCCCACTAAACATTCAAGTGAGAAACATTTGGAGATTTATATTCAGGGCACAGGACCAAATGGTATCCGAAGCATTTCTTTGTTAAATATAATTAATTTTCTTGGCTTTTTTCCTCCATCATGACAACGCTGGATCATTCCCATTCATCCTATTTATAGGTAGACCCCTCTCCCAGAGTCAGTGACGCCCACGGAGATGCTGGAGGGAGACAGAGGTTCTGTTTCCTTTCTTGTTCTGCTATCAGAAAATGGGAGCCAGGTACTTTGTGGTACCAACTTTTAATTTAAAAAAGCAAACACACAGCAAAGGAGAGACAAGCTTTTGACTGACTTTCAGCTCATCTAAAGCAGGCAGCCAGCTCACCTGGCTTCACTGCCAGCAGGCCTGAGCTGGGGAAGGTGTGGGAGGGAGATTTGTGTTTAGCTGGAGAGAGCAAAAATATTACTGTTTCTTTCTCCCCCCCCCCACCCAAGTAAGAAGCAAGACCTCTCTCTCTCTCTCTCTCTCTCTCTCTCTGTCTGTCTCTCAAACACACACACACACACACACACACACACACACACACACACACACACCCCACAGTTAGAATCTAAAGGTCTAAAGGACCCTAGAAGGAAAACTGCACAGACAATGTTATTTTTCCAATAAAAGATACATGTGATCCGGCCTGGTGTTGTTTTTAAGTGGAGATATTGACTTCCATCTGACTGATGAGTAGAACATCTTTCTCCTGAAATATTGATGGTAGATTACACGAAACCACAAACTATCTCCGCAAAGCCCAGCATCTGTAATCTTAATGGTCTTTTCTCTCCTCAGGATGACTGCTACATTCATGATATGATGGCTTTATTCTGTCTTGGGGAAAAACTTTTTACCATACTGCTAAATTAACTTGTCAAAAGGCTTCAAACTTCGGAAGCTTTTACAGCTCAATTCAGTGCTATTATTCAAGATTGAAAGGGAAGGCCATGGACTGTAAAAGCTTGCAAAAAATAAATTTCATGGGCTTTCATAGACTGAGTGAAATACTTACCTTTTGTTCAGGTTGTATGTCTTTATTGAAGAGTCTGTGAATAGCTGTGTTTGCCTATAAATCCTCACTCTTCCCTGAAAGGCAGTGTTCTTGTCTGCTGCCCTCGAGGCTGCTTTCAATGTGTCCCCTCTTGAGGACAATTTACATCCAGCTAACACAGTAGAGCTGGGCACACTCCAAGATGTGGGGGCAGATGGAAGTCAAAGATCCCCCAGCTTCCAGCACAAACCTTGATCTTTTCAATTCTCCTATTCTCATAAAAAGATTTATAAGGACCTGGATGGCCAATTACTGCTTGCAATTACAGGCCAACTCTCAGGGGACATTCCAGGGGATGCTTCTGTGTGCTAGAGATGATGATGAGAAGACCTGGCAGCAAACCTTGGCCGCATTCTCACTGTAACAGGGCATCTGAAACACTGGATGGCTAGCACTCAGTGCCAACACAACCAGGTAGTAGGTGAGCTCTACCATCTACCCCACAGGAAAGATAACCCATGAGTCAGAGGTTGGCCAGCAGCCTGGTGTAGATATCACCCAAGACTGCCATAAGCCAGCCCTTTCCTTTCCTCTCTGTAACCAGGAGTATTCTGGCAGGGGTGTGGAGCTGCTCATCCAGGAGCCTCGTTGTCATGGAGTTGGCCAACATTTTAACCATTGGAGGTCAGTCAGAATGATGGGTGGGTTTTGCTGCTGTTCTGTGGACTAAGATTCTCATGATTGCCTTTCAGTTAGTAGGAAGTATGTCAGTAGTGACTCTGTAATTGAGCTATTGTAAAACAGATTTTATGATCCTGTGCCAAGGAGTTCATAGGACTGAAAAACAAAATGTATTTATGTGATACTTTTTGTTTGCTTATTTGTTTGTTTTGAGGCAAGATATGATCTAGGCTGGCTGAAAACTCACCACAGATACCTAGCTGGCTTCAAACTTTGCGGCATGTTCTTGCCTCTGCCTTCTGAACATTAGGCATGTACTGTCACTCCCAATTCAGGGGACATGATCTATAGATATTACCCTGCTCCTGATTGTGATTAAAGGCAACTTGATGTGCTCTCTTTCATGAAGCCTGCCCTACCCACCATGGAATGGAGTCTTTCCTGTCTAGCACTGAGCCTGCTCTGTCCACCAACCATCTTTTTGGGTAAAACCTTACTTTCTTAGACACGTGACAGCTCCCACATTGTGTGAAGGGTTTTTGCGTCATACATGATGACTCTAATCATCCATGAGCTGAGTGACATCCTTGTCCTAGCCACAGTCCCTGTCACAGTGGTTCACACCTCTACAGAGAGGTGCATGGCAGCACTGAATAGGTTTTAAAGCTACAAGGCTGTCCAATTGGTACCTGAACCGCAGACAAGTGCAGGGGTGGCCAGGGGTTCGGGGTGGGCAACACGTTAGGAAATCCCTTTGAGGCTTCCAGTCAAGATGCACAGGTGAATTCGGATCAGGCTTTAGTGGCCAGGTGTGGCAGGAAGAGTGACCCCATTCCAGGCCTGTGCAAGAGTGTAAGGTATAAGGTTGTTTCAAAGGTCAGAAGCTGAGTCAGGTGTCCTGATCAGACAGAGCCCATGTTCCTGTACCGCATAGCACACTCCAGAAGACTCTGTTCTGGGGTGCAACCTCTTGCACATCTCCATAGGTCTCCCAGTACTTCATTTCAAGCATCAGCTAAACTGATGCAAAACAGAAGAGCAAGCAACCTTGGTGACTGGTGAGGAGAGTCATCCTGAGGTCAGGAGTCCTGGAGGCCTCCACCAGACAACCCCTTTGCATTTATATAGTAACATCTTTCTCTGAGTGGATTGGGGAAGAGTAATACAAATCACAGTCCCACAAGCTTGCCAGCCTTGTGTTTGACATTGTGACTCTTTGCTACCATCTAAATAGCCTCCATTATTATTCTTGTTTTCTAAGAAGAAAAGGTGAATATGCAAAATCTCCAAGTGGCTTTCAAGATTCACACAGCTAATACAGACCTATCAGGGGCAAGGCAGGCATCTACCTGCTAACTCCTCTGGGTGTTGCCCAATCCACGCTGTCTTCTGGCTTACCCACAGATGGAAGATGTGGTCCCTGCACTGTGCTGCCAGATCCAACCAGACAGATGGTGCCCTGGCCCAAAGAGCAATGGCCCAAGCTTCCTACAGTCAGAACTTGATTTTTCTGTGTTAACAATGAGAGACTTTCTGACTCTCAGAGTCTTTCCCTCCCTGACAGTTGTTTCTTCTTCCTGTAGAGGTTTCCTGGTGAATTCAAAATAAAAATGGAGATGTGGAAATGGGATTTGCCAAACCGTCTACGGAAGGATTTTAGTTTGGGGCTTGTGCACTGGGCAGCACATGAAATGATACTCCTGGGTGTTATACCTGAAAATCCTGACAGCAAGAACGGGAGCAACTATGGTGATTAATCAAAGACTCTCCTGATACTTTGAGAAGAATGCCTATCCTGAGACCAGCAGAGGTAGAGTGTGAGTCAGGGAAGTGGAGTGGAGAGACTTATCAAGTCACCAAAAGTCAGTTGATGATGAGGCTGATGAGATGCTTCCGTGGGTAAAGGTGCTTTCTGCCAAGCCCAATGACCCAAGTTCAATCCCCAGGATCAACATGGTAGAAGGAAAGAACTGACTCATGCAAGTTGTCCTCTGCTCTCAACTTGCATATGCACACGAGTGTTCACACACACACACACAACACCCACACACAAATAAGTAGACAAGTGTGGTTTTTCAAAGGTCAGTGCAAATGTGGGGAGTCTGCTCACACGAAGACATGAATGAACATAAACAAGTGTACTTGTGTGTGTGCTTGTGTTCTCCCCCAAGTACGTGTTGAAATTGTCCTTCCAGAACATGATGGTGCTAGAGGTGGAGCCTCTGGAAAATGGGATTTGATCTGGTGAGAAATGATAGAAATCTTTAAAAACACCAGGCTTTTGGCTAGCATAGGATTTATCACCGGCAACCCTGCATCGGCCCGAATGTGGCAGTGTTATCATTAGAGGGGGCTGTCTGAGAGGAGAGCATGGAGACTGGAGAGAACATCCCAACAGGAAGCAGGCTGCAAGCTCCTTAGCTTTTTTTAATGGAGTTGAGTGACAGAAACAGAGAAACAGAAAAAGAGAAGAATAAGAAACTGAGAGATAAGGAGGGATAAATACATAGACAGATAGACACAGAGACGCGAAAGGCAGAGAGGTAGGTGGAAGTCAGCTCGGGCTCCTGTCTCTTATGGAACCTGTCCCTAGTCCCTGGTTTCCTCCTTAACTCTATGGTGTGAATTCCATAAAACTTCTGGGTTTTGTCTTCTTCCTATTCCCTCGATGCCGACAGGTCAGGGTCCCGTTCCAACGATTCTTACATGGGGAGTGAGTTAGCGGGGTCTCCTTGTAAAGGATAGACCCTCCACTGCCTGCAGAACTCTGCTCTGCTTCTGAGAGCAGCTCCGGATCAGCACGTCTGGTGAGAGACTCTGCCCTGGTGAGGTTCTCACTAGCATGCTGGCTCCCTCATGCTTCCCAGGAGGCTGAATTAACCCCAGGACCAGCTAATGGGTTCATGCTACCCCCTTCTGTCTCCTCAACCCCCAGGACAGAGTGTACCTCACAGGCTCTCACCACTCTCCAACATGAGCTCCTTTCCCACCCCAAGTCCTCTTTCCCCAACTGACTCCAGCTCAGAGTTCTGCTTAGTGGTGCGGCCCCCTCTCCATAAGGTTGATGACTCTGGAACTATTCGCAGGCCTTGTGTGAGAGACAAGGGACCCTCTGAATAGAAGACAGTAGCACTTCCTGTGCTGACAGAGAAAGAAGGCCATGTCTCCACTGCATGCAACAGAACATGGCCGTGCCCAGATCTTCTAGCTGCTCTCTAGATTTGGAGGCTGCATGCTGTCCTCTCAGCCTGATGTTTAAGCTGTAATTATTTTAACACAGTGGTTCTCAAAGTTCCTAATCCTGTGTGACCCTGTAATACAGTCCCTCATGTTGTTATTTTAATTGCTACTTCATAACAATCAGTTTACTACTATTATGGATTGGAAAGTAAGTGTCTGTATTTTCTGATGGTCTTAGGTGAACTCTGTGAAAGGGTCATTCAATCTGCAAAGGGGTCGTGACCCACAGGTTGAGAATCATACCTCTAACCTGTCACTGGGGATCGTGTCTCTCCTGGCCATTAACAGGTGTGGTAGCATCCAGGGCTTCTGATGCCAACTTGAAATGTGTGTGTGGCAGCTAGCCGGCTTTATTTCCTACCTAACAAGAATAGACCGGTATTCCATGCTTCCCGAGCTCTTTGCTCTTCTTTAGGTTTTAGAAATCCAGAGCACAAGTGTGTAGCTAGGGGTACAGCTGCCTGCTATGATCATGCATGAAGATGACCCAAAGTTGCTACAGATATTGGTTCAGAGAATCGGGATGCTCTAGTTCCTGGATGGCACCAATGAGAAGCCACAGCACCTAGGGCTGCGCATGTCTGCATTTGTCTGTGTGTGAGAGAAAAACAAACCTCAATAAATTTCATCTGCAGAGGTTCAGTCATATATGACTTACAGCCTAAAGCATTCCTAATCAATAGAAACTGCATTTTGAAAAAAAATTACATATACTCAGCAAAACCAAGACCTTAGTAGACATGATTCACTGTCTATAACCTGGGATAAGTTCTGCTGAGGCTAGTTGCCTCCTGGGAAGCATGAAATAATTAGCCTAAATATTAGGTCACAGAAAGTTTGTGTCTCAAGTGGAAGCCAATACAGGTCCAATCCTGAGGGCCAGGAGTAGGCACTCCCAAGAATAAAGGCTTTGTGACCTAAAGAACACATGTATAGGGACAGTGATGTTAGTGTAAGGCGTAGCTGTTCGCCCCCCACACCACCAATGCTGACAGAGACAGTGCTGTTGAGCATCCAATGCAGCAGGGGGCCCCCAGGCTGCCCTTATGTATTCTGCAGCCCACCCTGTCCACGTACTGTCTAACCATCTGACGCTGCTCAGATCTGAGCAGACCTGGGAGCAAACCGTTTGTGGGAAGTTCCTCTGCAGTCTGTCTGCGTGGATATGCCCCGTAGGGTTTGTTTCTCTCCCCGTCCTGTGCTTCCTGCTGTGGGAAACCATAAGTGAGCTCAAATCACTTCTTCTCTGGGTCATTACCTCCAAGAACATCCATGCTGGCTGAGCTCCCCAAGACCGTGCAAACCAATTTTAATCCAGCGTGCCTGTGAAAGCAGTTCCCTACCCAGAGTGCCTTCAACTACATCCAAAAGGACAGCGCTGTTCAAAAATTGTAATTCCATTATCTCAGACTGTGACACAAATGTCAATCCTCTGCGTGAATCGTTTTCAACATTTTCCCTTGAAATAAGAGTTTGGCCTGTTAACCTCTCCTTACCTTCTAAAGCTGTTTCCACGTAGGAAGTGGAACACTGCACATTTGTGATTGAGGCACACGTGTATTTGTCTGTGCTGACATACAAGGACGACAGAAATCAAAGTCTTTCATGAATTTTTGTGCTTTTATTTCCCCCTATTGATGTTGTTTGAAAGATGACCGTGACTTTATAAAAACGTAAGGTTTGTGCTGGAGAAATGGCTAAGCACTTGCTGCTCCTACAGAGGACCCGGGTTCAATTTCCAGCTTTCATGGTTCACAGTTGCTTCAAACTCCAGCTCCCTGGGTCTGATGCCATCTTCTGGCCTCCATGGGTACCTGCATTCATGTGTATATATCTTCACCTACCAAATAATTAAAAGTAATAAAAATAAAAAATATACAAGGCTTATTGACCTTAAGTCAAGTAACATTTACTTATTGTACATGCAAAGTACATTTCAATAACTGCAATAAATTAATTGTTGAAATGCACTAACCATTACATGAGAACACATTAGTTATTTATTTTCTTGCCAATTGTGTTCTTCTATAGGAACACACATAATATAATAGGAATTTATATTAGTTACTTATAAAATACCTTGACAAAAGCAACTTAAGGGAGAAAGGTTTTATTCTAATTCATACTTCTAGGTTACATCATGGTGGATATGTCAAGGTGGCAGGAGCTTAAGCAACTGCCAGAATGGGCTGGGATTTAAGGTGGTGCATCTCTGCCCATCAGTTCATAAATGCACAGAGAATTCTGTAGACTTGGAATGGTACACCCCTGCTTATCAGTTCATTTGGTAAGTCCAACACTGGCTCCAACATGCCTGCTATTAGGAAGCAGAGAGCATGGCTGCATGCTGTCACTCAGCTCCCTTTCTCTACTTGTAGAGTCCAGAATCCCAACTAGGGAATGATGCCACCCATAGTGGGCATGTCTTCCCACCCCCATTTATATAATCGTCATAATCCCCAGGCATACTCTGGTGATTCTGGATCCTTTCCAGCACCCAGAGGAATTTGAATGCCACTTCAGTTCTGTATGCTTATCAGTGAGCATATACTAGCCTTTGTTGTCACCACTGACAAAGAATACACAGCAAGCTCTCTGTAAATATTGGCCTATACAAATGGTTACTGCTAAAGATTACTGCATTTAGGCACCATGCTTTCTGTGGGCCTTCTCTGCAGCACCATTTCGAATACCATATTCAATTTTTTTAAAGTTATGGCTTTTGCATGAATTTCAACAATCCATAAAATGTCTAATTCATAAATGCTGTTAGAGTTTTCTCTGGGAAGATGCCTATCCTTCAGGCATTGTCAGATGCATGCATAGATTATTTATTTTGCCTTTGACGCAGGCGACTGTGACCTGTGGCCTCCCTGACTGCTTCCATTCGCCAGCTCACTTACCCACACCAGCTACAGCTGCCTGTGTGTTTATTTTGGTCGTGCATTTCAAAGGCCCATTTCTACCCTAAACAGACATAATGGAGCAGCTGTGGCTGATAAAAACTCCGGCATAATCCTCACCCTCTTGTACATATCCTGTGGTTTCAGATTTAATTTTAAAATTTCGCTTAACTCTTGATTCGCAATTGATATCCTGGGTTCTGTGGAGAATGACAGCAAAGCTGCTCTCTCCCGGAACAGAGAACAACAGTGCCTCTTCCTGCCTCCCCAGCAGTCAAGATGGCTGACACAGCAGGGCCCCTCCTCCTTGTTGGATAACAGGCACATGGATGGGCTGCTGGAGTCCACAGGTAGCAAGCCTTTGTGAGACGGCAAGAACATGTGGCTAGAAGGATTAGGCCCGTGACCTCCTACCCCTGGAAAAGTCTGGATTGGATAAAGCCCAGAAACTGTCTAGAATGTGCCGAGGACTTAAGGTGGTACACCCATGTCCTTGTGTTCATAACTGCACAGAAAATGCTGTGCATTTGGGGTGGTGCCCACCTGCCTTTCAGTTCATTCCTCAAGTATAACACTGGTTCCATGAAGCACACCAGCTGAGAAGCCCAGGACACACTGTCTTATGTTTACTTATATCTGAAAACAAAACTGAAATGTTCTTCCCTCAAACCATTCACAAGCTCTGGGGCCTCTTTAAACCACAAGCCTTCAACCCACAGAGCCCAAGAGCCATAGATGGAGCTGACACGATGAGGTGCAGTTTGCATGCACTTAAAAATCCAGTCAGCCCTTCCAGCATCCAACACAAAATCCACGTTACCTGGTGCTGTAGAATCCCACAGATGACCCAACAACTCTGCTCTGGTAGTGGACCTAGTTCTCAGTTTGGCTGCACGCTTTGTTTAAAGTCCAGGTTCAGTGAGAAAGAAGTAAGGCAGGGAATGATTGAAGAAGACAGCCAACATTGACCTCTGAACTCTACATGAATGCATGCGCACAAACTCTCCCCCCCTCCTGTGTGCACACACACAAACATGTATAAAAATGCAAATGAACATGTATAAACATGTAAGAACATGCATAAGCACACATGCATGAACATGTATAAATACATACACTCTCATGTGTGCACACACCCAAACATGTATAAACATGCAAATGAGCATGTGTAAGCATACATAGGAACATGCATAAGCACACATGTATGAACATGTATAAATACACAAATGAGCATGTATAAACACACATAGAAACATGCATAAGCATACCTGCCTGGACATGGATACACACATATACACAGGCACGCGTGATTGCCCAGAGAAGAGCAACGGATCTCTACAGTTACAGCTGGTGTAGTCGGCCTGACGTGGGTCTGAGAACCAAGCTCCAGACCCCAGGAAGAGCAGGAGGCACGCACTCTTAACTGAGCCATGTCTCCAGCCCTCGCTGGAGATTTCTTTTTGTCTGGTCAATGCTCTTTGTCAAGTAAATAGTACTTTCCTTTATTTTCAGTTTCCAAGACTTAAAAAAAAAATGTATGTTTTAAATTCATCAAAATCCCTTTTTATCTGACAAAGGTTGAGATTTTTTTTTTCTCCCCATTGGACAGAATGACACTGATTTATTTTTCAAATATTGAGTCACCTCTGTATAATTTGGATGAAGACTACTAACACATAAAGAACAATTTAAAAATTTTCCTATGTGAAATAATTTCAAAAGGAAAAGTGTCTTAACACTTGGGTGTGCACACTAATAAGTTGCCATGCACTGAGTGCTGGCCAATGAGCGCTGGCCAATGAGCGCTGGCCAATGAGCGCTGGCCAATGAGAGCTGGCCAATGAGCGCTGGCCAATGAGCCCTCCTCCCACACTGCTCAGCTATGAAAATCCAAACTTTGCAGCTTCACGTAGCTACCTTGACCTTTATGTAAACACAATCCATTTTTTTTCTTGTTCTGGTGCCTTGGGGGCTTCTTTTATCCCTTGTTCTTCTTTGTTGCTTGTTCTGGTTCTTACTCACATGGTCTTGTCTGCTCATTTGCTGGGTTAACGTGAGCAGTGTGGTGTGTTCTCTGCTTCCAGAGGCGTTCTGAGGTTCCTCAGAGATCACGGAGTTACTGACAGGCTGGGTGGGACCACTTCATTCCCACTTGAGGCTGAGGAATTCCTATAGACTTTGATAATCAGAGCTGGGCTGTTTGTTTAGCCTAACATCTAGGAAAAGAACGTTGCTGGAGCTGTGAGAAGCCAGCAGTGCACCTCTCTTCCTGATTCTGTTCTCAGAAATCTCCACAGTAGGAGACTGACACCATGCAAATTAGCCAACATCACAAACAAGAGTGTTGTTAAAAATGGCTACTCCTAAGGTTAAAGTCTTTGGAGATGATTCCTAAAGTGTGTGTGTGTGTGTGTGTGTGTGTGTGTGTGTGTGTGTGTGTGTGTGTGTGGTTTATTTTTATTTGCTTTTGTTTTTAATTAGGCTCCTTGCTCTGAACTGGGCCCAGTCTCCAGTTTGCCTCCTGCTGTCATGGCTGTCCAATGTGCCTCATGAACCTCTCACATCAGTGAAGTTCATCTGGGCAAAAGACGACTTCAAAGTTGTCACACACAGGTGTCCTGGGAGCCCAGCAGAGTACACCACAGAGCTAAAGTTACAGATGGTTGTGAACTGTCTGACAAGGGTGCTTGGAATCAAGTTCCAGTCCTCTCAAGAGCAGCAAATACTCCGAACCACTGAGCCATTTCTCCATTTCCACCAATTTCACCTTTCTTTTTCCATCCCCCTCTCCCCTCTCCGCTCTCTCTCCCTCTCCTGCTCCCTCTCCTCCTCCTGTCCTGCTCCCTCTCCCTATCATCCTCTCCCTCTGTCTCTGTCTCTCAGTCTTTTGAGACAGGGTTTCTTTGTGTAGCCCTTGCTTCCCGAAACTCACTTTGTAGAGCAGGCTGACTTTGAACTCACAGAGATCCACCTGCCTCAGCTTCCCAAGTGCTAGTATTAAAGGGGTAGGCCACCACCACCCAGGCTTATGTCTCTTAATAAAGAAAATTTTAAACCCATAAGATGATATAGACACTATCTATCCGGGCAGATTTCCACACATTTAACAGGTGTCATCCACAAACCAACTGCAGCCCAGCAAGCTGCTCCAAAATGCCTGTACCTTACTAGCCCCAGGTGCTCCTTCAAAATGTAGGAGCCCTGGACTTGCTGAAAGCTATATACTTTGGCCTCCTTGGATCCCTAACTCCTACCCCATCCTGATCTTTGATTCATATTCCAACCCTCCTAGATCACCACACGACCCTCTTCAGCTGAGAAGCAGCAACAGAAGAGACCACGCGGTCCCTCACCACCAACAAGAAGCTGGAATGTTAGCTCTCAGGCTATCCAAAGACCCAGACATGAGCTCAACCTGGACTACAGGAGGATTTCCAGCAGTGAGATAAAAACCACCTTCCTCAGGAACTTGTAAAGACTGGTCTCTATTGGCAGAAGGAGCCATTCCTTTACCTCTGGCAGAAGGACATACGGCTCCATTGACATATATCTGTAGCTGCATATCAAAGCTCATGCTGACCTCCATGCCCTCTCAGCATCACTGTTAAACATTTCAAAACCTCCACCCTAGCATGCTAGCTTCTCACTCCCCAGGCTTCTTGCCTCCCAGATACACATCTGTTCTCTTTATAACTGCAAGGTGTTTTCCCTGCACCTTCTGTTCTCACTGTTCTATTCATTTATCATCTGGCTGGCTGGCTGGCTATGTTTGTCTGTCTGTCTATCTATCTATCTATCTATCTATCTATCTATCTATCTATCTATCTACCTATCTATCTATTCATCCATCCATCCATTTATCAATTTTATTGTTTATCCATCTTTCCATTTGTCATTTACCTACCTATCTACCTATCATCCATCCACTTATCTATTTTATCTGTCTATCCATCCTATTACTTATCATCTATTTTATCTGTCTGTCTATCCATTTATCCATTTTCTATCTATCTATCTATCTATCTATCTATCTATTTATCCTCTATCTTACTCTGACTTATTCTCTTTATTCCTTGCTTTTTTTCGTGCTCTCCAATGCTCTCTTCTCTCTCTTGCTACCTCCACTATTCTCTCTCACTCTCCTAGCCCTGGTCCTGTCTAGTCTGCAGATAGGAGCCAGTTTCACCAATTCCTGAGGAATGACTTTTATCTAACTGCCAGAAATTCTCCTATGGTCCAGGTTGAGGCCATTTCTGGATATTTGGACACCCTGAGACTGAACAAAAAGTAGAATTAAAAACACTTTAGACACGATAATATAGTCACCTTTCCAAGGCAATTTACACACACACACACACACACACACACACGCACTTAAGCAATGCACATCACAGTTCAGAGATAAATGACACCTGTAAGAGAACACAGGCCAGCATCTTGGGGTCTGTCAGCATCCCTCACGTACCTCCATTGATCCCTTTGGCACTGTGGCCCTGGGGGAGAGTCAGGTGGGCTCTCTGGCTTTTGCTGTGTAGTCAATATGGCTGTACCTTAGGAGTTCCTGGCTTCCTTAGCCTTCCTTACCGTGCCCTAGGACATCATTTGTCACCCTCCGTAACTGCAAAGGGATCTGGAGAGAGGAACCATCTTTTGGGAGATGCTGAGGCATTTATCTCATTAGTATGGCCAAGGACAGCCTGTCTGTCCAGTGGAATGAACGGCTCAGATGAGCTCCATGTTTGTGAAGCAGGAGAGAGTGAGGCATAGCATGACCCTGCTAGGGCCTCATCATTCTCGGTCCATTGCCCATTTCCCTTACTGGAGAAAACTAAGAACCAACATTTAATCTTTGCCTTACCTAATCTACTTTCTAAAGAACCCAGGCTAAAGCAAAGTATTAATTTTTCTTACTTCAGTACCCTAAGCCATGCAGTGGCGGCACATACCTTTAATCCCAGCACTCCGGAGACTGAGGCAGGTCGATCTTTGTGAGTCCCAGGACAACCAGGGTTACAAACAGAAACCCTGCCTTAAAACAAAACAAAATGAAGAAAGAAAACTGGGGGAAAGCAGATAAGGACAAGAGCTACACCCTCCAGCCCTGCCCTCCACCATTGTCTGCATAAGCCTGTGTCCTCATGGTTACAGTGAGGCTATTTCACCTGAATTCCTTTCAACTCTGCGGGAAGGAAGGGGGATGGTGCCAGTATCTGATATCTCTGTTCAGGACAGCAAGGCATCCCAAGATAATTATTCCGAGTAATACAGTCTAGGAATGGTACAGTCTAGGGGTCTTGATTGGGCTGGTTTTCTCCGTCACTGCCAAGGCAGGGAGAATCTAAAACGTAACAGGCACCAGGAGAGAAACCTCAAGCTTGGCAGACAGAGACAGAAGTTGGAGGAAGGCATTTGGTGTCAGATGTGCTGTCTGAGGAGGGTATGAGTTCCCAGCAGCCCTATGGGTGGGGTAGACACTGCATCAAACCAGCTCAGATTTCACCCACTGTGAAAATGGGGTTTGCTGAACCTCACTCCACACACCCCACCCTTCCTAGCTCCCCTGAAAGTGACTTTGAGGAGCCAAAGTAAACCCCCTTATTCTTTATTTTCACGTATTTAATTATTATTTTGTGTGAGTTGGTGCTGGTGTAATGTGTTTGCTGCTGTACACATGTGCACTTGGATGTGCACCCTCACGTGCATGCATAGAGGATGCTGCTACACCTGGATGTGCACCCTTGAATGCATGCAGAGGATGCTGCTGAGTGTCCCGATCTATCCCTTAAGACAGGGTCTCTCACTGACCTAGAGACCTTCCTCTCTCCATTTCCCTCACAGTGCCAGGCTATAGGCCTGTGTGCAGCCATGCCCAGCCTTTTACCTGGGTGCTAAGGATTTGAGCTTAGGCAGTGAGAACTGGTGTGCTGGCTGATTCAACAGATCACCCACTTTGACTGGGTGGGATTTGGTTAGAACTGCCATTTCCCCTTCTCACTTCGCCTTATGTCAAGGGCACATACCCAATGGGAAAAGCATTCAGATGGACTCTGTGATACCTGAAAACCATAAAGTCCATCAAGGAGCCTTGATAGCTAAATGCGGTGATGTGCAAAAGAGCTGTGGGCTCTTGAGCTCTCCTGTTTTTCCCCTTGTGGTAATTTTTATTTTAAAAATGATTATTTTATTATGTGTGAGTGCTTTATCTGCATGCATGTATATGCACCAATGGAGGCTAGAAAAAGGCATCAGATCTCCTGGAACTGGAGTGACAGATGGTTGTGAGCCATCGTATGCTGGGAATTGAGCCTAGGCCCTCTGTAAGAACAAGTGCACTTAACGATTGAGCCCTATCTCCAGCCTTATTTTCATTCTTAAAAACCCTAATTTTGGGCTGGAGAGATGGCTCAGTGGTTAAGAACACTGACTGCTCTTCCAGAGGTCCTGAGTTCAATTCCCAGCAACCACATGGTGGCTCACAACCATCTGTAATGGGGATTCGATGCCCTCTTCTGGTGTGTCTGAAGACAGAGACAGTATACTTACAAATATAAAATAAACAAATCTTTTTTATAAAAAACCCTTAATTTTAATTTCAATTATGTATCCCCGTATATTTAGATGTCCATGGAGACCAGAGGTCTTAGATCTCTCTGGAACTGCAGTTATAGTTAAGAGCCATCCAGTGTCAGCACCGGGAATTGAGTTCAGGTCGTCTGCAAGAACAAAGGATTTTAACCACTGAGCCATCTCTCCAGCCCCAAGTTTGTTTTTAAAGTTGTGTGATTAAATAGGACATTACCTGGGCAATATAATGGCTTTAACTTTTCTGAGTTTGTTTGCTGAGGTCTCCTTAGGTCATGGTAAAGATACCTCCTATTGTTTTACAAAAGCTACCCCACCCCCTTCCCACAGTGGCTGTCTTTTTCCTCTCTTCCTAGCCATCATGAGGTGACTAGCTTCCCTCTGTTACACATTCCCAAAACAATGTACTATCTTGACATGGGCCAACTGACATGGGCTGAAACTTTAAAATTACAAGTCATAGTAAACTTTTCATTTGTATTTTGTTTCTTCTCCTTCTTCTTCTTCTTCTTCTTCTTCTTCTTCTTCTTCTTCTTCTTCTTCTTCTTCTTCTTCTTCTTTCTCTTCCTCCTCCTCTTCTTCCTCCTCCTCCTCCTTTACTTTCTTCTTCTTTTAACTATATAGCTTCTTTCACTATATAGCTCTGACTGGCCTGAAACTCACTACGCAGACCTAGCTGACTTCCAGCTCACCTGCCTGCCTCTTCCTCTCAAGTGTTAGGTTAAAGGCAGGCACCTCTGCTCTCACCTACCTTTCCTCTTTTTAAACTGACTGCCTAGGGTATTTTGTCACAGCGATTGAAAGGTGACTGGCAATCACTCGTTATACTACAGGGACATGTGCCAGAGTTCAAGTAGGTTCTACCACAGACCTCGTAGAGGGTGTGAACTATCTGCAGGGACCTTTGCCTCCTGGGCTTGGCATTGGCTGTCAATGCTGAAGGTATTGGGAATCTCAGTGTTTTCCATTCATAAAGGTTTCCTATGTGACAGCAAGATTCAGGTGGGTTTGAGGCAGGGAAACCACATCAGCCACAAACTTCATTCTGAATATTTCCCCCAGATAACCCCCAATGTTTCTGTAAACGTAGAACTAACAGGCTTAATTCAGAGTTTTCTAGGGAGCTGGGGATTGACAGTCGGGACAGCTCTGATATGGCAACATTAAGTTCTCTGCTTCATCTCCTTAGGGATCGTCTTTAATGACTGTTTTGAAAAAGTGAGAAAAAAGCCGAGTGATGGAGAACAGGAGAGAAAGCATGAAATCATGGCAGTGTCAGAGACGTTTCAGTCGACGCACAGTCCTGAAGCTTTTAGTCTGCAGCTGTGAGAGGCGGATTGCTGAGCCCCGGCAATCCAAAGCCTGCAGAAGATGGGACGCTGCACATGCGCAGAAATGCTTCCACGGCATCCCTTGTTAGGAAGCTGGATGGGTGGGTATATCCAGGGTCAGTGTGGGAGTGGGCCTCTTGCTGTAGGATGTGGCATGGACCTGGTTATGTGCCCTGTGGCCAGGAGGCTGCTGCATCCTCTGGCCTGGGCCACATTTTTGCAGAGGCCTACCAGATAGATGGGCTAGGGTACAGTCTAAGTCTATACTCAGCACAAAACGTCTGAAAGGGGACAGAACTTGCCAGGGTGATGGACAAGAGGCAGCGAGACAGATGGAAGAGAATGGAAAGCCCTCTGGGACAAACCTGGCTTCTGTGTAGGAGGTGGACATAGCAGGTTTGCAGGAGGTCCTGCAGGCCCCAAGAACGCTACATTGACTTCCTGGGTGGGCCTCAGGCAAATGGGATACTCGTTCCTCATTTAGACAAGGGGATGCCTGGATGCCCAGGTCATAGATCTCGGCTCTGTCCATTTTGTGACAGGACACCATGGTATGAAGAGGTCATCTCACCTCTAACCATCCCAGGTGTCAGCGCGTGGCCCATATGGGTCCTTCTGCCTCTGAGGGATGGTCTTCACAGTCTTCTACTCTCTGCAGGAGCTTGTCCTTTAGCTCCAAACACCAGGGCCTTTTGTGAACTGTGATACCTCTCTGGTCCTCCATCTTGATTTATTCCCATCCCATCCAGGTTTTTCTGCAGGAGTTACTAGGCAGGGTCCTTTGGAAGACCACGAAAGCATCTTTTCTGAAAGGTCCCCCAAGTTGTGGTGCAGTTGTCCTGAAAAAAATTACATAGTGCATATAAAGCATCTGGGATCCCCAGTGTATCATCTTTCACATCTTTCACAAAGGGACTAAAAGGAAGCTGAGTGAGAGTGAGTTTTCAGGATCGAAGCTGCCTTCTCAACTTCTGCAGTGGTCCGACTCCAGGCCTCAGCCGACCTGAAGGGAGCCACACAGCTGTCTTTCTTGGGCACACAGTGCTGTCTGGGATGTTTGCACAGACCTGTTTTCATACTGCAGGGGTGGAGGATGAGGATCATGGGGATCACAGAGAAGCTTTGGCCTGGTTTTCCTGTGCCACACGTGTACATGTATGTGATAAAAGCTGCCTCGGGTAAACAAAGCAAACCTGCTGTCCCCCTCCTTGGCTCCGCCCAGCTGTGCTCACTGTAAAGCTCTGGCTTGTTCTGAGGCTGCTGCTGGTGAAAGGAGGAAGGCAAGCTCCCTGGGGCTGAGCCTGTGAATGCCACACAGGCAGGAGGCCTCATCCTCCCCTTGGCATGGGCTGCTGGAGGCTTGCCAGATTGAGCTGAGCCGCCCCCAACAGACAGCATAATATAGGTCCCCGGTCAGACCCTGGAGGCCCAGGCAGTGACTTAGGCTCAGTGTAGTTGGCACACGCAAATGGAAGATGTCTCTAAACTTCTTTAGTTAGACCCAGAAATGGGTTGTGCTTAGATTATTTCTCCGAGGGGGTGTGGGGATGACAACCTATTTTTAAAGACTCAAGTGGAAAAGGCTTCTTGCAGCTGTGAAAATAGTTTCAGGGTCAGCTTTCTCATTCTTGCATGTTGTCCCCGATGACAGAACTGAAGATGGATGTGCTGTTGGCTCAGAGCTGGGAAGAAGAGGTCAGTGATTGCACCTCTCTTCCCTGAGGGACAGTGGGGTGGCAGGCAACACATTGGAGAAGCCTGCCACTGAGGAGATTTTCGTGTTCTCTCTGGGCCACACTCTAGTTCTAGCAACACAACTTCCCTATATGGATTTCTGAACATGGAGCAATGTCACCTGCCTTGAGCTACCTAGTGAGGGCCTGGGGTCTACCTCCTGTGAAATGGGTACACCCCAGTTCATTTGTTGGCCCTGGGAAGAGCAAGGCCTCTCTTAGAGAGTTGGATAAATGTCCTCCAGGCCTTTGAAAAATGTCCGTGACAATCTGAGGCCCCCAGGGAAATGTGTCAATCATTGTGGCTTGGTTTGCAACATCTGGAAGTGGCTTGGTTTGCAACATCTGGAAGGGTCTGCAGCCTAAATTGCCGAACGTAAAAATTCACAGCAAGGTGTTTTCCACGGTTCCAGCTGACTCCTTAGAATAGCTTCGGTGGGGGTGAGGTGGGCTTCTGATGTACACAGCATCTCTTTGTGGTGCTGAGGATAGAACCCGCAGCCCCACATGCGAGAGCTGTGGCAGCCCCTTCATGCTGTGTTTCTTTTACTGTCTCTCTGAGATGCTGGGACAAGAGGCAGTGGCCAGAACCAATTCGCTGTGCACACAAACAAAGACAGAGAGACTAACCAAAGACCATATATCCTGTATGTCCAATTGAGATCTCAAGAGACATATCTGTGGACTCAGAAGGTATCCAGAAAGAGCTCCACTTGGCCCATGCTCCAGGTTCAAATAGGACTTTGCCATCTTTCCATCCTGTGGTTATTTTAACTGACAGCCAAGTAAGAATCAACCCCTCCTTTTTCTTTACTGGCTTTCTTCAGCTTGCTGATACCAATTCCCAACTCTCCCTGTTTGCATCCAGATGCTGGGAGATTGGAACAGAAATTGCTTGGCACCAAAGGAGTCAGCTCAGAGAGGACTTGGGCCCTGAAGACTCCAACTCAGCCATAAAAACCCTCCTTAGGCATGCCCATCTCCAGGTTCCTCACTTAGATATGCCCCTCCCTATGTAGGCTCCCCCTCTCTTCCTCAAGCAGGCTCCCCAACTCAGGCATGCTCCTCTCCTAGGAAGTCTCACTCCTCAGACATCCTTCTCCCTAGGGATTCCTTCTCTTTAGCTGTACCTTTCTCCTACCGCTTGCTCAGAGGGAGTACGACCCTCTGTCATGGCCAGAGAAGCTAAAAGGCTAAATAAAAATTAGCTAGTGTGTCTTCCCCAGCCTCTCACAGGACAGCTGCTCCCTGACCACCACATTGGATCTTGGAATTTTCCCCCTTTTTTGGGGGGGGGTAGTGGTTGAATATCTTTAGAACTCAGGGTCCCTACTGCAGCCAGTGCTAGGCCAGCATCTTAGTCGGTGTTCTATTTCTGTGTGGAGACACCATGACCTTGGTGACTCTTATGATGAAAAACATGTATCGTGGTGGCTTACAGTTTCAGAGGTTTAGTCCATTGTCATCATAGTGGGGTGCATGCAGCACACAGGGAAACATGGTTCTGGAGAAGTAGCTGGGAGTTCTACATCCTTGTCCATCCGGATCCACAGGCAGCAGGAAGAGAGACTCTGAGCTTGCAATGGGGTTTTTAAAACCTCAATGCCCACCCCTCAGTGACATACTTCCTCCAACAAGGCCATGCCTCCTAGTCAAATCCTGCTACTCCATTTGAATGCTGGTGACCAAGCATTCGAATCTATGAGCCTATGCGGAGCACTGTTATTCAAACCGTGACAGCCGGTGTGTCTCCAGGGCCTACCTCAGTTCCTGGCACATGGTGGCTACCTGAGGAATATCTCTTCCCTTCTGTGGGTGAGGTGATCCAGAAGTTGGACTGTCTTGTCCTGTGGTGACTGGTGGCTATGATTGAGCTGGAGGCAGGCCTAGCTACCTGCCTGAGGTCCAACATGGCTTTAGTCCTGGAGAGGGCACTAGGGAGTGCACATTCTGGGGAGAAGTGAGACTCCAAAGTTCCAAGGATCTGGTAACTGTGATCTGGGTCATGCAGGTGCTGGTAAATGTTTAGCATCTGGCTGGACAGTAGCACCTGTCCTTCCTTTGATGTAAACATTTGTATTGTGGCTGGTGCCTGGAAGAAATGGGAACATGCTGTTGGCTTTGGGGAGCCAAGGCGGATTCTGGGATACCACTGGAGAAACAGCATTCCCCAAGTACAAAGTTCTGGAGTCAAGTCTACTGAGCCCTTATGTCTGTTACTTCATGTCTGTCCCACAGGTCCTGTTTTGGATGCTGATGGGGATGAAAGGAAAAAGTCTCCTCTGGTGTCTGCACAGCAGATAGTGTCAAAGTCTTAGCACAAAAACAAAACAACAACAACAACAAAAAAAAAAAACCCAAAAAAACAAAACAAAAAAAAAAAACACACAAAAAAACCTAAAAAAACAAAACAAAACTGTAGAAACCCTTTTGCCTAAAACTGGAGTCAAAGCAGGCATCTCTTTCCAAAGAGGCCCTTTCAAGAGCGGCCTCTGTCCTAACTGGGTTGAGGCCCTGGCTCTGTGCTGAGCCAGCACTGGTATCACCTTGCTCCTTCTGACTGTTTCTGCTGGCATGTGGCCCTGCAGGTCTCCTTCATCTCTTGCGTAGGACAAGGCTTTGACATCTGCTTTCCAACATTAGGGGTTGTATAGCCTGGTCTAGTTTCTTTTGACCAGCTTAGAGAACGGAGCTCCCTGAGCTGGACTGATCCCTGAGCTCCCACCCTGCAGGCTTCCTCGTGATTCCTGCTGCTCCCTGTGGTTGATATGCAGATGAGGGCAGGCATGAGATAAGGCAAGGCCTGTGGTTGGGCAGTGAAAAAGTAAAGCAGGGACAGAGTTTTGGAAAGGCAGGGGAGATAGGAGAGGAGGGAGAAGAAGCCAGGATGGAGGAGGAAGATGATCCATCTCATGTGGCTTTAAATAGCTACAGACAGCTATGGATATCTTAGATAGATTATTATAGAACAGTTTGTCTTCTCTAGGTGGACAGTTTATACCAATATCAACTGGCTTTGAGTTTATTATGTGGACGTTTTGTGGAGTGAGAATTTACTGATATAAATCTGATTGATGAATTATAAACCTCTACAGTTTTGATTTTACTGGGTTGTTTTACTGTAAAGAGTCCATAACAGGTAGCTTCGGCCGCTGCTGGGACCAGAGAGAAGCCAGCAACAGACTGGAATGGAAATTGGGAACTTAAGGAGTTGAGTGGAGACGTTTTGCTGATTAAGATGAAAATACCCTGCAAATGCCATGTGGTTCTATGATGCCAGCAATAGAGAGAGATGGTGCTCTTTTTTGTTTGTTTTGTTTGTTTAATATTTACTGCAACGGGTCCCTCATCCCTGACTCTCAGGGGCAGGAAGAGTAGTCAGTATCCTGTCCACATCGCTTGCCCTTGGATGGACTTCTACTCAGTAAGGTCAAGACCTTGAATTTTGAAGCTGTAAGGTCTGGACCCCTTCTGGTTACCACACCTTTGGGCTTTCTGTTCAGACATTTGAAGATGTAAACATAGCCCATAGAGAACAACGCTCCAGCTCAAGTTAGGTGGAAGGACCCCTTGGTCAGGAAGGGAGCAGAGCCAAGCCCCACGTGGTGACCTAGGCAGACAGAGTGCAAAGGCTGAGGAGAAAGACAAAGCCTCCTGGTAAGACTGAAGCCTCAGCCCAATTCTGCTCAGGCTGGGTCAGAGGGCACGGCTTTGACCATCTGAACTACCAACAGGAATCAAGGCCGATAGCTTCTGGCTATGAACACAGAGAAAAGTCAGAGGAATAATGTTCATGTAAGAAGCACCCTGAGACCCCTCCCACCATGTGCTCCCTTGTGCTGTAATAACAAGGAGACACACTTCAGACCCCGATATCTGGGCCAGGAACCTTATGTTTTCCTCTCTGGAGAACCCCCTCGTTTCCCGCAAGGGTACTGGAGTTTTGTGACAGGCCAGCCTCTGGCCTTGTGAAATTCAGTCCTAATCCCTTCAGTTAATAAAGTGACTCATGTCTGGACTTGCCAGCTCTTTGTTCCAGGAGATAACTAGTGCTTAGTGACCCTTTGTGCATAAGAGCTCACATCTGACTAGTCTGCTTTATCTTCCATGACTGCTCCTACTTTGCAGGCCCTCTGAGGGGGAGAGTCTGGGGGCTACCATGGCCTGATACTATGGGCCAACGTTGTAGGTGCCTGCATGGGTTCTGTACTTTTTCTGGGGTGTCTAATGGGTTGTGAAACACTCTCACTTCCCAGAGAAGTACCTCCTCTCGGCCTATCTGTCCTGTGGCAAACATCTTCTCTGCCCTTGCGAGCTGGCTTGCTGTGGGATCCCACCCAGCTGAGAACACGCAGCACAGAGGAGCAATTAGTTTGTATTCCCACAAACATTTTCACGGATTCAAGTTTCTCTCGGAGAGAATGAACCAGAGGGTAAACTCAACCATAGATTAAGGGGCTCGTGTCGGGCAATTCTCCGAACTATTTTCTTGGGTTTGAGACATCATTATTTGTGACATTCTATGAAAAGCCAGCAAATAATTGTTTTCCCCCCCTGACTGATTTTGTTCTTTTCCTCTTAGCAAATATTGATTCTTTCCCCCTTCCCCCTTCAAACTTGGTGCTGAATGAAGCTGAAATTAACAGGGCTGCTTTTGTTTAATACAATGAACAAAAAACTTGTGTTGGAGGGGGTCTTGTCCTGCCAGAACATCTGCGCATGGCCCAGATGGCAACTGGGCTCTGGAAATAGGGCCTGTGAGCCTAACTCCTGCCGAGTCAGCGCAGGGGAATGAGCGCACTGCATTTTAATAGGTCCTACAAAAATAGTAACTTTCGAAAACTTCTTGGCAACAGAAGTCTTTTTTTTTTTCCCCATTTTTTTTTTTTTTTTTTTTTTGAAGAATGTGTAGAGATGTGGGACTTCCCTATTAGAGACTAAATAGAGGAAAATGTGGTTTCAAGCTGCAGATCTGCTCCCAAGAGCTACAAGGACTTGTTTGTAGCACTGTCACAGGACAGTGGGAGATGATGGAGTTCCCCTAGTGTTGGTGACTTCGCTGTCCCAAGCGCTGGGATTGTTTTTCTCTCTTCGAAAAGTTGTGAAAAGGGATGTTTACTGGGAAGCTTTGTTTTTGTTGTTTTTGTTTTGAGGTGTAGTTTCCTGTAGCCCAGGCTGGCCTCAAATTTCTTGCAGAGCCAAGTATGATCTTGACTTCTGATCTTCCTGCCTATACTCCCAACCCCCGAGATCACAGGAGTGCACCACCACATGCAGTCTGTGGTGCTGGGGATTTGATGCAGGGCCTCATGCGTGCGGGTCTTTTCCTACACACGTCATCATTGCCCAGCGCCTGGAGTTTCACAGGATTGTGACTGGCTCAGGACTGAGGGCTCAGAAGGAGAAGTGAGAGGAGAGGAGAGCACACACACATCGTGCGAAGTCCAAAGAAGTCCAGGGTCATGGCTGCTTTAGATCTCTGAACGTGCTGCCATCTTTTGGTTCTGCCTGTAGGAGATGGTCCCAGGCCTGTCTCAGTGTGGCAGGTGAGGCACCTGCACTTCAGCTTGGGGAAATCTTAGGGCAGACGCTCTTCTGCGTTCAGTTGCTTTGTGTCCAACATGATGCTTGTGAGTGTGTCATTTCCCCTTTTCCGTAGCTGTGTAGTGGCCAGTGTAGAAGTCATCAGAACTCGCCTATTGTCCCTCCCCTCGCCTTGCCTTCCTTCCCTCTTCCTTTAAGTTTTGTTTTATTTGAGGTATGGGTGTGTGTGTCTGTAGGCACTCTCAGTGCCATGGGGGTCCTTGAATCACCTGATGAGGGTGCTAGGCTCCCAAAGCTAGGTCCTAACGACCCAGTGAGCCTGTTTAACTGCTTAGCCACCTATGCACCCCACTTCTCTCTTCTTATTGAGACCAGGTCGTACTATGTATCTAAGGTCCACTATGCAGCCCAGGCTAGCTTTGAAGTTGTAGCAATCCTTCTGCCTCAGCTTCCTCAGTGCTGGGTTACAGGCATGTGGTCCCTACTGCCTCCTTGCTTCATTTCTGTTCCCAGTGGAGTTCATGCTTTTCCTTTTCAATGACGTTCTTATTGTAGACCTCTTCCCACATTTTCCAATTCACTCATTGCCTCTCCTACAAGCATCTGGAGTGATTTCTGAAGGGCACGCTGTGTAGATGCTCTAGACAGCAGCTCCCACTGACCCCGACAAGTATGGTTTTTGTGACTACAGATTCCCAATTTTGATTGATTTCCCCCACATGTATGGAAATACCTGTATCTCCCCCATCCCCCTTTTTTGTGTTTTTTGCCTCAGGTTTAAGATCTTTTTCTGCCCAGCACTTGGGAGAACAGAATTACACTTTCTAGCAAACCCCTAGTTGATTTGCCTTTCCAAAGAGACCTGTGTAGGGCAATCCATTCATCCTCATTTGCATAAGACCCTACTGTTGTAAAAATCAAAATAAAAGGGGGGGGGGTGCAGAGTGAGAAGAGGCATGGGTAAAGGCACTTACCACTGAGCATGACAATTTCATTTCCACACCCAGAGCCTGCATGATAGACAGAGGGAACTGACACCTTCAGGCTGACACGTGCACCCATGCAATAAATAAATACATATATACAAATTTAAAACCGTAAAGTTTCAGGGACCCTTCGGTCCTGAGCAGACCTGGCTATCACTGGCTGCAGTTGTTTTTCTTTGGATGTGCTCTGAGGTTGGGGCATAATTTCACGTTTTCCTGAGTGGGTAACACAAAAGCACGACAGCGCTTCCTCTTCTCTCTTTAGCACAGGGTCAGCTGTCTTGCAGGGCTCTGCTTTTTTTTTGGGGGGGGGTCCTACCCAGTTCTCCAGCAGTGGTGCTGATAGCCAGGAAGCCTGCCATTCCTTTTCCTTAAGGAATTCTCCCTTGGCCACTATTTATTTATTCATTTTTTATTTCATTATATCTTGAGATAGTGTCTCTCTATTATGTAGTTCTGGCTGTCTTGGAACTCACTCTGTAGATCAGGCTGGCCTTGAACTCACAGAGATCCACCTCGCTCTGCCTCTCAAGTACTGAGATTGAAGGCATGTACTATCATGCCAGGCATGGACCTATGATTTTAAGTAAGGCAAAAACAATCAAAGAAACAAACAGAGTGCCCACTTGCAGAAGAGATTTTGTAATTTTCATTGGTATCGCATTTGAATCCGTAACTGTTTTAGGAAGAATTGATATGCTCACTATATTGACCCTTCAAGTCTATGAACATGGTACCTCCTTATGGATCTAGGACTCCTTCATACATTTGATTAGTTTTCCACAAAGAGATTGTACCTTTTGCTAGATTTATTATTGGGATGCTTTTGTAAATCATATTTTAAGTGTATTATTATTAAATATTAGTGTTTTACATGTATTATATATATGTATAATTGATTTCTGCACACTGACTCAGTGCCTTCTGTGCCAAATTCATTAGAAATTACTTATGGATATTGAAACATTTGTTCCATTCTTTCTAATTTTTATGCCATTTGTCTTCTTTGGCCTCACTGTGCTGATGAGAACTTCCAATACAAATCAATAAGGCTGAGGTGATGCTGTTCCTGCTTCAGACCTAGAATACAAATATGCCATTGTTTTATCAGTAAATATGCTGAACATTTTCTTTATTGTCATATACCAGACCCTTTATTATATTGTATTTTCCTAAGTATAGTATAGATAATTTTTCAAGTCTTTTTACAATTCACTAATTCTTTCCTCAACTGTATCTAATAATAATCTCCCCTTGGTTTAATGTTTTATTTTGTGAGAGGGATAATGGGGGATATCTGTCTATCTATCTATCTGTCTGTCTGTCTATCTATCTGTCTATCTATCTATCTATCTATCTATTGATCTATCTATCTATCTATCTATCAATCATCTATTATGTGTGTTTGTATGTGTGTTTATGCCACATGTGTGCATGCATTGTGTGTGTGTGTGTGTGTGTGTGTGTGTGTGTACCTGAAGAATCTAGAAGAGGGTGTTAGGTGCACTGGAGCCAGAGTTATTAGAGGTTGTGAGCCACCGAGTGTGGGTGCTGAAGCTGAGCGTGGGTCCTCTGGAGGAGCGGTGTGTGCTCTTCCCTGCAGAGTCATTTCTCCAGCCTCGCCACTACTTTTTAAATGAAGATTTTATAAGTTTTAAACATATGTGTTTTTTACTTCTGTTGAGACCCAATAATTGTACATATACATGGAAGTCGTACCGTTCTTGTTATTATATTGTTAAGTCTATAAGCTCAGTCGGCATCTTTAAAATTGGTCAAGTCACAAGTTACAGTTTACTCTGCACTACAGGTATTTTGAAGCTTGTGTTATTTTTTTTTTTAGACAGAGGACATGAATTTGAAATCTGTAACCCAAGTGATAGTTGGAAGCTTCAAAGTCTGCTTATTATGTGTTGTCTATGTCTACTTCCGTCATGAAAAGCTGTATTGTTATGCACTCGGGGTTTGCTGGGCTGGCTCAACCAATCCCACTTATGCTTAGCCACTCAGAAGCTAACATCCAGCCATTGCTGAATAGAATCATTGGAAGTGGAGGAAGAAGAGCTACCAAGCATCTCATTTACTGGTCACTGGAAGAAGCTGGCCAGTTAGTGCTCAGTCACCATGACAACAGAGAACCATCTGGAATGAGAAACTGTGACATGTTAGTCACCTCCGCACATGCTAGTCCTAAACACCACACCCTCTTTGAAAAATCATATTGGTTTAACTGTATTTCCCCTAAAGCTAAACATCAAAGCTTCAACCCCAGTATTTCAGGGCATTCCTGAGTTTGGAGATGGGATCTTTGATGAAGTAACTGAGTTGAATTGAGCTCTTTAAGCTGAGCCTACACCAACACAAAAGGGAAACTAGCCACATCCCTCAGGCATGTGTGTAGGGAAGACCATGGGAACACAGCTGCCTACAAGCCAAGATGGAGGCTTTAGGAGGAATCCCTCTGCCCAAACTCTGATCTTGGACTTCCAGGTCACAGGATCTAAGGAAATACATTCCTATGTTTCAGGCTGAAATTTTTGATGACATTTTCCTGCAGTGGTCTCAGCAAATGAGTACCATTGTTTCTACAAAGCCAAGGCTGCCCATAGGATGGAGCTTTCTCCAGTTAAAGGTATTTAGTTGAAGGTATGGAGGGCATAAAAGCAACAGAGAAGGCCCCTTGGTGCTTTCAGAGGAGGACCACATCACTCAGCCAGTCATAAACCTTTCCAAGCTCATGGCTTGAAAACAATGAATGTGTGTTTGTGTTGAGTGTCATAACTGTGACACCCGTCAGTGTTGTGTGCTGTCCTGTGACTCACTTTGTCTGTGATGGGACAACTCAGTCTGTTACTACACAGGTTTACTTTAAAATCAGTCCTGTGTGTCATATATTTCAGATGACACATTTACATGTGATCTTCTTTCGGAATTTTATTATCTTTGGCTCCTGAAAGAGACTTATGGTAAAGGTTATTCTGATCAAGTGCCATCGATATTAACATCTCTGTAATTTGAGAAATTATACCTCATCTTCAGACTTAATGCTTGGTGATTTTTTAAAAAGGCCATGCCTTGCCACTGTTCTTGCTGGCCTTGTGTTTCACCCTATCCCAGTGGTTGCAGATAATAAAGAGTTTTGTTCTTAAAGCTTAGGAAGGCTCTGGTGAGCACTGGGTGAATATACCCCCAGAATTTACTAGTTGCTTTTGACTTCAGCAAACAGGGCCAATGACCAAGTGGGGCATCTAGGCGTCCAGGTTAATAGGATTTCCACAAATTATGGTTGGTTTTAATGTCAAATTGCCACCAATTAGAATCACATGAGTAGGAAGCCTCAACCTGAAGAATTGTCTTGATTGTGTTGGTCAATATGCCACCTCTGTGGGTGGCTCCTTCAGATAGCAGCCCAAGTTTTAAAAAAGTCTTTCAGAAGGAAGACCATCTCACCTTGTGCATGCATGGCGTACTCTCTTGCTGAGGAGTTGGTCTTCCCCATTGCTACTGTTAGGATTCTGTAAACCCCACCCCTCAGTTACCTGGCAAAAGCCAGGTATGCTCTGCCCCAGTGACCTGACACTATAAAAGGAGTTGCTTGACCCCTCCTCTCTCTCTTGCCTCTTGCCTCTCACCTATCTTACTCTCTCCCCCTTCCCCCTCCTCTTCCCTTCCCTCATCTCTCTCCACATGCTCATGGCCGGCTTCTACTCCTCTATTCCTCTCTCTCTCTCTCTCTCTCTCTCTCTCTCTCTCTCTCTTTCTCTCTCTCTCTCTCTCTGCCTCTACTACCCTCTTAACTCTCCCATGACCTGAATAAACTCTAAACTCTATTCTGTACTATACCGTCATGTGGCTGGTCCCTAAGGGGGAAGGGATTCCCAACATGGGCCCCCCAGAGGCATCTTCCTTGCCCCCAGGCCTCGCTGCACCTCCATGGGTCATATGTCCCCACTCTCTACATCCTTTTCCTAACAGCTACCACCACTGCTGTTTCCCTCACTGATAGTGATAGCAGAATTGGTATTTCCAAGCATTCACTATGGCATAGAGACCAGCAGTTCTCCAGAACCTTTTCAGGCTTCCATGATCTGTGATGCTGCTATCTAAGAGCCTTATCTTCTAAGCTCCCACAGTTCACAAAAATCCAAGCACATGATGATTTTTCTAGCTCAGACTTTCAAAGTCTTTCTACCATCCTCTGAAAATGTATGGTCTGGTCTGCTACAGTAGTATCCCACTCCTGATACCAACTTCTCAATACCACTGTGATAGAACATTATGGCCAAAAGCAAGTTCTGGAGGAAGGAGGTTCATCTCACAGTCCGTTATTCAGGGAACTCAAGGCAGAAACCTAGAGGCAGTAACTAGTATAGAGGCCATGGAGGAGTGCTGATTGCTGGCTTGCTCTTCATGGGATGATTTCTTATAGCACCCAGGACCACCAGCCCAAGGGGTAGCATTGCTCACAGTGAGCTGTGCCCTTACCGTATTAATCACCAACCAAGAAAATACACCCATAGGCCAATATGTTGGGGGCCATTTTTCTCAATTGAGGTTCTCGCTTCTAAAAACTACTCTAGTTTGTGTCACATTGACGTGAAACCAGTCAGTACACCACATACTCTCCCATAGCCACTCACCACTTGAAAACATGTCATGGTTCAGTTACTGACACCAAGAGGTCCGTATTCACAGCAGGTAGATCCTATCGCTGCACGCAAAGTGGCCCCCAAACAAGTCACCTCTGGTGAAGATATTCCTCAAGATTGCTCCCCAAGAATCAGGCATACTGCCGAAGGATGGCCAAAATCCCGCCCTGAACCTCTCACAGCCCACAGAGGCTATCTGTCTCCCTTTGGGGAACCCTTTGGCTGGCCCATGTTGAGCTTTCTTAGGAGAGGGCAGCTTGGAGGGAGGCTCATCAGTCAGCAGTTTCTTGGAGTCAGATTGACAACTCCTCTGCTGTCTAGAGTGTCTCAAGGGAACTGCCTCCCACCCCTTGTTTAACAGCTGTCTATACTTTCTCATCTGCTGTCATTCACAGAAAACCTGAGAAAGCTTCCTCAATGTTCTTATTGGAGATAAAGGAGCAGATGCAGAGGTACCAGCTGGTGCTATTTTCCCTGCCTGGAGTCTTCAGTGGATCCTCAGGTTGTGTCCCAGAACCAACCCCTCCCTTCTGGAATGGTCTTACTATGGCAAGCCCTTCCCACTGGCTTGTGATCCCCCTCTGACTGGCTTCTCCAGAGTAGGACTGGGAGAAGGGGAGGGAGAATTCAACAGCAAGAGCAGCAGCCTGTTCATTGTCTTTTGTTTAGAGGAGGCTCTAAGGGATGGGGGGCTTCAACTTGGAAAGTCCTTGAGAAGGTTGGAAGACACCCTGGGTTCCAAGACTTGAGAAAGGCTTAAAGGGGAAATGCCTTGTCTCCAGGGACTTGTAGATAGACCCCAGCCAACACGAGCTGGATGGAATGTATCAAGGTAACTCTTCTGACCCATCTTTCTCATCCCAGACTAGATCACTCCAGACTCATTCCTATGCCCAGTAAGGGAACTGAAGATTGGTTCTTCTTTTTCTCAACAAGGTACCTATGTTTTTCTCAGACCTCTCCATCTTTCAAAGGTACCATCTCCCTTACCTCCTCCCATCCCACCTCCCAGCCACATTATCCACGGGAGAAAACTGATGCCAAGGAGGGATGAGCTGGTTCGTTAGGTTTCCTCATATCCTTCCCATGGAAGATCACTGTCCCTAGCCCATGCTAGTCTTTGCTTTCCTCCATGTGCTTCTGGTCTACTCAACAGTGGGTGAGGCCACTTTACCACACTCACTGGACCAAGAAGAAACAGGCATGGAGAGGTGAATTCCTTTCTTCATGTAATGCAACAAAGCAGCAGTAAGCTGGACCAAGAACCCTGCTCTGCTACTGCCCGCAACACCATATCCATGCTCTGAGCACTCACATAGGCAACAGGATGAAATGTTCTAGAAGAGCTCAGACTGCCACCAGCCAGGATGTAGGCTGCTCTAACTGTGGGCCGTCATAGCCATAGCTGGCCAGGCCACCATTGCTGGTGGCAGCTCAGGACACTGGGCAGCCACCAGCAGGGATGACAGCCAAGGGTGCGTGCGCGCGCGTGCGTGCGTGTGTGTGTGTGTGTGTGTGTGTGTGTGTGTGTGTGTGTGTCCCTCGGCAGGCTTTCTCCAGATCCTCAGAGATGCAGTCTTGAGGATGTCCCCAGTACTCCTTCCATGTCTGAGTCTCGCTGTGGGGTGTAATTAACACTCCTGACAGCCAACTTAACACATGAGCTGTCTTCATTCAGCTACAACCCACGGGGCTCGGTGACACAGAGACGCTGCCACTGTGGGGGCCGCGGATCTTGATGCGTCCCATTCAGTCACTCCAGGGACCTGTCCCCCGCAGTCCCTCTCTCTGTTCTTTCTCAGACTCCCTTTGTCCTGTCTTGGGGGTGGTTGTGGGGGTCCATGCATCTCACCAACTGCTGCCTGCAGTGCCCCTTGAACAACTGTGCCAGGTTGCCATGGGCACGGCCCCCCAGGCGCAGAGAACAAGAGCGCAGCATGGAGGGGCTGCTCCCCGGGCCTCAGGCTCCAAGCTGCTCATTATGCTGCGTGTTTTGTTTTAAATTACCTTCCGCCGTGAGGGTGTGTTTTATCCCCACTCTAAGTACTGTTGACAGATGTGTTAATTCATGTATTTAAACAGATATTTAGCAACTGGCAGAAGATTCGACTAAAAATAGGTCATCTTTCTAAAGGGCTCTTTAGCGTCGAGCTGGTGCTCATAGCTGCTGCCGGTGCCTGCTGACATGGGACTTAGGGCAGCCATTGTCGACATGAGGCTACATCAGTGGGGACAAGAGGTCCAAGGGATAGATAACAAAAGTACAAGCCCTCTGGGTGGGTGCACACCAGACCAACTGTTTGGCATAGAAGAGAGTGCAGAATCCAGGGATTTGCATCTGAAGTGGTTGACCTGATCTAGGCTGTGGATGCTTCTGTACTAAGAACAGAGTGGTCCCTTTGTAAGGGCAGTGCTTGCAGCCTGTGAAGGATGAGACTACCAGGGGGACTCAGACTTCTAGGGGTAGCGACGTTGGGGACAGAGCTCCAGCAGAACTCACTTCTTGTCCGAGCAGCTGTGGCCTGTGGAACCCTCCTCTCCCCCCAGGATCCTGCTTGACGCAGGCTCCCACATGACTCCTTTGGTCAGTCAGAGAAGTTGAACCACCTGTGAGCTGAAGACATCTGAGTGGGGACATGGAAATGGGTCATCTTCAGGGTCCCGCTTCATGGACTTTAGAAGAAGAGGAAAGGCAGGGCGCCATGGAGAGCTCCTTCACGTGTCACATCTCATGACAAGTCAAGATTGAAATGTGTGTGATGATGTTGCTCCAGGCTCCTAGATGAGGGTGGCAGAGACAAGTTCCTCTTGGGCTTTGATGACAAAGATGTCTACTTCTAAGCCCCACTTTCCTCTGTTTCCTTAGAGGTTACCAGAGCCACACTGTGTTCCTGTCTGTGGCATGTGGAGAGTGAGCAAGAGCCAGGAGGGAAGGCAACACGGTAGTAGGAGTGTTTGGGCTTGGCACACGTCCTGGGTGGGCAGGAGGGCTGGTCTGGAAGTTGTGGAGCTGAGAATAGAGAAAGGATGACAAAGGAGCCATCCTGACCTGGATCTTAGGAGGGAGACACTAGGGCAACATCTGTCTAAGCTTCACCCCACAGTTACCTGGCAACAGATAGGTATGCCTGACTCACTACTAAAGGGCTGCTTGCCCCTCCTCCCACTCTTGATCTCTTGCTCTTTCCTTCCCTTCCCTCCTCTCTCCCCATTCCCTTACCCCTTATCTCTCCACTTGCTCATGGCTGGCCTCTACTTTACTGCTTCTCTCTCTGTCTCTCTGTCTCTGTCTGTCTCTCTGTCTATGTCTATGTCTGTCTGTCTGTCTGTCTCTCTTTCTGCCTCTGCTACCCTCTTGACTCCCCTCCCCATGCCCTGAATAAACTCTATTCTGTATTATACCGTAGTGTGGTGGTCCCTCAAGGAGAAGAGATGCCTCAGCATGGGCCAGTGGAGGCACCTCCTTCCCCCATACCTCAACACACCCCCATAGAACATAGCCCTTCCTCCCTTTATCTTTTTATAAACACATCAACACTCCTTAGCAGAGAGGAAGCCAGAGAAGGGCTATGTTTGTGGGGGTGGAGACCTCAACTCAGGACTATCCTGTGACCTCAGAGGACATTAGGGTGGAGAGGACTTCCTTAGAGGTCCTAGCTAAGTGTCTTAGTCAGGGTTTCTATTCCTGCACAAACATGACCAAGAAGCAAGTTGTGGAGGAAAGGGTTTATTCAGCTTACACTGTTCACATGGCTGTTCATCACCAAAGGAAGTCAGGCCTGGAACCCAAGCAGGTCAGGAAGCAGGAGCTGATGCAGAGGCCATGGAGGGATGTTACTTACTGGCTCGCTTCCCCTGGCTTGCTCAGCTTGCTTTCTTATAGAACCCAGGTCTACCAGCCCAGGGATGTCACCACCTACAATGGGCTAGTTCCTCCCCCCTTGATCACTAGTTGAGAAAATGCCTTACAGCTGGATCTCATGGAGGCATTTCCCCAACTGAGGCTCCTTTCTCTGTGATAACTCCAGCTTGTGTCAACTTGACACAAAACCAGCCAGTACACTGAGGTTCAGGGAGCAGGGATCTAGAGTGCTACTTCCTTTTGACAGGAGAGTCCTATGGTTGATCCCACATGGGGGAAAGGGAGAATTGAGGGTTAGGTTGTCCTGTGAGATATCTGGATACGGCACATGGGATTCAAGCAATGAGAAGGGTCAGAGCTGGTACTGCCAGACAGTTCTCCTCCTATAGTGCTCCCCCAAGTCTCCCCTATAGTTCTCCCTTGACAGTGCTCCCCCACAGTGCTCTCCTGACAGTGCTCCCTCACAGTGCTCTCCTGACAGTGCTCCCCCACAGTGCTCTCCTGACAGTGCTCCACCACAGTGCTCTCCTGGCGGTGCTCCCCCACAGTGCTCTCCTGACAGTGCTCCCTCACAGTGCTCTTCTGACAGTGCTCCCTCACCGTGCTCTCCTGACAGTGCTCCCTCACAGTGCTCTCCTGACAGTGCTCCACCACAGTGCTCTCTTGGCAGTGCTCTCCCCAAAGTGTTTGCTTTCCTCATGGAGTCCCGCTGTCTCCTGCACTTTTTCACTCCAGTCCTGAAAGTACTTTGCCCCACTCCCACCCCTCTGGCCTCCATGATGACAATAGATCATTTGTTAAGCAAAAGGTTTGCTGTCTTCACTACAGGCATCAGGTTCAGGTGGGAGGTTGTGGGTCCTTGGCAGTATGGCATAGGTTCTGGGCTGCTGGCTACTAGCTAAAGAGCAGGGTATTTCCTCTCTGCTCTACCGAGGCTCCCTGTCCTCCCTCAGACTATTACAGAGTTCTTCCCATTCACCATTGCACACCATCCTGTATACAACAGTACTAAGGACAAACCAGGCTTTTCCATCTCTTAACCAATCTGAACAGTGGCCAATGAGGTAGCTAAGTAGTCCCTGTCCTCGGCCCTCTGTGTGGCATGCAAACTCCCAGGACCTGATGTACAGGAGGCCCTGGGGCACCGCTACCCTAGCAGGACACAGGCAGAGTGTGCCCAGGGCTCATGGCTGGCCCATCTGCGGACGCCAGGCTACTGGATCGCACTCTAGAGCAGCCAGGGAATTTGTGAGGCCTCGGGGTTCCTGAACACAGAGCAGAAAGGCAGTCACTTCTGGTTTCTCCTTTACTAATGAGGAGCAAGACTCTAATTTCTTGTGCCTATCTGCAAACTTCTGTAAAATCCATGCAGGGAGACAAGTTGGAGGGCCCCATGCCCTTGTAATTAATTGATACAGCCAATTTCCATTTGGTTGCATTACGCCCAGGTCCTTTCTGCCCACCTGGTGGCTCATTGGCCTCATGCAGTCCCAGCCCTCCTAATCTAGGAGCCAGAACTAATTAAGGTGGAGGCTGGTTTCAGGCGAGGAGTGGGAAGAGTACAGCATAGCTTTCCTTTCCACACTGGCTGGCTAGCATGGCCCACACACTTCCTGACTGTATCATGCCTCCACCTCTGTGCCCCGCTCACTCCAGGGACATTCCCTGCAGCTACCAGTTCAGCTGCCCCCTCAGTTTGCATCCAGGTGCTGGCGGGTAGGAGTCCCTAGGCTTCACTCGGGTGTGCTCTGTGGGCTCTGTCCACAGGAAGTTCCTCTCCTCAGACAGGCCCCTACCTCAGCAGGCCTCTTGTACACAACTCTTTCCAGGTAGGCCCCTTTCCCCAGGCGTACTTCCTCCTCAGACATGCCCTCAACCCCAGAGACGTGCCCTCCCTCCCCAGGCATGTCTTTTCCTCAGGCTGCAGCAGGGTTCCCTTTCAGCCATTTCTCAGGAAGTGGCTGGTGAACCCCAGGTCTAGTATAACATGGTGCAGGCAGCTGGGGCAGCAGGATGTGTCTCCAAGGACTAACGTGGTAGGGATGGAGCTGGGTACATCTGTGGGAACAAACTTCCAAAGAAAGTATGGTATGGCTGCTGTCACAACCGGAAGCTGGTTTTCTGGGACAGCTGCTGAACTCTCTGCATGCTGAACATGGAGATATGAAGATCAAGATGGGGGAGGGGAGGGGAGCCAGAGCATGAGATGTGGCATTTCTGAGTCATGGGGAGAACTGGGAAATTTCCTCTAGGTGTGATGGGGGTGTGTGGGAGGGGCATGATCTGATTTATGTGCTGAAATGTCCACTCAGATTTGCCGTGTGTGTGTGTGTGTGTGTGTGTGTGTGTGTGTGTGATGTCTGTAATGTGAGTGTCTGGCACCTGCAGTATATATCAGTATATATGGTGTCAATGTGATGGTGTCAATGTGTATGTAGAATGCATATGTGTATATGTAGATGTACATATAATGCCTATGGGGTATGGTATATATATACATATGTTTGCATGTAGCATGAATGGTGTTATGTGAGTGATGTGTCTCATGGTGTGATTGTAAATGTGTGATGTGTATATGTGATGTGTGGCTGTTAAAAATCAGGCTTGCACATGGTATGCAAATGTGTGTGTGTGTCTACACGTGTGCAAGTATATACAAGCAGGCGTGGACATTATGTGTGTTAACAGTCAGGTTCAAGAGCTTGCTGCAGGTAGAGATCACGTGATTAGCCACCTTCCTTGATGGAGTTTTGGGTCAGAAGAAAAATGTTCCCTGACAACCCTAAAGACCAGGACTCCCTGCAGTGAACTGCAAGTTCTGAGCCTCTGAACCCCCTTCACTCTGGGAAAGAGTGATCCTTGTTGAGAGGTCTGGGGAAGACAGGGCTTCCTGGTGAGCCCTGTTGACTCGTCTGAAATGTTTTCTGCTTGAGACTTAGGTCCCAAAGGTTCCACCAGAATGTCACAATGAAGTCCACAAGGACTTGGTGGGTGCCCAACAGTCTGTAAAGGGCTTCGCCCTGTGGTTCCCAGCTCTCCTTGCAAGGAGACCCTGGCCCATACCTGTTTTGCCACTGAGGCTGACTGGAGAGGGTGCCCTCCTTCTTCCTCGGGGACCTCACATTTCCAACCCCGTGTTCTCCACACATGCCAACTGACTGTTTTCCATTCAACACTGAAATTAAAGTGACTTTATGGGGCTATTTAAGCTACAGATGCATCTAGTGTAAGCCGTGTTTACGTGGTGACTGGTGACCACTTAATTACATGCTGATTACAGCATATCGGCGGGGCAATCGCACAGTAAGTGCTGTGTCATTAGCTCTGATTATGCCGTGTCCCAAGCTCATGGGCACTGTTGGACCTTCTGAAGGCATCCAGACACCCACAATGCAGCCTGTGATTATCCAGGGCATCTCTGAGTATGTTGTAAGACAGACAGTGTGAAGGTTGGTGTGTGTGTGTGTGTCTGGTGTGTGTGTGTATACATGCATGTGTGTGGTTATGTGTAGTGTTCCTAGCATGTATTCATGGGTATGTATACATATACATGTCATGTATATATGTGTATGATGTGTGTGAGACCTAGCACTGGGGGAGTTGCAGCAGAACCGGTAGGAAGTTGTTATGGGTATTCAGGTGCCTCCCAAAGGGCAGCCAACCCCCTGCTCCAGAGCCTCAAGGCTCTACAATATCTTTAGGTCCAGGGGAGACTTAAAGATGCGAGGCTCAGAGCTTGAGTCTGAAGACATGCGGTTTGATGTGCTCTGTGCCCCAGGCTATGCTGCTCCTCGTTGTGGAGAAGGCCATCTGTCTTGAGGAAGTGCTCTGTGCTGAAGAGGGTGGATGAGGGAAGCAGTGTGGAATGTACCACAAACCAGCCATAAGCACCGAAATCCCAGAACTGGGGGAAAAACCCTGGGGGCTCACTGAAGCTTCCTGGGTGTGGACAGGTATTAGGCTCTGCAAGGATGAAGAGGAAGGAAGTGGGACGAGAGGGTATGGCATGTGGTATCCTGGTAACCCTGGGCATGCGAGTCTGTTTCCAGCTCCATAGGGGGAACTCTCTCTCAACTGAGGTGGGGTGGGGGTAGAATTCTCTGTCTGGGGGAAGCTGCTTTGAGCAGCGATTCTGTTCCGTTCATCTTAAATTGTTCTCGTGAAAACAATGTGTTCAGGGGACCGCATGAAGGGACAGAAGAGGCGGGGCAGACCTCAGCAGGTTCCAGTCAGGCTAGTGTTGAGGCAGATAAAGGGTGTGGATGGTGCCAGGAAGGGCAGATTCTAACAATAATGCAATCTGACCATCAGATGCAGGCAGGCTAGCCTCTAATCCCCATGTTCCTGAGTTCCATGCCGCCACTCTGTGGATCCAGGGTACCCCTCGTGTGGCTAGAAGGATGGACTACCATTGAGGTTTGGAGCTGACTGATGGGCACACTAAGTATGAACTGAGGGTAGAGAGTCCCATTCTGGGCACACTAAGTATGAACTGAGGGTAGAGAGCCCTGTACCAGGCTAGGGGGCCTGGCCAGGAGAGCACCAGAAACTGATCCTGCCTTCAATGAGAGCACAGGAAAGGATGGGGAGGGGGCAGGACCATTATTTCGGTTGCAGGAAGATAGCATTCATAAAGGACCAGTCAGCATCCTTGCAGCATGGCATGGCTCGGCAGAGCCAGGCAGCTGCTCCCTGTTTTCTGTTCCTAAGGCTGTTCTTCTCTGTCTTCCATGCACTGGTGTCTGGCTCTGGTAGAGACCCTGGGATGCAGTCAGGCACATTCTGAGTGTCTCTCCATCATGGGAGGCTTCCCCATTCTTCCCTCACGGGTCATCTGTGTGCCACTGTGACTCCATCTCTTCTGCCCAGATCTCCTTTCTGGGTTTTCAGCCTTCTTCCTTCTCACATGGAGTCTTCCAAAAGCTCATGAGCTTGCACAAACTGACCGGACAATGTCCCACCCAACTCCACCACAGGCCACCCCACTCCTGGACACACTGGCCACTCTGGTCTTCTTTCATTCCACAGAACACCATTCCTCCTGTGGTCACAGGGCACTACGCATGCCCCTCTCCCTGGAGTGTCCCATGTTTTAATTCCCTCTCTTTAACCTTTTCTTTTTCACATCTCAGGGCAGGCATGTTTCTTGGGGGCTCCTGAGCCAGATCCCTGGTCCAGGACGAATCCCACTTACAGTAGCTTCTCTTCCTTGTGGGCCTCACACACAAAGTGAATCATTTGGTCACTGACTGCTGTGTGCTATGGGCCATATGCTCCCGAAGCCATACTGTTTCGCTCATCACAAGATCCTATGGCTTCTGGAGCCTGGCACACAGTAGGCCCTCAAAAATATTCATCAGCCGTGCAAATGAGTTGATGCTTGTGAGGAGGGGTTGAGGTGGGAGAGAACAGGACTGGTTGTCTTCTGTTCCCCGCCCCCCACCGGATCAGCAGCAACCATCGCCGGCTGCTCTGCCTCTTCCTGAGAAGCCCTCCCATTCCTTCATTCCTTCTGGTTGTGACCTGATGCTACCCACCAGATACCTTTTGTTCCTTAGGGCACTTGTGACACATGGTGGTTCTCTGTGGGCCCAGGCATACACTGCATGTTTCCTATACCTGCTGCTTCTCTTGATTAGGGGTTCCACAGGCCCAGAGGACATGCATCCTATGCGCTAAAGGTTCAAGATTTCTCCTGTCCTCTTAGATATCACATCTTTGACTCCAGAGAAACTAGATTCTGTGATAAGAATCAAGGGCAGAGTGTGTATGTCTGAGACCATGTGTCCGTCAGGATGTCCATGGCCTCATGTTCATTTATGCATCTGGGATCAGGTATCTTCTTATGAGTCTGTAGTCACATGTCTCTTTATGTGCCCAGGGTGATGTGTCCTGTCCTGTGTTGGAAGATATAAGTCCCTCTGCATGCCTGGGGCTATGTGTCTGCTCCTATATCTGAGGCCACATGTTCCTCCATGTGCCTGAGGCCTTGTGTCTGCTCTTGTGTTCAAAGCTGCATGTTCCTCTATGCTCCCAGGGCTGTGTGTTTCTTTGCATGTTCAAAGCTACATGTACTATGAGTCTGCTCATGTGTCTGAGCCTGAACATTACTGTGCACCTGGGACAACAAGTCTGTTAGTGTCAGGAAAGTAAGTACTTGGAGTGCCCTGTTGTACTCCCAGGCAAGCTGGGGGAGCAGGATGCAGCCCCGGAGTTTCAAAAGGGGCAGCTCCAGCTTCTAGCTTGAACATGGTTCCAGAAAGCCAAGCATCAGGAAAAGGCTGAGGATGTTGAGACCTCTGTCACGCACACATGACAGTGTGTCAGAAACTGTAATAGCAATCTGCAGGGGCTTCAGCCTTCTCAGAGCAAACTGAGGTCCCAGCCAACAGAGGCAACCTGCCTGTCTACTCAAAGTAAACAGGGATCTAACCAAGCCAGATCAATGACATGCAACAAGACTAGGTGCACAGTAAGCTATCCGTGGTCAGCAGTGGGCAGTGCCCTTTCATTAGGTGCCAGTAATGCCAGGCTCCTCAGGTTGTGGTGTGGATGGACAGAATGAGATATGGTAGCTGACTGAGTAGACCCTAGGAAGCTATGGAAGGAATCATGGGTTCGGGGCATTCTTGGGGAGCAAGGGGGCGGGGGTTAGTCAAAAGGCTCCTAGGAGAGTTGGGACCATTTTATGGAAATTCATGTCTTAGAACCTTTAGTTTAGAAGGGAAAAGGGACCCAGTGGAGGTTTTAGGACAGGGCAGTGGTATGCCTGGACCAGGACTGTATGCCAGGCTCAGTTCTTAGTGTCTTGCTGAGCATGTAGCTGGGACTATATCCTGAGTGTGCAGAAGCCTGTTTCATGGGGCCACTGATCATTTAGTTTAAAGAGGTCTATTGAACCAGGCCGCTGGAGAGTTAGTCCAGAGAGCTACAAGTAAAAATGGAGTGACACAAATCTCTGGAGAATGATATACCATTTGTTAGTATTCCCTGTGTTTCTAAATCAAAAGGTATTAAGATTTTCTTCTACCTCAGGAGTTGGATTTGGGGTTGGAACTATTATCCATGCACTCTGCCTTACTGGCCATTCATTTCTTTACCCCAGCCTCCAGCCCTGCCATTTGCCATGCCTCAGTCACTTTTCCTGAGCCTTTCTTCATTGCTAGGGTCAGGCTAGGGGTGGGCAGTGGGCCAAAGCATGGCTGTGTGCTCTCTGGTGTAACTGACATGCATTACTGCCTATCCAGGGCAGCAGAATAGAGCATCATGCAAGCTACTGAGATTTCTGATTCCAGTGGCAATTGACCATGACTCTATCCACAGCTGCAGACACAGAACAACAGAACTCAGATTCTCATCCACGAGTGTTTCCAGCAGCATGGTGCACAATAGGTCAGAATGGCCACCAGCGGGTACACTAGCAAACACATTGTCATCCCTACATATGACGGGGTGAGTCAGCCATAAAGGAAACAAAGCATCAGTGCCTGCCACCTGTGGATGAACCTCAGGCACCAGTGAGGGAAGCCAGTCCCCAAGGCTGCGTATAAGTGGAGAGTGTTCATTTGTGTGAGAAGCCACACAGACAGAAAGTGGGTGAGTGGCTGCTTAGGGTGGGGCAGGGACGCAGTCATGGGTGGGGCTTCCTCTGTTTTAGAATGCCGTGACTACCAAATGCCACTGAATGGCACATCTTAAATAGTAAGCTTTGCATTGCATGAATGTTGCTTAAAATCAAGGGGCTTCTACATCTAGAGACTGAGCCTGAGCAAGCCACACCCAGGGAAACATCTACCCAGTAGACAGTAGGGCCCCTAGGCTGTGTGGGTACTACCTAAAGGCCATGCTGAGAGGGTATGTGTGTGCAAGTGTGTGTGTGTGTGTGTGTGTGTGTGTGTGTGTGTGTGGTGTATGGGTCTCACTCAATTGCAGACCATGGGCAGGCCTCTCTCTAGTCTCTTGATGAGTCTTCCCTGTCTTCAGAGGGAGTCATCAGGGAACAAGGTTCATGGTTTCCATGGCAGTACAGGGACTGAAGGACCATAGTAAAGCTGGGATGAGTGTACTGGGAAGTTCATATCCCTGGGGACAGTGTGGGTCCAAGTCCTTTATGTAGAGACACCCAACTGTCCCTCCATCGTGGCCCATGTGGAGGAGCAAGAGTGCCAGCCAAGGGAACATTGGAATAAGGGTACACATCAACTGTGTCCCTTGGGCCCTTGGGTACTACACGTGTCTCCATATTTTGTTGTTTTCTTTGGCTATGTCACCTGTATGCTAAAGTGGGTCTTGCTCATGGCCACACCCATGTTTTCTTTTTGTTCAATGTCCAGCTCTTTCATTCATTCCTCCCTGTAGCTCTTCTTGCCTAGGCCTGTGCCTTCTCGTCTCTCTGCCCTCCCTTCAGGATGCCCCTGCTGCAGGGCTTTTGACCCTGCTGGGAATGCCCGCCTCTCTTCCATCTGTGGCCTCAGGTGTGGTTGTGTCCTGTCACACTTGCACTGTGCTCAGGAGGAAGCAGGCAGGCACAATGTAGATTGAAGTGGGCGTTGATGATTTTGTAAAATTTAAAAGCACCAGTGTCCCATGGAAACAGCTGACAGGCCAGAGCCAGAGTGATCACCATGGACACAAGTCAAGAAACCCACTCACTCAAATACTATTTTCTTTCAGAACAAATGTAACACTTCGTATTGACTTTTCAAACACTTATTATGGGATTTGTCAATACAAATATATATATATATATATATATATATATATATATATATATATATTCAGAAGCGATTAGCATGGCCGTCTGAATCACTGGCCCCTATCATCTTCCTGTCTACCCCACCAACATTTGGAATACCTCTGCAGGTCCCATCTTAGACCTGAATGACAAGGTTTGACTAACCATACCCCCATTGTCACCCTTTGAAAGTGATAGCTCCATGATACCCTTGCTTTTAAGGGTGGATGAGTTATAGTATCTTCCATGGGGCATGTTCTTCAGTCCCAAGCATTGGCTGGGGCTCTCTCCCAGCTCCTATTCTTCCAATAATCAGACACCCAGAACTTAATCTCAAGGCTCCCCTCTCCCTCTTCCTACCCTAGGTCTATCCCCACTGCTCTGCACAGGAAGAACCTACTGTCATCTTTACCTCCTTCCTCTTCTGTTGTTACTTGACCAAGTCCTGCCTTGACTCAGCCCCCGTCCCACCCTCCCACATGCTGAAGATACTACCAGGCCTGTCCATTCTTCAGTTCTGCAGGTTGGCTCAAAACAAACAACTAAGGTGCCATTTCAACTCCTTGTATGTGTGTGCCTTTCATAAGCTGGGCTTGACACCACCGTGGGTGGGTTGTGTCCTTTGAAATGATCTTTCCACTATAAATAGATGCTTCTGTGACTAAGGCTGGGAGCAACACTAATCTACAGGCTTAAACATTTAGAAGGCAGCTTGGTGAATCCAGCATGCCCACTTATTAAAACAAAAATAGTTATGTTCTCCTCCTCTATGACCTATGATCCCCCCCCTCACAGATCTGACTAAGTTTACAGTACCAGCTATGAATTTCCTCCCATACAGTAGGCCTAAAATCTAATCAGAAAGTGGTTGGTTACCTCATTGCAATCATGCCACTAACATACTGGGTACATCTTGCCCAGTAAGGTATCTTGTGCTGATACGTTGTTGTACTCATGAACTCACAGTAGCTTTGATCATCTGCACGAGATTGATTCAGTCCACATTCCTCTTTGTGGGGGCTGAGAATAGGATTTTGGTTCATGGTTACACACTAAAAAGTTACCGCCTTAAATAGCTTCTGTGCTGGGTCACTGGCTTGGGGGTTCTCAGGGCCAGGGTTCTGAAGTCTACATTAGATAATTGGGTTTTCATTAGAGCAAAGATCGTTTATGCGAAATCTAGGCTTTTGTGTGGGGCTTGTGCCAGGGGTGGGACTTCCTGTGGCATATAGGTGTCAGCACTTTCAACAGTGCTGCTGCACATCTGCCTTCCTTGGTAACCTGGTCCTTTGACATCTCAGTTCTAAGGTACCTCCTGCCTATGAACATGGAGCCAAGGCCTGCAGTGGCAGGTGGGTTCTGGGTACCTTCTGCTTTTGAGCACAGAACTGGCCCTCTAGTGTTAAATTCCTTTGATCATTGGATCCACTAGGCCCTGCATTCTGGGAAAATGACTTTTTTCACTAGTCTTATCATTTATGCATTGTTAATAGATTTGTCTGAGTAAGATGCATATTTGGAGTAATTTTTTTTTAAAAAAAAACAACTTTATCCTATTGATACAAAATAGATTTTTGCCAAGTTGTAACCATGGTGAGCAAATGTAATACTTGAAGGAAACTTGTTTCCCTGACAATCTCCATGTCAGTAGACCTATTGTTCACACCTTGTTAAAAAATATCTTGGGAGTGCTGTGTAGACTGTTTTTTTTTCCAGGCATGAGTCATTTCTTAGCAACCACCAAGGCACCATGTGATCAGCTGCTAGCTCTAGGGTAGCAGTTTGATGCCATATCAGCCCCAGGATGCCAGGTATTGATGTCAGCATCCCCACCTGTTAGCTTCACCATTGATGGGGCCTGCAAGAAAACAACCAGAACCAGAGCATTCTGATATGAGGCATGTAGGCAGCAAGGCCCCTTCCTCCTCAGCAACTCTCAGCCCTGTCACTGATAGACACCCATCTAAGGTTTAAGGCATGCCTCATGGATACCCCTAAGATACACAAATGCCTGCTTCCTAAGGTAAATAAGCTGTCTTCCCTGCAGAAGGCAGCATCCCTCTGTTCTATTGAGGCTGTTAAGAGCATCTATGAGAAGATCTGCCATTGTGATGTTAGGGATAGGTGATCGAAGAACACATCAGCCTTAGCTAGCTTCTTCCAGCCATGGTCCTTTCCATGCTTTGACTTATAGGTGAGCATCAGCCCCCCCACACACACCCTAGAGGGATGGTAGCTACTCTCCTGGTGCATCATGGGTAGTAGAATGAACACCAGTGTAAGTCAAGTGTTTAGTCTCCAGTTATGCTTGAATCTGGGGCAGATAGATGGCAATTACAAAGCCACTTCAATTTGTAGCATTCAACTTGGGCTGAATGCTTGCTTGTAAACACAAACTCAATCTCAAGAGGAATGAACAAGAAGATCCAAGGAGGTAATGGGTACAGACTATTGGGATAGAAAATAGTTTTCATAAAAATGCAATGAAATGGTAAAAAGTGGAAATCTGCAACTAGTAACCCAAATGTTTCTCAACAAGGTAGGTTTTAAGAAAGGGCACAATGCGCTGTGTGATCAGAGATTCCTGTGTGTGTCTTGAAGTGCTTCTCAGCAGAGGGCCTATGTCAGGGCACTCCAGCATCTCTTCCATCATCACAAACAACCTCAGATAGCAAGCACTAGACCCAGAAATGGTCCAAGTCCACATCTCTAGAGGCAAGCAAACGATACAACAGGCAAGGATGCAGGGCAGCAAGAGCTGGAGGACATCTGAATGCCTTGAGAGAGCCATAGGAAGCAGACTGCCAGGAAGCCAGGCAGCCATGCAGAGAAGAAGCTGATGAGCCTTCTACACAGGCAACTCAGGAGCTGGAAGGGCAACCAGAGCTGGCAGAGAAAGGTGAGGCTGAGACTGTAACACCTGATATGACGGGATGTGCCCCTAAGAAATGTTTGTTCACAGAGATCATGTGCCTGCATCAGTGGGGTGAACCAGTCCCCAGTGTCACCCCAGCTCTCTCACATGGAATGAAGGCTAAGCATGGAGAAGGAGGGATCTGGTCCAACAGGAGCAGAGCTGGCAGATGGTATCCAGGAGAACAGTGTCTGTGACCTGAAGATGCCACTCAGTACAAAGGCAAGAGCCATGGGCAGCATGTCCCATGCTTCCCTGTTGGAGCACACCCCACCCACCCTTGAATGGAATAGGGGCAGAGTTGGAGACACTGGCAGAAGGCACGCTCAAGCCCTCCCCCACCAGACTTCTACAAGTGCTTTGAGGAGCTGGCGCAGTGCATCAGGGAACAGAATAGGGAAACCCCAGTAGCTAGCTCGCTTTATATACAAAGCAGGTCAAAGTTTTTGGTTTTGGTTTTGTTTGGGTGGGTCTGTTGTTTATTTTTGCTAAGAAAGAAAAAATATGAAAAAAAAATGAAGAACCTTTGCTGAATGTCTTGGTGGTCCTAGGTTACAAATAGTGTTTCATATCTAAACCCATGCAAAACCAAAACAAACCACAAACACTAAGAATTGAAGACCTTGGAACACTAAGTGAAAGGCATAAACAGGATCAGTCCTGGCAGATGGAGAGGGTCTGGATGCCAGTGAAAGAGGGGCGAGGAGAATGCAGAGAGGAAAGGAAGGAGGGCGGGAGGGGAGAGGATGATGGGGAAGTGTAAAGGTCTCCTTTTGCTCACATTGGTGCCCCAATGGTACCCTTTAGCCACTGTGACTTAGAAAAGTCCCTATCATGGCAATAGGGCTGGGTCCTTGTTCTTGGAACTTGGGTCCAGTACGGCACATTCATTGCATCTGCTGTTCTGTTTGTGCACGCTTACGCTGTCCACAGCATAAGACAAGGTGGGCCTGGTGACTTGAGGGCTGGGGTTGGAGAATCCCAACTCAAGGCCTGCCTAAGCTTCAGAAGGGGTTCACTGTCGGCATGGTTAATTCAGCAAGCCTCCATGACAAAACAGCAAAGTAATAAAGGATGGGGACACAGCTCGGTGGCAGAGAATTTGCCTGGCTTGTGTGAAACTTTTGGCTCAATACCCAGTACTGCAACAGTATCACCAAGTATAGACATATACAGATATACATACATATGTCATCTATGAAAGCACAGAGTCCCTGTCACTTGTCACAAGAAAAACTCAGAGACAGCAACAAGCTAGGCCCCAAATCCTGCCAAGGACAATGCCCTGTAGCTAGGATTGGGACAGAGGCTGAACGGAAACTGTTCATTTGAGGACACACGGATGGGTTGAGGCTGCGGCTTACGGAGAGGCACCTAGTCACAACACACCTTTTGAGATGGTGAGGCCAGGGCCTTTCTGTTTGCTCCTTTTCTTTCCCAAAGAAAGGGCTTGCTGCCAGCATTTCCCAATGAAAGAACGTGGAGGTTCTGGTGTCTGTAGCAAGGTGTGGCAGACAAGAGAAATGTTATTTCAGGAACTTTCATAAAGGAGTTATTTATGAGACATCAGCTGCCATATGCTTTTCTGTGCTGGTTCACGGGGTAATGATTCTTATAATTACCTGTGTTTAGAAATACCTTCATGCAAAGAAATAAATATGCCTCCCACTGAGAATCGCAGCAGCCCTGTGTCTCTCCCAATAAATGGATTCTGTTTTCACCACAAGTGCCTGGTCTCCTTTTTGGCTTCTCAGGGCAACATGGGATGGAGAAGTCACTGTGTTCAATCTCTGCTTGCTTCCCACCCCCACCCAAGATTGTGCTCCCAGGTCTTGGGTGAGCTCCTGCTTGGGCATCTGAGTGAGCATTTTGAGCTCTTGCTCCTTGGCTGTACAGTACAGTGAGTCCCCAAATGTGGGTGCGAAGGACATCAGAAAGAGGTAACTAGGAAGACTTTGTTGACCCTAACATTTTGTCCTTCACCCAGGGATGAGGATTTGCTTCCCTCTTATAGTTAGAATGTCCTCTGTGGATTAGAGTTCTCAAAAGGCCCTTCCCCCGCTAAATCCTGGTATGGCTGTATTTCCAAATTGGGCAGAGTGTTGCTTAGGGGCTCATGAGCACTTGGGGACATGAATATGAGTGTTAGCAAGTGGAGTCAATTATGAGTCAGTCCATGATGTTTATCTTTGAAGGGGAAAATTCTCGGCCTAAGAAGTAAACTCTATGGAGGACAAGGCCATGGCCAGAAGAGGAGCCTAAAGTATGTGCACGCACGCGCGCGCACACACACACACACACACACACACACACACACACACACACTCAAAGTATATGAACCATGGCACAAACTGTGCACGTACCTGCATACTTTCAGGAGCAGAGACATCTTGTTCTTATTTGGCATGTTTCCTGAGAGCAGCTTGTGTGTAAGCTGTGTTGTGTGCACCTGGTGGGAAGTTCCCCAGATTGTCCTTAGCCTGTAATTCTCTGTCTTGTGCAGAGAAACACAGAGATGTTCTTTGCTGTTGTGAGTTTTCCGTAGAAATACAACCTATCTTCTCTAACTGGCAAGTGTCTCAGGGGCATCCCCAGTGAGCTCAGAGTCTTCCTCGAATGAAATCATGAAATCATAGCCAGCAGCACAGTGCACACTGCACAAATGATGGGGTGCCACATAGCATATGAAGGTGGGGTGCTGAGGAAATGAGGTGTTGGACTTTTGCCACGAGTATGCATGAAGTGCTCAGTAGACAGTGTTTGACTTTGGCATGTGTGTGGGGTCCTCTATATGCTTCTGAGGATTTTTACCTGTCTGAGAGAAGAGTTTTACCATATGGCCAGCTAAGGACTGGTGGCTCATTTTGCTGCACATAAGCCTGGCCCTGTGGGGTCAGATTTATAAAGACAGCAGTTCTTACTCTAACAGCTACAGCAAAGCCAGTGCCATTGCTCTGTCCTCAAAGACTTCTAAGGCTTTCCTCCAGCCCACAAAATGAGGATCTGGGGTGCTGGTTTTCACTCAAGACCAGCAAACACACACACACACACACACACACAAACACACACACATACACACATACACACACACACACATACACAAACACAAACACACACACAATTTACACAAGAATCTACACTAGTTGAGAGAACTCTCTTTAACCAGCATGCTGTCATGGCCCAATAATCATGACATCAGGCACAGCTTGACCAATGGCTGGAGAGTTCACACACCTATCTAGCTTGTTCTCACTCCTGTTTGTCCATCTGGCTGGATAAAGCAGTTGCCCACTGAACCCTTTCTGAGATCCATCGCATGGGACATCTGCTTGGTTCGTAAGATCTAAGATGCCCAGATTTGGTGAGGGACTCACTGTTTCTTGCAGGAATTGGACAAGCACGCAAATAACCCCAGTATAATGAGATAAGAACACAGATGGCTCTAAGTTAGGTTTAGGGTTAGGCATAATTAGGGTGGCAGATGGGAAATTCAAGTTAAAATTCAGTAAAATTTTAATTAAAAGATTATGTTTCCACCCCGAGATCTTACAAAGATGAGCTCAAGTCTCACGTGCCTGCCACCCCCACCATCTCAATAAGCACAGACCTGAACACAATCTGTTTGGAGCCGAGGGCATCACCCATCCTGGATTCATTGGTCTGGCTTCACCATGTCCTACTCACGGGCTGGGGAGATTGACCCAGCCATTACTCTAATCTGTAAGTCCTAGGGAGGAAGCAAATTTAGGGGCAGGGAACCAACTGAAGCAGTGGATAATGGAGAGGTGAAGACTATCCAGTATCACCCTGGGCCGTGACCAACTGAGTCATTTGCTTTTGGCTCCTTGGTTGTCCCAATCAGTCCCCATGTATTACATTGGGATTAAATTCTTCCTGGATGTGCCTGGATAGCCTGCTTTGTCTTTGTTCTGTGTCTTGCCCTTATCCATAGCCAGAAAACTCCTTTTATGTGGAAGGAGCTACCTAAAGGACTGAATTCCAACATTCTTTGGGTTCTAGGCCTTGGGCACATTCCTAAGGCTCTTGGGGGAGTTAAGAGTCCTGTGTTGCAGGGCTTGGTGTGGGGTTCCCATTCCCTGCTTCCTGGGGCTGGTAGGAAACTACTCTTCTATTTACAGTTCCTGTCATGGTGCCTCTCATATGTCAGAGCATCTGTGTTGAAACCAGCTTTCAGGAGCTCTTTCTCTCTGTTCCTGTCCCATTTGCACAAAATGACATGCTTCAACTCTGCCTTTTCCAAGGTGCCTCTACCACTCCAGCAGACTGACTCTCACAGGCTGTCTATTCTATTATTCTATTCTATTGGCCCACTTATTCTCAGAAAGTCCCGAGGGGAACCTGACCAAAACTTGCAAAAAACGGTTCACTGTAGCCTGGCTTGATGCTGCAAGCCTATAATTCTAGTTTCTATGTAAGTTGAGGTAGGAGGATTATACTTTCAAGGCCTGCCTAGTCAATAGCGTGAGCTAAGGGCTAGTCTGAGAAACTTACAGCAATACTGTCTTAAAATAAAAAGTGAATAAAGGGGATTGGGATACAGCTAAGTGGCAGAATGTTTTCTTAACATGAGTGTGGTCCTGGGTTTAACCCCTAGTTCTGAGGAAAAAGAAGATACTTTATAGTATTTTGATGAATTGCTTTTTCTTTCAGTCCATCCATCCATCCATCCATCCATCCATCGATCCATCCATCCATCGATCCATGCATCCATCCATTCATCCATCCATCCATCCATCCATCCACCCACCCACCCATCCATCCAATCATTCACCCAACCACCTATTCTTATTTATCCATTCAATCACCTATCCACCCATCCAATATCCATCCATCTACCCATCCATCAACCTACCTACCCATCCATTCATGCACCCACCCACCCATCCATTTACCTATTAAATTACTTACATACAACTCATCTTTTGCCCAATTTTTAACAAAGGTTGAATTTATTTCTGTTGTGGATTGTCCTGGAGCTGTTTGTATTTTGATGCTAATTCCACTTCCCTAAAAATGGCTGCCTAGTCACTACTCAGAAGACTTCATCAGAACCTTCTTCTCATTTTAATTTGTAAAATAAAGGTGAGAGCCAGTGATTGGGCAGGGGAAGGAAAGGTGGAACTAGAGGGTTGCAGAGAGGTGAAGAAGAGGGTCTTGGGAGGAGAAGGAGGTGGAAGAAAGATGGATCTGAAACATGCGGCCTAGAGAAACCACAAATTATAAGAGATCTCATAGCTGGGGAACAGAATAGTGTAGTGCCCAATCTAGGCACACTGCTTGTATTCATATTAACTGAGTTGTGTTTTCATTGAACAGGCTCATTCAGGTTGAAGAAGTTACAACATATTCCCTCAAGAAATCACTGAGACAGTCTACCATTAAAGTCTACTTACTCTTAAGAGCACGGCTTTCAGGAATTTTTAAAGATCAAGGCAAACCACATGAAATATGACCTCTCCCTCTGTGTGTATGTATATATGTGTGTGTATGTATATGTGTGTGTATGTATGAATGTATGCAATATATGTTGAACATGAGGATGAAATGTATGTATTGTGATGTATGGTTGGGTATGTGTGATATATGGTATACGGTTTGTGTGTGTGTGTTTGTACACAGCATTAACATGGGTCAATGTTTTTCTGTTTTCCTTCTTGCCTTCTGGAAGAACTCTAAGGCACAGCCTCCCTTCAGAAGTACAGTGAAGAATGCCAGCCACTGCAAAAGGCATTGTTTGTCCTTGTCTCTGAGACTTCTCTTGGTGTCAGGCATTGCCTGTCAGGTATTTTAGAATGTTTTTAGAATTATGGAAAGGTTAAACAGGAAGTCCCTAATTCCCATCTTCCGTCTCCAATGCCATTGTTTGTAATCTCTGTTAATTAGTATTCTGCATCTGTGTGGAGCACATTTTACAATTGATGAGCTATCAGGCATGTGTTAGCATCAGCTGAAGTCTGACATTTCTTCATGTGCTTCCTGTGGCTTTGCATGGGTACATATTTATGAATGTGCACCTACATGTTATGTATGTGAGTGTGGATGCTAGGGGTCAACCTTGGGTCATCCCTCAGTCATTCTCCACTCTGCTGGTTTAAGACAGGGTATCTCACTGGGACCTGAAGCTTACTCATTAGGGTGGACCCACCTGCTGGTGAGCTGAACAATCTGATTTCCATCCCTTCAGTGCCGGTTACAAGTATGTTCCACCACTCTTGGTCCGTCCTTCCCTCCTTCCCTCCTTCCCTCTCTTCCCCTCTCTTCTTCCCTTTCTCTCCTCCCTCTCTCTCCCCTTCTCCCCTTTTCCCTCTCTCTTCCTCCTTTCTCTGTCTGTCTGTCTGTCTGTCTGTCTGTCTCTCTCTCTCTTTCTCTCTCTTTCCTGATGTTTTGCTTTGTTTTTTTTTTTTTTTTTCAAGACAAGGTTTCTCTGTGCAGCCCTGACTGTCCTAGACCTGGCTCTGTGGATCAGGCTGGCCTCAAACTCTGAATCTTCCTGCTGCTGTCTCTTGTGTGCTGGGACTAAAGACACGTGCTGCCAAACCCAGCTCAGCTCTTGGCTTTTCCACGTGGGTGCTGGAGGTGGAGAGGTCTTCTTGCCCCTCACCCCCAATGTAGCATCATACGCAGCTCAGATGCAGTTGAGTAGAGGTTCCCTCCCCACAGCCTGACTCTGCCTTCACTCCTCTTCCCAAGCCTTTGGAATCCTCGGATCTTTTCACATTCTCTATATTTTGTTTTATTTTCCAAGATGAGAGCGAACGGAAGGTAAACATATGATGGGGATAAGTTGTTAAACAGAAAGGAAACTGGAGGCAAGAAGACAGAGGAGGTATGGAGGGAGCAGGTGTCTGTGAAAGCCAGCAGATGTGGTCATACTCCAGAGAAGGGGTGGCCTTTCCCTAGAGCTTCCTGGCTCAGCAGAGGCTACGTGGGGCAGATGGGAGCACTATTAGCTGGAGGAGTTCTTGACTGGTGCTTTGATTATTTAGTGATGCCCTTTGATGACTCTGACAGATATAGGGGTGGGGGTTGTCATGAGGAAGAAGGGAGAGCACGGGGACCGATGGTTATTCTACAGTGCAGTGTGGCAGTTTTCTGAGGCTGGATGGCACAGTTTGAAGGAGCTGGATCTTCTGCACTCCAGGGCAATGACAAATGTCAAAGAGGTATAGGTGGTGGGTGAAAGGCACGTTTTGTGCAGAGCTACTAGATCGTGTCTTTTACTTCCTAAATCCCCGACAGCATGGTCACATTGCCAATCCTGACCACACCTGAGCAACTCACACAGCCAGGCGGCACTGCCGCTTTGCAGAAAACAAGCGTAGCCTCTCTTTCTCCCCACTAGGAGCTGAACACACGTTCTGCGTTAAGAAGCAGTACTCAGGCGCCACTCTCAGTCTAGAAGAAGCTCGCCTTTGTGTGTGTCGGGGGGTGGGGAGTAGCTAGCATTTTGTGTTTTCATAAAGCCATATTCCACCCATGTTATTCTGTAGCGCCCGCTCAGAGCCAGGTCTATTTTTTATAAAGCATTTGGCACTCTGAAGTGTTACATGTGGCTCAGTGAAAACAGCAATATGGGGAGACTCAGAAGATGTCGCTCCATGTTAGGCACAAGACGTGATCAGCCTTAATTCTTCTTCAACACAAACACGACTGAGCGGTGCCTGAGGCTGGCTAGCCGGGTGAGACTTCCGCTCTGCCTCTTGTTGATGTCTGTCTGTACATGTGCCAGGACCACATCAACTTGAAGGCTTCCTTGACCCTCTGGGTCTTGGGTGATCTTTATGAGAGCTCCAGAGAGAGAGAACGCTCCAGAAGCATTCCTGGATGTCAAGGGTAGGGGTCAGATCTGACCCTGATCCTCCTCTCTTTCACATCCGTGCATGCCAGCTCACTGGGCCTTGCTGGTGTAATGGTCCTTCATCGTGGTCAGAATCTGAAATGAGGATTGTGGGCTCCAGATGCTACGTAACAAACCTATACACTTCTTCTTGGAAACCTGCGTGACAACAGACTATCTTTCTGGGAAAACACTGACTGATCATACTGAAAATCAACTGTCAGGCCCACCCCAAGTGAAAGCAAACTTGTGCTGGTATAAATGCCAATGAGTCAGGCTGTGACAGCTCACCCTCAGGAACCCAGCCCCTTGTGATAAGGCCAGTCACAGGTCACTTCAGAAGCCTGTTTCTGACAGTGGCAGTCTTTCCCTGGGCAGCTCTGTTCCATTCTGAGGACTCTTCCCAGAACTTGGGACTTGTGACAAGAAGCAAGGAGAGAGCTCTCTGGTACAGGCAGTCAGTGCAGTGATGACAGACTGGTTCCTGGGGTGTCACTGGTCAGAAAGAAAGAGGGTAGAGGCTAAGTCCTAACCCTGGACACAGGGTGAACCCAGTGCTGCCTGACTCTGCCTGTTTCTGGTGTTGGCAGAGGCAAGGGCTGTACTTTTAACTGATTGCAGTTCCAGGACAGCAGGGACAGACCCCAGAGAGCCCAGGAATCTGTTTGAACATTATTTTCTAGAGATGCTTAGGCAGATAGATCACTTAATCTTGTTAGGTATAGGCAAGTGGCAGAGATGGTACAAATCTTTCCTCATAGCCCAGGAGAGCTGCAACCCTGTCCTGTTTGCATGCAGGTATGTTGGCTTGTTTCTTACTCTCTTTCACCAGTAACCAGAGGGGAGCCAGCAGCTCCTGAGAGTGCAGCAGAGGCAGAGCCCCAAGGAAAGCTTTACAAAAGTAGGGCCTGGGGCGTGGAGCCCTGGAAGTCACACACTGCTGGGAGTAAGGTCTGGAAGCCTTGGCAACTCTGCCAGCTTTCCTGAAGTTTCCACAGGTGTCACATCGCAAGGCCCTCTGTGGCCCTAGGCAGGTCTCTGCAGTAGAACCTGACAGTGTACTGAGCCCACCTTTCTATCAGCCTTGTATCCTTGCCTAGGCCTTGCTCCTCTTTCCCTACCTAACTTAACCCAGCACCACTGTACTAGGATAACACTGTTCCTGCACACCAGATCCATACAAGGGTCCAGCCAAATGGTGACAGCAGGCCACACAAGTGTCAGATACTGCAGCCTGGTTAACTTTTGAAGGTGATAGAGCACAGATTTGTGTTCTGTGGAAGGAGGAGGCAGGGATGGCCAAGGCTCTGATATGCTGCTAGAACCCAGACAGACCCCCACACTTCCCACTTGGCTACACCCATCCTCCTTAGATAGCGGATTCTCATGTCGTGTAAAGGTAGACGGTGGTGGGTCATCCAGAAAGTACTGGAGATGGCTGGCCTGGCTCAGCATAGGTCCACTTGGAGGGTGGCAGGCAGGTCACTTGCTACTGATGGTTGATACATAGTCAATGTGGGTGTGTGGATGCTCCTTTGCTATGGTGCATGTGTGGAGATCAAAAGAGTTAGATTCATCTTTCCACCATGTGGGGCCCTGGGGAGCAAACTCAGGTGGTCATGTTTTACTGCAAGCCCCTTAACTGGGTGAGACATCAACTACTTGTGGTTGTGTGTTTTAGAAGTTGATAGAAATCAGGGTAACTCCGGTGTAAGGAAACAATGTTTGAAGCACAGCTTTGCCCTGGCAGCTGACAGAGCTGGTTCAAGGTCAAGGTGTCATGGAAGAAGCCTGAGGTGCATAGTTCTGTACTTCTGATAACATTCCTTCTCCTCAGTTCCCCATTAGTGACAAGGGACCTTTGGCATAGGGCCAGAGAAGGGCAGCCCCAGTGCTCAGAGTCTCCATTCATTTTGACCAATGGAATTGGCAGTTTAGAGCCAAGATCCTGATGAAGATGATACAGTCTGGACATGCTTTGTGCAGCATTCCTGGGGAGCATTTGGGTGTGGGTATCCATGAAGTGTAGCAGAGGGGGGCTCTCTGCTGGTTCATCCCCACTGTCTGCCATCTGATGGGCAGGGCTGTCCTCCTAAGTCCTTTGGGTTTCAGTCTGGTTTTGTGAGCCTTAACTTAGTGTTTTCAGGAGCACTCTGCACAGGGCGAGCTGTTGGATACATCACGTTGCTGGACACAGCCTGGTGGAGAACGGGGAGGATGACAGATACTGAACAAAAGCCAGCAAACGCCCTTCTCAGCTTTATCTGTGCCTGCCAGAAAGCTCTCCTTCACACTTCAAGTGTTCCACTAGACACCCTGTGTGTACTGTGGCCACCGTGAATTAGGCAGGAGCTTCTTGGACTTGGAGGTCCTGCCGGATTTGATGTACTGATTAGTCACATCGATATCCAAGACCTGGAGCAACAGGGACTTAACACCTCCTCTTCACCTGCTCGATGTCCAGATGCATGAATCCTTTCCTTATCCGTGATGCTCTGGGAAATGTTGACATCAGGCTTTGGATAAATGGAACCAGTGTGTCTCAGATGCAAGGTCAGGTGAAAGACCTTGTAGGAATTGCCATGCCTTTAGGAAGTTGGCGGGAGAAATTCTCCTTGGGCCTCAGGGTGACCTAGGTGCTGAAGGGTAGAGGTGTCATGCAGTAAGGCAGCTGGGTGATAAGCAGGAGGAGGTCTGGGTGACTGGGGATGTCCATTGATGTCCCTGCTGTCTCTATTTCCTGTCTTAAGGTAGCTTTTAGTAATAGCAAGGGCCATGTTTTAGGGACTGTCTGCAATGACAGATGTTGACCCCAGAGGACAACTCTTATATTTCTCCCCCTGTCTCTGGAGTGCTTTTGACTGAGCCCTGTGCTTAGAGACATGTCAGACATGAGAATCATCCCCGAGGAAACTGATCACACTGTCTGCTTTGTGAAAGTAGGTAACTCTAATCTCTCACTCCCAAGATATCTTGGGTGTCATTTGGCCCACGTGCATGGCAGATGAGGTACAGGTGTTCACTAATGCTTTTGCTCAACAGTCTGAGACCCCATGGTGATTGCACATGAAACCACCTCTAACAAGTCAACAACTGAGACAAAGACAAACCAATATAAATACCAACTATCACACATCGTTTCAAGCACACAGTAACATCTGCTGCCCTGTGCAATTGCCACCTCTGGCTTGTTCAGAAAGGTTTCATCAGCCCCACCAAAAACCCACAACCATTTGACAGGAAACCGTGTTTAACTTCCTCTCCACCCTTCAGAGCCACAGAATGAAGAAGGATCCCTTGAAGGTGGGCAGGGAGCACATACAGGCTCTCCCCAGAGATGCCAACTTTGTTCCAGCTCGGAGGGGAGCCCGGGGTGCCTACTCCAAATACCCAACCACCCTTGCCACCAGACGCCATCTTCCACCAAAGAGGATGACATTGTTTCCAGGGCCACTGAGCAACCCAGGGCTGCTTCCTCCATTGTGCTGATGGCCCTGTGACCCTGGGCACTCAATTTCTTTAGGAGTCAGCTTCCACTAATTTGCAAGCCTCAGTGGGGACCACACCGGTGCTCAGGAGGAAGATAGGTGCAGCTCTTTAGATGTTGCAGGTCCCCTCCCTTAAGTGGCTCTGACTTTGACTTACTACAGCATAGTGATATTGCACACTGGAGTCCCTGTCTGCTGCTGCTTCTGTGGACTTAAGACCTTCTCTGGACATGGCAGGGTTGCTTTTAGGCTGTTCATCTGGACTGGAAGGTGAGGGGTGCTGTATTTAACAAAGAAGGCTGTCTTGGCACAAGCCTTCCGTGCCTTGGGGATTGGCATGCTTCACTTCTATCAGGCGGGTGTCTCCTACCTGGAGGAGCCTTTGAGTCCATTGGGCCTCAAAGTCAGAACTGCATCATTTAGCTCAGAATACCTGCTGCTGTTTGGATGGGCCAACCCTTTAGGAAGTCCACTTAATTCACCCAGCTTCAGTTACAACTGTCCTCGGAGGGGTGAGAGGAGAGAACAAACAGGTACATGCAGATTCTCACAGCTGCATCTCGATTTGAACTGAATGGCCTGAAGAAGGGGAAGATAAACACAGATTCTGTGAGGGATCGACTTGTCCTGTCCAAGTGACTTGAAGTGGGCGTGAGGTGGGATGAACGCCGACACCTCACCGCCTGTGGGACAGGCTCGTGGTTGATAGCCTCTGATGGTTTCCTGTCACATGCAGCACAAAATAGACTTACTAACCCACACTTTTAGGGAGTCCTTCCCATCCCCCAAGCCCAGAGGATTCCTCTGGTGTCCACCCTCCCTTGTCCTCAGGCGCTTGGAAGTGGCCTCTCTCCACCTGGACCCCTGGCTGTTAGCAGTTTATTCTCCTCCCAATTCTCCTGACACTTTCCTGGGCATGTGCTTGTCCCACGAGAGACCCAAGAAGGCCACTGGCTGAGACACCGAGGGACCCGGCTGCCAGAACAGCCTCTGAGGGGCACATAGCCACCACCTTGCCTTTTCTCTTCCCGATCAAAGACAGGCTTTCATTACTGTTACCCAGAGTGACCAGACAACACCTAGAGTTGGTGTACTGGGCACTTCCTCCAGGATATGACCCTCGTTAAGTTCAACTTAAAGGCACGCATTGAGATGGATTAATTTAGGCTAGGGTGCAGGAGGGGCCAAGATCAGCATCACAAAGAACAGGCCAAGATGCCACTGTGGTGGTTCTCCTGTATGAGAAAGACTCCCTCATCTCTCTCCCCGAATTCTAGCCTCGAGGGCATAGACCATCTGCCTGGCTCACCATGGCAGAACGGGAGCATGGACTGGGGGATCAGCAAAGGCTTTCCTCCAGGGTGCTGAGGCAGGAGCTGGCTCAGTCACAGGGCAGTGGCAGCATTGGAGGAAAGGGATAGGGTGACCAGGCTCAGCATCCATGCAGCTGACTGCCACATCCGTGGGAAGGGTCAGGTGCAGGTGTGTACCTGGCAGGCAGGAGCAGGGGAACAGCCCTCACGCAGAGTCGCACAGTTGCCCAGGTGGGATGGCCTGCTTCTGGAACTGGGTGAAGGCTGGACGCAGTCGGTTGTCGGTCTGTGGCTGCTGGGCTCTGGGACCCCACCCTGCCACATATCCCTGGCTGTGTCTGGCTCAGCAAGGGAGGCAGGAATGGCAGATCCATCATTTTCCTGCTAGAGCAGTTTCTAAGCACCTGTGTCCCACGTTGCAGAGAACCAGCTACTCAAGACCCCACTGCCTGCGGCCGAGAGCTGGTCCATATTCCAGAGTTCAAAAGCCAAGAACTTATAGTTCTGGTGTCCAGGGGGGGAGGAGAAAGAGAGAGGAAATAGAAGGGGGGAGGAGTGAATTTGAAGAGACAGAAGAGGAGAGACAGAGGGAGGAGAGAGGATAAATGGTAGGAACAGAGGAGAGACTGGGAGAGAGGAGAGGAGAGGACATGGGGTGGAGAAAGGAAGTGAGAGTGAGGGAGAATTCTGTGGCTTGGTTGTGTGTGTGTGTGTGTGTGTGTGTGTGTGTGTGTACCTGTGCATGTGTGCTCACGAATGTTTGTGTGTGTGTGCTACCACAGGGCAAGTCTTCCCCAGCCATTCTTCTTACTCATCCATTTCCTCCAACAACCCTCCCAGACACACATGCTCGGAAACAATGCCTCCTTAGCCATTGAGGAGCTCCTCACCCAGACACACAGCCCTTGCTCCTCCCACAGGAGCCCCTCCCCCAAGCTATGCTTCCAAGATATGGGAGGAGTGTGAATGTGTGCGGAAGCTTTTGGGGCTGGGATGGGGAGCCATTTCACAGCTTAATATTAATGGTTGTTGTGTGCTACAGAGCTTGAGGGTCTCCCTTCTCCCTGGATGCCCCTGAACTTCTGGGTAGACCAGCTTGGGCAGGACTCTGGAGTCACACTGCCCTGTCATTTCCCATGAAGAGAGTGTCTAACTCCTATGCTATATTAGTTTGTCCTGACAAGATTCCTTCCCTCCTCCCTTTAATCTGTCACCCCATGTCTCCCCTAGACAGACCAACTCTCCTGCCAGACCCTGTTCAACTTTGAGAAATCGCTCTGATCCAGTGTGATGTGTATCCCATCATAGGAGACTGGGTGGTCACAACCTCCATCGGGATTCCTGGCCTCAGTGAGCCCTGGAGGACAAAGCTTCCTTCCAGGACCCAAGGCAGGAGCTGGCTGGCCTCCAAAACAACCTTCAAGGCTGGCAGGTTGTCTCCCGTGTGCCCCATTTTTATTTGAGAGGTTGGCTGTGTCTGGAGCTCTTTTCTCTTCCATTCCCTCTCCTTTCCCAGGTATTTCTGCTTCACGATTAGGTGTGGCAAATATACCTCATCCTGTCCAGAATTAGAGAAACATCACAAAGAAGCTGGTGCTATCTGGCTAGGAGAGTCAGGGGACCAAGGGTGTACCTGGTTGTCTTGCTGTGCATGCAGAGTGCTGAGTTTGTTCCTAGAGGCAAGAATCAGAGGGAAGAAAGGGATGGAGAAGGAAGAGCTTGGCTGACTCATGGACCGGCTGTACACACCGCAGCAGGTTCCCTTCCTTTAGTCTCTGTGAGGAATTAGCTGATAGACACAAGTCACTCATGGGGCTGGGCCTCTTTCCTGGTCCCAGCTGAGTTCCTGAGTCTCCGAGGAGAAGAGCAGGAGACAGTGGATAGTCTGTGGGTCAGAGGAGGCTGCCATGACTGCAGGAAATGGTAAAGGAGTAATTAAAGGCTGTGGGGCCTCTCAGATCCTGGGGTGGTTGGTGGTCAGGGTGCCCGGGCAGCGGCCGAGACATCTCTATGCCTGAGCACTTGTACTAGAGAATGCACCCATGCTACAGAGTGCACTGTGGGAATGCACTCGTGACCCAGGATGCACCCACACAGTGCAGCACAGTCACAAGAATGTACTTACACTGCAGAATGCACCCAGGTTGAAGAATCTAATGTGATTCCTTGAGCTCCCTCTATCAGGCCTCTGAGAACTGTTAATAGTATTAATTGTTAATACAATTTAAAATCGCCCAAGTTTAGCGAATATACTACCTCATTAAAGAAGTTAATGTATGCAGATTGATTACGATGTGGTCTGAAGTAAAGGCTATATACCAACAGGAGCGTGTCCCACTCCAGCTGCCAAACGGAGACTTTTGTCTTCATTTTATGCAAGAGATGAGCTGACAGACAGGACCCCCTTATCCCATAGTTCCTGGCTTCTCCTTTGCCACTACACAGCTGGCATCTGAGGGTTGAGCCTTTTGGACCCAGGACTGTCCTGTGCTGTTAGCTGGTTTCTACTGGCTCAATGCTTCTGTTGTGAAGAGTGAACCCCTAGAGCACCCCACTTTCCTCTGTGAGCATCCCTCCATACCCTGAACCACCCAAAGCCAGGAGGGCCATGCTGAGTTTTCCAGAATCAGACCAGTTTTCTGTTTGCAGCCTGTGTCTGATGAGAAATCTTAAGAGCAAATGCCAAGTGGACAGACCTGTCCTCCTGGCCACACAGACTCATGCTGGCATTGTGATGGCTCCGTGCGACTCTCCGATGCTTCCCCTGCTCTGTCTGGGTAATTCCCCCTTGCCACAGAATGACATGCTAACACTGGTAATTGGGTCATTCTCCCCAAACCTCAGCCTCTATGTCTTTCTTAGCAGGTGCTAAATTGACGCTCCAGCTGCGGAAAAGTAACAATTAGCTCCATTAACGTCACCGCAGCTGTAATTTTTAAGGAAATGAGAAACATTAATAACTACTACCAAAAGCTGAAAACCAAAGCAAACACAAAACACAACAGCCCCGGGAGGTGAAAGGGGCTCAGATGGGCCCCTGGAGGGCAAGGAAGGGGTCTGGCTTCCCCTGAAACTGGGGGAAAGGTAAGGATCTTCAGGGCTTAGTGCCCCATTAGGGGCTCAGCAAGGTATATATGCCCAATGGTGGGACCAGAAAAAAGTATATAAATAGCAATTAATATTTATTAATTATTTATTAAGTTTAATATTTGTTGTGAATTTTATTTTTGCCATAGATAGTTATGTGATAACTTGAGACACATTGGCTAGGGGCAGGTGACTGCACCTTGACAGTTCATTCCTCTTTTTAGTCTGCACTCATGTTTCCCTACGCACACACATGTGCATCCCACAAGTTCTCTTCATATATGCAATGCCACGCACAAAATAAGTTTTACATGTAAACATCCTGTATACGAACCCAGGCACACCCACATGTCACACACACTATGCATGTACACCAGGTACATACACTATGTATGTGCACAGCCCACAGTGCTAATCAGACACACCCACACTATGTATGTACACTGGGCACACCTACACCCATGCACAGCCCACTGTGCACCCACATAGCACATATATACTCATGTGAGTACCTTGTCATGTGTGCATGTACCACAAACTGTTAGATCTAACACTCAGGAACCTGCCCTGGCCCTGACATTATTTTCTGGGTGCTGTGTGTCACTCCCCTCCCCTTCCCCCACACACATAGAAAGTATGTAGATGTTCTTGGGGATCTAGGATACGGTGACCTAAATGCTTAGGTGACTAGATAAGATGACCAGCCATCTGGTGCTGAGGCAATTCTGAAAAGCACAGTATCATTTCCAGCCCTGACTTAATTCCCAGAAACAGAAAATGAAAGGGCAGATGGAAGTGAATGCCCCTCAAAAGTTTAATATTTATTGTGGATTTTATTTTTGCCCTGGCTAGTTATGTGATAACTTGATGCAAGCTATAGCCATCCAAGAGGAAGAAACCTCAAATGAGAAAATATCTCCAGAAGGCCAGGCTGTAGACAAGCCTGGAGGGTATTTTCTTAATTGCTCACCTATAGGGAAGGGCCCAGCAAATTCTGGGTGGTACCATTCCTGTGCTGGTGGTCCTGGGTTCTGTAAGAAAGCAGGTTGAGCAAGCCATGGGAAGCAAGCCAGTGAGCAGCATCTTCCATGGCCTCTGCATCAGCTCTTGCCTCCAGGTTCCTGCCCTGTTTGAGTTCCAATCCTGGCTTGGTTCAGTGATGTGAAACTGTAAGCCAAATAAACCCTTCCCTCTCTAACTCACTCTTGGTCATCAGGTTTCACCATGGCACTAGTAACCCAGCTATGACAGCTAATCTTAATAAATATTTTGGGGTTTTCCATTTTTTATTGGATAGTCTCTGTATTTACATTTTAAATGTTAACTTTTACCCCCACTCCCATACCCCCCTCCCCTTGCCTCCATGAAGGTGCTCCCCCTCCCAACCACCCTCTCCCACCTCAGCACCTTGGCATTCCCCTACACTGAGAAAATGGACCTTTACTGAACCAAAAGCCTCTCCTCCCATTGATACCAGACAACGCTATCCTCTGCTACATGTACAACTGGAGCCGTGGGTCTCTCCATGTGTGCTCATTGGCTGGTGTTTTAGTCCCTGGGAGCTGTGGTGGTTTGGTTGGTTGATAATGTTGTTCTTTCCATGGGGTTGCAGACACTTTCAGCTTTTTCAGTCCTTTTTCTAGCTCCTTTACTAGGGTCCCTGTGTTCAGTCCGATGGTTAGCTGCATCCTCGTCTGTATCAGTGTGGCTCACTGATAGAGATGGCATACTGAGGAGCATCCATATCAGGTTCCTGCCAGTAAGCACTACTTGGCATCAGCAATAGTGCTTGGGTTTAATGGCTGCATATGGGATGGATGAAATGCACGTTGGGAAAGAATGAATGGGTCAATATTTACCTCTATGCTATACATATAAGACAAACATTTGATTAGACACACTGTATGGAGATTGGGGAGATGATGACTTAGTGGGTAGACCTTGGTTTGGCAGCACAAGGACCTGAATTCAATTTCTCAGCACCCATATAAGAGCCCTGGCATGGCTATATATGCATGTAAGCCCAGCATTCGTAGACAGAATTGAAAGATCCCAGGAGGTTTCTAGCTGGCCAGCTTACCTGAAATAGCTGACTTCCAGATCAGTGAGAGGTTCTGTCTCAAGATGACAAGGCTGAGGGTGATAGAGGAAGGCATACGAAGTCTCCTGTCTGTTCTCTACATTCATGCACATTTCATGTTCATACACATGTGTATGTGCTACATACATATAGAATACATGCAATACACGGTGTGCCTATGTGTACATGCTCAGAGGCATGGCACATATACATGCACCCCACCCACCAATTCAAGTGTGTATACACATGCACTCACCAACCCACACGTGTACCTATCAATTCATATGTGGATACATATGAACCCAGTGATTTACATGTGCACAAATGTGCACCCACCAACTTATATTGGTGCACATGTGTGCTCCTCAGTTTACATGTGACTATGACTGTGCTCATAAACTCACATATGTACATATGTCCAGTCAATGAGTCAAATATATGAACACATACACCTGCTAACCCCCATGTGCACACATATATACTCATGAACTCATATACATATTCATTGACTCGGTCTGCATCCTGGGTCACATCTGCACCACTGACTTACATCTGCACCTGTGCACATCCACCAGCTCACATGTACACCCATGTGCACCCAGTGACTCATACCTGCACCCCTGTGTGCCCACTGAGTTACATCTGCACCCACAAACCCACACCAGCTGTCTGAGCACAGCTGCTCCTGAGCTGGAGGACTGCAGGCAGCACTTACAGATGAGTGAGCTCAGGGTGGGCCGGGCCTTGAAAGGCAGAGACCTAGACTGAGCCCGTCAGAGCTGGGAGTGGAGCAAGAGACATAGGACTTCATGGTGATCAGCTGAAACAGTTTTTGGGTGCAGGGTGGATAAGAGTAGGAAGTGCTCCGGCCTCCTGCTAAAAGACCTTTCAGAAAGGAGAGTTGTGGGCCTCACCCTCCTGTGTCCTGTTCACGGTCTATTCCTTCCACTTTCCCCAGACCTACAGCAGGAGCCCGAGGCGGAGACGCCGGCCCCTCACCTCCTTCTGAGGCACAGCGGTTGCTCACCACCTGTTACCCGCCTGTGTGCTTTTCTCTGGACTCACTTCTGGTGTCTGAACTTGGTGTGAAGGACCTGCAGCCACGTGCTTTGACTTCCCCCTGGGCCTAGCAGCCATCTTTCCGGAATAAAACTCGCATTTTGGGTTTCCTCAGTCAGGATCTGGAGCGTGTGTTCTATTCAGAACAGCAGGACAGGCAGACTATCAGTGTTAACGGCCCAACAACTCCATGTCAGCTCCAGTGGTTTCCTCAAGAACCTCACTATCTGTTGGCTTGCAGGTTTCAGTGAGCTATTTATCTTCTTATACCAAGCAGGATTTAATTAGAAATCTATTGCTTTTTCTAATTTGGGCATTCCTCTTGAAATGTGGTATGAAATGATTTATTTTCTCTGTCCCAGGATACTGTGTTAAGCAGTGATGCTAGGAATCCATGTGGAAGAAAGAAACTGCCAGGTTTGCATGGGCTGGCGGAGCTCTGTCTGCCCATCCTACCTCTCAGAACCTCGGAACTGGCCATGAGATTTTTTTTTTCTCCACACACTGAGTTCTGCTTTGCCAACCTGGCTCCTCTTTCATCTGCTCCCTCAGGGGCAAGCCCTGACTCCCAGAAGAGGCTTGCAGCATCTGAAAATCTTTCTGCCTGACATGGTGGGGAGAGTCTCTGGCTTGAGACTTCAGTGTCTGTATCACACACAGCAGGTGCCCAAGCCTTTGTGGATTTATTTCCTGGGGCAACAAACACCACTCTTTGTTTCTTCTTATCCTTGCATCACGTGAGTTCGTGCGCTGCAGAGTGTGATGTCCTCACGTGGGGGGGATTCCACCCAGGAGCCAGTGTGATCTGTGCTAAATGCACGGACAAATCTTTGGGAGCATCATGCAGAAGTGGGCAGGCCTCTGTGCTCCCTGAAATATTCTGAAATAGCTGGCCTTGTGTTCCTGTTTCAGATTTTCCATTCCTCTAATCTGACACTGGAAAGGGGCGGGTCATGGAGAGGGGGATTCTACTTATTCTCATTTCAATTGGACGGTCCCTCTACTTGTCTCAAGCCTTGGGCTTGGCTCCAGACCTTTCAGAAAACAAGGCTCGATTCTACTGAACAGTTCTTATGCTGGGGTTGTGTGACACTATTCCTGGGGAGCTGTGAACAGATGTCTATTCACCTCAGATACGGACCAAATGACAGACTAAAGTACAGCTCCCAACACCAACATCCATCCATCTTGGTGAACCAATGAGTTTATTGGGGCTACTCACAACAATATGGGTGAGGGGTTATTTACAGGATCAGAAATGATCAAAGACAGCTGTATCACCAAGGCTCATCCCAGCATGAGTGGCAGCTTATATGTGTTGGAAACCACAGAACATTGTACAGCTTGTAGGCTGCTCAACAAGTAGGAAGGAGTCCTTTCTAGGCAGCTCAGCTCTTTGTTTCTTTTAAGTAGTTTGAATACTCTTTCCTTCTTCCAGGCTGTTTGGCTCATCTGAAAGTGACTCTCAGCAGTCTTTCCTGTTCATATACTCTTGGGGAAGGAGGGACCTATTGAATCTGGTCAGTTTCAGGAACTTCCTGAAGCTACTATGAGTTGCTTGCTTCCTGCCTTACTCCCTACAATATTTCCTCTCTTCTTAGAACACCCTATTGTTTTACCTCCCTGTAAACATCCCATCTTGAGAAATTGCTCCCTAAGATGGAAGGTTAAGGGAGAAAACTACTTTGCAACAGGAGCAGAGACACTGGGTCAAGTCAGCCCAACTTCCAGTCTGCTGGAGAACACTGGCCTTGAGCTAGGGTGTTTGTGTTCAGAAACCCACTTGTGCAGCCACTTGCTGAGACTTCTCTCTGAGAGGAGGCCAAAGCTCTTTACACTGATTTTGTACTCTGTCTTCAGACCTCTGAGCACTACATGCAGAGTGGTCATGTGTGTACTGGGTATGCTTTATAGGCTGCTAAAAGCTATAAGCTGGCCTGGTTCTCCTAACCAATATCAGTTGGAGCTTTCTGGGGTGCAAGAGCCCAGTTCTTTTCATCTCCCCATCATTCTGATGTCTCATGTGCCTTCTGACGCTTTTCAGATTTATTCAACATGCAGCTAGCTCAGCCTGTGCCTCTGGTGTTCCCTCTAATGGCACCTCTTGCTTTCTCGATCAATTCGCACACTTTTAGTGATGCTGTTTGATTTCTCAAGGAGTTGTGAGAGCTCCATGGGGGAGTTGGACCTGTGGCAGCTAGGACTGTGCCAGGACTCTGTGCACTGGGAGCAAGCTGCTATCCCTCTGTGTGACCTGGTGCTATGGGAGCAGCTGTCCACATGAAGCAGTTGTAGAACCTTGTACCTCAATGTGGCTTCCTCAGTCCCTGGAGCCATGAGTCCACACCCCTCTGTGAGAAGCTGTGAATCCGAAGACAGATTACCCAACCCTATCGTGGGTGAAAATGCCCAGGCTGTGCATTTTGCAGTCACAGTCACAGCCTCAGCCCAGAGAAGGCCACCATCCCTGCTTCTCAAACACTTGGGACTTTAAGGATGCTAGCAATGTGCAATGAGGGTGCTGAGTGAAACTCAGGATGGATTTTGAAAGTTCATGATGTGCTTGATGAGTGTCTTGTATTGTAACCAGAACCTGTTCGTTGTTCCCTTTCCTGTGCTGCCCATGTGAACTCTGGTCACTGTTTACTCTTGGAATGGGTATCTAGGTTGGTGTAATGTATAGAAAATGAACACTTGGCTTCTTTAATTCCCATAGAGCATAGAAGGACCACCAGCATGGAGGGGCATCTTCTGCAGGCTGACCAGCCAGGGAACAGCTTTTTTTTCCCAGCAAAAGAGGCAGAGTCAGGGGATGTCCACTGGATACAGGGGCCAGAGTCTGCCATGAAAACATCTGAGGTTGCATCCTCTTGCTGCAGGCATGGAATCTGGCCTTTCTTGGTGACTCTTCTCTGGCAAGAGCTGGAGGACTGGACACACAAGCTGAGATGGCACCTCAAGGAGAGGAAGTCCCCAGAACGCTGTCTCTGATACAGCAGGCCACAGATGTATCTAGGGAGGGGACGTGTGCCCCCATGATTCATTGCATTACCCCATTGATTGTGTGTGTTCATTGGTGCTCAGTGACCTGGTGCCCAGTCGGTGGGTGCAATGGACTTTCAGTTTGAATTCTATTTTACAAAGACTTCTAGCCACACCCCGTGTTTCAACACACAGGAAAAGGGTGGGCAAGGTTCTGGGAAGTGTCGAGACTCTGCACGGGATATGGCTAGACAGTCTGCTTTTCCTGTATCACACAGTTGCCAGGAACGCTAACACAGAAGGTATGACCACACAGGTGCTGGTGCCTGCACAGGACCTCGCTCCATGAAATGCATGCAAACACCGTCTATTTTCCTCCTTCCTGTTTGTAAGGGCCGTGAGGGAGCCTCGTGAGACAGTGTGAGGAGCCTGTGTGGTGCTGCTCAGAAAAAAACAGAACCCATCCAGGCAGGTGGAGGGATCGATCTCAGCCCGCGCCACCTGTCTTGCTGTCAGGACGAGAGATATACGATGGTTTTATTTAAGATGCTGCTTCCGCGCTGGCCCCTGGAGAGGCACCTCTCGTCTGTGTTATGCTAAATCTTTAATAGGTTTTGACTGTAATATATGCTGCGAGAAAGCGCATCTGGCAGAGTGATCTGGCAAGGCTGCAGGTACTCTGCTGTTATTGGGGAAGGTCAAAGGTGAGAGGTGAATGTGGCCGCTCTATTGGTATTTACAATGCTGGCCCTGGCAGCAAGGGAGGCAGGATTGGGTGCAGTGGAAACAGCTCAGATGGGATACAGTGTCTGAACGGTGAGTTTCAGGCTTACTCCCTGCTCCCCAACCAATGCACAGCCTTGAGATTCTGGACTTGAAGCATAATCTAGGCTCTGTATTGAGTCCCTTTTTAGTGAGGTGAGACAACCACACACAAAGGGCCATGCTGTCACCAGTGCTGCGAGGAGGCTCTGGGTCCATCTGACATGAGAAAAGAGCCCAGTGCAGTTGGGTTGATAGAGCCTCCAATGCCCGGGTTCCTTTCTTGTCAGCTCAATAATGTACCTTGAATCAATGGTTTCTGGCCACTTCGATTCATGCCTAGGAGGGCTAGCTCTGGAACTTGGCTCAGTGGACACTCAGGGCTCAGACAGCATGAGGTCATGAAAGTCATGAGCCAGAGGAATTCTGGGTCATCTAGTCTTCTACCCTTGACTTCTGGGGAGAGAACCAAGGCCAGTAGCCATCTTGGCTGTTGAAGAGAACACTTTCCCCCGGGGCTTCATCTCACCAGCTATGGCTTGAGCAAGTGATGTCCCATGAGAGCTGCTAGGCCAGTTCTGTCACACAGGTCCCTGCTTAGCAGCCTCCTCCTGGGCCTCTGCCTGTCATCATCAGCTGACTCCGCTCGCTCACCAGCATGGTGCTCTCTGTGGTCTAGAGCAGGTCTGAGAACCCAGGACTGGGGTGTATGTAGAATGAAGCTCTCAGCTCAGAGTTCAGGTTGCAGATACTTGACTCACATGGGAGACTATGGAAGTGAAGGAGGAGAGACGTAGGATGCGGCCTGGCAGTGGTGGTGGGGAGAACCTCAGGGTACCTCCAGAACTACACAGGGTTCCTTTGCTTTCCCACTGGTATGAGCTCAGTCACAGTCACAGGCTGTAAAAATCGGCACAGCTGAGTGACTGACGTTCTCTGACCCTTGTTCTCCAGCCTCAGCCCCATTTCCTTGGTTTCCATTCTGCTCAGCACAATCTCTTCAAGATCAGGCCCGCTGCTTTCCAGCCTTAGTTCCACACTGTCTGCTGATGGGGACACTGAAAGCTGATGGGAAACAGACACCCCCTGTTGCATTTTTCAAAGTGGAAATATTACTGTGACATTTGAGAAGATTTTCTGTGTGTGTTTTATAAAACCCTCACTTGAAAAATCTAAGACTCACCTATCATGCTGTCTCTAGCTTCTTCCTACTTCCTGCATTTGTGTCTGGTTCGCTTTGGCAGTTTGAAGTACAGAATGGGACACACATCCCTCCCTACACAGGTACCACTATTTCCCGACACCATCTCTTAACACAGGGCTTCCCCGAACTGCACAATCCCATTTCATCCGAATATGATTTATTTAGAAGAAAATCCTATGTCTACAGCTATGAAAGCAATTGGTCTTGATCCTGCGTGGTGCCTGGATGTGAGCCCTCTGTGGTAGTTTGAATGAGAACAGCCCCCATAGGTTCAAATGTCTCAATACTTAGTCCCCAGTTGTAGAGACTGTTTGAGAAGGATTAAAAGGATGTGTGGTCTTGTTGGAGGAGGTGTGTCGCTGGGGGTAGGCTTTGGGGTTCCCTGCTAGCTCTCTCTGACTCACGCTTGTAGATTAGGATGTAAGTCCTCAAGCTATTGCTTCAGTGCCATGCCTGCTACCATGCCCACTGCCATGACAGTCACAGACTGTGACCCTCTGGACCTGAACCTGTGAGTCCCCAATTAAACGCTTTCTTTTATAAGTTGCCTTGGTTATGGTGCTTTATTACAGCAACTTTTTTTAAAAAAAGCCACCAAGACACTCTCTTTAAGCCCTGTTTCTAGAGCTCTTTCAGACCATCACAGATTGGGTAACTGAGACAGTGGAAGTACAGCTCTCACAGCTCAAGATGCTGTCTTGGTGCCTTGGAAATGGCTTTACATCTGTACTCCCATACCCCATGTGGAGGGATGACTGTAATGGAGCTAGTTTGTGGAAAGATGTAAGTGCCACCTCAGCATACCCTACTTGGCATTATATTTTTGTATTTCTTTCTTGGGGACATGTTCAATTTGAGTCCCCTTTTTGCATGATTCCCTAGCAACCAGGAGGGAGATGGCCACACATCTGCCCGGTGCTTCTGTTGCAGTCACTTGGAATGGTTTTGCTGATGTCCCTCTCTGTTCATGGAATGTGTGTGAGGGTATAACACTACCTTTAAAGAGAAAAGATAGTTTCTTAGGAGCCACAGACTGTGAGGGGAAGAGATAGCTTAAGACTCTCATATCTTGGAAGAGCCATCTCAGGAGACATGCCAGAACATTTGTGAAGAGATAATGGACGAGCATCCTCCTTTAGGCAGGAATTTCTGAGATGCCCAGGCCTGCTGCCCTAAACATCATTATCCTTCCTTATCTCAGTTAGGTTAACTGAGGTGAGAAGATCTGCCCACTGTGGGTGGCATCATTCCCTAGGCTACGTTCTTGAACTGAATTAATGGAGAAGTGACCTGAGTCTCTTAACTGTGAATACAGTGTGACCTACTGCCTCTTTTTTTACTGTGGCTTTCCTGTCATGATTGACTCTACCCTCAAACTGAGCCAGAATAAATCCTTCCTCCCTAAAACTGCTTTCATCAGAATACTTTATTATAGTAACAGAAAAAGAGAAATATGTCCCACACCATCTTCTCTGGCCCTGAAATTCAGCTCAAAGTTGTTTCTTCTCCATTCACCCAACCGTAGGGATGGGATATGGCTTAGTGTCCTGTGGGGACCCACAGGCTAGATTATACTGCCACAATCAGAACTTCCTCATGGCTACTGCCCTGACGCAGAGCTGGCAGGATGTTCACAGAGTGTAAGGCCACCAGCATGACCTCCTGGCTTTTGTGTCAGGCTGGCTCTGACTTAGATAGACATCTGCCACTACCTCTTAGAACCTTCATGCCCTTGTCAAAGGCACTGAGATCCCTCCCAAGATGAGTCCCACCTCCTCATGCAGTCTTGCCCTCCCTTCCTTTGCTCCTTTAGTGCTGTTTATCAGCAGTGTGAAGTTGCCTACTGACACATCACTGAGTTACACATGGCACCAGGCTCCCTTGGAGGCCTCACTAGATCTATCATGAGATGTAGGGCTTGCCTTGAGATGAGCAAGGTTCCCCCTCGCCCTAGTCAGCAGTGATCCAGGATCTTAGAAGCTAGGGATACTAGGAAGCCCGTGGACAACATCACAGCTTTTAAATCAAAGGGTTGAGTGATAGTTTATTATAGAACCAAACCTGAGTGACCATGGCCACTGGAGCCATCACAGCAAACCTAGTAGATTTCTGCCACAGGTGTCAAACACTCGTTGATTGTGTGGCCTAGTAGCCAGAGTAAAATTCTCTCCCTTCATAAGGTCTTGTCCAGAAGCAACCGAAATTCCTCTTATGCAAATGAAGCATCCCCATCACTCTAGCCCTGGTCAATAATGTACACTCACTCCAAAAGGCTCTACCCACCTTCTAAAGGTTTGAGTAGCTTTTGTTTCCCCATTAAATGAGCTGTGTCACTGAAGCTGCCTCCCAAGAGTCTGTTTTTGTCCTCACCTCTGCCTGAGGTCTCTTCTACTCTGGTCTGGTTTGCTTCATTTCCCCACAGGATCCACTGGTTGCGACTGTGGGCCGTTCATGCTGCGGTGGGTAGGTGGGTAGCCAGATGTGGGACATGAGTAACACTTGATGTTATTCTTACCTTTGGATTTGTGGAAACTAGGAGGCTATTATATACATTACCAAAGGACTTAGCCAATAGTCACAGAGGTGGCCATTATGAGGCTGTTAAGGGGACTAAAGATAACTCAAGGTATTTGGGCTGCCCACCTGTTAAACTGCACAGTCTTTGGTATTTCAGTCACAATCACAATTGTGTGACCCTTTTCTGGGAGCTTTAGCCTACACCACTAAGATTCTCTGAGATGGAAGCCGTCATGGGCTCCATTGAGGGCTGCTCTACCCACTGATCCTTCTTTGGACTCTTCTTTCGTCTCTCTCGGGTGCTAACAACCAACATAGCCATTCCAAATACATAGGACCTGGCTATGTATAGGCCGTTGATTACCACTAAACAGGAAACATCCAAGCCATTTGTTCAAAGGAGCCCATGAGCACTGGAGGGAGACGTGGAGAGTATACAAATTCTCCGCTGCAGGGCTTCCCAGTGCATTCAAGAGGGTGATACAAACCAAAGACTCTTCTGGGAGAGGGTGGGGTTTGCAGTTTTCATAAAGCCATTTTTGCCATGGAAATGTTTGTTTAGAAGCTGCCCAGGACGCCAAGGATCCCAGGCTGGAACAGGCTGTCACCAGCATGGTGACAAATGGCTGCTACAGAAAGAGTTCAGGCTTTAGCCAGGGTAAAGGTTTTTGGGGACACAATCCCCAGATGGGTCCCCACATCTCTCCAACTACATGGTGATAGTGTCTGGCCTCCCTTGTCTGGCATGTGTCCCACTTACTACAGAAACCGCACAGGTTTATCTTTCTAGCTATGAGTGTTCATGTGTGCATGTGTGATGTGTGCATGTGTGTGTGTGTGTGCACATGTGCATGTGCTTCCTTTCTCTCAATCCTCTGACCCACACCTTTTAATCTTTGTGGCTGATAGACACCCAAGGCTGTCTGATGAATGTGGTCACAGTGTCTGGTATTTTGCATGCTCTTGTAACCTGTCACTGAATCTGTTTACCCAAACAGTCTGTTGGCTTCCAGAGGGCTGCAGCCATGTTCCTGCTCCGAATACTGTGTCCCTCCCTATACTGGCTTGCTGCCTGGAACACGGGAGACATCTCACAAATCCTGTGGGAAACATATTGAATGCCCCATTGTCCTTGGAAAGCCTGTGTGACACGAGACAAATACATTCCTTCTGATTGTTGGACATGGGGACCCATAAGGAAGCATATCTCACAGACCCACAATGATACTCAGCTCTGGTCAGGTCATAGAGAGCCTCACAGAATGCTTCAGTGATGTGTCTGTCAGGTCAGAGGCTCAATTTGGCCGCTCTGAGGCTGCTGTTGATGTGGTCACTCCCATCTGTCTATTTTAGGATCATCCAGGTCATGAGTAATTTCATCATGGCGTGCATTATTGGAAATGTAGGAGTGACGGGAGCTACAGTGAACCTGTGGGCTGACAGCAATGGCCAGGTGGGAGCTGGAAGGAGCCTGTGATCTGATGCCAAAGGCCAGGTGGGAGCTGGCTTTTTTGAGATGAAACAGCATGGTGGAGCGGACAGGCATTAAAGTGGTTTCGAGAGGCATTTGGGAAGCATGAAGTCCCTGTTTCTGAGAACATCACATACTCGGGTTTCCCTTGTTCCTGTCCCATGAGCTCTCTACCAGTTTGCAAATGTCTCTGAAGCAAGGCCCAGAGCCCAGGCCTCCTCCTGTTTCTGCTGTAGGGGCCACTGTTGTGGAGGAGATGTGTAGTCAGGTATGAGAAAAGTGACCAGATGTCTACTCAGCTTCCATCTCTGTACAGAGGCAAGCTCAGCATTTTCAGCAGGTGGCTGCCTGTGGGAAGCTGACCAGACCCTTGGCCTCACACCACAGGCTGCTCTTACCAGCAAGGACAGGCACTTGCTCCAGGGTTGATGAGGCAGAAGTGGGCCTCACCTACTGCTCTGTCCATCTGTAGATGCTGGCAACTGACCATCAGGTAGCCAGTACCCAATGCACAGGTATCATGGGTTCTTTTGGGTCGAGTCCAGTGTTCTGTAAGAATGGAAGCTTCAGAGGATGCTGTCCAGCTCCCTCTCAGTGTTGCAGAATGCCTTGTGTCATAGCCCCAAATAGAGACAGTGGCACAATCCCTGAATGTAGACAACATGGCTTAAACACAGGTCAAAGCCTGGGACAGCTGACTGACTCAGGCTGTGCTAATGTAACTCAGAGGGGGAGACTTCCTGGCTTGCTGGTGTTCTGGTTTTCTGACAGAGTCACCCCCAAGCTTTGTATATGAACTCTGGGGCTTTCTAGCCTGCACTCCCGAACTCTGAATTTTTCCCTCAGCCAAGATCCAGTCAGGAGACCACTTTTCTGGCAGCTGTTTCTTTGTGTCTTTGCTTTTCTTCTCTGTGACAAGTCCCAAAGGAATCAACTTAGAAAGAAAATTTTATTTCTCCTCTTGATTTCAGAGAGTTTAGTTCTTACCTGGCACTAAGGCTGGGGGCCTAAGATGTGGAACAGAGCTGCTTACAGCATGCAGCCATGAAGTTGCTAGAGATAGGAAGGTACCTGGGATTACACAAGGACAGAGTCAAGATCCTTACTTATTCATACCTTCAAAGGCTTTTTCCCAGAGAAGCTGACATCAGCAGGTTTTGTGGCTTGATATTGACTCATTTTGGGGGCCTGTCCTCCTCCTATTATGGGTTGGCTATGGAGAGAAAATGGGTCCTGAGGCCATGACTTTGGAAAACAGACCTTCTCTCAAACTCATTTCTTTCTCTCTCTTTCCATGATATTTTTTATCACAGGTCAAAAAATAATGCATCTAGCTCATTGTGGACAGAAACATCTGAAACTGAGCCCAAACAAATTCTTTCTCCTTAAAGTTATTTATGTCAGGAATTTTTTTACAGGAACACAAAGCAACTAACCAAAACTGATACTGAGAAGTGGGGTCAGAGGTCAGGTTTGTGACTGTATCTAACAATGTGTTACAGGCACCCCTTGAAGATAGTTTATGAGCAGAGTTTGGAGGTGTGGTGTTATAGTTTCATTTCCCATTGCTGTGATGAAAACCTCAGTGAAAGCAACTTAACAAAGAAAGGGTTTATTAGGCTCACACTTCTAGGGCACAGCCCATCACTGAGGGGAAGTATGTCAGCAAGAACTTGAAGTAACTGGTCACACCACATCCATAGTCAGGAACAGAGAATAATGAATTAATGCATGCATGCAACTCTCAGCTTACGTGCTGCACTTTCTTATATACTTCAGGATCCCTGCCTAGGGAATGGTGCCACCCAGAGTGAGCAGTTTTTCCCACCTCAATTAACAAAATCAAGGCAATCTCCCTCAGATATGTTCCATCTCCTACAACATGCGCACAGTCCAAGCTAATCCCTCACTGAGATGCTCTTCTCAGCCGATTCTAGATCATGTTGGACTGACAAACAGCACTTATCACATGTGTGTTAGAGTAGGCAGAGCTTCATGGGTGATTCTGATAGGAGCTCAGAAGCCCAGACTGTGGATAATGGAGGCTGTGTAGTAATATTTAATCTCAGTCAGGGGTTCTACCTACCTTTGATCATTTACCTCCCAGTTAAAGGACACAGAACCTTATTTATGATAAACCTGTAAAGCACTAGAGCTGGGAAGATAGCTACCTTCTATGCTATTAAGTCTACTTCCCTGACAATAACCATGCAATATGATACGCCATGTTCTGTCTAGACCACTTTTACTCTGACTGGCCAGCCCTCCTGGCCATGTTTTCTCGATTCCTACACTATGGCATCTTCTCTCTCTTCATCTTCTTCTTTTTCTCCTCTTTCCTCTCAGACCCCCAGCTTGGGAACTGAAACCCTACTTCCCTCTCTTCTACCAAGCTATAGGCTGCTGGCATCTTTATTCAACCAATACTTTTAAATTAAAGACTAGGTCACATAACATCACTTGATGTCCCCAGGAGTTTCACATCCCTGAGGTAACCAGGACTGGTATTAACATTACAATATGTAGCAATAGACCAAACCTCAACAGAAGTCCATTCAAGATGACAGGACTCTGACAGGAATCCGAACTGAGGACATTCACCGTACATTCTGGCAAAGAATTTGCCTGCCTTTGGACTATGTGATAAGACTCCATGGAAAGTCAAAAGTAAATATGATGAACGAATTGAATCTTTGGGGAAGATTTCAAGATAGCACAACGGTGAGACAGCGGTGCAGGCACTACCGGGTGCTTTTAGTCCCAGCTACTGAGAAAACAGGAGTCAAATGCAGATCAGAAAGATCTAAAAAAAAAAAAAAAAGAGCAGTTTGGCCTGAGAGCTGCCCTGAGGGTATGTCTGGAGTTTGCCAGACAGGACGTGCTGTAATGTGCCAACTCTTTGCTTTGAGAGGCTAGTGTATAGCGTTCGGTTTGCCCAGGGTCACCCAGGCACTTGTTTCCCAGCATTCATTTCTTCATGCTCAGCAGCCCAGGTACTCAGAGACTTGATGGTTAAGAGTTTATCTTGAGTCTCAAGCGAGACCTAGAGCTTGGACTTTTGAGAAAGGCTCGAACTAGTGAGTCTTCAGGGACTCTCTGAGGTGGTTCAAATGTATTTTGCCTGGTGAGGTGGACAGGACTCTTTGGAGCCCAAGAGGTGTTGTGGCTTAGATAAGGCTGTGCCTCAAAGTGGTTTGTGTGTTGAAGGCTTGGTCCTAAACTAATGGCACAGTGGATTGACATGAGGGCTCAGTGGAGAAAGGGTGGAAAGGCTGTGTGCCTGTGAAGGTTACATCTTGTCCCCAGACCCCTCTTTCTCTATCTTTTTGCTTCTTGGCTGCCGTGAGGTGAGAAGTCCTTTCCTGCCCACTACACACACACACACACACACACACACACACACACACACACACACACACACACACACACACACCATACCCTTCTGCCATGAAGACCTGCAGGCCCAGAGCAATGGAACCAGCTGCCCAAGGACGGGAACCATGGGACTAAACAGCCTTTCCCCTTTTAAGTTGTTTATGTCTGGCATTTTGTCATAACAAGACAGAGTGACAGCTTCCCACAGAATAGAGATGAGCAGGCACTGGAGGGACCATGGGCAGCAGTGTGGTGGGACACCTGCTCAGGGAGAGAGACAGAAGGAAGAGGGAAGAGGAGCCCCGGCTTACGCCACAGCAAGAAGAAAATATGGGTAGACAAGGGATGTTCAGAAGCCAGAGCACTGTTAGGAGAGTCCTGCCTTGGATGGGTGTGGCTGGGCTCTGTCGCCAGAATTCCCGTGCTGAGATACCCAGGGGTTTGCGAGTTCAACACAGACATGCTCAGTTGCGCTGTACCCCCAAGACCCAACCCCTGTCATAGCGCCAGTTCCCCAAATTTCAGGTGCTAGAACTCATATTGAAAGTAGAGCTTTGGGAATTAGGTGTGGTTAACTGAGGTCATGAGAGCAGAGTCCCAAGCTGCCGTTGTGAGAAGAGACCCGCCTCTGTCCTGTTATGATTGATGCAGACGTTTCTCCATATGGCATGCTCACACTACCATTAGTCCTTGTGCTCCCTGTTCTCCAGAACAGCAAACCAAACACACATCTGTTCTTCACACGCTGCTTGGTCTCAGGCATTTTGCTACAGTGGACGCTTATGAAGCTGCCCGTTTGTTCATCTGCCTCACAGGGAGAGCCTTCCTAGTGGTCACCTGGTCCCAGGTCCACAGCATATGGGGTAGACACAGGGAGGTCCAGACCTGATCCAGCTCTGTGACAATGGATAGAGCTATGCCCATGCAACATGTGGAAGAGTAGCTAGTTGACACACTTTGGCTGAGAGGGTGAAGTATGAGTTTCCTCAGTGCACAAAGCTTTTGCGACTCCTCACTGGCTTTCTTCTTCCAAGTAGACACCTCTGAGAGCAGAGGGCAGGACAGCTCTTACAGGGCCACTTACGATAACTCCAGAGAAATCTGTGGTTTTGCCATGATGCCAGGTCAGCAGGGTCTCCACACCCCACGTGGAGCTCACACTCAGCCTTCCCTTGCTGGCTGCAGGCTTTAGAATGGTCTCCACAGTGGCGCATTAGCAATGGTGTGAAGGAAAGTAGCACTGAGAGGCTGGCCGCCAGCTCCGGCGCTGACGAGCTGCCCCATCCTGGGAAAACCTCTCACCATCCTGGTCTTCAGACTCATCATCTGTAAAGTGGAGCACAGCATTCCCACCTCTCGGCTCTGAGGCCAGGGCTGACAAGGGGCAACCCACGCACAAAGTGCCTTTTACGGTGGCCATAGGTGGCATGTGGTGGGCAGTAGACATTATTAGCAGGCAACGAAGAAGAAGAGGAATGAATCAGACCAGTTTTCTTTATGCATCTCTTGACATTTAAGTTGCTATAAAGAATTCTGGCTTGAAACAGGGACTTGGTGCATTGAATGGTGGTAAGTTAAAGAGAGAAGACATTAACAAAAGTGAGTAGAGAGGGAGGGAGGAAGAGAGAGAGAGAGAGAGAGAGAGAGAGAGAGAGAGATGACGTTTTGAAAGCTGCAAAGTGAATGAGAAGGAACAGCCAGCAGATTAGAGATACAGGAGCCAACTAGGGACTTTGGGGAGGTTTATTCTGTACCTCCAAATCCACACTAAACAGGAGGTTGGGGTACAAGGAGACCATGGCCTCTGCAAGCTGCATAGTTGGTAGACAGCAAGGAAGGGCTTTTGGCCTGGCTGGGGGGAACTGTCATGGCTCTCGGTGTAGTGGCATTCCATAGCCCTGGGCCTCAGGAGGTACTGCAGCCGGTTCCTTTGAGATCTTTTTCTTCACTTGTGGCTTGGGTGTTGGTCTCCAGGGAAGGCATTCAGGCAGGTGAGAAAACCAGGTTGGCACAGAGAGTGCTACTATCAAGCTCCTGTCCCCAGACTATCTACCGAGGGCATCCTGTCTCGCCTGCTGTCCTCCTGGCCAGCCTCTGCCATCTGAGGACAGAAAGATGACATTTCAGGTTCCTGTCCTCTGGAGCCCCAGTGACTTATGTCCTTATAGGAAGGGGAGAGGACACAGACGCAGAGATGAATGGAAGCTAGGCAGCCGCAGGCTGTGAAGTGCTCTGCTCAGAAATGCCAGGACCTGAGAGGTCGAAAGACGTTCGCCCTGGAGTCTTGGGATGGAACATTGATTTGCCATGACCTGCTTCCAGAATCTAAAAATAGGTGCTGTTTAGTTCATGGTAAATTATTCCCAGCAGCCTCAGGTCAGAAATACAGTGGGGATCCAGCTGGAGGGCAAGGGGTGGGCATTGGGGAGCCTGGGGTGGGGTAGAGAAGTGTCGTGCCTTAGAACTTGGCTCAATCCAGCAGATCACCCCAGGTAGAGAGGCTGCTGCCTGGCTGAAAAGTTTATAGATGGAATGGGTGGAGATAGATGTTGAAACTGGTGATAAACTCACCAACGAAAAATGAAAGCATTGGTGATAGAATGGAGTGTACAGAATCCACCAATAAGACACACTCCAGGGAGTAATCAGTATTAAAACAGGAAAAGAATGCAGAGGATATGGAGCAGAGGTGAGTGTGGAACCATTTCGTGAACCTTAAGTTCTATCACTCAGTGCTGTGTGAACTGAAACAAGTTACTTAGCCCCTCTCGACCTCACATATACCATCTACAGAAGGTATAATGATGTTTATTGCTGTTACTGCTAGGAGGAAATAAAATCTCAGCAGTAAGGGACCAAAAGCAGTCCCCAGTAGGCAGAAAAGCAGAGACACATGTCAGATATTAATATGGAGAGGACAGAAACAAAGGCCAAAGATATAACAGAAGAAAATTGCCAGGCTGCAGAAAGCCCAGCATACAGATTTCATAAGCAATCATTAGTGGACCTGGACTACAAAACACCACATAATTGTTAACAATAAAAACACATGCACGTGATGGGTTGGAGTGATTTCACGCTGCTGTTCATTGGAACAAAACAATTGGTTGGCGACAAGGTGCAGAGTGCAGCCCTGTTTGAAAAAGCCTTGGTTCTGATGTCTCCTGATACACAGGCCTTGGCCAGCTTCCTCGAGGTGGTCCCTGCACAGAGGAGTAGAGTCCCTGCTAGCAAATGCTCTCGGTAGCTGTGTCACCTCATTTGATATTCAACAGCTGTCTGGCAAGTGGGGGAGAAATGTATGCTAAGGCTCTGTTTATTTGCAGGGAAGACTGGATGTCTAGCTCCCCAGGCTCCACATAGGCTTGAAGCAAGAGTAGGCATTCCCAAGCCTTCCCTGTTTCTGTTCACTGCACCTGCCTCATGCCTAATTCTCCTCTAGCTCAGACAGGGAATCAGTACTCTCTGGGGTGTAGCCTCAGGGTGCTGGGGGCCCAGAACTGTCCTTGTAACCAGGCAACACTGATAACTTTTAAGCTGGTTTGATTACCTGGAAAAAAGCAAACGTCCACCTTATTCTCTTTCTTGCATCATTGGCAGAAAGCATTGCTGTTGCCAGGCAACAGCTAGGTGCACATTACCCCACCCCCAACCCCGGGCAGAAGGCAGTAGTGGGTTGTTTGCTGATGTGGCCTTGCTCATCTCTTCCTTTCACAGTCACTGACCTGTGTGACTGAGTGTGCCATGTCCCTGGCCCTGAGCCAAGTATGAGAGGCTGCAGGCTGGGTTAATGCCTCTTCCCGCATCATGAACTCCTGCCTTCCTGTTGGCACTGAAGCCTCCATCAGAGGTCCCCAAGGCAGGCAGGTTCCCTGAATTATGCATTTCTATTGACCTTGCTCAACCTCTCTGGCCTTTCCTTTATTGTGTGGAGTGTTGTGGCCTGCTGACTGGAAAATAGCCTTAGATGACAGAAGAGAGGATACTTGTCGGCCCAGACACCAAGAGCAGTGTGTGTGTGTGTGTGTGTGTGTGTGTGTGTGTGTGTTTGTACATGTGTACATGCACTCACACCCATATGAACAGAAATGTAAATATCTGTTGTGCAGAGTATCTGCTAGGTGCCCCAGGGGTCACTACCCGCAGGTTGAGAACAATGGCACAAGAACTTAGCCCCTTTTCTTTTGCCAGACTTTCCTTGTAGCAAGGGAACTTGGGGAAAGCTCTTCCCACATTTTACCTCAGGGATGATGGGAGAAGATGAAGGGAGGAAGGAAAAGAAGAAGGGGAAAGAGAGTAAGAAGGGACAGAGGCAGGAAGGGCAAGAAGTAAGAAGGGGGCGGAAGAGGAGGATGGAGAGAAGAAATGAGAAAGATGGGGAGACGAAGAAGAGGGGGAGACATAGGACAGAGATGAGGGATATGAGAGCAAAAGGGAAAAAGGGGGAAGAAGAATGGGATAGAGACAGAAGGAGAGTGTGAAGGGCAGCTTTAGTGTCAACTTGACACAGTCCAGGAACAGGGTTGCTTAAGCATATCTAGATCAGGCTGGCCTGCAGGTATGTCGGTTGGGAATTGATTGGATTGTTAGTTGATGTGAGAAGGCCCAGCCAACTGTGTATCATTCTCTGGGCTGGAGGTCCTGGACTGTATAGGAATGGGGAAATCAAGTTAAGCACAAGCAAGCAAGTGATCATGCATGCATCCATTTTTCTCTGCTCTGATGGTGAATGTGATGTGACCAGGATGTGAAGTTCTTACTACCTTAATTTCCCACAGTGGTCACTGTACCTGGAAATGTAACCTGAATAAGTCTTTTTCTCCCCTAGGAAGAGAGGAGATAGAGAGGGAGGGAAAGACAATAGGAGAGGGGGGGGGAAGAAGGAGGGAGATGAAGAAAAGGAGGGTGAGGGTACAGAGGGAGAAAGAGGAGAGGAGAGAGAAGAGATGATGTCACTATGGAGGCAAAATGTCACGATGTATATGTGCATGAGAGAGAGAGAGAGAGAGAGAGAGAGAGAGAGAGAGAGAGAGAGAGAGAGACAGACAGACAAACAGACAGACAGACAGACAGAAGACAGACAGACAGAGATTCTTCCCCAGAACCCCTGGAGTTCTGGCCTTGCCGGATCATCAGCTCTGACCTCTGGAATGGAGAGATGATAACTTTCTAGTTTTTATTTTACATCGATTGATTGATTGATTGATTGGCTTAGTGGGCCAAGGACATGCCACAGCACACATGTGATGATCAGAGGACAACTTGTGGGAGTCTGTTTTTTCTTTTCATCTTGGGTGTTCAATCCTTTGGTAGCAAGCACCCTTACTCACTGAGCTATCTCATATGCCCAACTTCCTGTTGTTTGAAACTGCCAAGCAGCTTCAGGAGGCAAGAGCACCGGGACCAGAACTGAAGCCTGGGCAGTGGGTGTTGCTTTACGGGTTCAGACTTACTGGGATATGCCCTTCCCTAGAAGGTGCTGTGCATCCTTTTTATTTTATTTTTTTCATGTGAAAAGAATCACAATAATTATAGCTTTTCACAAAGCTTCCAAATGATATGCTCTCTCATTCTGCCTCACTCAGAGTCTCCAAAGGCTTGCCTGTAGCCTTAGAACACTCTCTTAACTTGATACCTCACACCTGCCATCTTGTGTCTGTATTCTCACTGCTGTCTTTTGGTTCGGTCTGTTCCGTGGACAAGGAGCTCATCCGTAGGTCTCCTCTGATTTCTTCAAGACAAAGCCCCACCCTCTCTCCTGAACTGCTTATAATCACTCCCTTGTACATCCACCATTGCTGTTTCAAAGATGGTGCACACTGTATAACCTCCTAGCGCGTACACTTCCTATTCCACAGTGTCTACGTTTTCTTTCTGTCTTAGACACTTTTCTAGTGCTGTGAAGAGACACATGACCCAGACTATGTACAAGAAATAATTTGACTGGGGGGCTTGTGTACAGTTTCAGAGGGTTCATTCAAGACTATCAGGATGTGGAACATGGTGGCAGGCACTGGAGCAGCAGCTGACAATCACACAGCAAATCGGGTGAGAGTGAAGTGGAAAGAGAGAAACCGAGGGAGATAGAGACAGACAGACAGACAGACACAAGGTCTGGCATGGGCTTTTGAAACCTCACTGCCACCTCCTCCAGCAAGGTCACACCTTCTAGTCCTTTTAAAACAGTTAGGGACCAGACATTCAAATATATGAGCCTCTGCTTTTGTTCTGAGCAGTTAACACAGTGGCTGGATCAAATTTTAACCCATGACCCGAGGAAGGACATGTGGAATGAGCATGCTGGGGTGGCCTATTTAGTTTGAATATGTGTCCTCATTTTATTGCCCAGAGGGTAGACCCTGGATCAAGCAGTGAGGATCTGTTGATTGGGGAGCTCAGGTTTTACTGCTGACTCCTTTTATTTCTCATAAAATCGTAACTTTCAAAGACATGGAAAAATAAAGCCAAAAGTTAAATACTAATGATTATAAATAAATATGTATGATGATAACTTGTGCCACAGCCTTAACAATGTTTCATTTATATAAAATTTCAACATTTTAAAACAGCATATAGCTGAATTCAAATGCATTCTGGAAGTTTTAAATGATCAAATCTTATCCGTTTATAACTCTTTTTGTGTTTGCAGATATGTTTTAACTTATTTTTATGAAATTTGTTTTGTATTTTTGTTCTGAATTTTTTTATGCTTTAGTTTGATTGTATATTTGACAGAGGTGTCTCCTCTACATTTTTGAGTTTTAGAAACCCTCAATCCACTCCCTCTGGAAAGAATCCTCAAGATCTCACTATAAACCTGGCTCAGGAGCTAAACTACTGAAAGACCTAATTTCCTGTAGTGGTCCCCAAGGTGTATCACTTCTTTAAGATAACTGCATATCTGTGGTGCCTATAGTTCTCAGCATCTTCCTTTTGTCCTTCACTCTGCCGGGATTTAGTATGACAGTTTCAAAGTTGCCGTCTAGATTCATGGGTATTTTCATTTCTTCTTGGTATTTTCTGGCTAGTGAGAACCTTATTTGTAATGGTCTGTCTGTCTATCTGTTATGTGTATGTGTGTATGTGTTTTCAGATTCTTATGCATGTAGGTTACATATGGGCAGCTGCATGTATACAAACTTGTTGGTGTTCTCTGTACAGTCCACCAAGTTTTTGAAACCAAGTCTCCATTTGTCCCAAATTCGCCCATTAGGCACAGTGACCTTCCTAGTTCCATCTCCCCAGGGTTGAGATTACAAGCATACACCACCACACCCAACTTTGAAAATGCGAGTTCAGTGGGTCTAGAGTCAGGTTCTAGCATCACTGACTGTCATCTAACCAGAAGTTGTCTATCATTTTAAGCAGTGTTCTTTATGATTCCCAACAGTGAGTCTTAGGTAGACACTCTCATGGTTTGCTCTAAGAATCTCAGGCCTAAGACTTGTGTTTTGCTTAGTGAGTCTTGGACAAAGCTAGGGAGCAACACTCGTAAAGGTCATCACGCGGGGGACTCTTAGCCATCAAATACACCATAGAAGTTTTGAACAGAGATAGAATCCTTCCTCTCCGGTGTCCTCACTGTGCCCCAGAGGATAGCACAGAGGACACCAGGGGCAAGTGTCACCTGCTAGAAATGTGCAGAAACTTTGGCTTGGCTTTTCTGCACCGTGAGCTCCTCACGTCACTGCCTCAGTGCTTGGCTAGAGAGGATGCACTTGAGCAAGCTCTCTCTTCGCCCTGCAGTGTCCAAACCTGATCCTTCGGTTTCACACAGCAGCTTCTCTGCCTGACAAGTTTTGGTGCTTCACATGTGACAGGTCTGGGAGCCTAAGGCAGGTCTGTTCATTTGTGCTGACCAAGGATGTTCTGAAGTCTTACTGCCCAGAGGAAGTCTCTGGGAGGTTCTGGGTTCTACTTCTTACTCAAGAGGTCATGGAGTCTGGGGAACGTATGAATGCCTGTGCATGTTTGTGTGAACCCCAGTATGGAGACCTTGTTGGTGCCTGCCTGGAACCTGCAGATTCTTGTGTAGAGCCCAAGGGCACTGTGTGGAGATAAAATAGAGACTGTGCAGAAGCCATGAAAGTCCTGTGGGCAGCCTGTGGAGAGTCTGTGAATTGCTGTGTGGAGCCTCTGAGAATGTCTATATGGAGTCTAGCCTGTACAATACATGTGTGACTTGTGGGTGCCTACACTCAGCCTGTATGGTGCCTGTGTCAAGACTATATGAAGCCTTTAGATATCTGTGGGAAATCTATGCGGATCTAATCAATGCCTGTGTGGAGCCCATGCATGCATGAGAGGAGCCTATTTGAAGCCTGTAGACAGCGTGTGGATGCCTGTGTGGGAACCTGTGTGAAACCTATGGATACATGTATGGAGCCTGTGGAGCCATGCATGTATGGAGATGATGGACATTTATTCAGGGTCTATGTGGAGACCATGGACTTCTTCGTGGCTCCTGCGTGGAGCCTCTGGAAGGCTGTGTGGAGCCTAAATAGAGCTCGTGGCACATCTTTGTTCATAGGGTGTAGCAGCAGCCTCCACTCCTTTCCAGGGGGACAAGTATGGGGAGTCCTGGCAGGTCCATACATTTCAATTCCCCCTCCTCCTGCCACAGCAGGCTTGCTCTTTATGTATCCAGTGGGAATATTTTTCATTATATTCCCTCTCAATTTAATTAATCCACATCCCGTAATGAACCTTGAAATTTCAATTAAACACACCATTACCAATCAGTGCAGAGCTGGTCGTTGGTGGCTTCTTGCAGTGTGCTGGTGTCTTGTGTGGCTATACGGTTTCTTCTGCTCTGGCCTGGCATCACCCTGTCCCAGCACAGCATTTTTTCCTGGGGAAGCAGGAAGGGACTGCTGGAAGATTCTTGCAGGATTGCCATTCTTGGTCTCAGTGAGTCCCTTGTACAAGTTCCTCTCCTTAGCTGAGCTCCTGGTGGACTGGCAGCAGTTGGCAGGACTGGCCAGAGGGTGGTTCACCTCCAAGTAGCATGGTGCTTTGTGATAAAAGGTGCAAAGGCTCACATCCAGTAGCTGAGGGTCCCCATGATGCCATCTGTGGGAGTCAGTTTCTTTTGGTGACAAGGCTTGCTTTTCAGTGTCCCCTCTTACAAAGGCACCTGTTGACACTGGTGTCCATTTTGACAGACAAGAGTTGCATGCACAGGTGCTTTATTTTCATGCCTTTGAGTAGTTCAGCTTTTCCTCCCAGTTCTCTGGAGGTTCTCAACCCATTCTGTTTCCTGTCTTGGCCAGCATTATTCTCTAGCTGCACTGGGTGTCCTGTGAACAGTCGATTCCTTTTAGGGCATCCTCTTTCCCGCTTCTCAAGGGGACCCTCCAACTTCAGAAAAATTGATCTTCCCTCCTTTCTTTTCTTTTTTTTTTTTTTTTTTTTTTAAAGATTTTATTTATTTATTTGTTGTATGTGAGTACACTATAGCTGTTTTCAGACACACCAGAAGAGGGCATCAGATCACATTACAGATGGTTGTGAGCCACCATGTGGTTGCTGGGAATTGAACTCAGGACCTCAGGAAGAATAGTCAGTGCTCTTAACCACTAAGCCATCTCTCCAGCCCTCTTCCCTCCTTTCAATCTCCACAGAGGTCTGGGTGCCCCTTCTTACATGCTTGGTTTCACAAACGTTTATCTCTTTTGGCAGGCACTCTTGCTTTCTTTCTTGGGGATTCACCAGCCTGAATGCCCTTTTCCCTCTCATTACATGGGAAGAAAGTCTAGCTAATCCTCAATATGACTCCTGTTCTAATATCCCATGGAAATGAATCTTGGCCTTGGAACAAACCTTCTCTTGGTTTTAGTGACAACAGTCTTCTTGTGGTGATTTGAAAAAAAAAAAAAGGTCCCCATAGGTTTATAGATTTGGATTCTTAGTTATCAGGGAATGGTACTACTTAGAAGAATTAGAAGGTGTGGCCTCGTAGAAAGTGTGTCACAGACTTTGAGGTTCCAGAAGTCCAAGCCAGGCCCAGTGTCTCTTTTCCTACTGACTGTGGATCAAGATGCAGAACTCCTAGCTACCTCTCCGGCACTATGTCTGCCTGCAGGCTGCCATGTTCCCCTCTATGATGATGACGGACTGAACCTCTGAACTTGTAAGCCAGCCCCAGTCAAATGCTCTCCTGTGTAAGAGTTACAGTGTCTCTTGGTAGCAACAGAGCTCTGGGTAAGACACTCCTGGAGAGTACACCAAGGCCCAGGCAGAGCCTGATCCCTTTCTCCCAGCTCCTGCCCTGTCTGGAAGCTACCCTCCCTTCTTCAGGAAGGGCTGAAGCTTTCATTAGAAAGACACACTCTAATTCCTCCTTGTCAAAACTCTGCTCTGAGTGGGGTTGTTGAGTGGGAGGGCATGAACATGGTGGGGAGGGATGGGGTGAGTCTGTCCATCCCACTCCAGATCAGCTGCCTTGTCTCCTGACCTATTGAAGTTATAATAAAGACAATGAGAGATACAGCCATGTGTGAACAGTTTGTGGTTTCCTGATACTGTGAGCCCTGTGGACTACAGTGGCAGCTTATATGGCTACTGCTTGCTCAGTTGTCTTGATCCTATGACAAGTTTGCCTATTCACTGCCATACTGCTGCCCTACATGAGATCATAGGTCATGGTCTTTGGTCTACATGAGGGCCACAGGGGATACTGGGATCCACACCTCCCACCTCCCTCTCCTGGGGTCCTGATTCCCACTACTGACCAACACTGTATTTTACAGTCTGGTTTCTCTGTCCCTGGTCTGGATGCACCCTGAACCTCCCCTGGAGTAGGGCAGGCTCATGCTGGCAGTCCCCAGATGCATCCTCTTGACTCCTTCCCATCCCTGTCCTGTTGGCTTCTTCTGAATTTTTCCCTCTGTGATCTGTCACATAAAGGACCCAATCTCAGGTTCTGATGCCAGGGGCCCCCCATCTTGAACTGCAGTGAAGATTGGTGAATGATGTAACTCTTGTGTCTGGACAGAAGCTGTCCCATAAGGACTAAGCATCTTCGTGTGGGAAGTTGTATTCTGCATGGCAGCCAATGGTGTCTGACAGAGGTTTTCTGCTATAACACTGAGCAATAGTACTGACGATCAATACAAAGATGGGCACAGGTGTGTGCCAATAAAACTTTATTCAAAAACATGGCAGCTGGCCTCAGGCAATTAGTGAGATGCCAGTGTGGCATAGTTGCATGTTGAGTTATGGTCCCCTGATCCCAGTGACCTCAGGTGTGACCATCCACCGTCATGGTGGCATTCATTTGGAGAGAACAGTTTCTGTATCTTACAGGTTATTTTTTTTTCTATCAGAGTACAGGTCTGTAGTTATAGTAGGCATAAAATATATCAGGAATTAGCATGTTTGAGGAAACTGTTACTGAGAACACATGCCAAGAACTTTAAAATGGTAAAACCAGAATCCAAGCACAATGTTTAGAGACTAGCTTCTTTGAGTGTATTGGAGGCAGCATCATGGGCTTCTGAACGGCCTTTAGCCATGAGACCGGAGACAGAATCGTGAATACTAGCATCACTCTGGCCCCAGTCCCTGTGGCTTCACGGGTGGGGGATGCAGAAGGGCAACATCTTACACACTTATGCAAGATAAATTTTAGGGACTGCATTACAGAACATGCTATCTCTTAAGCAAAGCTTACAGCCTTGTCCTTGCTTACATTGTCATATGTTTGCACGGTTACATGTTTAAGCGGTTGAATTTCAAAATGAGGTGTCAACTTTTCCACCTCTTTCCACTAGGAGCCCAAACCATCTATCTCTGTCCACATCAACGACATGCGAATCATGTCTTCCCACGCATGTGAGTCACTTGATCCTAGTGAATTTGAAGAAAGGGAATGCGTGTTGGAGGAGGACAAGGCTGCAGAGAGCCAAACCCTGCCCATCTCTGTGGAGTGGATGCTCTATGACATCACATCCCATGGAGTCACATTTTGGGGCGTCATGGCTTAGGGCATCCTCTTGGGTCACAGGTACAGTTTAGCAGACTGAGTTGTTCACAGAGCTTGGAGTAACATCTTGACCTATTTGGTTCATCTAAGTACTAACACATCGAAAAACAGTGCCAGGGTGATAGCAGACTCTCAGTAAATATTGGCCAAGAGTGGAATGGAATTTTCTGTCACAGTGCTGAAGTTTTAAAAAGAGTTAGTAATACTGAATGTTTGCTAAAGTCCCTTTTGAGAAACCATCTGGTTTCATCTGTGCTCATTACTTGACGTCTTGTTCTTTCTTCTACCCAGGATTCTTAGGCCAGGATTGACCATGGCCTCCAGTCTGAGCTCATCAGAATTTGTAGAAAGCCACTTGGCCACTGCCTTCTTTTTTCCATTCTCTTCTTTGCCATCTTCCCTTCCCTTTTACCACTGGCTCTCCTTAAGTCACCGTCTGGGTTCCAGACTTGGTGTTAGGGCTGGGAACGCGTAGGAGCACTGGAGAGATCTGCTCTACTCACTGCTATGGGTCAGGATCTGGAGACAATGGGACCTCTGGACATCAGTGACTGCAAAAAGAGTGCCCCTGGGGACCCAGGTATGGCTTTGGGGGCTTTTCCTCTGTGTTAGTTCTCTCAGGGGTGAAAAACAACTTAAAGAGGGAGTTAGTGTGTCTCAGTTCCAAGGTGCAGTACCTCAGGGGGAAGTGAGGACAGCAGGAGGCAGTTGGTCACATTGTACCTGTAGCCAAGAAGGGGGGGGAGATAGGGGGATGGGGGTGGGGGGAGGGCAGGGCAGGCTATAAAACCTAGAAGTCCACTTCCAGCAAGGCTTAGTTTGAGCTTTAGAAGAATGTTCTACAACCTTCCAGAACAGTGGTGCCTCATGTATCCAAAGACATGAAGAACTTATGGGAGACAGCATTCAAACCACATGCTTCAGGCAGGGAGAGGTCTTCAGGAAGTCCACTGTGCCAGGGACAGGATGAGCTAGAAGGGACAAGGAGGAGAAGGTTACAGATCCCATCTGTGATGACTCACGTGTCTATCACAGCCCAGTGGTGGAGAACCATCTTTGTGTTCTGCATCCCCTTGGTGTTCCATGCTCAGTTTCCTAAGTCTCTGGCTCTGTCTTGGGTCATTTGAGTTATATAGATTCCAGGTCCCCACCCACTCCCACCCCTCCCCATTAGGGTGAGCTACGAGGCTAGGACCAGCTTTCTTTCCTCCTCTCTTTCAGCTCTCAACTCCCACTCAGCAGAAAACACACGGATTCTGGTTCATCGTCTTAGTCAGCTGGCCCCCGGGGTCATCCAACAAGGGACCGTGAAGGAAAGACACTCACCTCACAGTGGCCAGGAAGCAGAGAGCAGCGAGGAAGTGCCTGGGACATCACATGCTTACTCATCACAGGTCCATTTCTAGTGATCTGCTTCCTCTCTCTGGCCCTACTTCCTAAGAGCATGATCAACTGTGACCTCATCAACAAGCTAATCTGTTGATCAGCAGGCTAGAGTCCCTCTGATCCTATCCTTTCTCAATAATACCATGAACTGGGGATCACACCTTTCATCCACAAAGATCTTGGGTGACACTTCAAATCCAACCCATAGCAATGAGTCGAAGCTTGCCCCCTTTGGCATCCGATGTTTGGGAGGTGCGGGGTCCTGGATACTGAGTTCTAGCACTTAGCATTTGTGTTTGTTTGCTAGTGAAGAGACATCCACTTGCCTCCTCCCTTCTTACTCTTTAGAATACAACATTACTGCTTGGCCTGGGACTCCCAAAACACCCCCGGTACAACCTCTTAGCAAATTTTGCCAGAAGCAAGCTATGGCCAAGAGGACAACCCAAAGGAGAAGAGCTTACATAGTCTTGGCTTCACCATGCAGTATGCCGAGTCCCTGTAAAGTGGGTACTGGTGTCAACTCAGCCCCACACTTCCCTCTGCTGTCTCGGGAGCCATTGTGGGTTTCTGCTCTGAGTCTTCTGCATCTCTAAGGACACAGGAAAGGGTGGGAAGCTCTGCATCTGTATGATTGTTATCTTCCTTGGGTACATTGGATCTGCAGGATGATGTTATCTATTGTCTAAATGCAAGGCTGAGTCGCCTCTAGGGAATTTGTCTAACCACTAATCATCTCCGGCACCCCCAGAGTCTGCTGTGCCCCTGTCCCAGGCTGGAAGACCTCACAATCTTCCTCAGTTCATCTTAGCCACATACGTGGCCAGTGAAGAAGGCAGAAACCATGACCAAGGACAGAGAGTCGTGAACACAATAAGAAGCACCCATGTCTCGGACCACATTCCAGGGAAGGGGTGTCAGGCTGTGTGGGACTCCATCACGCTGTGGGGTTTCCCCTAGCTCTAGTTCTTAATGCTATGGCCTCAGTGTTCGGTTTTCCTCAGAATTTGTGTGTTGAACACCCCCCTACACACATACACATGTGGCCATCAGGAAGTTTAGCTCTCAGGAAGTGATTAGGCAGATTTAGTCCTAACAAAGGAGAGCCAAGGACCCTTTCTCTTCTTCTAACATGATGCCACCTCTGCACCATTACGCTATTGTCACCAGACACAAAATCTTCCAGTCTCTGGACTGTGAGCAGTAAGCACAGGAGGCCACCAAGGTCTGCAGGTTTGTGGTGGCAGGGGGTGGGGGGAGACATTCTTGCCATTGAGACCAACTGGAGAGGCAGAGGCTTTGGGGTTGACCTTCAGGGTATTTAGCTGGTGATTAATTGTTAGCATCACCCTTTCAGCGTATGTTGGACAGCATCTGTGAGAGTAGCCTGGGCCAAAAGTATGGGCTGCTCCTCACAGGATGCTATCCTGAGGGGACAGTGACAGTAAGGGGCACCTGCTGGGGACAGGAAAAGGGGCAGTGCAGAGGTGTGCTACATGAATGTGGGGCCTGTCTAGCAATGGCTTTCACAGCTCAGGGATATTCTCCTTACAAGTGGCAGGAAGACTTCTCCATGGCTGCCCTAGTATGGGCCCAGTGTTCACTCCAAGGTGCATCCTCTATGTGTCCAGAAGACAAGTGGCAAGGGAGTGACTGGCCACTCTATAGCTGTGACCATGCCACTTGCCAACTGAGAATTGGTGTAGGATGGAACAGAGGTGCCTGAGGGACAGATAGGTGGGTAAGAGGGACCTAGTGTCAGTGTATTTGGGATAAGCTTACCACATGCTTTTACCTATGTGTCTCTACAGATTGTGAGGTCAGTCTCTCATGGTATATGATTAACTAATGAGTGTGACACTCGGGGCTGCCAGGTAGCTTCAGGAAGCAGGATATGATATGTCAGGGGAATTATTGGGTCTGTATGGCATTTTCTGACCATATAGACAAGATTTGGAGCAGGGTGAATGCAGCGCCATCTAGATCAGAGGTCATGGTCCCTTATGAATGGATGCCAAATGACCCTTTCACAGGGGTTGCCTAAGACCATCTGCTTATCAGATATTTACATTATAATTCATAACAGTAGCAAAAATTACAGTTATGAAGTAGCAACAAAAATAACTTTATGGTTGGGGTCACCACCACATAAGGAACATTAAGGGTTCACAGTAAAGGAAGGTTGAGAACTACATCCTTCAAGTCCCCAGACGCAGAGATGCTCAGTCTCCTTGCTATTCCCTCTTCCTGCCACCACTGCAAGGCGTGGGTCCAGAGCTCCTGCTGTTCCTGGGCATTTCCCGATGACAGATCTCTGTCCCCTCTTGCCTTTGGTGGTCTCTGTCTTGAAACAGACCACAGAAACTCTAAGCTCTGCCTGTTGTTGGCTGTCTCCGAGCTCTTAACTAAATCTGATAGGTTCTGGTAGGTGCATGATAGAAGACAGGCACCGTTTGTTGTCCTCCCTCTTGATCTTACTCAGAGGGCTGAGAGACAAAGACATGTGTGACGCTGGAATTCTAACTTAGGGAAACAGAGGGCAGACCTAACACAGCCATTGACCTGGCAGTGAGGCTGAAGCTGCCTGCCTCTTCCTCCAGATGCTTCACAGGCATGTTATGGTGAATCCAGTCCTGTCTGGATTCTGAGGTGCAGGACTATTTCCCATCTTCTTGCTGTTCCCCTGCATCAGGAGTAGATGGTTGGGAAGAGAAATGGAAACAACCTAGTAACAGGTGGACTGTGGTTTTCATAATAAAGGCAGATGACGAGGCTGAGGAGCTGAAATGAAAGGGTGGGACCCATGCACCTGTGATTGTACAGGTGTCCCCACTGGCCTCCTTCTGGAGCCTCCTTTCTACAAGAAGTGCACCCCTGCCTCCTTTCTCTTCAAGCCAAGGATTGGAGAAAGCTCTGGGAGCAGGGAGGCCAGTTGGGAACTGCACCAGGACACTGTACATGGATGGACCTGACACTTTTGGAACTTTGTAAGATCCCTGCTTGAGTCTGTGAGAGAGATCACAATACTACAGGGGCCTCAGTGGCTGAGAAGCATGAACCATCCCCCAATGCAGCATGGATTCTAGATGATCTGGGAGAGGGAGAGAGAGAAGATGGAGACAGAGAGTCATCCTGGGAGTCAGTGCAATGGGTTGACTTGCAAGAAGTCAGCAGCGGATGCACCTGTTTAGGAAGCAGGTGCTAGCCCCCGGCTGCTGGTGTGGTGCTAGCATCCCAAGACACACAGACCTGTTCTTCATAGCAGCTGTCCATAGCTTCTGTTTGCTCGGACCCAGATGCACAAGCTCAGCAAGGACTATAAAAATATCAGAATTAAAACAGCAGGAGCTAATGCCCTTTTGGAGGCTGCGAACAGCATAGTCCTCTTATTAAAAGAGTGAGCAATGGTGTTGGGGGGGAACCCATTCTGTCATAGAGTGGGGCGGTAGGCTTCAGAATTAAAATACTGTGGACCAGTCCATGACTAGACCAACAGGTGAGATTAATAGATCGGGTTGTCCATAAGAAATCCAGTCTCCTTAATAATTTATTCCATTATTAAGGTGATATTTCAAATCAGCAGCCCAAGGATGGATTTATTCAATAAGCATCTCTGTGACGTTTACCTCGGGCTTTGGGAAGAAAAATGAAGTTAGAGTTTACATCTCATACCTGACGGGCTAATGCTCCAGCTATAAATATTTAATGTTCACATAATCACGAGAGCACAGAGAAACGTGTGAGAATTTAGCAGATGCGACAGCCACGAAAGGGAAAAGCAGGAGAACGGACAATATGGAGGTCTTATCAGACAGCATCCCCAGCAGGTGGGCTCCGAAGAAGCAGCCTCTCGCAGGGTGATCCGCTACAGAGCACGGGTGGAGAGTGCCTGGGGCCCACTTTGAGGGAGGAGCTCAGCAACGCTCCTCACGGGCACCCTAGATTTGAGCAGGGCCACACTGCTCAATCAGATAAACTAGAAAATGTTCGGGACCCTGTCGAAGCAATTGGCATGGTTCCAGCCAAAAGCTGAAGGCAAGTGAAGGGCCCTGGCAGGGAACCACTAGCCTTCAGCTCAGACTGGCCTCAGGGGAACAGCCACTACCAAACTGCGCTCAGTGTCAGAAGACTGCAGGAAAGCTGGGGTGGGTGGCTTCCCCAAGATGCACCAGATAAAGAAAAACCTGTGATAGATGGTATTATTAAAAACAGATATGATGAATCCCCCAGAGAAAGGGAATATCCATCTTAGACAATACAAGCAACAGGTATAAACAGGCGTCAGTGGAGGGAGAGGCCAGGCAGAGCATGACAAGGAGATGAAAACTGTGTGGTCTCCTCAGCCAGGAGCAGGGTTGATGTTTATCATTCGGTGACATAGGCAGACTCTTCTTGAATCACACTCGGAGATGAATCGGGATTTAATAGACATGGAGTTGATTTTTTGGCACATCAACTTTATCCTCAGTAAATTTACCAAGCTCACCTGTTACAATAGTTATCTTAAAATGATTTTAGGCTTATAAGTGTGTAAGTTTTTAATTTTCCGGAGACCACATGGGTTCACATTTCTCTTGATGGTTTCTGGCTTTTATAATGGGCTTAAAAAGCCCTTCCTTACACCGAGATTATTTAAAAAGAAGTTCCTCTTTTCCTAATGGAGCCTTTTATGGCTTTATAATGTAATATGCAAGTTCATAAAGCCTGCCCTCTTTCTCAAAGGGTTTCGTGAAGTTTTAATGTGTTCACTTTTCTGCCTAAATAAATGACTTATTTTGACAGTGTAAAAAATCCTCTTGGAATCTTTATTAGCACCGCAGTAAATTTTATTTAAGCGTTGCTGTCAGTTTTATACCGTTCGCATTTACCATTCGTGCGTGTTTGCCTTTACTGCGCTCTTCAGTTCATTTATCTTAACATGTGGTTTTAGAAGAAGCGGAGCAGTTAGACGAAACAAGATGAGCAGATGCAGGTCCGTGTCGGCTCCAGAGAGGGGCTCCTGGGACGTATCACTCCATCCTCTCACTGGCTCTGCTTTTGAAAATCTCCCTCGTGTAACTTAAAAGACTCAGTCTACAGCTGCCCTCGCCTTTCTCGGTGGACTCTAAGTCGCTGTGAAAGGCCTGTCTCTGCTCGCCATCACCGTGACTAGGGTTCTCACCGTGTGCTCCGTACGGCTGCCCTGTCTTTATGAGCCACAAAGCAGCGAAGGTTGACAGTAGCCCTCTGCTCATTGATTTGTATAAATGGAACACAAGAATTCCTGAGTGCTCTTCAATAATTCATGCTTTTATAAACATGGAAATCTACTCCAGAGCGTCTCCAAGAGACGCTTCACTTCAGGGGCGGGGAGTGGGGGAGAGTGGCATCTCTAGGGACCTGAGGAGCAGCTCTGCTCTCCTTGGACCGAGCATGGAGCAGAGACATGAACATGTTGTCAGTACAACCCCGTGTTCTGCCTTGTGCAGCACTAGGCCTCCTGGAATGAAAAGAATTTTCTTGAGCCACACACAGACCCCCATTGGACCCTGGGAGTGTACTTGTTCAGAGCCACTACTCTGAACTCAGGGAGGACAAGGACACCTTGGTTGTGGCCTGTTTCTGAGGATATCAACATTGCCTGTTGTGCTGCGTCTAAATTGCTTTGAACTATGACCCCGCCCCTATGCCCCATAAGTCCTTGAAGCCAAAGCCCTTGATGGTGTCCCTAGGGGAGTGAACTGTGTATGCTGTGGAATTTTTTTTTTCAAGTCATTCACCAGCTGTGTGGTCTCAGGTAAGAGAGTATAATGTTCAGGGCCATAGTTTTGCTATATTGAGGATTTCTGTACTAAATCCCCACCTTACAGAACATTCATGAGATGACATGCAACGGACTTGTGCGGAATGTGTGTGTGTTTGTGTGTATGCACTGTGGAGTGTGTGTGTGTGTGTGTGTGTGTATACTATGTAGATTTTGTGTTTGTGAACTGTGCACCATAGGAATCATGTATGTATACACGGTGGTGATTGTGTCTATTTGTGTATACTGTAGGGATCTGCTTTCATGCTGTGACTTCGTGTTGGGAAAGCATTGTTTGCCCTGTGACTGTCAGGCAAAGGGTGCTGGGTAAGGGGCGTGGCCCACTGCTCTTTGCTCCTCAGTCAGGCCTGCAGTTGCAAGGCTTCCAATTATGACTCCTTGGTGTGACCTCTCTGTGTCCCCTAGTTTCCCTGGCTTCTCTAAAATGTCACGAGAACACAAAAGCCAATTCCTAGGTAGCTCCAGATTCTAAAGTTCCAGAGTCCAGACTACAGGACCCTAATTGCCTTAGTAGGCAGCTGTCGTGGAAAGGGTAGAGACAGAAGGCAGAGGTGACATAGTCTTCTTTGGTTCAGCCAAGGGTTGTCTAACACTTGTGCTGAATGTGGCTGCCAGGGGTGCAGTCTGGATCCATCCCTGAGTTCAGGAAGAAACACAGGACAGACACGAGGCTTCTTCTGCTGCTGCTAACATTTTGGAGAGTCCAGGAAAAGTCAGGGCCAGGGGAAGGTCTTACAGAGGAGTCCTACAGCCTTGACAATAAGCCACCATTTTAAAGGATTGTGGGACACTTGAGCAGCAGGTGGTAAAATTAGACCTTTCTTTGCATCTAAGGGTGGTCATCTTATAATGTGAAGCCATTTTTATTTTTAGACTTAATAATACTTCCACACTGGGGTAAATGCTGGCTAGAGCCAGTTACAATGTCTCCTATGGTTCTTTGTTTTCTCACTTGACTGCTCTTCCAGAGGACCTGAGTTCAATTCCCAGCAACCACACAGTGGCTCACAACCATCTGTAATGGGGATCTGATGCCCTCTTCTGGTGTGTCTGAAGACAGTGACAGTGTACTTATTTATATATATGAAATAAATATTTTTTAAAGATTCCAATAAAAATTGATATGTAATACTATTATGACTTTTTGTATTTATTGTTGTATTAGAAATTTAAAATGGAGTTCTTAGTTACAAACTCTCTTTGTGACACCCAGCTGTAATCACGACACAAGTTTTTCTTAGTCTGTCATCTTCTCTTAATTTTATCAATTCTTTTGAAGTTTAGAAGGTGCTCAGTTTAAGTCAGCCAGTATTCTCTTAGGTGAGCTTTAGATTCTGTCTGCTGGTTAGGAGGCCTTTCCTAGTCGAGCAGCTAACAACTGACTTCTTATATTTTCATCTGCTATTTTTATAATTTTAAAGTTAGATATTTTCTGTCTTGGGGGTTTGTTTTTGAGTGCGCTGTGGATGCGAATCTACGTTTTTCTCATTTCCTGGCAGGCTCTTGAGAGGCCCCCACATCTATCTGAAGCCCCTATTCATAGGTAGATGTTCTGCGCTGCACATGATCAACTGCCTATCCTGTCACTGTTCGCAGCCAGTGTCTAATTGTTTTGATTAATATCGCTGTACACTTTGATTTATGCACAGTAGCGAATTCCCCATGATTTCCTGCGTTTTCTTGGCAACATCTCCGAATTTATGATTCTGCCAGCGTTGGAACCAGCGTTGCAAGCGGAACCCTCTTACACTCTGAGCTGGATGTAGTGTACAGTCTGGTGGGGATTTCGTGTCTTTACCTCTTCAACTCTCACACCCAGAAACAAGATGTGTCTCTGTTTAAACTGACCCGGTTTCCACGTATTGCCTGAGAGATATGATGATTTTTCTATATTTAGATGATTCCTGCCTCCCATTACATTTATTTCCAGTTTTTTTTCCCCAAGTTAAGCCAAACCTCTTCTTTGTAACATTATGCACTGTTTGTGGAGAGCTTCCCCCTGGACGCTGGTTGCCTGGCTCAGGAAACACTTGGGCTGCACCATGTCTTGTATATGACAAGGTCTGTAGTCTTTTTTTGTAAAAAAGCTGCGGGTTGTGTTGGATTATAGCTCTCAACAATAACCTTATTTAATGTTATACATTTCTTCAAGAGCCCTATCTACAAATATAGACACACTCTGATGTCTCAATTCTTCGAGCTTCAACACAGGAAATTTAGCGGGCACAGCTCAGCCTATGACAGGCTGGTGCACCCACGGGGGGCTCTTCATTAACAGTGTGTAAACAGCGGGTTTATATGATGACTACCCCAGGTCAAAGGAAATGAGGTCAGGTGCTGTTGGGCAGAGGATTCTGAAATCATCCATCAATATAAGCATTTCCTCCTTTTAAGTAGATTTTCTCTGGCATTTTGTCCCAGCCGTAAGAAACTGACTAGCAGATACACCTGCTAAGATGTATTTTGGAAAACGTTATAAATGAGGCTAAAGAGAGACTGCAGGCAGAGCATGATGGGATAGATGCCCATAAACGAGTTGGCATTTCTGAGCCATGACTGTATCGCTGAAGTGAACATGAACTGAATAGAAATTGAAATGGTGCCTGTCCTAGAAGAGATGGTCCAGACCCCAGGTGTCCTGGCTGGTTTTGTGTCAACTTGACACAAGCTGGAGTTATCACAGAGAAAGGAGCCTCAGTTGAGGAAATGCCTCCATGAGATCCAGCTGTAAGGCATTTTCTCAACTAGTGATCAAGGGGGAAGGGCTCAGCCCATTGTGGGTGGTGCCATCCCTGGACAGGTAGACCTGGGTTCTATAAGAAAGCAAGCTGAGCAAGCCAGGGGAAAGCAAGCCAGTAAGCAACATCCCTCCATGGCCTCTGCATCAGCTTCTGCTTCCTGACCTGCTTGGGTTCCAGTCCTGACTTCCTTTGGTAATAAACAGCAATGTGAAGAGTGTAAGCTGAATAAACCCTTTCCTCTCCAACTTGCTTCTTGGTCATGATGTTTTGTGTAGGAATAGAAACCCTGACTAAGACACCAGGTGTAATGGTTTGTATCTGCTCGGCCCATGGAATGACACTGTTAGAATGAGTGACCCTAACAGCTTATAGCTAGGTGTGGGCTATAAGACCCTCATCCTAGCTGCCTTGAAACTAGTATTCTGCTAGCAGCCTTCAGATGAAGATGTAGAACTCTCAGTTCTTCCTGCACCATGCCTACCTGTATGTGGCCATGTTCCTGCCTTGATGATAATGGACTGAACCTCTGAACCTGTAAGCCAGCTCCAGTTAAATGTTGTCCTTAGAGTTATCTTGGTCATGGTGTCTGTTCACTGCGGTAACACCCTAAGACTCCAGGACCTCAGTCAATGGCACCTCCTGGCCTGAAGTCTCAGCTCTGAGGTCTCTCCTCATTGGCTGTAGCCACCAGCTCTTCAGTGCTCTGCACACCAGCATTGCCATCTGTTGGGTTTTGCAGCAAGGATGTAAATGCTTCTTCTTCACATGCTCTTGCTGCTCACAGAACCTTTCCTCAAATCATCTGGCAGAATCTATATGCATACCGGATCTAAGGCTGACCTGCGATCTACTGATTCATCTTTGAAGTTACAGCTCCATCTGCCTCTAAAATAATTTTCATTAATTTCCATTAAGGCATGATGATTCCTGCATTCTCCACATTCTGGGAACTGGTGAGAGTCAGGGTGTCCTAGTAGGTGAGTCTGTCCTTACTCATATACAATATTGGTGACTCCCAGCCTCCCAGTGGTGGTGGGCTGAGCTCTACAGATTCTACAACATGGCGGGCTTCACTGAGCTGCTTCCAATGCCATGCACTTTCTTCTAGTTAATTAGTTTGACCTCAGCATGTGCTCATTTACCTGTGCTTGTTGGTGAATGGTGTGTAGGTACTGATGTTAGAGCCAATAAGGGAAATGGAATAATGATCTGCAAGGCAGCGAGAAGCCAACAGAGAGAGGGGGGGAGGAGGGGAGGGGGAGGAGAGGGAGGTGAAGCAGAGAGTGGGGTTGAGCAGGTAACATAATGGTGGCGGGAGCATGCTATCCTTCTCCTTGCACCTCTCCATCTCCAAGCAGAGCCTTGGGTTGGAAAAGACAGAATTACTCCATGCACAAGGGCTCATTGGGCTGTGAAGGCCCTCTGGCTTGCTCTCTAAGAGCCTGCATTCTGTCCCTTCTGGTCCCAGTGTGACCTGCTGCTTTGCGCCTCTCCTCTGGTGTTGGTGGTGATGTAAAGATCCACATGGGTAGCAATGAAGGCAATGGCATCTCTGACCCCTCTCTCTGGATATGGTACTTTTAGTTTTGGAGCACAGGAACTAACCAGCCTCAGGGAGTGGGGTGTTGGGTGGCAGTGTTTCTCCTCATTTTACTCCTCAACAGTAGGAAAAGCCAAACCTGACCCGCTTGCTGCCCAGAAGATGGGTTTCCCTGGGACCCTTATCTAGTCTCTTGGGAAGTGAGTTATGTCTCCTGTTTTGATGATAAAATACCCAGACACAAAGCAATTTTAAGGGCCTGGGGAAATGGCTCAGTGGTTACGTGTACTCGCTTCTCTTCTTAGAGGACCCCAGTTCAATTCCCAGTTCCCATACTAGTAAGTTTACAACTACCTAGAACTCTAGCTTCAGGGTGTTCTCTTCTGGGGTTTGCAAGCAGAGACACACACGTGTGCGTGCATCTGCGCACACACACATATACCCATGTAAATAAATACAATTACATAGCAATACATATTTCAAAGCAACTTAAAGCCAAATTTGGTGGCACTTACTGTTAATCCCAACATGCAGGAAGCAGAAGCAGGCAGATCTGAGAGTTTGAGGTCAGTCTGGTCTGCATAGCAAGCTCCAGGTCATCCAAGGCTACAAAGTGAGTCCCTGTCACAAACAACAACAACAAACAGAACAAAAATAAATAAGTAAATACAAAGCAGCTTCAGAGGTTTGTTTTGGCTCTCAGTTTGAGGGTACAGTCCAGCAAGCAGATCAGACATGGTAGCAAAAGCTGGAGACACCTGATTGCATTGCACTTGCAGAGAAAGAAACACCTGATCACACTGCACCTGCAGGGAAGGAGATACCTGATCACACTGCACTTGCAGGGAAAGAGACACCTAATCACATTGCACCTGCAGGGAAGGAGACACCTGATCACACTGCACCTGCAGGGAAGGAGACACCTGATCACACTGCACCTGCAGGGAAGAAGACACCTGATCACACTGCACCTGCAGGGAAGGAGACACCTGATCACATTGCACATACAGGGAAGAAACAGAATGGCAGATGCTTGTACCCGGCTTGCTCTTTCCTTTGTATTCTATTCAGAACTCCAGATCATAGAAAGATGCTGCTTAGAGTTAAGATAGGTTTTGTCCTGCCAATGAACCCAGCCTGTTAATAAATAGCTTCTCCTTACAGGAATGCCCAGGGGCTAACAACTCTCTGTAATTCTTCACAGATGTTCCCTGAAATCCCATACATGTTCCCACAGGGTTCCCTCAGACCCAGCTATGGCTTCGTAAGATCACACCTGGAGTTCTTATGAGTCATACATACCCTTGAGTCCCAAAGTCCACCTGCAGTTCCTGGGGTCCCATCTGCCATCTCTGAGGTCTTATCTAGGGTTCACTTAGGCCCTACCTATGGTTCTAGGGCTCCCACCATTCTCCAGGGCTGCCCTAAAGTTCTCCGACTTCTAGAATTGGAAGGTGGATTTCCAGAAGCCAGAGCCCTTCCATGGTCCCTCCTCCCTTCAGTGTCTAGTGTCTACTATACACACAGCTATTCATGGCAAAGGCCCTCACTGACTGCTGTTAGGTGAAGCAAGCCATAGAGCCGGAGTGGGGTGGTTCTCATGAGTCTCATTTGCCCCATGGTAGATGAACTGAATTACTAGAGCCATCTGCTTGGAGCAATTGGTCCTTCCAAAGACCTATAAGCAATGGAACAAAACTTGCTTGGCTTTCTCAGAACTGATAGCCAGTATAAAGGGGAAAACCAAGAGATGAACTCCATGCCAGACAGCCCTCATACCCTTGATGCTGTCTAGCACCACATCAAGGTCACCAACTCATCTAAAGAATCCCAAAGGGCACTTGACCTCAATTTTTATAATTTTCTCACTGAAATGCAAGAGGAACTTCCTTGCTGTTATCCTATCCCCCCCTTTGTTACTCAGAAAAAGTTAAAGTTGAAATGGCAATTCTCTCTGGAATTTAATATCTGTTCCCAACTATCCTGTTTAATTGCTAACCAATTCTTTAGAAAATTGAATCACTATATTACATTGTGTTTATGCACTGAAGGCCTGGGAAGGGTTGGCAGGGACCTCCGCCAAAGTTAACAGCGGCTGTGTTTCAAGCTGTGAGCAGTTTATTAGAAAATTTCAAGCTGGAATTTTCCTTCACTTTAATGTCTTTGGCTTTTTAAATTTTTACGTTGAAGTCCCATGTTGGGTGTAAGTGTGTTAAAGATGGGACTGAAGTGTGTGAAACTCTCTCCACCTGCTTATAGTTGTCGTGACTTGAAAGCCTATTAAGCGAGGTCCGAGAACGTCATTAGGGAGGGCTTGTGAATGGAAGAGTGTTGAGGAGCTTCTTGACACCACCATAGCCCTGTTCCACGCCCATGGGTACTTAGCTTGGGGAGTGGCCACCTCCACCCTGGGACCCAGGTCTGTCTATGAGAAAATGCCTTACATCTGAGAGGCATTGATATTTATGGTCTAGGAGTCTTTTTAAAGTTAGATATTCTCAGGAGAGTATATGGCAAGGCAAGAAGCAGGGGCATAGGCTAGACCCTGGCTTTCCCCCAGTTCCCAGCTGACACTGGGCAACTGGATTTTCCTGCTGTTCAGCTCAGAACATCTGATGGTGTATGCTGGTCAGTTTAAAGCAAACCAGAGCCACCTGCAAAGAGGGGTCCTTAAGTGAGAAGACATCTCCATCAGATTGGCCTGCAGGTAGGTCTGGGCCAGGCATTTCTTGATTAAAGATTGATGTAGGAGAGCCCAGCCCACTGTCACGCCTGGACAGGGTGGTCTTGATTTACCAGATGAGGACACCAGGGACTAAGCCGGTAAACTTAGTGATCCCTCCATAGTCTCTGCTTCAGATCAGGTACTTGGCTTCCCTTCATAATGAATTACAAACTCTAAACTGAAATAAACCCTTTCTTCACCAAGTTGTTTTTGGTCATGATGTTTATCACAACAATCAAAAACCAAACTAGACCGGCTTTCTGCCCAGGTCTCCTTCCTGGACAACATAATGTCCTGTTATGTCTCTGAGGTTGCATCTTCTCAGGGTATTTTGAAAACGTATTTACATCTGTTCTAGAGAGCCTCCATGTGCATTTTAATACTGCCCAATAAATTGCCATAAAGGAACATTATTCTTTATATATGTCTTTCTGATTTTAATGAGGACCAAGGCTATTATGCCTGGTGCTTCAGGGAAAGAGAAGAGAGCTCAAAGCAGCTGCTTAAAAGGCCTTCCTTGAGAAAATTGTCTTGAAATGTAGCATTTAAAAAACCTTTTACTGAAGTAGTTTAATGGAGAAAAAAGTACATGTGTCTTACGTGTGCAGTTGGCTGGACTTTTGCAGACTGAACATGGCCAAAAGAGCAACTGTCCTATAAGAGGGGGTGTGGCAAGTCGAGGGTTATGAGGCTGATGTGGCGATCTGAGAATTGAAGCTTCAACCACAGCTGGAATTGTTTGGGCCCCTTGGCATTGGCAATGCCGATTGATCAAGTCTGGGATCTCTTGCTTACTCCAGGTAAGAGTACTGCTCCAGACCCGCAGGGCCAGGGCTAAGTTATGGCTGAGGATCACTATCTTGTGATTCCAGCACCCTTTCTTAACTGCCATCAGGCCTCCATGTCCTTAAGTGTGCCCTGTGACAATGGGCAGCAGCCAGAGGGATGAGTGCAGTGAGGTAAGATGTCAGGCTCCTGGGGACAGGTCCTGAAGCCGGCACATCAGCCAGGCTCTGATGTCGCACTCCTAGAGTGATCTTGAGGAATCCCATTGGGATCCAGGTAGATGCGAAGACAGTGATCTGGTTCATCTGAGCTGACCTCAGGGACGTAGGGTAGAACTGCAGACTCACTGTCCCTGGTGCCTTCTGTAAGAGCAGCCCTGCTGGGTCCCAGGCTGAGAGCTTCTCTGTGTCTGAAATTTCTACCTTCCCCTAAAACCTTGCCATAGTTGTGGCTGCCTATCTGTTCTGACTGCATTCTGCCCTCAGCTGCTATCCCCACTCCCTGTACCTTTTAGACTCCTAAGTCTGTTCTTAGGCTGGGGAGACGGCTCTATTAACATAGTGCTTGCTTAGCTTATGTGAATCCCTAGATTCTTTCCCAGCAAGGGACAAACAGGCCACAATACTGTGTGCCTTGCAACAGCTTCCCCTATATACGGTGAAACTTTCCTTTTAATATTGCTTAAAATGGGTTTTTGAGTTCCTGCACCAGCTGCTTTGCTTATTTAACAATCCTCCAAATGAAGGGTTTGCCGTAGTATTTTTATCTCTTCTCTGTTATGATTCCTGCTGTTCACATCTCAGGGAGCTTGTTTTGGTTTGCATAGCAGAATCCTTCTTGAGGTGGAACAGCACAGTCACACTCAGGACTCAGCACTATTCCCACTGAGTGGTCTCCTGGAATGGGGACTTGAGGCTCTAATGCTCTCCTAAAGGGTCTTGTCCACTTTGACACTGAAGATCTAGCTTTTTTTTTTTTTTAATGGCAATTTTGGTTAATGACTCCACAGTTGGGTTTTCTCTGCTCTGGCTCATTCCAAGTGAATCAGCCTAACTATGGCAATGTCTCAGGGCATCCCTGTAGACCCACTCCAACATGTCAGCCACTGGCTGTTACCACTATAAGCTTTTAGCTTGGCAGCCTATGTCCCTTCCTAGGACAGAGTGAGCAGTGCTAGGCTCTCAGGATGACAAGCTTCACATTTCAGCCTCTGCCGGTTTCCCTGAGTTTTGTGAAGGGTCCATTGGGAGTGAGTGTAGGCCAGGGAGACAGAATGGTAAAGGGGAAAGTGTGGTACAGAGAGAGTGTGTGAGGGTGGTGGATGTCTGCTAAGTGGCAGAGCTGGACTGATCCTTCTGAAATCTCTCTGAGTGGCTCATAGCAGAGGGGATGGAGACCCCCAGGGCAGCTGGAATAAGCATTATCAGAAAGTACCAGCTCCCACATTCGACTTGGACTGGTGCCCAAGAAACAGTCTTAAGTGTCCAGACATTAGGAAACACAGGAGGGCAGGACACAGCAGTGTGAGGGCTATGAAAACACCAACATCTCTGATGAAACCTCAGCCAAGGTTGGATGTGGCAGCCAAGCAGATCTCTCCAGTGTGGCAGATAGGCATGCTGCTCCTGTGAACCATGACTGTCATACTCTCGTGTGTATGAGCTTGTCTGAGGAGGGTATGTGCGACTGAGTGTGAACATATCTGAAGTGTGCCTGTAGGGGGTGGTGTTGGTGTGAGAGTGTGTGGGATGAGTGTGAGGACCTATGGGGGTATGTGGGGGCTGTAGGCATGTTTGGCTCAGATACAGCCTTCTTGTAGAACTGAAGGCGAGGCTGAGTCAAGGCCACAATACCTCAGTTACATACCCCCAAACTCCCCAAACCAGATCCTCTTGCTTTGTGCCACTGTGTCCCTGGGATTTTCAGAAGTCACGGTTGTAGGGGCTCAGAATCACAGATCTAGGCTGCAGAAAGAGGGGGAAATCCTCAGTACCCAGGGGTCCAGGAAGAAGATGATTTGGAGAATAAAGTTATTCATCCAGGAATATTTCTTCCCCAAACTGTCTTGTAGACAAAGGTGACATGAAATGAAGCCCTGCTAGACAAGTCACCTATTGTTGTGCTAATTTAAGTTGGATAAATCAAATTCTTAATTTTATCAACGAGATAATTAAATGTCCTCACATAGGCAAGCTTGCATTTATAAAGTAAATGCATTTGTTTGTCTCTTTTGGGAGGGGGGCGGTTTCCCATGTCCAACAGAACAAATCAAAACCCCAAGGAAGTCAAAGTTCCTGCAACAAAAGGCAATGGCCTCAGGACTTCCTAAACTCTTAGTTTGACTTCCTTGAAATAAGCCTACTACCCAGAGGTGATGGCTTACTTCCCTTGGGGCAGAAGTGTTTGATGGGTGGTCTCCTCCCTTACCTGAAGGGAGTTTCTGGTCCAGGAAGTAGTTTTGTCCTCTCGGTGGCTCAAGGACTCTCGGACACCAGAACAACAACCAGAGCCTTCCTGCCCCAATGGAGGAAAGGGTTCAATCTTGTTTGGTTCCCGTTCTTTTGGATGACTCAAGTCAATGGCAGTCTGGATGTCCTTCTGTGATGTCTTGGTGCTGGTGTAGTTGGATTGGACCTCTGTTCTGCCATGTTTTTGTAGAATACAAAAAATTCCCAGCTCTCTGAAGGCTCTAGCATTCACCACCCACCCATCCCCCATCCTGTCAATAAGGGAGTGAATCTTAAGGTCCTTGTCTACCTTTGTGGAGGCATCAAACACACTTGAGAAATAACACTGTCCATGAAGTTCAGAAATGTCTTAGTTTCTGTCTCAGCCCAGAGGGAGATAACAGGGAACAGTGAGTATGGTGTCCGTGGACATGGAGAGGGTGGAAAGGTAGAAAAGGTACTTGAGAAGAAAGCCAGGTAGAGAGGAGTCCACCCAGGGACTTATGTTCATTTTATTGATTGACAGTGTAACCATCCATGTCTACCCAGTGATGAGTGTGAACCTGTGGTCTTGATGTTCCTAGCAGGTCAGAGCCATCAGAGGTTGGCCTCAGATGGTTGTGGCAGCACCCAAATATGACAGATGTATCTGGAGAGTGTTCAGAAGAGCATCAGTGGGTACTACTGTAGTGTAGACTAGGTATGGAAGGTCACCAATGCTCTTGGAAGACATGGTAGACATTGGTGCACAGTTCTGTTGTTTAAACTCCAAGAAGGGACAACTTGGCCCAGGGCAGGGGACAGCAAAAGCCAAAGGTAGAATCATGGCCAACTAAATGAGGAATTTGTCCAGAAAGTCAAGTAGAGTCAATCTAAATGGTTATAGGTGGGGGAGGAGCCAGGAACATCTCTACTTCAGGTTCATCCACAAGGTGTCTCAGGCAGAATGGAACTGGACACACATATATTCCCAACAACAGGAAGAGGTAACATTCTAAAGCAACTGACCACCTAGCAGATCCCAGACCACTAGAGCTATGATGGTCAATGATAACCATTAACTTGATAGGATCAGAATCATACAGGAGACAAGCCTATGGGGATGTCTGTGAGATACTTTCCAGATCGGGTAGAAAGATGGGAGATCATCAAGGATAAATGTGGGTGGCACCATCCCCACAGACAGTTCTACCCCGAATTAAACAGAGAAAGCCTGCGTCTGCATTCCTTGCTCTTGGCTTCCTGACAGATTACAATGCGATCAGCCCCAGCCTTCTCTCTGACCATTGTTGCACTGTATCTTCTCATACTGTGAGACAAAGCAAACCACTTCTTCTGAAAGTTGCTTTTGTCAGGTATTTTGTTACAAGAATGGCAACATGGAAGGGCTCTTTCCAGGATTGCATTTTCTCGCCTTCCCTGCTCCGCCAGCTGCGCGCCCTGGTGTGTCTGCACTCCCAGCGCCTGCCAGTGTCTTTAGCTCATTTCCTCTGCTTGGGTTTTTTCTCTTTAATCTGCGTACTCTTTTCTCGTTTCTTTTTATAAAAGGAAGCCTGACATTCATTTAGCTCTTTCATAATGTTTCAGGGAACTGAGACGAACTCTGTGTCTTATAATTAGGACTCTGGGCAATTTTAGGAAGAAATAACCACATCTTCTCAAACTCTTTATAAAATTTCCTGGGAAAATGTGACCATGCTGTTTGGAAGGCAAAGCAGCCTCCTTCCCAGCTCCATGCAGACCTCATTTGGGGGCCTTGGTGGCATCTCACACGCCATCTCTCTGAAATCTGTGCTGTAGCAGAAACATCCAGCCTGTAGCAGAAATATCAGCACTGTACTGGGTGACTGAGGACCAGTGGTGAGGGGTTAGGAGAACATTAGGAACATTTGCCCCTTTCCTTTGCCCTGGGTGGCCCTATATCTGAAGCTCTCTGAAATCTAGTTTATCAGGCCGCAGATTGAAACCTACACCCTGATGATCTCTGGTGAGTCTGTAGCCCCAACCCTCTTTGAAATCCAACTGTGTGCAGTCAGCTTGCAAGCTACCCAGGAGGACATCTCATCCTTTAGGGCTGTGCTAAGCAAACCTTCCAGCTGGCATGGAGGAGGGCATACCTCACTGCTCCCAGCCTCAAGCCCCCATACAGTTTGGATGTTTGCCTCTGTGGAAGTACCTGTCCCACTTAGGGTACATCTCACCAGAATTCCCTATGGAAGCATACATGGGGTACACGAGCCTCTCACTGTGGTGACTATATAATGTGGTACACATCTCCATCCCTGTGTCATGGATTATGTTAGGCTAGGTAGCCAGGGAGGCTTGGGGGCTGGCCCGGAGCAACAGTGGGGCCAAGAAGTGTCCAGAATTCTCATCCTGATATTGGCTGGAACAGGATTGCTCCCCCCCACACCCCCTAACCTTCGTGTCCCAGTGTTTCAGCTCTATGCTTCAACCTTTGCTTGCCAGAGGAGGTCACTGTAGCCAGTAGCCAGGTTAAATTTCTTCTCCCTTTATAAGGTCATGCCCAGCAGCACCTGGAATTCCTCTTTATGCAAATGAGGCATCTCCAGCTTCCTGGCAAAGGTACACTTACCCCTCATAGGTTTAAAGAGCCTTTATCCCCACGCCCCATTAAAGCTGTCTCTCTGAAGCCTGTCCCCCTGACAGACTGTCTTTGCAGAACTCACTCATCACCTGAGGTCTCTATCCCCTAGTCGTAACCTGAAGCTTGCCCTCTCAGGATCTACATCTTTAAAGGCAAAGAGTAAGAGCTATATAGTTCGCAGACCTGGGCCTGGCTCTATCTTCTTCAGAGATCAAGTCTTTGAGAACCCTGACGTTGGCCCCTTACTGGCTATCTCTTCAGGGGTGTCTGAAGAGATACTTTGTCTCCTGGTTTTAGCCTGAGTATCCTCCCAAGAGTTTTGGTGTCTCTGTATAGTTGTCAACACATTGAATTTGATTTCCCAACCAGGCCTATGTGGACCACTGATGTCTGGGCTTGACTGGGGCCTTAGCATGTCCTCATACTGTCTGCTCCAGGGGAAGCAGGAACTTCTGGGTTTACTGAGTTGGCTGTAAGCACCTGCAAGGCTGCCCAGATCTGTCTAACCTAGAGCTGGACTCTCAGCGTGGCATAGAAGCAAGGGCAACCTGTGGGTTTCACTAGGCAATCCAGTCAGATCCGAGTCTGCAGAAAATACTGATCACCCCAACTCCACTAGCACTAACCCTGTCTTGCTAACCCCCATGAAGAATAGAGTGCTCAGCTCCAGGGCAAATCAGAAGGGCAGCTTCTTACTTCTTTTCCCCTCTGAGGTAGAAAACGGAGGTTGGGGATAATGATGCACTGGCTTCTGACCTGGCTCTGCAGGGTGGCAGGGGAGACTACACCCTCACTGGAACTCAGTTCAGAAACAAAAGCCTGGGACTTCAGGTGTATGTGCAAATGTGAGTATGTTGTGATAGTATGTCAGTGTACTGGCTGGTTTTGTTAACTTGACACAAACTGAAGTTATCACAGAGAAAGCAGTCTCTGTTGAGGAAATGCCTCCATGAGATCCAGCTGTAAGGCATTTTCTCAACTAGTGATCAAGGGGGGAGGGCCCCGCCCATTGTGGGTGGAGCCATCCCTGGGCTGGTAGACTTGGGTTCTATAAGAAAGCGGGCAGAGCAAGGCAGGGGAAGCAGGCCAGTAAGGAACGTCCCTCCATGGCCTCTGCATCAGCTCCTGCTTCCTGACCTGCTTGGGTTCCAGTCCTGACTTCCTTTTGTGATGAACATCGATATGGAAGTGTAAGCTGAATAAACCCTTTCCTCTCCAACCTGCTTCTTGGTCATGACGTTTGTGCAGGAATAGACACCCTGACTAAGACAGTCAGTGTGTGTGAGAGTGAGTGGCATGTGAATACATGAAGGACACAAGTGTGACAAAGCATTGCTAGTGTATGTGCATGTGTGTATGTGTACACGTGTACATGCACACCCACACACGAACAAGCATTGCTGCACATCTGTATTGAGTACCTGAAGCCAAGGAGAGCATGTGCCTGTCAGGTTTGCCTTTCAGATGGAGATGTCTGCTGAGGTGCTCGCTCATCTATGAGGTGTCCTCTCCTCTGCCCTTTGGGGCCCGGGAAGTTTTTCCCACTTCCCTTCACTCCCTGATCATGAGGAAGAGGTCTGTGGTGCTCCCTCAGCATGAACTGATCTCTTTGGACTCCATGAATCACTCCTTTGTCACCGAAAGCCAACTGCTTCCCACGCCTGAGAGCTTCTGGCTCAGGAGTTTGAGAAGGGTGATGACGAGGCTGAGGTTGTGGCTGGGTCCCCAGGGCTCAGGTGTGCTCTTCACAAGCAACTCTGATTGTTTTCACCTGAGACTCACAGCATGGCCACGGATCTCTCGGATCCGATCCTTGCTTCCCTCTGATCTTTCTGTGGCATTTGAAAGCATTCCCACTTCCACACAAGGCCACGGAGGACCTCAGATACCAGTGAAGGAGGCCTTTCTCCAGAGGGTTATGTATGCTGCGGGTTCCATGGGCATGTAGGCCATGTAGGTTTCTGCAGGCTGAAAATACCTTACTTCATGTTTACCTTCCACAGGCTGCAGAAAGACACACACTTCTGACATATGCATACAGACACATACCTAAGAACATATATATCTACTTTCACACAACTCACGCACATATAACACATATTTATATATAGATGCATACTCATCTACACATATTCACAAACATATCAGACAATGCTTGTGTGTATATATGGGCAAATTTATACATAATTCATATAATCATATATTCATACACTAATATTCAGACACATAGATACACACAAACATAGATACATACCACATACCTATACTACCCACACACATAAGCAATATATGTACATAATGCATACATATATCTCCAAACATATAGTAATATATGCAAACATAGGTAAGTACACAGAAATATACAATACATACATAAGAATATTCATATACACACACATGCATTACAAGCAATACATACATGCTCATGCATATACACAAAGGTGAACATGTCCACCCCTGAACTATGGTCCTCCTGACCTGTACCTTTGCAGTCTGCCTGTCCCTTTGTTCCCACTGATCCCTTCCCTGTTCATACCTCACAGCTAGTAGGCCTCTTTGTCACAGCCTTCCTGCTTTCTTTGCCCACAGTTAACATCACAGCCACAGTGACATCTTGGCTTTTGGATTTATCTCATGCTACGTAAGGACAAATCTTTCATAGAATCATACAGGTCACTCTGTGTGGTCTCTAATGGGCAAGTGACAACGGGTAGGCAAGCCTCAGGCTGGGCTTGAGTCACCCCCTCATCTGCTATGTGACTTTGAATAATTGGCCCTTTTATATACCTCTCTTCATCTGATGAGCAGAAATTGATTCTTGCTTTTCATTCAACTCTATGAACTGCCTATGAGGTATTAGCCACTTTAATGAGCCCCACAGATCCTGGACTTCAGGGGTCTTTTATGCTTGTTGCAGAAGACAAATTCCCAGTGGTGCCTGCCTGCTACCCAGAGGAGCTCTCAGCAGGGCTAAGAAGGTACACAATGTGGAAGGTACCCTGCACATCTGTAGATGCTGCCTCCTCTAGATCTCGATATGGGAGGGGCTCCCAAGAGGATACTTGGTTAGGTGTCCATCCCAGAGGCAAGAATCTTGTGAAGAAGGAAGATCCTTGTGCCCCTGGTCATGCTGAGTTTCATGGGCCATGGTGAGCATTTTGGGCCTATTTTGAGTGCATTCGGGGAAGCTCTCCATGTAGGGGTGATGGATTTGAACCAGGGTCAGTGTTGCTGCATAGAGAATGGGCACACAGGTAGAGATGAGGCAGACAAGCAGAAGGGCCTGGGTATACTTTTAGGGAAGACTCAGGGCTTCTGAGAGACTGCCTGGGCATGTAAGCAGACCCAGACTAAAGACACCTCAGGTTCAGTTCAGGGTAGTATGGCACTGCCCACTGAGCAGAGCTGGAGACTGGAGACTGGAGGTAGGCAGCAGTGAAAAGATGGGTTGTGTCAAATCAGCTGGTGAGGCTGGGGGAGGCCCAGGGGAAGAAGGAAGGAGTTTTATGTGCAAATAGTGTAGACAGCCAGATCCAGAGTTATTTGGTTGATAACACACAGCAGGGCTAACAGCTCAAGCAAGCAAGCAAGCAAGCTAGCAAGCTCAGTCATCTAGCAGCTTCCTGTAGGGACATGACTCATTGTAGTGATTGGCCAGGTATAGGAACAGGTCAGGTTTAGTGAGCCCAGTACTCTGAGACATTTCCTCTGGCCTGTGGGTGTTTAAGACTATCTCAAATCTTATAGAAACAGGGACCTCCCCCAAGGGGGCAGGTGGACTCCTGCATCTATACTGTGGGTACTATGGTCAGTGAACAGTGTACAGAAGAAGGAAAGTGTGACTCTGCACAGTGCTGACCTAGCTACAGATGAGACAGAGGTCTTTAAAAGTGTATGGAAAAGTACCTAGGCAGACAATGCCAGGTCCTTATCTAGGCAGGGCCTCTGGACTCCGAGAGACAGAGGCATGAAACAGAGGTCGCAGGGTTGATGTGGGGGCTTGGTGATATGACTGGGGGTGGGATGTTCCAGGAGGCTTGGCCACAGAGGACATCTTGAGACATCTACCAAGTTCAGTGCTCAGACTGAAGGCTCTAGGCTAAAGTGTGTTTGGAGGCCTGTTGATGGGGGTCAGGGGAGATGCTGCTGGTTTTGTGGAGTAAGGTGGGCAGTTCCATCACAGGCACAACAGAAAGGTGAGCTGGAACAATGAAGCCTATTTACAGATTGTTGTAGGAGCCTCTGAAAATGGCAGGCTCATTTGGGCCTAGGTAGTGAAAGTGGAGAGATCTGGGGCTGTGTCAGAAAGGGTGATAGCTAATGACAGGATGGCCACGTGCTTTTGAAGTCAGGATCCACCTGTTCATGTGTCCAGCAGGCTTGTCTGCACAGCACTGTGTGGAAGCCTGGGTTGCCACACCTTCTGCCCAGGCTTTGAACATCTCATGAGCAGCAGGTACAGAGAGGTGAAGAGAGGGGTGACCGCAGTCCCCTGTGGATAGTGACTGTGCATGGCTGTCTTCATGTACCAGAACCTTAAAGATGACTGAGAGTCTGCTTGACTTTTCGGTCTGACATCACCTCCTTTCTGCTCATGCCATGACAATAAGCCCACACCTACCTCCTCTGGCATCTTGGTTTGCTTTCTATTGCTGTAACAAAACACCATGACCAGAAGTGATTTGGGGAGGAAAGGGTTTATTTATTTAGCTTACATGTCCTAATCGCAGTAAGTCAAGGCAGGAACCCGGAGGCAGGAACTGAAGCAGAGCCATGCAGTCATACTGCTTACTCTTGGGGCCTTATCCTGCCCTCTTGTTCCCCATTATTGAGCTTCTCATTCAAGTCAGGCTCTTGAGAAATAGGTTCATGCTCTGGCCATCTCTAAGTCTCAGGGCTGGAAAAACATCGTAGCTAAAATGTTATTGCCACTCAGAGGCAGCTGGACCCATCCACTCACTTTGCACCACAAAGCAGGTGTTTTCCCCAAATCTGTCATCCTGGACAAGGCTCAGTCTACCAGGGACTCCCATGGAGAAAGAGCTTTGCCAATGGAATTAAGCCGAGTATCTTCATAGGAGAGAGGAGTCCAGATTCTGCCAGAGGCCCAGGGTTAGTGCTGACTTTCTCATAATAGAAGCAGGAGGTCAGGGTGTGTGTGAGAGAGAGAAAGAGGGGACAGGCAGAAAAAGGTGTGCATGGGCTTTGAGGGAGGTCCAGGCCCTGGATGAGGGGGCACAGCAGGACAAGCAGGACAGAGCAATTAAACTCTGCCCTGAGCCAGAGGACTTGGTACCTTTGGTTAGGGCTTCCCACAGAGGCGGCCCAGAACCCACATTGCTACACTGACAAAGCTTTGGGAGACACCCTACTGTCCCTTGTAATCTTCCTTTGCATACTTGCCACCAGCTATGCCTGAAGTGGGGCAAGGAGTCCTTTGGACCACAGCTTTCTTGTTGGGATTAATTCTGAAGCTTAACAAGAAGTTCCTTTCCCTTTTCCTTCTCTTCATCCTCCTCTTTCTTCTTTCTTTTTAAAGTGAGGGAATGTAGAGGGGTAGGGGGAAGGAGAGAAAAGAAGCAAATTTTTAAAAGTATTATTTTATTTATTTTATGTCTGTGAGTCCACTGTCATTCTCTTCAGACACATCAGAGGAACTGAACTCAGGACCTTGGGAACGGCAGTCGCTGCTCTTAACCACTGAGCCATCTCATTCCTTTTCTTTCTTTTTTTTTTCTCTAAGCTTTCTCACATTTTATTAATTTAGCTCTTGACTTACTTAATTTGTTACTTATTAATTTGCCGTGCGCTTTAGAGAACAGCTTTTGGGAGTTGTTTCTCTCATTCTGCCGTATGGACTCTGAGGATTGCGCTCAGGTTTTGTTTTGCTTTGTTGTTGTTTTTGTTTTGTTTGTTTTTGTTCTGTTTTACCTGCTGAGCCATTTCGCCAGCATCCATTTTCTCATCCTCAGAAAGGTGTCACACATGTTAAGGTTAAACAGCTTCAAGTGTAAAAACTCATAAATTTTCCCCCCAGTATCTACGAAAGTGGATTTAAAAATAATTGAGTAATTCCTTTCTTTTGTTCAATTGACCTCCCCGACTGAAAGAAAGGGATTATGGGAGTGCGTACGCTCTCATATAAAGCACCAGGACCTCTGCAGGATGTACCTGCTGCCCAAGCATGGTGCCACAGCCCCAGAAAGTTGGCACAATAGCAGATCACTTCGGCACAGGGGTGCAAGGTCTGCTCCCCAGGAGGCCATTCCTGTTCTCCGGTCAGAATAGGAAAAACTACTCTGTTTCTTTCCCCCTGCTTATGGAGTTTCCTCAGAGCACCAGTGGAGGTGATCGGTGGGTTCTGCTCCGCGGACAATGATCTTCCCCTGTGATTTTCATCCACACACCTCGCTGTTCCTCCCGCTCTTCTCTCAAGCTTGGCTTCTTAAAAAGGGCTTTGCCCTTTCTCTCTCATGAGCGTTTCTAACACATTTCAAAAATAACAGGATGGTGTTTTTAAAAATCGAGCTTCACACAGGGTTTCTTCTCACTGAGTCACACTTCATCTTTTCCTCTGCTGAGGCAGAGGGGAGATTAATTTAAGACAGCTGAAAGAGTGATGTCATGTCATATTTTGCCACCATCAAACAAAGGAAGAGAGAGAAGGGTTTGCCTCAGGCCACTCAGAAAGTGTGTCCAGAAAGGCCAGAAGAGACATTATGTTCCTGTGAATCCAAGCAGAGCCTGGTCAGCTGAGGACCGAAGAAAGTTGAGCCTTGTCATTCCAAGATGCTCCATGTATCTAGGAAGCTGGCACCAAGCAATGCTGGCACTGAAAACCTTGTTGGGGAAAGTTATTCATAGTCAAATTAGAGTTCTGACAGTTATACCGAGTAGACATGGTTTAAAAATATACACAACATATATTTTACCTAAAAATGTAAAAAGTGTTTTTCTATTGTGTGGCTTCTTCTTTGGCGTGACATGCTGTCTCCGATGGTTAATTTGGATTGTCAAGGTGGTTGGACTGAGCAGTGTCTAGGAGATTAATAGAGGGCAGATTGGGCTGTGTCTGAGATGTTTCCAGAGCAGATGTACTAAGTTGGGAGACCTGGCTTGGGTGTGGAAAGCACTACTCCATAGGCTGGGGCCTGGATGGAGAAAAGGGAAGCCAGCAGCAGCAGCAGCAGCAGCAGCAGCAGCAGCAGCAGCAGCAGCAGCAGCAGCAGCAGCAGCAGCAGCAGCAGCAGCTCTCCTTCCCCCTCTCCCTCCCCCTCCCTTCCCCCTTCCCTTCCCCTTCTCATTCTTCCTGGCTGCTGTAATGTGAACTGCTCTGCCCCATTATGATGGACCAAGGCCTCTAAATCCATGAACAAAATAAGCTTCCCTCTCCCTTCCTCTTCCCCTTCCTTTCTCTTTTTTCTCCTCCTCCCTCCCTCATCCTCACTTCCCTTTCCCTGTTCCCCTCCCTTCCTCCTTCCTTTCCTTCTTCCCTTTCTTCCTTCAGCTATTTGTGCTGGTGATGAGAAGTCCAACTGACAGTAGCTGATGGTCCATCCTGGTCCGCGACTTGCTCTCTCCCATCTCATTCACTCATAGTAGAACTTGGGAGTGTCACAGCCATGTTCTTTACCCTCTCTTCTGCACAGCTTCACCAAACTATCCCACCTGCATATCCTAAGACCACATCTCCCAGATGACCTTGCAGTGTGACCTGGCTTCCTCCAGTGTTGGTGAAAAATATGGGGCAAAACTGTGGAAGCTATATACGTGGGGATGTTCTGCTTAGCAACCCTGGATGGAGCCTCCAGTTCCTTGCATGGCTGAGTTCTTGTGTCTAGGTACCAGCAGTAGGGATGCCCCCAGGAAGTCATGACCCCTCTTTTGAGGCCCTTCTTGGTACGATGAGGTAAGCATCTCCACTAGCTCTCCTCATCTTTATGGTCCCTACTTGGGATGCTTAGACCTTCATCCATATTTCCCTTAGGGATGCTGTAAACTGCTAAACATGTTTTCATTAATCGTTTCTTACTTCAGCCAGAGTGGATACTGGCGGCTTTATGAAGGATGGTAGATATACTGTTCCATTATACATCTCCACAATGACCTTTGATCTAGAATGTGCCCCCATTTCCACCAGACTGAGAAGGGTCCTTTAGGAGGAGTCAGTTTGCTGAAGTTCATTCTTGCTATTTAAAGTAACAGCACTCCCAATTCGTTTATATATTTTGAAATGTGTTGAGAGGCTACAGTTGTCACTCCTAGTTAGTAGCTTGGCTGGGGGTTTCCAGAGCCACCAAGCTGGGTGCAGAGACCAGCTTAAGAATGAGACCCAGGGCTCTCTGGTGTGTCCTCTTGCCAGGCCTGGGTGTAGCTCATAAGTGAGTGTGAACACTGAATGTATACCTCGATGAGCCTACGCAGCAGGGCATGGGCTGTCTAGTGTCTAGTGTTTGCCTAAGCTCTAGTTCTTACTTCCCAAGAGCCTACCGTGAAGAGCCATTCTGAGGACAGCTCCAATCGCTGGGGATGGAGGAAGCTGTGCCTGAGAAGGGTAGCCATGTCACAGACTGGAGAGGGGATGGGCCTTGCCTGTTTATACTAAAGGAAATCCATCCTTTTCTCCCTGCAGAAGATGGTAAAACAACACCCACACATAGGCAGCAAGCGTCACCAATGGACTCACCAAGGAGAGGGCTGCTCGCTTGAGCCAAGAAGCACTGGGTGTGTAAAAGTAGTGTGGTATCTATCACAGGCTCAGGATGGGAAGGGAAACTCCTCTGAGTGCTTTGACCAAAAGACAATGGGAAGATGATCTCTGCCTACATATTGAAAGGGACTAGGGTCCAGTGTGATCCAACTTAGTGTTGACTTCTGGTTTCAAATGCTTTGTTTTGCAAATATAGTGAGGGTCACCTGATTCCTAGCAGGTGTCCAGGGCTGAAGTGTGAAGGACTGTCGCTGTCCTTTGGGTGAAAGATATAGTCCTGTAAGCCATCTTGACTTGTCTAGTGGAGAAAACTACCCTTTCCAAAGTGCCAGTGCCGGGGTGCTCATTCTGTGAAAGACCCCCTTTGGACTGTGGTGGTCTTGGTAGACACTCCTTTTTCACTGCTCAGGTTTTAGTCTCAAGCTGACCTCTATGATGGGGTTCAGCTACCTGTGGAGCCATTGAGTCCTGGAGTGATCCTACTCTAAAACCGCCTTTCATTTTCTCTTGTCTTCTGAACCCCAAACTCCAGAACAGGGAGGAGGGGCCAGTCCCAACAGCGACTTATCTTCTGCTCTGACTCTGAGGCTCCCCGATGGGGCCTGTGGACGCTGTTGGCCCAGCACACACTAAGCACAGCTGACAGTTTTCCGAGAACGTGAGCTTTTGTTGGGAGTGATTGAGTCTTGCATTGTTTTGCCAACTACTAAACAAACGGATGGATCCATTTGGAGCTTGTCTGTCTTTGTTGTTGTTTAATAAAGCAGCAATCATATATGTGCGAGATAATGGGACGGCTGACTGCAAACTTGAATTATTTCATTTTATGGAGTCTTAATTAGATTTGTAATGCGGCGCCCCTAAGTACCAAATGTTTGCTTAGGTTTAATGAGACCTGTTATGGAGAGCGAGAGAATTGTAATTGTCCCATTACCACAACAGTGATACATATTGCAAAGTTTGGCATATATCACATTATAAAAGATGCTCTTGACACCATGGGGAGCTGCTCCTTTCTGTTTATCTCTGCAGTCTTATCTAGGCTTCCGGCTTGATGTGCCTCCCCTTTCCCAGTTTTCTTCATTGAGGGTAGAATGGTCCACTTTGCAAACTGAGCTGAGGCTTTGGCCACAACCTTCATCTGGGGCAGAGGAGAGGTTCCTAGCTTAACGCCACATCTTTGGCTATATCTGGTAATCTCTTTCCTGCCTGGGGATGTTCCTTCTGGCAGAAGGCTGTAGCAACTGTTTAGGGACCAAACCCAATTTTAAGGTGATACTGTCTCTTCTGGATTGATGTTCCCATCCCGCCCATAGGGCCCTGCATCCTGGGCTGCATTTCTTCTAAGGAAAAAGGATGGGGCTACCTGGTGGTGAGCCGCTGCCTCTGACCACTGTACTTTTATCACCGTCTCTGCTTCAGACCCAAGGCTTTCTCCTGGTTCATTCTTCATTCCAATAACCACCTCCCTCTGCCCAGATGAGCTTACTCTGTAGACACACCAAATTCTTTCTCTTCTCTCTAGGCAGACTCCCTGGCTATTTAATATACAAATGCAGCTGGGCCTGGTCTCAGGGAGACAGGTGTCTCCAGCTCACTTCCAGTCTGTTGGATTTACCGGATGGAGCCCAGGCCCTGCTGCTTAGATCCATGCCCCAGGGCTGTGAGAGGCCTTGCCTGTCCTTTTGTTTGCAGCCTGCAGCTGGAGGAAAAGGCAGTGTGGCCCTCCATAGCTTCTACCCTCATGACCAAGGATATTGGTTAGGTCTCTTCTGGATAGACTCCCACCTCCTCCTGAATATCTCTAGGCCCGTCTCTTTGCTATGGTGGATGTGGACTTTATGTCGATATCCTTGATTCCTGGGAGGGAGGGTTGTGTGAGTGACACCTGAGCCTTGAGTAAAGGCTACTAATAAACTGCTTGTTATTCTGTGAACACTCATTTGGTCTCCCTACCCCTCCCGTAGATTTCACCGGTCATGGTCTGTGACTATCTGCCTTTAGTGTGGTGCCTGTGGTCCTGACACTTGGCAGGCATAACCTGTGGAATCCTCTCTAACAAAGGCTTAGTCTGGTGGCTTCACTGATGGGGTATAACGTCTGCCATTAGACGGTAGGTGGCGAGGTGAATTTCATGTCTGGTGCCCTCTCTCTCGTCAGCCCAGACTCCTGGGAAGTCCACTTGACAATTAGGGGACAGAGACCATGAGGTGACTTCTCCTGTCCACTGCAGTCTTTGGATATTGGCAGCCCTGAGCTGTGGAGTCCTGAGGAACCCCAAGACAGATTAGTCAATCCTGACCATGTAACTGCTGTTTTATGCTGCTGGGTTTTAAGGAACTGTGTTTTGTAGCAATGGGAAACTGAGGCACCATTTGTGCAGTGATGTGTTCTAGGTTTAACTCATAGGCTTCCCCCTGCCCCCTCACACAGCAGAGGACTCAGGCCTCTCTCCCACCCCCTGCTACCCAAAGCCTCAGGCTTCTCTACTCTGTCCCTCCTCAGAGTGGGAATTGGATCTTTACGAAACATCTGCCATCCCAAGTATGTTCAGCACATCCTCTTGTCCCTGAGACCGTGTCTGGGTCTGAAGCTCATTCACGTCTGCTGCGTTCACTCTTCCATGCCATTGTCTGTCGTCTCCAGGCTGAGTTGTAGCTATGGCCTCTGAGATGTGCAGCACACCATCATGTGGCCTTGATGGCCCTTGTCTCTTGGTGCAGTGTGCAGTAAGCATGCTCCAGCTCACCCCTTCGTGCTGACCAGCATGCCTGTCCGCTCATCCTGTAGGGAAGCTAGTCCTTCCCCACTCATGAGACAATAGGTCTTAATCACTGCCTAAAGCTAAGCTGTGACTTCTGAACCGCTGTAACCGACAGAACACACATGCTGTTTCAAGTTACTAGGCTTGCAACAAAAAGATAGCTGACCCTGCACCTTCCTGACACTGCTCCTTCCCAAGAGTGGTGAAGATACTCAAGGACAGCACCAAATCTGGGCAAGAAACATCAGCAAGCATGTACCCCCGGGGCCACGTGAGGCCTGAAGCTTCTGAGGTGGCCACAGTCACAGAAGTTATCACTGTGGGACCTGTAACCCTTACTCTCTCTGAAGTTCCCCAAGCTTAGGCTGTCTGTCAACATTTTTCCTTTGTGGCTAGAAACATACACACTCTCTCTCTCTCTCTCTCTCACACACACACACACACACACACACACACACACACACTCACACACAAACACACATACACACTCATACACACAAAGAGAGATAGATAGGTAGGTAGAGAGAGAGAGAGAGAGAGAGAGAGAGAGAGAGAGAGAGAGAGAGAGACTGAGACTTTGTGGACATGGGAAGAGTGGTCAGAGTTCCTTATGGGGACCAGTAACACCCATCCACCCATCCTGTCCTATGTCTGCTGAGGGGTTTGCCTCTGGTTTTGTTTTAGTGGTTTCTCTGCATCTGGAGATCACTCAACCCCATGAGAACTGCCACTCTAAGTTGTTGGGGACAAAACCAACAGTTTTCTTGGGTGTTTCATGCTTAGAGACACAGGCATGAGGCCAGGATTTGAGACTAAGAATAAGGGTGCATCTTCTCCCGACCTTCTGCCTTCACGGGGCCTCTTCCTGTGCAGCAGGTGCTGCCCGGTTGGAGTGGGCAAGTCATTGGCTCTGGGGTCCCCAATATATACCCCCTGAATTAAAAAATGCCAAGAAAAGCCACTGGAGCCCCTTTCAGCCTGATGAGTCGTTTACATTTTTGCCCGTAAATGTCGGGAGAGAGCTCACATGGAAACTTCGTGCAGAGCTGTAATCAGAATGATTACAAGGTACACCAAGAAGACAAAAGCAGCAGAGCCAGAAGCAAAGAAGATTAAACAAAGAAACACACAGCTAAGCATTCGCCTGCAAATGTCGTGGTTCAGAGCCGCTGTCTAAACAGTGTTGAGCCTTAGAGATAAATCTCGGTCGCTGGGAGGGAGAGGCTTGTTGCTAGAGTGTGCTCAGCCCCAAGGAACCAAAATGGTTCCCATGCTGGGTGAGGCTGGGGTAGTAGATCCAGGCATTGTTTATTTGCCTGGGGGTTGGCCAAACCACTTAACAGGACCTAAACTAGAAGCAGGAATTTTGGTGGGTCACATGGGCTGTCTGTGACACATGAGCATGGGGCATAAGGGAGCGAAGAAAGTGTCTGAGCCCTTCCTTGGTGTTCTAGTCAATATACTGGGGTCCTCAGCAGTCTTCAGCCCCCTGCCCCCAGCCACCAAGGAAAAGACCCTCTACTGTGTGCCACACACGGACCATGCTTAGCACACAGAGGGAGCCCAGGGTTCAGCTGTGTGTCTGAGCACCGTACAGTGGGACCCTGACTGTGCTGCTGCAGCCATGTAGAACTTGGCTTTCTTGCTGTGAGGACACAGATACGTCATTGTTACCTCACACAGAGCCTTGAATCTATGTATCCAGTGGCTTGTGCAGTTTCTGCTCTGTGACTTCTATGGTACAACAGGGACTTCAGCTGGGTGTGCTCTGGAGAAAGCTCACTTTCTTCCTTTCCGATTCTCTACTGCTACACTTCCTGAGTAATGGCTCCTCGGCCACCTGAAGGTTTTAAATTTGATCTTTTGACATGAGATCCTTCTCAGCTTTCCTTAGTCTCTTCTCGCTACTGACATCCCTGCGGGTTGGGGAAGAGCGGCATTGATGAGGAATAGGCTGTGTTAAGGTGGTCCAGGAGTGTAAGGGACCTGCTGGGAAACAGTCCTGGGATTCCACCTGAGTGCATCTACTGCATAATACTCACGGGTCCAGGGCCTCTGTGGGGAGCTGGCAGTCGGCTTCTGCACTTACAGGTGTCGGGCGTCCTGGTACACAAAGCCAGCCCCTGTACCAGCACTCTGGACTTGTTGATAGAGTGTGCTCGGCCCGAGGAACCGGAAATAGTTCCCATGATGAGTGAGGCTGGGGTAGTAAACCCAGGCATTGTTTATCTGTCTGGAGGTTTAGCTCCCAGCTAAGACTGGGGAATGTCCCTAAAGGACACTTTCAGCTCCCTCTGACTCTGGGTTCAGAAGCTGAGGTTGCATTTATAGGTACAGGCTGAGGCAGGTCACCTTAGAGAGGGGGCTTATTAAGAAAGAACACTCTGGGGTAAGTAGTGATCTCAGGTGGGGAGCAGGCAGAAAAAGGGGTTTTCTAATCCAAAGGTGAATTTCTACATCCACCTTGTTCTATGAGAGCCTGGGGTATGGGCTGTGCCTGTCTTGGTTTTCAATTATAGATGGAGTCTCCATACCTCTACATGGTCAGTCACTAAGGGCCATGACTTCGGGGTGAGTTTCTAGAAAGCACTCGCCACTCCCAACCTAGCTTCCAGAGAAGTCCATGGTCAGAGACTTCTGCTAAACAAGCCTACAGGGAAGCCAAGCCCCACGCCTATCCCATGGGCACTGTGCACAGGGCACTGGTAATGGGCCACAGCATCTGCTGGCCTGGATCTGGCCCTCAGCTGATGGCAATGCTTGCCCCTGGCTCTTCCTGTTTTCTCCTCACTCATCTTGTCGACATTATAAATCCAACCCTTCCGAAGACCCTAGAGCAATGAAAAGAATGTGTTTTCTTCTGCTAGTGGGACCAACTGAGGATTGGAAAAGGATTCTCTTGTCAGGGTAAAGTGTTCCAGAGGGTGACAGTGGCAATCATGGGTGACCGAGTATGGCGCCACCCCTGCCTCTGGCTCGGTCTTGTGGCCACGTCTTACACTAGTTATTTCTGTGACCAGGCACATTGTAGGAGCAAGAGGGTGGCTCTGTAGGGAAATGGAGCTGTCCAAACCCTTGCAGAGCTTGCTTCTCAAGCTGAAACACCTCCTCTCTGAGTTCTCAGGGGCACCCCCAGCTAGTCCCGCTACTCTCCTGAGTGAGCCACAGTCTGGGAGTTTTGGTGGACTTCCTGCAGGAGGTGACACCTGAACTCTGGTTGATATAATGCTGGCTAGAAAACCATTCATGGGCTGTAGCGTGATGGCTGAGCACTTCTAGGAGACACTAGGATCTGAGTGCTACCCTGACTGAGGACAGAGGAATTGGGGCCTAGGTAGAAGAAGTATGTCTCTGGAGAGGGGGTGGCCTTGGGCTTATTTATAGCTTGGGCCAGCTCCCTGTCCCTCCCATGTGTCCCTGTCAGTGGCAATGAGAATAAACGGCCCCACCTGTTGGATGATGCGACAAGGCCCCACTCACACGCCACAGCTTCTTCACCGTGAGGGATCCAACCTTGAGCCAAATAAACCTTTCTTCTCGTCAGGTGTTCAGCCGCAGCACTGAGAACAGAGCTAACACAGTCGTCACGGGCTAGGGAAGCCCTAAGATGGCACAGGAGAGGTCACCAGACAGCTCAGGCTGATAAAGTGACTATCCTACATGCCAGGTCGGCACACGGACTCTCTGTCTGTGGAGGGGGAACAACACACAAATACTTGCCTCCGAGTGGCCCCGTATGGGAGAACTCTGAGGTCTGTCCCCTCCACCAAGGCTCCAGTGAGAGGGAAAAGAACAGCTCACTCCCATCCCATTTAACTCCAGCTAATCCGCAAGAATTCTGACTTGCCTGTTAGTAACCAGAATCCTGGTTACTATAGTAACTTTCCACTAAACTTTTTTCTGCTGCTCACAGGCTTCAGATGACTGCACCACAGCATAGGGCTGCTCACTTGCCCTTTTCGGAGCATGACAGAGGACCCGGCCTTTCCTCCAGGGCCTGGCCACCAATTTTTTGCTGTCCTCTGCCCACCTTTGTCAGCCTCTCTGGTTAGTGCTCCATGTTGTCCTTCTCCACTCCTGTCACTGTTCATCCGTCCATAGCCCACTTGTCCTGCCTCTTCACCTCCCCGGAGCGTGGAAGTTCTGTTCTTTCCCTGGATGGGCCAGTGTTGTGGTGTGTGGTGTGGACTGTGTAGGTGTCTAATGTGTATACGTGGTGCGCTGGGTGGTATGTGTGGGTATAGGGCATGTTTGCCTGTGTGTAAGGTGTGGAATGGGAGGGATCAGTGGAGTGGGAATCCCATCTTTGGCCCAGCCAAATCTCCAGACCTTACCTTGCCTCAGGCAGCATTAGTGGGCTCTGGTGGTCAGCTGGGCCACCACCCTTTCACATCTTACCACTGAACAGGGTAGTGTGGGTTGGGGTACGTGTCCATGTGATTTAGGAGGCCTAGGCCTACACAATAGGATTAAGGGGATGTGGGGCCTAGTCATTCTTCTGGGCCTTGTCCCTCCTTTACAATGGGGATCCCAGAATCCAGGTGGAGCTGATCTTTTCCTCTGCCCTACAACAGCAAAGCAATGTGAATGGTCCCTGCCCACCTCCCCTGGCAGCTGTTGTGAACCCCTGCTTAGAGGCAATGAGAGTAGAGAACGCACTACCCAGGGTTGAGCATCCATCTGACTTCTTGCCCATGGATGTGTGAGGAGGTCAGAGCCGCACTTCTGATGGTTGGCACAGGTGGAAGCTGAACATGCCATGTTCCTTCCATGCATCCCAGCCAGGGGCTGCTCAACCATCACCCTCACATGCAGTCTATCATCAGGGGCTCACTTCTGCTGTCACCCATCCTAGAAGGGACATTCTACCTCTGAAGGTGAGAGAGCATCTGAGTCTTCTGGCCAGATATCCAGTTTGTCCAGAACACAAATAGACAGAGTGAAACCTCTTTTTAATCAGCAGCCATGGCAGTGATCATGTTAGAATTTTAGAATACACCTGACTCCGACACAGAGGGCAGCACCAGGGTGAGGGAGCTCAGAGCAGGTCTGCGTCAACCTATCTGAACAATAGGGAGAAGCAGAATGGCCTCGAAGATGGAAGCCTGAGACACCGTGTAACAGGAACTGTGTGTCTTGCCTCCCATGCATGCCAGAAGGCCTGAAGAAATATCCCAAACACGGTGACTGGAAAAGGCCCGTGTGTGGTAAGAAGCAGATCCTACGAGAAGCAGTCACTGGCCAGGACAAACCCTGAAGTGAGCATGTAGAAACGAGAGCTGAAGAAGATGTAGTCATGCAGACAGTCATTGTTTAGGAAAAGTGGGAGCCAGTCTGCAAATACTGAGCAGAGGGCAGATTTCATGCTGCAGAAGACTAGAGTCAGATGACGGAAGGGCTCCTCCACCATGAAGGCACAAAACCTCACCCACCAAGTGCTTGAGGAACACTAAGGAAAACTGCTAGACAATGGAAAAGTAGAAAGCCCACAATCATGATTGGAACCACCAAAGCTCCCCTGTCAGCATTAGATGGAGGGTGTGGAAAACCCAGCCACAAATGCTGTCAGCAAGTGTCCACACAGGGTGCAGGACAGAGCAGCCTGTGAAAATGACAGACTGCATGCACCTGTAACTTCAGCTCGCTGGAGGATGGAGACAGGGGGATCACTGGGGCTTGCTGGCCACCAGTATAGCTCCGCTCCAGGTTTTGTGCGAGACAGCTGCTATCCTCCTCTGGCTTACTTGGACGTGCATGACCTCACATAAACTCTCACACATAAAGAATATAAATCAATGAAGTTGTAGAAGGAAGCTACTGAGAAAATTCATATTAGATTCTGAAAATTTTTAAACAAATGATCAGTTTCCAGCAAAATTGATTTAAAGATAAAGAGAACAGGCACTAACCAGCCATCACCGGCACCTCTGTTACTTTCCATGTTGTTGAAAAATTACTCTGTAAAAGCATAATGGATGAAGGGTGCTTGAGGCTCACAGTCTGATGACACAGCCCATCATGGCAGGCAAAGCATGAGACAGAACTTGAGGTGGCTGCTCGCAATGCTTCTGCGCTCAGGAAAAAAGAGAGCAGTGAATGCTGGAACTCAGCTTGCTTTCTTCTGTCTATTCAGTTCAGGATACAACTCTGGAAAATCATATCACACACTTCTGGGTTGGGTCTATCCTAATCTAGATAACCCCTCACAAGAGTTCTCAAGGGCTTATCTCTTTGGTGACTCTACATTCTGTCAGCCTGACAGTCAATATCGACTACTAGATAGGAAGGAAACGAGGCACCACCACAAATCCTACAGACACAAATTTTAGAAATAAAGCAATTTTCAACACCCACCCCCAAATTTTTCCAAACTCAATCGAGATAAAATAAAAACTAAATTTCTCTGAAAAACTATTTAACAAGTTGAATTTTTTATTAAAATCTCAGATGATTACATATGGTGCTGGGTAGAAAGAAAAACTAACCTCAGCCCAAACTTACACAGAAACAACACACAATGCATGGTGGTTCAAATATGAAGTGAAAAGTACAAAACTCACAGGAAAAGAGAGGAAAATGTTTAGGTTTGATTACTGGAAAAAAAAAACAACTCTGGTTTGATATCAAAAGCAAGGGGAAGTTTTGACAAGTTGGGAACTATCAAAGTTATACACTTCTACTCTGCAAAGATATAGCAATAGGGTTGAATGGAAATACACCTGAAGGGAAACTACAGTGGAGGCTCTTTACAGGCTAAGGAGACTGTGAAATTCAGCAGTGTTTGAAAACTCTATCTAGAAACCGGGCTATTGAATATGCAAATAAGTTCATGAAATAAGATGTTCAATGCCACTGAATGCATGAAATGCACAAAGAAACAAGAGTAAAAGGGTCAGCAAAGCAAGTGCTGGCACAGAGGTGGGCGAGCTGGATCACACACTGCTGGTGGGACTGAAAATGGCACAGGCACTCGGGAAGACATGTTGGCATTTCCTTCTTACACCTAACATGGCCATGGAACCAGCATGCACATTCTTAGGCACTTATCTTAGAGAAATCCAGATGTAAGCCCACGTACAGCTTCCAGCTCTGTTGCCTCATCTTGCTTACTAGTTGTGCTCTGTATATGTTCTCTGATCTGTCTCTGTGAGTTAGTCAAAACTTCCTTGTCTACAGCAATGCCTGCCTGGTTTTGTGTGTCAACTTGACACAAGCTGGAGTTATCACAGAGAAAGGAGCCTCCGTTGAGGAAATGCCTCAGCTAAAAGGCATTTTCTCAATTAGTGATCAAGGGTGGGAGGGCCCAGCCCATTGTGGGTGGTGCCATCCCTGGGCTGGTAGACCTGGGTTCTATAAGAAAGCAGGCTGAGCAAGCCAGGGGAAGCCAGCCAGTAAGTAACATCCCTCCATGGCCTCTGTATCAGCTCCTGCTTCCTGACCTGCTTGAGTTCCAGTCCTGACTTCCTTTTGTGATGAACAGCAATGTGGAAGTGTAAGCTGAATAAATCCTTTTTTCCCCAACTTGCTTCTTGGTCATGATGTTTGTACAGGAATAGAAACCCTAAGACACCTCTGATTCCTCATTAAAATTCTAGCTTGTACCTGGTCCCTCTCTGACCCAAAGAATAAGCTTGGTCATCTTTTCTTTCAGTTCACTTTTCTTGCTTTAAATTTCTTTTGATTGTTCCAGTAATATGAATCATTAAAGTTTCCAGTACTTTACTGATCAGTTTTCACATCTATGGAATAACTCAAATATGTTTTCTTCTTCCTCTCCAGTTTTTGCTATACAATTTTTTAACTGAAAAAAAAAAGGAATAAAATTAATTCTACCCTATAAGTAGAATTCACAGAAAGTTTGGCTATGGTTTGGTATTTAAGTTGAGTTTGACCTACATATTAAATCTATCTATTGTCTATTTCTTATACATTTCTTTTGTGGTTCTAAGAAATGAACCTGGGGTATCAGGCATGAAGCAGGCTTTGTACATGAGCCACACCCTGGTACCACTACAGCTTATCTTTTAATGCTGTGAATTTTTCTTTGTATTTGACTGGGTTCTGTGAAGTTTCTTCTTAGACTGAGCTCAGGATTACTATCCTTCAAACCTTTGAGAGACAGAATGTCTGTTCAGCTTTTGACATATCAATGACTTCTGTGCTCTGCAGACACAGCATCTAACCAGACAATTCAATGGCCACTACTCTTTTTCATTCCTGAATGGTCTTGAAATTCATTGTTTTCTGGAATACTCTTATCTCAGTATGCCTCTTGGAATGTAGTATCCTGTAATTAGGTGTGTCCTGTCTTTGGTCCCAGTCTTCATCTGGTCTCTCTTTGTGGCTTAGTATCCTGGTTCTAATGGTTCCATTCTTTCCTTTGTCACCCTCCAATATGAATCGTTAGGTCTTATGTCTGTCTTCCAGATCTTTCATTTTTTTCTATATAATCCTTTAAATATTTTTTCTCCTTTGTGTGTATGTTTGTGCACCACACACAGTTCCCTGGAACTAGAGTTGTACATAGTTGTGAGTCACCATGTAGGTGCTAGGAATCAAACCCTGGTTCTCTGCAGGAGCAGCTCATGATGTTAACTTCTGAGCCACCTCTCCAAAATCATCCAATAGTCTATTGCATTTTTAAATTTCTATGTATTTAATATTTTCTCTTTGATTTTTGCCTGAGTTTAACCCTCTCTCTTAGGCTGTTTTCCCTTGCCTTCTCCTTGTGTCTGCATCCAGTGTGGCATCAAGGCAGGTAGGTAAAGATCAGATGAGGGCTAGTGGAATGTCAGTTGACAGACATCCTGTGGCATCTCCACCCTGGGCATAAGCAGCCTGCTGGGGTCTGTGCCCCACACACTATCTCTTGCCTTGTACTAGTCACTGAGCTTTCAGTTACCGACCATAGTCACACTTTACTGTCACCCTGAGTTCTTCCTCACCATCGTCTTCTCCCCCTCTGCCTTCCCATCCTCATCCTCCTCTTCTTGTTCTTTAACATTCTCCCCCTCCTCTTTCTCTTCCTCCTCCTCCTCTTTCTCCTCCCGCTCCCCTCCTCTTGTTCCTCTTCTTCCCATGTACTCTCTGCTCTTTCTCCTTCCCCTTCCCTCTTCTTCTCCCTTACACCAGGTCCTGGAACAAGTGTGGAACAGAAGACATCAAGCCAAACCAGCCTGGACATCAGGCTCATATAATTTTTGGCCAGTGTTCTGCATGAGTAACTACTGTATTTTATGCTTTATTAAAATGGCATCAAGTTCATAACAAAACCAAGTGTGGTAATTTACTGATATTTTACCTCAGGGGCTTAAGCAGCAGGGTCCAGAGAAAACTCCAATTTCATTGTTTTTATACAGCCCTGGCTGTCTCTTTGTGGTGTTCACCTCACCAAGAAGGTTGCTATGTCCTTCTGCTCTTCTCTGAACAGCATGCACACTCCTTAACCTCTGGTGTCTGTAGCATTCTGGGCCCCTCTCAAATCATCTGTACTCTGTGGTCACCTTCTCTGGATGCCAGGTCACAGGGTACCACCTATGATCTCTAACCACAGACCTCACCCAGCTAACTAGCAGTGGTTTCTGTGAGGGAAGAGAAACATCGGGGACATCAGTCACACAGTCTGTTCTGTTCCAGTGCACTTGCCTCAGACTTCAGGATAGTCCTCAGCCACCTACTCCTGCCCCTGCCCACTATTCTTTTCTATGATGTCTGATAGTCACTGCCTGAAGATGGTTTAAGGCCAAGAAATCAAGTCCTCCTGATGCTCCGCTCAGCCTCCTGGCCACTCCTGTCAGAGGTGACATATCTGTCTTGTCAGACATGCTTGGTTTGTATGGCTCTGGGTTTGGGTACTGGGAGGAAAATCGATGTGCTTCTTAAGACTTTCTCCTGTAGGAATAAAAGTCCAGTTCGACAAGGAACAGAGAGTCTGCACAAGACCTCCAAGATAATGGAAGTCATGATAGTACTTAACCTGAGTCCCTGGGGAGACACTACTCCTGTGGAACAGGAGTGGGCAAGAAGTCTGCCAAAGATGCTGTCTGTCTGTCTCTCTGTGTCTCTCCTCCTCCTCCTCCTTCTCTCTCTCTTCTCTCTTTCTCTCTCTCTCACACACACATGTGCATGTGTGTGTGTGTATGTGTGTGTAAAGGGTGACTTTGGCTGTAATGCAGTTACAACAGGGTTTAGTTACTGAGGTGGATAGACCCTCAAGCCAAATATTTTGCCAGGAGAATCTTCTGCCCATGGAACAGGGTCCAGCCTGCTCACCAGAGGCTGGCAGCAGCCAGGGCAGTGAGGTCTGGGCATAGACATGGTGAGGCACCAGGGCAACTGAGCGACAGTCAGCTCTGCTTGGGGTATATGGGTTGATGGGAGGTGGCTGAGCTGCTCGGTGTGATCTACTCAGGTCCAGTGAGTGTTCTGGTCTGACTGAAAACACTGAAGGTGGCTCTTCCTTTCTGCTCCGCCATCATGGGTGGAGCCACCGCCATGATGCAGAGTTTTGTGAAGACCATCACGCTCGAGGTTGAGCCCTCGGACACTATAGAAAGTGTAAAGGCCAAGATCCAGGATAAGGAAGGAATTCCTCCTGATCAGCAGAGGTTGATCTTTGCTGTAAGCAGCTGGAAGATGGCTGTACTTTGTCTGAGTACAGCATTCAAAAGGAGTCCACTCTTCATCTTGTGTTGAGACTTCGTGGTGGTGCTAAGAAAAGGAAGAAGCCTCACACCACTCCCAAGAAGAACAAGCGTTAAGAGGAAGGAGGTTAAGTTGGCGGTGCTGAAATACTATAAGGCAGAGGAAAATGGCAGAATCAGCTGACTTTGCTGAGAATGTCCTTCTGATGAATGTGGTGCTGGAGTTTTCCCAGGTAGCCACTTTGACAGGCATTACTGTGGCAAGTGTTGTCTGACTTATGGCTTCAACAAAACAAGTAGTTGTGCATGATTTAGTAAAAAGAAGGAACTGAAAAAAAGAAAAAGAAAACAATAAAGGCCTTGTCCTCCTGGGACTCTCTTGAGCTAGGTGCTCTTTCAACATGGAGTTGATCCTGCTGAGAGTTCCGTCTACGCTTCTTCCTCCTCTCACAGAATTATGTGGAGTGACTGAGGCCACTGAGTTCCCTGTGGCAGCATCTTGAGAAGACGCCACACTGAGATGTCATCACTGGTGACAGGGCTCTGCGCCTTCACCCTAGGCCTTTGGCTGAGTGGCCTGGAAACTGTTGGAAGCTGCCTGTGATCTCTGGCACCCTCATCCCTCTGGAGGCACCCCGGACTCCTGGGCTCTCGGAGCCTGCCTTTGGAGTTTCTGGCACATGGTTTTGAAATAGAAATGAGCTTCTCTTCCATCCATGACACTTCCGATGACAACACCTCAGATCTGGAGCCTCAGGGTGAATCAAAACCCGGGAGTTCCCAGGGGTTGGTGAGCAGTCCCCACACTGTAGCTAAAGCTGGGTACCCGGTATGCTGTCCTCAGATGTGGTGAGCATCTGCCGACCTGTCTATGGTCTCTGCAGGCAGTGACTCCTTCACAACTCTGTGAGGAGGGACATCAGGGTGACCTCCTTACTCATGTGACTCCTCCAGCCTTAATACCTGGACCTGTCCTTGAAGGGCACACTCACCAGTCCCCGTCTGTCACTGTCTAGCTCTTGGGGTGGGGGCCAATGGCTCTGTGCGTTGTATTCATCTTGCTGGCCCAGAGTTCTGCCCTTCACTTTCATGGTGGGCTCCTTCTCATGATTTCATATCCTCCTGATCTGTCTGAACCTCTAGGCATGTGGAAATGGCGAGAGCTGTTCATGTGTCCTAAGATGCTTGTCCAGTCCCAGAGGTGCCTCTGTCAACCAAAGACAGCTGCATCTTACCTCCTGGGGATGACCATGGCAAGGACTTCTAGCTCTGTTTGTGAATGTTTGGCTCACCATAGGAGTTCTTAGGTGAGCTCCAAGGTGAGCTCCAAAGTCTGTTTCCAAGTGAGAACAGGACAGGCTGGTCTTGCCAAGCAGGCCTGACTCCAAAGGAAGGAAACGCACACTGCAGTCCATTCCCTCTCCATACAGTTACCAGAAGCTTCTTCCCCAATTGTTGTCTCTCACTCCTCCCCCACCTTCTGACATCTCCGTTCTTGGACCCATTTTGGGGGAAAATGTCTTTCCTTAAAGGGAGGCCAGTGAGCTGCTCTCCGATAGAGCTTCCCCAGTCAGGAATGCTGCTCTGGCTTGGACCCCATTCCTGGCAGCACATCAGCCGGCAACCATATCACAACTTCATCTGCCGCTCACCAGCCTCTGCTCAGACGTGTCTAATGAGGGGACCTGGGTGGGTGAAGCAATCCATTTCCCTCTCCTGCTCCCACACACTCAGTTCTTCCAGTGTGCACCCCAAAAGTGGGGCTCCCTTTTTTGGGCATCCACTGCATACCTCTCTGCTGAGAGGGCAAGGGCCCCACCAAGAGCTGACCCACCTTTGCCATGATCTCGCTGCAGGCACTCTGAAGGAAGACAGGGGAATGTGTGTCTAAATGACATAGTTTGCTCCAGCCCTCCAGCCAGCCAACTTCTCTTCCACCTCCTGAAAAGATTGTTTTTCCAGTACGTGACCCCAAGATGAAAGCGGTGGAGGGTGCCTGTCTTTGGTTCCCACGCTGGCTGGCTGCTGGCTTTCCCCATTTCACTCAGATAGGCTGGAGCAGGAGCCAAAGAAAGATCTGAAGGAAAGCTGGGGGTGGAAGGAAGCCTGGTTGTCGAGAGCATCTCATGTGCTAACTTTTTGAAATATATTCACTCTTCTTCGGTTTTTTCAAGGGTCTCTATCATTTAGTGTTAGACAAGCAGACGCTTGCTCCACCCTTGGCACTCAGGATCCCAAGCCAGCTCTGGTCTTAGCAGGTACCTGTCAGTGTCTTCTACTGAGTTGTTGTAGGGATACAGAGGAAGGGTCAACCCAGCCCTCCAACTGTGAGCCCAACAGCCCAACAGCCCAACACCCCCTACCATGACGGTCCTTCCTATTTCCCCTACTCCAAGGACACATCTCCATTGTCAAAGGGTACCTAAAAACAGAGCACTCTCTGTTCAAAAGAGAATTTCTATCTTCCCTTGAATATGGTGAAAAACTAGCTGTATATTTCTAAGATAGCACCCTGGGTGTCTACACGAGGCCGTTTGTTCTATAGAAAACCAAACAGAATTCCTTGGTCTGAGGTTGTTAAGAACCAGATTTTTCTCCTAGCTCACTCCAGTACTAGGTCACCACTGACCCTATATGTAGCTTACTTCCTTGGCTCCTTCAGAGCTCCAGTGTCTGTCTATCTTCCGTGTATTTCGGAGGAAGGCTTTTCCAAGTGGCAGGTGGGAGTGCTTGTAGAGTCAGCCATGATCTTCCCTCCTCGAAGCATTCCTCCTTCTCCCTGACCATCATGAACACAGGGAGCCTCTGTGGGTGGCAGGTCCCCAGTAAGTAGGAAGAACACATGGGCACCAATGGTAGATGGCCTGATGTAGCTGACATAGGTATCAACTCCTTGGCTGCTCCCTGCATGGCCCCTGCCATCCATGGCTCTGAGCCACTGTGGGCAGAGTGCTTGAGGGCATCAAATGCCTGGGCGTTTTATAGCACTCAGGTGTACAGTCAGTTGAAATTGCTCTCCAATCAACCCACCCAAGGAGGACACACCCTGGGGAATGGGAGCTGGAAGTTTCCTAGCACACTCTGCCTACAGTACCTGCTAAAAGGGCAGAGAGGGTACGTTAGGCCATGAACTTAGGGGATTTCCTTACTGCCTGTGGGCGAAGACATGATGGTACAATGCCACTGTCTTCCAACATGCAGCCAGACTCAGGTAAGAACTCGGGACACTCACATGAACACAGCTCCCCAGCCCGCATGTGCAGGCACACCCAGAGCTGCACATGTTCGATAGGTGTGTGTGCTACCACACTCTCAGTATGTACATGTGATGAGACATATGCACTGATGCCCACATTAGTACCACTGCACATTTATCTCACAACAAGAGTCCCAGGAAGGCCTCACATTTTGTTGAAGCCTCCTATGGCAGGCAGAGTAGAGCTTCCCACTGTCACCTGTAGGGCTGTAGGTTTCTTTCTTGCCATGTCAAAGTTTCTTTATGGGGATCTTGGCCTTCGCTCAGGGAAGAGAACATGCTCATGGATGAAGATGCCGCAGATCTTCACTGGCATATGGGTTAAACAAGGTCATAGATGTCAGATGGCATGAAGAATAGCCAGTGTCATTCCTGTAGGTAGAGAGACCCACAGAACCCTAGTAACAAGGAATGACAATGCCCTGTGTGCCTCCCTCCTGGCTCGAAAGCAGCATCTTTAACCCACAGCTCTTATCTGCTCTCCAGAGACAGTCCCCAGAAACTCATGGGAGAGCATGAGTTCCTGACATTAGTGGAAGCCTGTGAGGACCTCTACCCCAGGCCTCTCTGTCTGTGACAACCCTTGACAATAGGTCCCACCTGCACCCATGCTGGACAGACCCCGCAATCAGCAAGGTGTTGAGGAGTGGTCTTAGTGTGATGTAGTTCTTGCTATGTATGGGCAGTAACAGGAAGAGAAGCCTCAAGCAGAGCTCTGCTTGGTGCTCTGGGGCAAGAGTCTGTGCTTATTATCAAGGGCATTCTGCCTTTCTTACCCAAGGCAGGCTGGAAAGTCAGCTGGGAGAAGAGGCTGGCCAAGGTCTCCATCCTTGTAGGAAGAGAATACTTGAGACCAACTGCCATGGGGCTCCATAGGGTCTTTTTTTATCATGAGGAAGAATCTCCAGGATGTCTGCTACCTCTCAGCCCTTGGCTTTCCCATGGCTACTCTCTGTGTTCTTCCATGGCCTTGGCCATCATAAGTTAGGTCTCCATCTTTCTAGTTCTCAGCTCCTTGTTGCTCCAGGCTGTGAGTAAACATAGACCTTGAGTTCTGAGTATCCAAGACTCTGTGCCTCAACAAACAAGAATCCTCCATTTCACCAGGTCTGCTGGATTCTGTGTTCCATGCCCAGCTTTTTGCAAACTCCTGTTGCTGTAGAGATGCATTGGCTCCTTAGGTGGGAACTTCTGGCCTAAAGAGCAAGCGGTTCTTACTGGTCCCATGGGAGACATTCCAGAAGCTGCTGCCCAGTCTTTTTGTGACTGTACATTCCCTTGGCATCCATCTGATATGGGTCCATTTACTTCCTTCTGGCCTGACTCCTTCTGGAGACCCTAAATGAATACCTAATAACCATGCAGCTTGAATCCCACTCCCTTTTCCAGGGCTTCCATACAGGATGAGACTGCCACAGAATGGGAGCAGTGGGTAATTTCACATGAAATACTTGTTCAATTATTTACCTCACAAATTAACTCAGTTTGTCACAAAGAATGGAATTAGTTTTATTTATCGGGTGTACACAAGTCAAAGCAAAGCCATCTTTGTAAATGTGTGTAATACATACAGCAACTATTTCTAGCACAACAAAGCCAAGCATTTATGAAAGAATTCTCATGCTGGTAAAAAATAAACTTACTGCAGAGTTTGCTGGTTAGTGGAAGGTTGGAACTATACAAATTGCTCAGAGCATACTCAGGATAATATTCGGTATCCAGGCATTTGTGTGCACAGCTGTCACTCTATAGATTGGGCTTCTGTGGAGACAATGGGGCTGGTATCCTAGGATACAGGACCTGTTTCATTTCCTCTCCCATCCCTTTAATGTGACTCACCTAGAGTCCCCATCTTCACACATATCTTCCCTGAGGGCAGTGGTGCCATTTTTCCTTGCCCATATTTTAGTTTCTAGTATTTTTCCAACTATGCCTCTGGGATCTACCAAGATGCTGGGCCTCATCTGTCTCCACTGTGCTCAGCCCAGTCCTCCTCCAGTCATGAGTGAACTCTTGGGCCCAGAATTGCCACAGAGTTTAGTTCCCCACCCCCTGCTCCACTGTTCAAGTGGAGTTACTTGCCCTATCTCTCACAAGTTTCCTGGTCCTCTCTTTCCAATCCAGACATCATTCCCACAGCTTGTAGAAACCACTCAGAATTAGAACCAAAATTATTGCACACATAGTTTTGTTTTAGTCTTTGCTTTAATGAATTATTTAATCAATGACTTTTTCTATAAAAGAGTCTTTTTGGTGACCAAGTTTCTGATGCCAAACATCTGAAAATGCCTTTCTTTCGCACGTTCCTGTAAATGTTAGTTTAGCTGGGTATAAAGTTCTGAGTCCATGGACTTTTCTCAATGTAGAATTGTCATAGCACTAACTTTCCAAAGGCACTGCTGCTGGCCAGCACAATGCTACTCTCCTGTGCTTATGGAAGTTAATATTCCATAGTTACAACAAAATACAACAAAATGCCAGTTACTCATAAAGAAGAGAGATTTAACTAACTAATAGTTTTGAAAGTTGAAAATCTGAGCCTGGAACCTCATTGTTTTATTTTTATTTTTATTTTTTTATTAGCCATTGACAAAGCCTCACTGTCTGGGTCAAAGCATGTTAGACATCATCACAAGTAGGACCTGTGAGAGAGAGGTCACATAGCAAGACAGGGAGCCTGAGAGCACAGAGGAGCCATATTGTTATTTTTTAACAGCCTTCTCTTATAAAAACTGACTGGGGTCTTTAGTTCTTTCCCAGGTCACTGCCACAGTGATCTCTTCTTAAAGTCCACCTTGCAAAGCATCTGCTCCCTCCACAGGACCACCACCAAATACTGATAGATATCTTCCCCTATTGGATTTTTCATGATAAATTATAGGGGGATGGATAGATAGATAGATAGATAGATAGATAGATAGATAGATAGATAGATAGACTGATGATAATTATATAGGTAGATAGAAATATTATAGATAGAATATTTGATAAATGATATCTATCTAGATAGCTAGATGACAGAATGATAGTAGATGATAGAAAATTAGATAATAGATGATAAATGATAGATAACAGGTGATAGACAGATGTGTTATAGATTATAGATAACATTGATAGACAAAGAATAGGTAGACAATAGCAATAAAAAACTATAGTCAATAAATGTATATAGCATGTACCTTTTATATACTTCAGAATCCATTGTACATACATTTACCTTTAGGCTGTTTGGGAGTAAATTCCAGATGCATGCCCTTTGTTTGAGCATCTGTGTGAACTTGGCAGGAATACTCTCACCGGGAGAATAAACACTGACATGACATCACAGATGACAGTCACATTCCCTAGGTGTCTAGGTGTTTTCTTTCACAGCCACATCTATCCAGCCCACACTTAGACCAGGATAATCCCTGCACTGTTATGCTATTGCTCTAGCCTAGGCCACAGCCTTGTCAGCCCCAAATGTGGCTGCAGTGAAAGTGACAGGGGTCATCTGCAAGAGGTAAAGGGCTGGGTCCAGTGGCAGAGGCTTTCGAAAAGTGTGCTCAGTGGCTATTTGTAGGGCTGCATCCACAGTGCATGTGGCCATACTCCACAAGACACATGGAGCAGGACAACTCTGACATCCACGGGGCAGCTATTGGGTATACTCCTTTATAAGAATGCTGCTGCGTCCCCCATCTGGTTGCTTAGTGGCTCATTTACTATTCCCTTCCAGTCATACCCTCTTCCCAAGATGCACTTGTGCAGCCAGAATGTGAAGCTCCTCCAACACTCAGGGCCCACTGATAATCACCTCAAGGGCAGTTGTACTATGGTAATCCCAGGTTTGAGTTTTCTCATATCTCATCGTCATCATCAACATCATCATCATCATCATCATAATTATCATCATCATAATCATCATCATCATCATTATCATGCTTTTTGATTGTATTCTCTCTGTATATCTCTGACTACCCTGGAACTCACTCTGTAGATAAGGTTGGCCTCAAATTCAGAAATCCTGCTGCCTCTTAAGTGCTGGGATTAAAAAAGACATACACCACCACTGCCTGGCTGTATCTCCTCATTTATCAGCTCATTCTCTGTCGTGAGTCAGAACACTGCCTTCCGCAAAATTTATTTCTCCACTCATATCACTATGAGTTCAGGTATCTGAGCTAACCTGGAAGTTATGAGCATTGCTCCCTTTTGTTGTATAAGATGCTCAGGCTGAGGATGCACTTTGGTGACACCCATACAATGTCATGTTGATCTCACAAGCTGCAGGTGAGAGCGCAGTGCTAACCAGTTGTTTGCTCTAGGGTGTTTTGATAAAAGCTGGGCCCCTCCGGACTTGGGCTCTGCCCACATCTCCTGTGTGCATCTCTACCAGAGGCTGAGTAGGTTTGACTAAGTGTGTCAAGTTCTCCCTTGGCTCCTGCATCTTGGGTCAGCACCATCTCCAAGGTGCTTCATCCTCATCTCCCAGGAGAGAATCAAACAACACAGCCAGGGACCACCCTCCTATCCAGTTCAGCACGAAAGAGGAAGCCAACATCCTACCTGCCCGCACCACACACCCAGACACCACGGAATGAGCCCAGCTATCTGGAAAGATGTTTGGCAAAACATAACAGGAATCATGAAATTGTTTGTTCCGTTTGACCTTGTGGTGATATTTCTGGGAAATCACTTTAAAAGAAAATTCCCAAAATGAACAAAGGCCTATGCACGAAGAGGTTTATTGCAGAATTATGCAACTCATAAAGTAAACTGGACGACGCTGGTCAGCAGGGGAATGCCGAGCCATTTAGGCACACCACGCCCAGCTCGAGGAGTCCTGCGCCGCCTCCCAGATAACCCCTGAGATTATAAAGCAAAGAGAGAAACATTTGTCATGTGTTATCAGGCAGAAAAATGAGTGCTCAGAGCTTGTGCACACCTTAAATGGAATTATGGGAAAGTCTGCTTTCTTGAGTGCCTGAAGTTGGCATTCCACTAAGAGGTAGATGTCATTCTTGGCTCAGGGCTTCTTTGTCTGGGGAGGCAGAGCCTCTGACATGTGTGCCTCTCCTAACACAACCCCAACTGATGTAGAGGTAAAATCACAGTGTCAGCCTAGGGAGAGCTGTTTTTCAGAGGGCCAGCACACTTGCCCTCAGTGGGTGGTCAGTGGTATGAGACCGGGGGTGAGCACCTAAACCAGCCAAGGGAATGGAGTTCTCTCCTGTCAGCCCTCATTACAGCATCACATGCTAGAGGCCGATGGTCATATACCTTCTGCCTATACAGTGCTCCTAAGGGCATAAATAGCCAGAAACACAGCACAAGCATGGTGCTTCAGCCAGTGTGCGAGGCTTCGTCTGTTCACTGGTCTTCATTCTCACCCCTGTGCTGGATGCGTACTGCAGCTGCCTTTGGGGCCTCTTGCTGCATAGCAAGACAATGGCCTTTAAAGGTAGCCTGATCTTCTGACTCCAGACACAATACAGGTTTCCTAGTGGGAATGAAAGAGAGAGAGAAAGACAGAGAGAGACAGAAACAGAGAGAGAGAGAGAGATGGAGAGGAAGGGAGGGAGAGAAAGAAAGAGACAGACACAGGGATAGAGACAAAGAGAGACAGAGAGAAACAAACACAGAGAGACAGAGACAGAGCAAGAGCAAGAGAGAGAAACTTATTTCAAGCGAAGAAAATGTCTGAGGGACCCATGTGACCCCCCACAAGCCACATGTGAAGGCTGTAAACATGGTCTGAGCATGTGACTGGGTCCAGGCCAGAGGCAGAGGACAAGAAGGTAGAATGAGAAGCCTATTTAGGCCTGTCAAGCCTCTGAAAGACCCCCATGCCTTCTCCAAGCAAGAGTTTGAAGTCTCCACCCCTTCTGAGTAGCTGGACAGATAGATGCCTGTGTGTTTGGAAATGTCAATCAACCAAAGTGACCTCTAAGCTGGCCTAGCTCAGTCACTTGGGGTTTCCAACAGAGGCAAACCCTGCTTGCTTTCTAATGATGACACTACCCCAGGGATCATGAGGTAGTCTCTGAGGGAAGAAAGTCTGTGAAGGGTCACTGTAAGTTCAGATTGGAAAGACTCTGTGGGGCTAAAGCCAAGAGATGATTAGGAGGAAGCATTATGACCATAGGCTACCCTGTGGGGTTTCTGTCATGGAAGTGCAGAAACCTCACTATGTCCTTTTCACTTGACACAGATGACAGCACAGGCTGGAAGGTGGCTCAGTAGGTGAATCAGTCATGTATAAGGACCTATGCAAGGCTGTCTAGAGCTTGTGTCGCAGGACTCAGTAGCACGTGCCCACCTTCAGAGCTCCTGTGACAAGAGAGGAGGCAAAGACAGAAGGAGCAGCAGGAGGTCTTGGGCCAGCAAGCCTGGGATACTCACTCAGTGTTGAACAAGAGGTCCTGTGTCAAAGACAGGCCAGGACTAATACCCGAGGTTGCCTTCTGACCGCCACACGGCAGGCACCATGGCCTTTACACACCTTCATAAGCAAGTAAGTTCACATGCAAAAGAGTAAAAAATACTGTCAGCCGGTGTTTTCCCAGGAGGAATTCTGATGTCAGCAATTGTCATTTATTATAAGTAGGGCTTAGTTTTTAGCAGAAAAAACCAATCAATATTGCTTTAAGAATAATATTTGGAAAAAGGAGGGTGGATGAGATCGAAGTAGGGTGAGCTGGGGGAGGGGTGGAGTCCCTGGGCTCTGCCACTGGCCATACGAAGCAAGTCACTGAAACTCTCTACCCTTGGCTTTTTCTGGGAGATGGAAACCGGTTGAGTCTGTAAGGGCCCCGTGGGGATCTGCTGTCCTTTGTTGATATTAGCTGGCTGGCTGCAGCTTGTCCTCTGTCTCATACTCATAAAGTCCAGATCTGATGTTCTCAGGCATTTAATGTGATCAGCACTACTGGAGCGCTAGCCAGCCCATGGAGCCCGAAGGGGTGTGTGCTGATTCTCTTTGCTCACAGGGGATGCATGACTGGGGATCGGAACCAGACCATGGGTCTGGCGTCTGCTGGCAGTTAAGGGATGGGGTGGGATGGGGAGTCTCCATGGAGCTCCTAAAGGCCCACGGATGAGATCTGAGTGGCAGATAACAGGTCAGCAGGGCATGGAATACGCCTCCATTTCCCCAGAGGAGTGACCTGAAATGACTTGTCCAGGGCTGGCTGGGCAGCAGCTTTAAGACGAAGTGCAGTGTGAGGGGCCTCATGAAAGTGCTGCCAGAGCAACCTGAGTCACGGGCATCTGCCACGGATGGAACAGCCAGGGCTTTCCAGGACACACTGCCTGGGCTGGCAAGTCCTTGGCAGCCAGATAGGGAGGTAGAACCACACAGAACGTTGCCTTGGGATGTGAGGAGCTCCGTAGGAAAGGATGACCCGGCTTCCTCTGGATGATCACATCTCATTTGTTGAGAGGACTAGGTTCCAGAATGGCTGCCAGGAGGTCATGGGAGCCCTGTGGCCATCAAATCACATTGAGCATGTAGAAGAAGTTTTCTGCTGCAGCTCAGGAACCATTCGAACCATGCTGTAGTATGCCAGGCTGAGAGCTGTTCCCATGTGCTTTGCAGTGTGTCCTGGAAGCAACTCAAGACTTGCTGGGCAACTCTGGGACGACAGTCAAGATCCATGGCTCACCATCCCTCCTGCAGGATATCTCTACAATCTCTTCCAGCACAGCCCTGTTTCTGGTAATACTGACTCCCTCATAATATCCTAGAGACTGATGCTCAGCACAGCCCCAGTGTCCACTATGTCTCTAGGGGGGAAGCGTGGAGCAGATTGTATTCTGCACAGGGAACAGTCCAGTTTCACCCTTCCCCAAAATATTCTACCCCTTAGTTCAAATCCAAGTGTCAAAGCCCTGAGTAAGCAATGGTCAAACCTTAAAGTTCAGAGGAGATGAGGAGCGGGGCCACCATTCTGTTCCACTCTCATTGAGAGAAGATTGTCACAAGGAAGAGCCAGACCACAGTGATGTGTATGCATCTCCAAAGCATGACAGTAATAACCTGGCTACATCACATCACCTATCCATTGGCTTTTTTCTGTGTCACTCCCAACACCCATGCATTTTCAGTGCCTGGGAAGCCCTGGCTGAATGTCTGACCGGGCCAGGGGATCAGCGCTGTCCTTCTGGGATGTGGCCAGGGATGTATAGGCCAAATGAAGTCCTGGCTAAGAGAAACACCATGGGCATTATGAGGAAGCTGGAGATCAGTGAACAGAAGTATGGTCTGTGATTCATGGGCATCTTGTCATTGGTGTCTGCACGGCAGCTGCCTCTGCACTGGCAGGAGCACCTAGAAGTCTCAGTTCTCAGTCTCTAGAGCAAGGTTCAGGTGAACATACAGTACTTGCACCCACATAACAATTTCTGCCAAGGGAGGACACAGGAAGCAAAGAATTTATCTATCACAGAAAAGAGGCCAATTGTTAGTCAGCAAATGGTTCACAGGAGCCAATGAATCTTTTCCTACTGAGTCACTGGAATGTGGAGTCTACACTACCACTATAGCACCACATTCTGCCTGCATATCATCTCACCCTCAGCTATGACGATCATGGACCAATCCTTTGAAACTGCAACAAGCCCCCAATTAAAGGCTTTTTTTTTCTAAGTTGCCTTGTGCAGGGCCAGAGAGCTATGGTCTTCTGTGCTTTGGTGGGCCATCTCCTAAATTCTGGGACTAGGCCTTAGCTTCACTTATGTGGAGGCTTAAATAAGAATGGCCCTCATGTAGTTGAATGTCTTATCCCAGTCAGTGGAACTCTTTGGGAAGGATTGGGAGAGGTGGTTTTCTTGTAGTAGGTGTGGCCTTGTTGGAGACATGTCACTGATGTGAGGCTTCAAAAACCCCCAGCAGAGTTGCCTAGTCTGTCTGCCTATCTATCTATCTATCTATCTATCTATCTATCTATCTATCTATCCCTGAATAAACCTTGTGAATCAGATGTGAGTCTTCATCCACTACTACAACTCCATAGCTGCCTGAATATCATCAACCCTCTAAGCTAGGATAATCATGGACTAACCCTCTGAAACTGTAAGCAAGCCCCCAATTAAAGACTTCTTTTAAGTTATCTTGGTCATGATTTCTCTTCACAGCAACAGAACAATAACTAAGACAACTTAGTATACATTTAAATCTCAGCTCTGGTCAAGACTATGAGAGGAATCCCAGTAAAGTAGTGCAGGCCTAAGGAGTCTAAGGCAGGAAGACAATGAGTTTGAGACTAACCTGGGTTATATTGTGAGACTTTATCTCAAAGCAAACAGGTAAGCTGAGGGAGAAGGGTCCAGGGAATATGGGTGGTAACTCAGCACATGTTCCTGTAGCTTGGATGGTCACTACTTCCCATCAGTAGTTGTTTGGAGGTCCTCTACCACCACCACCACCACTATGGTTATCCTCACAACTTACCCTTGACCCAAAACAACTAGAATCACCTCAGCATCAAGTTCAGTTCTGGTACTGAATGGGAAGGCTAAACCCATCACTCCTTAAACTTGCAAAGATGGAAGTTTACCAGCCCAGTGAAAAGCTACTGGCCATATCTTCCTCATTCTTCTCCTGAGACTGTTGTGCTATGGGTGTGGAAGTTAAGGGAGCTTCCTGAATTGCATTATGGGTTTGCCAAACTGCAAACACAAAAAGCCCAACTCCAGGCCTGAGCCAAGTTTTTGCCCAGGAGGTATTTTTATTCTTACTGAGGTCATATAAAATAACACAGCTTGCGAAGGGGCTTCTGGTCCACTCCTTGGGCACTGAGATATCAAGTGTCCACTTGGTAGAACATCATCTCCTCCGGTGGGCCATGTCCTGCTAGCCTCCGTGTGGTTTATGTAACAGAGACCCTCCTTTGCAGCCTGGCAGCTGTGGACCTGGATCTTGATGCTGGGAGGAACTGTGGCCTTGGAATCTGGGTGAACCCCACTGCACAGGCCCATTGTGTAGTGTGAGAACCAGAACGCTGTTCTCCACACTTCACCACCGTGTTCCATATCACACCCAAACACATAGGTTCTACAGGGTTCATCATACATGCAGGATCCACAACAAAGGTGACAGAGCAGCTCATCTGTGTGTCCCCTCTGCTGCCTTTGTGACTGGAGTGCCCCTCCTTTCTCTTTTTGGCCTTCTGATCTCTTTCATGTCTATTACTTTTTGGCTCAAGAATTATAAACACTCATTGACCTTTTGGATTGGCTTTGTTTAGCCATCAGAACTCCTTTGAGACCATCTGAGTTTTGTATCAACAGTTGGTTCTTTCTCCATCGCTGAGCACTCTCCATGTATACAAGTCACGGCTCAGCTCCTCACCAGCAGGATGACAACTGGGTGTGCCCCAGCTGGCAGCATTGTTGGCAAGGTTGGTATGGACATTGGATACAAAGTTCTAATGCCTTACACTCTTGTTATATGAGGCTTTTTAGCACTGTCACCCTGTTCAAGGGCAGGCTCATGGGCATCTATGTATGTGGATAGATGTTCAGAGATCCAGCACAGGGTCATCGGATGAGGGTAGATCCAGTGTGAGAACAGCTGGACGGCTCCTGTCCACATAGATATGGGGTTGCCTTAAGAGTGCTCAGTTCTCACCATGTCTGGTGCCAAAGACATTTGAATTCTGTCTGCCTGGCAAGTTTGTAGTCATCTGTTTTCTAGACCTGTGGTGATGGCATCCTTGAAGAGAACCCAGGTAGGCCTGAGGAGCTTCCTCAAGGCATCTGCTTGTGAGCCACTGGGTGTGGAGTGGAATGACTTCTGTTCCCACTTCACCGCTCTGCTCACTGTCCTGAGTTTGCAGGAGTGTGGGGAACGTCTCACTACCTCAGGAGCCCCTGGTCACACGACTTCAGGCCTCAGCATCCACAGGTCTTTCTGTTCACTCCCACAGGAACCTCCCTCCACATTCAACTACTTTGTTCCTGGTGCAAATCATCAAAGCTTTCCTCTTCATGTCAGGTTTTTGGATTTTTCCAGCAGGTGAATTTCTTGAGTCTTGATTCACACCCTGTGAGTGAGTGGTGTGGGACAATGAGTGTTTAAAAGTACCCGGATTGATGACGGGGTGACTTAAAGACACATAGCCCTCTCCAGTTAAGGATGGGGCAGTAGAATAGAGCCCATCTACAGTAGCTAAGGTAAAAGTGACCCATGGAACCCTTGGAACAGCCCTGTGGACTAAGGTTCAAGGCCACAGCCTAGTGACATTGGTCTCAGGGAGTTCACCACATAAGGCTTCTGTGTAGGAGAAGGTCCCAGACCTATATGTGTTCTCAAGCATCCTTAAAGTCCCATCTCCCCTCCTCTCTGTGGCATGGACTATGGCAAGCACTGGACACTCTCTTATTCCACCTGGTATTCAGCAAGGTATTTTAGATATGTCTGGAATTTCCCACCTAAGTATTTTGTCATAATTTAACTTGTTTTGGGAGTTGGAGAGATCACTCTACAGTTAAGAGTATGTGCCACTCTTCTAGAGGATCAGAGGTTGACACCCAGTACTGACATCAGGGGTTCCCAACTGCCTCTAAGTCCAGCTCTAGACATTCAGCTCTCTCCTGGCATCTGAGAGCACACTTACATGTGCGTGTGCACATTACAGATAGAAAATGAAAATATTTGTTTTATTTTAATTATTTGTAAATGTATATGTCTATTGTAAAGTGTAAACAATGTGCACATGAATGCAGGAGGTGCCTGTGGAAGTCAGAAGAGAGTGTCACATCCTCTGGAACTAGAGTTACAGGACACCCAAGGTGGGTGCTAGGAACCGAACTCAGGTCTTCTGCGAGAGCAGGAAATACTTTTAACCACTGACTTGTCTCTAAAACCCCAGCCTAAATACTTTAAATGAAAAAATTCATTGCTAATTTTTTTCAACCAGAAATAAAATTGTGGCTATTAAATATCCCCCTCCTTTCCATACCAACTGTATCATTCTACACCATTAGAGAGATTTCTGCAACTCCAGAGCCTGTGATGCGGTAGGTATGTCCTCACGCTGTTCTTGGGGCCCCTGCATGGGAGTCATCAATAGTGACTGTAAGTCATGTGATGTGGGATGGGGCCTTCATCCTCAAAGATTGCGCAGCTTCCTTGCTCTCAGGCTCCAGCTCTTAAAATGATTGAGTACCACAAAGCCTTCTCTTTCAAGTGGTTCTACCCATCAGCATTTATCATGCCAGAAACTACGACTGAGCATCTGAGCTATATCTGCTCACTAAAATAACAAGAATAAACCTGTCGGGTGTTTACACGAGTCGCGCTGATGGAAACCAGCTCTACTTTCCACGTAAGCATTCAATAAAAATAGTGGCATTGCAGTACAGTTTGCAAGCTTCCTCCCCTGACTTCATGGAGGGCAGCAGCTTCTCTGCTGTTTCTATAGCCACTGGTTGAACGTGTGTTTTTCTGGCTGAGCTATGAAAAAAACAAGACAGATTTGTTGGAGGGAAATCTTTAGTAAATTTCCCTGTAAACTGGTGGGCATTGTTCTTGGACAACACAGCAAATTTTGCTTTTCATTTTCTTCCCTTCTCATTTTTTGGTGTGGTTAAGAACAAATATCATGAGACCTATTCTTCAGCAGATGTATATGGTGTGTGTGTGTGTGTGTGTGTGTGTGTGTGTGTTTGTGTGGTGTACAAATATGTGTATTTGTGGGAATCCTGCTCTATATTTTCTGCTTCATTCCCTTGAGGCAGGGTCTCTCACTAAATCTGATGTCACATTTTTCAGCTAGGCTGGCAGCATCAAGCCTATGCTTGCCCCATTGTCCTGTGCCTCAGGCACATGCAGCCATGTCCCCAGCTTTTTACAGACTTGGCTGCTGCAGACTTGATGTACTCTGCTTGTGCAGTAAGCACTCTTCCCTGCTGTTCCACTTCCCTGGCTCATTCTTAGCAGAATGTTACACACACAATTCACATGCTAACTGTAGGTGTGACCTTTAAGAGTATGACTCCCCTCTGGGACTTACCTATGCTGATGCAGCGAAAGTTTCCCATGTCACTTTGTCCTTTCCCTGTAATAGTTTCTTCATTGAAGATGTGTACAATTCCTTTATTTACTTGTCCCTTCCTGGACAATAAAGTTGTCCCCACACTTTGATTATTGTGACTCTTGCTTTGTTGGGCATGGAAGGTGCCTTTTTGAGAGCCTGCCTAAAGTCTTTTAGACTCATACCTTGAAGCAAAATGTCTGGCTCACACGATCTCTTTATTCTCTGTGCTTAAAGGTCCTCTGTGTCACCTTCCAAGGCTGCATGATTTGCATCTGGGTTAACAGCGTAAGGCTTCACAGTCTCAACATTTATCTTTTAAAGCTGATAACGGCCATCTTGACAGGCAGGAGTGACATCACATTGTGGGTTTGATGTGTATGTATCTCTTCCATCAGGGATTTTACCTGTTCTTTGTTTAGATCCTTCACCCACTATTTAGTTGGACCGTTAGGGTTTTGTTTGAAATAAATTGCAGAGTTCCTGTGCATTTTAACCTGCAATTAGGTTCCAGATCCTCTGTCCCATGCTGTAGCTCTCCCCTCCTTCTGGCCGGCCTCTGTGCTGAACATTCAATCTTCATGTAGGCTTTCTAATGTGCTTGGAGTGACATCCCTGAGTCCGTTTCCAAGATTACTGCCTCTTGGGCCTAGCAGTTTCTGAACTCATATTTAAGAGTCTGGCAATAAATATTCATAAATAAAGGGTCAATGAGTCTTCAGCAAAGCTCCTATGAACACATGACAGAGAGGGGCTGGTTACATCACAAACTGAACTGAAACCTGGAATCCACATGAAAAAAGGAATTTGCCCTCTTCTCTCTCTCTCTCTCTCTCTCTCTCTCTCTCTCTCTCTCTCTCTCTCTCTCTCTCTCTTCTCTCTCTCTCTCTCTCTCTCAAGAAAATGATTTACGTATAGTTTTTCTCAGTGTGTCTGTGACTACGTCTATGTGAACATGAGGAGGCTACTAGGAGTCCTTTTCTATAATCGTCACTTTTTCCTTTGAGATCTCTCCCTTAGTGTTTTCTCAGTTAGGCTAAAAGCCAGAATATCCCAGTGATCCTCTTGTTCCTGCCCACCTTGGAACTGGAATTAGAGCTATGTGCATGAAGCCTGGCTTATACCATGGGTTACAAGATTCAGATCCAGGTTCTCACAATGCAGGACGCACTCTAAATTTCTGATCCATTTTTCCAGTCAGATTGTAGTTTCTTTAGAATAAGTCTCAAGGTGGAGTCCAGACTCAGACAATGAGCTTCCAAGGGTAAGGTCTTTTACCCTGAGTGGATCCCCACTCATGACATGATCAAGTGTTAATTATCTGAAAGTAATGATTCACTGAATTGATGTTTCTAAGGTAGGCACTTTTCTTTCCAAAACATCAAGATGTTTCATTCATGAATGTCACCATGTGATCACCACACATGCCAAATTATTACAAAATAGGAAGCCATGGAAGATTTGGGTGTTAGCCCATGTTTTTCCAAACTTCTAATTTTCATTTTAAAGGTAATCTCTGTTCCATAGCGGCAAGTGCTGTCAATGGGTCTCCTTGGGTTCATAGTCTCTCTTCATACCTCCTTAAGGACATGTCTTAAGGACCCCAAAGGAATCTATAAGTTGTTTTTTCAAGTAGTTTTTTTTCTTCCCTTGAAATGGACTGGTTCTGCCCTCATCTTGGTCATAGAGACTTTCCTCTGGGTGGCCACTGTAATTGTTTTCTTTTTACCATAACCAAATACCAGACAAGAAGCAACTTAAGGGAGGAAGGCTTTGTTTTGGCTCACAGTTCCTGGGGGACACAGGCCATCATGGATGGGAAGGCATGGCAACAGGAGCTGTAGGCTGTTGGTTACATTGTATCTACATGAGTCTGTTAGTTATACTGTAGTCATAGGAGTTTGAGGGAGATGGATCAGTTCGTCTTATTCTTCCCATTTAGTCTGGGGATCGTGCCTGGGAGGATGGTGAAATCCAAATTCCGTGTAGTTCTTCTCACTCCACGCAATTAATGTAATCAAGAAACTCCATCTCAGACATGCTCAGGAGTATATTACCATGGTGATTCTAGATCCCGTCAGGTTGACAATGAAGATTAATTATCGTCACCATCATCTTCCACTTTGGAAATGTTTTTACTCACCTACTTTGTAAGGGCAGCAAGAAGTAACTCAGCCTAAGCATAGAGAAAGAGCATTGTCTCTAGTTTGTATCCTCAGGAGGATCACTTTATCTCATGGATACTCTAGGCAGTGAGACACACAGGGAAATGCTAACCTGAAGGGCATGGTGGGCAGATTGGTTCCTCTATTGCATAAGCCAGTAGAGAAGGAAAGGAAAGCAGCCTCGTTATGAAAATGGACTTGACCACATATGATCATAAAGTTCTCAGGGCCCCCAGGCATGCACCACACTTTAAACACATTGCCTTACTCCAAGAGGCCAATTTCTTTCTTCCATTTTTAGTTCTCTTGAACATCTAAAATTGAGAACATAGAACACACTTAAGGGGAGTTGTGACGCTCTCCAAAAGAGATCTTGCATCAAGTGATAGAAATTAAAAATGGTGATTTTTACATTGACAATGGTCATAGTTTATGTACCTATGTGAACAAAACTTCAAAAGCACTTTAAGCATGAGCTATACACTACTGTAGACAAATGTGTATCACTTGCTGCTATGGAAAAATAGCTAACAGTGCCAACTTAAAGGATGTACTTTGGCTCACAGTATCAGAGGGTTCAATGGTGGGAGACCAGGAAGTCTGGATCCAGGCACAGGTCATACATTTCAAAAACCATCTCTAGTCTTTTAGACCCTGCTAACCAGACCTTACCTCCCAAAGTCTCCACACCCATCAAAGTAGTGCCATCACCTGGGGACCAATTCTTCAAAACACAAACCTGTGGGGAGCATTCTAGATCCAACCATAACAATATGAAACCAGTAATATGTACCAGTGAGCCTAGTAATCAACTTTAGGAATGCGATGTTTAGTTTCTGGTTAAAGGTGTGCTTGTGCCCACATCTGCCCCCAAGACACTGTGATACTCTGAATCTAATGCCCATTCGCAACCCAAGTATCTGCTCCTAAACAAAATGTAATGATTGTGGAAATAAATGTTCCAGTACAATAATGTTCTTCAAAGCCTCTTTCAGACACTAGTAGTGAATTGTCATAGTGCTGGGTGCAGGCTTCAAGTTCACTGGATGTTAGTAATTTGCTGTCCAAACTGGTCATGTCATCTTGTGCCCACCAGAAACATGTGAAGCACATCTCCACATGTGTGGCAGAACATGAGATAAAGAGACTTACATTTGTCGTTGTGGTAGATACAGAGAGGACATTTTAGAATTTATTATTTGTCTTTCTAGTCATCAATGGCATGGTTGCATTTCTTAGTTTGTGTGTCAGGGCAGAATTTTCTCTTATAAATAAGTTGACTTGGCAAATCTTTCAACCTGACATGAGTATTTGACAATTTCTGTTTGGTAGTGTGGTTTACTACTTACTACTTTAAGGAACCCTTTAATGTACATTAAATTTCAAACCTGGCCATGTTGTATGAAACACCTTCAGTGATGTGGTGGCTTTATGGATTTGCTGTCATGTTCTTGATGTACAAACCAGCCATTCTCATGGTGGTTCATGCTCTTTGGGGGTTCACTCCCTGTTCCAGAGCCTGCAAATGAACGTGAAGTTTCTCCTTGAATGACCTCAAGTAGAGATTTGCTTTTTAAAGGCAAAAATTCCTGGGTGGGTAGCAAATCTCCCAGTGTTATTTGCTGAATTCTTTTCAGTGTTCTAGGATGACACTCTGCTGGTTCCCGGGTGTCTGGAGAACACCTCCACAGAGTGAATGGATCTGCTGCTCTCTGGTGCTGCTTGGTGGACTTTGAGGTCAGGCTTTGGTCAGGTCTGCTCAGGTTTCAGGCATCCTCCTGGATCCCTCATCTGGGGGAAAATCCCACCTGTGTTTGTGTGTTTGCTTGTTTAAAGGTTCAGCTCTGCTGTGCTGGGTCTCGTTTTTGTTTCGCTCTGTTGGCTGAGACAAGTTTCATGGGCTGGCCTCAGACTCACAGAAATTCTCCTGCCTCCACATCCTGAGAGCTGGGATGGCAGATGTCAGCCACCACACTTGGCTTCTCCAAGGTCTCACTTTGTGTGTTTATGTCTTCTATCACTGTGAGATGTCCCTCTGCACTCCGGGTGACTCCCTGCCCTGAAGCTTTCCGGCTCTGACTCCGGCTCCAGCTGTCTAATGATCAGAGTTTATGAAGTCTACCTTGGGAATCCGTTGTGTCTTCACCTGTCTCTGTCCTTACATGCCCTGTAGAAGGCTTAGTGATGAGCACGTTTCCCCTCTTATTTGCTTAGGCCATTTACATCTCTCATTCTTACAGTAACTGCATTACTTTCTACTTATATCTCCGCATTTTAACTTTCATGGCAATAAACAGTCAATTGGCTTTTAGAAATTGTAAAAGAGAAGTGTCGTGGGTTGCACAGTGGAATGGCTGTCTCTACCGCTCACCTCCTAAGCAGACCTCCAGCAGGAGCATCTGCCCAGTGCTCTGTGCAGGTTGACTCACATAGCCCTCGTGGCAACATCAGCCAACACAAGAGGCTTTCTTCTTTACAGAAGAGGAAGTTGGCAACAGGGCGATCACAGGAGCTGCCTAGTCTCGGAGGCAGATCCAGGACTAGAATCTTTGTCTGGCTGCCTATTGGCCCATGCAACCAACCAGTAGCGAGGCCCCGGAGATGGGGAAAGACGTAAAGTATCTGCAGCTATCTTTAGGCAGGATGAAATCGCCTTACACTAGGCCTGCTCAGGAAGAGGGTTGGGGCTTCTGTGACCTGGCATGTCAGTAAGCTGTGAGAGGGAGCAGTTGTTCAGGAAAATACAAAAGGCAGTCAGGAAGAAAAGCCAGCCATGATCCAGACTGAGGGGCTGGCAAGGAAAAAATGTTAGGTCAAAAACTAGTTTAACCACAGAACGCGGGGTCCCATTATGGAGGTCCTCTGGGCAGAAGAGAATCGGAAAGAGGCCCAGACTAGCGTGCGTGCAAACAGAGTAGGGCCAAGGACCTCACCTGTCCTAGGCTACAACAGCCTACTAGCTGTGAAGGCGCTGAAGCAGGGTGCCTCTGGACCCATGCCTATCATCAGGCTACTGCAGAGCAGGCCTGAGATCCTGGGTCAGATAAGTGAGGACACTGGCCCAGTGTCCTGACCAATTTCCTCCCAGTTCTGTGCCTTGACATCTTGTTCTCCCAACAGGATCCTCTCTTCCTCCAGATGCTGTATAGTATCTATCTCATAGAGAGCCTCCTCCTGCTCCCCACAGGGTCGGACACAGACAAACTCGGAAAGGACATACCCAAAGGACAGCCTGCTCAGATGTGACAGTGCCAGTGTAAGGCTCTTCACCCTCCCGCTGTCATCCCCCTGTGTCCACATGCTGACAAAGATGAAATCCACTCAGAACCTGCACTTAGAGAGACTGATAGAATCAATGAGGTTACCCGAGTTAGAACACACAAAAAGCAAATGGTAAACAAAGCCAAGAGTGCTTAACAGGGGTGAGCTCACGTTTGTGCTTGATCTAAGAATGGCCCGGAACGCCCTGCCAGACCACAGCCTTGCACAGGCCAATGCAACCTTACTCAGAAAATACTTTTGCAAGGGCGTCCACCAGCCATGGCCTGCCCAAGTTTGGACGGGTGCCATCTTGTTATTGATCCTTGAACACTCTTGTTATGAGTCTCAGTGGAAGGGATAGCTGTTTCAAAACAACTTCTGTGAGCCTCCCCATCTTAGAAATGTCCCCTTGTCTCTGTATCCTTGAATCTGCAGTAAAATTCCCTGGTCCTTGAAAATGTGCTTGCTACTCGTGGTAATAGAAATGGAAAAGGGCAGGTATAGGTGACTCACTAAGGCCCTTTCAAGTCTTACAGTGGTGTCAACCAGCATTGTGGCAATGTTTTTAGGTACCAAAAGAAGACAAAAATCTGAAAGTGTCACCAAGACGTCAAGCTACTCCCTCATATGGCCAGGAACTACTGTCATCTAAGAGGGCCTTCACTGAAGACTGGGTTGTATTTAAAATCTGATTGGATGCAGGGTAAGAACTAGAAAAATTAGACGCATGGCCTGTGGATATACTTCTCAGACTCGTTCATGTCAAAGAGACAGACACAGAAGGCCTCTGTATGAGCAGGAGACAGTGACCTGGAAGACAATAGGAAGGTCCCAAGTTCAGGAAAGGGTTGGGGCTTTGAGTTACTCTGAGCTGGACAGTGGGTCTTCTATCAGAGATCCGAACCCTCCTGCGGGGACATAGTGTGAATCCGGTTGACCAACAGGGTCCTCTTTGCTACTCAGAATAAAAAAAAAGAACTCACTTTGGGATTGACCTCAGGAATGGGAGCCATGGTTGCTGAATGACAGTGGAGAGGCAGCTTAGTGACCAGGGCTTGGGGGAAAGGTCCCCTGCTTCCCAGTTGTCACCCATGCTTGGCCTTGGTGGCACTACCCAGCCTTGCTCTCTACCAGGCTTCTCATGCATGGAACTGGCAGCCATGCCTGTCTGATCACCATTGTTTTCTCTCTCAGTGCAGTGTGTTCCCCTAAAGCTTGTCTCCTGTCCTCATGGTGGCCCTGTCCTCTCCTGCCCTTGGCTCAGTATCCTCAGCCCAGGTTGTTCTAACCCCACTTGGTTTCCTTCCCTCAAGCACAGCGGCTGAGCCCATGGCTAATTATGTCTCTCATTTGTACTTTGAACATCATCAGGCTGTTTTCCTGAGAACCTTAGCTGCCATACACTTCCTGCAAGAAACAGCTGGCCCTTTGGAGCGTTGTCATAAGATACCCACCCTATCACTGGTGCCAACTATTGGGCAATATAGCCTTTGGCTCTTGGTTTTTGTGCCCTCCCTCCGCGGCCCACACAGAACCTTCTGAGACTGACTTCTTACTTCTGGAACACACGTTCAGTCTCCCACCTCCAGCTCATCAAATGTAAGCCTCTTATCTCTCTTACCTTTGCCCAGCCAGAAAACTCCAAAGTGAATATCAGGAACGTCTTCTTGGTGCTGGGTCACTGCCATGTACCACAGCCAGTTGGCAAGAACAAGGGGGGCTGGTCCCATGATGTACAGGCTGCAGACCAAGGTGGGGAGAGAATGCAGAGGAGGAAGAGAAGGTGCCAGGGCAGATGCTAAATCTGTCACCAACCTGCAGGTGTGAGGGCCCAGCCTGGGTGTTAGGAGACAAGACAGGTCTCTTTCCTGCCAGAACATCTTCATGGCAGCTCCAGTTCCAAAGGCGTGGGGTGACAGCTGGAGCCGCTGACCTCACTCAGTAAACTGAGCTCCACTGTAATCCATCTGCCTACCCAACATGCCAGCACCAGCTCACATAGCTGCCAAGCTTGGGGAGGGATGTGGGCGAGCGCTGTTGTTTCTCCCATTTCCCTGCCTCCCTTGGAGCACACCTTTGGAGACCAGGTCCAGAGAAGTTAAGGTACCCACTGCTCACTGTGAGCAGGAGGTTCAGCTACCTCTCAACCTGGCCAGTGTGCACCAGCCATTCCCGGGCTTCTCGGTGCCCCCACTTCCTACGTAGCCTTCTGCTCTCCAGCTCCCATTCCTAAAGACAGCCTGAGATATTAGGCTCACAAACCACTCCCCATTTCCAAGGGCTGCAGCATTCCAGCATGGCCCTCTTGGTGAAATAGCCTCAGGACCCGAAAGGCCAACCTACCCCCATTTGCAAAAAAGCTGGTAGGCTCTGAGACTTGCCCTTCTCTCCAGTTCCTTGGATGTGTGGGTTTCAAGCCCTTTCTCTCTTGCTCTGCCCTCCTTGTTCCTGGGGCACTAAGATTAATTTCAAATACCTTTGAGAGGAGCCACTCACCTCTGCATAGGCTTCCTCAAGCTCCTGCCCCACTGTGGGCTGGAGGCCTTGGGGAGGGCCCCATCCACTCCTGAACACCCCAAGCCACCTGGTTCAGCCTGTAGTTGGGAGTTGAGGATTTGGGGTAGAGTAAGGCCTGTAGCTGGGAGTTGAGGTTGCAGAAGCCACAAGGGCCCCATGGCACAAACTTTAGAGCCTAGGCTGTGGGCAGAGACTAGAGAGGGTTTAGGACTCCTGAGGCAGAGGATGGACCGGGAGGCTAGGTGTGTGCTAGAAGCCTCCGAGGAAGTAGCTAGGGGAGGAGGGTCCAGGCAGACTAAATTCTGGAGAGTGATAAAAGGACTTTTCCATCCCAGTGAGACCCAGGCTGGTCCCTGCCTGACTACTGTGGGCCAGAACCCAGAGGCAGCTAATCTCCATATGCTGTAGTGATGTCCCCAGCCCAACAAATACTGTGTGGGAACATGCCTTCGAGTCTCTGAGTAAACCAGAAACCAAGCATATCTGCTGGGAATGCCTAAGTCTACACAGATACCCTCCAGGCTCCTGTCCCTCTGTGTCTCATTAGTATGATCGAAGGATACCTCTGTCCCTGGAAAGGATACGGGACCCTCATCCCCACCCTAATCAACTCTAATGTAAGGCTGATAGTCACCATGCTGGGTCAGGACTGATGGTCACTCAGATCTAGGTTATGTATCAGACTGCCGCTTGACTATAGGTTACTTGGTGCTTTGGAAGTGCTCCCCCCACCGCCTTCTTCTGGGTATTTGAAGCTGCTTCTGTTGCCTCATCTCTCTCTTACTGCAAAGCCATACCTCTTCTCCCTGCCTGGAGCCGGGCCCCTCCCCACACTGAGGAGAAGCACAATTACACAGGTTTGATGGGGCAGAATTCAAGTTTCAGGCACGATGTGACTTAGAATCCTTCACTCTGCCCATCCCCCCTGCTGTCCATATGCCAGACCTAGGTAGGATTCAAGGCAAGTGTCACTGGTCCACACAGCCTATGAAACACCAACAGTCAGCTTGTGAGAGTAGGGGTGCCCTTCCTCAGGGTTCCAATGTTTGACTCCACAGAGGATGGGCAAGCCTCTTCTCCTGTTGTTAATTAGGACAACGCATCCCATTGACAGCCGTGGGAGACACCGTTTTGGGTTGAGCAGAGAGCAGGGCGTGCTTTAGGGTGCTAGCTTTTCTCAGTCAGGGCTACTGACACTGAGAGACAAATCATTTCAGGTCTTATGACCATCATGTCTGATCATGACAAAGGCTAGCCTTCATTGTCCTCTTGACTGCTTCGGAATCACCTAGAGGGCATGCTTCTGCGTCTGTCTGTGTGGGCATCCCAGAGAGTTTTAACTGGCCCGGGAACACCTACACTTAGTGTGGATGGCATCGTCTCATGGGCTGGACTGAATAAAAGGGGGGAAAGGAGACAGAGTGATCACCAGCCTTCATCCCTCCCCTTCCTGACAACAGACACAACATGACCTGCCCCGTCACTCCTGCTACCCTGCCGTTCCCACCATGGTAGACCGTTTCCCTCAGACTGTAAGCCTAGATTCCCTTCTCCTTCTCCACATACGGCCTGTCAGGGAGAACAGCCGAGCAACCTTCGCCTCCATGATTCATACAAATAACAAAAGTCATTCCTCACCCTCACCTGTGTCTGGATATAGGTCCCCAGGCAAAGCCACTGGCCATTATAGCTAAACAGGGGTAGGAAACAGACTCTCGACGTGAAGAATACAAGAGGACGGCAGAGGGAACTGGCTCTTAACATAGCTGTCTACCTTAGCACTGCCCTGAACTTTCCAGGGTCACCCCCTCCTGTCACTGTTCCCTGGACCAGCCTGGGCTCACCCAAAGCTCACCAGCCATGCAATCATTTTCCCCACTGCTTGCTGTCTTTCTTCCCAACACCTGCTCGTCTTCTTTCCTGCCTGTGTCCATCTCCTGTCTGACTGCTCTTCTGTCTCTGGCTTCACCTTCGAGACACCAGGTAGAACATTCCACGTCTTATGGCAGTGAATCTCAGGGGGTCATCCATGGGTTCTCACCGAGTTAGGGGGGGTTCTCAGGGGAAGATGCCAAGAGGCTCAAGTCAGAGGTTTAATCTCCATTCTGTCTAACTTGGTGGTCCCTCACATCATTACAGATGACCTGAGGGAGGGATACAACATTGCTGTGTGATGACCAGGACTGGGGGGTCAAAGGAGAAGGTATAGCTGCCTATAGTCCTCTAGACACCATCTTACTTACCTACTGACCAGCTTCAAGAGCTGCCCACAGCAGGTCCCAAGCAGGCAGAGTGAAAATCAGGAGGACTGTGCTGCCTGGTCTGTCACTGACCTAGGATCAGGCATGGATAAAGACCAAACTGGGGTGGGGGAGTTCAGGGTCAGCTGGAAAGGGTGTTTTGAACACTGTAATAGATCAGTGGTTCTCAACCTTCCTATTGCTGTAACCCATTAATAGACACAGTTCCTCATGTTGTAGTGAACCCAACCATAAAATTATTTTTGTTGTTACTTCATAACTGCTATTATAAATCATAATGTAAATATCTGTGTTTTCTGGTGGTCTTAGGTGACAACCCCTATGAGAGAGTTTCTCAAGTCACAAAGAAGTCTCAACTTGCAGGTTGGGAACCACTGCTGTAGATCTGTGATGTCCACTTCCTGGGATAATCTTTACCGTTTTCCTCTCTCTTTTATGATTAACTTGAACCTGACAGAAAACCAATGACTGGCCCACCCTCTCAGCCTCTGAACTCACAGGGAGGTCTTTGTGAGAAAAGTTGCACTATTCCATGCTCATTGTATGTTTTCCTTTAAGACCCTGCTGGAGCCTTAGAGATACTTCTTAGTGGGTAAGCTCTCCTTACTAAAACCTCTTCATCCTACCATTCTTTTCTACAATGCCTCTATTGAGGTAGAGCGCTCCTTGTGGCTCACTCTCTTCCATTTAAAGCCCACGGTCTGCCACTTTCGTGTGCATGTGGAGTTAGTCAGCTGCTCCCAGGCCACTAGGTCAGAAACCCATTAAATTAGTTCCAAAAGAAATTAGAAAACAAAAACAGGTAAAAGATGGATTTATTTACAGTTTGGCCAAACCGGGGAAGGAAAGAGCACAGTTCCTTTCTCTCCGCGATGCCTGTGACAGCCTTAGAATATGTAGGAAAACTACAAAAGGAAGGTTGAAAGATACAGATTTGGCTGCAGGAGGATTTAAGGTATCCTCCTGGGAGGATACCGCTGGGTCTCCAGTTTTCTCTACTCTCAACATAGAGGGCACAGTGCTCCCCTTCCTCTCTCTGATAGATTTACTTACTAAGTGTGTGTGTGGGGGTGTTGCAGTGCATAGTGTGGCCACACATGGAGGTCAGGGGACAACTTTTGAGAGTCACTTCTCTCCTTCCACCATGTGGACCCTAGAAACTGGACTCAGGCTGCCACACTTGGCGGACTGTACCTTTACCTACTGACTCATGTCTCTGGCCTTCCTCTTCCTGGAATTAGATAATCTCTTCTGCCCCTTCTGTCTCAGCATGGAATCTCAGCTGCACCTTTCGCATAACCAATTTTGGACATGTTTGAAGCCTAAAAAGACACTACTCTGTATCCATGAGTAGTGACTGACTCAATCTTGGCCTCACTTCCTTGACCCAATTTAAGTAACCACAGCCACTTGCTGTCTCTGAAGTGTGTGGTCATCTGTGACTGAACCTTCCACGTGGCATACTGTTCTCAAGGTTCAAGTATCACTGTGATTTGGATGAGGGCCTTACAAAACATCATGTGCTAAAGATTTGCTCCCTAGGATATTGACAGGTACTGTGGAAACTTTGGGGGAGGGGTGCGTTGTAGAGGTCCTTAGGCCTTTAAGCAGACCCACATGAAGGACTCTTGGCCCCTCTTTGGTATTTTAAATAAAAATGGCTGCCATATGCCCATAGGGAGTGTCACTACTAGGAGATGTGGTTTTGTTGGAGGAAGTGTGTCACTAGGGAGTGGGCTTTGAGATTTCAGAAGCTCAAACCTCTTTCTGCTGCCTGCCAATCTGAACTCTCAGCTCCTTTTCCAGCACCATGTCTGCCTGCATGCTCTGACGCTTAACCGTCATGATGATAATGGACTAAACTTCCAAAACTTTAGGCCAGCTACTATTATATGTTTTAAGTATAACAGTTGCTGTGCTGTGGTCATGGTGTCTCTTTACAGCAATAGAAACTATAAGACATCTGCCATTTGTGCCACCATTATCAGAGTCCCAAATGATGGGACGCCTCAGTCCTTTCGAACCTTGATCCAAAATGAACCTTTCCTCTTTGTGAGTCGGTTGCCTCAAGTATTTTATCATACTGATGGAAAACTAACTAATGCAAGAACTCACTAATACTTTTTTTTCCTGTACACGCTGCATTTTCATTAACCATGCATGAGCTGATTGGGTGTATGGGTGTATGGGAGGTTTTCTCCTTCTTGCTGCCATCAGTGACATTGCTATGAACTTTGTGTGCCAGCATTTATTTGCTTTATACTTTTTGAGCATGTGTGAGTGTCTGTATGTATATACGTGCACAATGTGACTTCCTAGTGTCCACAGAGACCAGAACAGCACATCAGTCACCTACACTTGGAGTAGAGTTATCTGTGATCTGTCACATGTGTACTTGGAACCAGACCTGTGCTCTCTGCAAGAGCAGCAAGCGCTCCTTACCACTAAACCATCTCCCCAGCTGGACATGTCGTCATTTCTCTCTTGTGCACTAAGAGTACAGTTATCACGTTATGCATTGCATGGCTACCATTCTGAGAAGCTTGGGGGATGCTTGCCAGCCTCCCTACAGCACTTTGCAAATCCAACAGCTATGTGCAGGGATATCACATCCTGACATTTGTGCCAATATTTCCTCCTTTGTGTTCCTTACAGACATGTTTGTCTTCCACACAGCCATGGTGCCCTGTTGTGGTCTGACTTGGATTCTCTGGTGGCTCACTCTGTTGACCATCACTTTGGCACTTGTATATCTATATTTTGTGTGTAAATGTACATTAGAACCACTGCCCACTTTCTAGTTACTGTCTTTTTGTTACTAAGCAGTGAGTTGTATTCTATATTCTAAATCCAAACCCTTGACTAAGACATGAGTTCTGAGTATTTTCTCTTTGTTTATGAGTTGACTTTTATTTTCTCAGCAACACTTTTCTCTCCAGACTAGGTGACACATGCTGTCTTCTCAGTCACTTGGGAAGTTGAGGTGGGAGAAATTACAAGTTCAAGACCAGGATAGACTACAAAGGGATGTCAAAGCCAACCTCAGCTCTCTCATGAAATCCTGTCTCAAGATACAAACTGAAAAGCAGGCCAGGAGTGTGGCCAGTGCTCCGGGACTTCCTCAGCTTGCATGGGGCCCTGTGTTCAATCCCCACTTCTCAAAAACTGTTTTTAGTTTAAGTTTGATTTTCTTTTATTATGTGTGATCTTGGTGCCTTAGGGAACCACAGTGTAGTCCAAAGCCATGTAAATTTGTGTTTATTTTTATTTCCGAGAGTCTTGGTATCAACACTTTAAGCTTTGGTTTACTTTAAGTTCAGTTTTTATGCTCCACGAAACAGGGGTCTGATTTCTTTCTAATGTGACTGTCCGGTTGTCTCCATATACTGTTTAAAAACTGACCTGTTCTGTATTGAACTATCGCAGGAAGCTTTGTGGGAATCAGTTGATGACGTCTGAACCTTCCTGGATGGCTAGGTGAGGACATGGCCCATGGGGTTGACATCTGGGAGGATATTCAGAAGCACGGGTAAAGATCTCCTTTAGAGGTACTTCATCTTTGCCTTCATGCCTCTCTAATAGACTGGCCAAAATGGTACATGGCTATCTCTCTTCTGAAGTCAGCAAACTGTGAACCGTAACCAGCAGGAGCAAATTGCCTTCTCTCAAAGCATCTGCCCCAGTGATGGAAGAGTAAGGGTGATGATATACCTAACAGCCGCTCTTCCAGAAAGTTTTCTGGTCCATGACCTTAGGATGTCCTTCCAGTCATGAACATCCTCCTGGGTGTCTTTCAACCTGGCTTTGTATTGTTCTGAATGTAAGTTCATACGTAGGGAAGTTAAGTCTGGTGCTTTTCTGGACAGAGTCCTAGGAGTGTATTGTTTTGGTTGTACTGTAATGAGGATGCTGGGATGAGCCCACCTTCAGTTGGTTCTTTCCTCATGTGTAGAAATAGGATTGATTTCTTTTCTATGTTGATCTTGTGTTCTGCAGTTTGCACTGATATCAACTCTGGTAGCTCATTAGTCACTTCCATAGGATTCACTACATACCGTGTTCTTCTTGAAATAGTGTTATATCAGCGATTTTTGAAGAAAATTAAATGTGACCCAAATTGCCGTGGTTTTTTTTTTCCTCTTAAAAGTTGACAGCTTATTATTTTCACAGACTGGAATAAAACACACTTTGTTGATAGTTTCATTATGTTTTAAAGGGAAAAATCACAGGGTGGTGAATTTTAAGCCATTCACAAACCTAGACTTATAATATAGACACTACTAATTAACTTCTGCTAACTACTGAACATCCATTCCCACCTTTTCCTCTTTGAGAAGTTGTATTTAGTTTTGTTTGTTTGTTTATTTGTTCGTTTGTTTTTTAAGATTAGCCACTATTTCCATAAGATTCCTCCAGAGGAAAATGACAGAAGCCTCACAGAACACTCGATGTCAGAAACCATAGGTGAGGGGGTCAGTGGAGATGAGTCTTAGCATGGGATTAAAATATCTTCTGGAGAAACAAAAAGCAGCTGTGGTGGTTAGTTTTAGTAGTCAAATTGACAGGAAAATCACCCGGGCAGAGAGTCGCACTGAGAGACCGTCTAGATCAGGTTGACCTGTGAGTATGTCTGTGGGGGATTGTCTTGATTGTGTCCATCGATGTGAGAAAACCAAGTTCACTGCAGGTGGCGCCATTCCCAAGGATTGGATCCTAAGTTCTCTAAGACCGGGGAAAGTGAGCTGAGCACTAAACGTGCATTCGTTCCTCTCTGTTCACAACTATTGATGTGATGTGGCCAGTTGTCTAATGTTCCTGCAGTCTTGACTTCCCTGCTATGATGGACTACAACCTGGAATTGTGAGCTCAGGTAAACCTTTATCCCCTAAGTGGCTTTTGGTCGGCGCTTTCCACAGCAATAGAAATGAAGGCAGGGCACCAGCAAAGCAGTGATGTCCTCTGCATATTTGGACCACGTTGGGTGTATGTGCACTTGTGTGTGCATTTGTATGTATGTCTGGGATTGTGCAATTATGTTTGTTACTATGTGCTAATATGCCAGGAACATAGCCTTATAGTCTGAGTCTTAAAATGAATGTTAATACTATAGAGCATGTAACCAACCGTCTCATTATTGTGGGACGTTCAAGCTCTTCCACCTGTTGCTGTGGGGTTGGGGTGGCCATTCATCTGGCTTAGTTCTTTCATTGTCATGAATCCTGGTAGTGCTGTTGGGCAACTAGTTGATCTAGCTTACTTATTGTCATTCATACCCCACCCCAGCACCCACTAGAGGACTGCAGAGGTCCCTTGACAAATGGGCAGAGACTAACCAGGGGTGACTACAGACTGGATCTGATCTATCTGGCCCGCCTAACACAAAACTATTGTGAAAAGAAATACAAAACGATAGATAGATGTGTTATACTGCATAGAGAGAAAGAATCCCACATGGCACAGCACAATAAATAGAAAAAAAAAGTTCAAATAAGCCAAATTCTCCATCAGCAGAAGAACACTGCACCCCCAAGAACTCTGGCAGAACTGTCTTACCAATACAGAGCACTTGATCTGAGTGTTGTCCTCAGGGTGGGGCTTTACAGAGGCTAGGTGCTTCTAGGTCAACCATTCACAGGAGCCCCATACCCTCTCCATTGCTGAGCCTCCCTATACCCCTATCTAGCTCTTCCACCTGCTTCTGCCTTGTTCCTGAGGGCTGGTCAAACACTAAGCCCCTACCCAGTCTTCCCAACCTCCGTTCCTGGTGTTAGTGTTTCTATAGCTCTCTTTATCATCCAACACAACCATTCTCCTCCTTTGCCATCTGCCTCTCTTCCTGGAAGAAAATATGCCCTCAGGCAGTGGCTTGGAATGCTTTGCTCACAGCTGTTTCTCTGAGTCTCCAAGGAAAGCCTATACCGAAACTGTAATGGGGATAGGGGACCCCAGTGCCTATCCAACCCCATTCAGAGGAGCAGGTGGTTCAGTCACAGAGGGATCCAGGGCCGCTGTGGATTCTCTGGGTTGAGAGGCTCAGTCTGTATAGTATTCAGCCTTTGTGTTTTCTCCTCACACTCACCCCAGGCAATCGGCTCACTGAGATGGCTCACCAGGGTTCCATCTGCAGGATCAAGGGCCATGAAGCAGTAGCAGACCATTGCTTCTGGTCCTTGAACTGAGAGCTGAGGCCCAGCCATGCCAACCTTTTACAAATGTTCAGTGTCATCAAGAACCCTGTAAGTTCTGGAGGGTAGAGATGTGCCTCCTTGAATCCATTGCTCCTGCTGTGTTGTTGGACAACAGTGGTGCCTGCAGACCAAACCATCTTTTCATAAGAAAATTCACCAAGCTGGCACTGGGATTGGTGGCTGAGTCTGGGTGCTGCCCTGAGATGCATTTGTGTGTGTGTGTGTGTGTGTGTGTGTGTGTGTGTGTGTGTACAGTTGAGGGGACATTGGAAAGTAGAGAAAGTCCTTTAGGACAAAAATATTTTTCTTGGAAGTAAGATGATCATAAAACCATGGCCAAGAAGGACTGGGTATCACGCAAGAGACAATATAAATCTGCCTCAAATTATTCCCCCACGGAGATCTGAACTGGGGAGACCTGTGGAGCCCCAGTGCTCCTTGCCCTTACTGACATATGGCCCTACAGAGTTGGAAGTTTTGAATAGGGCTTCTATGAGGAGCAATTCTCTTGGTCATGTGGTCACAAAAGCAGAAGGCACCCTGCCAGTCAAGGGTCTTAAAACATGGCTCAGGGGAGTTCTGAGTATATCATGTTCTACTCGCTGTGTTTCTTTGAAGCCTCAGAGTCACAAGTAAGAAGCTGACCCTCACTACTGTCATTGCTCTTGCAATGTCCCTCCGCCAATTCTTCGCTCTCCTTTACCAGTCTGTAAACTAGACCAGCAGCCCCTCAGTCAGGTGAGGCTCAGCAGATGCCCGTTCCCAGGCAAATATGTCCTGATTGAATCTCACAGCCCTGTTTTTACTTGCTAATGTTGTTTTTAATTTGTGGATCTTATTTGACCTTCAGATGAATTTAATAATGTCCTGACCAGGAGAACTTGGGAATGCAGCAGGGAGCTGCTCTGTCTTGCCCCGGGCCATCCCAGGCCTCTTCAGTGGTATTCTCTGTGAATCTGAGGATATGTTTTCAATCAAAGCTGACTGCCTGAACTGCCAAGAGATGGATTCCAAGCCGATTTTCTTTTATTTTTCTAGATGCCACAGGCTGGCCTGCTGCTGGAGAGACAATCCAACTATTCAAGAGTACCCCAACATCCATGGTCACATTCAGGGCCCAGGGTCCCATTTTTTTTTGCACTGTGTTCTTTCCAAGGGAAGGAGACAAACAAAGAGCTATGCCTAGGCTCTGGGTGCTCACAGCAGGGCTGGTCACGTCTGTAGAAAGTCCTGTGCACACACAAGTTCTGTTGGGCTCCTCTTGCTGGCTCTATGAAGCTGTTGGACCTCCACATGATCCAGGTCTCTAGTGAATGTTCACCTGAACTACCTAGGGTGTGTGACCCAAGAGTTAGAAACCTGAGAGGTCAGGACCTGAGTTACCCGTGGGGTTTCTGGGTGACGTATCTTGTTTTCCACATGGGTGAACAATGAGTTAGGAAAGGCTCAGCCAGGTGAGTCACAGCCATAAACACCAGGGCCCGGACCACGCAGGGTTCTTTCCAGCTCTCGAGTGCCTTCCCAAGATGTTAAGACACACGTAGTTAAAGACATATTCCTGAGGAGTGTTCAGGGGGGAAAAGTCCCATTATTACATGAACAAGTTTGGGAACCAACTGGAGATTTGAAAACATGAAGAAGTGAATGTGTCCCAGAACCTAGGAAAGTGAAGTCATGTGTGGTATAGAGGGGTCCATCTGGATCAATGTGTCCCTGGACCTGACCTGTCTGGGCAGGGCACGTGGATGACCCAGTTGAAGTTCTACAGATCAGAGGAGAGCAGGGAAGCCGAGAGCCAGGAAGACAGGCAATCCTATGCATGTGACCTGAGACTGATTGACCACTTGATGGGGGTTCTGAGGACGAAGTGAACATGGGCTGGGAAAAGTGAAGCCTGTCACAGCGTAGCTGTGGTGTAGGCTTCCTAGGTGTGCTTGGGAGAAATGAACAGAAGCATGTCCACCAGCTCCACCTGTGAGCTCACCCAGGCTGGATGGCCCTGTGAGCAGGTCTGTGGAGCCAGTTGTTGAATGAGGAGGACCACGCTGCTCTTCTTGTCTTTGAAAGCTGTAGTCTAAGTGAACCCAACTCTACTGTTTAGGGACATACCAATCAACCTGGTCTTTCAACAGTCCAAAACGCTGCCCAATCTGGGGCTCAGAAAGAGTCACCTGACTCTTAAGGAGCTGTAGGCAGACCCATGGCACAGGAAGTCACTCATAGTACCTGTCCATATTTGAGTCTCTATGCCACTTCCATGGCGTTAGGGGATAACCTAGGCTCAGTAATGGGAGCCTTGGGAGCCACAGGTATTCACCAGGCCTCTAGACCTCAATATAGACAGACAGCATGAAGTTATGGAGACAGGTCCTCTCCTTCACCGTAGTAACAAACAGCTCTTTGAGGACAGTCCTGCCACAGCCCAGGGTTCCAATGTGCAGGTGATAGGTTCTATAGCTCAGTGCAATGTGTCCTTCCAGAACTTCCCACCCACAGAGGCAGGACTCCCCATTACGTCTGGTTGTCTCCTCCTGTTCCTTCCTATAGCTGTAGAAATTGCTCTCGGGCACATCGAGATGTCAGAGAGATGAAAGCGACAAGGACACAGAGTGGGCCCTGATTACACTCTAAACATCATAGGATTGAAGGACCATTAGCTGCCCCCCATCTGTTTCCAGGCAGAACCCTGGCCACTCCAAACCTCTGATCTCAGGTCTCTGGGGCAAGGCCTCCAACCTCTTTTAACATCTCCTGACCAGGGCAACCAGAGCTTTGTTCCTTGCTGTTGACCTGACTGCCAACCCCTTCGTGTGTGTTTGTGTGTGTGTGAGTGTGCGCATGCGTGTGCGTGCCTGCATGCGCAGCCTCCAGCACACAGATTCTCACTGAGGAACTTTTGTGGGGTACCATCTGCAAGTGACCCACAACTCATCTGATTTGCCATGGCTGCCAAACCCCACCCCTGTAGGCACATGGCTACTGGTTTATGTTTTCTCTACCCTTGGTTGCCTCTATTCGCCACACTGGGTCTGGGTCTTGTATCTACCTCTCTCCTCAACAGTTGCTTCTGATAGGAGTCTAAAAAGGCTGCAGGCATGTAGTGGGGGATGGGATCCCACTCGCCCACGTAGCCTGGTTTTTCTTGCATCACCCCCCCCCGCACCCCGCCATTCTTCTGAGCCTGAGGTAAGCCGAACCTGCAGCCCCAGGGATCCAGGAGCTGAATTTAGACAGAGTGTCCTCCAAGCACCCAGGCGGGCACCTGCAGGTGTTTGCCTGTAGGGACTGGAAACCCTAGAGAGACACCTTATCGATGTCTTCCCACTCACCTGGAGGAGTGTTCTGGCATCTGTGCCCTGTCAGAGGTCCTAACTCTTTCCCTTGTGGGTGTGCTGTGGGCAGGGACAGATTTGGAATGCTGGGGCAGCCTCTGCTGAGGTTAGGGGATCTTTCCTAACCATCCGGGTAACCTTTCTAGCCACGACACTCTGTTTTCTGGATCTTGGCACTTCTGTCATTCCTCCTGCCAAGTGCGTGGGCACCCCAGGCCTATCTCCCACTGCCAGGAGAGGTAGGACTGGTGGGGACAAGAGGAGAGGTGTCAGGAGGTCCGTGAACTGATGTGCTGTGAACTCTGGGGCCCCTGGCATCTTTCCTCTGTCCCCACCTGTCACAGCATGAGTTCAGATAAGAAAGCAGAATACCTCTAAGGGACTGTCACCACTTGGCCAAGGCTCCTGATGTCTAAAACCAGGCAGCCTGGGCATGGCTAAGGGGTGAAATCAGGGGACCCTGAGAGGATGGGCAGCCTTCTTGAAGAGGTGCCTTTGTGGGGCCATCAGCATGGCCAGATAGACTAAAGCTGACTAGTGGGCTATGGTGCATTCTACAGCCCATCACATGAATATCTCCCGACTGCAGTCTCTGGTACAGGCTCCTGCACATCCCCAGCGGGACTGTATGACTGACTGCTGCCTGCATCTGGGTTAGGTCTTTCTGTATCTGGATGGGGTCACCTGCTCACGTCAGGACAGGGTTGTATGCATGGGTTATGAATGGGATAACGTGGATATTGTTTACCTGAATTCATTCGGGTGATGCTACCTGCCTGGGTTCTGGTGGGGTCGTCCACTTCCAACTGGTTAGGGCTACTTCTTGTCCTTGAGTTGGACTGATTCTGTCATCTGTCCAAGTCAGGTCTCCCACCAGCTTTGAGATGTGTTAGGCATGAAGAGCGGCTGTTACATGCCAGGGGTTTGCAGCCCTGGGAGACCCCGAGCAAGCCAAGCCTGCAGCTGGCAAATCTGCCCCTTCTGCCAGAGAATTACAACGAATTACTCCTGAGGCAGCTACCTCTTTCAATAAATAAAACATGCCCGTAAGGATGCTGCAGAGAATGTGCAATCACAAGCCGGGGATGGACGGCTCCATTTTCCAGATCAGTCTAAGGGTAAGGAACAGGAGAGAATCCTCAAGGTCCTGCAAGCCCTCCCTTCTCAACAGGGCAGCGTAGGAAGATACCATGGTCCATGGTCACAGGAAGCACATGGCCTGCTGGGTGACCCCAGTGAAGTCAGAGGCCATGGTAGTCAGCATGCTGTAGTCTCCTAGTGCTGGCTTGCTGAGTAGGTTTCTACCAGGCAGTAACAATAGCACGGTCTCAGCTTAGGTCTCTGTGGGAGCCCTGGAACCCAAACTGTGCCCTTTCTGATCATCTGTAGTATGTCTCTTTAATGAGGTATACCCAAGCAACACTTTTTTTTTTAATTCCACAAGGACCATGGGAGACCTTTGACGTCCTGAAGCCGTTCCTGCAGCTCTCTGATGCCATAGTGGAAATGGCGTGGGTGTGGAAGTTCCCACATTTCCACTCTTGAAATTCATGGCACTCTCTCCTTAACCACATTGATTTGATGCGCCGCCTTGTGGTCGTATCTGAGGATTGCATCTGCACACCAAGTGGTTCCTAAACCTAATCCCATTGGCTGCCTCCCTCACTCCCCATGACTCTGTTTAATAGTCACAAGCTGGCCTTCAAAGCCTCCACAGTTCCTAGAGGATGCTGTAGTTTGATTCGAGAGAACGGTCCATCTTCTTGTTCCAAAACCTGGATGTGAACATCATGCAAGTACCCCAACTCTACCCCAGCTACTTCTAGCAAAATGGCAAGAAATGGAGACTTGCCTTCCCAGGAAAAGCTTTCCCAGCAGTCTCCTCTCCAGACCAATGCTCCCAGTCTGGCAGGACATTTGGAGACCAGGGGCAGCTCACCATCAACATGGTTGTACATTACCGTGCTCTCTCGGGGTCTATTCTGCCTCCTGACTCGCCCTATACTTTCCCAGCGCATCTGTGGGCTGCTGTACTAGAACAGGGAGACTGTGCCCAACCCTGACTCCCTTTCCCAGCCCTTGAGAGCATTCAGGAATAGACAGCAAGTCTGAGGTAGATGATGCAGGGGTGGGGCTCTTCTGCATGGGGAAAGAGCCTCTGTGTCCCTGTGCTTGGGATCTGTCTTCAGCCCTATAAGGCCCCACTTGATGATCACTCGGTTCTGTACTTTTGAAATGGCTAAGGTCACACCACCCCATGCTACTAGTAATGCCCTACCTGCAGCTGGGAGAGCTAAGGGGACCAGAAACTGCTAAGTGGACTGTCATTTCTGAGAGGCTCATCTGCCCACACCACAACCCTGGTGGTCGTACGCTCAGCTATCTTGAGGGTTACCTGGGTCATGTGGGGAACAGCTCTGTATATTCTGCTCTATTCTCTCCTGATGGGAGGCTCAGCCATCTCACCTAACAGGGGAGCTCCTGGAAGCACAGGAAGGCAGGAGCCCAAGGTCCTGTACCTCAGGCTATTCAGGAGCCATGCCAAGCCCAGCAAAAATGCAATCATCTACTGGCATTGTCATGCATGCAGATAAATGTACAAGCACACATTCTTACACACACATATATCACCACACTAGCTGCACACTTGCATTACTATACACACACACACACACACACACATACACACACACTCAGAGAGAGAGATGGACACACACACACATAGAGACACATACACAAACAGAGAGACACACACACAGAAAGAGACGCACTCAGAGAGAGAAATGCACACACACAGACACATTCTCTCACACACAGACACACACTTGGAGAGAGAGACAGACAGACACACACTCACACACAGAGACACACACAGAGAGAGAGACACTCGGAGAGATACACACATAGACACATTCTCTCTTACTCTCTCTCTCTCTCTCTCTCTCTCTCTCTCACACACACACACAGAGAGAAAGAGAGAGAGAGAGAGAGAGAGAGAGAGAGAGAGAGAGAGAGAGAGAGTTTTACATGCCAGCCACTCACACACTTGAGTGTATTCAGCCCACATCTTCTAAGAACAAACAGCCATCTCCAGGAACAGCTCAGATTAAATCCATATTTAGGAGAATTTCCTGAAGAAAACATAATCAACAAAGATGCAGTTCCACCCCAGGGAGACAGCGCTTACCTCGTTATGCGGAGCAATTTAGCGCCTCGCTGACTAGAGCTTTCTGTTGCAGAATATAATATTTGCTTTCCCTTCGCATCAGCAAAAGGCCCATTAAAGTTATTTCCCGAAACAAAAAACCATCTGTCCCCTAAAGGTAAATTTAAGATAAGATACTGCCTAAAGCACAGAGCTCCAGTACCCAGTCTGGCAAAGTCTGATCTCTGTATGTGTGCTCCCACCAATAAGGGCCCAAAGCAGGAACAGCATCTTCCTCATCTGTCCTCTGCCCAAGAGCTGGGTCTCCTGTGGGAAAAGGGGTATAAATACTAATGGAATACGTGGTCTTTAAGATAATTACCGCAGCAACTTCTATCTGAAACCCTGGAACTAGGAAGAGGCAAGAAACCAACAGAGAGAGAAAATAATTTCCAATTAACAGTCTTAAAGAGATTATCAATGTAGCAGATATTATGAAAAATTATTATCCTGGGATGGCAGGTAACTCTATTCATAAAGGGCTTGCCACAGAAACAGGAGGACCTTAGTTCAACCCCTAGACCCCATGGGACAACCTGGGCATGATGGTGCATGCTTGTAATCCCAGCACAGAGATGGGATCTGTGATCTTCTGAACTCACTAGCCAGCCACCTTATCCTGGTCCAAGTGAGAGATGGTCTCTTCAAATAAGTTGATGGCTCCTAGGAAACAGCATTTAAAGTTGACCTCTGAATACACAGTTACATGTGTGTGTGCATCTGACACATACACACACACACACACACACACACACACACACACAAACACACACATACACACACACACACACACACACACACACACTTCTCACACTCATGTGAATCCCTTTAACAAATGAAATGATTTTCTTATAAAATCCCATGTTCATTTATCCATATTCCAGAGTTCCACCAAAAAAAAAAAAAACTGAACAAGAATGTTCTAGAAGCCATATTCAAAAGATTCAAATATTGTACAAGTCCATTTACCCCATCAATGGAAGACATTTAGACACTCTGTGGTATATCCACATACTGTCAGTGGAGGACAAATGAACATCCTGTGGTATATCCACATACTGTCAATGAGGACAGATGAACATCCTATGGTATATCCACATACTGTCAATGAGGACAGATGAACATCCTGTGGTATATCCACATGCAGTCAATGAGGACAGATGAACATCCTGTGGTATATCAACATACTGTCAATGAGGACAGATGAACATCCTATGGTATATCTACATACTGTCAGTGGAGGACAGATGAACATCCTGTGGTATATCCACATACTGTCAATGAGGACAGATGAACATCCTATGGTATATCTACATACTGTCAGTGGAGGACAGATGAACTCCCTGTGGTATATCCACATACTGTCAGTGGAGGACAGATGAACTCCCTGTGGTATATCTACATACTGTCAATGGAGGACAGATGAACATCCTGTGGTATATCCACATACTGTCAGTGGAGGACAGATGAACATCCTGTGGTATATCCACATACTGTCAATGAGGACAGATGAACATCCTATGGTATATCTACATACTGTCAATGGAGGACAGATGAACATCCTGTGGTATATCTACATACTGTCAATGGAGGACAGATGAACATCCTGTGGTATATCCACATACTGTCAGTGGAGGACAGATGAACTCCCTGTGGTATATCTACATACTGTCAGTGGAGGACAGATGAACATCCTGTGGTATATCCACATACTGTCAATGGAGGACAGATGAACATCCTGTGGTATATCCACATGCAGTCAATGAGGACAGATGAACATCCTGTGGTATATCAACATACTGTCAATGGAGGACAGATGAACATCCTGTGGTATATCCACATACTGTCAGTGGAGGACAGATGAACATCCTGTGGTATATCCACATACTGTCAATGAGGACAGATGAACATCCTATGGTATATCTACATACTGTCAGTGGAGGACAGATGAACTCCCTGTGGTATATCCACATACTGTCAGTGGAGGACAGATGAACTCTCTGTGGTATATCTACATACTGTCAATGGAGGACAGATGAACATCCTGTGGTATATCCACATACTGTCAGTGGAGGACAGATGAACATCCTGTGGTATATCCACATACTGTCAATGAGGACAGATGAACATCCTATGGTATATCTACATACTGTCAATGGAGGACAGATGAACATCCTGTGGTATATCTACATACTGTCAATGGAGGACAGATGAACATCCTGTGGTATATCCACATACTGTCAGTGGAGGACAGATGAACTTCCTGTGGTATATCTACATACTGTCAGTGGAGGACAGATGAACATCCTGTGGTATATCCACATACTGTCAATGGAGGACAGATGAACATCCTGTGGTATATCTACATACTGTCAATGGAGGACAGATGAACATCCTGTGGTATATCCACATACTGTCAGTGGAGGACAGATGAACTCCCTGTGGTATATCCACATACTGTCAATGAGGACAGATGAACATCCTGTGGTATATCCACATACTGTCAATGGAGGACAGATGAACATCCTGTGGTATATCCACATACTGTCAATGGAGGACAGATGAACTCCCTGTGATATATCCATGTACCATCAGTGGAGGACAAATAAATACTGGAAAACCACTTGGTACAGCTCATTCCATCTGAGAATGGGTGATTGTTACATGATCACAAGCTTGAGAACAAGAGACAAACTATGCGGGAACCTATCTGAGGAGTGTCATTATCAAGGCTTGACTGGGATGGGGCCTGAGAGAAGTTCTGGGGTTAGGGATGTGACCCTAGTCTTTGTAGGCTTGGCATTAGTGGGTACATGGATCTTTAAACTTACTGAAGTGCGTACTTCACTCAGAGGGGGCGTTACAGCTGTGAGCACTGGGTTAACGAAAAAGAACCCAGTTCAGCAGCCCGACTTCACATCGCAAAGACTAGAAGGCAGGAGAGGAACTCAGCTGAAAGCCAGCAGAAAAAAAAAAGGTGCCACAGTACAACAGAAAGTGGCGGGTGACAGAGAGCATGCTGAAGTCTGCCTCCCGAGGAGACTGGCAGGCTTCCGATTACAGTGATTTAGTGGGGAGGAAATTTAGCCACCCCACCAAATGCATAGTATGCATGAAGCCCCACAACTGACTATTGCTGAAATCCAGTTGGTAAGATTTACTGATGGCATTTCTGAAGAATGGTATTGGTGACTGTTAGTCTGAAAGGCATAACATGAAAAACAAATTAGTGAACAACAGTAGATACGGGTCCAAGGGCTCATGGGTAATGAAACAAGCAAGCAAGACATAAAGAATTGGAATGCTGCGATACTAGTTGTGCATTGTGCCCAAGGTTTCTGAATGTTTGAGAACTTGTCATAAACTACTTGAAGAAATGACTTGCAACAGCTAAAAGCCATTTCTAGCAACCTATAGTAACTAGAGAGCCTGCTCTCTGTAAGGGGGTAGGTATGTGTACTTCCTTGTTTGATGCCCATGTTTGTACATTTTCCTCAAGCCCATGCAGCCGGAGTCATCTCCCCAGCTCTCAAAGTCACGGTGATCTGTGGGGAGGGGCGGTGGTGTTATATATATGTGTGAGTGTGATTGCACGGGGGATGTGAGTGTGTGGGAAGTGTGCAGAGGTCCATGCCAAGTGTCTTCCTCCATCTCTGGCCATCTTTTTTCTGAGACAGTCTCCACCTGAGACAGGAGCTCTTGTATTCAGTTAGGCAGACTAGGCAGCAAATCCCTGGGACCTCCTGTCTTCCACCATCCCAGTGCTGGGATTACAAGTTCCCCCACCCCAGGACAGGTCTGAACCACTACAGTGTCCAGCTTTTACATAGGTGATGTAGACTGAACTCAGGGCTTCATGTTTATGATGTCAGCTCTTTGCTGACTCAGCCATCTCCTCCAACCCGAAAAGTAGCTGCGATTTTTAATGCCAGCTAAGGCAAGAGCTCAAAGTGGATGATGAAGCCGGCTAGGTCTAGACAGATGCTCAGAGTTTCCCTTGTTCTCATACATTCCAGTTTGCCTCCCTGACTGACTACCAGGAAAGGAGCCTCTGTGTTGTACCCATGAGGCTGTCACGTGGGTCTTTGTGACATGGTATGCTTCCATACTCTCGAGTGCAGTTTCAGCAGATTGGTAATGCAAGGGCTAAGCCTTGCACAGAGAAAAGAACAGGGCTGGGGAAGCGAGAAGGAGGAACTAATGCCTCCAAGCCAGAAGATATGAAGAATGGGGGAGCCAGGCCTCTGAGTGGAACGAGCCTCGTTGAGAAAAAGAGAGACACACTCAGCCATAACCTCTGACCTTGAGGGTGATACCACCTGCAGATGTACACCCAGGATCCTCTCATTGCCGTGATGCTGATGGAGGAGATAAGGCCCAGAGTGCAGTGTGGATGGACGACCACACAGAGCCCAACCAAGTGCCTCTTGTCACACCCATCACCGGCCACTTATTTTGCTTGACTGTGCTGGTCCCATTTCACAGTGATGAGGAACTTGGTCTACCGGTAAATTTGCTTATCACCCAGTCCCTCACAGATGACTTATATAGCTTGGTAATAACTTCATATAAACAGGGATAAATTATATGTCATAGAGAGGTCATCACCAGCTGGGAAATATCTGAACTGCAAGAGCCACTGGGCTCCTTGTGGAAGGAGCAGATCTGAGGTGAGTAGGAGCAACTCTGTTTTGATGAAGGCTGATTCTAGAAGAGTCTCTACCTACTGGCATGCATGGGGTCCACCACACTAGACCCCCAGCCTCCAGCGTCCTGGAGTAATGCTGGCAGGAGACCCCTTGTTCTGAGCAGCTCAGAGATGAAGTGCTTCTAAAGGGGTGGAGACGTCCTCTGAGACACACAAAGCAATAACGACCAATCCCGGCCAGACAACTGAGGGAAGAATAGCAGACGTCAAATCTAAGTTGTAATTGATTGAGTTCTGCACTCTCACCACAGAGCAGGAGATGAAATCAAAAGTGTAAAGGCACTAAATGTTCTGGGTACATCCCTACGCCTTCTTACTCAGAGTCAGGTCAAGGGGCTGAGACCAGGTTTAGGAGCAGCAAGCTAGCCAGTGGTTTGGCTGGAGCCCTGGGCAGCACAGTATCTCTTAGCCAGGATACTCAGCAAGTCCTCTATGCTGGCACATCCTCAGGCTTGGCTGTGTAGGTGCAGCATCTGTCTGGCTCGCTGAGAGGTGATTAATCTGTACTCCATAGAGAAGCTCATATAAAAGAGCAGGTGTCAGCCAGGTTGCCTGACACAGCACAGGTGATTGAATCTAGCAGTCAGGTTAGGACCAGCTGCCTACCAATTCATGGGGAGAAACCCATGGAGTTTGCTTCCGGTACTCACTGAATGCCTGGTAGCTCAGGAGAGGACTTAGTATTCTTCTTTATAGAGTTTTAATTTGGTAGCTCACTGTCCTGACAATGACACCCATGAAGGGGAAGGCTATATTACTTTGTCCCCTTCTTTCTGGAAGTTTCTGATGCCTCTGCCTCAGGTTTTAGGAACGTTTTGTGGGTGTGCACCCGATGATGACATATCATAGCCTGACACAAGCAGTAGCAAGTGTGCCAGCCAAGCACTTTCTGAGAGTGCTAGAAAGTCTTTCTCTGGATCATTGTCCTAGGTACTCACTCCATGAAGAATGCTGTCACCTGTGTTTCTAGGCCTGGCCTGTGGAAACAACCGAAGGTGGTTCAAAGGCTTCAAGATGCCAGTGCATGCCTAGAATCTTTTGTGTGCTGTATGTTCTAGCTGGGAGGAACACAAATTCCCCACACCATCCCCGACTCTCTACCTCTCCATCTGTCCCGTCTTTGCAGCATCAATATGGGCTGCACTTTGCAGACCTGATGACCTACTCCAGGGGTCCACCACCTTGTGCATGTCATGGCTGATGCAGAGCTCTGTGGGAAGGACCCAGGGGAGAGGTCTGCCCTGTCCTACAGGTCACAGAGCCCACTAAGCCTATGTTGGAGTAGCCATCCATCACGGTGATCTCATCCCCACTCAATACAGCATGCATTATTCCTTTTCCTCTCTTAAGATGCCTCAAGGGATGGGTAGCTGGTAACAGAGGCTTGTTCCAGGCCTAGTAGGCAGTGGGGGTAGACAGAGATCCAGTGCTTGTCAGGGACCACCACAATACTGCCCTATGCTCTGAAGAGCAGCTCCTCCCTGGACCAGAAGCCCGCCAGCTATTTCTCAGCCTCAGTGTACCTTTTCTAGCTGCCCAATCTAACCAGGTATTACTCACCGCTGTCCATGGTGTCCTCTCTCTGTCCCTTCTCAGTTTCCTGCCATTATGCCAATACAGGCACAACTCACTGTGTACCAACATTTGTGCACAGTTGATTCTTGCTTAAAATGAGTCGAACAATTCGAGTGCTGAACAGTGGGCCCAACATCTGACATGTGTCATCTTACAGGTTTCTGGCAATATCCCCTAAATAAAAGTTGAGAACTGTTAGTGTCATAGAAATCATGAGTAGAACTTCAAGTCTAAATGTTTTGTTTAAGACGTTCTATCATTAGTTGTAGTATGAGAGGAAGCCTCTCTGTACCTCTAGAAGTCAGCCCATCCAGTGGTCACAGTTAGGGATTTACTTCTGTGAACAGACACCACGACCAAGGCAACTCTTAGAAGAATAACATTTAATTGGGGCTGGCTCAGAGGTTCAGAGGTTCAACCCACTATTATCAAAGTGAGAGCGTGTCAGCATGCAGGCAGGCATGGTGCAGGTGGAGCTGAGAGTTCTACATCTTTGTCTGAATGCTGCTAGCAGAATACTCACTTCCAGGCAGCTAGAGTGAGGGTCTTAAGCCCATGCCCACTGTGACACACTTACTCCGACAAGACCACACCTCCTAATAGTGCTGCTCCCTTGATCAAGCATATATAAACCATCACACCAGCCAAAGGAATATTGGCCTTGTGGGGCTAGGGCATGTCTCTTGGGACAGAAACAATCTCCTTCCAACCCTAGTTCATGCATCACTTTGGTCTTCCCTAGCTTAGCTTTTTATTGACCTGTGTCCTTCTACCATGAATATCTGTGTCTCCTGTTAGGTCTCAGTTTACTAGAGGAAAAAGCCTCTTTGGGTTACTGCTACTATTCCTCAGTCAAAAGAGCTTTTCTCACTCTATAGAGTTCTGCACTTTAATTAGTGCATGTGGTATACTACATAATTATGTCTGTCTCTACAGTAGAATGGGAGCTCCTGGCAGTCAATGTCATTGTATTCAAACCAAGACAATAGTAAGGGCTTGGCAAATGATTGGTGGATGGATGGATGGGTGGATGGATGGGTAGATAGAGAGACAGACAGACAGACAGACCGATAGATAAAGAGATATATAGATAGATAGATAGATAGATATATAGATGGATGGATGGATGGATGGATGGATGGATGGATGGATGGATGGATGGACAAGGGTGTGGATGGTTGGATGGAGAGATGAGTGAATGAGTGGTGGATAGAAGTATGCATAGATAGGTGAATATGTGGGTGAGTAAATGAATGAATGATTAGTGCTTCGAATGGACATTAGTGAAGTAGATGATTGGGAAGATAGATGAATGAATACATGAGTTCTTAGGTGAGGGAATGTATGGAAGAATGCATAGGTTTGAGATGGATGGATGTATGGGTAGATGAATTGATAGATGGGTGGTGCTTAGATAAGTAAAGGACAGATAGAGGGTTAGATAAGATGAGAGGATAAATGCTGACTGTCATAAGTCAATGGATAGACAGACAAGTAGGTTGGTAGATGGATAGATGATGGTTGGGTGATAGATGGATGAGGGGAAAATGGATGGATAAGAAGGTCAATAGATGAATGACGAGTGCCCAATGAGTAGGTGTCAGAGGGAGGGATGCACAGGTGAATGAATGAAGGGGTGATGTGTGAACGTGAGGATGCATGAATGAATGGATAAATGGAGGGTGAATGACTAGGTGGTGGGAGGGTGAATGGATGGGTGTTTGGATGGTAAGTGCTTAAATGAGTGGATGACAGATGGGTGGAGGAATGGGAGGGATGGATGATGAATGGGTGCTTAAATAAATGGTTAATGAAATCTGCGTGATGGGTAGATGGGAAGAAGGATTGACAAGTGGACAGACAGATGGACAGACAGATGGGTAGGTGAGTAGATAGACGAGTGGATGGAGGGGTATATAATGGGCATGCTCAAGTATTTATTACTACACTCTCTTCTCAAAAATGTGATATTGGTGGCTTTAAAAATAGGAGAAGGGACACAGTGCAAGAAGTATGGGTGGCATCTAGGAGCTAGAGAAGGAAGAAAGAGTATTGTCCCTTAGGACTTGTTGAAGAGACACTTTCTGTCAATGCCTCGATTTTAGCTCAGTGGGTCCTCTATTGTGTTTCTGACCAGAAGTCATTGTCCCGCGCAACTGTCTCACCAGCAAGAACGACGCGGCACACGAAATAGGATTCTTCTGCGGTAAAGCTTTAATGCATCTCGAGAGGCAGTGCATAAGCTTGCATCAAGTAGAAGCGAAGACCACAAACTATCTAGCCCGTTCCCTTATATAGGAATCAGTCCTCGCCTTGGACGTGGAGCCCCCTGATTGGTTGAAACTCATCAGGCCCTATGACGCCACGGGAGAGGCAGAGCTCAAGGAGTGGAAAGTTACCCAGCGTGTGCGCACATGACTTGTTTACTGCTAACTCCAGCCGGATGTCAGCGCCATCTTGTAATGGAGAATGTGCAGGCAGCGCCCCACAAGTCATGAATAAGTGAGTGTTTTTTTTATAATTTTTAAAAACTTAGTTGATTCTTTGTGAGTTTCACACCATTGCACCCTAGTCCTACTCACCTTCTCATCCCTTCATATCTATACCCTTTGCCCTTGCAGCCTCCCACCCAAAATAAAACACACAACAACAACAAGCAGAGAAAACATCTCATCATGGAAGCTGTAGTGTGTCACAGTGTGTCCCACAGTACACTCCTCTATCCACACATCTTCACTTGCAAATGTTCACTGCAATGAGTCATTGGCTTGGTTCAAGACCTCTGGGTTCTGTGGCACCATCAATATTGTATCCTCATCGGAAATACTCCTGGTTATCCTGTTGTTGCCCTGTTTTGTGGAGATCCTGCAGCTTTGGAATAGCATGGCTGGCCCTTCCACATATCCTAATCATTCACAGATGATATAGATTTAGGGATTGGCCAATTCAGAGCCCTGGATTTGGACCTGGGTTGTAGCTGAGTTACCACCTGGTTATTTGCACCACTAGGGCAAGCTCTCCATCACTGTTCTGGCTCGGCCAACCAACGCTGCCATTGACAGGAGGCAGGGCCAGCTCTTCTCTCATGTCCTCCGGCCAGCTCATCTGTACCCACGCTTCCAGAGCCAGCTCCACTGTGCTACCAAGTCAAGGCACAGGGCCCACTCTCCTGAGTGCTGCAGCCTATGAGGGGCTGGGCCTGCTCTCCTGCTCTTACACCTTCCAGGTTGGCTCGCCAGGTCCTTCATCACCAGGGCCAGCTCCCCTGTGTTGCCCAGGCAGGGTGCAGTGCCCATTCTCCCAAGTGGGGGAACAGGATGAGCTCTGCTACTTTCATGATCCCAGGGACAGTTCTACCAACTGTCTGCGTGTTTATGTCATTTTAAGTCACTACATATATAACACTTATATCAAGGACTTTGATATTTAACAAAGAAGGACAACGTGCTTGGGGGTTACCTCTGTATAGTCGGAAGATCGGGCTCATTGTCCCAGAGTTATGTAGAGTGATAAGTACCATCCTCAAGCTGGGGCTTCAAATCAGACCCATGGCCTTGTGTGGAAGCCTTGCCCTTAGATGGGTCCTTCCACTTTCCAAAGCATCTCCAAATTTCCATGGTCCACAGTGACACATCACCTTTTTGTGAGGTGACCATGTTCCTGTCAGCAGGGATGTGTTGCCCTTCTTCACATTCTAGGCACAGGCACAGTGCATCTGTGTGACTGCACCTCACCCAGGACCAGGTCACCAATCCAGATCCAGGTTCCATTGGGGACAGACCTTCAGGGGTCTGATAGAAGATCTGTTCTTTGCTCCTTTGGTCTCTGGTGGTTCTAGGCTTCCTTAATTTATAGCTGTATCATTTCTAGCTCTCTTTGTCTCTATGGTCACAGGACATTCATGTATGCCTCCATCCCCCCTTCCTCTCAGCCTCTTTTGTAAGTCTCTATGTGGGTTTTCTGTGGCTACTGTAACAGCACCATTAAAAATGTCCTCCCTGTTACCGAGACTGGGGCTCTCCAATCAAGGTGTGGGCAGGGCTGGGTTCATTTGATGTCATTAGCAAGACCTGGTCTGATCTCCCTCAGATGTTGGCCACTGGCTGTCCCACCCCTCCTCCCTGTGGCACCTCCACAGCTTCTGCCTTCGTTTTCCCATGGCATCACATGGCTGTCTCTGCATTTAACTTCCCTGCTTTAAAAGTCTTCCCTACTGGATCAGGGCCCACCTGATGACCTCATTCTCACTTCATTTCCTGAAACCGCCCTGTTCCCAAAGACAGGATTTCAGTGTATTTTAGGGGCCATGATTCAGCCTAGGCAACGCTTCCTCTTCCCTTTCTCAAATGTCATTGTGTTACTGAAAATTGCGCCCCCCCCCACAAGGAATCTCAGGGGACCCTTTATCTTAAGCACATCTTTATAGGTCAGTCTCACCGGTTCTGGAGATCAGGATATGGACAGATCTTTTTTGGGGACACAGTTCAATCCATAGGTGCTGGGTCAATGGGGAACACATTTGTTAGGTTCAGCCACGGTTCTGTCATAGCTTGGTGGACCTCTGCTTGCTAACTTAGGTTAAATATATACCATGTCTCCATATTTTCTTCAGTGTGATTTCCAGTAATAGCTTTGTCCAATTTTTACTAGATTCTCTCCTTCAGAAAGCTGACTTGTGGTTACTTCTTTTAAAAAAAGGAAAGAAAAGAAAAAAGAAATGCAACGGATAAAATGAATGGAAGAGATTTGCAAAGGGCCCCCAGAGGAACTTGGTGCTCCCCACAAGACCCGGTGCTCTCCCAGAGGAACCTGGTGCTCCCCACAGAGACCTGGTGCTCTCCCAGAGGAACCTGATCCTGGCGACCCCACATAGAACAGGAGCCCCACCCCTCAGGATTAACATCTGCAGTGGCAAACAGGCACACTGTTTTTAGGAGCAGCGAGTTGCTGCTTGTGCCCATCCCCCTCAGTAGGGAGGGGGTGCTGTCAAGGAAATGCGGGTCTGTGGGATCATTCATGCCCAAGTGAGCAGCAAGTTTGTGGTGATGCTCAACACAACAGCTCATTTGATAGCACCGCACCGAACAGTTTGGCCTAGGCTGACTGAACACACAGGGTGATGTATGTCACCCCTGGGTCCTGCCTGCTCTCATAGTGACCACAGGCCAAAGGGAAGAACCAGACACTGTAACCTCATCAATGAGGAGCCAGAGTCACCTGCTTTCTGGAGTTTCCATAGGGACCTGTGTCTGAGGCAGGCCAACCTGTTGTTAAGACAATGGCTTCTACCAGGATGAGCGTGATCAGGGTATCTTTTCCAGAGGAACAGCCAGGAGCAGTCTGTCCTAAGTACACAGCCACTAACACTGCACTTTTCCCGACCGTGAAGATGCCGGGAGGCATATGAAGCTGGTCCAGCACAGCACAAGCCATTGGGTATAGGATGTGGCCAAGAGCCAGGAGATAGGACCTGACACTTTCCTACATAGCCAAGGCCAAGCCAAGAGCCACAGAACTCAGTGACATACCCTAGAGCCAAGGGCCACACCTGTAGCTCCTGAAGCCTGGGCTCTGAGCCACGGCTGGAGCAGGGATGCTCTGCATGGAGCTTTTTCAAATGCTGCCTTGCACCTGTAGGAGGAAGTGTCCACCTGGCCTGCCCAGTGGAGTCACAGAGATCTGAGCACATTTCCTCATGTCTTCATAGAAACCCAATTGCTTCATCCCCCACTCTCCCAGAATATCCTAAGAACTCTCCAGACAAAACCACACTCCTGTCCATAGGGCAAATAAAACCGAAACAGCTGCTATATTTAACGGAAAACACATCCCGTTGCCATGACAACCTGTGTTCTAAAATTAGAAATGCCTCACACAGTGGGGTAGCTGCCATAAAGAGAGCTGCTCAAAAAAATGCCTCTCCATCCATCGATCCTCTGCAGGGGAACTTGGTGCCCCAGCCCAGCCCACCCACGCTGCAAACATTCTGACGCAGACTCCACAGTCTGCAGTAGATACAGTCTCTTTCTGCTTTCCTCCAATTGTGCTCAGGCTGAGGGGGTTCTGTTCAGGTAGTGCGGGTTCTCCTTCATTAGGAGGCACCTGGCCATCCCATGCTGGATGCTCCTGGGGTTACAAGCACATCCTCCTGAGGAGCACAGGTAGGGAATCTAGGGGGAAGGCAAACCAGGAGTCCTGAGCAAAGAGCCAGATACACCATGGGGACCCTGGTCATTCCTCCTTGCCTTCGAATGACTGGGGTTTTGCCAGTGTTTCACAAGGCTCGGCCTACAACTGAACCCAGCCCCCTACCCTTAGTACCCTGCCCTGATCACTGCATACCACCCAGAAAACTAGGAAGCTGGATACTGGTCACTCTCTTCCAGAGAGCGTCAGGAAGTATTTGCACTTACCAGACATCAGGACGCCTTTCTCCTACCGGGCCCTGGACTCTGCCGGCCTATTATTCCTTGTGGTCTCTTGGGCTCATCTGTGCCCTCTGACCATAGGCTTATGCCCATCTCCCCCTCCTCCCTTCCCACCAGTGGATGATTCTAAGTAAGCCACTGAGAAATCTATGCACCCCTTAATTTTCATGGGGTTCTGAAGGAGCAGTAAGATGAGATACGCCCGCCTGCTGTAATCCTGGAGTCACATTCATTTGCTGTGTGCTACTTACAGACCCAAGAGTGTATGGTCACCCAGTCATGGCCCTGAATGTCTTGTGGTCTCTGACACCCTTGGCCAGCTCCATGTCATTTTTCACTTCCTCCCAAGCCCTGGACACTGCTCAGCCCTCCGTCCACAGCTGCTATCCCCAGTGGATAGCACCCTGGAGGCACATATGACCACGGCTGTCTTGAGTAAGAGCCTCTGTGGTCACTCACCGGAAACCCTCAGGAGATGCTGCCTATTAACCGTTTCAGATAGGGGGAGGCTCCTGAGCCTTCAGGAAATCTCCAGGATGTCCCTCTTCTCCCAAAAGTTAGGTAAGAGGTAAACAATCTACCGGGGTGGGGGAAATGCTTTAGGAGTATAATCGCCAATAACACAGCTTTCATGAATTGTCACCTATGCTGGGATGAGATTTTCAGTGAGGCAGATCTCCAAGAGTCAGCTATGCTCCTGTAAGTAACACCAGTAAACTCACTGGCATAACACACTGGACTCAAATGGAATCCTCTCTTTGCTGACAGTGCCCCATCTTCCTAGGTGAATAGACACTCCTTTATGTCCCTGCCCCCACCCAGGGTGGGAGTGAGGATTCCTGCCACAGACCTGCTTCTGTTGGTCTCCTCAGTGGCCCAGACATAGTGTGGTGTAGTGTGTCCAGCCTGTCAGCTACAAAGACTCTGGATGCTCCCAGTGTACAGAGATCACAACTAGAGTTGTTAGGATGCTCACCCGGATACTTGGTGAGTGTACACTCTGTGTCCCTAGGGAAAAAAAACAAAACAAAACAATAAAAAACCCTAGGAGCAGAATCGCTGGTCCAGACCTTCATACTTCATTCAGACTGCTGGCGATCAGCAGCTGCCTAGCTGCCCCTGCAGTGGCTTCAACATCTTATGCTTCCTCAAGACTTTTGCCTGGAATGCCAGTGTGTGGAGCCCCAGCCTCAGACCACTGAGCTCCTGCCTGCTGTGAGAAGAGGTCTGAGCCTGAATCAAAGAAACAATACTGTCTGCCCCTCAACTTCAACCTCACCCCCATCACCACCCAGCCCCCTGCTGCCATCAGAGGACATCTCTTTGGTTCCAAAGTGCCAGCTGAGGATTCTGAGGTCTATGGTTTTCAGGGACCTGTGCTGTCTTTTCCAGCACACCGGTATACACACAGGGACTGGCATCACTGCCAGAGGCCATGTCTGGTACCATTGACAAAAGCAGCTGAAAGAAGGGGTTATTTCAGTTCATAGTTTGAGGGTACAATCTTATGGCAGGAAAGAGACAGTGGCAGAAGTTTGGGGTGACCAGTCATGTCACAGCTACTCTCAGGGAGCAAAGAGATGGATGGCAGTGCTAAGCCTGGTTTCTCCTTTTGATTCAGTGTGGGACCCAAGAGATGGTGCCACCCACATCCAGAGTGGACTTTCTTGGTGGTTAACTTTTCAGGGGCATGTCCATGGGTATGTTTCCATGATGCTTCTAAATCATTTCAAGTTAACAGCGGAGATCAACCATCACAGACTTAGAGGCAAATTTGAGGAAAAGAAAGCTTGAGGTCTGAAACGTCAGGAATGGGACGTGGTCTGGTGTGTAAAGTGTTATGCAAGGATGAAGACCTGAACTCAGGTCCCCAGCACATGTCCAACAGCCAGGCGTGGTGGTGTGCGTCTGTAATCCTAGCCCTGGGGGTGTGTGGGAAGGGGCACAGAGACCAGCGTTGCTTTGGGGCTTAACAGCTATATAGCTTAACCAAATCTGGCTCCAAGTGAGGTGAAAGACCCTGATTCAAAACACACAGTGGCGAACAATAGAGGAAGGAACCCAGCATGGGCACCCACACAATTGCATGAACACATGTGTGTAGGCACACCCACATGCGTGTCTACATGCATTCACATCTCCAACAGGCTTGGTCCCACCTACCAAGAGTCCTCGTGAGAAATCACCCAGTGTTACCCGTAAAGTCTGTACAGCACAACCGAGGGAGGCAGATCAGAGTGCCTCAGCCTCCACGCCAGCAGATACGTGAAGCATCGAGCTCGTGTCTGAAAGAGCTGTGGTGGGGCTCTCCTGACCATAGCGACAGCTCTGATGTTCTATTGGCAGTACCAGTAGCAAGTTGCCAAGTTATGGTGAACGTTATTTTCCTATGTGTTTAACCATTTTTAAGGAGTTGATCCAGTTGTGTTAGAGATGGAATTATCACTCTCTTTTCTTTATAGGAAGAGTGGTATGCAATTATATGAAGGGACCATGAAAACCGCAGACAGAACAGCAGGGAGATTTGACAGGTAGGGAGTCGCCACGGATTGGTGGTGCGCGTCTGGTCTCTGATGCTTATGATTCTTGTGGGTCTTCAAAGCTCAGTGATTGGTTGAGACTCTCCTTGTTCCAAGGTTGTGTTAACAGATTTTCTTTTTGCCTAAACTAGTTCCCAAAGGTGCATGATCCTCAGGCATGCACTTGTGCCCGCTTGTGTGTGCAGGTCTGCAAGCCTGGCGCTCTGTGTGTGTGTGTGTGTGTGTGTGTGTGTGTGTGTGTGTGTACAGTTTGCAGCTTCTCTGATTGACAGTGGGGTGCAGTGTAGAGGAAGCTACGAAGGCCAGTATAGCCTTGTGTTTCATGTTTATGGGATAAAGGTCTCTCTGAACAGGAAGGAGCTGTCTTAGGCAATGCGCAGTGATGACCTCCTTTGAGGCGCAAGGTCTGTTTTTTTTGAGCCCCTCCAATTTCTGCTTCATGATCTCCATCATCTTTAAGAGAAATTGTTCTCTTGGGTATATATGCATGTTTGTATATATGTGTTTGTGGGTGGTACCTGTGTTAAGGAGCATTTGGAGGTCAGAGGTCAACATCAATCACCCTCCTTTAGTCTTGGGGACACATTCTCTCATTGGACCTAGATATCAGTCATTTAACTAGACTATCTGGCTCCGGTGATTTCTCCAGCACTGAGGTGACTGTCACACATCACATAGGTGCCAGAGATCCAAGCTCAGGGCTTCGAGTTTGTGTGGCAAACACAGTACCAACTGAACCATCTCCCCACCACCCTTCATCCTTCTTGTGCTCTTGACAGGGGACCCTGGAGCTCAGCCAGCTCCTTCCTGAGCAGGGGCTTGACTTTTCGACCCACTTGAACAAGGGCCTGGCTCCATTGTCCTGGTCTGAGCTCAGATCAGCAGATGTGGTTTTCCATAAGGTCATCGAGCCAGAACATAGGCCACCAGGCGATGGCTGTAAACCAATTCTGCCTTTGCAGGCTTAATGGTTTAATGCCACTAGTTTGATGCTGAGGTGGCCTCTTGGCTTTTGTTGCATTTCCTACCTGCCATCGACTTTGATGGGGTAGCAGGCAACACGGCATCTTCCTGGTTTGCTAATGCTGCACAGCAAGCACCCTAGTTTGCCAGTGCTAAAAATAATGAGGACACCCACTTAGCTCACAAGTATGCAATTTTGGAAGAGCTAGGAAGACTATACTGTCTGAGCTCTAAACGCTGGCAGTATGAGGGAAAGGGTGAAGCAGAGGGAAATCTGAGGTACAGAGGACCGTGTGAGGCAGAGAACAGTCTGAGGTCCCAGCGCAGTGGGAGGTTAGTATAATATGAGACATGGTGGCCCTTTGCAGGTGCTGAGAGTCTGATTCTTTCACCGATGGGGGAAAATGATTTCTCAGTTCCCTACCCAGTGGGCACGTGCTCAGGTGATCAGTTCTTCCAGGTTCATAAACAGATGCTTACTCTTAATGAGGGAGTTTACATGAGAGGGGACATCCGGGAAGAGGTCCCTGACTTCTTTCTTTCCTTCCTCTACCACTGCCAGGGAGGGCACATTCCCTTCACAGTTGCGAACATTCAGCTTGTTGTGGCAGGAAGGACAAGTCTGTAGGTCTGACCCATGGTTGTAGAGGCAGAACCTCTCTTACAGCTGGGTAGAAAGCAAGGGGAGGGAGGAAGAGAACCAGAAAGGACAGAGCTCTATAAGTCCTGAAACCCAGTGATCTACTTCCTACAGCTCCACTCCACCTCGTGAGGTTTCCACAGCCTCCTAAAATATTTCCAGCATGTGTGGACCTAGTGATACAAATGAGCCCCCAGGGGACATTTCACAGTCAAACTGTTATGCTCTGCCCCAAGACCCCATGGGCTTGTGGCCATCTAGGCATGTACAATGAATCCTGGTGAATCCCAAAAGTTGCCAGAGCCTTTAACTTGTCCACCACGATTCAAAAGCCCGAATGTCTTTTCTGAGACTCAAAGAAATCCCTTAGCAGTGAGCCTCTGGGAAATCAAAATGCATGTTACACACCTCACATATCCAGTGGCATGAACTAAATATTTCCATTTCAAAAGGGAATGACGAGGGGGTGTAAAGAGGGAAGGACAGGCTGGAGCAAGACAGGAACTCAATAGAGAAAATGCCAACCCCTGAATCTGCATGTCTGGCATCTGGAGCTCACGAGGACACTGTCTGCACACTCATGGGCCCGCCTACAGCCCTCCTTCTCTTTTGCCTATGGCACATGTGTCTTTGCTTGTAGACTTTCTAGGTGAGCAAATCATGTTTAAGGCACCTCTAATATTGCAGGGTCTCCCCTGCAACTTAAGGCTTCACTTTTACAGCTTCACATACAGTTCACTGGGGAGGTCCTTACAGGGTTGCTATCCATTGCCTGACTCCAGCAACTTTCTGAAGCCTCAATACACGCTTCCTTCTTGTATTTTGCGTGATGCCTATGAAAAAAGTGCCACATACATGATGCCAGTTTCTGATGGAAGTTTGAGGAGGCCTTCTTAGTCCATGGCCACAGTGGCCTCTGTGTGTTTTCTTGGCAGAACCTCCTAAGAGGCCATTTTCCCACAGGGTACCCTGAATGTTCTGTCTATTCTAGTCTTCTTTCTAATGGATTTTTTAGTTTTTATACCCTAAAGCCTTTCCATGGGGAGGGGCCTGCCTTCAAGCACCTTACCTATTGTCCCAGAACAAAGTCCGGGTTTCTCTTGTCTCATCCCTTTAACAATTATAGAAAAAAAAAATTTGTCCTCACTGCCTTGTCCAAAGACTTTAAACTCTTTGCTCTCCTTTCTTTGCCAAATAACTCATCCTAAAACATGTGTCTGCCCTACTTTCTCTTTTGAATTTGCACTGCCAGACTTACTAAATGCACCGAGCAATAACCGTGCCACCGCCAGAATGTTGTGCTGTTTTGAATTTTCTCTCCCCCAAGCAAATCACCTCATGTGATGTTCTCAAATGTGCAGAGCATGAACAGAGCACAGCTAGATTCTTTGCCAGAATGACATGACCTTTAGCTCAGTTGCCAGTGGAGCCTGCTCCCTTCTGAGACCTCACGACCCCAACCTTCACTGCCTGCCTATGTCAGCGTTATGGTCTGGACTCCCACCAGAAAAGCCTGTTCAGCCCTCACAGCTCTGGGTTTTCTCTAGCACACAACACTTCCGCATTGTTTCTGCAAACCGGTCCAGAAGACCTAAGAATATAAGGCCTAAGAATGTGAGCATGCCTATTGCCTAAATGAGCGTACAACCCAGGGCCGGTTTTCCCACTTCAGTTGTCACTGTGATGAAACACCTGAAAGAAGCGACTGAATAGGGAGAATTTATTTTGTCTCAGAATACAGTTGTCCATGCGGACCCTCATTGTGGGGAAAGGAGTCTCTGTGTGAGTGCTCCACAGCTATGCTGGGGGAGAGAGCAGAGAGAGAAAGACACCGGGTCTGAAGCAGGGCTGGTAGGAATCCTTAAGACCCAGTCCTTGAGTGACTCACTTTCTCCAGCCAGGCCCCACCTCCTAAATGTTCCACAGCCTCCCCAACAGCTCCTCCAGCTGGGAACACATGAGCCTGAGGAACCAGTGGGGACATTTCAAACGGAAACTGGAGCAGTAAGGCAGACACTGTTCTGAGCTCCTCTGTACCATGGCATCTGCAGCTGTTATCCTAGCGAACTCACATCTGGAGGGGCACACACAGAGAGCCCTGTTCAATCAGAGTCCCCCTGCAGCAACAGCCAAGCCCCAGGGCCTAGTTAACTGCAGGCTTAAAATGGAACAGGAGCTCCTCCAATTATATTATCCATAAAAATACAGTTTCCAAAAATAGCTAATTACTTTTGTACCTGTAAAGCCAGGCTGGTGTGACTCTGTGTGCTTTCATGCTGTTGAAGGGATCTGATAGTCATCAGCGGTTGGCCCTCAGTCTCCTTCACTGTGGAGGTATCAGGCCGGCACACTCCCAAGAGATCACAGATGCAGAGCTTTGGGATAGAGGAGGGGAAGGCATGGGTCCCAACTCCTCCACAGCACTCCTCCAGGCCCAAGGGAGGACAGCTGGCGGGAGCTTTCAATTTCCTGAGTGAAGCCAACAGAAGCCCTTCCTCAGTGGTGTGTCACCTTTGCTTCAAGCCTTCACTTTTTAAAGATTTGTTTATTTATTTTATGTATATGAGTACCCTGATTTCACGCACACCAGAAGAGAGCACTGGATCCCATTACAGATGGTTGTGAGACTCCATGTGGTTGCTGAAATTTGAACTCAGGACCTCTGGAAGAGCAGTCAGTGCTCTTAACCACTGAGCCATCTCTCCAGCCCCTGCCTCAACCCTTTCATGAGTGTGGTTCATTCTTACTATTTTCTTCCTTGAGGCTTCCATGGGTCAGGTGGCTCTGGTGGATGGAAGCCCCCAAACGGTATGAGGTGCATCTGGGAACCTCATAACACAAGCTGAGACTGTGCCGTTTGAGTTAAGAGTTTTAGCATTCACAGAACTGGGCGGGGGAGCATGGGAGCATCTCGAAGCCATCCTGAGCTCTGACTTGGGAAAGAAGGAGAGAGGAAGGCAAAGAGAATCCAGGACAAATTTTGGTGCACGGCCAAGCTCTTTTTAATGTTCATTTTCTCAGCTGTAGGTGGAGGGCATCGAGCCCACCACCGCCATTCCTTCCATCTCTCAAGTGCCTCAGAGGGTCAGCATTCTCCCCTGTGCTTACCAAGAGACAGGATATGCTGTCTTTCGGTAAGGATTGCCAGCCCAAGTAGAGATACTGTGCTCCCTGCCTGAGCTGTAGACACCTGCTTGTAGGAGAGAGGTAAAATGGGACAGCCACAAGCTGCTGGCCTCAGAAGTCGAGTAACTGTGCCAAAGAGGCATTGGAGGACAGCTAAAATCCTTCCCCAAAGGCCTGAGAAGACTCATTTGAACTAGAAACAAGGTCCCAGTTGGAGCAGATGCCATGTTAGTGGAGTCTAAACTCAGATTCCCAGGAAGAATCCCAAAAGGAGAGCTGCATGTGTATTTTTTTTTCAGCCACACTCACAGAGGTGACATGGAAATCCTGCTGCCTCCTTGTAACAGACGCAAGGCTCCTATGTCCTGTGACTGTCCCATGAAAAGCTTACAGGAAAGAACTGAGCATGTGTGGTCACGCAGCTCTCTAAAGCCGAAGCATCCCAGGTCTATGATGTAGCAACAGGATACAACCACAATGTGTCTTCCTGAGTGTCTGCTCCTCTTCCAGCCCCTGGCAACACAGAGCCTCTTTCAACCACATGTCTTGAGGCCACAGTGCTTCCTCAGGGGGAGGGTTGCTCTGTGGTTGTCAACTTGAAGCTCTGCTCAGTTTAAATACCCCAGGAAAATCCTGAAATGTGGGACCCATGTAGCCAGGACAGAGGCCTAGAAACACAAGTTCAGGCCATCTTCACAAGTCACAACTGACAGAAATGTCTCAAAAGTCACTTTAGTGGGGCAAAAGTACCACTAACCACCCTTGAAAGGGAACTTTATGAGGTAAGACAGTACCAGCCACCATTAGTGCTAGTGGAAGGATGGCAAGTCCTAGGGAAAGGGGCAGGAGGCTAGTAGAGACAACCTGAGACCAACAGGACCTTGTAGCTGGAAACACTTGCCCTAAGGCCAGCTCAGCTTCTAGATGGTGGAAGACACTCTCCAGCCAACACTAGCATGGTCACCACAGCCCCTTTCTCCTGTAGCAGGAGAAAATACCACTCATCTTCAACACATCCTTGTTCTGGAAGACTTCATCAGTTACCTCTGTCAAGCTTCCTGTTGTTGTGTGACTGCTCAACCTCTCACCCTGTTCTTCCTGAAGCTGCCCAGTCTTGGCTTGTTTCTCTTGCCGTGATCAACACTGTAACCGAAAGTAACTTGGGTAGGGGAAGGCTTATTGTAGCTTACAGTTGTAGTTCATCATGCAGGGAGGGCAGGGCATGGCAGGAACCTAAGGCAGGAACTGACACAGAGATCAGAAAGGTACTACCCAAAGTGGGCGGGGTCCTTCCACATCAATTATCACTCAAGAAAATGCCTCCAAAGGTTTACATATAGGCCAGTCTGATGGAGGCATGTTTCAGCTGTGGTTCCCTCTTCCACAGTGACTCTAGATTGCGTCCAGTTAACAAAACTCTGCCCCGTATATCCATACACCTGCAGCTTGGAGGTCCTGAAGTGACTTCTGCTCAGTGCAGGCCATGCGAACCCCACCTCTTTGTGTTGTTTTAAACCACTGTTGTGGCAGCTTGTTACTGCAGTCCTCCGGAGGGAAGAGATTTAGGGGAAATGGAGCCAAACAATCTCCTCCAAAACAGAGTAACAGGCACTCCAGGGCTTTGCCGTTTTAATGAGTGAGTCTCAACAGTTTATCTAATGAATTGTCTAGCAACGGTCTTCCTTTTGCAACTCGAACCTGTTCAGGGCAAGAAGCATCGAAAAGCTTCCAGCTGATGGAGACTTCCATGTGGTCTGTAGCACTGACAGTGAACTGTGGGGCTGTAGGGATGGCCTGGATCTGCACCATCCACCATGGGGTTATCTGAAATCTCATATCCATGAAACCCCGGAGACACAATATCCTGTGGATGCTCCAACATGTACTTGAAGAGATGTGCTGACGAGTTGGGGAAATGGCTCCATCAGTAAGGTGCAAGCACGAGGAGTTCAATCCCCTCCACTCATGATAAAATGCTGAGTGTGGAGGCTGGAAAGATGGCTTAGGGGTGACAGAATGCTCTTCTAGAGAACCTGGACTCAATTTCCAGCACTCATGTATCAGCTTTCAGCCATCTGTAATTCCAGTTCCAGGGCCCTACCTCCCTCACTCTGGTCTCTGCAGGCACTGTAGACACATGGTGCACTGACCTACAGGCAGACAACATACCCATATACATAAGAATAAGTAAGTAAGTAAATAAATACATGCTGGTCATATAAGGGCACATCTGTAATTTCAGTGCTGGGGAGGCAGAGACTGGTAGATCTCTGGGCTCATTAGCCAACCAATATTGCTAAACTGGCAAGCCCCAGACCACTCAGGAATCTTGTGTCTAAGAAAGTGGATGGATGATATTCCAGAGGATGAAATTCCTGAGTTTGTCCACTGGCCTCCACATGCACTAAAACACAGACAGACAGTCAGACAGACAGACAGACAGACACACACACACACACACACACACACACACACACAGAGAGAGAGAGAGAGAGAGAGAGAGAGAGAGAGAGACAGACAGACAGACAGACAGACAGACAGAGCAACAGAGAGAGATTTTGATGGATTGATTCCCATGGTTACTGAGGTTGAGTAGTTCCACAGTCTGCTAGAAGTAGGAGTGTAGCCTATTGAGTGAGCTCTCTGAGGGAGGTCTGAGAACAATGTGGGAAATATCCTTCCTTTTCAAGAGCAGAGAGAGTGAGATAAGTTATCCTGCGCAGGCTGTGATTCAGGACAAAGAAGCAATTTCAGCATCCTTTTGCATTTGGTTGAGGCTGGTTAACGTTCCTAGGAAGTGCTGTCTACACTAGTTAGCTCATTCACCCAAATGCCCATCACTATAAGTCTGGGCACACTGTAGCCTAGCCAGGTGAATACATAGAACACACACACACACACACACACACACACACAGAGAGAGAGAGAGAGAGAGAGAGAGAGAGAGAGAGAGAGAGAGAGATTGAACCACATACATCTGTGATCAAGTTATCTTGAAGGCAAGCATACGGACCACAGCAGTACTCTGTTTCCCTTTATTGCCTGTCATAAGTTTAATCTTATGAACATCTGAGCTCTGGAAAACAACCCAAATGTCCTATCATTGCTATTGACGGAACACTGCAACAACATTTTGAAATCTTTACTCAGAGTATTAACTAAATGGTACGTTGAAGAAGCTCAGCTTTGAAGACCAGCTAATGCAAGGATAAGAAATGGAAGCAGACCTGTAGACCACACAAGAGTGAAGAGTCAGGGACTCTGGCTCCATGAAGCAGTTACTGCTGCTCAAGTTCCCCAGCCCACAGAAGTCCTAACAGCAGAGCCCTGGTTACTTTTATAATTCAAAATATGGGGGGGGGGGACAACTGAGGAAGAAAATGGAAAAGATGTAATTCCTCCCAAATAGGAAAGTGCCCTAGAAACTTCAAATTCCTGGGGGAATATATTACTTAAGCTTCCTTTGTAAGTTTTTCCCCCCACAGGAAAGAAAATTGGATTTGTGGCTGATTCAAGTATCAGAGTTTAGTAAGTGACATTTTAAAGTATGTATGGTTAACGTGTTAAGTCGGGGAAATACAGAAAATAGAATCTAAAGAAATTCAAAAGACAAAAATCTCTAAAAGTCACATAGACCTCAGAGAACTAAAAAACACAACATCTAAATCCAAGAAATTTATTTGGTGGATTTAAGAATAAACAGCAAACTGTGGCACAAGTGTTTGTAATCTGAGAGAGAAGAGTGACAGGGAGGAAGGAGGGAGAGGAAGAGGGAAAAGGAGAGAGGGGAAGAGGAGAGAGGGGATAGAGGAGAGAGAGGGGAGGGGGAGAGAAGCAGAAATGCTGGGTAATATTTGTGTCCTCAAAAGCATAGGGCAATGATAGATACTTTGAAGAAAGAAATTGGAGCGGACTCTGCCAACCTAAAAGACTATGTGAAGAAAAAAAAATTAGGCAAAACCGGAAAGCAGGAAGATGCCTCAGTAAGTCAGGTGAGTACTCCCAAGCCTGGCAGTCTGATTGCCAGGACCCACAGATAGAGAACTGAGTGACAAAATGTGTCCTTTGACCTCTGCACATAAGTTGTTGTGCACCATTGGTGTCACACACACACACACACACACACACACACACACACACGAATAAATAAATAAATGTAATTTTAAAGTGTTTTTGTTTGTTAGTTTAGGCAAAAGCAACTGTGTTTAAAGCAGTGAAAGCACAGGAAGTTTTTGGAAAACTCAGTTCAAGAAAAAACTTGAAAACCTTGTTCCTCCAACTGAAGGGGTGACTCATAAAGACGCAGTATAAGCTAAGTAAAGATGCATGGATGCTAACATGCCAGCAGCAGCAAGGAGCATGCGCCAGGCCTTGGGAACCTCCTAATAACAAAGTAACAGACATTGACCCGCAGAAGTTTTCCTGATACACCTCCTACTAACAACAAAGTAACAGACATTGACCTGCAGAAGTTTTCCTGATACACCTCCTACTAACAACAAAGTAACAGACATTGACCCGCAGAAGGTTTGCTAGGGACATATCTGTAAAGGGTCAGAGAGAGTAGCAGAGCACATGAATAGCACCTTCAACCATGATGCTGTCTGCTACACATGAAAGGAGAGGAAAGGGGAGAGGACAGGATGGAGGAGCCTAGACTGCACAGCTCTTGAGATCATCTTGACTGGTCCCCTTTTGGCTACAGGGAGCCTTGCGTTAGGATTACATTTCCAGGGAATTCTATGGGGGCAGAAACAAGTTAACTGTATCCTCCTTCCATGCTCTTGCTTGTCTGGAACATCCTGTAATGGGGACTGTGACCTTAGCATGATGCTGTAGAGCATCTGCAAGTGCAGTGTTTGAGATTACTCTTTACCCCAACTCTCCTTCTATCATGTTCTCGTGGTTCTTTGGGGCCCCTTCATAGTTATCTCTGCTGTGTGTGGTACCATAGCCGTTAAAAAGTTAATGCATGGAGGGCTGAAGAGATGTGTCTGCAGTTAAGAGCACTGACTGTTCTTCCAGAGGTCCTGAGTTCAATTCCCAGAAACCACATGGTGCCTCACAACCATCTGTAATAAAATCTGATGCCCTCTTCTGATGTGTCTGTAGAGAGCAACAGTGTACTCACATACATAAAATAGATAAATAAATCTTTTTAAAAATCTTTTAAAAATGTTAATGTACTACATTAAGAGGATGCATGGGACAGTCTTTAGGCAGCCTCTAAGAGAAAAGCATAAAATTTATGTTTAGAATAACTTTAAAACATTTGAAGCTGGGTATGGTAGTATAAGCTTGTAACCCTAGAAGTCAGATACCTAAAAGGTACCTTTAAAAAGTTTAAAACCAGCCTGGGCTATAAAGTGAGTCATTCCTTGTCCCTGTCTCGGTCTGTCTCTCTCTCCCTCCCCTCCCCCCTCTCTTACACACATACACACACACACACACACACTTAATGAATAAAAAAGGAAAGGAACAAAACAGCTGGGACAAACAAAATAAATAGCAAGACTTTACAGTAATTATATTAAATGTAAATGGCATAAATTCAGGGCAAGAGCATATCATATTACATAGATATAATCTCTTTTGTATAAGATTTAAATTTGAGATTTTTTTGTGGTTTTTCCTTTGGTATATCTTAGTTTGTGGGGGAAATCTCTCAAGAGAGCACCTATTTTTGATGGGATAAATTTATACTTTGTACCAGAAAGGAATTAAATTGAGAAGTCTTACAATTTTGCAGAAACTAAATATGGTAAAACATTCAGAAGAACCATAAATAGATATAGTTCATTTGACACATTTTAACTTATGTTTGCAGAAGAAATGTACTCTCAATGAAGGCGTAAAGATGGTTTCCATGGAGACACTTGGTCTGAGAGGTTTACACATTGATACAAAAAAAAGCAGAGTGAAGACTGTCCTCCACTTTGTAGACATGAAGCTGAGAGACATCTCAACACACATCATGACCATGAAAGAGCCAGTGGAAGTTACATTACATTAACATGTACTGATGACACAATAAAAAGAAAAAGAGAGGAAAGTTTTAGGAAGAAATAAAATGGTAAAAAAAAGATGAGTGTTGGGCTACACAGTAAAACCCTGTTTTTTAAAAATCAACAAACAAGCAAGAAAAACTGGGCATAATAGTAGCACATGCTTCTTATTTCAAAGCATGAGACGTAAACACAGGTGGATCTCTATGAGCTTGACACGCAGCCTGGTCTAATAGTGAATTCTAAGCTATAGAGAGAGAGACCCTGTCTCAATTTTAATTACTTATTTACTTACTTAATTAAAAAGATAATTTTTATGAAAGACATTTAAAATGAGGTTGAAGAGATGGCCAAACAGTTGAGAGTGATTGCTGTCACTCTCCATTGCTCTATTGAATGAAGAGGTCTCTAACGTGCAGAATAGAAGTGTTACTGAGCACCTCAACTGACTCGCTGTATAATTGGTTAAGGCCACACCACCACTAGGCACAGTGAGTGAGCACTGTCCCATCAGAAACTTTCATAATCCATTCCATTGAAGCTGTGATTGTCTGGCCTGGGGAACATTTTCCTCATAGGCACCACCATTAGCCTGAGGACAGTGAGAACAATATACCCAACACTTGCCCATGCCAAAACAGTGAAAGCCATACTTATGCATGAGACGCTTGATGTCCCAAAATGTGTTTGTTACTCTGTTGATAAGAATCAGATCCAGACGCAGAGGGACCCACTCACAGGAGGTATGGAGTGGAAACCAGGAACTCATGGGATTTCTAAGGTGCTGTGGCTTTAATGTTTAGAGCCCAGAGTTTCCAAGGAGCTCAGTCTTACAGGCCCCTCCTTGTCAAAAGAGGGACTGCAGCTGTGTCATGCTGAGGAGGTCCCTTAGACCCTAAGACAAAGCTGCTAACTCAGGTCTAGATACTTCTCCATGCCCAAGTGGTTCCTGGGGTCAGGGCTAGCTTCACCTTACTTTCCCACCCCACAAGAATAGACTCAGACCTGTCAAATGACTGAGATGGAGAACAAGAATTGCCCTTCTTAGGGTTTCTGCAGCCAGGGAGGTTTAAGTCCAGCTACAGTACGTTGGGGCACCTACTCGGATGGTTCTACTCCTCCTGGTACCTTTATAGAGGATGTGGCTCATTCTATAAGGTGAGAAGGGAAGGCTTTGCTTACCCCATCCAGAATTCCCATCTTCCCAAAGAGACCTAGACATTAGATGCCTGTCCCTGATCTTATCCAAGGCCAAGATGGACTTGACTTCAGCTCATCTGGTCTGTTTGGTCTCCTTAAGGCAGTTTGACTAGCACGTCCTGACACAGAAATAAAATAAACCCACCCATGAGCCCAGGGCCACTAACAAGGCTGAGCTCCCACGAGGACTGTTCCTTACACAGGCCTCTCCTCGGGAACAAGATGAGTTCCCCCTCCTGTCATGGGGTTACAGTTGTGGTCAGAGTTGTCTAGAGTAGGGTAGGCAGCCCTAACCCTGCTCTTGTGAAGGATCCCTGTGGCATGCACACCCTGATCCTCAGGCGCCACCGCTGGGCTATCTGGAGCCATGTCTTAACGTGGTTACCACATCTTCCTCCAGACCGTATTTTTAATGAGGAATTTCCTGGAATATCTGCAGCTTAATGACCACAGCCCTAAAACAACTCTTGACCTCTCTTAATTTTTTTTTAAAATAAACTCGTTTGATAAAATTTAACTTTTACACAGAATATTGCCAAAATGTCAGCGTATGTCTCACTGGGTGTGGATGGGCTCCAGTAAAGAGTTTTTTCTGGGTATCCAAGGCCTTGGGCCCTTTAGAAGAAACTCTCTATGGGTTCTTAATGAGCAAAATGCTGTAATGTCTGCAGCCTGTGTGAGAGTTGCTCTGCTGAGCGTGTCGGAGGCACAGTCTGCTGTTGCAGCTTGGGCCCTGGGTGCTACATGAAGCCATCTATGCTGCTGCAGAAACACCTCGGGTGCCCATATGTGTCACTATGCTGGGTGTGACACTGGGAGGAAGTCACTGTAGAAGGGCCCTGCTCCTGGACAAGCCTAACTTGTCACTGTACCTCCAGCTGGAACAAACAGGCTGAATGCACCTGAGGCTGCAGGCTATGCCCACTTCAGTGAGCAGCGAGAGTGGGTTTTCTTCTCTCTGCCTCTCTACCACAGAAAGGCCACCATGCATTTTCCTGTGACCAGTTAGGTTGGCTGGATCCTTCTGTCAATGGCTTGTTCAAGTCTGGTACTCATTCCTTCCCCATGAAGGGGAGGATCTAACCCGGGGCTTTCTGCAGACTAGACCAGTGCTCCTCTATGCACCGAGTCACACCCCCCCCCCCAGGCTTTTCGCTCTTTTCTTTTCTTTCTTTCTTTCTTTCTTTCTTTCTTTTTCTTTTTTTTTTTTTTTTTTGTAATGAAGGGCAGAAATTCTGGATCAAACCTGTGAGAATCAACAGCTACATGAATGATTGGTACTTTTCCCACATGGCATTTGCATCCATCTCTTGTTTTCTTTCTATTTTTACTTCATTTTTTAAAAATCTTGCCCTTCTTTGCCTTAGTGCCAGGTGTCTTCTTTACATCCTGTTTTCCTTTCTATCGCTCCTTAACTCCATATTCCTTTTATTTTCTTTAGGGAGAACTTCACAGGCTCCAAGATGGGAGAGATGCATTCTTCAGTTACAGAATTCTGAAAGAAAAACTGTGAAATAAAACACACACGTCCACATAACATGCAGTTGTTATATGCAATAGAACACTTCAATATTTATTTTATGTAAGTATAGTTTTATATACTAAAAAATAAACAGGGGTGTGTGTGAAAAAAATGGCTCCTTGGGTAAGGCCGCTGTGCAGGCATAAGCTGGGATTCAGAGTCAGCACAGAGTGCAGAAAGCGGGGCATGGCTGTGTGTGTCTGTAGCCCAAGCTCTGGGGCTGAGACACTGGACAGAGACAGGGAGATCCCAGAGGCTTGCTGGCCAGCTAGTCTAGCTAGAAAAAGGGGAGTTCTAGGTTAAGTGGGACCCTGTCCTCGGGGAATAAAGAAGACAGCAGGAGAGGAGGACACTCAGAGTTATCCTCTGTATTCAAGTGTGTAGGTGCACACACCTACACAAACCTATGCACACATGCATAAAATACACACATTCACACACACACACAAATGCACACATGTGGGCATACACACACTCACTCATGTGCACATACACACAGCGCTTTCTAAGCCACTCAAAGGTCTGAATTGCAGCCCCATTTCTCTCCATCCCATGTCTGCTTCCTCTTTTAATTGGACCAGTCTAAGCATTCTGTGCTCATCCAGACCAACCCGGGCACTTGTCATTTCCTAATTCAAAGCTCCATCACGGATTGTTTCTCTCCTATGGGAGATTTCTCTCCTGCATTCCTGTTACTTCATGTGTTATGGCTGCAGATTTTCTCAAACTTTAACTGAAAATCCCCCTGGTTTACCTTGGATTTTAGATGATGTTGTCACAGGCATGGAATTCTAAGCTTGTAATTATTTTTCTTAGCACTTGAGTGACCGCGTTCGCTTATTGTCCTCTGGCTTCTACCTTTTCTGCTGAGAAATCACTGTCAGGTTTATTCATTTTTCTTTAAACTAATGTCCCCTTCTATCCTCTCATTCAAATTTCTCCCCAACACCCCCTCAGCTTAGATGTACACAGTATACCATCTCAGGTGTTGCTGGCACACAAGTCAGCCATCTCTGCTCCAATTCAGCCAATCCCCTGCTTCTGCATGTTCCCCTAACACCCACTGTTCTGACTCCTGTCTGCAGCTTTGGCTCCATCGAGATGCTCAATATTGGCTTCAGTGTTTGTCCTTCTGTGACTGTGTTCTTGGGGTCCACTAGTGCTTCAGCACATCTCAGAATGTCCCCTGTCCCTCCCAAGGTTGCTCTATAGCTTACTACATGAACAGATTGTATTTTGGTTGTCTGCCTACCCGCCGGACACTTGAAATGACTCCACATTTGAGCAGATTACACGAGGTTGCTGTGAACAGCAGTGTCTGCAGATCTTCTTGGGATGGTTTCCCCATTGTTTTGGAGAATATACCTGGAGACAGAATTTCAGGATTACAGGGCAAACACACTTTTAATTTCTTAAAGCGCCGACATACTGCATTTCCTAGCAGCTCTAAACAATTGTATATTCCTGCCAACAGTGGAGGGAGCCATAGCTGCCCACGCTCTTGCTACCACTGCTCTTCACATGGTTTTTCTATAGTGGTCATCTCAATGGGTGAAATTAAGGGGTGTGTGTGTGTGTGTGTGTGTATTTGGTTTGTTCTTTTTTTTTTTTTTTTTGTAACTTCATTGTGGTACATCTAGCTTTGGGTTTCCTTAACTTATTTTTCATGAGGTCTGTAAATTTTCCTCGTTTAATGCACGTACTTGGTTTTGGGTTTGGTTTAGTCTTGGTTTATTTGTCAATTCGACAATAAACTAGGTTCCTCTGGGACAAAAAGAACTCAAGTGAGACAATTCCCCGTCAACCTGGCCTGCAGGTAAATGTGAGGGACATTTTCTTGGTTAATTATGGTTGTGGAAGGGCTCAGACCACTGGTGAAGCGCCTCTCCTGGGCACTGGGTGTATAAGAAAGCAAGTGGAAGAAGCCATGGGCAGCAGGCCGGGAAACAGCGCTCCTCTATGACCTCTACTTCAGTTCCTGCCTCCAGGTTCCTGCTTGACTCCCCTTCCTGATGTAAGGTATAAGATGAAAGACTCCCTGATTTTTTCCCCCAAGTTGCTTTGGCCATGGTGTTTATCACATCAGTAGAAAGCAGACCTGGACAGTGCCTTTGGTCTTTGGCAAGTTCAGGGTCAGTAAGCATTACTGCGCTTTGTTTTGTTTAATCTTCTGACCTGCCTACTCCCCAGCGCTCTGATTGCACATATATATTGAATGTAATCTTTTCTATTTATCTACTGTGTGTGTGTGTGTGTGTGTGTGTGTGTGTGTGTGTGTGGTACAGAGGTGTTGGCAAGTGGTTGTATGCATGCCACAGTATACTTGAGAAGGTCAGAGGACAACTTTGGGTAGCTGGTTCTCTCCTTCCACCAGGTCCCAGGGATTAAATATAGATCATCAGGCTTGGAGGAAGCACCTTCCCCTCTAAGCCATCTTGTCAGCTTCTGTTATGCTTTTTTTAAAAAAAAAAAAAAACATCTGCCATAAAACACTGTTTTTACTCTGCCTATTATCCAGGTATGCATCTGATACCTACAGAAGTCAGAGGCGTTGGATTCCCTGGAACTGGAGTCATGAGTGTTTGTGAGCCTCCATGTAGGTGCTGGGAACTAAACCCAGGTCCTTCAGACAAGCAGGAAGTGCTCTTGACACTGAGCTGCTTCTTCAGCACTGCGTTCCAGAATCTTGATCCCTTGGTTTTGTTTTAATAGTTGGTGCCCTTTGGCAATTTTAAGGTGTTTATCAAAGTCTTCAGTAATGGCTGTCAGGGGCATTTTATGGCTGCCATTCACTTCCTAGGAGCAGAGTCTTCCTTTTGACTTCACATTGCTGGCAAAATTCGTGCAGCTGAGAGACAAACATGAACTGCACCCCTGTCGTTTCTTCCCAGCTATAACTAATGCAAGCATCTCTTAACTACTCTTCACGAGCCGACTCTTTATAAGGTCCGGAACACTTATATGTAGTAAAGAAGCCTGCTCTCTGTGGCACTCCCAGACTGTGAGAGAGACAGACAAGTGCTCTGTGACCCTTGAAAGGTAACTTAAGATGAAGAACCCTGTCCTGCCCATGGGAGCCATGATGCAAGTGACAGCCAAGGGCTGGTGAGATGAATCAGAGGGCACAAAGGTGCCTGTCACCAAGATTGACAACCTGTCTTGCATCTCTGGGACTAAAATGGCATCATACACACACACACACACACACACACACACACACACACACACACACTCACTGAACCATATTTATCAAGCAATGAGTGGCACTGTCTGTGACTTCTTTTGTTTCTCTTTTCTTTACTCAAAACACAATGATGAAAACATAAAAAGGTGTTTATTGGGGGTTTTTCCCTCCCAAACTGGTTGCAAAGTAAAAAAAAAAATGTATACAGGGAAACTGTTAGATTGAAAGGGGCTTAGAGTGTCGCCTGTCACACTCAGCACCCTCAGATTCTGAGTGAATCAGCACTTGGGAGACACCGAGGAACAGAACCAACCTGTGGCTGACGATGTTAGGATTTGTGACTGTCTGAAAACCCATTATCATGTCTAAAAATACAAGTCCTTATTTTTAGACATACACATGGAAGCATTTGCAGTAGATGTCACATGATGACTTGAGCGTTTCTGAGGAATACAGAGGAAGACAGAATCATGAGAGAGGTAGAAATGTGGAAAGGAGCAGACTGGCCCTGTGTCAAGCTCTCTACCAGGGCCAGGATGCCCAAGGGTCCGTAATAACATTCTGCATGCTTGAGATTATATGTAATAAACTGTTTCAAATATGCAGAGAACAAGTTCTGCCTTGCTTCTTTTTCTTCATTCTTTAAGTTCCTAAGGAGACAACTGACTTCATCAATTTCTGCTCCAAATCTCCGTGGCTCATGTTATCTGAGAGGATCCAGTCTCTAATTTGCCACTAGAAAAAGATCCTCAGCTGTGGCCTGGTGCCCAGTACCTCTGAAGCCAAGCAAGAGGCCATAATCTTTGAATGCTTAGCCAATGTCTCAGTTAGGGTTTACTGCTGTGAACAGACACCATGACCAAGGCAACTCTTATAAAGAACAGTTAACTGGAGCTGACTTACAGGTTCAGAGGTTCAGTCCATTGTCATCAAGGTGGGAGCATGGCAGCATCCAGGCAGACAGGCTGGAGGAGCTGAGAGTTCTACCTCCTATTCTGAAGGCAGCTGGGAGAAGACTGGTTCCCATGTGATTAGGAGGAGGGTCTCTCTGCCCACCCCCACAGTGACACACTTCCTCCAACAAGGCCATACCTCCTAATAGTGCCACTCTTTGGGCCAAGCATATGCAAACCACTACAGAGTCAGAGTTTTGTCCTGTTCTGGATGACAGAGCTGCCTCCCAGCCCCGCTGAGGTTAACAGAGGATGAGGCATGGGGCACCAGCTTTGTCTGGAAGTTGGGTTTTCATTAGGAAGTCACTCCTAGGTAGAAGCCCAAGTCCGAGCTTCCTCAGCTGGCTGGATAGCACAGTGTGCACTAATCCATACGTCTCCTGGTTTGCTCTTCACTGCCAACCCAGCAAAGCACCGAATACCTGCAGAGCCAGTTCCTCATTCAGGACACGAAGCTTGAATGACATGCTGACCTGCTTCATCCATGACATAAGCCAAGGCCCGGCACTGGAAGACTGGGGCAGAGGCTGTCCCTGCGTGAGTACACAGGACAGCTGTTCACCTCCTTACTCTCATTAAAGTCATTATAGAGAGAGCCAGAGGCTCTGAGAAGAAGCAAAGTGTGAGTAAGAACCATGGACTCCATTCATGTTCAGGAGTTCAGGTGTGACCTCTCAAGCCTTGGTCACTATCCTGACAAGAGAAGAATGACAAGCCTTGGTGACTGAGAAGTGATATCTTTCTTCCTGATGGGATGGCGGAAGGATGGGGTTGTCTGTCCTGCTTGGGGCTAGAGACTCTTTATCTTCTGTAGATAAACCATGGAGGGCCAGACACTAGGCAAATAGAACCATTCACAAGAAATGGAGTTCACTGACGCCAGGAATGGCCAAGAGGAGCAGAATCCACCAGCCTTCTCTGAGGACACGATTCTCAAGGGCCACCATCCAGACCATGCAGAAGGACCCTTGCTTGTGTGTGTGTGTGTCTGTCTGTCTGTCTGTCTGTCTGTCTGATTCTATGTAAGCATGTGGATGGTGTGCTCACTGCTCACGACAGGATGCAGGTAATTTTAGGAAGCATCTGCTCCTGCTTCGTGCTCTCAATAAAACTCAGGGAACCCTGAAAAGAGACAGAGCGTGAGAGAACGACGTGGCAGACTAGGATGAAAGCGGAATTGGCTGAGCCGTAGAAGAGTTGGAGGAGACTGGGTGGGATGGAGGAGGGGCAGGCCTCAGCCTTCGAGCCAGAATGCTGGGTTTGCCTGGAGACTGATTCTGCAGAGAGGTCCCTGGGGAAGCAAGAGCATCTGGCTTTTGCTTTAAAGACCTGTGAATCAAAAAGATACAGTATCTTTTCACCTACTGCCCCAGCCCTACTCCTTTCCTCCTCAACCCCAGTAACACGACTCTCAAAGCTGACTGCGGAAATCCAAGAACAGGTAGGGTCTGAGAACGGTTCCCATTTCTACAGTCTACAAACAAGATGATCACATCCTCTTCCCCCATTGTCCTCACAGCCACCTGCTGGCCCTCGATGTCCCCACAGCCTGTCTACATTCAGTCACCTTGCAAGTGGAAGCATATTCATTGCTGACCCAGCATGCTCCTCTTCCGCAGCTGGTGCTCTGCCCACTACACCACCTCCCATCCCCTGCAAGGAGCATCTTCTCCCCGAGTGCTCCCTGATCTCCGAGTTTTTCTCACTCCACAGGCTGCTGCTAGGAAGCACTGTGCCCACAGCACCCCTCTCCCTTGTCTACTTAGTATAGCACTTGCTGCTCCTCCCAAAGGTTCTGGTGTCTTTTCTGAATTTGTCTGGGTTACATTTCTAGCTTCAATTCACCCTTATTATTTTAACAATTCAGTCTCGAGGCACCTTTGTTCTAGCCACGGCCTCTGTGGGCAGTGGCACCAGGGGACCCACCTGACATCGCAGCAGCTGCTACAGGTTGTCATAGATCCTCAGCAAGGTCCAGGAAGAATGTCCGCAATCATGTCCGAGGTGCAACCACCAAGGCACCTCCCTCTGGAGTCTTCTGCGTGTCTCGGCTCACTAGGCACAATTTTGCCACAGTCCCCATTAAGCCAGACTTCCTATAAGACAGTGTTATAGCTTTCATGTCACATGTCCCCATAGGCTGCTGTGTTTGAATGCGTGGTCCTCAGCTGGTAGCACTCCATGTATTTCTGGATCCTTTAAAAGTTAAAGTTTTTCTGGAGGATGGGCATTGCTGGGGGTGGGGGTGAGGCATGTGGATTGTATATCCTGGCCCACTTCCTGTGTGTTCTGTACTTTCAGACTACCATTGTCATGTGATGGGCCAGCTTCACAAAACACGCAGCACACTGTGTGCAGGAGACATGTGCTGCTCATGAGCGATAAAACAGTTAATGACCGTTGAAGACAAAAATGTATATATTAAACATTAATTCTGCAGAGACAAGGATGGCTATTTCAAACACAGTTGGATATAGTCATTCAAGTCTGAAACCCTAGCAGTTGAACCAGAGAGGCAGATACCCAGAGTTCACTGGTCAGCCCATCTAGCCAATGGGCCAGTGCTGGGTTCAGTTGGAAACCTTGTCTCAAAAGATAAAATGAGAAAAGTTAAGGATGACATCGGACATTGAACTCTGACCTCTACACATGTGCATATGTACATACACACATGCATGCACCTAAGCTCACAAACACACATACATGCATAATCATGCATGCACACACACATGCATGAACATACACTTGTAAACACACACAGACACACATGCATACACATGTATGCACACACATCCAAGAACTGGTTGACATGGGGACACTACTTTCTTCTGAGAACCAATCTAGACCTACAAAAGTCACCTAAGTCTGCTTCTTCTTTGCAATGTCCTCTCCACAGTGAGGGGAGAGCACCCTTGTTGGGATTCTGTAAACCCCACCCCTCAATTACCTGGCAGTAGCCAAGTATGTTCCGCCCCAGTGACCTGACACTATAAAAGGGGCTGCTTGCCCCCTCCTCTCTCTCTTGCTCTTGCTCTCTTGCAGCCTTGCTCTCCCACCTCTACCCTTCCTCTTCCCTTCCCTTCCCCCCTCTCCCTCCACATGCTCATTGCCCGCCTCTACTTCTCTATTCCTCTCCTCTCTCTCTCTCTCTCTCTCTCTCTCTCTCTCTCTCTCTCTCTCTCAGCCTCTATTACCCTCTTAACTCCCCACAACCTGAATAAACTCTATTCTGCACTATACTGTCATGTGGCTGGTCCCTCAGGGAGGATTCCCAACATGGGCCCCTCAGAGGCATGTCCCCTGCCCCCAGGCCTCGCCGCACCTCCATGGGCCATATGCCCCCCCACTCTCTTCATCCTTTCCCTAACAACCCTCATAGGACAAACCAAGATGCTGCCAAGGTCTTGTGGTCACAGTGGCCTTACCTCCTATTTGTTGGACACCAGCTACACTGGACAGAGGGAAGGGTCCCTAGAGAGAGCCACAGAGACATTCTACCTGAATGACTAGACTCCAGTTATGACCATGTTTGACTGCTAGGTTCCTTCCAGCTCTCTATTTAGGGACCCCCTCCTTTAAGGCCTTATGGAAATGTCTGTGCCCCTTTGAACGAAGGGCTGGGCTCCTTACATACCCTTGGCTATGTGAGGACCCTCGGCTTGGCTAGAGCCAAACATGGCTACATCTGGTACAGTCATCACCTGATCTCCAGATCTAAGTCTGCCATTCCCTCCACTTAGCCTCAGTTTCCTTCTCTGTAAAACAGGGGGCTTTGATTTGGGCAAGATGTTTGTTTATTTTACCGCTGACTTAAAATGAAGGACCAGTGCCTCCCCAGCACTGGGGATGGGTGCGGGCAGGATTAGACACCCGGAAAGGCACGCACAGGGCACTGCTGCTTAGTCTGGCATGGGAGCCTCTAGAAAACCTGCCTGTTCAGCCAAAGGGAGGCCTCCAGCAAGAACCCTCGGAGGCCCACTGGCCCATACCTCTGCTGTGGGCACACCCTCATGGAGAATCTCTCCCAGAAGCAGAGTAGGCTGCTTCTTGGCATAGACAGATTCACGGGCAAGCGCAGACTCTGTGCTGCTCGCTGAAAGGCCCTTGCTTGCTTGAGATACTGGATTATTAATTCAGGTCTCACAGGTTGCCGAGGCACCCGCCTGCGGGGGCCTCCTGTTGACTTGCCAATGTGCTTCCTTGAAGCCTTTTTGCCTATTAAGCCTCTTCCCCAGCACTGCGCCCAGAGCAAGCGCTGGCTCTGCAGCCTTTTGTTTTATTACCACCTTGCTCTTTTGCTTAATGAGGGCAACTGCGGCTTGCTAATAAGAAACACATTGATGCTCAGCTCCCTTGTGGTGTTAGCCCAGGGGACCTATCTCTAAGCCCTTGCTCTCCCCTTCTCCCACCCCTAGATAGTGGCTGCAGGGTAGGACAAGATTCCTCTCTATTTTGTCTCTCTGGTTGACTTCTGGGGGGGGGGGGTCACTGAGCCAACTTTCATCTTCAGCCTCTACTGGTTCCAGGGATACCATGATCCCAAACTGTCATACAAGAAAGGGCAAATGTGGCCAGACTCTCTGAGAGTGAAGAAGAGAATGGACTGTGACCGAGGTTTAAAGGACACCACGATTTCTAAGACTCTATGCTGCACGTCTGACTTGTGTCATCTTTTGTGACAACAAAGCAACTCAGGCAGCACAGGACAGTCAGGACAGACAGGCCACTACTTACCCAGCCCAAGCCTCCAGCCATGTTCCTGAAGGACAGAGCCTTGTTTCTGAGCCCTGGGCTCCATTTCTGTTCCGGCTAATGCTAGGTAGGGATTTGTGCCTCAGGGCAGCTCTTTGATCCTTGTGTGACAAGGGGTAGAGCGGAGGAGGACAGGTAGAGAGAGGCTGCAGTGAAAAAGAAAGGCAGATCCCTCAGCTTCACAGTGGCTGGAGTCCAGGGAAGTAGTGGGAAGGGGGACAGGCCACAGAGCACCTCCAGACCAGGCTGTCTCCAGCTTAGCCCCCAGATCAGAGTTCAGACCTCCAGGAGAAATAGCTCATCTTTCTGAGAAAAGCCAAGCGGGACATTCTTCCTGCCCTCAGGCGACCCTGACGATCTTGCGCTGATCTTTAAACATGCCAGTCCTGGCGCACAAGCATGAAAAGGTTAGTTATCCCAGAAACAGTGATCAGAGCACAGCCAGGCGCTGTTTACAAATCCTGCCCTTCTTTAAGACATGCTCTGGACTTCTTCAAACTCAGCCAGTGTGGGGTGGCAGGCCTGCTTCACACAACTCTGCTTATCTGGAAAAACTGTCTTTCTTTTGGGGGAAGTGATACAGGCCCCAAAGTGGAAAACAAATGTCATAGCCCAGACAACAGACAGGGACACAGAAGACCACCACACCCCTCACCTGGACAGCACCACTGCCGTGTTGGTTCTACATCCTTCTATCCAGAACAGAACTCACTGAGCCTAGCGCCTCCCATCAAGCCAAGGGCAGTAAACACAGGAGGCAAAAGGCATGTAGCCACCTCCCCAGAACACACACAGGGAGGTAATTTTAAGGCTCCAGGACCCATAACTGTCCTGACAAATGGACCCCAGGAGTTCACATATACACAGTGTCCTGAAGTTGTCCGTTTGGTCAGTGAGGCAGTATACAAACAGTAGCTCTGTATCAAGAGGCGTGTAGACACTTGTTTTTTGTTTGTTTGTTTTTTGTTTGGTTTTTTCTTTTTTGACACTTGTTACAGAGCCAGCCTTCAATGAGCGCGTAGATCTCACAGTCTTGTCTCCCACCCCCAACCCGTTTCTTTAGTTCCATAAATAATGTCTTTTGTTCACGCTTCCCTTTTGCTTTGTTTTTAAGACAAAGCCTGGGTACATAGCCCAGTCTGACCTTGAACCCACGACCCTCTTGCCTCAGCCTTCCCTTACACTGGGGTGTGTGTGTGTGTGTGTATGTGTGTGTCACGGGTGTGTACTGCTGCTCCTGTCTCTCCTGTAATTTCATTAAGAGACTCTTTACTGAGTCTCCACTGGGGAGTTCTTTCCAACCTTTGTAATAATATCTGTGATTCTAAAAATCATTTTTTAAGTGCCCTTGTTAGTTCATATACTAATGGACTGCTTTTATCTGGGAGATTTATGCATTCTCCCTGTGTCTGTCAGGATTGCTCTCCTCCGATGCACCCGTGAATAGCTGTCACTTTGCTTTTTAACCTTAACTGACCGTGTTTTTCTTGAACCAAAGCGGCACATTTACATGTAGTCACACTTAGCAATGATTTTCCATTGAGAATTCTAGAACTGTGGCCATGCCTTTGTTTGTTTGTTTGTTTTTTAAAGAGCCTCTTTCCAATTTTTTTTACATATTACATATTATTCTAGAAAGTTCTTAATTTGGGTCTTTCCTATTTGATCAGTGTGAATCTATTTTCTGGTAATGACAGGACAGACAAAAGTCTTTCTCCAAGCATCTCACTGTCTCAAGTAAAGTCAGCTTCTCTCTACTGTATCTGAAAAGCCAGCTTGTCTGTCTGTCTGTGTATCTGTCGGTCCTCCCTGCACATTGCCACGGGTCTCAGAGGCAAGACTGTCAATAAGTTCATTCTACATGTGCAACTCCTAGACATGCTCACCTATAGAAATTTCCTTCTGAGATGTGTGGGTTTCATTTCTTCACTGTGGGGTAGGAGTCTGATTGTACAATGGCACCATGTCCTTGTGACTGTAGAAAAGTGAGTAAAGGCAGAATTGCCCAGCTCAGGTGAAATCCTCATGCCTTCCCGCTGATCTTGTAATCACCTCAGAACCCGTCCTCCCAGAGCCCATGGTACAATGCTGGCAGCTCAAGCCCCATCTCCTTGCACTGTTCTGTTCAGAAGCTCCTCCCTTATGGCCCTCCCAAGACTGTTGGACCGCCTCCCTCCTGCCTTTGCTGTTTGCATATGCTCCTTAGGCAAGCCCTGGTGACTGTCTAGTGAGTGCAAAGCCATGGGAGTAACTGAATGGTTGGGTTCCAGCCATTTCCTTTTATTACCTGCATATCTAACCTGGAGTCCTGAGGAAGGTTTGTCCATGGCCTGGTGATCTATCCTTGTGCCTTTAAAACCTGTCACTATCTGTCATGGTCTGTACTCAGCTGGGAGAAGGTGGGGGGCTGGGAGAAAATCTAATGGTGCCATGGGTGCTTCATCTGGAACTCATGACTTTGCTGGGATGCCTGGATAGATGAATGGATGGATGGTTGCCTGGGTAGGTGGATGGACGAATGCCTGAGTGATTGGATAGATGGATGGATGGATGGATGGATGGATGGATGGATGGATGGATGGGTGGATGGATGGATGGATGGATGGGTGGGTGGATGGATGGGTGGATGGGTGGATGAATGGATGGATGGATGGATGGATGGATGGATGGATGGATGGATGGATGGATGGGTGAGTGTATGAATTCCTGGGCAAGTGGATGGATGGATGCCTGGGTGAGTGGATGGATAAATGCCTGGATAGATGAATGGATGGATGGTTGCCTGGGTAGGTGGATGGACAGATGCCTGAGTGATTGGATAGATGGATGAATGGATGGATGGATGGATGGGTGGATGGATGGATGGATGGGTGGATGTATGGATGCCTAGGTGAGTGGATGGATGAATGCCAGGGTGAGTAAATGAATGGATGCCTGGGTAGATGGATGTATGGATGCCTGGGTACATAGATGGATGGATGCCTGGGTGAGTGGATGGATGAATGGATGGATGGGTAGATGGATGGATGGATGCCTGAGTGAGTGGATGGATGTATGGATGCCTGGGTACATAGATGGATGGATGCCTGGGTGAGTGGATGGATGAATGGATGGATGGGTAGATGGATGGATGGATGCCTGGGTGAGTGGATGGATGAATTGATAGACACAATCATGGATATCTAGGAGGATAACTTAGCTTCTGAGCATGAGTTTTCTCACCTTACAGGTGTAAATGCTGTTGATCCGTTGTTATGGCAAAACCCACTGTGATAGTTTGTTCAAGGGAGTGGCACTACTTGGAGGTGTGGCCTTGTTGGAGTGGGTGTGGCCTTGTTGGAGGAAGTGTGTCACTGCAGGGGCTAGGCAGTGAGACTTTTCTCCTAACCACATGGGGAGACACACTAAGTTGTAGAACTCTCAGTTCCTCCTGCACCATGCCTGCCTGGATCCTGCTATGCTCCCACCTTGATGAAGATGGACTGAACTTTTGAACCTGTAAGCCAGCCCCAGTTAAATGTTGTTCTTATAAGAAGAGTTGCCTTGGTCATGGCGTCTGTTCACAGCAGTAAAACCCTGAGACACTCACTATAAAAAAGTTGAGTGTGATGGTGTTCGAGTGAGCCAGGATTACTGAGCATTATAAATTATAGTGATTTACATCACATGGAATTAGGACTTCCTTTTCATGATCGCTGCTGTCAATCCAGCTCAGCAGATCCCTACACTGGATGATACATTGAGACCTTCCTCCACCTCTTCAGTCTCTCAAGGCCAGTCCTTTTCCATAAATCTGTGGGACTATACAAAAGCTATCCACTGAGGATTTGGGGATGGATGGAGATGCTGTCACTGGGAATAAGTTAATTCCCTAAGCTATTGCTATGTCCAAATGTCTTGACCTTCCATGAAAATGATCCAACTTGGGCATGGGTGGGAGGACCAGCTGCTTCCTGTAAATCAGCAAACAGATGACATCGCAGATCTTTACCCTCAAATCACCTGGCATCAGCCACAATCCATAGCTACATAACAAACACAGAAAGCGAGCATGTTCTGATCACAAGTAGTGGTCAAAACTGTTAAGGATTTTAACAGAATCCTAACTGATGTGAGCCATGACTTCCTGTGAAGGTCCTGAGGCATGGGTAAGGAGCTCTCCTTAAGTTCACCTCTGGCTCTTCCATGGTGTTTTAAAGAGCAGGGCTAGCTGGATTTGCATGTGCTCGGAGACCTTTTTAAATAAGAATTCTGAGCCAGAAGTGCTGGGGAGTGGGACTAAAAGTCTGCGTTCTGACATCTGTGATCCTGCATGTTTGTAGACTACATGGGGGGAAACAGAGGCACGGGTCTTGGTCCATAGCTGCCACCGTCCGTCCCTGAGGCCTAGGGTCATGCTTCAATTGTGCCTTTACAATCCCAGCTCAGCTTCTTGTTGTCCCTTCCTCTAAGCCTGACCCCCACCCCCATGGATGACAACAGTGTTTAGAATTGCTCATGCTAATAGGGTTACTATGAATTCCAATCCCCCAAACCTGAGAGTTTGGTGTAAGTGCCCAAAGGTGACAGCAACCCCAAAGACTGCTACTGGTGAGTTTTTTTCATATACTAATGACAAATCTCATCTCAACACCAACCAGAATCCCTAGCTTTATATTGCACAGGACAAAGACATGAGCTGGTCTCTCCAGCCTTCTTTCTGGCAGTGAGGACAGGAGTATCTCAGGAGAGCACACAGGCTCCTGACTCAGGCCCCTGTGGGCTGAGCATCTGCATGAACTGGTCATGCCTGAGGCAGGCAGCCATGACGCTATACCTCCCTCTGTTTCCTGAGGCTCACCTCTCTCTCTCTAGAAGGATCTATGGAAGTTCCCCTGTGCCCTACTCAGCTCTTCGGCGTGGACACAGAAGGCACACAGGGGAAATGACGGCAGGACTGAGCACAAACGTCAAAAAAATCTAGCCAGGGTTTAGCGCTCAGTGGAACTGGGATCTCCGGGTGTGTTGAAGTGGAACCAAGGGAGGTCTGACATGAGGAAAGTGATGTCTGCTGCCAGTAACACTTGCTCTCATCAGAAGTGAGCCTGTCTCTTGACACAGAAATTTCCATGTAAGGAAACCCAGTACTGTCCCAGGCTCCACGATTTCAATCTTTCCATTTAAAAGGTCTCGCTTTGACTTCTGTACCTGCCTCTCACAGAAATGTGCCCAGCCTTGGTAGGGGGTCCACTAACAGAGTCCTAGAAGAAGTCACTGGTCCCTATCTCCAAGCCCTTCAGCAACATTCAACTTCCCTGCAAACCTCTTTCCCACTAGGTAAACTGCTAGGGAACAGCATGGCTGTGAACCAGCTGTGTAGATCTAGCTGTTGGTGACAAGAGATGGTAAGCTGCCGATGACAGACTGACTGAACTCTGAGGCTGTCCCCTTCGTGGGTATGGCTCATCCTATGGCACCCTGTCTCCCTCCTCTGCCTCCATTGCTATACCGGTGTTGGCTGTTACCTAGTGAATTCAGCCTTTCCAAACACAGGATTGATTTGAGGAACCTATGCAGTCCCCTGTCCCACCCTCCCAATCGACCTTTGAGGACCCCAAATCTACTGTGTGATCCTCTTTCTAACATCATGGGAGCTACTCTGAATGCTTAGTATGGGGCACCTGACTCTTCTGCTTGGGGTTGCTGTCCCTAACCACTGTGCTTTAGGAAGAGCCAGATGTGTTTGCACTGTGTGGGAGCTGAGGGAGCGTTGGAGGACTCCATGCATTTACCAACCTTTGTCTTTCCTCCTTTGGTTTCCACTATGTTAATAGAAAAGTAAGTGTCAGAGTGACTGGTGCTCCCGGCTCTGGCTCACAGTGGGCATAGTCAGGGAATCCACCGAAAGCCAGACCAGATAGATGCCAGTCCAAACACATGGACACACCTCACAATAGACACACCAAGCAATTGCACGTAAACATACACTGCAAGGGCTCATCCAAGTTCACTGCTGTGTTTTTTACTACCTTTTACATACACATACCTGCTCAAAATAACACATGCAATGAGCACAGTGGGGGCTTGCAGCAGCTATAAGTCAACACATGCAGAAGTCTCCTCACAGACGGCCCATCTCTACCAGCAGTCGCCCCACCTGGATTCTTCCTTTGCTTGTCAAACTTGGAGGTCTCAACATTCTCTGAAAACCCTACTTCACAGTTGGGGAAACTGAGGCATGACAAGATTGAATGAACTGCTCAGAGTTCAGCAGCCTGTGAGGGCAAAGCGAACTTTCTGCTCTGCCTTTGACATGCTTTGGTCTGACCTTGGAATGGTCAGCCCTTGGTCATTGCACCAATTATCAAGGGACTTGTCACCTCACCCCTGGACATGCTGAGGGGTCAGTGTCTGGAGCTTGTGCTTCTGTCCCCAGACCGACATGTCGTCACATTCTTCCCTGACAACTCAAGCAGGGGACATAGAGGCCCAGAGCAGAGTCATGGGGACTCAACAAGCTCCTTGTTCCCCCTCCTTGGCACCCTGTCTGCTGAACTGGCAGTGTCCCTGTTGGAGGTTCTGAAGCTAAATGGCAAGTGGAGACTTTTTGCCAGGCCTCCCTGGTGTCTGCCTGGTGTGGAGGCCCAGGTTGCCCTGATATTTCTCTGCTGCCTCCACCTGCATGGCTCTCTCTGATCAGCTGAAAGGACAAACAGAGGCCCAATTAGGTTTTCCAATCCCTAACTCTGCCTCCTTGGAGCCCTCCCATCTTTCCTATAAAGAGCAGCAACCCTGCTGTTCAGTCCCTCCGAGCCTGGAACTCTCCCAGCTCAGCTCCATGTGTACTGAGCGCCTCCCTCAGGTAGTGCTCACCGAAGAGGCTCTGGCCTGGCCAGCTCAGGAGCCTGAAGACAGGAATACCAGGTATAATGGCGTAAGCCATGGTTACAGCAGAAAGAAAGAAAATTGGCAAACCGGTGTTAAAATTCTCAAAACAAACTTATTAGCTAATGCAGACTGTCACCATGACAACCAAACAGCACAGAAACAACCTTCTCTGTGCAGAGTCATTACAGGAAGGTTTCCTAATGCCATTCCAAAGGTGTATTATTTTTCCACTTTCAGTTATAATAAATTTTTTTAATAAACTGATTAGAAACACAGCTGCAGAGCTGGGTGTGGCAGGGATCTCCACACAGAGGCACATGCACCAGGGCACAGCTATTAGCAACCGTGTGTCACAGTAGGCTCAGCTCAACCATGAAGCGCAGCTTCCGCTGCGAGCCAAGAATGATCCAGGGATGCAGGAGCATCAGTGTGTGGCAGTGGCAGCTGGCCTTCCTTCTTGACTAAGTGACACGGAAGGATCCTGGAGACCAATAGCCCTGGTTTTGAATAGAACCCTTGCCTGGCGTTGTGTGACATTCCCTTCAGAGTCTCTTCCTATTCACCCGTTGGAGAGGGATAGATAGACTAAAGAAATAATTCTGTCCAGGTCCAGCTTGGTGAGCCAACGAGTTAGTAGGGTTCCAGAGGCAGCTGCCCACCCCAGCATGGGCTGATTCATGAGTGCCTCCTCATTAGAGGCCCCAGCCTAGTCAGCCTTCCATGTCTTATGGTAGGACCTCAGAGTCAAGTGGTATGGGGCAGGATTACATTCAGCCTGGGATGGGGGCCAGGAGTGAGAGGATGGCTGGAATTTCTGGTAGGATCTGATGACACCCTCGGATCATGTGTTAACAACAATGGTGATTCCAAGACCACAGAGGCCCTGTCATACCCCGAGGACGGAGTTCTACCTGGGGTCGGCTGAGAGTTCCTCCCTGCCTGTGGGAACCTCAGGAGAGCATAACCACCCTGGCCTGAGTGCCTCCTGGCCAGGCTGCCCATGACGGTCCCTTCCAAAGACAAATGGAGGAGACCACAGTAAAGAGCTTGGGGCATGGGGCACACTTCCACGGCTGCTAGGCAGTGCCTAGGTTTTTAAAGAAGTCCTCCCTCCCAGTTACCCATACATGACCCACGTGCTTTGTCCACAAAAGCTGATGGTAAACACTTCAGGCTGAGGGTGCACCACAGCCTGTTCAGACCAGTCACCTCACCTCCGATCACAGACAGTGGCAGTTGCTGGGTGTAGCTGTGTGATAAAAGCTTTGTTACACAGGTGGGTGTGTATGCATTTCATGGATGTGACAAGGTATCTGAGAGAAACTAAAGGAGGAAGCGTTTGTCTTGTCACATAGTTTTGGGGGCGTGGCTCCCACATAGCTGGCTTTCTTGAGGAAGCTCATCATGATGGAAGATGCTTGGTCACCTCTTGGGACCAGAAAGATGACAGGCCAGGAGAGGTGCCGGATAGGAAGGGCCCAGACAGGAAGGGGTCAGACAGGGAGGGGTATGGGGAAAGACACATTCTTCAAATATACAGCCGTGGCAACCTGCTTCCTTCACCTGGGCCCCACCTCTTTACATGCCTACCTTCTTCCAGTACACCATCAGATTACAACACTATCAACAGTTTAGTTCATTGAGGAAGGCCCTCATGGTCTAGTCACTTACAAGGCCCCAGCATTGAACTTTGCTGAGTTGAGAACCTACAGCTTGATCTCATGGAGACGCTCTCCTCTCAGCATGGGTCAAGTTGCTGTAGAAGCCAGCACAATGCAGCTGATGTCCTCAGGAGGAGAAGGAAGCAGATGCCACCTCACATGAAACTGGGACTTCGAAAGTCAGAGGCTGGGAACTGAGGCAGTTGTGGGACTCAAAGTCTAGAACTAGCAAAATGGCCACTGGTGCTGGGCCCATAGCTGCTGCTGACAGAGGGTCCTGACAACAAGCAACAAGGGTACTTTGGACACAGTGGGAGAAGTCTAAGGCTCCACTGGCACCTTAGATTTGCTTCGTGTGGCTGAAATAATCAAAAGAGAGTCAAAGCAAGAAAGGTAAATTGGAAGAAAAGATGACTAAGTGTGTTCTTTGTGGCAGAGAGGGACCATGTACAAGGTAGAATTTTAATGAGGAAGCAGAGGTGTCTTAGGGTTGCTATTCCTGCATGAACATCAGGACCAAGAAGCAACTTGGGGAGGAAAGAGTTTATTCAGCTTACACTTCCATGTTGCTGTTCATCACCAAAGAAAGTCAGGACAGGAACTCACACAGGGCAGGAACCTGGAGGCAGGAGCTGATGCAGAGGCTATGGAGGGATGTCACTCACTGGCTTGTTTCCCCAGACTTTCTCAGCTTGCTTTCTTATAGAACCCAGGTCTATCTACCAGCCCAGGGATGGCACCACCCACAATGGGCTGGACCTTCCCCCCTTGATCACTAATTGAGAAAATGTCTTACAGCTGGATCTCATGGAGGCATTTCCTCAAGGGGGCTCCTTTCTCTGTGATAACTCCAGCTTGTGTCAAGTGGACACACAAAACCAGCCAGTACAACTACCTTTCAAGGTGCCAAATGACCCCACTCTGCAGGACCATGGGTTTCCTATGCAGGCCCACCATGAGTTGAGTTCAGATTAGGATAGACATATGAGAAATATCACCCATGGTCAGTCCACAGCTACTTTTAAATGTCAGTTAACTTCTTGGTTCCCACAGCTTTCATGACAGTGTATCTGCACTCACAATAAGAATCTCCAGCTGCATTGCGCTGCCTTCCATGCCAAAGGTGACTCCTGTCATATCTCTGCAGAGTCCTAAGAATAAGTCTCAAGTGCAAAGCAGTGTCACTGGACACTTGGGAGGAGCCGGATGTCCTATCACACTCAGCAGTGACAAGGACCATCACCAAGATTATTAATGGTGGATAAGGAGGAGCATGGATTTCTGTCCACACCTAAAGTAATGGGGCAATTGGCCTCCTGTTTAAGGAGTTAATCAATACAGGATCTGAGTAAGAGCCAGAGTCCAATAATGTAGTGCAAATGCATATGGGTTTCATTGACTGTCACTTGTCATTCCAAGACCCAGGAGGATTTGAAACTGAGTGAAAGTCAGAACATGACAATAGCAAAGTGGCAAAGGAGTCAGAATGCCACCAAGGTTGCAAGGGAACTGTCATGGGAACGCTTCAACAAGCTAATGTAAATGTGTGAGACATAAACTCAAAACAAAGGCAAAACCAGGCCATCCCTAAAGACAAAACAGAACATTCTGACAGAAGATGCAATGAATCTCCAGCTTCGTCAGGAACAGAGAAGGCTAACAAAACATACAAGGAGGATTGTCTGCACACTTCACCTGAAATAGAGATATGCAGAGCCCATGACAAGTGACGTGTGCGCCATATAACATCTGAACCAAACCCTAAAATTGGTAGAGCAAGACACACACACACACACACACACACACACACACACACACACACACACACACACAATACTGTACAGCAATTAGGATAGAGTGCTAGACATGTCCAGGAGCCAGCAGACACTGGAGAAAGAAAAATTACACAAGCAGCAAAAATGAATGAATAAACATTGTTTCCACATACCTATGGCTCTCCTACAGCACAGTCGAAGGTTCTAAACATACCAATTAAAGACAGGAAAAGACTAGCCAACTAGAACAGAGCTTAAGCCACATGAAATGCTCATCCTATGATGTACTGATTTGAATGAGAATGGCCTCCATGGGTTTATAATCTGAATGCTTGGTCTCCAGTTGACAGAAGTGTTTGGGAAGGATTAGGAGGCTTGGCCTTGTTGGTGGAGGTGTGTCTCTGTGGATTTGAGGTTTCAAAATCTGGTGTCATTTCTAGTTAGTGCTTCTGCCAACTTGGAGAACAGGATGTGAGGTCTCAAGCTCCAGCACCATGTCTATCTGCCTGCTGCCATTCTCCCAGCTGTGATAGTTGTGGACTCTAACCCTCTGTAACCGCAAGCCCCAAATAAACTCTTCTATAAGTTGCCAGTGTCAGTGTGTCTCATCACAGCAATAGAGAATTGACTAAGACACATGGTGACAGATAAAATAAGGCTGATAAAGTTGCAAATGTCAGTCACATGTAGCCAGGAGCAGCTGCACAAATACTGAAGTGCACTAAAGGGTGAAGGAAATGACCAGAGGTAGAGGGACATGGCAGAACAAGAGGATACCCAGTCAAGAGGACAGGGTTATCACAAATGTGTGCATCCCCCCAGATAGGGCTGTGAGACATCAGATGAAAACTGTTAGAAATGAAAAGGGGAACCCACAAATCCTCAGAGCAGTAACATCATCACAGACTGCAGAACATGGCCTTTGGGTCAGGAGCCCAAGCCTCATTCAGGAAGACACACTGAGTCCTGTACCAAAAAGAAACCTCACCAAAGCTAAAGAATCAACCCACAAGGTGTGTTCTCTGACTTGAGGAAATCAGCCCAAAGATCGGGACCATTGGGATTCTCCTAGACAATTGGAATCTAAATAGCACACTCCAAAATAGTCCACAGGGTAAAAATGGAGTTTGAGGAGAAATTAAAAATAGATACATTGAACCACATGAAAATGAAAAGCAACGTATTAAGATTCATGTGTGAGATCTAGGGCCACAGAGGGGAGTGGGGAGAGAGGGAGGGATGGAGGGAGGGAAGGAGGGAGAGAGCTTGATGTCATACTGAGAGAGCTGAAATTCACTCAGTAGATGAGATGTCTTAAGGCTGATGTTATAGCTGAACAGTAGCATTTGCTTAGCAAGTAGGTGACCTTGGGCTTTATTTCCAATATTAAGAGAGACAGAGGGAGGGAAGGGAGGGAGAGAGAGAAGGGAGGGAGAGAGAGAAGGGAGGGAGAGAGAGAGGTGGGGGGAGATGAATAGAAAAATAACTAAGGGAATAAACACTCGAACCACCGTGAGCTTCAAGTTCATCCTGTGAGAGCACAAGCCACACTTCCATCGGCTGTGGAATACCGGACATTTCTCAAATATTTAGAAGCTAAATCAAATATTTTAGCCAATTGTCAGGTGAAGTAAAAAAAAAAAATGTAACGAGGAAACTTAGCATTTTGATCTGAATGAAAATACAACATAGACTGGAGAGATGACTCAGCAGTTAGAAGCACTGACTGCTCTTCCAGAGGTCCTGAGTTCAAATCCCAGCAACCACATGGTGGCTCACAACCATCTGTGATCTGATGCCCTCTTTTGGTGTGTCTGAAGACAGCTCAGTATATTCATATACATGAAATAAATAAATCTTTTAAAAAATAATAAATTTTTAAAAAGAAAGAAAATACAACACAGGAAACCAGTGTTCCCAGTGTAGCTCCAACTGTGGAAAGGGGGATCTGAGGCATGGTCTGTCACTAAAGTAGGTGACCTCCAGAATCTTTAGAATAACAGCACACATCCTCAACTAAGAATCTGGAATTAGATAAATATAAAACCAAAACTCAACAAAAATGTAACAGAAGTAGAAACCGGTGATGCAGCTTAAGAATCCCCTTGTGCCCAGTCAAAGAGGTAGACCGTGCTATACACTTCAGGCGATTTGCTCAGGCCCTAGAGCAGCTGACACAGGTAACACACTGTGCTGCCGTGGTGAAAAGGGCAAGGGGGTCCCACGCTGAGGTCAGGGAGCAGCTGGACTCCAGTACATGGGCCTTGGATGTCAGCAGCAAAGACTGGCCGCGTTTGCTACTGTAGGAATGCACACCCCTGGGGTTTCCAGAGAGGCCTCGGGAGACCTGCTCTGAGTGTGAATGGAGGTCCAGATGGGTTAAAGGAGGGGAGAGGAGGAAGTCCTGGAGTACAGGTCTTTCCTTTCTGCTGCCTGGGCACATGGTGTAAACGGTTCAATCAGTCATGCCCTCTCAACCACCATGGCCTGAAAACTCTGACAATGTGAGCCAAGGCAAACTTCTCCTCCTTTTAACATCGTCTCTCTACGTACCACGGTGGTGGAAACTGGCAAGCAGTCAACTTTTCCAAAGATGGATGCCAATGAACACATCCAGGCCAGTGAGAAAGTTCCAGCTAAACCAGAAGGTAAATGGCTGCACAGCTTCCTCCAAACTCTCTCTGGGCTTCACCACAGAAGATCTGTGGGCATCCCAGAAGCAGGAGGGTCAGAGTCTCCAGTTGGGAAGATGAACAAGAAGGTTCTCCTGGACTTCCAGAGGCTACTGTACCACATGCTAAGCCTGCAGCTCACAGTGAGACTGTTTATTCCAGGGACCTTGCAGACACCCCAAGATTTCAGTTTCATCCTAGCCCCACTCCCCTTCCATGCTCAGAGGGCTGTCTGGTGCCTGACACACCTGTTTGGCTCCGGGCGAAGTGTCTCCATGGTGGCCAGCAGGGTCATGGGAGATTCTGCATAGGCTTCAGTACCTTGGTAAAGTCAATGACACTATGTAATGTTCTGAGTCAGACCGGTCCTGGGGTGTTTTCAGGGACCAGAGATCTCTGGCGGCCTCAGGATTGATTACTGTGTGGAACAGGATTGTAGACACCTACTGTGGGCTTTTGTGTCCCCAAGATGAGGTCCTCTTGGTTCATGCTGAGGAGGCAAAGCGGCCCTGAAGTACCTGCAGTTTTTAGAAGCTCAGCTTAATTGAAAACAAATTTTCATGACACTAGTTTCCTTGTGGGAAAATCAGCTTCAGAAATGAAATAGCAAGAGGCCAAGCGAGGGCCTAGAAAGATCCACCTCTGGGCATAATGTGAACACTTTCTGCAAAGGGACTAAAGGAGACAGTTCTCAGCATTTAAGATGAATTGTGCTGGTGGCTGATATTTCCTGAAAGATCCAGGCTGCTGCTACGCAGAGGGCAAATCAAGCAGCTGGCACACGCTCCCCCGAGGCTCATCTGAGGGACAGGAACAGCCCCAAGCGCACTGCCAAGGCTCTGAGGGAAAATTCCTGTCCTCAGGGGAACCAAGGAGCGGAGCAGAGTGTGTGCTCTGAAAAGCAGAGAGAGTATCAGATGCCTGTGGAGAGGAGAGCTTTTCCATGCCTGGAATCCCGGGGAGGGCAGGGGTGCAGGGTGCAGGGGTGCTGGTGGGGAAGTTCCTAATTTTACAAGACAAATTCATCAGAAAAACACAGAGCAGGACTCTGAGAAAAGTGGGTGGGTATGGGCAAGTGAGGTACCTACATGTACACTGGGATGGGAGTGGGGGTCGGGGAGAATCAGCTATTGAAAATGGATGCAGGGGACCTTAATGCTCACAGGAGGAACCCCAAACCATGAACACCTTGCTACAGCCAGAAGGGGGAAATGTCACATGTCATGTCTCCAGTCTGCACCAACAAGAAAGAATACCTTCCCAACCCCAACCCTTGATGCAGATCCTGTGCCCCGCAGAGTTTAAGTGTTCACCGAACAGAAGTGCCTGCAGGACACAGGCGCAGAGCTGAATACCTGCAGGACATGGGCCGAGGTCCCTTCTGCCCTGGCTGTGGTAGGAGAGCAGCCCCATCACAGCAGGATGGGAGAAGTTTGCTCTGAGACCTGCTTGGGTTGGGATGCCCGGAGAAGGGTTTGTGGTCCTCATGCTGCATTTGGAAATGTATTAGAGAACCATCAGGACAGACAGACTTCAAACACCAGGGGCACCCAGGAAGACAGGGGGTTGGAGTCTAGGATAGATGGACAGCCACTTCCAGCTGAAAGCCAAGAACCCAGAGTCCCCATTGGTCCCCAGAAGCAATGGAGTACCATAACCGGGCCACAACCTCTGTCTTCCTGATGCCCGTGGTGACAATGACCCAGGTCTCCCATACAGGCACTATGGGTCACCCTCTCATCTCTCTGTCAGGCATCAGAGGGTCCCATGAGCTGTGGAACAGACTCCAGGTAGAAGATTCTGTCTGTTTCCCTGTTCTAGAAAGGGAAACAGGCATGCCTTATGTGTCTCCTTATTTAGGGTACCCTAAGTCTCAAATCTCCATGGAGAAACAGAGACACTGAACCTCACTTAATGTTACCCATGCTGCCTGACCCCCCCAGGCAGGAGTCACCTCCACCTAGTGCACACACAGTGAACCCCCTTCTGAACTCTAGATCTATGGCTGTTAGTTTTATTGCCATTAAGTGATTCTTCTCTGACTCATGCAGAAACAGCTAGCACTAACTCAGGATAATATGTATGAGCAACGTGTTTAATTTAAATAACTTGGCACTTGGCACCCGAGTTTTCCCCTGCTTACAAGCAACGTGACTACAGTATCTTTATTGCTAAGAAATTCACCAAAATCCCACAGAGTTCACAACCAGAATTCTGCCTTCTAAAACAAATTTGATTTTTTTTCTTTCACTGTTATTGCTGTTATAAAAGCAATGCATGGTGCCTAGAAAGGAGACAGTGAGAACCCAGCATGCAGGATAGGGCTCTGAGTGTTGTTCCTGTAGAGTCCCCACTGACCAAGGAGTCCTATCTCTGCTTCTCTTATAAAGCCACAATGCACACCCTGCTGCAGGGATGTGGATGATTGCGCATGTGCACCCTGATGCAAGTCGGAATCAGAATTCTGAGGGTGGTGCTCCCAAACACAGTCTTGAGTGGGCTGTGTCCTCTTCTGCGCTTCTGGACTGGCGAGGACAGCAGAGTACCTTGGACTGTCCTCTTTGGGTTGTGTGTCTTGGCGTGGTAACAGTTTCTTGGTGCACCTTCAGACAGTGGTCACTGGATGTCCTCTCTGTTAGGTGGATAGAGATTGCTGCAGTGTGCAGTGTCCCGCTGAGAGCTGTGGTGGCTGTCATCTGTACCACCTGCTGTGGTAGTCACACTGAGTCTGAGCCCTCCTCTCCAAGCCCACTCACTCCTCTGTCCCTGGAGCCTGTTGGTCTCTTTCACCTCTGCTCAACTTGCCAACTTTCCCCACATGTTTAAAGTTTAGTATGTGCTGACAAAAATAAACTTTAAGAAGAAAGGTTCAGTTTGGCTCACAGTCTGAGGAGAATGCTGGAGCTCAGTTCTCATTCTCCCTCTTTTTCAGTCCAGGACCCCCAACGCATGTGACGGTGCCACCCACAGTGGGTGGGTCTTCCCTTCCTGTTTAACCCAATCAGGGAAATCCCTCACAGGCCTGCCCAGAGCCTCATTTCCTGGTGACATTAGTTTGTCAAGTTGACAGCTATCAAACATTAGCTTGGCATTTGAGGGCCAGAAGCTCAGAACAGCCAGGCTGGGCCTGCTTCCGGTCATAGGAAGGAATCAGGATGTGGTCCACTCCAGTCCCAGTAGATGTTCTCGGGAAGATCACGTGTCTGGGTCATCAGGTCATGGCCTTGTTTGTCTCCTTGTGTCTGTGTGACCAAGGACACCATTTCTTGCTGGCCATAAGCTGGGGCGACTGTTCTTTCCCTGAAGATTCTGACACACGGCCCCTGAGGTATGCTGACAGTTCACAGTATGGTTCCAAGTAGGTCAGCAGGAGAAGAGCAAGTGACCCTGGTATATTATACAATATATTATCTTAAAGTACTGTTTTTAACACACACATACACATACAGAGAGACAAAGACACACACAAAGACACACTAACACAGAGAGAGACAGAGACACACACAGAGACACCCAGAGAGACAAAGAGAACACAAAGAAACAGATTTTTAAAACACAAGCAATGGGGACTATGAAATGGCTCAGCAGTTTCAGCACTTGTGACTACTACATTAACCTACATCAGGTGGCTGTGAGCAGCTTCACACCCAGCGCCAGGGATCTGATGCTCTGGCCTCCAAAGACACCTACATTCAGGAGCACACATACTCATACAATCAAAACTAGATATGTATTTACTTATTTTATGCATATGTGTGCCTGTAAGTGTGTGTGTGTGTGTGTGTGTGTGAGTGTACATGTGTGCACAAGTGTGTGCAGGTGCCTGATGGGGCCAGAAGATCCCCTGAAACTGGAGTTCCACGGAGTTGTCATCTGTCCAATGTGAATACTGAGCTCGAACAAGAATAGCATGTGTTCTTAACCACTGAGCTACCCCTCCAGCTTTCATAATTAAAAATAAATATTTTTTTTAAATGCAAACAATAGAAACTGCCTGTGAGGGTGAACAAATGTCATTTAACTCAGAGACTTCAAAATAGTCATTATGAGTTATGAAGATGTTCAAATAACAAAAAAACTTGATTAAATTAGAAAATGTAGATGTGAAGATGGTGTCTCTTCAAGTAGATAGCATCAATAAAAAGACAGATTAAAATATTAATGTGGAGGGAGTAAAGCATTTGGGTGCAAGTGTGAAGAACTAAGCTTGATCTTACCAACCTGTGTGTAAAACTGGACACAGCAGCCCACGTTTGTAATCCAACAATGGTAAGGGAGGAGGTCAAAATGGTTCGCTCCCCAGAGATCATGCTAGCCAGCCTGGTTTATGTGCTGACGTTCAAGGCCGGTGAGAGACCCTGTCTCTAAATTGATAGATGGTGCCTGAGAAACATCTGAGATTGTCCTCTGACCCCCACAAGTATGTATATAGGTGCACCCCTCCCCACCCCTCACAAACCTGTGTACCCACCCATCAACATGCATGCGCGCGAATACACACACACACACACACACACACACACACACACAGAGAGAGAGAGAGAGAGAGAGAGAGAGAAAGAGAGAGAGAGAGAGAGAGAGAGAGAGAGAGAGAGAGAGAGAGAGAGAGAGAGAGAGAGAAAGTCTAGCAAATAAGCAGGAAGACTGAAATTATGTCTCAATCCCTTGGTTAATGTCAAGTGAGAACTATTCTTTAAATAGTTTATTTTTCTTTTAAATGATAAGGAATACTGCTTTTTTCTTAAAAAAATAAAAAAACAAGAATGTTTTTATTTGTATAAAGCATTACATTTTTCAATAGTCTCTAGTCACTTTTGACAAGGTCTTCCCTGTATTCCCTCAAGTACTTAATGTTACCTGACTATACTACATCAGCTGTCAGCCTCAAGTGCTCACCTAAGACAGAAACCAGCTGCACTAGATCTGAGCATCCTTACACTTCCCTTAAGGTTCAAAGGTCCTGAAATTCTTTTTATTTTTAAGTAGATTTATTTTATTTATATGAGTATGTTGTAGCTGTCTTCAGACACACCAGAAGAGGGCCTCAGATCCCATTACTGATGGTTGTGAGCCACCATGTGGTTGCTGAGGATTGAACTCAGGACCTCTGGAAGAGCAAACCATTGCTCTTAGCCACTGAGCCATCTCTCCAGCCCCCTTGCAATTCTTTTTAAAGGAAGCTGTGCCTGGAGGAGATGAAATCTCTGGAACTTGTCACAAGGTCAGGGCATAAAAAGCATCAGCCCCAAGTCTGGGGGATGGACTAGAGGAGAGAAAACCTGGGATCTTATACCTCTCAGGGGGTGGCACTAAATCTGACTGTGCCAGGCACTTACGTTCCTCTAAGATTAAGCCCTCTGCTTTTAAGAATGGGCACCATTCTTTGACAGATTCGAACAGACACTGAGAAATGTAAGAGTGAATGTCATAGGGTGCAGCCATTCCATAAGACTGGCCACACTCAATAAAGGTCTACAAGCTAATTAAGTGGAGAAAGCAAGAAAGTAAGTAAGTAATGCTACCACCAAGTGAAGAGATTTCTCCACTTAGAGCTTTATAGTCGTCTCCTAAAGAGCAACCATTCTGACTATTAATACTTACTGTCAATTACGGTACAGTCAAACAATATGTCAATCACTCTGCAGTCAAACAAGATGACCATGATCAAAGCCCCATTTTCCCCCTGAGCCTTTACTGCCTCTGTGACTTGGAACCCAGCAGGCAACATGGAAGTTATTACTTTTTTGGAGGGGCAGGGAAATGGGATCAAAAACTAGCTAGCCATATACTTAAGTAAGCAATACCAAACTATGCCGTCATTCTGAATCCCTCATACTAAAAGTCATAACCTCCAGGCTGATGAAGCAAAGCAGGTTTCTGTAACTCAGATGCTGAGTCTGGGAAGAGCTGGTTCAGAGCTTTCTGTCCAGGTTTTATTTTTATCTCCAACAGCTGTGTCTTGCAGGGAGAGGCTTCACAGAAACGTGTCTCAGGATCTCAGGGGGTCCCTTCCACTGAGCCACAATCTGCCCACTCTCTCTGCCCAGTTGCTTCCTCCTCTTCACTCTGTCCTTGCTCAGAGCTTCCTTCTTGCCTCTCCACTCCCTTCTGTTCGCTGCTGGTCTTTCAATGGTGTAATGAACTAATGACAGCCCTGTCTCTTCCATGGCTGACAGTGCATCATAGGCATCGAACCTCCGGTTCCCTTTCATCGTGAAGCTATCCACACAGGATGTGGCACCGGAGATGGCACGGTGGCCTCTTTGAGGATATTAATGCCATCCAGAAACGCCTCCTTGATGATTCTGGTAATGATGGGCATTGGGCAGACTTAGGTACTCGGGCCTTTCTGCCATTGCTCTGGCCTCTGCTCAGAGCGTCCTCCATCTCCAGCCTCCTCCTCAGACAGTTCTGCTCTGTGGACTTCCTATGTTGCTAAGATCCCAGGAACTTTGCTTTCAATGTTGATTGTTTTTTAAACAACAAATTACTGGGTAATCAACAAAGTTCTGTGTTCTGTTTGACAATATTGCTTAGGGGATATATATATATATATATATATATATATATATATATATGTATATGTATATATATATATATATACATATATATATATATGTATGTATGTATGTATGTATGTATGTATGTATGTATGTATGTATGTATAAACATAAACTCCTGTCCCTAACAGGTCTGGCAATAAGTTGATTACCTTCTATGGCACATACAAAATCAAAACCAAAGTGTTTTATGTCATATTTTTCTTAATATGGAAGAAAAAAATAAACAGGCTCAGACACTAAACAAACGAGAGACAACTTCCAATATGAGAGTAGATTGGATCAGCCAACCATGGCCCCAAGTTCACAAAACTAAAGAGTAAAACTGACTGTGGGTTCTGTTAAATACCTACTGTGTGATTTGGAAAACCATCTGTATTTGATGCAGACATTAGAAAAAGTACTTATAGCAGACATAGTTTCAAAAGCCTTATCCTGGTTCTTTGGTTTTGGACCCCAGGACATATCAAAGCAGACCTGGCCAACAGGTTCTCCATTTCCTTCAGTCCCTACTTGGTATACCTTGTCATGAGCCTGAATTTTCCAGCCTAGGGGCTGGGCTGCCCTTCCCAGAGGCTCCTCCTTATAGAACTGGACATTTTGGCCTTTCTCTCTCTACTCCCTCTTCCACTCCTCTCCCCGTGCTGACTTCTTTGGCTTCCATCCGCAGGGCCAGTGAACTCACCCAAGAGTAGTTTCCCAATAAACCCACCTTTAATATATTCTAATCTGGCTTGAATTGGCTCATTTCACTGGAGGAGAAATAGTGTATCAGTGGTGACCTTTGAAGATGCTTTACAGTGCTGAATCAGGGGCACATAGGCTGAACATCCAAACCCAAGCAGGGATGGGGGAGGGGTTATTGAGCAAGGAGAGAGCTCGTTTTCAGCATCACTTGAGCAGCTTCCAGGTTCCAGAGGGCAGCTCAGCAGACAAACAAGGAGGATCTTAGCCCTAGGAGCAAGGCTGTGAATGGAGACTCAGAACTCACAGTAAGCTAGAAGGCAGAGCCTAGGAAGGACAAACGGGCTGGGGAGGCAAGTGAGCCCTGTGTCCTGTTCCCTGGGACAGTTGTTACAGCCCTGGCCTTGGATCTGAGTGCACAGGAGGAAAACACCTTCTAGAGAACTCTGTAAAAGTAATTGGGGGGGGTCTTCTTCCTTGCTCCTAAATAATTGCTAAGTGTTTCTATGCCCACCCTAGCCTAATTTAGCTCCTGAATGAACAACACAGACCTAAGAGACTTATTAACAAGCTGGCAGCCCTAACCGGGCAGATACTCATTTATTCTAACCCTATAGGGCTAGCCTGGCTACTTCTTAGCCACAAGGTCCTTGACCTGTAATCTGAGTCTTGATCAGTCTTGTTCTATTCTTTGTGTATCCTGGGTGTCTCCCCCTGGTCTCTCCACATCTTCTTTTCCCCTCTTCCCTTACCTGGGACCCCCACCACTGGCATTGACTATTCTGCCTTCCCTCTTTCCTCTGCCCAGTTATCAGCTGAATCAGCTCTTTATTAACCAATCAGAGGTGATGGAAAACAACTTTTACATAACAGTAAGACTGGAGACGCTTGACTGGGACCAGATGTCTGGGCATAGAAATTAGTGTCTGAATACCCAGTGCACAAAACCATCCCCCAGCTGAGCCCAAGCAGCTTGCCCAGACTCACTGGATACTTCCTTAAGAGTAGAGGCTCCTGTCATCAGCTCTTGAGGATAAGGGGTGGTGGCTGCTAAGAATCCAGAGCTGGATTCAAAGACGGCACTCCAATGGCCTCAATCAAAAGCATGTCAGCTGTGACCTTGAGCCCTAATGTCATCTTTGCAAAATACCCTGGGCTCTTAGGTCCTATTAGGTCTCAGAGAGCTGTCATCTGTCCTCCCAGGCTCTGTACAAGACAGGAGGGAAAGAAGGCATGTGGCTCGGCTCTAACAAGGTTTAGTGTAGTAATATTCTTAAAAATCCCAGCACAGTCTTTTTTTTCATTCTTGACCATGTATGTTCCCAGATGAAAGACATATATAGCCTTTATATTTTTAAATATGTCTTAGGCAGCACAATAGCTGGGCAACTGCTTTCCCTCCACGCTGTTAGAATCTACTTTCCTACTGATAACAGTTACTGATTATTGATTTCTGTGTTTTGTTTGGGCTGCTCTGATTTGGCCAGCCCACATATCCATGTTTTTAAGGCTCAGTTCCCACTGTGGCTCTCCTCCCTCCAGCATGGTCTCCCTCTTTTATGGTGACTGCTTTCTCCTCCTTCCTCTTTCTTGTGGTCTCAAGCCCTGGAAACCTAAAGCCCGCCCATGTCTCTTCTCCCTAGCTATTGGCTGCTGGCATCTTTATTTACCTGTCTTATGTTCAGACTTTCTTGTCTTCCGGGCAGTTTTTAGGAACCAAGAATATTAGCAGCATTAGACCAACTCACTACATTTCCCCCTTTTGTCTAATTAACAAGGCTCTTGAACTGATAGGAACCCATAATGAGATCTTACATTTGGGAGCCAAACTCGAAGCAACAGACAGACAGGCTAGGAGTCTGGAACCTACCTGTGGACCTAAGACACCTGCTGGCTGGATTGCTGAAGCTTTCCTGGGCCCTGTTAATCTTGGTAACAGCAGGAAGTTACACACAAGTGGTTCCAGAGTAGGAGAGAGGGAGACTGTCCAAGGCATCTGAGATATTAGGCCACTTCCTCTCCCTCTCCTCCCCTGTGCATAGCCCATCCTCCAGCCTCAAGTGAGCAGCTCTGATGTTGGGAGGGATCCTAAGACTTCAGGTCTCCAATGGCTTCAAGCTACCTCCAGCACCAAGGCATCACAAGTCAGAGCTGCAGTGGGAGAAGGGAGGCCAAACACCACAGCCCAGACCCCCATGCAGCTTGGAAGGGGGTCCATCACAGCAGAGTAAAACAGGAAATGCCTAGACTTGCTGTATGAGTTGCTTTTTTTGTTCTAGTAATTAAAAAAAAAAAAAAAAAAAGGGTAAGCCAAAAAGGAAGGGGTTTCTCTGGCTCCAGCTTCTGTACAGTGCACCATGGCTGGGACGGTTTGGTGGCAACAGTTTGGGGCCACCGTTCACATTGCATCTGCAGTCAGGAAGCAGAAAAGCCTGCGGCCAGTGCCATTAGAACCTCAGGTAGGTCATTTTATTCCATGCCTTTCTGTCTGGTCATGGACATGCTCAATAATGCGGAGACTACGATGGGGAGTCTGAATGGATGGAAGGGGGTGGGACGGGCAGGTGGGATTCAAGAAGCCCTTGTCTAGCCCAGGTCACCTGATCGCCAGACTGGTAAGTGTGTAAGGCTTCCTGGGACCAAGCTGGACTCAGAGGGGATGGTCGGCACTCTGGTCTCGCTCACTAAGATACTTAGAAACCCACACTTTTCAGATGTCTTGAACCTGAAACACCTGTAGGCACATAATCATAGCAACTACATGGTGGCCTGGAGACAAGTACCAGGATGTACCTGGAGGTAGCTGGGAAGGACAGTGGCTCTGCCACCTTGGCACACGCCAGAGGCATTTGTAGTTGCAGCAACTGAAAGGCTCTGTTCTCTTGGCTTCCCACCGGCCCTGTCTGGATGCTTCTTGGGCTAGAGAGGAGGCCTGAGTACTGCTGACAAGAGGGTGGGATGCTGGCCAGCTTAAAAAGGGAAAAGATGATCTGAAAGTGTTTAAAGGAAGAGAAGTAATTATACCTGTTATATGTATATTCAAAAAGCTTGGCAGCTTGGAAATAGGGCCCGGATCTGCCATTTCTTCCTATTTCCTGTAATTTTCCCTACTATTGTCCAGGGCGCACTGAGCCAGCTCGCCCTTCTCCCAGATGGTCCCTTCTCCTCAACAGCTGCTGGTTCCCAACCAGCCCTGCCAAAAGACTCACTTTAGGCCAAGGAGAATAGTGAATAGGGGTGGCTCCAAGTCTTAGGGAGCACTGAGCATTGACATCAGGGGTGATCAGGGTCACCTTGCTGGCCACAAGGCACTCCAAGGCTGCAAAGACTTGACAGCAGGCAGCGGGTAGCTGCATGGGGAATCCTGAGAGCAGAGGTGTCGGCCACATGAGATCTGGGGCTGTGGAAAAGCACAGCAAGATGTAGCTCACACTGGGCATCAGGGGCCAATTCATTGTATGGACCTTGAGATTCTCTTTGCCCAGAGCCCATCTCCAGGGTGAGTAGCCAAGACATCCAGACCTCCTCAGGGTCTGTCCTCAAGACTGCACAACCAACAGGTCTCGGGACTCCAAACGTGCTGTGTGAAAGCAAGAGCCCACCGATGGCAGCAAGAGTCCCTGAAGAGATGGGTTCAAGGGCTGAACACATGCAGAGACACTTCCCGCTGGGCAGAGGGAATTTTTGTTCATCCTTAGCCCTGGCTGTGTTCACCTCCCAGAGTGGTAATATGACCTATATGGCCTTCAAAAACATGAATCTGAGCCGGGTGGTGGTGGTTCACACCTTTGATCCCAAGCACGTAGAGGTAGGTGGATGTCTGGGCTTGAGTCTAGCCTGGTCTACAGAGTGAGTTCCAGGATAGCCAAGGCCACATGGGGGAAACCTTGTCTCAAAAACAAACAATTAACAAAACCCACCACTACCAACAAAAACAGACTCTGGATGATGGTCCTAGGTGGGAGCCCTGTGCTCAGGTACCATGGTTGATAGGTACTGGCTGATGGGTACCTTTTTATCTCCCATGGACACTCTTAAGAGCTCTGATATAAGATGTGTGAGCGCTAAGGAGGCAGGGAGATCAGCAGTGACTCCTGGTCCCTCCTAAGGCACAGTGTACAGAGCAGGCAGCATATTCACGTTCAGTTATCTACAAAAATCACACAGGACCTCTGAGTAGCTGTGTGTCAAGGGGTATTTGAGAATGCTGGAACTTCCTTCTCTTTGTGGCTACAGCTCCTCAATGAATTACTCCTGTCTTGTGACAAGGTGAGCTTAGGGCCTGAAGCTTGGCTGTGATGCTGATCAGTAAGGCTTCCCTCCCACCCCAGTGTGGACCTGAGACCCTTCTCTCTCATAAAGAAGGATTTTTCTTTCATTAACTGGGTTTCATCAATAACAGCTGTGACCACCCATTATCAATTCCCAACCAAGAGAGTCCTTCAAGGCAGTGCGGTTTATCCCATTGGCCAGCTCTTACCCACAAGGAAGCTTTCTCGAGCTCTGCTTCACCCTCTCCACTGCTCCGTTGTGCTTTGAGCAACCTAAGCCTCTAAAGGTCAGACAGAAGGCTGGGGCCAGGCAAACGTGAGGCTGTATGTAGGGGATGCCAACCACTGGAGACTGTAGAACATTCCCTGTGTGTCCTACAAGGAAGGGGTGGCCCATAGGCACAGACAGCTTCAATTCAAAGCTGATCTTACATTTCCCTGCCGCAGGCTGTGCGGAGGATTGAAGGCAGGGTACAGGGAGTGCTAGATGTCTGAGATGGAGGATCCCCACATTTTGATCTTACCTGCTGGGCTGTGGCCACTGGGACTGTGAGGAGGGAAGCCAGTGTGTATGTCTTTATCTCAAACTGGCTCCCAGGTTGGCTCTAGGGTGGCACGTTTTATTTCTTGTCATTGACCTGCTGGCTGAGGCCCCATTCACATCCCACTGGATTATGCTCCCACCCCTGGAATGTTCTGGATCTGCCATGAGGCTACTGAGTTTGGTAGGAACACAGGGGCCTCTGCTTTCAATCCATGTAGCACGAAAAAATCCAACTGCTGTTGGCACCCCCTCTTCTAGGAAAATGCAGGTGTAAAAGGATTGACATCTTGCCAGAACACCAAAAACTATAGTAAAAGCCAACCGTTTATGGTGCGGACACTACCCTGCTTTGAAGAGCCCCTTGCTACTGATCCTTTAGGGTAAGCCTATAAGGAAATCTCTGGTCCTAGGGTGTCTGCTGAGAACTCCAGAGAGAACAGGACATGCTAAAACTCACAGCGTGGGCCTCCCGACAAGGAGGCCAGAGCCATGCAGCTGAAAAGTGCACCTTCCCTCAAGTTCTTAATCCCGTCTTTGTCTTCTTTCAGATGAGCCTTCCTCTAAAACAAAATAAACCCCAAGCCCCCCACAAAACCAACCAACACGACAGAAAGAAAGGACCTGAGGCTGAGGTCCTGGTAGAAGTATTGCCCTCAGGGGCTGGCTTTATATTAGATGTAAAGCCCCGGGTGACCCAGAGCAGCTCTGAGCTGTCGCCTTTCAAGCCCAAGTGTTGCCTGGTGTGCTGTCACCTAACCTTGCTGATCAGCCCCAGGGCAGGTCTGTCTCCTTGGTGCCAGCTCATACTGCTCACAGCCAATCCAGAAGTAGGGTTCGGAAAACAGAACACAAGATGTTTCCAAGCAATTAGGAGACAGCAGGCTTTAGAAGAGGGGCCATGTAAAGCAAGAGAACATTGTTCATTCCTGTTGCATTGCACAGCCACACACTTCCATCAAGGTGTAGCCTGACTGAAGGTCCTTGGACCCCCTGGGTACCCTTCCCTCCTCCTCAGTTCACCCCTCACTGAACTGCTCTGCCTGGTGAGCAGCTACTTACTGTAGCACCATGGCTGTGTGGTGGGTTGCAGTTGGCAGCAGTCTGATGTCTGGGGAGCATGCCAGCTGCCACCAGGCTGTAGGCTGAGCCTTGCTCTGCTAAAGATGGAGGAAACCACGAGAGCCTTAAGTTTGTGATGACTTCCTCTGTCAACAGAAAACACAGAACCAGTGTTGACAGTGCCGTTCCTGATCCTCAAGGTGCTGAGGCTGCCAATGTGAGCTATTCAAAGTGCATGGTTATATTTCAGCCCTGGTCCACGTTTTAAAGGGTGGTAGGTGATTTGGTGAAATTGATGAGGTACTGCATTGAAACCAGACCAGAGTATCTACCAGTATCCTCTCAGAAAAGAATACTCATCTTCCTCCGCCTAATAGAGTGAACACGGAATGGGCAGATGGACTCCTGGAGCAACACAAATCACAAGTGTCACACTATACCCAGGGAGTAGAGCCACCAGGGAAGAAATAAGCACAGGGACTCTAAAGGACTCAGTCTGTGCTGGCATGCCAGCTACTACGGCTGAGGTCTCTGGACAGTGGCCCAACACCTACTGCTGCAATGCTGCATGTCTGCGATGCGGGTTTTTAGGGGGCAGCAGTGCCACCCAGCCAGGGACAGTAGGTAGAGCCAAGATAAAGATGCTTTCTTTCTCTTCAACCCTCTCAAGGGGCTCACAAAATTCCAGGGCTGGCTCATTTCAGAAGAAGGGGAGGAGCAGCAGGCAGCTTGGTGGCGACAGCAGTAAGGCCAGCTTTTCTGGAAGATCAAGGTGTTCTTTTCTGTACTGTCTGATATTGACCTGCTCCCCAAATGTGTTGTGCATGCCTGAATGGAGCCCAGTGTTACTAGGGAACTGAATGCTAAATTTCATTAAGTTTTAATTAAGTTAAAAGTAAGTTACATGTGCTCAGAGCAGCCACAGCAGGGGTCTCAGCACAAACCCACAGCTTAGGGCAGACAACTTTAACTTCTGAACAGCAATGCAGATGACACCAGCTCATACGGACTCCTCCCCAGGTTCCAATACAGGTGAACAGTAAGATGCCACTGTTCTTTTCACTTGGGACTGACACCCTCACTTTTGATAACAGCATCTGTACCCAGCTTGCTCTTCAGAGAGGTCATGGAGCCCTGAGGGCAGCCAAGAAGTGAGCCTGCTCTAAGAAAACAGATCAGCTAGTCTGTGCTGATGCTTTTTCCTTTTTCGCTCTAATGTACTGTTAAAAGAACAAATGCTTCAGAAAAAAAAAAAAAAAAAAGCTTCAGCACTGTGTGAGTGACCCAAACTGCACGGGAGGCCTGGAGGGGGAGGGCTGAGCATCCTGACACCAGCACTTGGGTACCACGGAGACACAGGAGGAGGGGCCATAGAGCCAGCTTTATTTCTTCAGTTGGGAGGACTCAAGGAAACAGCACTGGGGCACCAGGCTCCCAGAGGGAGCTGGGCTTTCAGCAGACCAGCTTTGTTGTTTTTTCCCCTAGATGATTCCAAAACAACACTAGAAGGTTCAAGAACCTTTTCAATGGAAGTTCATTCTTTCAACTCTGACTAGGCACAGGGCAGACTTTTTGTTAGATCATTTTTTTTTTTTTCCTGGCAATTTCTTGATCATTTGTTTTTTTCCTGTTGTCTTGTAAAGCTCTGGAGTTCATAGAGTTGGGTAGAACAGACATCTTCATGGCTGTGACACAGCTAGGCAGAGGGGACCATTCACTTCAGCCAGATCCACTTGTCACCCACTTCAGCATTGTACCCAGGGGCATACTTGCGGCCTGGCAGCTGTAGGGGGAAGGCAATAAAATACTGTTTAGAGTAAAGACCACTTTCCCAACCCTCAGAGTTGGTGAGCTACTGCCCATCCAGTACCAGGAATACCCGAGGACAGGGCTCCATTGTATAGTAAAGCAGCCTTGCCCACAGAAGTCCTGTCTAGAACAGAGATCCAGATGAAGACAGACCCCTAGCTGACTTTTCTATTGTGTATGATGAGCAGGGGAGACAAGAAACCAGTGGCATTTGGTGATAACTGGCAGAGGGGGCTGGGCCTAGAAAATGTTTGTTTTCAAGTCACAACTGCTTGCTTGGCTAGTGCGAATGGCGATAGTAGGTCAGCACTGGGGACCAGTGATGAACTCATTACTGGGGCCATAGTCTGAGATCTCTGGCTTCTGTGACACTATCACAGAAGTGATGACTCACAGTGACTCATCAGGACTTCTGGTTCTCCTGTTGTCACCCTGCATCATGGAGATCCTGCAGCTTTGGAACACCAGGACTAGCCTTTTCATGCACCCCAACTGACACAGATAATATAGATTTAGGGGTGGGCCAATTTAGAGCATGAATCTGGGCTTGGGCAGCTGAGCTGGTCAGCCCATCAACTCCCCTTTATCTGCAGCTCCTGGGCAAACTCTCCAGCACTGCTCTCCCTAGGCCATCCAATGCTACCACTGGCAGAAGGCAGGGTCAGCTTTTCTGCTCTCATGCCCTCGGGGCTAGCTCACTAGCACAGCCAGCTCTACAGCACTGCCCAGTCAAGGCTTGACTCTCCCAGTGCTGCAGCTGTGAGGGGCTCGCCAGTGCCTTCACCATCAGGGCAGCTCCACTGTAGAGCCCAAGGGAGTTACAGTTGAACTCCCCCTCCCCACAGTGATCCAGCCAGTGAGGATCAGGGCTGGCTCACCCACTTTCATGCTCCCAGGGTCAGCTCGCCCCACTGCTGCAAATGGTGAGGGGCAGAAGAGAGCAGGCATCACCCCCACATCACCTCAGAGCAGATGAGTGGCAGGACCAGCACTCCTGAGACCACTGAGGCATTGTTTGGGCATTTACAAGTGAAGTCTGTGGGACGAACTGTGACACACTGCAGCTTTCACCAGAAGATGTCTTCTATGCTTCTTGTTGCTTGTTTGTGTATTGTATTTCGGGGGAGGCGGCAAGAATGAAGGGTGGGAATAAGGGGACGAGATGAGTGGGTCTGGGGTGCACAATGCGAAACTCATGAAGAATCAATAGAAAGTTTAAAAAAGAAAAAGGTTATTGACTTACCCATGAATTTCCTATATTTATTAACTGATGGCTCACTAGATCATTGATACTCCAAATATTTGAGGAACTAACTTCTTCTTTTGGTATCTTAGGTAACATGAATTTAGGATCCTAAGAAAAATCTTGAGAAGTTTTCCAGGTGATGTCTTATTTTGAAATATATTGATTTGAACCTTCTTGGAGTAGAATTTTTTTCAGAATTTATTATTGTAAATACTTTAGATAATCTTCCTGAGTTTTAGTAGTTTGTTGTGTGGGTAACCATGTATTCAGAGGTGTATACCGTGGTTTCCTGTTCTGTTCTGAGTTTATTTTTTCCCTTTTTAAGGGGAAAAAGAAAGAGGCCATGGTCCCCAGGGCCATGGAGTACATGAAAAGAGTGTGAATTTAATGAATCTGGAAGTACAAGCAGGTAAGGGAGACAGCACAGGGCTGGAGGCACAGAGGACGTAGACAAGGTTAGGCATTAGGAAGCCCCTGACATGCCCAGTCCTGAAGGAATACTGGCAATAAACTACTTTGGAAGCAAGGAAGCCATGGTAGCGGTGCCTGGAGCTGTCATTGGGCTGAAAGGATGGAGAGCTCAGCTTCCCTCTGTCAGATTTGTCCTTCCCTAGCTGCATGGCACACACAAGAGCCCAGTATAACAGGCATAGAGCTCAGAAAAAACTACAGACACACAAAGTGAATGACAGGGACCCATCTAGCATAACAGGAGGGTGCACCACACAGCCACAAGAGCAGCCTGTCAGTACACTGCATGAGGGCAGGCAGCTAGCAGCAAGCAGCTTTCCTGCAGAGAGAAGGTGACAAGTCTGGAATGGCCTCAGGCAAGATGCACAGGCATAGGGTTGGGGAGAAGCCCAGGCAGAACAGACACCAAACACAGAGCTTCTCCACCTGCCAACCACTTCTCACTTTTGAACCAGTCTACACAATCATGTCTGATGAACACAACACATCCACCCTTTAGAGGATTGTATCTACACTGATTGTCCTTGCAAACAAGGCACCCCTACCCACTGTGTGCAACTTGGCTATGGTGGCTTCACCAAGGTCCATTTGGAAGCTTGAGAGGCAGTGGCAACTGTCACCTTGCATATACCAAGTGAAGCTACTGAGGTTTGTATTATCCCAGTTGGTCAGCATGTCCTGGGACTTTCAACAACCACGGTTCTGCATTTTATACCAGAGCAAATGAAAACTAGCTGAAGACTACCAACCTGCTGAGCCTCACTATGTCTATTAATTGCTTCACAAAAGCCACTCTGGAATGCTTCGGGGAATTTAACTGGCCTATAAAATCCAGTGAAGGTGCTCTGTTCTCAGGTTCTGGGGAGAAAGCACAGCACTTGAACATACATAAAAGTACCCCTAATATCCCACTATCTGTGTGTTGTTGGTGGGCTGGAGGCCATGCTGAATCTAAACCAACAATTAGTTCTTTAGGAGGTGTGATGGTTTGCATATGCTTGGCCCAGGGAGTGGCACTATTAGAAGGTGTGGTCTTGTTGGAGAAAGTGTGTCACTCTGAGGCTGGGCTTGGAGACACTCCTCCTAGCTGCCCAAGGATGCTTAGTCTTTCCTGGCTTCCTTTGGATGAAGATGTAGAACTCTCAGCTCTTCGTGCACCATGCCTGCCTGGATGCTGCCATGCTCTTGTCTTGATGATAATGGACTGAACCTAGGAACCTGTAAGCCAGCCTCAATTAAATGTTGTTATTTATAAGATTTGCCTTGGCCATGGTGCCTGTTCACAGCAATAAAACCCTAACTAAGACAGGAGGTTGCAAAGGAAGTCCAAGATCCAGCTGCCTCTGGGGAGTGCCCTGGGCAGCTGGAGACAGAAGGTCAGAACACTCTGCATACCTCTTCGATGCTGCAGGATCTGCACATTTACTTCTTTTTTTCATACAGAGTAAGTCACTTGCCTGGTGCACACAGCTATTCTATCCATCCCCTCCTCACACACAAGCACAAGAGAGGTCTCAATCTCCCAACTCGGGAGTGGGTCCTGCACCCAAGTCCCTAGACAACTAACTCATCTACTCACCCCAGGCTGAGGGTGGGCTGCTGCTGAGCCCTGCTGTTTCCAGCCCCCATTCCACCTTATAATGCTTCCTCTTGCTATGTGCTTAGGATAAACTCCCAGAAACAGAACTGCTTGCTGAAGCAGAACAGCCTGAGCAGCAGGTGTGGAGAGCACCCCTCCGTGGGTTTAACTTGACAGTGTGGAAGAGCTGGTCTGGATCACTGTGCTGAGGCTTAGGCAAGGGTGGAGACTCAGTACTGTCGCTTCTAAACATCTAACCATGATCTTGGTCTTCTAGGACCTTCCACTGGGATCAGCAAGCTAGCATCACCTCAGCCCTGGCCCACTGGCTGTCACTGTAAACAAGGTACCCCCTACCCACTCTGTGCAGCTGGCTTTGGTGGCTTCACCAAGGTCCCATTGGGAACTTGAGATGCAGTGGCAACTGTCACCTTGTGTATACCAAGTGAAGCTACTGAGTCTGGATTCAATCAACATGAAGGAATGGGGTTCTGAGAGTTGTAAACGGTGCCCCCCTTGCCCTGCCACAGCTAGCTTGAATGCATACCTCAGTCTTTAGCGTGACTCCCCACTCCTATCCCCATCATATATACTGGACTCGAGTCAACTTGTAGCACAGCAGCCTCTAGGCCCTGGACTCTAGTATTGGGGCCTGAGAACCTGAGACCGGATAGACTAACTGTCATAAGTAACAGTACCTTCCCAACTAGAAAGCTCAGACCCATGCCCTATCTGACTCTGAACAAGCCAAAGTGTAGAAGGTAGGGACTTCGGGTCTAGGCAGAGAAAGAGCTCCAAAATTTGTTACAGGGCCACTGGTCTAAACACAATGCCCATGCAAGGTTGGACAAAGCCTCCAAAAGCTGTGAGCAGAATGAATCCATGGCTCCTTGCAGATGGGTTCCCACCAGCTCCTCCTCACACATAAGCACAAGAGAGATCTCAGGCAATACTGTACCCCAAACAGATTATGCTAGAGGCACTGGAAAGCTGGAACTCAGTGCCAGCAGGCTTAATGCTGATGTGCATGTAACTGCACAGCAGCCAGAAAACTTCCAACACTTGTCTCAGAATAGAACAAAATCTAGCATTCCAAACCATGAAACACACAATGTATTGCAGCCAGTGAGACATTTCCAGACACGTGCAAGTGGAAAATATTAAAGCAACCCTTAGGTAAGTGCTTGTTATGTTCTGGGGACACAATGATAGATGACAGAAATAAGGGAGAACTGGAAAACAGAAAGGACCAGGAAGGATTCCTGTGGTACAATTCTATTGGATGGGTGTAGGGGTCATGCCCATGTCCCAAGTGGGGCTATGAAGTACTAGTCCTTGGGATTCACTGTGCTGCCCACGGCAGGCCACACCCTCCCTGTCATTGCTGGGTACACTGGAGTAGTGCCAGTCAGCTTTGTGGCCACAGGCTCTTCCCAGAGGCACTGTCTTTAGCTTCTCACCTGTCCTGGATCTTTCCTCCCTTCTGCCTGTCAGGCATGCCTCCACCTCTATCCCCTTCCCGTCTGCCCTTCTCTACTTTCTCCCAGAACTTCTTTGTTGCTTCAACACTTTTGTGTTTTCTGTTTCCTTGAAGAGCCAAATAAACACAACAGAACACCAGCCCATTTCTTATTAGCATAGAAAAGATCATGAAGACATAAGAGAACTGACTCCAAATAAAGCAGAAAGAGAAAGGATAAAACAGTTCCAGGGACCCATGAAAACCTCCATTTATTGCATGTATAAATAGAGTCCCCCAAGTCCTCATAAGTAAATGGCTAAACCTTTTCCAAATGCTTTGAAAAATCCAGCTAACACACTGAGAAACTAAGTAAACCTCTGCAGGATGCAGAGTCAACCACAGAGGCACATCACAGTGAAACCCCAGAAAGCAAGCAGTAAAGGGGCTGCAGAAATCCTGAAAGTAGCCAAAGATAGAAGGTTCCAAGGGCACCAAGACCAAAGAATGACTAGACTTCTCACTAGAAACAACACAGGTACAAGGTACAGAGAACCTTTCATGTGTTGTAAGAATGATCAAGCTAGAATCCTATATCAATTGAAAACACCTCTCAAATTGAGTTGAATATATATATATATATATATATATATATATATATATATATGTCTGTTTTTAGAAAGTCAGCCACTGAAATTTGTCACCATCAGACCCAAATGTAAAAACTGTTAAGTTAGTCAGGCAAAACCTGGGTTCAAACAAAAGAATGGAGTATACCCAACATGACAGCTCAGAAAGAAGACAGAAATAGAACCTTAAAGGGTAAACAGTTTACTAAATCCTTCCTTCCAACCCATTCCTTCAACACTTCTTCTAGAATGGCTTCTAGAAACATTATAGCCACATAGGAGACCCCTCTTCTCTCCCCCTTTAAAACGTGTTTTCTAATTGGCTTACAAAATAGGAGGTTTTGATTTTTTTCCCCCACAAACCCATTGTTTTTGTTAACTCTTCCATCTCATACCCTTGTCTTCCTTATTCTGGCTGGAACCAGTCGGCACCCAGCATCACCCTTCTGTGTTCATACTGTCCATGCTCTACCACACACCGTCCCTGACGGGGTCCCCCGATGGCTCCTTTCTAGCTCCTGGTTTCTACATATACTCCGAGTTAAGCATACAGTTCTAAAAAGTCTAAGCTGAATCTGGCCCTGAATCATCTCTGCTTTCTAAGTTCTGTCCATTTACCTGCAAATTTCATTTTTCCCAACATCTGACTATAATTCAACTTTGTTTACTTCACTTTTTTTTTTTTTAAGTCATTCAACTGTTGACAAGACATTCCGAAGGCTGACTCCATTTCCTGGTACTGTGAAAAGAGCAGCAGAGAACACTGACAGGCCAGTGTCTTTGTAGAAGGGTACAATGTACTTTGGGTCCATACCCAGGGTGGTAGCGCTGGGTCATATGGTTAGTCTATGTGTTGCTTTTTGTGGAGCCTCCACACTGATTTCCATAGTGATGTACCAGTCCACACTCCCACCATCAGTGAATAAGAGTTCTTTCCCCATAACCTCGATAGCATCTGCTCCCATTTGATTACTGGATAACAGCCATTCTGGTTGGGGTGAGACAGAATTTCAAAGTGGTTTCAGTGTACATTTCCCGGATGGCTTAATTATGTTGAACACTTTCTAAAGTATTTATTAGCCATTAATATTTCTTATTTTGAAAATTCTCTATTCAGTTCTAAAACCCATTTTTAAATTGAACTGTTTTCTTGAAGTTTCTCTCCTTTTCTTCTTTTTAAGTTTTTTTGAACAATCTACATGTTAGTCCTGTCACATGTAAGTTGCCAGATATTTTCTTCCATTCCATAGGCTGCCTAAACAAAAATACCAGTGCCAAACGTAAAAATCTCTCCTTTTAAGCTACTGGTCATGGAGGCCCCAGTACAGATTTCCAGCATTCTTCTTGGTTACCCTCCAGAACTAAATGATAAGATACCATGCACCTTGTTTGCAAGATAGGAAGAAATTGGGCTGGAACTTGGCCAGTTGCTTCTTCCCTGCTGGAGAGCTTTCACAGCTAGAAGGTGCTATACCATCTAAAGGGTGAGAAAAAGCATCGGCTCTTATCAGCTGGGAAGACTGTAACTATAAACACAACATGGAGACAAGATGTGCTTCCAAGTACAATAGTGGCAGTACTATTAAAGGTCACCCCCAACCTTGGAATAGATTTGAGACCTGTTCCACAGGTATTACCTCTGAGTGCGAGTACACACACACACACACACACACACACACACACACTTTGCTCCCAAACTCATGGCTGGGACACTACAGGTCTTAGAAGAAACTGTTTGACATGATACCAAAGTACCTTCTAAATACTTAAGGCTTATACTCATAGATAAATGCCACTATTGACTCAGAAAAGCTTCTCTGTGAGTGACTAACTGAATGCAGAGACTCATGTCTGCTTAAGGTACTAAGAATAAGTGAAAGCCAAGTGCTCATCCCTCAAGGGATATTTATACACCTCCTCTAAGGCTTAATAGACAGCATTGTGGAAGAGGGAACTCAAAGAATGTAAAAGTGGGAAGAAAGGAAAAGGGTTGCAAAATGCTATCTTCAGGGCATGACTGACAACAAGCTCTCACGGCAGCTGTGGTTGCCTGCACTGTGCCTATAAGAGTAGGCCTGTCAGTAGTCAACCATGGATAGCCGAGGGACTCATGGGACGCTACCCAGCCATGCTGAACTATTGGCTAATGACAGATTCCGGGTTACCGACTTCAGGTGCATACCCAATGGTGATAGTTCCGAACCCATGTTCCCATAGTGAGACCCACACTACCTGACAAGGTCCCTCTGAAAGCAGCTGCTAACAGAGGTCCAAGAATTTGCTAGGGACAAATGCAGAGGCCATGAGTGCAGAGATTGCCTCCAGCTCTCTATCACAGACCTGTGGTCGCATGCAGAACTAAGCGATCAAAGTAGCACCGGTACGCACGTGTATGAATAGGAGGCCTGAGCATAACGCACGTTTAGAGTATTTAGGAGCCAGGCCAAAGGGAGGACACGTAATAATGAATCTGGATTAGGAATGACCTCTGGGGTGCCTATGTTTTCAGAGACCTGTGAGTGGACGGATCCCTGGATGGACAGGTAGGATATAAGATGCTTGGGGGGTGTGAAAAGTAGGAGCTGGGGAAGCAGGAAGCAGTGATCACTGGGGGCAAGTCTTGGGGGCGAGGTCTGTTCTCACTCCTTCCTCAGCTTAATTACCTACACCTCATCTCCCTTGCCAGGATAGACAGACTGCAATCCCCTGAAAATCCCAGAAAATAAGTTATTCTTCTGATACTATTTTTGTCAAATACAAAAAAAAAAAAAAAAAAAGAAAGAAAGAAAGAAAAAAAGAAGCAACTACTAGAAAGTCTGAAATGACAGTGACAGTCTACCCTTGACCTTCCCAGAGTACCCACGGTATACAACTCCTGCACCACCTTACTCCCAGCCAGTTTGCTGCTTCTCACAAGCCTCCTTGTTCCTCATGACATGAAGCGTCTTGTCATCCACTCAGGTGGACCCACTAACGGCTGCTGGTACTCCTGCACTTCCCAGGAGTGGCGTGAGGCGTGGCTCCCAAACAGCAATAACAGTAGTGCCTGCCAGTGCAGTGCAAGCAGATCACCAAGTCAGAGTTGTTTGAGGTTTTGAGCACAGCGGCTGGAAAACAGTTCTGCTTCCCAGGAAGTTCCTGCGCGAAAGCCACAGATTTCCGGGCTATCAATAGCTGGTAGGAAACGCATTGAGGGGCCTCATGCATTTATCTCTGAATCATCCACGAAGCAATTTCCAGTGTGAAGTTCTGTGATAATTACTGCTCTCTTTAATAGCCAAGAGAATTCTATCCCTAAGAAGAAAGTAATTTTACTTATTGCCATCTTTTAAAAATAAAAACTTAATTTCCTTAAAAGACAAACAAACAAAACTAGCATTCCTCTAAATGGCCACACAGTTCCTAGTGAACAAAGAGGATTTCTAAAAGAAAGAGACAGAGCAACTCTGCAGAGTAAAGACTCCAGGCAATCAAGGTTAAGGTCCTCAATGGCAATGCTGAGCGTTCACCCCCACCCTTACGACCTCACCGATGCCCACCTGAGACTGCACTGTGAGTCCTTAACTGTGACTAAGAATAAGCGGCAGGCACAGCACTGCTCAGAGGAGCCTGCAGAGACAGTCTGCCATGAGGTCTGGATGGGGTCCTGGCACAGAAGTGACACGCTGAGGAGATCTAGGTGACAGCTTCAGTTAGCACCCAGAGTCCATGGCTAGTATGAACTGAAGCTGGTGATATGGAAACCCAATGTGGGTACCGTAGACCTCCACCAGCCTCACAGCCATTCGGTACATAACACTGTCCTTGAAAAACTAAACTTGTATTTTAAACTACACTCAGAAATTTAAAAAGATAAAAAGATTCCTCCAATTATTTGTTTCAAATCTTTAACATTTCTAACAATTAAATCCACAAGTTCAACACTATGGACTCTCTTTGATATTCAGTATTAGATCCCCACTGCTGTGATAAAACACTATGATCAAAAGCAACCCGAGGAGCCAGGAATTTATTTCATCTTACAGTTTGTAGTTCACCACTGGGGGAAGTCAGGGCAGGAACAGAAGCATAGGAAATGCAGGAATCTTGCTCACTGGCTTGCTCCCCATGGCTTGCTCAGCCTGCTCTCTTACACTTCTAGGACTACCTGCCCATAGGCAGTACTACCCACAGTGGGCTGGGCCCTTCCACATTAATAGTAATCAAGAAAATGCCCCACAGGCTTGCCCAAAGAACAATCTGGTAAGGTCATTTTTCAGTTGAGGTTCCTTCTTCCCACAGCTTGTGTCAAGGTGACAGATACCACCCAGAAGAATATGAGAACATAGACAGCCTTAAAGAAAAAAAGATGGTGACGGTGTCAAGCTCACAGTAAAACCACCTACCCATGTCTAGCTTTCGGGGGACTAGCTGGCTCAGACCAACTATGCCCTCCCATAAAAACAGAGACAGATGGCACAGAAAGCCTACTACTCACAGGAATCAAGGCAGGCAGGGGCTGTGTTTGATGGTGTTAGTGTAGAGCAGGTGGGCTTACAGTTAACAGCAGTGAGGGACCAAAAAGAGCTTCTGGCAGCAGTACACATAGTAGGAATGAAATCTGCAGGAAACCCCTGTTAAACATGCTCTCTCAGGCAGGACAGGCTGGAAATACATCAGGTCTCATGGAACCCAAACACAGCCAGCCCAGCTCATCAGCTTGATATCAGAATGAATTCTGGTGGTCTGCCTTTACTTTATTGCTGACCAAAAGATCCCCTACCTTTACATTCTTAATAAAATGCTATCAAAAGCGACAAATGACAGCCATAGTGAGAGAATACAGGAGACAAAACATAGGGAGCACCTGCCAGGGGGCAGAGATAACTAAACCGCAGACGGGATCCAGGCAGTCAAAGCAGACCCAAGAGACACACTGCAGTTTTCAGATTGCTCTATCACAGATTAAGGTTAAAAAATGTATGGCAAAATTATTCTGCAAAGTTGAAATTAGAGTGTAAACTTAGAAATAACGACAACAACAACAAAGACCACGATTAAAATTAAAAGCTCACTGGGCAAGCAGGTAGAAGAGCTGGACACCAATCCATCAGGGCCTTGGAAGACAGCAGAACACGTGCAGCTGACACACTGACAAACGGCCATAAGAGGTAAGCACAGGCCCAGCAGTCAGTGAGCGACTACCACCCTTGGGAGTCTGAGGAGAACCACGAACTGGCACTGAGTGTGGAGACCAGCTAAAGGGACAAAGGACTTCATGGACCCCACGCCAAGTGATGACAAAAGGACATAACCTGGCCCCCCAAGTGCACACAGCCTTGGGAAAGCTCAAGAGCACATGAGAAAGCAGACAAAAGCCAGACCCGCAAGATAGATGAGAAACAGTCATGAGAAACAGCAAGCTGCTCTTTAGAACAGAACCAGAAGCCCAAGATGCTGAAATTTGGATTGGTTAAAAGAAAAATAAGAATTCTCTGCCCTGCGCAATTTATTACTCAAAAAAAAAAAAAAAAAAAAAAAAAAAAAAAAAAAAAAAAAAAAAAATCAAAGACAGTCTCCCTTCCTTCCAAGTTTGACCTAAATCTTCCTGTAAGGCCAAATAGGGCTCTTGACTCCCTAAAAATGGTGTGACAGACTCTGGTAGGGTTTGAAGCACACCATGGTAATGGTTGCGGGGGGTGGGGTGGGGTACGACAGACAGGGCTTCTCACAGGCTTGGTCCTGTAGGTGCTGACTACAAAGTTAAGAAAATCAATAGATGTCAGAACTTTGGTGTAAAAATCTGTCAGAAGAGCACGTGTTTGCAGTCTCAGTGTCCCCCAGAGCTTCCTGAGTTTGAAGAGTGAAGGAAAGAGTTACACCATATTTAGTCACACGAGCAAAGGGCAAAGTACACAGTTATAGGGCCAATGAGAATCTATACTGCCTAGGAAGTTGAAATGAGTTCTTCCACATTTCCTCCACAAATATCTATAGCCTGAATCTCATCCAACATACCAGACTGAGGGACAGTCAACAACTAAGTGCCCTGTAGTCTCCAAAAGTTTTTAAGTATCAAGTTCTTAAATATTGAGGAAATCTAAAGGCAAGGACTGGAGACAAAGCTGTCAGATGTAGTCTCCCATCCATCCTGGGATGTTCTCACTGATGTTCTCAATTGGTATGTGGTCAGCAGCAGCGTGTAAGTTCCCTCTTACAGAAACTACCAGGAGAGGCTTGTGGCATCTTGTCTATAAGAATCCCATTTTCAAAAAGAGTGTCCCAAATCTTAATGGTCACTACAGTGGGCTGGAAGGCTCAAGAGGACATAATTCCACAGTCCATGCTGGGGTGTGATCCAGCAGGCCTGGTGTTCCTAGGAGCTGTATTCCTATGCATGAGCCTGAGGCCTGGAGGTAAGGGGCAGACACACAATGAGGAAGAACAAGGGTGCTCAAGGAGCTGACCATATAGGCGGATAGAAGGGCATGGCAGTGATGTCAGCTGCAGCAAGAGGAGTTACTTTTTCTATTATTTTTGTTTTTCAGGTTAGCCTCGAACTCACTGTATAACTAAGGATTACTTTACATTGCTGATCCTCCTGTGTCTATCTCCCAAACACTGAGACTAGAGACAATCAGGCCTGGCTTATTCTTGCCATTTTAAAGATTTACTAATTTTTATTTTATGTCTATGAGTATTTTGCCTGCATGTATGTTTGTGTACCATGTGTATGCTTGGTGCCAGTGGAGACACAAGGAAGCCATAGAATTCCCTAAAACTAGAGTTATAAGTAGTTGTGAGCCACCTGTGGAGGCTAAGAACTGAACCCAGGTCTTCCACAACAGCGGGACATGCTCTTAATTGCTGAACCATATCTCCAGGCCCTCTTATTTAAAAAAGTTTGAAGTATTTCTCACAAACAAGTTTAAAAATAGAGTAAAAATAAATGAAGATCAAATAAAGATTACATTAATTTGTTGCAGTAAAGTGTTCTTCCTGGGAATGATCCTAAGCAGAGGTGGAGACACACACAGAGTGGACCACAGCAGGGTAGGTGTTAGGGCGCTTTCCCTAGCTGACCCCAGAAGGACTTGAGGAACTTGAAATGTATAGAGAATTAAGACACATTACCACAACAGCTCACAGGAGGAGCTGAGCAAACAGGGCTCAGCACAGTCTGACTTTACACTGCCAGCAACAGGAAAACTACCAATATTAGACTCAAATACATCAAAGACAACCTTTTAATTACCAGGTTAGTCCCTACAGTGATCAACTAGTAACACAATAATGACCAGTTGGTAAACAGAGGGACATACATGAAAGCCAGAAAAAAAAAAAAAAAAAAAAAAAAAAAAAGTAATCCCCAAAAGGTAAAATAAAAGAGAAAGCAAAAAACTTAGGACAGGTCAGAAAACACTATGAGACAAACCATGTTAAGTACTTCTTCCAATGTAACTGGATATATATTACAAATACTCAGAATAACTAGAGTTTTGTTGGTTTGTTTGTTTGAATACCTTCAGGTAACGAGAGAGGCTGATGTGAAAGAGAACAGAAAATGAATCCTGGGCAAATACTAGCTGAAGAAAGACTAAGGTGATGGAGTAACAGTCACAGGAAGCACTCTGAAGGCAAACCTAGTTAATAAGGGTACAGACGGCAATGTCAAAAGCACAACAAGCTAGGCTAACCACTCAGCCAACCGTACATACACCGTGTCCCATTGAGGCCAAGGCTGACAGAGGGAGGCAGGTCCAGCAATGCCGTAGACCCTCCTGCTGCACCCGACAGAGGGCAGGCTGGACCTGAAGGCATAGGGAGCATCTGTATCCATTCAGATAAGATGAAGTCCAGACACAGACCATGGTAAGAAGATACTTTATGGCTGTGTTCCCAAGTTTATATGGTGAATACAATTATTTCAATTTGTTTAAAAGAAAATATTGAGTCTTCCAAGTAAGGGAAGGGAGAGGGGGAAACAACAGGCCACATCAAACCCTTAATCAAAGCTTCCAGTGGTCTGTAGCCTCTGCTGCTCACTGACAGGAGAATAGGCAGCTGTCTCCAGATGCAGACCCACGTGTGCACTTCCAGGTGATGATTTCAAACTTTCCAATAACCAACATACTACAGCAGACCATGGATAGGATACTCTCTCCACTCTAAGATGCTGCTTGGTGCAGCTACCATTCTTGTTAGGCCCTTGACCCCACCTACACAGCTGGAAATAACAGCAATGGAGGAACGAAAGACCTGTGATGAAGATGTGTAAATTGGAGAGAGGCAAGAGGAGAGATAACCGCTATCTCCATGTCTGCATGACCTTGCCACCCTGGCTGTACTTGGTTGGAGGTCTAACAAACGTAAACCTCAAGAGACCCACTGTGAGGAGTAAGGTGACATCAGACACAGCTGTGCAGAACTGGAGCTATCAGTTAAAGGAAGGATGTGTGTCCATCAGGATAATGCACCCAGAAAGGACACCAGATCTAGTGCATGTCTGAAGATTCACTGCTTTATCACTGGAAATGAGGGGAACAGCAGCAGACTAATTCGTCACAGAGATGGCTTAGTGGTTACATGTATCCCTGACTTTGCTCCCATGGTAGGGCTCACCTTTCTGAAGCTGTTGTAGATCCGGCTACCTTGATGAGCCCCAATAGTGATTTCTGGGAGGTAAACTGGGATGGTCGTATAATTCAGCACTTCTGTCTTATTCTGAACCCTGAAAAATAAGACAAACATGGATTACAACAAGCCATTAAAATAAGTACCATTAGGCAAATATCCTAATCCTAAAGACTCTTCACATATCCATAGGGACTGGAGAGATGGCTTTAGCAGTTAAGAGCACTTCCAGAGGATCTGGGTTCAAATCCCAGAAACTGCACAGCAGCTCACAACTGTCTGTAACTCCCATTCCAGGGGCTCTGTCACCTTCACACAGACATACATGTAGGCAAAACACCAATGCACATAAAAGAAACAAATCTAAACAAAACAAAACTAAGATCAATGCTCTTCACAAGCAGGTATTTTCAAAGCACTACTTCTTTTGAAGATCTCTGGGGCCATGTAGACACTCTGCCGAAACAGCTCCAGAACTGAGGGAGTTCTGTGAAGCACTCATGCCTTCAGACAGTGGGCTTCACACACAACAGCAGGGAGAAATCTACCAGCAGATGGTAGGTCCCCATGGTACGAATACTATGCCCTCATTAGAAAGATGTGACATCACTGTCAGGGGGAGGCACTGTAGTGACTTTCCTCAGGTACTACCTATAGAAAGCAATGTGACCGTACCACATGGAACTCGCTAGGTAGCATCTGGGGCCATATTTACCAAGAGTCAGCTTCATTTCTGGTACTAATAATACCAACTGTAGGCTTCTCCCTTTGCCTTACCATCTCGTTCTGCTGATGTGGTAATGTTTTTACAATTGTTACAGATCATTCTCTTTAGAGTTGGGCTCAACCTAACCGCTATGTTTAAAGAGACAAACCTTTAATTTTTTTTCTTTTTTCTTCTTTTCTTTTTCTTCTTTAAAATTAAATCTGGTCATAGTCATACAGGCTTAAAATCCACAAATGTTAGAAACCCTAATACTTGGAAAGCTAAAGCAAAAGAACTGTCACAAGTTTGAATCCAGCCTGGGCTACCTGACAAGACAACTGTCTGAGGGAAAAAGGCACTAATGTTTTTCTTATTCTTACAGTCTTACAAGAAACAAAGTAATTATTTTCAACAGATACTTAGCCACACCTAAGTTATAAAGACTGTTTCTTGCCTGCAATTTCCAAGTGTCCATTCTGTAACTGAATCTGGCTCCTGGTGGTTGGAGCTAGGAAGTATCCAGGTTCATTATGTAAGACTGCAGACAGCCAGGTCCCCACAGAACTAGAACAACCCAAGAGGAATGCATGGTGCATGGTCCCTGGGCATGCTTCCACAAAAAACCACAGGGAAATGAGGACTATGGAAGGCTGAACTTTGTGAGAGCCTAGTGTCCTAGCACAAATGTGCCATTCCCACAATAATTCAGTGACTCAAATCCCCCAAGCACAGTTGCTCAGGTAGTACTGCCTGCCTGTCTTCCCATGGGGTTTGCACTAAATTAGGTAAATGGCCATACTAAACACAGTCAAAAATTAAGATTGCTTTTCTTAGCTTTCATACACTATCTAGTTGGTTTTTCTTTCTGCCAAAAGAAAAGAAAGCATTTAAAAGCAGTTCAAGCGTGCAAGCAGTACATAGGTAAAGGACACAGTAGCTGTGCTGGGAGCTCGCTCTCATTAGCTGATAGATGGAATTCCACAGCACCAAGCCAACAGACAGCCTTCTCACACTCCGTGACTACACCAGCAGCACAGGCACACACAGTTCTCTACCTTAACACACAGGATTACTCTGCACCTGCCAGTGCTTAGTTTTGTTGAAAGTGATAACAAAATATTTCAACTAAAAATGAAGTACACAGTAAATGTTAACAAATATCAAAGGGAGGTGTCCTGGAAGTATGTGAATTATAGAACAACAGCACCATCTAGGTTTAATTTGCCAAAATTACAATTTACACATGCCCCAGAAAAAGAACAGGCTTTAAAAGCAATCCGTTCTCTACCTTACTGAAACCTGGAGAAACAACTCTTAGCAGAGCTCAAAGGAATGAGGAGAGACACAGCACACAGTCGGATAGGCTAGCTATAACATCCTTGATTAGAGATAATAAAAAACTAAAGGCATTAGGAAGCCTTTTATGACTCAACACAAAGTCGATAAGGAGTTTTGCTTACACAATTCATACTTGGCACAACACGGCAGATAGAAAAACCCAGCTGCTGAGAAGAATGTTCCTGCCACACCAGTGTCCAACTATGACATGATGAAGTATCATGGGCAGGTTGAAGTACCATGGACAGACAGCTTTAAACAGAAGTGTTGTGGCAAGACAACAGAAAAGAATAGAAAGCAACTAAAGTTTTATGATTGAATATTTGTCAGATAGGAAAGTCTGCTTTGCTCTCACCTTCCAGACTGTTTTTTACTTCTTCCTGAACTGTAGTTCTGCCTCAAACTATGTGGAGAACTTGCATTTGTCACCACAGTACTAGATCTGTTTGGAAATGAGCTTCCAGCAGCTGCAGTGAACCTCATGGCCAGCACATGGGGCTGGGAGGTTGGGTATGGGGGTGGGCACACCAACAAATGTAACTGAAATTAAACAGAAATGTTCTTTCTAAAGCAATGATTTGGTCAAGTTCTGGACCCAATAACTATAACTGGCAAGTGGCATGTTTACAATAATTGTCTCAGAAAACAGATCATAATTTTCACTCAAGAAATTAAGATCAACAAAATTACCATTGAAAACTGTTATGAAACTGAGGAGAGGACACAACATAGGGAAAGGACAAAGCCACAGTAAATGAAATAAAAGCAATTAATTGGATGTTGTAACTCACAAACTCTGGGAAAATTACAGGACACAGCTCTATACTCTCATAACCATATAACTAAGTAATTACCAAAATTATGATTTTTAAGCATGGGTCAGATCAACACGTGTTTCAGATCACATTTAGAAAATGACATGGTATTATCTGTGGGAGGTCAAAAGCCAGAAATATTCCCTAGTCTCAGCGAGTCTGTCTGGATCTCAGACAGTCCTCTTCCCTCGTGCTAGCGCATACTCTCTGCCCAGTAATAACTGATCCTAAAAAGCAAGATTATAAGACATTTGTGTGACAGACCCACAGCATTAAGAGGAGGTGTCATGGTGGTAACAAGGCAGGCTGTAAAGAAATGAAGTTCAACAATGGGAATGATTACCAGGAGCTCGACTGGACATAGGTTACAGTTCCTGAGCTAATCCTGGAACAGAAATGTCAGTGCTTCGGAGCATTCTTCACAAAGGGGAAACAGGAACTCTCTTAACTTAAAAACAAGTAAATAAAACAGACCAATCTCTGGAGATGTACTTGAGAAAGTGAGGGCAGTTAGTAACTGCTCAGGAGCAGAGATCCAAAATGAGGACATCAAACCACCACGGCAGAGAGTACATCAGCCTTCAGAGTAGACTTAGGGGAGAGGTGAAGGTTAGCATGAAATGAGGGGCCCAACTTAGTGCTATAGCCTCAGACTCAACCCCAAGCACATGGCAGAGCAAGTCAAGACAGACAGGCTCAAAGAGCTGCAGCAGCTCCACTTCTTGGAGTTCTTCCTGACAAAGAGCTCATGGCATCTCCACCATCTGAGGTCTCCACTGCAAACCAGTCTTTACTTTCTCAGCTTCATGCAACAATCTTATATGGCCTCCTGTCCTTTTAGGGCTGGCCTTTATGCAGGGACTCCCTGCCACACGCTACCTGGACTCACAGTTCTCTGAAACCATGGAGGAATTCTTGACTCCTTAGTTCTTGTGTATTTCATGCCTCTATAGCCAATACCATTTAGATAACACTGCCAAGTTCAGCAGCCAGCTTGGGATGGCCCCTCTTTGCCTTTGACCACATTGGCATGTTGATACTTTCTAGAAAAACCACTCAAGCTTCCTCATAAGGTGGGAGCTTAGCTGGGTGAAGTCTTGTTTCCTGGGTATCTTATTCCTTCAATGAGGAACAGGTGGACTCTCCTTTAACTAATCTCTTTAAATAATTAAAGCCTCTCTTGACAGAGATGCCTTGGCTGTAAACATTAAAACTCCCTGGTGCTTTTTTCTCCAAATCATGTATGTTGTACTTCTTTTTGTTGCATTTGCTCTTTTTCAGAACAGAACTATATGCGGGTTATCAATAATAACCAAACCACAGACTCAATGCTATGCTCTCTTGAAATTCCCTCTGCCAAAGAGATTAGTCTATTTTTAACTGAATTAACTTCAGGCAAGTTCTCAGGACAAGGGCAGACAGTAGCCAGATTCTTTGCCAAGACATCACAGCACCATGTTTGGTAAAGTCTATAGATGAGTATGACACTCAGTGCTCCTGACTTCCAAGTTCCCATTAAGTTCTGCTTACAAAATTCAACTACTTTATTAATCCAAAACACCAAAGCTTTCCACATTCCTTAAAATAAAACAAAGAAATAAAACATGGTCAAGTTCTTCACAGCAACAGCCCACTCTCTAGTACCCAAACTTCTAGAACAGCAAGGTACAAGGCCATAGAATCAGGAAGCAAAACTTTTCTTTCTGGGATACTGGGGTGACAGTGAATAGAATCATTATTTTTTTCACTGCCTGATACCTACACTGGCTATGAGGAAGCATTACTATATACTGAATGCTGATTCAAAGCACATACTACCTTCTGGAGAACACTGAAGGGCAGGGAGGTCTTCACAGTGAGCACCACTATGGGCAGTGTACAAGGTTGTACATTATACTTGGAAGGGGAAATAGCCATATGTGTGACTGTCTGTATACTGATTTATGGACTGTAGACAATATTTTGGCTGGGTGGTCAGGACTACAGAAGGAGGCAACTGCTTCCTGCCTGCTTGTCCTCATTCTTGCTGGCAAGTCCATCTGTCCTGCTGTTGCAATGTTAGAACTGACTTCTTTGAATTCGATGTACACTGAAAATTCTAGGAATCCTCCAGACCTTCAGCATCAGACAGGGACTAGAGAGAAATCCAGCTGCATGGACTGAACACCTGCCAGAGTCTCAGCCCTGCCAGTGTAAAATAGTTATTGGTGGATTATCACAACAGCATCCTACAAACCAATATGATAAATCACACTCGTGCACGCGCGCACACACGCGCACGCGCGCGCACACACACACACACACACACACACACACCTATTCAATGGAATTTAATGTATGACTTTATGTCAAGAAGTTATAGGTATCCCGTGATATCCAAATACAAATACAAAGTAAAAAATATTAAATGATAAGTTAAACTCAGAGATGGGGAAAGAAAGCAATGTACCAAGTAGAAAGCACAGACTATGGAGAAATGGATTCCAAGAGTACTGTTTATTTTAATGTAAAAGATCCAAATATAGAAGATACAACTGTTAGACAATATGAAAAAACAAGACCTAACTACTTGCTGTGTAGAAAAATGACTTAAAATTGAGATAATCAAAGTAAAAGAATGAACAAAATCATGCTTCTGCTGAGAGCAACAGTGTCGCTAAGATAACATTTCAGACAACAGAGAAAGAGCAGGTACATGCAGATGAGCACTGTTAGTTAGAAGATGTACTTAACACTTGAAACACCGGCAAAGATAAACAGGACTCAGTGGAGTCCTGCGAGAACGGGCATTGCTTGAGCTTTGACCCTGTTTCAGAACTGACACACCCTACAGAGGGCACAGATGAGCCAGTCACCACATGCCTCGGCTCTAGCAACAGGCAGGCTCAGCATTCCCTGTCCCACAGCAGAACCCACACTGTCTGCTCAGTGGAGCAAGTGCCAAGGCAAAAGGCATGCCAGCCAGAAAGACGCCTGAATGAAGGTGAAAGAAGAAATAGCCAGAATGTTTGCAGATCACAACGGGGTTTGGGAATGGGGGTGGAGAATGGTAGGTGGAAAATCCCAGATACAACACCAAGCAACATACTCCAAAGTCATATGTAAGACAAAGAAAGTTTCAACAGAATTCTGAAAATATTTTACCTTACTGAAACCAAGATTATTTATCTGAGGTGTAGGCTGCAGGAAAAGCAGTACTAAGGACAACTGGGTGAACCTGGGCTTTGTTAGGACAGAGGGTCTAACTCAGTTGTCTACCTGGGATGCTGAAGAGAGCAGCTGAGATCTAAGGAAGCAGGAGGAAGAGTGAAAGCCATCACTGAAAACAAAACTATCAATCAACAGCCAACACCTGGTTCTTTGAAAGTCACCGGCAGGCAAAGGAGACTCAAGCACAAAGCAACCAGGAGGAACGCAATTGGAATTTAGAAACTGCATGCCAAGGCAATTCTTTTCTCTGGAATAAAATGGCAGGCTTCCTTTGATTTTTATTTAATTATTCTGCATCACTGTGTGTCCATGTGCATACATTCATGTTCCTGTCTATGTGAAAATGCATGTGTGCATGTTTGTGTCTCTAATGTGTACAGAGGTCAGAGGATAATTCTCAGTCTTCCTCATTCTCTCTCAATCTTACTGTTTGAGATGGGTCTCTTACTGAATGAATTTGGCTGGACTGGCTGGTCAGCCAGCCCCAGGGATCCCTCTGCCTCCACACAAGCATGTACAACTAAACCTAGATTTTAACGGGAGGGCCTGGAATCTTAACTCAGGTCCCGTACTAGTTAACTAGGTAATCTCTCAACCCTAACTGTACTTCTTTACAGATAAAATATTCACTACCAACAGTTTTTACAAAACTTACAAAAAAAAAAAAAAAAAAAAAATCAGTAGTTGTGAAATGTTTATTTGTACAGTCTGACCCAGTTTCTTGTTCTCAGTGAAAGTAACCTGCTGGTACAACTGCATCTCTGGAAGTCTCTTTAAAGATCTAGCATATCCTCTATCAAAATACAAGGCATCCAAGTCTGCCTGTGGGCCCTGTGTAGGTGTATCCGCTCAGGATGCACACCATGGCCCAACAGAGGGCTGCAAGCTTGCTGACAGACACAATGATAAGCAAAAACAACGGGGAGCCTCTGGTACCTCAGAAACTCAAGGCTCTCTGTGATGTTAAGTTAGCTGGGAAGCTCCGTGAGGCTACTTCTGTTGCAGTAGTTTGTTCTTTGCTGTGAACGTGGCAGGAAGATGCTCCAGCAGTATAAACGGGAAGCAGCAGCAATGACAGGGCAATGCATGCAAAGGCCTGAGGAAGCAGGACTCGCCCTCTGTGTCTGACGCTTCCCAGGAGTCAGACTTGGGAGTGGCCTTTATAACTCAATAGTTCCATGCCCGAGTTTGCTTGCATTTCCCACAAAATGTGTCTCTGAGAGCAGTAATTTTATTTGATCCTAAAGTCTTTCAAACTAAAGCCAAACCTGACAGAGTAGAAGCAAAATAAGGATAAACCACTATGTTCTGAGCCCTCCAGAGAACTCAAGAATTGCTCAGAAGGATAAAGGGCAAACACCTCAGTCTTGGCTGGTGCAGTTGACAACTAAAATGAAGCATTAATAATTAAAAAATTGTTTACTTCTACAGCATGCAGCAGACCCTTGCATTGTACACCCAGTAGTTTGTTCCCACCCCAAAAGCTCCCCCACTGACTCACAGCATCCGCAGGTTGTGAAAAGTCCGATCATCCTGTGTAAGCCAAGGCCCTTTGTTGTAGTTAAGGTATTCAATGTCTTCTACCACCTAAAGCAATAGAAACAGAGAACCCCAGCTTAGAATTGTGAATGAGGCAACACTGCAAGTTTACAAAGTCTTGGCAGAATCATACAAACCAAATCAAACAAGAGGACATACAAAAAAGAACAAAATGGTGGGACTTGAGTGGGCTCAGCTTGACCCTGCCTCATCAACATTCTAAAATAGCAAGGGGACAGAAGCTGCCCTGAAGACGGGAAGAAAGGTGGGACAGGAGGAAAGCCAACATCAAGGACAGAATACCCTCATCTTCCCTAACAAGTTCTTTCTGGGAGGGAAGACAGCCACACAGAGAAACAGGAACCTGAACACCAGCATATTACTGGAGAGCTGAGGCCTCCAGTGCTGCCCTTCAGAGGCAATCTTCTCACACTCACTGCTCTTCCAGAACACGCCCAGCTCAAAAGCTTGAGGTTCATTGTTCTAAGATATATCATCTAAACGTATGTCTAAACACCAATCAAAAGGTACAAAAATAAAATGAATATGAACAACTTGGTGTTGGTCCAGGAAGGCAGTGAAACTAGCCTTTCAGTCCAAGTAGGACAAGCTAGGAACTCAAAAGAATGCTAACAGGAGGAAGCAGCGAAACACAGAAGAGCTCACTAGGTCCCCTTCCTCCTGCCCGCTGCACAGAGGAACTGATCACAGTGGTGGCTCACAGCCATCAGCTCTGCAAGATCCTTCTGCAGGTGCAAGGGGCCTGAGCTGGCACTTAAGTCTTGAATTTGTGTGCTTCTTGTTTACTAACCCTTTCCTCACCTTCATTTCTGTCTGAGATTAGGTCTTCCTATGTAGCCCTGGCTAGCCTAGAACTCACTATGTAGACCAGGCTGCCTCACACTTGCTATAATCTTGCTCTGCTTCCCAAGTGCTGGCACTACAAACAAGTCTCACTAGACCAGACCTGTTTGCTGGTAATTGAAATTTTAGATACATGAATAAATGTAAGGCAGAACTCAGGGTGGGGAGGAGAGGTAATTAGTTTTTGTTGTTGTTAATGGAGTCTCATTATGCAGCCCAGGCTGGTTTTGACTTTACTGTGTAGTTCAGGTTGGCCTCAATCTTGTTTCTGTATTTTCACCGAACGGATACTTATTTACCTTAATGCCATTTAAGAAATGACCTTTCTCTTCTTATTTCACTTTTTAATTATTATAAATAAAGACAGTCTTTCTGTACTATTCCCGGAGTCTGGTGAACCAAAGCAAACTCACACTGACTGGATGATCTGTTGTTCTTGTACTATTGACACCATCTTTCCTTACTATGCATACGCTTTTGTGCTTGGGAGAGCGGATGTCCTGAATTAGTCCTTCTCAGAATTTTCTTGGTTGTTACTCATTAAGTTCCCTGAAAACTCCATCAAGACTAACTGGAATTTCACGAAATGCAGACTTAAGGAAACTGGTTCTCTTTAAATGATAAACTTTCCCTCTGAACTAATGCAAGATTCTGTCTTTTTTTTTTTTTTTTTTTTACTAATCCCAAGGTAGTTTGCATCTTTGCTGCATATAAACAAAGCTATTTTTTAAAAAGTCAAAATCTTTATAGCTCAGAGAGGTTGATGAGCAGAGCTCTTCAGGTAGATTTTGCCATTTGATTATGAAATGCCAATGCTTGTAAACTAGTAGGAACCAAATTCCTCATGTGCTCTGGGGAACCCTGTGCATCCAGATGAAGAGCATCTGCCTCTGGCTGGCACTGCTCTACCTTGGTTGAGTCTTCAGCTTCCCAGGAACTATACACCAACACCTCGCACATCTCACTGTAAGACAGAACGAGAGGCACATGTCAGCATTTCCAGGTAGGTCTGTGCAAATGCCCAGCAACCACTAGAGCCCCTTGATCTGACACAAGTGTCCCCCACCATTTGTCCTGGAATTCATGCCACCACAGTGTGACTGTGTGAGGCAAATATCACTCACTTCATTTTGTTTCTATTGATAAAGTACTTTCAGGATTTAAACAACACCCTGAAGATTTTCAGTATCAAACACTCTGTAGTTGGTATCAGGAACCCAGCAATGATGTCACCCATAGGTGACAGGGACCCACATATCATGCAACTGTCATACATTTCCAGCATCCATTTGGTTTACCTCCTACCTTTACCTGTGAGTGGTTACGTCACAGCACAAATAAAAAGGAGACAGTTCCTGGCCTTTGCCTCTCTTTTCCCTCCTTTTTGTCTCTGTCACCCCCTTTCCCCACAATAAACCTCTTTCATGTGGAACTTCATTGTTGTGGTCTGTCCGGACGTGAGTGCAATTCTAACACAGAAACTGTTACACACTGAGGACCAGAGAGCCATGTGAAGTGAGGAAGGCACACTTCCCTCATGCTTCAACATAACAGGGAGAGAAGGAGAGTGATGCTGACCCTAACTTTGCTAAAGGATGCCCACTCAGAGGATCTGACAACACTCACAACAACTATGGGGTTGTGTATTCATAGACTTCCTCCTCGGGCATGCTGATTGTTTTTTCTAGATATCTACCCACTACCTGAATAAGGATACGCAGGGCCTTCAGTGCTAAGATTTGCCAAGGACTTGAGCACAGATTTATTTTTAGTATCAAGAATTTTAAGGATATAATAGGAGGAGAAAAATTAAAAAGCAAAAACAAAAACAAAAAACCCTATCCAAATAAATATATAAAACCTGAATTGAAAAGGGCTCCTGCTGGCTCTGCAGCCTGAGGCCTTGAGTGGAGAGAAAGCACTGTGGGGTGTGCAGCTCCAGCCTCTCTCTGCAAGGCAGTCTGAGTCTTACATGTGAGTGCTGTGCTGGGCTCACCTCATTTTTGGGAGGAAGGTTTTCTTGTAGGCATTCTCGATGTCCTGGAGATAGGCAGAGGTGACCTTCATTTCATGTGGCTAAACAAGCAGAGAAAACATGCCAGGAAGCGTTCAGACTCACTGTCTTACAATTGGAGGCACTCTTTCTACTAAAGGGCTTCAGGGAACAGGCAGTGAAAATGATTCCTGACTACAGACAAACCTGTGTCACGGCCCTCCTCTACACAGATCAGGGTCAGTAAAGAACCCAGCCAGTCTTTCTGCTACTGCTCACCAAATGAAGGCAATGAGGGACACCATCCTCCCTAGATTGGAAGACCCACCCTCTCCAGCTGCTCCAGCTTCCACTGGATATTGGGAGGCCCACCCTCTCCGGCACCCCGCCTCCCACTGTGGACCTATGGACCTTCTCTCCACCATAGCACTCCTTCCTTACCAACCTTTCACTCATCCTAACTCTCTCACTTCCCCTGCCATCTGAAGACAACTCTGACACATTTTAAAATTCAATTAAGAATGTCAAGTTTCAGAATTTAAAACTTGGCAGTTTACTCCAAGCTAAGATTTGTTCTTTCACCCTGGGTGATCTTCTGTGGCTGTTTCCTTGCTCACTATGCGCTCCTAGAACCTGAGCTGGGGAACCCTTTTCTAGTGAGCATAAAGTCCTAGCATCCTGTAACTTAGAATAGAGGTGCTCAAGAAACACCGTGGGAGGGAAGAGGAGAGGGAGAAGAAAATGATTAGCCTACTGATTTGACTCATAAAATAGACACTCTAAAACTGACCTGTGAAAATATTCTAAGACTGGACAGTGACTGGAGCTGCCATATATGATCAAGCATAAATCATAACTCACTGAAGCTCCTCAGAAGATCAAAGAGCCATCTACTTCCTGAGTGCCTACGGCCCTGGCACCTAGAGCAGATGGGAAAATGGAACTGCACTCTGTCTATGAAGGTGAAGAGGACTGACTTCCCTGGAGAATTTACTGCAGCAGAGTGGGCACCAGGTCGGCACTGCAGGCACTTCTGTCTGACAGATGCAGGCATCTAGTATGAACAGTAGGGGGCCACAAAAGCACTGTTGGGGTGACAGGGATTGACTCCACTACTAGCCACAGCCAAAGTGAAACAAGATCACACACAGAGGGATCCTAAAAGATTCCCAGAAACAAACACCCACCACAAAAACCACTTAGCACACACTCCACCCACATATACTAAATAACACATGGAGTTATCAGCAACTCTGCTGAGTGAGGTTTAGATGTCCATGGTTGTCCCAAAGGTCATGCACAGCCTGCAAGTGCAGATTTCACTGACAAAACAACACGCCTCCTCCACAGAAGCCCCTGCCTTTATAAAGTGACTGTTTTTGTATTGGTGAGACTAAGACTTAACTTAGAAAAAACACAGCTGAGAGCTCAAATTTGGACTCACAACTATTTGAAATATTTCAAATATGTTATCTAGCATAACAGAATTGCTTCCTACAGCTATGGAATGTGACTTGGGTTTTCTCAATGAGTGCTGTAAACAATGTTGCTGAAAGTTATTTTACTAAGGAAATTAAATATTTGCACTTCCCTCTGTAATTCCATGGCAAGTCCTGAGTTATTCATCCAATTTAGAGTGAGCTCTTTATGCAGCCTGAGGGACAGACACAAACAAAATGGTTTACTTGTCCTAGTCAGGGGCAGGGAAGAGCTGGTTCACCAGGATAAGCCAGATGGCTCAGTGGGTTAAGGTGCTCACCACACAGCCCAGACACCTGGGATCAATCTCTGGAACCCATGTAAAAGAGGAAGGAGAGAACGTCACAAATTGGTCCTCACACTTCCATGTGTATGCTGTGATACATGCACCTCTAGACAACTTACAATACATAGTATCACATACAATAACAGTAACCAGTAAACGTTTTAAAAGACACTTGAAGTCTGCATTAGGAAAGATGCCCCTGAGCACCTGTGAGGACACAGCAGTGAGGACGGCCACTTAAGTTCACTGCAGCAGTCTATATCTCCACTACAGTATGCAAAGGCCATGTCTTCTCCATGACTAGCGTCTCTTAATCTCTCGGTGTCAACCAGAAGGGCAGCTGGATACGGAGTACATGGCTCTTTAGAGTCAGGACATGTGAAGAATATCCAAATTACTTTCATTTCCAGGACAAGAGGACACGAGACTTAGAGAAGAGAAAGGTCCAGGCAGGGTAAATGAGGTGCTCTCTCTGTCTTCCCACAAGAATGACTCAGAGACAGATGTGTGCTCTTGGTTGGGACCTCCTGCACATGTGTGCTGACCTATAAAGGCCACTGGGAACTGGCACCTGTCACATGCTGATCACAAGAACATGTAGACTCCTGGCTCTTACGGGTAATGACTTACATCTCCTTTCTTCTGGATCCTGCTCTGTATCTCGGACACAGGCACATCGATATAGATGACTGCATGTGGTGGCAGGTACTCTGGGAGAGTGCACCGCTTAATTTCATTATAGTGGTCCACGCCTACAAGAGAGCCCATCATCAGCACACTCCACACAGCTACTGGCTTCTTCTGGCACATGGGGGTCTAAATCATGATTTAAGCTAACCACCGCCCACAGGACAGACCCTGAGTGTGTCTACCTCACTTCCTGGACAAGCTGGACATACACCAGGGTTCTCCTCATATGTTTCTTGAGCTGAGATGTAGGATACACCCGCTGTGTATCTATTTCTTTACAATACACAGACAAGAATCCCCTCTATAGGGAGTTCTAAGTATCACAAAGAATTCAGCTGAAAAACATAGGCTAAACTTACCTGGGTTCAAAATGTCTCAGAGACTTTGATGGACTACATGTAAGCATCTGCTGAATCAGATTTACACAGAAATGAAGCAGAGCACAGTGTCTGCCACAGTCATCTCACCTTGGCACCCAACACAGACACCACAGTCCTGATGATCACTCTTGTTATTAGAAAGAACCACCACCCAGGGTCATCACACACACCCTATCCACACTAGCCCCAAAAGTGAGAATACACTAGGTTCACAGTGGGATATCCCCACTTGGATACCTCTATGCAGTGTTTCCATGGTAAATCATCCAGAAGTGACAAGTGGGTGCTCACACTAAGGCCCAAGGAAAGACACTTCACTTGCAAACATTCTAGTGACCCTTGTGGTCACTGTGTTGAAGGCTATTTTGTACTGGTCTGTGACCAAGACCAAGGAGAACCAAGCGAGAGCAGCAATATGATGGAGAAGGCATGCCCATGGGCCTAGGGCACCTGCCCCGACTGCTCTGACCATACCTACACAAGGAGAAAGCTATGCTTTGTCCTGCTTGCTAGACTTGCAATGTACCAGCCCTTGCCCTCTGCAGGCTTCCCCTGTCCCATCTCCATTTGACTAGTTATTTTTAGTCAACATCCCTTTCCTTAGGCCATTTTCCCCTCCCTGGATGCCTGATATTAGCTAATATGCTTTACCCTATCTTGGGACAAACATAACTACAGTCACTATCCCTACACAGATGAAATTTGACAGCCATCTGTTACAGCTCATGGGGCATGGCCAACTATCCCTCCCTTCAGGTAGCCTTGTGCACATGTAGCCATACTGTGCTGGCTAAGCCAGGACTGGCTGCCTCTGTTATCATTCATGGACATTATCAAGTGGAAACAGGCCCACTCTTACTGCTGACATCTATTCCTCAGGCCTTAGCGGCATGAATCTGTTAGGTGTATCCTGAGCCCTTCTCAGAGTATCTCACATTAGCAAACAGACTAGCAAATAGAAGCCCACTATGTAGCCTGACTCCTCTTCATCTTAGAAAGTGGTCTTCTATCACCCCCTGCTGTGCTTCTACAAGAATGGCTACTGTCCCCTTCTTGTCAGCTTTAGCCTCAGGAGTAGATAGTTCCTGCTACCAGTGTCCTCTGACCTAGGCCCCCAGCTCCCTTCCCACTTCCCCGCAACTGGCCTCCTTCCCACGAACTTCCCTCACCACACATGCTTTCTCCAGACATTCCTGTGACCACCTAACTAGCAAATCTTCCTTCTCCCACTTAAGTGCTCAGTGGTCCCTCGGTACTTCCAGAACATATTTGAGCTTCCCACCCTAAAAAGGTGCCAGTCCTAACTTGTCCATGCCCTGACTGCCAACACCACTACTGGCCAGGCTCCAGTTCTCCTACAACAGCACTCTCCTAATGCTGATGATTCAGCTGTTCTCACTCCTTCCTGCACATAGTGGACAATCCCTGAAGGCCATTTACCACAGGAGCTGTTGCTGGCAATGACTCCTACCCCTGCCACACATTAGCAAGATTGCAGGATGCTCCTCTACAGCATTCTAGATCAGCTGAGGGGTGTCAGGGATGCTGTTCTGCCACTCCTCACTTCTGCTGCCTTAATGCCTTTCCCTAGGATAGCAAAAGCCTTGTTTGGTGTTTCTGCGCATCTAGCCAGAACTGTGCTCACGGTGGCCCTCAGAAATACCTATTGACCAACCTCAACTGCTGCTTGGCATGTACAGGGCAGGCTTCCTCTTGGGCAAAAGCAAAATATTTCTACCCACTCTTTCTGTTCTCCACTCATATAAGTACATGACCCTAGCCACCAGGAAACAGCAGAGCCAGAGCCTCAGCATACAATCATTCCTTGCTTGCCTCAGTTTCCCTGATGAAGTACACTCACACTGACCTCCAAAATTCAGTGCCCACTGGTGTAGCCACCAAGCACACAGGACACTGAAACTGACCTAGGCTATACACAGCACTGCTTGAACTCTTAACAGATACACCAACCTACCTTGGTTTCCCAGGCCAGCCTACTTTAACCAACAGCCTTTTATTCTTTCTCCTTTGCTATCTACCAATGATGCAACCAATGCCAATGTTCCTAAAATACTCATCAATCTGGAGGGTAGCAATGGCACTGGCAACTATGCAGGGACAGAGGGGAAAGTACAACAGCCTGAGATATGCTAGAAACCGAAGAGTTCGGCACAATTAGTTACACAGGCCAAGGAAAACTAGTGAGGCTATAGGACTGAACTGAGGGTCAAGGGTCTCCTAGGCAATGACTGTGAGAACTGTGGGATGCCTGAATATTCCTGAGCATCAAGGATGCCATTTTTCTCATAGGGTAAGTGAAGGGATAAAAGATAGCTGTTTAGGATGAAGAGGACAATGGAAACTTGATGACCTCCCTTCTCCCCTGGGGAATACAATATACCATAGCACTTTTTAATTCAAAATACCATCCCCTCACTCTCTGTGGTGGCATACCCATCAGCATGCCAGGGGGTATATTAAACAACTTACACTGCTTTCGGATGAAACCCTGGTTGTACATTGCCTCCAGGAAGACAAAGTCACTGTAGATGGAGCGCTCCAAGACCACACCTTGTCCTGTCAAAGCAGGTAAACAAAAAATTTGAACCAAATAGATAAAAAGTACTTTTAACTAGAAATTCTATTTTAGAAATGGAAAGCCAAGAACAGTAAAAATATCCAGTCACTTACAATCCCAGCTCTTATCAAATACATTCAAAGACCACACTATCTGCAAGTGCTCTTTTGGTCTGGGAAATAATGTCTTCTCCATCACCTGTGACAGACAGGTATGTAGGTCTCCATCAGATCCTTGAGGACCACTGGGATCTCTCTGACCCTGGGCCACTTCCTCCACTCCATATCCTACTCTTCCCAGCCATCAAGTCCTCTGAACATAAAGAATTAAATATAAAAATTTTAGGATAATTTAATAACTCTTGGTTATCTCATGTGTCTGGAAATGGAACACATTCATGAGCTTGTTACAAGAGGAGGAATCCCAGAATTTGGTATAATGCTGTACCACAGGGTCAGAGCAATATTCCTTGCTCTCTTGAGACCATCTCCATCATTAAAGAAAACGTTTTGTTCTCTTTCAGCAACAGCATCAGATTACTGCCTCAGAGCAATCGTATCCCAAAGAACACCCTGGTTCACAGCATTCTGTTTTGTTGACAGAGAGCTGCTTAACACTCCAATCAAATATGCTATCTAGACCAGCAGTTAGGTAACAATCCCAGATCACTTCTTCTCTAGGTCCAGTGTCTTCTACATCTTTTAGCATGATATGAGAGATGTACAGCTCCCCAGGGATACTCCCGTCTTTGAGGTGGTTATGCTGAAGAAACCAAAGGTGAGTGCTCCCATCACATTCAGTGAGAAGGTGAACTAGAAGCTCATAAAAACACCATCAAGCAATTATATCTTGATCCTTTCTTCTCAGGAGCAGGAGCTTCCAAATTCAGCCTGATGAAGTTGTACTCAAACCTCCCAGTGGCTTCTCTCCTTCAGAGTAAAGACTTCCAAGTTTAAAACTCTCAGTTGACACTTCTTGCCTTTATTACCAGCATCACCAGCTCCACCCACTCCAATAGAATCACTCAAGATGCTCAAAAGTCCCTGCAACCCATCCTGTGAGGCCCAGGCAGAACTTTCCCTTCAGGAAGAATGGGCCCCAGGGCACTACTCACTGCAGAGAGAAACCTGCTTGTTCTGTAACTTCGCCTAGGACCAGCTCCCAGAGCACTCACCACACTCACTTTTGTCATGCAGATTTCCAGTCAGCCCTTTTCCTCCTATTAAAATATAAGCCTCCTTCCTGGCTTTGGAATAAGCCTAGCACACAACAGGTAGTCACAAAATATTTAGTGACTGAACACAACATAAAATGAAACAAATCTCTGTACTTAACATGCAAAGTATTTCTTTTTAGTTTAAGAAACAAGTAGTTAGAGAGTGAGACAGAATATGTTGCTAAGAGAAATGGACTGCCCCGAAAGTGAGTATCATTTTTAAACTATTGCTTGGGTTTCCCTGAGGTAGGTCCCAGTACAGAATCCAAGAGGAAGACTCTAGACAACAAGTTTCTAGCAGTAACTCTCAGACCAGAGCTTCCCTCCATGGAAGGAAAAGAATCACTAATACAATTGGAAAATAAAAACCAGAAACTTCTGTGATATCTTCAGCATAATTTGGAGTCTGTAGACACTCAGAAACCCAGAGTCCCAGGCAATGGGTCCCAAATTCAAGTTTGTGAAGCAGCTTTATCAGCTATCCCAAGGCATTGCTGAAAACACATCCTTGTTCTCACAGCTCTGAATTACAACTTCCCAGGGGCAGCTCAACTTGTTTATAAACCCAATATCAACAAGGAAACCACTGCTACAGGAAGTAGACATAGCCTTAAATATAAACCATTTAGCCTTTCTCACACAATCTGTCCATCAATCATGGGCAGCCATACAAAGTAGACAAAGCCTTACACACCAGCTACCTCTTTTCCCACAAAACCCACTCATCAACCACAGGGCAGCCACTGTTATAAGGGGTAAACACAGACTTAAATACTGACCACATCCTTTTTCCCACACACAATATACCACTGTGAATACAGTTCCTGGTACGCAGCTTTGGCTACAGGATCAGCAGGATGTCTCCTGTTAGTTTTCAGGTCACTCTGGGCTCAGGAGAGGGAAGGGCTGTATTCTGACCCTTTCTACACACAGTCCAGTTCTGTCATCTGCTCTCCTCTCGTCCTCACTGCTTCCTGGACCCTGCTGCCAGTCTCCCACTCTACACTTTGCTTGCCCAAACATTTATTTGGAGAATATCTAAGGACACACTTTCTTTTAAGTGAATGGACCCTAGGACCACCACTGCCACCACTTCAAGGTTTAACTTTTACTCTGTGGCAACTTTCAACCTGACCACTGTCCCTCCAGAAAACTCGCTGGCTGTCATCCATGTCTCTAGAGGACATGCAGTCCATCCTCATGAGTGAGAGTTCACATTCTCCCAGTCACTTACATGCTGCCTTCCAAACGCAGTGTCATAGTGTCTACAAGCTGCAGATCTCTTCAGAAAAGAATCAAGGAGAATGCCCTCCACCCCTGACCAAGGACATAGCAGTACCTGTGCTCAGCAGGTGCTCCAGGGCGTCTGCGTACTGCAGGAGGCGGCTGGCATATAGCCAGGACTGCAGGCGGTAGCTGTTGCCATCGTTGCTTTTGGGATCATCATAAAATTTCTCTAAACTACAGCTGCCACTAAACTCTATGTCGAGCGGCCTTCCGTCACCAGTGGTGCTGCTTGAGTACTGTATCCCTGCTTCTGGAAAATGCTTCATGCCTAAGGAGAGAAGAGCTGGATGAAGCATGGCCGACTACTCGCACCTACTCCAAGTGTGTGGTTGGACAGAAACCTAAAGGAAATGTGAACATTATTGTCAGAGCTGAGCATCAGAACCCAAGGAAGAGTGCCCTTTGTGGCCACGCTTCATTGCGTGCTCAGGAAGCACATTCTGTGCTATGGGCAACAGCTAAAGAGCATGCTTCTCCATTCTCTACAACCAAGCATCCCAGCACAACCCCTTCCAACCTCACCCTACTGCTGCAGTCCAACAGCCCCAAAGGCAAGCAGGCAGATAGCTGCACGAGGAACTGAAGAGGTCAGCCTGTCTCTCATCACCCATGTGACAGTGAGTGCAGTGAGCGCCCCTGGCAGGGCAGCTCAGCCAAGGGCTCTGCTGCACTCCCAGGTAAAGTCCAATTCCAACTGGTAATTGCCATGGATGTTTGTTACCTTTGAAAGATTAATACCCCTCCCCCGGTTTGGTCTCCTCTGTCTATGGTTGGCCTAGTACTCACTACACGGCCCAAGCGTGCCTCAATGTCATGCAATCCTCTTGTTGTAGCCTCTCAAGCACTAATATTATAAGCATATACTCAACAAGCAATTAAAAAATGTAAAAGACCTACCTTAAGCCTAAATTTACCCAGTCAATAGTCAAGCAAATCAAAGTGGGATAAGCAGTCACATGCCTGACAAGCCAGGGTCATCCTGCATGGTGCATACCTAGTTGGCTTGCGATATCCTTTGCGAGCTTGTTTTTCCCAGAGCATATGTTGCCATCTACTGTGATTACTCGGCTGTACTCATGCAGCTTTTTGGTTGTCTTATCACCAAGAATGGAAGCCAAAAGCCCATACCTCAGCTTACAGTGCACACTGGTATGAATTCGTCCCTGAAAAACACATCACATCACCACTCTGGTTACTGCAGGCATTAGCAGCTATTATGTAAAACACTAAGAGGACCCTCTTGTTTAATGACCCGACTCCCTTCTTCCTCAGTGCAAGCTCTCTGAGAGTTGGCTGTTGACCTTAGGTAACAGAACAGGGTCGGATGCTTTCTATGATAATGAAAACCGGATAGATGGACGAACAGATGGACAGATGGATGGGTAGGCACAATGGCAGCAGGGAGGGGGACCTGACAGAATAAAAGTACCTCTCTGATCTAGGCTTTTGTCTCCATCCTGTTACCTAATTACCCTTCCACTGAGTAAACACTGTAAGCATGAGAAAGATAGAAAACGACCTTATGTAGTTTCCAAGCTCTAACCCTAAGTACGATGCCCTGAACAGTGGGAACTGTCCACGAGCCACAGAGAAATATAAGCATTATTTTTGCCTTTCTTCAATTCCATAATCACCCAAAGAAGCTGAATGCCCAGGTTCTGTGAAAAAGCATCATCTCTCTCTCTTGAAAAGGTTCTCCTCACACCTCTCATCCAAGAGGCAAGTGACATCCTCATCAGCAGTCTCCGAGTCTACTCATCAAACTGAAGCTAAAATAATCCACTCTCCCCAAATAAAAATCACCAATCTGGGGACAGTGGAGAATACATAATTAAAAGGTGAACAACTGAAAGGGCAGTGAATTTTTAAAACAAGCAAACAGCTCTCACAGAGATAACGAAAGCAGCATGTAAGTGCCTAAGATACGCCCTTGAGAACCAGGAGATGCACTATGCCTGCTCACTGGATGTTCCCAAATGCAAATGACTTCTATCACCAATGTCAGCAAGACAGCATACAGTAGGATGCTCTGCACTGCTAAGGAGTGTAAATGGGATGATCGGAAGACAGATGGTTATAAAACTACAGCCTCACTAGTGACCCAGTAAACACATCACCTAATGCTAAGAAACATTCCCATAAGAAATTTGCATGCATGCTTAAATCAGCTTTTTTTTTCATAATTTCCTCGAAGGGGAAACTAGCAAGATGGTTTTCAATAGGTAAATGAATAAATGATAATACAGCTATGGAATTAAAGGAATGACTAAACAAGCCATAAAGACATGAGTGAATCGTTTTTTCTTCCTTGCTGTTTTGGGGGGTTGGTTTTAAGACAAGAGTCTCACTGTGTAGCCCTGGCTGGCCTGGAACTCCCTGTATACCAGCTTGTCCTAGAATTCACAGATCTGCCTGTTTCATGCTGGGATTAAGGATGTGCACCACAATATCTGCCTTAAGATTTAATATCACTTAGATTTAATGTGTGTGTGTTAAAGAGAATCAAAGTACTTTTAACATCTGTGCAGACCCACAAGTGAATTCTAAGTGTAACTTTAAAGTGTATGTAAACAAAGAAAGCATAGTGACAGGTAATATGCATGACTGATTACATGTGTCTAGAGAAAGCAAAATGAAAACATCGTCAAAAGTGCAGTGGCTGTCATGAGTTCAGAGGGTGGAAAATAAATTAATATTGAGGACAATACATATTTCAGAGCCGTGAATTACTCCGTGTGATACTATAAAGTCCGAGATATAACACTGGTCATTGTGCAAATCTATACAACTTCACAGCATAAGAAAGGACTCAATGCATGCAAGCAAAACTTACTTAGGATGGAATACAGAATGTGACTGCACTTCCGACATATAAATATCTGAGATATCCTCACTGAAGGGGTAATGTGATGAAGATACAAGGAGATGAGTGTAGTCTCTAAGGGTCAAGGTCAAAAGTGCATTGTGACTATACTCAGTGCTCTAGTTGTGATCCTAATGGGGCTTACGCTGACAGTGCTAATTCATATGGGGCTTAAGCTAACAGTGCTGATCCAGGCTCACATTCACACATAATTCATCTCTCTCTGGCTCACATTCATACCTCTCTTACACACAGATCACTCCTGTTCAAAATAAAGACCCTTAGCATGATTGTCAACCCCATTATAACTTAACACCTATGTAGTTCTAACTACTAGAAAGCAGTTATGATGCCGTCATAAAACGTGTCCTGTTTCCAGCCACGGTCCCCTAGGCATCTACTATCACCCACTATTCTGCATGCACCTTAGGAAGTCCTAATCCTCCCCAATCTACCCCAAATCTCTGTTGCTTCACATCACGTCACCCCAGAGTCGACAAGGCGTTCGACAAAGCAATGTCGCCAATCACTGAACGGATGAGCACGCGGGGCCAGGCTCCACGGCTCCGGCATCTCAGTTCCCCAAGTGCAGCCGGGAAAATGAGTCCCACTACACCCGGAGCTGTAGGTGGAGGCCTCAGGAGCTCGCGGCTTTTGGGTCTGACCAACAATGCCGGAGTGTCAGGGCACGAAGCCGACAGGTCGAGATCCAAGTGAGGAGAGGCACCCGCTGCTCACCACGCGCTGGGCTCCAGCCGCGAGGCCGCGCGCGGACGCCGAGGCCGGGACAAGTTTCAGCAATCTCAAGGCCATTGCTTCGCCGCCTGCGCCGGCTCAAGGACCAGAGGGACATAAGCGCGACGGGGTCCTATTCTGTCCATGGCGCCCTTCTATGACGTCACAACCTAGTGTTCGCGGCGCCTGTCGAAAAATGTTTTTCCCAGCTGGGATGAGGCGGAGCCAGAGAGAAGAGGCGGAGCTTAGGTCTAGATTGACGCTACGGGGCGTGGCTTAGATTGTGTTTGGATGAGGAACGCGGTCAAATCCCAGACAGTTAAAGTTTATGGTGAAGGGTAAGAAGATATCCCCCAACCCCCGACCTTTGTGGATTGCACGGAGACTATGCTTGAGTCTCGCAGATGCTTGAGTTGTGCGATGAAAGTGTGACTTCCCCCTCCGGGTATTCTGTGGGGCGAATCTGCTAGCTCCCCAGAATCTGTGATGAGAACCTGCTGCCCCATGCTCTATGAGATCTGACAGGAGGACCTACTACATCCTAGGTTCTATGGACGTCACCCACTCCCAGTCTGAGTTCTGTAGGGTGGATCTGCTCCCTGCCCTATTCCCCATCTGGGTTCTATGGTGTCGCATTCTCCCTGTCTAGATGTCTGACAGAAGGACTTGTTACCAGCCTGAGCCTGTGGGTGCGACCTCGCTCATGTAGTAGTACTAAGAGCAGAGGTGGCCTCGAGCCTAGTACCACCATATCTCCTGTGTAGGGCTCTCTACTTCACTTCCACAGCTGCCGACTTTATAGTCACCTCCTGGAAAGCTCTTCGGCTTCAAGACCTCTGAGGCTAAGGTGGAAGAGTGTGAAGAATCGAGGAAAGTGAGGGTAGGGGAAGGATCCTCAAACAAGGGGAGTTCTGGGCTGTGTGTGAACCACCTTCCATGGAGCTGACACAAAATCTTTTCTGCGTTTCTAGATTTCTAGAAATCCCTCTGTCCTTTCTGGTACACTGAGAAGGGGAGGGGGAACCCACTCCACATTCCTCTTGCATCCAGATCACCATCTCATTTCACAACTCCCCTCCAGGTGTCAGTCTCAGGCTCACCCTTAAGGAAAGACACTATCCTTACCTTCCTTCCGTGATGAGGTCTCTGTGTTTGACAACTTCTCCTGGTGGCATAACGAAAGGACGGTGCATGTGATTTTAGCTTGCAGGTCTTCATGGTGCTACTTAAGCTGCAGTCAGTCCATCTGCCCGGAATCTATTGCAAGCTTTTGTTGTGAGTTAACTGTGACTTTTTTTTTTTTTTAAATCAACTATTGAGTGAGTTTTGAATTCCTGGATTAGTACCACCCTCTCCCCATTTGATTATATGTCATTCTTATAGTAATGAGTTGTACTTGACCTTTTAAAAAGAATTTTTTACGTGGTCTATAGACATACATAGAATAATGGTCTATGATTATTAGGTAGGGACTCTTTTTGTCTCGCCTTAATATCAAGATACTATAGGCTTCAACAAAGTGACCTGGGGAGCATTTCCCTGGATGCTTGTGACCAGTGAGCAGGTTTCTTGATGGAGGCTGGGGCTCTGATGGAGCTGTTGGAGGAATTCTCCAGGCATTCAGAGGAGAAAGAAGCCTACTTGGGTGGCGGCTCTCATCCCCATGAAGACTTTTCTGTAACATAGTTGGGTCAGGGAAGCTTTCAGAAGGACAGCAGAAGTCTGGGGACTTGTTCAGAGAGAACAATGGAGAAGGAAGGTTTCCTATCCAGGTCTCAGTGAATGAGTTTTCAAGTCACATTTGGTGGCTGAAACAAAAAATGGTAGCTTCATGAGTCCCATGTGTATATAGGAGATACTCAGAATAATCATATTTAGAAAATGGGGGCCAGCGAGAAGAACCTAAATAGAAGTAATGCTTAGTTCAGCATGAGGCATAGTGACTCAGCCCTATGACAGGTTGTTGTCAATTTATCTGCATATTGTAACACCTAGATTCACCACTAAAAATGCAAAATCATGGTCCTCAAACATAAGCAACTGATGATGATATTCTTTTAAAGATGTGCACAAGGTATCCATTGGAAGGCGGAAGACCATCAGAGGAAAGAAACAGAAAACAGTGATTATATGAAACTAAAAACCTGCACAGCAAAATAAACAACTAAAAGAAGCCATAGCCTATGTAATGGGAAGAACGCTTTGCTGGTGCACACCTGTGGGGGATGCAGCCTAACAGTGTCATAGAAGGAAAACTAAGTCAGAAAGGCAAATATTTTTCTTCTATTGGTTGGTCCTAGAATGTATATATAGATAAAATCATGTATGTAATGAGGATATAAAAGTAGAAGAGAAACTGGGGGACAGAGGGAATGATGTAAGAAGTGAGAAGAGGGTAGTGAGGTGTGGGGGGTGTTCAGAGTATATTACATACATGCATGAGGTAGCCTGTGTAAAATCATACAACCTTTTTGAATCATTAAAAAGAAAAAGTCATACCTAGGCCTTCAAATTATATGACAACCTTAGTAGTTCTATGTTGAAGAAATTGGATTTGTAATTCAAAAATCACTCGACCCAAAAAGAGAAATTTCCTAAGCACATGTGTTCTACTGAAGAATTTCACTTAATACATAAATATAAAATACTAAATATGTACAGTCTCCTCCAGACTGCACAGAAGGCAGAAGAGATAGTTCTTACCACCACGTGTTGTTGCCCTAACTGTACAAAAATGAGACCTCCATAGACCAACATCTCTGAAGAACTTACACGGAAAACCTCCCAAGAAAACATCAGCAATTTGAATCCAACAACACATAAAATGAGCGGAGTGGTATGGCACAAGCAAATGGGATAGCATCCAAAGATGAAAAGGTACCCAATGCCTTAATATCAACTAATAAAAAACAAACTAAGCAAAAGAAATACGTAGGATTGAATTTCCTGGTTCAGGGAAATCATTTGACAAAACTCAATGGTCATTTAAAATAAAAGAACACATCTGCTGTAACAAAGGCTACAGGGCAACTGCTTCATCTTCATAAAGCATGCCTGCAAAATCCCAAAACTAACATCATATGGATAGAGAAAGGATGGGATTTGCCTTTTGAATAAAAAGCAAGGGTTTCTGCTTTCCCCACATTTACTCAACAATAGAGCCCTAACCCACATAATAAGCACAAAAGGTGTAAGTAGAATACAATAGGAAAGAAAGAAATACAACCATTTGTAGATTATATTATTTTTACTCAGATAACCCAGAGGAGTTGACCAAAAATAGCTTCTAGAATAAATATCAAGTTCAGCCAGGCTACGAAAAACAAAAGGCAAAAAACAAACAAAAATAAAAAAGACAAGCACACATAACATATAGAGACCTTCACAGTGTTCTGTATGCTAACAGCATGTAAGCCAAAGCTGCATAGCAAGTGGAATCCAATTTATATTTCGTTTCAGTAAACTTGTGATGCTTGAGTTTAAATATAGCATATCTGTAAGCTGCAACATTCCAAACACTGATATAAGAAATGAAAAAGGTGCTCGCACTTGTGTGTGTGTGTGTGTGTGTGTGTGTGTGTGTGATATGACAGATCAGAAGAAATAGGCAATGTCAGGTCTCCCTAGTTTACTGGAGTTCCAACTAAAACCTCCACAAGGATGCTTGAATGGGCAGCAACAAGATTTAGTAAGTTGCAGAAATGAAAAGATGCTAGAATAGCCACAATGAATCTAAAAGGAAGGATGAAGTCAAAGGAATTACTCTTTCGTGAATGAGCTTTATTCCATGTTGATACAAATCAAGAGCCAATGATGCAAAGAAGCTTCCACAAGTAAATCAGCAAAAATATTTTCAGCTGTTTCTACAACGGGGCAAACACAGTTCCATGGCAGGCAGCGTGAGAGTGATTGGTATCTTTTGGGAAGCAAATGAACCTTCAATAATAACCTTACCACAAGAAAACAACAACATCAAAGCCCCAAACATCACCAAAACCAAGCTAATATTTCAAAATAGATCCTGTATTTTAATATAATATGTAAATTTACAAAAAATTTAGAAAAAAAATAGAAACGTTTTTGGCCTAGGAGTAGGGAAATATTTTTAACTTGATATCAGAAGCATAAGTGGAAAAAAGAGAGAAACAGGTTTACTAGACTTAACAAACCCAAGAGGTTGAAAAGACAAACAGATAGAGAAAATAATTACAAAGCACACATTTGACAACAGACCATCTGGAATATATAAACAACTTCCTTAAATTCACATTTGAATAATCTAGGGTTGGGTATGGCGGCTGGCACACTCCAAAGGTCAAGTGGTGTGCTCCCATTTGAATTATTCATTGAAATAAACTTACAGGAAGAACAAGTGAGGTGCTTCTAGAAGCTACAGAATAAGGATGTGACTGCAAGTCAGCAACACCATACATCTTTCAGTGATGGAAATGTTCTGCCCCCGCCCCTCCCCCCAGTACACCATGTCCATAATCATCACAAATGTGCACATTCTGTGACACAGGAAGCTGCGTAACCGATGGAACTTAAACAAGCACAGCAGGGTGTGCTTTAGTCATGCAAGATGATGCTAGTGGGAAGACCAGGTAAGGGACACATGGGACTACTACCTGGTATGTGTCTTTGCAACTTTCTGCAAAACTTCCACAATCTATAAAAGAAAGCTTAAAGTTATATTGTGTGTGGTATAATAAACTAACAGGATTTTAGATTTTGGACTTAAGAGATACTTTTTGTGTTATAATTTTTAGAAATTTAAGCACTGGAAAGAAGGACTCCTAACCAAAGCTACAAGGTAGTTTTAAGAAACTGAAACGTCAAGCTGGAGAGATGGCTCAGTGGTTAAGAGAGCTGGCTGCTCTTCCAGAGGTCCTGAGTTCAAAATTTCAGCAACCACATGGTGGCTCACAACCGTCCATAATGGGGTCTGATGCTCTCTTCTGGCACATGGGTGTACATGCAGATGGAGCACTCATATACATAAAACAAATAAAAAATAAATCTTAAAAATAAAGATTTGGAAGCTGAAACTAATCTTAAAATAAAAAGAAACTGAAATGGTACTGGAAAATAAATTGTTTTCTGGTTAAAACAAATCTCAAAATTGTGAATATAGCATTCATTTCCAAATTAATCTGTAGATTCAGCACAGTCCCACAAATCCGAACCCACAAGCTTCTTTGGTTGATATTGGTAAGCAGATTCTAAGATGTGTAACTCCTCCTTTCTGGAAGACTTAGGAGAAAAATGGCGACCTAGACTAGAAGCTGGTTAATGGAAGACATGCGAATGGACCTCATGGTATGTGAAAGGCCACACTTTAGAAAGCCCTATGGTACTGGTGCAGAAAGAGACAGGTTGGTGTGAACCAGGTCTGTCTTCAGTAACAGGGTCTGGAGAGAGAGGTACCAGAGAGAGGGAAAGAGGGAGAGAAGAAGGTAAGGAGGAAGAGAGGAAGAGAGGGAAGGAGGAAGAGAGGGAGGGGGGACAGAGGGCTGGAGGGAGGAAGAAGGAGAAGGAGAGAACGAGAATAGAGAAGATAGAGAAAATAAAAAAGCTTGAACCAAGAGGTATTACATAAGCTGATGATGTATGCCAAGCAAGTATATTAAGAAGTGTAGCATCTTATATACTATTTGCAGGGTGCATATGGCCAAGGTCAACTGAGAGCTAAATCAGACCATGTTGGCAAGAGAACACGGGATCCTCAGACACAGCTACTTTAGAATGGATAATAGTAGCCCAAGGAGAAGAGAAACCACTACCTGATCCCTTTAAGGCATTCGCTGAGTGCTTGCTAAAGACCACTTCTGGCAGACCAGCCTTGCTACGTCCACTCCTGGACATGGACACAGAACTAATGTTTCATTGGCCTTTTATCAGAGCCGCTGATAGAGTCTTGGGTCCGTCTGGTTCCCAACAAGTAGACAAAAAGAGCCGCTGGGTGATAGGTCCAAGCACAAGAATCGTGTTTTCAGTGATCTGATTTATGAAACGGTGACACTTCCGAAAGCAGAGTGTGATCTTCCAAACAATGGGTGGGTGCTTGAACAATTTCTCACACAGAAAGTGGATTCAGATAGATTACAGATTTAAAAGGCAAAGCTTTTAGAATGTCACAGGAGAACATTTCCATGAACTTAGCAGAGGCAAACATTTCCTAAGTGAAAAATCTCCATAAGGTGAAATGTACACATTAGACATTAAAAATAAAGAACTTTTCTTTGTTGTAAGGCCCATGAGGAAATGGTATATGACTGACTGGAAGGTGTTTGCATCAGAGGGCTCAGATCTGACAGGAAGCTCAGAAAATGTAAGAAGCCCTGTGTGTGAAGAGACTTCATGAACATGGGCAGAAGATGCTCATCATAGAGTTTATATGCAAACAAATATGGAGAGACTCTATCAATGTTAGCAGAAAACCATTTGCATTTGAAAAATACAGATTTAAGTCAGAGTGAGATATCTTTGGAGCTCAGAAGAAAGGCAGAGTTAAAACATGAACATGGGTAACTATGTTGATGGCCAGGGTTTGGGACCACTGGGATTCTCCTATGCTACCAACAGGAGCTAAACAGGCACATGAAGTTTGGAAAACAGTTGTGCAGTTTCCACCAAATCTGGCCATACACACATTTTGTGCTTTAGCAGTTATAGGCACATAAGCCTTTTATGTACCAGGTCCAGCTTAGATATGGTTCTGAGCAGCTCAACAAACTGCATAAATACAGTAAGAAAAAAGAAATACTACCTGGATTGCATATAGCAGCACTACACATCCTAGAGAGTATCCATGATACTGTCAGACAATAGCAAAGCACAGAACTGCATGCTGATGTACATGTGAATTCACCAAGAAATAATGGATGAATTGCTATATGCAAAGACAGAGAGATACCCAGACATAGCTGAGTCAAAACTGAACACGAAAATGTAAGTGCTTCACGATTAGGTTAATGAAGCTCAAACCACCCAAGTTACTCTGTGGCATTAGAAACTAGCATCGAGGTTCGCTTGAGGCAGGGAAGATCACTGGAGGTAGGCCTAATGCTTGGTCTACCTGGGAGCTAGGTCCCCGAGTCCACACTCAGAAAGCATGGATGAAGGCTCATTACTGTAGGTAGTCTTACAAGTTTGTTAAGTTTCATTAAAATGTTAAATAGAATTGGGTGGTAAAGAAGTTTTATCTGAATTACTCTTTAGAATACTTGATCCCTACTGAGGAGCATTTTCCAATCCCAAAGTTCTTCTCACAGCATCCTTAAATTCAGTATTTCTCAGACAGTAGATCAAAGGGTTCATCATGGGTGTGAGGACAGTGTACACAGCAGAGATGAGTTTGTTAGAGCTCCGGGTATCAATGGCCTGGGGTCGCACATACATGAAGATCATGGCCATGTAAAAGAAGGTGACCACAGTGAGGTGGGAGGCACAGGTGGAGAAGGCTCTCCACCGGCCTGTGGCTGAAGGGATACGCAGCACAGCCAAGGTGATGTGGCCATAGGAGAGAATGGTGGCCAAGAGTGGGAACACCAGGATGATGAAGGCCAGGATGAAGTCAACCAGCTCCGCAGTAGAGAAGTCTGTGCAAGCCAGCTTGAGGATGGGGGAGATGTCACAGAAGAAGTGGTTCAAGACATTGGAGCCACAGAAGGTGGCGCTGGAGATAAAGTAGACCTTGATCATAGAAATAGTGAAGCCACTAGCAAAAGAGAAGGCTACAAGCTGGACACACAGCCCTGTGGTCATGATGACTTGATAGCGCAGGGGGTGGCATATGGCCACATAGCGGTCATAGGCCATGGAAGCCAGGAGTACACACTCTGTACACACCAGAGAGCTGAAGAAGTAGAGCTGAGTCATGCATCCAGCAAAAGAGATGCGTTTCCTTTGCAGGAGGAAGCCGTCCAGCATCTTGGGGATGATGTCTGACACATACCAGATCTCTAGGAAAGACAAGGAGCCCAGGAAGTAGTACATGGGTCTGTGGAGGGAGGCGCTGCTCCACACTGTGAGGATGATGGCCAGGTTCTCCACCAGCACAAAGAGGTAGGCGAGCAGGAAGAGGAGGAAGAGCAGGTACTGCAGCTCAGGGGCTGTGGGGAAGCCCAACAGGATGAACGTGCTGACCTTGGTGATGTTCTCCCCCTTCATCCTTCTGCACCTGCAAGATCAAGAGGCCAGTAGGAAGGGTCAGCATCTGCTGATGGGTGAACAGGGCACCAGCTAGTAACCTCAGCTGACAGACAGACAGACAGCACTTCTGCTTCCTGTGAGCAACAAGAACAGGAATTTATCCTGCCAGGTCTTCAACTGGGAAGACCTGTGCACTTGTGTTTGTGTGCCCACTGAAGAGGGGACAGACAAAGGGAACTGTTGAGGATAGACACTTAAGGCATAGGAAACCTACAGTGGCGATCAGGACAATAGCTGGTTTCTGAAATTGGTTTCTTTGCTGTATTGCTGGGTTTGGGTTTTACATTCTAGGAATGGTTTTCCTCCCCCCCCCCAGCCCCCGTGACTATCAGCACCTAGTGTTTGCTCTGTGTGCTTTTTTTTTAAACAACTTTATTTTAAAAAAAACAGACATTCATGTACAGATTTTTAAAGGCATTTTGGCATAAAACTATATAAATACATTTTTGTCAGTACTTGATTTTTTAAAGGTTTGATAGCATGCATTGAAATCTTACTAGTTATCATAAGCATAAAGTACATGTAAAACAAAACATAACATGGAAATAGTCAAAGTTTTCTTGGTGTGTATAGATTAGACATAATAATTTTTAAAATACCAAAAATTGCCACAAGTCTATCTTCTTAGCTCTTATTAATGATTTAAGGTCTAGGTGTACCCCACTCTGAGAGGGTGCTATACACTTATTGTTTTTTTTTTTTTTTTTCCTAAGAAGTGCTGAGGCTTCCACATTTTGGCTTTTCTTTTCTTTTTTCTTTTTCTTTTTCTTCTTTTTATTTTGAGCTTCATAGGGTCTGTGAGTTGTTTCTTGGGTATTCAGAGCTTTCTGGGGCTAGTATTCAACTATCAGTGACTGCATATTATATCTGTTCTTGTGTGACTGGGTTACCTCACTCAGGATGATATTCTCTAGATGCATCTATATTCCTAGGAATTCCATAAAGTCATTGTTTCTGATAGCTGAGTAGTACTCCATTGTGTAAATGTACCACTTTTTTTGTATCTATTCATCTACTGAAGGACATCTGGGTTCTTTCCAACTTCTTGCTATTATAAATAAGGCTGCTATGAACATGGTAGAGCATATGTCCTTATTGTATGTTGGAGCTTCTTTGGGATATATGCCCAGAAGTGGAATTACTGGGTGTTCGGGTAGGACTATTCCCAATTTTCTGAGGAACCGCCAGACTGATTTCCAGAGTGGTCTGCTGTGCTCTTATATCCCAAACATTTACCATGAAGAACAAAAGGTGGTATTGACAGGGCTTGGTATGCTATTCTGTACAGGTGAATATAGACAGGGCCTGGCTCCTCAGTCTGGAAGAAAGAGTGTAAAGAGGATTGTACCTCTACCTCTCTGGAGCTGTGAGACAGTTGCTATGACTCAGTGAGGTCTCCAAGGCTCCTCCACTGTGTGACTTCCTCCTCTCTGGCTCACCCGAGACCACTCCAAGAGGAACTCTGCTCACACATCCTGACATTTCACATCAGTGGTTCTCAGTGTGGGTTTTGAATGCTCCACCCCCAGCGGGGTTTGCATATGGAATACCCTGCAGATGGGGGGAGGTCACCACAGCTTGAGGAGCTGTATGAAAGGGCTGTAGTGTTAGGAAGGTAGAGAACCACTACTCCACAGATTCTTCATGACACCACTGCATTTCCTGGATACAGACTGGAGCACCGACTAGGAAGCTGGTTAATTTGAACATGGGGTTGGGGGCCAGATAAATTTAAACATAGAAAATTTGGGGCCAAAGAAGATTCAGAAAAGTTCCTGGAAAACTTTGAGGGAGCGTTAGTTTCTCAGCATATTAAAACCTGCCAATACTATCCGGGGCTACAGCTGCAGTTCTGAAGCCCACAGATCAGAGAGCTGAAGACAGAGACTGGGTACAGCACCCTATGCACACTCCAGCAGGGACGCCTCATGGTGTGACCATAAATGTTAGGTGGAGTGAGGACAGGTCAGGATGGAGGTGTGGGGATAGTAATCTGAGGTGCAGCTGGGGACCCATGCAGCAAATGCTGGCCCACTGCAACTCCAAAAAGGGAAACACAAGAAAGCCAGAGCTTAGCATTGCTACTTGCAGAAGGTATTCTGTTCATGGAACAGAGAGTAGGCCCAGGTCTCAGAAGCACGGGTTCAACTGACATCAGTGGTTCCATGATTGCTGGGAAGGGGCAGTGTCTTCTAGGGACACTGTGCCATTAGATCCCCAGTGAGGGGGTCTTGGGCGCTGACTCTAGAAAGAGTCCTTCCTTCCCTTCCCACGTCTGTCATAGCATGCACATGATGGTCTCAAGGCAGATTCAGATTTTATAAAGTTCTGACCTCCTTGATTATGGACCTTCCCTTCAGTGACAATGATTTTATGAAGGACAGCAAAGAATAGACAGGGACAGGATGGCCTCATGAAAACTCAGGCAGATGTTGAAACCATGCAGCCATGGGCCTGAGGACCCCTCAAGTCACTAGACATAAGAAAAGGCAGACAGGATTCTCCCCAGAGGTCAGATGGGAGAACAATTTGATTTTAAACTTCTGGTCCCCAAAACTTTCAAAGAGCAAATGTCTGCTGTTTTAACCATGGGCTCTGGTCTTCAGTGGCAATAGTCTTGGACACTGATAGCAAAAAGAAAGGAAAAGAAAAGACAGATGAGCCCAGCTACTGAGCCTACCCAGCCCATTGCAGTGATGGAAGTATAAGAGAGGGTCTGTGGCTTCCCTTGCCTAGGAGCTCTGCTGGGGGAGGAGTACTGGGAGCCCTTATTGGAGAGCTCCATGGCTGTCTAAGGTTGGCTCAGCAAGCTTGAAATTCACAGGAAGGGATAGGAAAGAAACATCTAGCAAAGACATGGCACAGGACAGAGTTGCACTTGGGCTAGGTATTCCTGCCATCGAGGGTGAGTGTAGTATAAGAACCCAAACTTCTGACAGCTGAGGACTGTCCCAAGGTAGCAGGTTCCTACCATAAAACACTAGTGTGGATCAAGGCTGAGCATCGACCTTAGCAGCACTTACAACGACCTCCACGATGTCATCCAGCCCACACCGCTTTAAGCTAACACAGTAATGGCCTTGGCATTGCAATCTCAACATTTGGTCCTAGGCATTGTACACTCAGTACAGTTCTCACAGACCTGTATGCAACAGGGTTCCTATCCATGCTTACCCAACACAGGACTCATCAATACACACTTAGCAAACAAGTCCTGACCTTGTTCTTATCAGACCAAGCACCTGACTCACCCATACACCTTCAGCACAGTACTCAGGGGTGCATATTCTTGCAGTGCCCATCAATGTTGCAGTGCCCACAGATGACCACTCTGCACTGCACCAACAGATGCTACAAACAACCCTTTGCCGTAACATCATGAGCCTTCATGCTGGGTGTTGCAGCTGTGGAAGTGAATCCTCAGGGCCCAGCCTCAGTGTGGACATGCATGACGGGGCTTCAGTCATGCTACATACATAGCTCTTCTATGATGCACATTATATGACATGCTCTAAAATTACCCCGTGAGTTCATCCGGGCTTGAGAAGTATTCATCCTACCTGGGTCTCTGGCAGCTTCACTTGGACAGACTTTAGGAATGAGGAGGGGCCTCTTCCTGGCTAGCGACTCTGAGATTATACACAGTGACCAGATGAGCCTTAGACAGGCTATCATCAGGACATGGGCTCCTCAAGTGAGGGAAAGAACAGTTATGGCTTTTTAGCTTGAGCCCAGTGTCTCCAGGGCCCAATTAGCCCCTTGCAGCTGATGGAGTGGCCCATACTGGTAATGAGCTGGATCAAAGCCTCTGGGGCAGGCTGCCTCTGATGTTGCCCCTGCCCTTTAGCCCTCAAGCCAGAGGAACCCATGCAGCCTTTCTTTGTCTCTCCACCATCCTGGACATCCAGCTGCTAATCTCTACAACTACACCCAGTGTTTCTCAGTAGCTAGCCTACTTCCATCCGAATTCTCCCATCCACTCGTAAGTTCTATCTGAGACAAACTTGTGCAGCTGAGCATTGGGATCATGAAAGACTGAGCAATACTCAATGGTTTCTGAACACATTTGACAAATCCCTAATGAGTGCAGGGTGGCTGACAGCCCTCACCTGCGTTGCATCATGCCACCTCACTGTAGTGTTCCTGAACACAACATAAACACCATGTACTGTGTACGCCCTCATGCCACACAACACCTAAGAAGTCTGCCTGAAGCATCCTGGCTCAGAGTCCAGACTCCCACGTGTCATGAACTGCAGCATTTTCACCCTAAGGGCACACCCTTCTGCTTGATATAAGTATAATGTTTTAATTATGAAAATCAAAGCTTTTCCATGTGTGCCCATTGTCATTCCTCATCATTAAGTAATCTGACTGGTACCTTAGAATGTTTAATTTATAAAACTAATGTTTGAGTCACTGACTTGAGTGTCATGAAAAAAGTGTTGAGTGGATTTTTCCCTGAGACCAGGAATCCCCAACAATTTCTGGCACGGTCCTAAATATGCTTCTGCCATTGTGTGCTGCATGTTTATTTGAAGCCGCATCCTCAGCACTGACAATTATAAAATCAAGATATTTATCAGCTGAAGCAGTTGAAGATTCTCTGTGCCCTTGAGTGTCAAGTATTCAGCCAAGATTGCATTCTTTGTGTAAAAATAAGCAAGCAGATCCATGTGGTTAAATATGCAATTCTGCCTTTATCTTTAACAATTGGGGGACATTTGTGCATGTTTTATATTAATAAATACTTGGTTTACACAGTTATTTTATGTACTTATGTTTCAAAGGTTGTGCAAAATTTCTCATACATAAAGAAACTCAGGAGTGGAAAGTCTCTATGAAGACTTCATCTGAGACACAGCTGCCAAGGGGACCCTGCCTCTTACTGATGCTAATGGTGAAGCCATCAGTTTAGCAAATGTAGGGTTCAAAGTGGAAGTTCTTCTTCAATACCATTCTAAAGAATGGTGTTGCTTTGTAAGACACTGTATCAGACAGTCCTCAGCCATGCAATCCCTAGTGCATCCTATGCTAAAGACTCAGAAAGGGGCTCAGGGCAGACCAGATGCTCTAGTTCCAAGCAAGCTTATAGAAAAAGAAAGTGTTTTAGGATTTGAGCCAGCCTAAGCCCTGGAGCTTCCTGTGTTACATTCACCATATTGATAATGAAAAAACAGCCAATGTCCATACATACACACTCACAGTTGTGGAGTACACACTCTGTACACACATAAGGGAAATGAAGAACTTCTCAGTTACAGTGGGACTGTCCTCAAAACAATCCCAAGTGGCAAACTCCACTCCTTTGTCTCCAGGTGTTGGTCAACATCAAGGCAGGTAGTAACCCTGGTGCTCCCCACACTGTGGTCCAAACCTCCTATGAAAGAGCCATCTACTTAATCAGCAGCACTTGTGCTGCAGCTTTGATGGAAACAAAGTTGGCATCTGAAAGGATGTGTGAGCATGGCCTTACAGAGGGCTTAATGGCTGATCACCTCTGAGCTCTGAAGCTTTCTTGTTAAAGGTCCAGCTTGTGAAGCTTGGGGATGGAGAAGTCATCCCAGTACAAGACAACTGTGAAGTGAGTACTCCCAGCATATTAGCATAGCTCCTAAGCAGTGTTAGGTGTGTGAAACTGTCCTTCTGGGAAGACAACACGCCTCATTTGTTCATCTGTCAATGGATATATATTATGAACTGACACCCTTCATGAATGTAGCTCATCAGGGTAGTTCAATTGTCAACTTGACACCATGTTGAATGACCTTGGAAGGGAGTCTTCTGACAGTGGGTGTGGCCAGCTGCTTCATATTCCAGCCATGTTGACTTTCTAGCAATGATGAACAGGAACCTGGGATTATGAGCTAAATAAACCCTTTCTCCCTCAAAGTATTTTTATCACAGCAACAAAAAAAGTAAGTAAGTAAGAAAGAAAGAAAGAAAGAAAGAAAGAAAGAAAGAAAGAAAGAAAGAGGAACGAGAACAACAGGACTTTTGGAAAACATAGATTTGGACTCTAGAAGAAAGACTGAATTGAAGCACATGAACAATACTTGCTTTTGGACAGAATACAGGCCATTGATGTTCTGTTATACTGCTAATAGGAGTAAAACTAGTCCCTACAGTTTGGAAAATAGCTTTGAAGTATCGGCTAAGCCTGGTCACACACACATCCCTTATGTTTCATCAGGCTTCTGATTTTAGCCCAGGTACAGTTCTGTGTAGTTTCCAGGTCCATGGATGTCATTAAAAAAATACTACCTGGATTTCATATAGGAGCATTATACTTCCTAGACAGTATCCATGATACTGTCAGCCAATGACAAAACACAGAACTGCATGCTGATTCATATGTGAACTCTACTGAGCAACAACACATGAATCCTTGCTACATGTAAAGACAGGGAGGCCCAAACACATAATGCTGAGCCAAAGAAGAACAAGGAAGTGTAACTACTTCAAAATAACATTCAAAAAGCCTTCAAAACCCCCAGGTTACTCCCTCACACTAGAAACCAACATAGTGGTACTTAGGAGCCAAGGGTGTGACTAAGAACTGCCTAGGAGATAGGTATCTGAGCCTACATATATTTTCTTTAAATATGTCAGAAAACACGTTTTCCATGATATGTCAGAAAACATATTTTGTACAAATATTTCAGAAAACATATTTTTATGGAGACTCATTATAGTACCTGTCTCTTAATAGTGCTAAATTTTATTAAAAAATTTTTTTAAAGATCATTAGGTGCTACACAAGAGACCTTTTCCACCACAAATTAGATTATGAACACATAGAATTATACTATACAGTGTGACCCAATCCCAGGGTCCTTCTCACAGCATCTTTAAACTCTTTGTTCCTTAGGCAATAAATCAAGGGGTTTAAGATTGGTGTGAGGACAGTGTACACAGCAGAGATGAGCTTATTGGAGCTCCGGGTATCAATGGCCTGAGGTCGCACATAAATAAAAAGCATGGCCACATAGAAGAAGGTGACCACAGTGAGATGGGAGGCACAGGTGGAGAAGGCTCTCCACCGGCCTGTGGCTGAAGGGATCCGCAGCACAGCCAGGGTGATGTGGCCATAGGAGAGAATGGTGGCCAAGAGTGGGAACACCAGGATGATGAAGGCCAGGATGAAGTCAACCAGCTCCGCAGTAGAGAAGTCCGTGCAAGCCAGCTTGAGGATGGGGGAGATGTCACAGAAGAAGTGGTTCAAGACATTGGAGCCACAGAAGGTGGCATTGGAGATAAAGTAGACCTTGATCACCGAAACTGTGAAGGCACTTGCAAAAGAGAAGGCCACAAGCTGGACACACAGCCCCGTGGTCATGATAACTTGATAGCGCAGGGGGTGGCAGATGGCCACATAGCGGTCATAGGCCATGGAAGCCAGGAGTACACACTCTGTACACACCAGAGAGATGAAAAAATAGAGCTGAGTCATGCATCCAGCAAAAGAGATGTGTTTCCTCTGCAGAAGGAAGCCGTCCAGCATTTTGGGAATGATGTCTGACACATACCAGATCTCTAGGAAAGACAAGGAGCCCAGGAAGTAGTACATGGGTCTGTGGAGGGAGGCGCTGCTCCACACTGTGAGGATGATGGCCAGGTTCTCCACCAGCACGAAGAGGTAGGCGAGCAGGAAGAGGAGGAAGAGCAGGTACTGCAGCTCAGGGGCTGTGGGGAAGCCCAGCAGGATGAACGTGCTGACCTTGGTGATGTTCTCCCCCTTCATCCTTCTGCACCTGCAAAGATCAAGAGGCCAGTAGGAAGGGTCAGCATCAGCTGATGGGTGAACAGGGCGCCAGCTAGTAACCTCAGCTGACAGACAGACAGACAGACAGACAGACAGAACTTCTGCTTCCTGTAAGCAACAAGAACAGGAATTTATCCTGCCAGGTCTTAAACTGGGAAGACCTGTGCACGTGTGTTTGTGTGCCCACTGAAGAGGGGAAATAGAGGACAGGAACTGCTGAATATAGGTGTTCAAGATGTAGGGTTTTTGCCCATGTGGTCCCATCCTGAGGTGCTGGGTGTATAGGGTTTTATGCCTTCTATCTTACCCTATAGACCATACCTGGATTCCATACCCCATACCCTGGATCCAGAAGGGAGTGTAGAAGGAGTTTTACCTCAGTCCTTAAGGGGTTAAAAATGGTAGTCTATGACTCCACTCTGGAAGTGGGAGTGTTGCTGAGTCCATGGCCTTCAAGGGTGAGTATAGCTAGGATCATTCTTTCCCCCTTTCAGAATGCATGAGAGCAATGGTCTAGGGGTTATTGGGATTGAGTGAGATCTCCAAAGATCTCACTGGTGTCATTTCCTTCCTTATTCCACACCCTCATTAACTTGAACACACACATACACACACACACACACACACACACACACACACACACACACACACACACACAAGAAGGAACCCACACATTCCATTTGTTGATGATAGCATTACTGCCTTCCTTAGCCTCAGATTAATGTGGTAGCTGGAAAGCTAGCTTACTTTTGAACATGTAGAAATGGAGGCCAGAGGGGTCTAGGGAAATACCTGAAGTCATGGTGGAGAAGGTTGGCCTCACATTAGATGAATGATCCCTTCTAGGACCTTCTCTAAGTCAGCTCAGTAATGGCCACTCCACTGGGATCGAAACTTCTGATCCTGGACAGTCTAGGGTATGGCTGTGTTTCTTCCCTGCTCAGTGCCCACATTGGGCTTTGAAACACACATAAGATATTCAGAGAAGGAGGGCCATCAGGACTCTCCTATAGACTGGGACTGCCTAGGGGTGCTGTGTCTCATGCCCCATCCAGGACTGCACATAAACACAGACTGCTTCCTGTTAGGATGCTGCTGCCCATTACTGTGGGAGTGATAATTGATAATGGAGTGATGGCATGGATAAAATCCTAATCTGCAAGTTGAGCCTTTCAGAGTTGAACTCTCACTTCACTAGGTTCTTGGTCATGGTTGTGTGCACTTTCAAACAAACTTTCTCTTTTAGAATCATTATGGACTTCCAGAGTCTGTGTGTCCTTTGTTCATCTTTCTCAAGGCTAATGACTATCAGAGAGAGGGCTGAGTCCAGGCACCCCGCTCACAGCTGTACCCACTTTTGTTTAGTCCTTTCCTGCCCTAGATCCACACTAGACTTTGGACTCCAGGTCCCTCTGATTGTGAGGGAGTACATGCCCATGTGTGAAGCCCCAGACTTGGTCCTCAGTGATGTTTAGCAGAGGCGTGGTCGGGACTCAGACGATTGTATTTTCATACTGGATTTCATGGTTGTTGTGGAGACTGAGAGGCCACAGGAGTTCTGAGGAGGAGCCAGCAACTCTCTCATAACAAGCCAGGTCTGCCATATGCCTCAGACAGAATGCCGTTGCTTGGCCAGAGTTCAAGCCCAGGTCAATGAAAGAAACAAAGAGTGGAAAGGAAGATGTCTCCAGAATAGGGGTTTGCTGGGAGTCTCCGAGAGGGTCCTGATTGGGTCCTGATCGCTGTCAGCCTATAGTCATGTGCTCAGAGGCTACTTTCATATCTGGTAGAACCAGTTCGACAAGGATCTAGCCTTGGTGGGAAGCCTATGTATTCTGATCTGCTCAGTGTAATAGGTTGCCGATTAAGGCTTTGTGCTTCTAAATGGTAGGACATAGCACAGTAACCCGAACTATGCATTCAGCATGGACCTCCAACTATGCACTCAACACAGTTCTTAACACAGCACCCATTGATGCTAACACCACACAGGATTCATCAATAAACATTCACTGCAGAGCCTGCAGACCATTCTGTATAGCACTTATGAATGAAAGACCCTTTGCTGTAGCACCATGAGCCTTATTGCTGGGTACCACAGCTCTGGAGGTGATCCTGCCCCAGCCTCAATGTGAACATGTATGATGGATGGGGTTTCAGCCATGCTGGACACATAGCTCTTCTATGATGCATTTTATACAACATACACTAGAATCAGTTGTGAGTCTGATGTGAGAAGGTGACACTAGTCCTACCTGGGTCTCTGGCAGCCTCACTTCTTGATTTGAGAAGAAGGAGGGAGCCTCTTCCTGGCTGGTGACTCCCAGACTGACCACAGTGAACAGATGTGCCTCAGACAGATTCTTGGGATGTGGGCTCCTCGAATGTAGGAAGGAACAGCTATGGCTTTTTTAGCCAGAGTCCTATGTCTCTAGGGCCCAATTACCCCTTGTAGATGATGAAGCTGCCCATACTGATAATGAGCTGGAGCTGGGCCTCTGGGGCAGGCTAGCCCTGCTACTGACAATGCCTGTCAACTTGTGGAGTGTCTTGGCTTCCATTCCACTTGCCTGGTTGGCAGGCAGCTACACCCACCACTGGCAGAACAGTGTAGGGCGGATCCCTGGGCTCAACAGTTATACAAGTGCCTGTGTTGAGAGTCAGGCTAGTCTGCAGCAGGAACCCAGGCCTGTGTGCAGTAGCAAGATGGGAGAAGAGGAGAGGAGGCAAACACAGACATGGCTCTCCTGATCCCTCGGCAGCCATAACGCATTGAGGCACTGGAGAATTTGGCAGATCTTGACTCATGTCCAGATCCCCAGGAAGTCACTGGCTGGGGGCCATCTGATGGACCCACAAAGTCTTCCACTCTCATTGCCTATACCTCAGCTCTCTCAACCCCTCATTTGTCTCCACTCTTGTATCTTGAGGCTTCTATGGAGGGTTTTCGTCAAGCTTTTCCCTATGGATTGTTCTTTCCACATTTTCATCCCTCGTCCCCTCACTTCCTTCAGTCCCCACATACTTCTGGATTATTAGTCTCTTCCTTCCTCTCCCAGCTTTGGATCATGGTAGCCTTGTCATCTTTCTCTTTGTGTGCCAAAACTGCTCATATCTGTCTTGCAAGGACCCTTGATGCATTGGAAGCTGCCCTGATAATTACCAATGAATTTGTGACATGGGTTCTTTAACTAATTACAAACAAAACAGCCTTTTTTCCCAAATGAGTTTCCATTTATAGATTTCAGAGATATGACAAGGATGTATGTTGGGTGATTTATAACTAATTACAGCAATGGTATACTGTTTATATTGCTCATTCCTCAAATCCCAGTCTTACAGTAAACCATGACTGTGAACCTGGTGGGATCTATATTTAACCAATAGACACATCTCTGGGCTGCTTTCCGAAGGCATCAGGAGTTGAGAGTTGAGATTACCTAAGCAGGGAGTCTCTTCCCCAGAGCGAGGACAACTTCGCTATTATATCTAGATGCCTAGATATAATTATTGATAGTTGGTGACACTGAACAATTTTCATATGCTTATTGCCATTTTTGAGAACTATCTGTTTATGCCATTAGCTCATTTCTTGATTGAGGTGTTTGATGTATTGTTTAGGTTTTTTATTTGTAGTTATTTGTATACGCAGACTTCAATTTTCTGTGAGATGTGTGGCTGGTAGATTTCCTTGCATCCTGCAGGCTGTCAATTTTCTCCATTGTCTCCTTTGCTCAATGGAAACTTTAATTTCTCAGGGCCCCATTGGTCAGTTGTCTTTAATCCTTGATGAAATGGAGTCCTGTTGAGAAATCCTGACCTATACTTTTATCTTCAGGTGTTTTCCCCATCTTTTCCTCTGAAAGTTTCAGAGTTGGGGTCTTAGGTTAAGGTCGTTCATTCATTTAGTTATTCTTTTGAAGGGTGAGATACAGAGATCGAACCTCATTCTTCTACATGTAAATATTCAGTTTCTCCAGCACCATTTGTTAAAGATGTCTTTTTTCCAGTGTGTATTTTTGCATCTCTGTCAAAAAAAAAAAGAAAAGAAAAAAGAAAAACCAAAACAAAAAAACCACCACCAACAACAACAAAAAAACTCAGGTGGCTGTGGCTGTGCGTGATCATATCTGGGCCCTCTGTTCTGCTCCATGGCTTTGTGTGTCTGTTCTTGTGGCGGTGCCATACTGCTTTTGTTACTAAGGCTCTGTTGTATAACTTGAAGTTGGTGGGGTCAGCCATCCAGCATTATTCTTCTTAATCAGAATTGCTTTGGTCATCTAAATAATTTTGTTTTTCTATATGAATTTTAAAATTTCTATCTATCTCTGTGAACAATGGTATTGAAATTGGGATTTGTACTGTAGATTTATTTTGATAATATGATGTTTACTGTTGATCATAAACTTGATAGGACCTGGAATGTCTGGGGACAGGCCTCCAGGCACACCTGTGAGGAAATATTTGACCTCTGTACTTGCGTGCAAGGAACTATGTTGATTATTCATTGTTCATTGTTCATTGAGGCGAGCCATACTAAAAATGGGCAAATCCATTCCATAGGCTTTGGTCCTGGACCAAAGAGGAAAGAGCTAGTTGAACATAGGTGTTTGTTGTTTTGCAAATTTTGAGTGCTAGTGCAATGTGACCAGCTGCCTCAAGCTCCTGCCACTGTGACTCCTCTACCAAGAGGGATTGGAACCTTCAACTGGGAGCCAATAAACCCTTCCTGATAAGTTGCTTTTGTCGGGGTATTTCTATCAAAGAAATATATAAAAAGCAACCGAGACAGGTAGGAATGATATTTTTATTCTATGTATTTTGTGAAAAGTATATAGGATGGACAAAATCTCGGTAAAAGTAATCAAAACGAAGAGAAGATATAACCAGAAAATTAGATGAAAAGTGGAAGGTAAAGGCACCCACTATTATTGTGCTGAGTTTAATATGTGACTTTATATTCAATCCAATTCATTTTATGAAATTAGATGCACCAATTTTGGGTGTACATATTTATAATTGTAATGTATTCTTAATGAATTATGCTCTTAACCAGCATAAAGTGATCTTCTTTATCATGTTTGATAAGTTTGACTTGAAGTCTATTTTGCCAGATATTAAAACAGTAATGACTTCTTGTTTCTTAGTTTTATTTTAACTTGAAATACTTTTGTTTGCATGTATGCATGTGTGTATGTGTGTGTGTGTGTGTGTGTGTGTGTGTGTGTGTAGTCATTTCTATATCCCTGTATACTTAATTTTTAATCTAGTCTCACAGATTGGATAATGAGACCATTAACACCTTTATTACTGATACGTGTTAAATTTTGATGTAGTGTTTGGTGCTTTCTAAATCACTGTTTTCTTATTTACTGTTCTAGTATGGTATATTCTTTACTCTTGGCCTCTTAAATGTTTTTCATTCTCTTTGGACCCCCAAATTCCTCTGTATACTTGGCTTAGTGATTATGGATAGTTTTCTTTAGCGTTCATCTATGACAGATAGTTTTGCTGGGTATATTAGCCTGTGTTAAAAGCTATGATCACTGAGAATATAAAATAGATACTTTCAACTCGTTTGGCTTTTAAAGTTTCTGTTGTTAAAGCATCTGTTATTTTGATGAGTTTATTCTTAAATGTGATTTGATGGTTCTCTCTTGTTAGTTTTAGGTATTTAGTGTTTCAACTATAATATGGCACAGACTCTTTCTTTTTGTCCTTTCCATTTGGTGTGAAGTATGCTTCTTGTCCCTGGTTTAGCATCCCCTTCCCCATAATAAGGACATTATCTGGTATTATTTTTTGAGAATGTTTTCTATGCCTTCAGTATAAAATTTTCCCTTTGTCTATGTTTAGGACCCATAGAGCAGATACTTTCATAGAACCCATTCTATTGTCATTTTCACTTATGTATTTTTATTATTTGTCTTTGTACTTCTTTGAATGTTCCAATTTCTCTACTTTGTCTTTAAGTTCTGACAGTCTATCTTCCCTGAAATCTATTCCACTTGTGTGGCTTTCCATTTAGCTTTTTATTAGATTCATGAAATTTTTAGTTCTGTTTTAACACTGATTTCTCTACTATGAGTGATCCTGTTCTCTCTCAGTCTTCCTTCAGAATTGTATTACAAATCTCTGAGAGTTTCTTTGTGATGGGAATTCCCATTTACCCTCCCAAAAGATATAATTCTTCATGTAAAAATAAACAAACACATTTATCTTTTTAGTTTGGTACAGTTGCTTTCATCTTTAATAATAGTAGCATTTTATACACACAAAAGAATTGTTATAAAAATTGTTTTCTTTGTGCTGAATATCAACAAATGGTTGGTCAAATAGTTGGTTTGTGTGCCTGTGTATTCAGCTTTGTGTAAAAAGAAGAGTTTTAAATAGAAAGAGACTAAGAAGTCTTGGTCTAAGATGACATCTTACATTACCCTGTCTCTTACTGCTACCTGCTGATGGAGAAGCCATCAGCCTAGCAAGTGTAGGATCAGAAATGGAGATTTATGGTGTTCCTTTGTGAGATAGTATATTGGACAGTCTTCAGCCATACATTCCCTAGTGCATCATATGCTAAAGACTCAGAAGAGGGCTCTGGGCAGACCAGATGCTCAAGCCCCAGCAATAGGAAGTGTTTCAGGTTTTGAGCCAGCCCCACCATGGAGCTTCCTGTGCTACATTCATCATATGATTTAGGCCAAATCAGCCAATGTCCATACATACGAACTCACAGTTGTGGAGTACACACACTGTGGACCCTTAAGGGAAATGAGGAACTTCTCAGGTACAGTTGGACTGTCATCAAAACAATCCCAACTGGCAAACTCTGTTCCTTTGTCTACATGTCATGTTGCCACCATTAAGATGAAGCTCACATGTGTCAGTCATCAAGGTATATTGTGTGCTGCCAGGGCTGATGCTGATAAGAAGTATCCCCAGTGCTTCCCACACTCCTTCTGGAAAGAGCCATCTACTTAATCAGCAGCACTTGTGCTGCAGCTTTGATGGAAACAAAGTTGGCATCTGAAAGGATGTGTGAGCATGGCCTCACAGAGGGCTTAATGGCTGATCACCTCTGAGCTCTGAAGCTTTCTTGTTAAAGGTCCAGCTTGTGAAGCTTGGGGATGGAGAAGTCATCCCAGTACAAGACAACTGTGAAGTGAGTGCTCCCAGCATATTAGCATAGCTCCTAAGCAGTGTTAGGTGTGTCAGACTCCTCACGTCTTCATCAGCATTTCATATGACCGCCCACTCACAGATGTAAGCTATGAACTGATACCCTTGATGGATCAGGACATTAGTTTCTAGTTGGAAAGGCATTTGTCTGTAAGAAAAGCCAATGTGACCATATCCAAGAATTCATCAGAAACATCCATGGAGGAATCTCTGGTAACTGGTAGGAGCACCCATCCCACTGGAAGAGTTTCACAGCAATTGAGTTTCAGATATAAACAAGGTATTCTCACCTGTTTCCAACATCTACAACCATCAGTTTTCTGAAAGGTCATTTTAAATTTGAAACTGGAAAATTAACTGAGTCAACTGAACTGTGATGATAACTGTTATTAAAGACTGTAAGATCCACTCCCATTGGAAAGCACATGCTGATCCCATGAAGACAGCTCTTGAAACTCTGCAACCCAAATATTGGAAGCCCACAAACCTCCCTTACCCTGATAAGTGCAGGGAATCTTTAATGTCCAGGTGAGTTTTCCACAGATGAAGGAAGCCTATGATCTGACAGTTGGTGACAAAGACAACCAAACCTTTCATTATCCAGAACTGAGAGACCTAGTTCCCATGACAGCACCAGAGAAAGACTGTTTCAGGGGCAAGCTTGCAGCAGCTGTATCAAACCTGGCACTACCTTCTCTAAGACTCCAAGACTCTGAAACTGTGGTTCATATAGATAACACCAGAGTCGCTACCCCAGCACCTGCTTTCTGATGGGAACATCTGCTGGATACCTAAAACAATGCTGAGAAAATGGGCAAGTGTTTCCTAGAAGTGGGTGAACAACTTTACCAAGGGCATAGGCAGGACTTTCCTGGCTTGATGGAGATCTTACTCTTCCCTCTTACTTGTTGCTGTCTTAGTCTTTTCTTGTCTCTTCTCCATATAGTCATGAATGACTTTAGCTGGGGTTTCTGCTCTAGCAGAAAAACATAAATGATAACAGTTACTTTGACTGTGGGCTAGCTGTCAGACAACTTTTCTGAAAGGAAAGTATCTCTTGGGATTCTAATCATACAACCCCAGGAGAAGATTGGAAAGATGTCTCTGATGGTGTAGATGTTGCTGATGTTGTCCTTTCTAAGTTCACTGGAGACATTAAGAGCATTTCCAGTTGAGACCTGTCTGAATAAGGCTTGGGAAAGGCTTGTTGTCCACCTAGAGTTCACACACAGATTAAATCCATGGTGTCCTTTTCACTAAGCATGTCCTTTTAATGTTAAACTGTTACATCGGGATAGCACATAAGTTTCCCAGACTTCTGGGTGAACCATTGTAAGTGATCTCTGCAAAATACTCCAGAAAACCAACCATTCCAAACCCTAAGGGTTTGTGCCAGGTTCCTGTAGAATACACTCCCTTCCTCTGCCTTCTTACTGACTTGTGCCTAATTTTGTTTTTTACATGGTCTTATTTCCACCCATCATCTTGCTCTAAAATGTCTACATGATCAGTGGCTCATATGATTGACAACTGAAATTAGTACCAACTGTTAACTCGAAAAGACCATTGAAATGAGCAAAGATCTACCGAGATTTGGAGAACTCAGTATCAGAACTAGTAGGGGTCTGGAAGTTTAGAGTTTGACACCAGCCTGGAAATTGGGAAAAGTCCTTGACTCTATGTGAGACAGATCTTCCAGGTACCAGACATATGGAAGCTACTCCTGAGTGGTGAGGATAACATGTGTCTGCCACAGAAAGTGGCAGATTTGCATATCCTTTGCTTTTGAGTTCACTCCTGTGTCTGTCATCAAACAAACATACTGCTCTTATTCATACCCTGACTTTGCCACTACAGAAAGCTTGACTTAAATGCTAGGTAAGAAGCCAGATGTGTTGGTGCATGCCAAAACTCTATCTGGCACCTGAAATGTAGCAGGAGGATCAAGATTTCAAAGTCATTCTTGGTGGTATAGCAAGTTTGAGATGTACCTGGACTATAAACAGACAGACAAAATCCAACCAACCAAAAAAACAAGACAAAAAATATGACTGCTCGTATTGGTTCTGTGGACACTGTCACCAAATACAATAAGTAAGTCTCTCAAGAGAATGTAACATGGGGTGTTTACAGAGCAACTAATGGTTGGTTTATAGCCATCCTAAAGAGTAGGTGGTAAGCTGGGATCCCCAATGATCTTTAATCTTTGTGGTTTTTTAAAATAATGAATCTCCATGTTAGTATGACTTTTCTTACCAAGATAACAACAAAAAGGGATAAATATTTAACAGATACCATGTTATCAGAAGCATAGCCCTGCTTCAGCCAATCACAGGCAGGCAGGCAGGCAGCCAGTATTTCAAACCTCACTCCCATTTTCTGTCCACAGATATTGATGCATCCACTACCACTCTCTTTGCTGAGACGAAAGAAATGAGCTGGTTTTTGGCTCGTAGTTAGAGGGCGAGGTCAATCATGGTGGAAAAGGTGTGTTGATAGTAGTTCTAACTATTGCAGAGTTAAGGGAGCAGGAGACAGCTGGTCTCATTTTACATTTCACAGTCAGGAGGAGGGAGGATGGGCCACATTCACTTGGTCTCCTCCTTTTTATTTAGTCCAGGGCATCAATGTGCTTTCTCCACCCTAAACCCAAATCCTTACTTGAACCGTAGCCTCCCCATCCCAGGGCTACTCATCCGTTCTAGAAAAGCCCATCAGTCTCTGCACAGTCTCTCTCCCTCCTAGAGGGCTTCTGTTGACCTCTTAAACAGTTGCAACTAGCCCTAGGCAGGGATTTTAAGCTTTAGTGGCTAGACTTGTGCATGGTGGGGACTCTGCCCCCAGCATCTCCTTCATTTGCAAACCCCATACTCTAAACCCTATCAGCGACTCTGTGATCTGACCATGCCAGCTGCTTCCTGCTTCTGAGTTTTGCTGCTGCTTCCTTTCCTCTTCTCCACCCTTCAACACAAATCACTCATGTCCTACGGATCATGTAGGAACCATCCCAACCAGGTTCTCCTCAACCACCTCCTGTGGGGAACCTCCTGCACATGCTTCTGCTTCACGTGCCCCAAGCCATCGTTCCCAGCCTGTCTTATGGTTTGTCACTCTCAGCCTGTCTCCTGGTTTAAGGGACATTGGGAACTGTGGGAGAATTTTAAGGAAGCAACAGTTCTAAGAAGACATAGTGCCCTCTTGACTGCCAACTGAGATCAACTCAAGCAGTGGTAGGGCTTTATTTTCTCAGCAGCAGAAGGGCTCTAGGGAGGGATAACTGAATGACCACGCCCTACTAGTTAAAACCAGTCTATCTATGGCCTCTCGAAGTTCCCAGATACACTGTGCTTCGGGGACTCCTGGAGCTTGTTTTGCCATATTTCAGTATTTTCACACTTCTGCACACTGAGACCTACTGATACTGTAGACCTGGCCTGTCTGGCCCAGCAGAGCTTACTGTCTTCTGAAATGTGCATGGTAAATTTTAAAGAGGTAGAAAATGAATTCAACCTTATCAAGTCCCGCTCAGCCCACATATACAAGGGAATCAAATAACATTGGTAGACAAACAGTACCCATCACATCCACAAAGGAAAAGGCAATGCTCTAAATACCTTCAGCACTACAGCAATGGCAAGGATTTCCATTAGTCTTAGCACCAAAAAGGCATGCTCAGGAAGTGCTCTGGAGGTAGAAGGTGTTCTCTCTCCTACAATGGAGCTTGACTCAAGCCCAAGACCTTTCTTAAGGCATCCTTAAATTCTTTGTTCCTCAAGCAGTAGATCAAGGGGTTCAAGATGGGTGTGAGAACTGTATACAGAACAGAGATTAGTTTGTTTGAGCTCCGGGTATCAATGGCCTGGGGCCTCACGTACATAAAAAGCAAGGCTGTATAGAAAATGGTGACCACAGTGAGGTGGGAGGCACAGGTGGAGAAGGCTCTCCACCGGCCTGTGGCTGAAGGGATACGCAGCACAGCCAGGGTGATGTGGCCATAGGAGAGAATGGTGGCCAAGAGTGGGAACACCAGGATGATGAAGGCCAGGATGAAGTCAACCAGCTCCGCAGTAGAGAAGTCCGTGCAAGCCAGCTTGAGGATGGGGGAGATGTCGCAGAAGAAGTGGTTCAAGACATTGGAGCCACAGAAGGTGGCATTGGAGATAAAGTAGACCTTGATTACAGAGATGGTAAAGCCACTAGCAAAAGAGAAGGCCACAAGCTGGACACACAGCCCTATGGTCATGATGACTTGATAGCGCAGGGGGTGGCAGATGGCCACATAGCGGTCATAGGCCATGGAAGCCAGGAGTACACATTCTGTACACACCAGAGAGCTGAAGAAGTAGAGCTGAGTCATGCATCCAATGAAAGAGATGTGTTTCCTCTGCAGAAGGAAGCCGTCCAGCATCTTAGGGATGATGTCACAAACATACCAGATCTCCAAGGTGGACATAATGCCCAGGAAGTAGTACATGGGTCTGTGGAGGGAGGCGCTGCTCCACACTGTGAGGATGATGGCCAGGTTCTCCACCAGCACAAAGAGGTAGATGAGCAGGAAGAGGAGGAAGAGCAGGTACTGCAGCTCAGGGGCTGTGGGGAAGCCCAGCAGGATGAACGTGCTGACCTTGGTGATGTTCTCCCCCTTCATCCTTCTGCACCTGAAATAATTAACAAGGCATTGTGCCAGGAGAAGGGTAGCTGGCAGGAGGAACAGGCAGCCAAACCTGCAGAAATGGAAATGCCAGGAAAGGAAAAAATAACTATATGTGAAGTTAGTACTTGGTACCAGATAGTGTGGCTCTGATGCTGGGCTTGGAAATAGACTGTCCATTTCTTTCTCTATCCACAGCGATGGTGAGACTGTGATTTGCACACTGGAACCATCCAGCAAATCTGTCAACATGAAAGAGTGCTGGACTCCTTGTTCCTGCTCTCTAGGCAAATCACTCATGATTGCTAGGGTCACATGGGGTTACTGTTTTGACTCTAACCATTCCTTCCACATTTAGCAGTGGTTAGACCTTTGTTTTTGTTTTAGAGATTTTTTTTGAATAGATATGAAATGATCAGGACTTCTGGGGTGGTCGGTTCAGGTTATGGAGACCCTATAACCAGTCATTCCCTTGGGACTGGTTTTCAGGGACAGGATGGTAGCTCCACTCCTGTCTCTATAGACTACAGGAAACATCATCCATGAAAGAATTTCAGCACATTCTGGGCCAGGGAAAGCCAGAACTCTGCTGTCTGAAGGCAGCCGGGTAGAGGAGTCTAGACTAGCATTGAGGTGCTGACTCAACAAGATGAAGATTGTCTTTACCCTTTCCGTGTCTAAGTAACAGGAGCCATCTCCTCATGCCTCACTGCTGTTGGCAATGAGTCCTGTCTCCACTTCCAGTCTGTGGATTTACCTGAGACCATGGCTGCACTGGGACACAAAATACCAGGGCTGCTGCTCTCTCCATGAGATACCAAGAACAGAAAACGTGGACCCATGTGGGTGCCGGCTAGACTGTTAATTAAGGCAGGGAGCTGCAGTGGCTGGTACTTGTCTAGAACAAGTCTTAAAGACGACAGAAGCAAAGGTCACAGAATGAGCAAAGCAGTGCTTGAAAGAAAAAGCAGAGGATTCTATCTGAGAAGGAAATGCCAGGCTACAGGGAGAAAGCTGTTCTATTAACCCAAAGCAAGGATTCGAAATTAACAAGTCATCTCATGTTCCTTCAGAATGGATCTAGATATGTTTGCTGCTTAATACTGTAGAATACGTCTCAGCCATCCAGAAAGGGCAGGCCTATCAGTCATGTCTGATTCCTGTAAGTAGAATATAACAGAGACTATATACATATATATTACATATATAATATATATACTTAACTTGGTTTTGGCTCATCATTTCAGAGGGTTTTTTGACATTAACCTTGCTGCTCTCAGTCTCTGGAGATCTAAGAGCACTATGGCAAGAGTGTGGTGAAGGCTGTCCACCCAATGACAGTAAAGATCACGGGAGAAGTAGCTAGGGGACCTAGCATCCTCTTCAAGAGAACATGTCCAGTGACCTAACTCCTTCCTAGTATCACGCCCTCCCACCCCCACAGATTTCACCATCCCCCTGTAGCTTCCAGGCTGTGATGCGCCCTTTGACAGATGGACTTTCAATGACTTCATGGTATGAATGCAAATGTAAAATGTTTCCTTCAGGCTCTTGTTGTTTGAATCCTTGGCCCTCAGCCAGGAAATGTGGCTTAGTTAGGTGACGTGGTTCTCGAAGGCTGTATATGATTCTGGAGAAGGCTCATGCTTTCTGCTTCTCAATTCTCTATGTTGTGGGAAGAGAAGCACACACAACTGTAAGCCACAGCAAACCTTTCCTCTCTTCAGTTGCTTCTGTCACAGTGGCAATAAATATAACTAATGCAGTGGACACTCAAGGAGAATATCAACCAAGTCTGCTGATGGCTCCCCAAGACGCACTGTGAAGGGTTTCAAATGAGAAATGGGGAGTGCGTGTGCAGGTGCATACAAACACACACAACACCAAGGCAGAAGACTCCTGAAGTTTCCAGACAGAATGAGATGTGTTATAAACTGGAAGATCAACCAGGCTAGTCTCCAGTCCCAAACACTGAGAGCTCAGAATACAACAGGGCACTTTCCATGGAGGGTTGAGAGTACATGACCAGTTTTACCCAGACCTGGAGCCATCTGTGTGTGACTGTGGCTAGACTTCTGGTCACTTCTTCTAAACAAAGACTCACACACAACTCCCTCAGTGTGAAACTCAAATATCACAGCCATTAACCAAAGACAAAATAGTAATCCTGGGTCAAGCACATCACCGTAGGGGAGAACTACCCACAGGAGAGGGCTATGTGACAGGAATAAACCTTTTAAACACCTCTCAGTTCTACAGGAGCTGCTGGCACATCAGTGAAGCAGCACACGCCAGTCCTCACCAATGGAGAAGATACACAAGACATCACTTCTTCAGGAAAACGACAAGTCATCTTAGCAGCACACGCCAGTCCTCGTCAAAGGAGAAGATACACAATACAAGACATCACTTCTTCAGGAAAACGACAAGTCATCTTAGCAGCACACGCCAGTCCTCGCCAAAGGAGAAGATACACAATACAAGACATCACTTCTTCAGGAAAACGACAAGTCATCTTAGCAGCACACACCAGTCCTCACCAATGGAGAAGATACACAATACAAGACATCACTTCTTCAGGAAAACGACAAGTCATCTTAATACTTGAGGAAACCTTGGGTGAGATTGTAATAAGCAAACTATACATTTGGCCTCATTTCAATGAAGAGAGCCAGAAGATGTTTATTTTTAGAGTTTATAACTAACACATTCTTAAATCTTTTCAAGGTAACTGTTTAACACGACGTGGATCCTTTAAGTGTCGCAAGATCAATAAAGAAGCACAGAAATAAAGAAAGTGTACCAAGTGACATAGAACAAGGACCAGGTTAAGAAAAAAACCAGCTGTGATAAATGCAAATAGAACAAGGTCATCTAGCCAATGGGACTTTTGACCTTAGTGCAGAGTTGGCTACACATACCTACACACACACACACACACACACACACACACACACACACACACACACACACACCTGATGATTCATCTGGAAACTCCACATGCAGGCTTGGGGATAAAGACAAAAAGAAAGCCTGTGTCCAGAGTTACTGTCTCAATTAAAATTCATGTCTGAAACAGAGTTTTACTTATATAACTTTTTATCAAAAATAATTACTTCAACTTAGTATCAGACCCCTCCCCCTCACATAAATAAATAAATAAATAAATAAATAAATAAATAAATAAATACACAAACAAGAGAGCAAAATAGTTTAGGAGACAGCGGCAAAGGGGAGCAGCTGCAGCCAACATCAACACATCTTAAACTAAACACCCAGCAGGTGAGCCAGCCCAGTTCTCTGACAGCTTCCCCCATGAGTGAGAGGAGGTGCCTGTTAGTACACAGTATTAAAAGCAGCCCTGTAAAGGTGAATCTGGGGGAGTGCTTTATTAGAAAACTGACAGGGTGACAACAGAGCTGATGTCACCAGGAGGCCACAAGGGCTGTTGAGGAGGCATCTGGAAGAGGGACTGCCCCCAAAGTCTCACCTCAGATCCCCCTTGCTCCCTGTGAACCACTTCTGAGCATGGGGGGTTCTTCCTAATTATGTGGGAGCCAGTTCCTAACACCAGACAGAGACTGTGGAGGAAAAGCACTTGCAGAGGTCCATGAACTACATTCCCAGAACTTGAGGAGATCCCAGGAAGTAGCCTTGAGGTTGGTTAGAACAGCCACCACACAGAAGCACAGCTCACGTCCAAGGTCAGGGTTAGTCAGAGAGCCGTCAGAACCTAGCACCGAAACACACCCTCTGTCTCAGGGAAGTTGATTCTCATGTGATCAAAGCAACCCACAGCCTTCAGAGTCACCTCCACCTCACCACGGTGAGGTACACCGAGCAGGCTGTTCACTATGGCCACTGTATACCATTGCTCCCTTGTCCCACCGAAGGGAGGAAAACAAAGATGAATTGTCCCAATTTTCAGAGGACATAAACATTTCATCTACAAAATCCATTATAACTCTATTATACCCCAAAATCCAAAAAACTCTATTATAATGGAGAGATTTCTAAATAGATACTAAAAATTGTCTTTTTGAGGCTGAAGAAGGAGGATTATCATGAGCCTGAGGCTAGCCTAAACTTCCCAGTGAGATTCTGTGTTTTAAAAAAGTGTTTCTGCATGTCCCTGCTAACTAGGACCTTCCCAGATGGAAATGAAGACTGTTCTGGAGACCATATAGATGGCTTTTGACTTCTTGGGGTTTTGGGTATTGGGAAGTGCCCATGTGGCAGAGGACCTAGAAATCAGGGATATGCTGGCTGTGGTGCCCATGGTCACCATGAAAAATGCCAGGAGAGAACAGTGACATGCAGGAATCACCAGAAGGCAGAGGTCAGATGGCAAAACTGGGATGGGGACTGTCCACATTTAATGGCCCATCCAGTTTCCAGGACTGGTCACTATATATCAGTCATTCCAAGCAACTGGATCAATCAGGAGAAAACAGCCAGCTCCAACTCACCACCTTCATGAACTATGAAGTTTAGAAAAGTAGAAGGCAGGGCAAGATGCACAGCTCCTAGCCTGGGAGCAGATACTGAGCTGGAGGGAATTGGTCAGTAGGATTGGACACAACTGGTTGGGGACAGCAGGATGTGAAGTTGGTCAGGATTAGTCAGGTTGGAGGGATTGTGCGGTCTAGAGAAGAGTATTTGAAGGACACGTGAGGCTGGCGGACTGGCTGTCACTCTGATGGTTGGTACCTGAGCTTATCCACATTTGAAAGGATCAGTGCAGTGAGGTCCATTGGGGAACGGGTGCAAGTATGGAGCTCTGGTCCCTCTGAAAATTGGTGAAAGCACTCAGGCTAAGGACAGTGCCTGCACGTTTTCTTGACCCAGACCCCGAGAATCAAGGATGACCTTAGTCAATGACTCATTAGCACCAGATGTGACTTTGATGGGCCAGGGGAAGACTAAAAAATGTGGCAGGATTTGTGCCCCTGGGGAATGTTGAAGAAGGGAACAGTTAGGGATATGAGGTTCCAGCCAAGCCAAGCAGAGTCTTCCTGCTGGGAGCTCGTGGGCACAGGACTGGGATGGGGTTGTCCGGCTAGTGACCAAGACCACAGTGAGCAAACAGAATGGGAAAGTGGGGATGGGAACACATTTGCACGCAGAGCAGAGTCCTCTAAGGAGAGGACAACTGGAAATCTGAAGACTATCTGCCACTTCTCAATTCAGCTTACCCTTTGCTTCTCTGCCACCCTGGGCATGGAGGTTTGAGAGCTCAGCTTTATGGGGCTCACAATCGCACTGCAGAGTGCACAGGGCCTGAGCCCTGTTCCTCCATTGCCTGGCAAGACCTTTGGCAAGTGTGGAGGTATAGGTCGGTTCCCAAGAGAGGTCACTCTGCAGTCTGAGTGGCAGTGGGCAAGAGCAGGCAGGTGAGACCAAGACCACGGTAGGGCCTGGGAAGTAAGGGGCCCTAGAAACATGGTTATCCTCTGTCATGCCTGTCCCGAGTCTCCATTCCTGTCTAGAGTCCAGTTCAACTCTGAAGGAGTGAGCGGTTCTCTTTAGAGTTTGACTGGGAAGGATGTTTGGACTTTGCTTAGGATTAGAGCCTGGGGTGCATTGGAGGTAGGACTGTCCTGAGTCTTCATTACAGTCAGGGGTATACCTAGCTACCCAAGGAATCCAGGCAGGAGCCCAGGAGGACATTCGAAAAGAGGGCAGTCCCACTTGGCAGCAAATGTTGCAGGGAAGCTGTTCTCTGTATTCCTTTAAGCCCTGTGCATCCTGTGGCCTTCAGAACTCCCAACTGCAAGGAAGATTTGTAGTTCTTTCTGATACATTGGCGTTAGACCCTGGGAGGATGGGTTTTCTGGTGTCACTGCCTGAATCCCTCCAGCTGACCACAGGCAGAGAGACAGGGTACATCCAGGGGAACAGGCCAGCTTCCTATAAGGAACAAGTGGAGCAGGGCAGATTCCTGAGGCTCATTCACCTTTTTGTTTTTTCTGGAGTCAGGGTTAAGGGGACATCTCCTGAGGGGCATGGGCATGGAGTTGGGCAAAAAACAAAAACAAAAAAATAAATGACAATAGTAAATACTTGGAGAGGATGTTAGAAGTAGAGGGTATGAGGAGGCTGGAGAATGTATGCAAATAGCAGCAGGAGGCAGGAGGCTGGGGCAGGAGGCAGGAGGCTGGGGCAGGAGGCAGGAGGCTGGGGCAGGAGGCTGGGGCAGGAGGCAGGAGGCTGGGGCAGGATGCTGGGGCAGGAGGCAGGATGCTGGGGCAGGAGGCAGGAGGCTGGGGCAGGATGCTGGGGCAGGAGGCAGGATGCTGGGGCAGGAGGCAGGATGCTGGGGCATGGACCTTTCTACAGTACAATCAGCTCCAAGTACAGAGCTCCCTACCTTGGAGATCTGCCAGTGTCTGTGTGTCTGTCCTCAGTCTGCTGAAACCACTTCTCTCTGCCCGCTGTCACCCCCAGGCACCTGGCCTCTGCTGCAGTCTGACTAAGCTTGAGTCACATCTGCTTTAAAGGAAGAAGGGAAACTCCCTTCCCCATGCGCAAGGATGTGGGACTCCAGGGCCCAATTACCCCATGGTAAAGTGTATCTGCTCCACACCACCAATTATCCCTGGTCTCCTGTGCTGGATGGCATGGGCTAGCAAGGAACTCAGGCCATTTAATGTCACATGTCCCCAGCACCCTGTCCAAGCCTTCAGGCTCCTGGCAGAGTTTCTTCTCCATTCACTTATTCTCTGGCGACATGGTCCTGTCCTGACCATAGCTACCTTCAGTCTTCAAGGCAGGGACAGACATGACTCTGTAGAGAGTTGTCACCAGGTCTAGTCCAGGAGAAGAGGAGGTTGAGGTAGGGCCCTACTCAGTCCTACAGTTTATAAGTGTCATCATTCATGAGTGAAAGGGGAAAATTAAACTTCTTGGGAAGGACAACTACCACAGCTTATGTCTAAAGCAAACAGACTTGCCAGGTGGGCAGGGTGGTGGAAGCCACTGAGCCCAGGCTGGAAAGTGAGTTCCAGGGTGTAAACCAATGCTCAACCTACCCATGTCTTGAGCAAGGCTCTCAGAGAGAACAAGGCTCAGTCCCATTTAGAACTGAGCTGATAACCCAACCAACCCTTCCACAGAAGGCATAAGCTCCCATCAGCCAGTAGGTGTCGCAAATCGAACACGACCAAGCAGAATGTCTAGCTTCTCAAAGAGGCTAAAATAGAACCCAAGACAGCCGTGGTGGTGGGTGCAGACTCTCCTACACTGCCAGTGTGAGCAAGATGGTCCAGCTGCTCGGCAAAGAAGTCTAGCAGCTTCTTACTGTGCTGTAAAGATAGATGTACACTCATGTACAACTCCAGATACACTGTCTATATGGCTGTTCCTTTCACAATCTCTCAAAGCTGGAAATAGCCCGATGTCCTACACTGTGTTATCTGCTGAGCTGATTGGAACCCTTTCCTATTTAGCTGCACCCACAAGGGAGCTGTCTGGATACAGGGTGGTGTGGGTGGGTCTCATTGCCCATTTGGGCATCTTAGGTTTCCGGAAAGAGCCAAAGCACTTTGCATGTGTTCCTGCCAGAGCCTGTGAATTCAGAGTGGATGGTCCTTTCCTGACTCCTGGGCAACACAGACCAAACCAAACCTCTGAAATAATCACGGCTCTAACAACTCCTTCATACTTCATACAGTCATAGGGACAGAATCAAGGAGACCAAGCTCTTGGCATTGCCTGGGAGGGGTTTGTGCGGCCACAGGAAGGAAGGTGTTCTTTGCCAGCAGTAGAGAGACTCTTGCTGTGTTCATGGTCTCCTGAACTATTTGTCTCCTTTTGATGTTCTGCTAAGTTATAATAGAAATTATTTTTTATTAATTAATTTTGTTTATTGACAATTTCATGATGTATATAATCCATTCTGGTTACTCCCCCACCCCGACTCTTTCTCCTCTCCTCCCTTCCCCACCCATCAGCTCACCTCCTCTTCACCAGACTCTTGCCCAGATGTATGGCTTTAAGTTTTTTTTATTTTTGACCCCTTTAGTTGAACACAGACCATCCGTGTAAGCGCTGCTTTGCACCTATTCAGTGGAGCTGGGTGGGGCCACAAGTGTGTTAACTGAAGCCACTGACTCTCCCCGAATCCAGAAGGAGCAAATAGTTCACCAGTGGTGGGCAGAGGCCCCTGGGTCCCCTCCTCCACCCACCCTGTCTGTTGACAGACCCATTATCATGCAGGTCCTAGGTCCGCTCCTCCACCCATGCCTGTCTGTTGACAGACCCATTATCATGCAGGTCCAGCCCAGGGCCACAGCTGCCCTGAGTTCATGATTCAGATGGTTCAGTCTTGCCCAGAAGATGGATCCTCACTCACTGTCCTTGTCCTTTCCAGCTCTTGCATTTATTTGTTCTGTCCTTTCTTCAACAACGTCCCTGAGCCGTGGAGAGAGTGCTTCCCATGTCTTGTTTAGGGCTGGCTGGCCACTTGTCATTTACTGACCTCGAGCAACCAGGAGTCTGCACTTACCACTGCTCGCTGGGAAGTGGCATGTGTCAGGTTTCCAGCGATGTCTACAAATCGTGTCTTAGCCCATTTTCAGGTGCCTCAACGAAACCATCCAGAGCTGTGTAATACATAGAGAAAAGAGGCTGCTCAGCGGAGCATCACGTCAGTCTGAGAAGTTACAGAAGATCATGGGCCTCGCCTGTGTCAGGAGAGGGCAAATGTATCCCCCAGCAGAAGTGCGTGCGAGGTTAAGAGCAGGCACCTGGAAGGAGTGTGCAAGGGTGTGGGGAGTCAGGCTCAGCTTTCTGACACGCAGGCACCTACTCTCAAAGCAACTAACCGACCCAGTCCTAGAGGAAGAACTCAGGCCCACCAGCAGCAGCTTGTCAGGAAGACTCCACCCGGCGCCCTCAGAGCTGTCTACACAGTTCATTCTCATTGCTGCCGCCCGAGGTGGGAGGCCTCGGCATGAGATATGGTGGGAGCAACCATATTCACCCTCGGCAAGACCTTACTCGCAGCTGGGCTTCCTCCTTCACCAGACCAGATTCCCACTGGCCACACAGCTTGGTCCTTGGCTCCTGCCGGAGTCAGTACAGAGCCCCACGTGGGACTCTTGCTTATCACCCTCCTTGGTTCCCCCTGCCCTCCACTGCCGCTCATCAGTCTCTAGAGACATCCTTCTCCCACCTTCAGTCTCATCAGCTGGATGCAGGGAATACCTTCTGAGAGCTGCTTCCTGGGCACTGCCCACATGGGGACAGGAGTGTCAGTCCCTTGGGGACCTTTACTCGCAGAAGAAAACACAGGTCCAAGATCCCGGTAGCCACGCCCATTCAGTCCGGAACTCTCTGGGCATTGATCTTGGAGGGTTTATTCAGCCGTTATGGGAATTTCATATTCCTGGATTGTTTTATGTCGACCAGAACTAGAGGCAGTGTATCTCGGTCGGGCAGCACTCTGGATATTGTGACAACAGGCCCCGACAACAGCACACACATTTTTGTTGTTGTTGCTCCAAATTCCAGCGTCTGCCACTGGGTGGCGGCTGCGGGCTTCAGCAGAGAGCGAAGCTGGTGCTGTCGACATTCCCAGAATCCCTGTGCTCTTTCCCACAAGACCCAAGAAGCAGAGGGACCACCACTGCGTTGTCTTTGGCAAGTCAGCAGTGGCCCACTTCTGTTCATACCCCACGCGTGGCCTTCTCTCAGAGGTTCTCTTGGGAAGGAGAGGTCCATCTTCCCAGGGATGGAAGCAACACTTCGAAATGCAGACACTGGGAGGCTCTTCCGGGCAGATGGCCAGCTACAGCAGCAGCAGCAGCAGCAGCAGCGAGAACTTCAAGGGCTATGTTCAGATGTGAGTGAGTATGTTAACACCCTTTCTGCCAGCCCCAGCTTGCTCTCCACTCTCTGCTAGTACCACAATATTAATTTAGTGTTTTATCGCCCTCAGAGCTTGTGCAAAGTCTGAATCCTCCCCAACTAGATAACAGAATCTGGTGAAATTGGAAGGAGGTTGCCATCCTCTTGTTATGGAGGAAGATTGCAGTAAAGAAAATAGATTTCAGACCATCCACTCAGCACATGGCCCCGCCTCTACATGTTGCTGTATTTTTACTACCCTGGGTGTCCTGGCCATCTGTCCTTTACCCAGGCAAAAACAACAACAACAACAAAACAAACATAAACAGTGCAACAATCAGTTCATAAGCACCCCAGTTTCTAACTAACATGTTAATTAAAAGCCATTGTTTTCATTCTTCTAATCAGGTGTCCTTTACTGTGAATGATCTATGCAGGCTGGGCAGTTCTCTGGGCTCCCACAAATGCCTCTAGCTAATATCCATTAAAATGAACCACAGGCCAGGTAAATTGACCCACAGGCCAGGTAAGCTGCCTCTGGTCAAACCCAACTGCCTCTCCCACAATGCCTTGTCATCTACGGTCTGGTAAGTTCCTTCATGTCTTACTAGCTTCAATTACTTTTATTTTAAGGAAAAGAAAGTTTCTCTAAAATGGACATTATTTCTTACTGTATTTTATAGCAACTTCCATGAAACTTGCTAGCCTGGCACTTTCCTTGAGGGATTTTTACTTGAGCCCTCGTCTATTCAGCAGAGTATGTGGACCTCATGATTTCCACCACATCCTGCATCAGCTTTGATGAGCTGAGTTTCTGAGGCTCTACGCGTATGTGCAAGTTGTTGCATGTATTGGCACGCGCTTACGGCAACAGCTGTCTACTAGAACAGTTTCTTTGACACAGACAACAACATCATCTTGTTTGTTCCCACTTTGTCTAGCAGCCAGAGACAGCCATTGGAACTATCCTTGCCAGATCCACAAAGCCAGCAACAAATGGATATGCTGCTGCTGCTGCTGCTGCTCTGTGAGCATAGAGTCAGGAGGTGACGTCATACCAGGACAAACCTAGTGTGTTGGAGTTTGCTCTGTTGCTATGCATTCAAACGTTAAATTCTGTATTCCAAGGTCTGCTTGTCCCCAGATGAGCAGATTCTCATGGACACCAGCCTTTGTTGTGTAAACCTTGCTCCCCTCCCCCAATTTTCTCTCATTGGTTAATAAAAGTTGCTGACAGCCTATAGCTGGGAAGAAGAGAGGTAGGTAGGGCAAAGGTTTCCAGGCTTGAGGTCTTAGGTAGGGACCATGAGTGGAGGAGGAGGAAGAAGAGGAGGAGGAGAAGGAGGAGGAAAAGAAGAAGAAGGAGGAGGAAGAAGAAGAAGGAGGAAGAAGAAGAAGAAGGAGGAGGAGGAGGAGGAGGAGGAGGGAAAGGAAGGAAGGAAGAAGAAGAGGAGGAGGAGGAGGAAGGAAGGAAGGAATAAAAAGAAGAAGAAGAGGAGGGGAAGGAGGAGGAAAAGAAGGAGGAGGAGGAGAAGGAAGGAAGAAGAGGAGGAGGAAGGAAGGAATAAGAAGAAGAAGAGGAGGAGGAGGAGGAGAAGGAGGAAGAAGAGAGAGAGGGAGAAGAAGAAGATGATGATGATGAAGAAGAATATGATGATGATCACCATGGTGTAATATGACCCATGAGCATGTAACCATGAGGGTGGCCAGATAAAGCAGGAGCAAAGCCCATGAGCTACAGATGGCGGGGGTTAGACGCCAGCCTAGGCTCTTCTGAGTGCTGCTCTGCAGTGGAAGTGCGGCTCTGGATAAGACTGGGTAAGTCTGGATAAGTCTGGCTTCTAAGTTTTATGGATAAAACCCAAAGCTAAACCAAACTGTGGTGGATTGGAGAATCACTACCTCTTTAAGACAAAAAGACCATGATAGCATCTGAAGAGGTAGCTGCAGCCCAGTCTGGGCTCAGGACAGGCAGCCTCAAGATCACAGAAACACAAAGCACTTCTGCTATGCAATAATGCCGGCGAGGTCACAGAAGCCAGGGGAACAGGCTGCATGCCTCCCCTAACCAAACGTTATTGGAAGATAACATGATATTAAAAAAATCATACTACTTTGAACAGTCTCCTTAAAACGTGGGGCTCTCACAGTTCGACTAATGGCAGCTCATGAGAGTCCGCATGAGGTAGGATGTCACACTGCTCTGAGCAGTCAGCCAGTCTCCTTGGAACATAGGGCTCATGTTGCAGTAACTTCTCCAACCTAAATAAGGCCGTGCAAAAACAACAACAACAAACACAACTTGGTTAATATGAATACAAGCAGCGTGCCTAGATTGGGCAGATTTACCACTACACTACTCTATTCCCCAGCTATAAGATCCCTTACAACTTGCGGATTCTCCAGGCCAGGTGTTTCATCTCCATCTTCCTTCCACCTCCTCATCTTCCACTGACCTCCTCTGTCTCCTCTCTCTCTCTTCCCCAACTCTGTAGCTCCACCTTTTCTTCCCCTGCCCAATCACTGGCTCTTGCCTTTATTTTACAGGTTAAAACGGGGAGAAAGTTCTAATGAAGCCGCCTGAGTATATAATTCACTCCTCGTTGTAGACAGTCCCTTTGGGGGAAGTGTAGTTGGATCAAATATAAACAGCATCAGGGCAACCCACAGGCTCACAGATGAGAAATAATGGCAGCTCAGCCTTGTGCATATTACAGAACCGGAACCCAAATCTCCAAACAGGTACAGTGTACTTAAAAAGATGCTAGAGCTAGTTAAAGTGACACACACTAACAGGATTTGCTAAAAGAAACAAAGACACAAACAGATAGGTTCCTTGTGAATTTGAGACTAACTTGATCTGTAGAACAAATCCAGAACAGCTTGGGCTACACAGAGAAACCCTGTCTCAATGAACAATAATAAATATATCATGATAGAGGAGGATATTTGGACTTCATACAATATTGTTTTAACTCATCAACATGAAAGTGGTTGTATGTTTGATGGTAGTGATGCTATTGTACATTCTCTTTGAGGCAGTTCAAAGTGGAACAGACCTAGATAAAAGGGGAATGGCTAGATTGGATCAAGCTATACTTAAAATGACTTCAAACAGCTGGACAAAAGGTATGTTTGTTGGGAGAGAGGCTTTGTGTTTGTGTCAGCAGAAAAGGAGAAAGGGCTTTAGATTCCATTAAAAGTAGTAAGGACCAAATTAGACTATGGAAGACCCCTGGAAGTTCTTGGTTACAGAGAGACAGAAGGAGATTGGCTAAAAAGACCAAGACAAGCAATGGATATGCTGATTTCTCTGTATGGGAATAGCTCTAAGTTTGGCTGTGATTTAATTATCCGTGTGTAGTCGATAAATCTTGTTGGCTACAAAGTCTTCAGGACTTATCACACTATTCTTTTATGGCATAGATAAAATTTTACTTTGCTCTTTGTTTAGAATCCAAACTAGCTTTAGAAAGACAGATGCCTTTGACCCGCTCAAACAAAGAGCAAAGAATCTTTGTCAGCTGATCTGTGCACCTCCTACTTTCCTTACTATGTTAAGAAAAAACTTTATAGCACTTGTGAGGGTTTATGTGTTCACAGAAAATAGCAACCAAAAAGACAGCCCTTGCTAAGGGTCACCATTGGGGATACTGAGCCCTCGGGATCTGAGTCTGAGGTAGACCTCAGACTGTCTCAGTGCTGTTTCCTCAAAAGACTTCCAAAACCACTTCAAAGAAAGCTGCTGACCTGACCCCAGATGACCTCAATTCATCCAGCCTACAGACTGCTCTGGTCAGGACTTCCCTTGAGCCCGAACTTCCTCAGCATACAGACCCTGACAGCAAATGCATTCTCCCAATCCCCCCAAATAAATACTTTACCCCAAATCAGCAGGAAGCAATTTTAAGAGAACAACATCTGACTTAATTAAGCCAGGATGGTTAGGTTTTGGGTTGGTTACAAGATATTAAGTGGTTTTGATCAGAGCCCAGATACAGAGCTCCTCAGTGCAGAGTTGTCAAGGGAGGGTCCAGGGACAGGCAGTGTTGAGAATTTGAGGAAGGCTTCATGCTATAGGCAGGAAGAGCCATGCTTGAGCTGGAACTGAACACAGGTGGCTAGTGTTCTTTACTGTAACAATTTTCTTGGACAAGCAACAGGACTGGTAGCCAGGTGATAGGGATTAAAAATGTCTGTTTTTAAAGCCCCAGTTGAGGTTGCCTCTGGTGTGATTGAAGACCATGTCCATCTGACACTGCTAAATCTGAACAAAAGCTGTTTACAGGTGTCACTTCTATTGACACAGATTCATCATTGGTCTATCCATGCTTCCTGGCATGCACCACAGGTGGCTTTCACTTGTATAAGTAACATGTCATTCTGTCCTGCAACTTGCACTCCAAATGGAATGCCTCAAGTCAAAGCTGTCATTTTATAAAGTGGAGTGACTCAGGTCAAGGCACAGCCCGAAGTTATCCCACACAACAGAGTAAATGGAGCTGGCCCTCCTCGGGTCTTAGATATGAAGCCATGGGAGCTTTGTGAAAGAACGAGTGGAACGGCAGATGCAGATAGCCTGCGTTCATGTTGTAGGCACTTGATCTTGCTGCCTCATCTTCATCTTCCCATTGGCTTCTTGGCTCAGATTTTTTTTTCTCTACACAACAAACACCCATGGTCAGCAGGGCCCATGTTCCTAGTCTCCTGTTTCACCTCTGCAAGAAGTTGGGGTCCCTCTTCTGGTTACAGTGTTTTAAAGTCCCTGAGGTGAGGTGGGTTCCTGTCTTAATTTGTGCCAGGTGACCTCCCTTGACAGAGCAAGAGAAACAGAAACTCTAGATGTGTAGGGCATCAAAACACGATCAAAGCATGTGCTGGGGAGGATGTTCTGTGGACCAGTTGAATCATGCTGACAATAATAGAGAAACACCCAAATGTCTTCGATACTTTGAATCCCACTGATTTTCCTTCCTGCTAACTCTTTGCCATAACATTCTGCTAATGTTAAATGGTCCTTGGATGCTTGCGAAAACCCTAGTGTTCAGATGAGGCAGTCTTGTTGGATGACCTTCTTTCTGAGTAATGCATCAGTGATACTAACCACAAAGGAGGTTAGCTCAGGTTAGGTGTGGAGTTAGGTTTAGTTTGGGAACAAAACACGGGAGAAAATTTATTTTGACTGTTCAAGTTGTATTGAGTCATTGTGCAGTCATGGATGTTAGGAAAATACTTCTACTTCCCTAGGCTTGCACTGGATCTCTTCCTGGGGAGGGAAAATGCTGACTTCATGCTTTCCAGTCTTTGAGATGGATACTCATCTGAGGATAAAAGAGCTTTCTCCTACTGACAACTCAGGAAACCACAAAGGAAATGAGACAGCCTACCAGAATCCTTGGACAGATGCTAAGCCAACATCTGCACAGCAACCTGCCTTGAAAAGGCAAACTTTAAGATCAAAGAACACATAAAAAAATCAGCCAACCTTGTCTTCTACTTAGAGAATACATTCTGTGTATACACAATGTAACATAAACTTACACACAATGTAACATAAACTTACAAGTTAACCTAAGGGAAGTGTGGGCCTTCAGCATTACTTTCTGTTTCTAATATCTTCCCTTGCTATATTTCCTTCATCCTTTCCTCTTTGGGTGAATTATGCACTTTTAGTAATCTAGTTTGTTTTCCATAGATATTTTAGCTGTACTTTGGGTGGACTAGTGTGGACAGGTTAATCCATTCAGCCATGTCTACACCCTGACCACTAGGGTGTATGCATGTCATTCTACAGGGCAAAGGGACGTTGCAGAGATGACTGGGCTGAGGACTGGGTGAGGAGGAGGCAGACCCAGGTTACCTTAGTGAGTCCACGGGCTTCAGGGAATTCTTAAAAATGGACAAGGCAGGCTTTCCAGCCTTGAAGATAGGTTGATGGATTGGAAACTTCCACTGAATAACTCACATCAATGTAACAATAACATGCCGAGGGAGCGTGTTTTAGTTACATTTTAATCCCTGTGACAAAATACCATGGTAAAAAGCAACTGGGGGTGGGGTGTAGGGTTTGTTTCATCTTATGACTGGTAATTTATTATTTAGGGAAGCCAGGGAAAGAACCTGGAAGCAGGAACAGATACACAGGCTGTGGGGGAGTGCTGCTTACTGCTTAGTTCCTTGGGACTTATTCAGCTTGCTTTCATATAGCACCCTGAACTACTTGCCCAGAGGTGTGACAATGACCTGGGCTATCCCAATTAATCACTAATTAAGATGTGCCACAGCCTTGCCCACAGGCTAATCAGGTGAGAACATTTTCTCAAGTGAGGTTCCCTCTTCCAAAATGTCTCTACATAAAACTAGCCACCACGATGGACCCCCCTGTCAAGTTGACACACAAACACATAACTTTTAAACTAGAACCATTTCTTTCTTATTCACCCCAAACAATATAGTAATATTAATATCACTACTCATAGGGTCTGATGATACTTTGGCATGTTCACTGCATATGAAGTAGCTTTCAGGAGTCATCTAGGATAGGCCAAAGCTAGCAGGAGGCCTTCCTGGAAGTGGCCCGTTGTTTCTGCGTGGTCTGCAATGGGTGAGCAAAGTCCCAAAGAGACTTCATCTCAGGACTGCTTCTTGCAGCTGATATACCTTTTCTGTTATTATTACATTGATATAATAATCCCTGGGCATTAGTCTACCCTATTGAGCAGATTTTCTGTAGATCAGCAGAAAGATGAATGTTCAGATGAATTAATGATCTTATAGAATTTCTGATTTGATTTAAATAATCTTAGGAAGAAAGTTTTAAGGGATAGTTTTGGTTGTATTGCTAGAAAGATGAAATAAAGTAGGAATCAAGAATAAAATGTGCCTACTCCTCATAATAGAAAGTAAAGGTATCACAATAAGAAATACAGTGAATTTTCATAATTACACTAAAAAGAGATATAGGCTTGGGACAAATTTGTATTCATGGAAAAGCATTTAGGTCCAAGGATGAAGCCACAGGTATGCGCTATAGTAAGGCAAGGCCATATGAAAGTGTTGCTCTGAACTTATAATGAGCACATAGACTAAAACACCACTTTGAACTTAACATCAACATCCTTTAGAACTCTCATTTTGTGTAATATTTTACCCATGAGGTAATTTTCTGAGAACTTCTATCTCTAAAAAGGCCAGAGAAAAGAAATAAAGGTGGTGTGGTGTGGTGTGGTATGATTGCTTGGGGGGCTCTGCCCCCTCCATCCATCCAAATGTATAGATATATGTGCCTGCTTGTTATATGTACATATATAGGTAATACTTGAGATTGGGATAGATGGTCTGGCCTGGCCAAAGTGTAGGTATGAATAGATATGTGTCTGTGCGTATTTGCCTGTGTTAAGGATCTTAATTCTTATTTTTCTTCCCATTCTCTCTGTTCATAAGAAGTTAACTAGCCTGGCAATTGAAGGGCTTCTTGCTGCTGGGTCAAAAAAGGGAGTATTAGGTATAAGTCCTTTACTTTATCCCCTGTTCTTAAGCAACAGGTGGTAATTCCTCTAAAGCTCCAGGCTTCTGGCCCCACTATAACTGAGAATCAAAGAGAGTCAGTTACATTAATACTTAGCAACTTTTATACTCAAAAAATCAAGTTTTGCCCCAGCCAATGTTCTGCCCAATCAGTTACCTTCTAGAGAAAACTACCAGTGCACTGTGGTGCTCTGGGCAGGGCCCCAGCAGGTGGTCCTGAGACACAGTGAAGAGAACTTCAGAGCATTTTTGCTTATGAACATCAACACAAAAATACTCAATATCATAAACTGAATCCAAGAACAGATCAAAAACATTACTTACCATGATCAAGTAGGCTTCATCCCAGGGATGTGGGAATAGTACAGTATATGAAAATCCATCAACATAATCCACTAATAAACAAACTCAAAAAATATATGATCATCTCATTAGATGCTGAAAAATCCAACACTGTTTCATACTAAGTGTTTTGGAGAGATTTGGAATTCAAGCATATAACATAATAATAAAACATAATAAAAGCAATATACAATAAACCAATAGGCAACATCAAATTAAATGGAGAGAAAGCTGAAGAAATCCTACTAAAATTAGGGACAAGACACAGTTTCTCGCTCTCCCCATATCTATTCAATATAGTACTTGAAGTTCTAGCTAGAGCAATAAGACAAAGAAAGGAGATCACAGGCATACAAATTGGGAAGGAAGAAGTCAAAGTATTGCTATTCATGGATGATATAGTATACTTAAGTGATGTCAAAAATTCTACCAGAGAACTCCTACACCTGATAAACAACTTCAGCAAAGTTAAAATTATAAAGTTATAAAATTAACTCAAACAAATCCATAGCCTTCCTTTATACAAATAATCAACAGACTGAGAAAGAAATTAGAGAAACAACACCCTTTAGAATAGCCTCAAATACTATAAAATATCTTGGTGTAACTCTAACCAAGCAAGTGAAATATCTGTATGACAAGAACTTCAAATCCCTGAGGGAAAAAAAATCAAAAGAAGACCTTAGAATATGGAAAGATCTCCCATGCTCATGGATCAGTAGGATTAGCATAGTGAAAATGGCCACCTTCTCAAAAGCAATTTACAGATTCAGTACAATTCACATCAAAATTCTTCACAGACATGGAAAAAGCAGTTCTCAACATCACACGAAAAAAAAACCCAGGGTAGCCAAAACAATTCTGAACATTAGAAGAATTTCTGGGGAATCACCATCCCTGACCCCAAACTGTACTACAGAGCAATGGTGATAAAAGCCACCTGATATTGGTACAGAGACGGGCAGGTTAATCAATGGAATTAAACTGGAGACCCAGAAATAAACCCACAATAAACAATGGACTCACGATCTCAACAAAGAAGCCAAAATCACAGAGGAAAAAAAAAAGAAAGAATCTTTAACAAATGGCCCTGGTCTATCAGAAAAATGCAAATTGAAACAACCCTGAGATTCTACTTTACACCGGTCAGAATGGCTATGATCAAACACTGCAATGGCAGCACATGCTGGCAAGGATGTGGAAAAAGAGGAACACTCCTCCATAGCCAGTAGGGTTGCAAACTGGTACAATCATTCTGGAAATCAATCTGGCAATTCCTCAGAAAATTGGAAAAAGTTCTCCCTGAAGGCTCTGCTATACCGCTCCTGGGCATATACCAAAAGGATGCTCCACGGTATCACAGGACACGTGCTCCACTGTGTTCATAGCAGCCTTATTTGTAATAGCCAGAAACTGGAAGGAAACCAGATGTCCCACCACCAAAGAACAGATACAGAAAATGTGGCCCACTTACCCAATACAATTCTATTCAGCCATTAAAAACAAGGACATCGTGAATTTTGCAGGCAAATGGATAGAAATAGAAAATACAATTCTGAAGTTATCCAGACCCCAAAGGACATGGATGACAGGAGCCCAGCATGGCTGTCCTCTGAGAGGCTCCACCAGCAGTTGACAAAAACAGATGCAAATACCACCACAGCTAAGCAATGGACTCAAATAGGGGACTTCTGTGGAAGAGATAGGGGAAGGATTGAGAGGACTGAAAGGGATGGCAATCCTACAGGAAGACCAACAGTATCAACTAGCCTGGACCCCTTGGAGCTTCTAGAGACTAAGCCACCAACCAAAGTGCATACATAGCTGGTCCGATCACCCACCACCCCGACACATATGTAGCAAAGGACTGACTGCCTTGTCTAGCCTCAGTGGGAGAGGATGCAGCCAATCCTGTAGAGACTTGATGCCCAAGGAGGGGGAAATGCCTTCTCAGGGGCAAAGGGGGGGTGAGTACAGGGGAATTACTCTGTGAGGGAGGACCAGGAGAGAGGCAACATTTGGAATGAAAATAAATAAATAGATAAATAAATGATAAAATTGGGGGGGCTGACATGGATGGGAGAAGTTTCACAGGTTCCATGTCTAGATAAAAAGCCTCAGGTAATTAACAACTAGTTGACTGCTGAGATATGGAGACAGAGGGGAGGAGGAGGAAGAGGAGGAAAGGAGAAGAAGGGAAGGAGGAGAGAATAAGAAGGAAGAGGAGGAGAAACACGAGGAAGAGGAAGAGGAGGAAAGGAGAAGTGGGGGAAAAAAGCACTACCAAAACTTTTACCATTCCCAAACATAAACAGCCAAAGCTAAGAATCCATTTACAAGGTATAAACTAAGCCAGAGAAACATCCATTCAATAAAATACAGGAGAAAACATCCAAATCTAGGAAAACATAGAAATTCAAGTACAAGAGGCATTTAAAACTCCAAACATGTGACCAGAAGAGAACCTGCCCATGTTGCCTTATTTTAAATTGCAAAGCCTAAAAGGAACACTAAAAATTGCAAAAGAAAACTGCAAATTAAAATAAGTCCTCTCAGAAAAGCAACAGAAGCCAGGAGAGAGGGCAGTGATATATTCCAAGACTTGAGAGTAGACAACTGCCAATCAAGATTGCTATGTTACCTTTTTAAATTGATGGGAAAATAAAGACCTTCTGAGGAAGGGAAACAAAGGCAATTCATGAGTACTATTCCTGCATCACAGAAGATACTTAAAGGAATATAATAGAGAAAAAGGAGGAGAAAGAGAAGAGGAGGAACTGTTATAAAACTGGTGTACATGTCTGTCACCATATAAGCCATCTGACGTGGTGTACTGGCTGGTTTTGTGTGTCAACTTGATACAAGCTGGAGGTATCAAAGAGGTATCCATGAGATCCAGTTGTAAGATCACTTAATTAATTAGTGATTGAGGGTGGGAAGGCCCAATGTGGGTGGTGCCATCTTTGGGCTGGTAGTCTTGGGTTCTATAAGAAAGCAGGCTGAACAAGCCAGGGGAAGCCAGTAAGTAACATCTCTCCATGGCCTCTGCATCAGTTCTTGCTTCCTGACCTGCTTGAGTTCTGGTTCTGACTTCCTATGGTGATGAACAGCAATGTGGAAGTGTAAGCTGAATAAACCCTTTCCTCCTCAACTTGCTTCTTGGTCATGATGTTTGTGCAGGAATAGAAACCCTGACTAAGACACATGGATACTTAAGGGTTCTTTGGGAAGTCAGTTGTATGGGATGGTATTTTGTTGGAGCAAACATGCGAAGGAGTGTTTCTGCTTCCAGAGCTAGAACAATCATTACAATTCTGTGGGAGCACAAAATACCCCAATAGCTAAGGACATTCTAAGAAGGAAAAGCAATCATGGAGGCATAATGTCTGACTCCATCCAGCCATCATTATAAAACCCAGCTTGGCACAGGCACAAAACACACATATGCACCAAAGTTATGGAGTAGAGAACTCAGTAAGAACACACTGATGCAGCCACCTGAAAAGAGTGTTCCACAGTGGTTCTGGAAGCTGGATATCCACAGGTATGGGAACTCAATCCTGAGTCTCAACTTGTATACAAACCAGTTAAAGTTGATCAAAGGGCCTTAGTGTGAGACCAACAATTCTGAAAATCTTCAGAGGAAACACTGACATTTGGAGGTCTAAGCAGAGACAAAGGTTTCCTGAAGAGGGTTCCAATAGCCTAGAAGGTAAGAGCAGGGATTGGTCTTTCTGACTATGTGAAACTCTGAGGTTCATGGATCACATGCTAACTAAGAAGCAAAGAGGTGGCTGCAGGTCATGAGGGTCAGCCAGATGTGTTTGTGACAGTGGTTAATAGAATATGCAAAGGACTTAAAAATAAAATACCCAAATGATACCATCAATAAGCAGGCAAATGAATTGAATAGACAGTCCTCAAAAGGTGAATTATAAATGGCCAATAAATATATGAAAATTTGCTTAGCATCCTTAACCATCAGGGAAATAAAAATTGAATTATGATCCCATCTTACCCCAGTCAGAACAGTGTTATCCAGAAAACAAGCAACAACAAATATTGACAACATGTGAGGAAAAAACCCAACCCTGACATTAAAAGCTAAAAATTAAAACTGCTGTATGATCCAGACAAACTATGTCTTGGCACCATCTGAAGGAATCTAAGTCCCACTATAGAGATGCTCATACACCTGTGTTCTCTGTGTCCTTCATTCAAAGTAGTCAAGCTATGGAATTGGCTTACCATCAGCAGGTAAATACATAATAATGGAGTTTTATTGAATCACAAAGATAGGAATTACATCATTTTCAGAAATATGAATGGAACTGGAGATGTTGAACAAAATAAGCCAGACTAAAAATGACAAATATGTTTCTTCCATATACAAAACTTAGATTTAACCACAAAGGCATGGCAGTAGGAGGAGGCTGTGTGAGGAAAAGATAGGAAACACTAGGAAGAAGGGGAAGACAAGAAGGGGAAAGGGGTGAGGGGACTAGGAGCTAAGCTATCTACTTGACGAACATCTGTAGGGATGTCATAATGAAATCTCATTCTCTGTGCTTTAGACATATACTAATCATGAAAGAGGGAGCAGATAGAGAGGTGAGAAGGATCAGGAAGGACTGACAGTGCTGAAGCACCAGAGCCTCTGGGGGGTTGGGGTGGGGTGGGGCAGGGCTGGGTAGAGCAGGACCAGTTGCTCCTCTGGTGTCCACAACTCTTCCACACTCCCTCTGGCCATTTCTTCTTTCAGCATCAGATGACTAAGCCAGTGGAGTGTGGCCCTTGTGTGACCCTTTTAAGGCCCATGTTTGATGTGTGGGGTAGTTCTCAGGAAAGCAGGGTTTTGTTTTTATTTTAATTTACATTTACTTTTTAGTCTTATTTTATCATCATGATTGGCCAGGAACTTAACATGTAAATCAGACAATTCCCAAGTTTGCAGCAATTCACCTCTTGGGAACTCGGTGGTGATGAGACTATAGAAAGTAAGCCTTTTTAGCTGATGTAGATTATACAAAGTAGCAGGCTTTATTGCATTTTCATACAACATATAATGTGTTAATCACACCCTCTTTCCATGACTCTCACTCTTACTTTCATGCCTCCCCCAAAACTACATGTAAAACAAACAAACAAACAAACAAACAAACAAACCAAAAACCAACATAATAATACTGCATACGACTGACTGGCTTGTTTCACTTAACATCATGGCCTCTAATTCAATCCACTTTCCTGAAAGCAGTACAGTTTCATTCTTCTCTATGGATAAACAAAACACCCTCGTTCATTTATCCCACCTGCTCTTGATCCATCCACCAATCTGTTGGGTGGGCTGGCTGCAGGGCTTGCACTGTCAATAATGTTGGGTAAATATGGCTGTGCAGGTGACTCTAGTCAGCTGGCCTGGATTACTTTGGCTCTGTATCCAGCCGAGATATTTTTGGATTATATGCAAATTACAGTTTTAGTTTTTGAGGAAACTTCACACTGATTTCCATTAGTCAGGGCTAATTTGCATTCCCACCAACAGTGTAACAGTGTCTCGTCTCCCTCCCTCAGCTCTGCCTCAGTGCCAGCTCTTGGAATTTGCTTTCTTGATGACAGTGATTGTGTAGTGGCTGAAACAGAATCTCTCTTAATTTGGTTGACATTTCCCTGATGGCCAAAAATGTTGCTCATTTTCATGTATTTATTGCCCATTTATATTTCAGTATTTGAGACTTGTCAGTCTTGCTCAGTCCCTCAAACACTGACTGGGTTATTTGCTTTCTTGGTATTTAATGTTTTTAGTTCTTTACACATTTTGAGAATTAATCTCCTACCAGATGAACAGCTGCAATGATCCTTCTCCTCCTCCGTCTCCTCCTCCTCCTCCTCTTTCTTCTCTCTCCCTCTCCCTCTCCCTCTCTCTATCTCTCTCTCCCTCCCTCTCTTCCTCCCTCCCTCCCTCCCTCCCTCCCTCTTTCTGTCTCTGTCTCTGTCCCACCCTCTCCCTTCCTTCCTTCCTTCCTTCCTTCCTTCCTTTCTTCCTTTTTTTTTCTTTCTTTCTTCTTTTCTTTGGTTTTTGGTTTGGGGGTATTTTTTTTTGCTGTAATTTAATTCTATTCTACTTGCCTGTTCTTGGTATTATTTCTGAACTATTGCATCTCATTCAGAAAGTCTCAGCTCTTCCCTCAATCTTGAGGTGTTCTCCTGCGATCTCCAGTACCACTTTCAGTCTCCAGACTCTCCTTAGGATCCTCACTATATTCGGGTTGATTTTTTTAAAGGGTGAGGGATTGGGATCGAGTGTTCTTATTCTACATCTGGATCCTGTCTCCTCAGTAGCATTTGTTAAAGAGGTTGTTATTTCCAACAAACATCATCTGTGGTGGTTTGAATATGCTTGGCCTAGGGAGTGGCACTATTTAGAGCACTTGTGGCTTTGTTGAAGTAGGTGTGTCACTGTAGGTGTGGGCTTTAAGACCTTCATCCTAGCTGCCTGGAAGTCAGTCTTTTCCTGTTTGCCTTTGGAACAAGATGCTGAATTATCAACTCCTCCTGCACCATGCCTGCCTGTACACTAACATGCTTTCATCTTGGATGATAATGAACTGAAGCCAGCACCAATTAAATGTCATATTAAGAATTGCTTTGGTCATGGTGTCTGTTCACAGCAGGAAAACCTTAAGACACCATCTCTTCTCACTTTGATGGTTTTTAGTGCTGTGCAGAAGCTTCTTAGTTTGATGTAATCTAATTTGTCTGGGGTTTTTCTTGGTTTGTTCTTTTTTTTTTTTTTTTTTTTTTTTTTTTTTTTTTTTTTTGCTTTTGTTGTTTAGATGTTGGGATACAGAGCATCTTCACTCAAAATCATGGTCTAATGATTCTCTGTAAACATTACTCTAGAATAAGAGCCTCATGGCTTTCAGTCTTACACATCTTTCCTCGTTCTGAGATGACTTATGCATGTGTGAGTGATAGGGCTTTTGCTTTCAACTGCATATGGACACCCAGTTTGTCATGTTGTTCACTGATGGGAGCATCCCACATCCTGCAAACTCTTGGTGCCTCTGTTGGAAATCAATTGGCTGTGTGTGTGTGTGTGTGTGTGTGTGTGTGTGTGTGTGTGTATGTATTGATTACTGGGCTCTCGATTTTGCCCCATTGGTCTATGTGGCTTTTTAAAAAAGCCAGTACCATATTGTTTTAGTTGCTACAGATTAAAGACGTGTTCTTTTAGATGAATACAGGTTTCAGTGGGAAAGCTGAAAGAATTTTGGTGATGGGCAGCAATGGTGGCTTCATAACAACAGAATGTCCTCAATTTCATAAAACATATTTTAAAATAGCTAAAATAATAAGTTGTATTTATGTATGTTTTACTCACATTTTAAAGTTTAAAAGCAATAAGTATAGTAACCCTGGGTTGTGGGGCAATGAGTTGTCTTCACACTGAGCTATCAACTTGACTTCCTTCATGTTTGGAGGACAATAACATCAGCTCCCATCTAACACTGCTTGTCTACTGTTACAGCTCTACACAGACCTCTGTTCAGCTTCAGAGCAAGATTCCTGGCAGTCCTCTGGAAACAATGGGGAGGATTTCAGTATATATCTTAAAACATGTTATTGTTTTTAGTCTTAAACTTGCAGTTTTGATGTAGAGAATGATGGGAAATGTATGATAGCTTAAGACAAAGGAAGGAAACCCTGTGTCAGGCTTGCATGGAAGAGTCAGAAATGGGTAAAGAAGAAGCTTCTGGGAAGGAAAAATTAAAGGGTTTTTTTCTGGATATGTCCATTTGAGAGTTCATGATTGGCATCCAGTTAAAGATGACATTTCCTGTCCCACACAAGATGCTATTAATCTTGTAAACATTATATTCACTTATCAATGAAATTTAAATGTTTAATCCATTCAGGATTTCCCTAACCATTGACATTTGATTTTTCTCTTCACTGAGGTTGAACATGTTTGTAATGATGAGTGTTGTCAACTTGATAGAATCTAGAATCCTCTGGGAGGGGGGCCTCTGGCATGCCTGTGGAAGATTATCTTGATTATATTAAGTAAGGTGTAAAGAGCTGCCCACTGTGGGCAGCACCATGCCCTGGGTGGGATTCTGGACTGTACAAGAGAAAGGGGACTGATCTGCCACATGCAGTTATCACTCTCTGCTTCTTGATGATGTCACACGGGGCCAGAATCAGGGAACCTGGACAACTCCAAATGTTCATTTAGCCAAATACCCTCAAATAGGTAAGAGGCATAGACAATGCAGAATTTTATATTTTTATGAGTTGTTTTATGTTAGTCATAAAGAGAAGATCTATAAATAATAAGATCTTCACAAGAACAGCTTATTACATGAATATGGGAGACTCAAAGCAGCTGCGTCATCAAAAAGCCCCACTCAGCATGGGTAGGGAGTTATGAAAAACATTTATCCTTTTGTGTGGGGATGTACCCATCTGTCTAGTAGTTCCCCACTAACACACAGTTTTAGCTGATGTATCTGAATCATTCTGGGTGTTTTTATGCAACAAATCAGGAGTCTGGCCCTGGTATGAGGGGGTCACTGCTTCAGTCTCCCGCATCCTTGACTCCCTAGACCATGAACTGCACATGGGGTTTGAACTAAAACAAATCATTTCTCTCTGAGTTGCTCTGTCAGGATATTTTACCACAGCAACAAGGAAAACAAGACAGTATTCAACATCACACCTCAGTTCTTCACAGGTGACCAGAAATTAATCATTGAGATGAAATCTTTCCATACTGACTTTTCATTTGGATTTTATATTCTTTGCTGTGCCCAATTCTTTTCATTTCCCCAGCTTTAGAGTACTTTTCATCTATACAGTTCACTCCCTCCATCCACCCTTCTGAGGGAGATTCACTTACCCTCCCCTGGGCTCTCTTCCTTACTTAGCTTCTTTGGGTCTGTGGATTGTAGCGTGGTTATTCTGTACTTTATGGCTAATGTCCACTTATAAGTGAGTACGTGCCATGCATGTCTTTCTGGGTCTGGGTTACCTCATTCCAGATGGTATTTTCTAGTTCTGTCTATTTGCCTGTAAAATTTATGATGTCCTTGCTTTTAATAGCTGAGTAATTAATATTCCATAGTATAATGTGCCACATTTTCTTTATTTATTCTTCAGTTGAGAGACACCGAGGATTTTTTTCCAGGCTTTGGCTATTACAAAGGAGGGAAACAAGGGTGAGGATCAGGTATGGGGAGAGCAGGAGGAGAGAAGGTTGGGAGAAAGAAGGAAATTGGTGGTAGGGGACATCTCTGGGATGAGCTGAAGATCTGGTGCAGGGAGGCTTCTGGGAGTCTATGAGGGTGACTCCTATCATCAAGGAGATATGGAGCCTGAAGTGGCCACTTCCTGTAGCTAGGCAAGACTTCCAGTGGAAGGAGGGGGACATCAAATCACTCGTAAACCTTTGACCCAAAATTTGTCCTGCCTACAAGATGAGCAGGAATAAAGATGGAGCAGAGATTGAGGGAATGACCAACCAATGACTTACCCAACTTGAGATCCACATCATGGGAGAAAGCCAAACCCTGACACTATTAATGACACTCTGCTATGATTGCAGACAGGAAGCCAGCATAACTGTCTTCTGGGAGGCTTCATCCAGCAGCTGATGGAAACGGATGCAGGGACCCACAGCCAAACACTAGGCAGAGCACAGACTCTTGTGGAAGAATTGGGGGAAGAATTGAGGGAACCGGAGGTCAAGGACACCACATGAAGACCTACAGAGCCAACTATCCTGAGCCTGTGGAGGTTCACAGAGAGGCTGGACCCAGGCCCCCTGTACATATGTACCAGATGTGCAGCTTGGTCTTCGTATGGGTCCCCTAAAAATTAAAGTGAGCCATGTGTGGCCTCAGTGGAAGAGTATGCACCAAGTCCTCGTGTGATTTGATGTACCAGAGCAGGTTAGTATGAGAGGATCTAACCCACTTTATTTTAGAACAGGCAGTCATGTTAGGCCTTAATTTTCAGTTTCCCAAAGAATGAGGCAAAGTTTCTTGGGAGAGTCATGGAAAATGAGTCCTTAGTCAACAGTGGCCCTGGCATTTGGCCAAGAGGGAGGATAAGCATGGAGCTGAGTCAGTTCCTGGAACATCTGATGGAGGGATAACACGTCTTGAATTAGGTTCGTTCCTGGAATTCTCTAAAGTCTCACCAAAGACAATATAGCTAAATAGCAACTGATCAAAAATGTACAAATATCACTGCTACACTACCAGTCAATTATGTTAGACTTTACCTAACTCTTCTAGAAAATTTCTCAAACTCTGCATAAAAGAAGCTGGTGAACTTCTTTTGTCACATTCTTGTATGAATGGCTGATCCCCGTGTGCTGGTTGCTTCTGCAGAATAAATGCTCTTTGCTTTTGTGTATTATTTGAATCTGGGGTCTTCCTTCAGTGATTCCTGGGCCCTAACAAGTACACATGGGGGGCCTCCCATCTCTGAGAAGAGGAGGAGGACTGGGGGTAGTAGAGTGTGTGGGTAGGACTGGGAGGAGAGGAGGAAGAAAGATTAGTTGTAAAGTGAATACTTAAATAAATTAGTAAAAAAATATATAAAATAAAATACTTTCCTTGCTCCATATCCCCTCTTGATATGTGCTGGGGCATTATTTGCTTTGCATCCTGATGCTGCTCCAATGTTCTGCTTTTGTGCATCTTGTTGTCTATGGAGTCTCTTCTGTTACATTATCACTTCTAAAGTTGGCACTTTTATAGGCAACATTTCCAATATACAGTGAGTAAAACTATTCTTAATCATTTATACAACATTCCTAAGTGAGCTTCTGGTATTTTTATGTTTTAGTTTTTATCCATCTGGATTTATTTTGCTATTAAGTAAGGTAGAATTTAATGTCTTCAAATAAAAAGCTGATTGTTCCACACCTTTCTGGTTTGAAATACTCATTTACATGTGTCTGTGCAATCCCTTACTAACACTCAATATTTACTAACGTATCTGAGAATTCAGGATGTTTTGTGCTGGAAGCAACTACTGCTTTAGTAAAAAGTCCTTAATCCTGCTGGTTCTGTTATAAATCATGAACCCAGGAGTTTCCTTCAGGTTCTTAAACTCACACAATTTTTCATTCTTCTTTCCATTCCTCAGTGTTAGTTTTGATACTTTATGGTATTATATAGCAGTTCACTGTAACTTGAAATATTTTATCCTTGAGAGGGGCTGTTAAGACTTAGAAATTAAACAAAACTTAAAAGGATCAGAAAGTAAACAACTTACAAGTCTTAGGAAGCTCTTGAAACTTACAGGATGCACACAGCCCTTCCCCAAGGTTATATAAGCAATAACTATTTTACTCAGGGGAAGAGATTCCCCTGGGACGTGCCTCTGAGCTGCCTGCAAGTGATTGGAGCTCCAGGTGAGCAATTTTATGAATTTTATTATCCAGGCTGAGTAGAGTTTTTTTTTTCTTTTTCTTATTTAAGGAGCTGCTTTGTGTCTCCTATATCCCTGTAATGACCCATTTTATTTTTAAGATTTATGGATCTTCATTATTAATATTGAACAACTCATAAGAACTATAAAAATTTACTTCATCTATGTTTCTTTCCTATCTGATAATAGATGTTTAGAACCAGTTTAAGCAGGAGAAAGAGTGAGACATTCCCCTGGGCCTGAGGCTTCCATTGGCATCTCATAGTGGCACAATAATTTGAAAATTAAGAAAGACGAACCATGCCAACCTGGTCTACTGAGGGCCGGGGTCAGAAGTCCAAACTCCTTATAATTTTATTTGATGATTTCTGCTCAATTGGAGCAGGTTGTTAGTCAGATTTGCTCATTAGGATCCCCAAACTGCACAGGCTGAATCCTCAAAGGCTTCTTGCCTTGCTCACTGTCTCAGAACCCAGATCCTCTGGGGCCATGCCCTTGGCCCCAGTCATCTATGTTTGACGAGCTTGTTAGAAACTCAGTAACCAGGCAGAGTCTCCAGTAAATTAGTGGAGGTTGTTTGAAGGTGGAACCCAGGGGAGCAGCTACTTTAGGCTGGAAAATAAGTTCTACATCATTAGTACACAGCCTAGGGAGATGGGTCCCTTGGTTCCAGTAGGGACAGAGAAGAGGGAAAGCAGCCAAGAGCAGCTTTCAGGTGAACACAGTGCTGGGCTTTGTGTTCAGAAGATATATGCTGGGTCCTGGCTCAGAATTCGTTCTGGACAGAAACACGCAAAAAACCCACCCAATTACCACTAGTGTTTGGCTCACGGTGTATTAACATGAGGCTCTATGAGTTTACTTTTAGCTTGAATTTAGAATTACATAAGGTGGGCTGATTGACATATTTTGAAACATGGATTTGAATTTGGCAGCTCAAAAATAATGTTAGAACTATTTCTGAATTTCTAGAATGAAGTCTCTTTGGTCACAAGGAATGATCTTTTTGATGTGTTTCTTTTTCTTTTTAAAATCTATTTAATTGAATATTTTATGTATTTACAATTTTCCATTTTAAAATTTATTTGTTATAAAATATTATTATACCTCACAAAATTTGTTGCATAATAATATATGATGAATGCATTTTTTTCTAAGAAGAACTGAGGTTTCCACATTTTGGCCTTCCTTCCTTTTGAGCTTCACAAGGTCTGTGAGTTGTTTCTTTGGCATTCAGACCTTTCTGGGGTTATTATCCACTTATCAGTGACTGCACATTATGTATGTTCTTTTGTGACTAGGTTGCCTCACTCAGGATGATATTCTCTAGTTCCATCCATTTGCCTAGAAATTTCGTAAAGTCGTTGCTTCTAATACCTGAGTAGTACTCCATTGTGTAAACGTACCACAATTTCAGTATCCATTCCTCTACTGAAGGACATCTGGGTTCTTTCCAGCTCCTGGCTATTATAAATAAGGCTTCTATGAACATGGTGGAGCATGTGTCCTTATTATATGTTGGAGCATCATTGGAGTATATGTCCAGAAGTGGAATAGCTGGGTCTTCAAGTAGTACTATGTCCAATTTTCTGAGGAAAAGCCAGACTGATTTCCAGAGTGGTTGTACCAGCTTACAACCCCTCTTTCTCTGCATCCTTGCCAGCATCTGCTGTCATCTGAGTTTTGATCTTAGCCATTCTGACTGGTGTGAGGTGGAATCTCAGGGTTGTTTTGATTTGCATTTCCCTGATGACTAGGGAGGTTGAACACTTCTTTAAGGTGATTCTCTGCCATTTGGTATTCCTCAGTTGAGAATTCTGTTTAGCTCTGTACCCAATTTTTAAAATAGGATTGTTTGATTCTCTGGAGTCTAACTTCTTGATTTCTTTGTATATATTGGATATTAGACTTCTATAAGATGTGGAATTGGTAAAGATATTTTCCTAGTCTGTTGGCTGCCATTTTGTTTTCTTGAAAGTCTCCTTAGCCTTACAGAAAGGTTGCAATCTCATGAGGTTTCATTTATCGATTCTTGATCTTAGAGCACAAGGCATTGGTATTCTTCTCAGGAAAATTTCTCACATGCCTATGTGTTCTAAGCTTTTCCCCACTTTCTGTTCTAATAGTTTCAGTGTACCTGGTTTTATGTGAAGATCTTTGATCCACTTGCACTTGAGCTTTGTACAAAAAGATAAGAAAGGATCAATTTGCATTCTTCTGCATGCTGACTGCCAGTTGAACCAACACCATTTGTTGAAGAGCCTGTCCTTTTTTGCATTGAATGTTTTTAGCTCCTTTGTCAAAGATCAAGTGACCATAAGTGTGAGAGTTCATTTCTGGCTCTTCAATTCTGTTCCATTTATCTACGTGCCTATCCCTGTACCAATACCATTCAGTTTTTAACACAATTGCTTTGTAATATAGCTTGAGGTCAGGGATGGCGATTACCGCAGAAGTTTTCTTGTTGTTGAGAATAGATTTCACTATTCTAGGTTTTTAGTTATTCCAGATGAATTTGCAAATAGCTCTTTCCAACTCTATGAAGAATTGAGTTGGAATTTTGATGGGGATTGCATTGAATCTGTAGATTGCTTTTGGTAAGATGGCCATTTTTACAATGTTGATCCTTCCAATCCATGAGCATGGAGGTTCTTTCCATCTTCTGAGATCTTCAATTTCCTTCTTCAGAGATTTGAAGTTCTTGTCATAAAGGTCCTTCACTTGCTTAGTTAGAGTTACACCAAGGTATTTCATATCATTTGTGATTATTGTGTAGGGTATCTTTTACCTAATTTCTTTCTCAGCATGTTTGTTTTTTGAGTAGAGGAAGGCTACTGATTTGTTTAAGTTAATTTTACATTCAGACACTTTGCTGAAGTTGTTTATCAGCTGTAAAAGTTCTCTGGTGGAATTTTTGGGGTCACTTAGGTATATTATCATGTCATCTGCAAATAGTGATATTTTGACTTCTTCCTTTCTGATTTGTATCCCTTTGACTTCCTTTTGTTGTCTAATTGCTATGGCCAGGACTTCCAGTACTATATTGAATAGGTAGGGGGAGAGTGGGCAGCCTTGTCTAGTCCCTGATTTGAATAGGATTGCTTCAAGTTTCTCACTGTTTAGTTTGATGTTGGCTATTGGTTTGCTGATAATTGCTTTTGCCATGTTTAGGTATGGGTCTTGGATTCCTGCTCTTTCCAATACTTTTAACATAAAGGAGTGTTCAATTTTGTCAAATGCTTTCTCAGAATCTAGTGAAATGATCATGTGTTCTTTTTTTCTTTGAGTTTATATATATGATGGATTGCATTAATGGATTTCCATATATTGAACCATCCATTCATCCCAAGCCTACTTGATCATATTGAATGATCGTTTTGATGTGTTCTTGGATTCGGTTTGCAAGAATTTTATTGAGTATTTTTGCATCAATGTTCACGAGGGAGATTGGTCTGAAGCTCTCTTTCCTTGTAGGGTCTTTGTGTGTTTTATGAATAAGAGTAATTTGCCTTTGAAGAATGAGATGGGTAGTGTTCCCTCTGTCTCTATTTTGTGGAATAGTTTGGAGAGTATTGTTATTAGATCTTCTATGAAGGTCTGATAGAATTCTTCACTGAACCTATCGGGTCGTGGGCTTTTGGGGGGGGCTTTTGATAACTTCTTCTATTTTTTTAGGTGTTATGGGATTGTTTAGATGACTTATATGTTCCTTATTTAACTTTGGTATCTGGTATCTGTCTAGAAATTTGTCCATTTCCTCCAGATTTTCCAGTTTTGTTGAGTATAGGCTTTTGTAGTAGGATCTGATGATTTCTTGAATTTCCTCAGTTTCTGTTGTTATGCTCCCTTTCGTTTCTGATTTTATTAATTTGGATACTCTCTGTGCCCTCTGGTTAGTCTGGCTAAGAGCTTGTTGATCTTGTAGATTTTCTCAAAGAACCAGCTCATGGTTTTGTTGTTTCTTTGTATGGTTCTTTTTGTTTCTCCTTGGTTGATTTCTGCTCTGAGTTTGATTATTTATTGCCATCTACTCCTCTTGGGTGTATCTGCTTCTTTTTATTCTAGAGCTTTCAGCTGTGCTGTCAAGCTGATAGTGTATGCTCTCTCCAGTTTCTTTTTGGAGGCACTCAGATCTATGCAGTTTTCTCTTACTACTGGTTTCTTTTCATCCAATAGGTTTGGGTATGTTGTACTTTCATTTTCATTAAATTCTAGAAATTCCTTAATTTTTTTATTTCTTTCTTGATCCTGTTATCGTTGAGTAGCACATTGTTTAGTTTCCATGTGTATGTGGGCTTTTTGTTGTGTTTGTTGTTATTAAAGACAAGCCTTAGTCCATGGTGATAGGATGCGTGGGAGTATTTCATTATTCTTATATCTGTTGAGGCTTGTTTTGTGACAGACTCTTTGGTTAATATTGGAGTAGGTGCTTGAGGTACTGAGAAGAAAGTATATTGTTTTGTTTTAGGATGAAATGTTCTGTAGATATCTTTTAATTCCAATTGGGTCATCACATCTGCTAGTTTTTCTGTGTCTCTGTTCATTTTCTGCTTCCATGATCTGTCCATTGATGAGTGCGGAGTGTTGAAGTCTCCCATTATTATTTTGTGTGGTGTAATATATGTTTTGAATATCTTATGAATGTGGGTACTCTTGTATTTGGAGCAAGAAGTTCAGGATTGATAGATTTTTTTTCCTGTGAAGAGTAAAAAGTACTTCCTTATCTTCTTTGATAAATGTTGGTTGAAAATTTATTTTATTAGATATTAGAATACTCCAGCTTGTTCCTTGTGACCATTTGCTTGGCAATTTCTTTCCCAGCCTTTTACTCTGAGGTAGTGTCTGTCTTTGTCTCTGAGATGAGTTTCCTGTATGGAGCAAAATGCTGAATCCTGTTAACGTATCCAGTCTGATAATCTATGTCTCTTTATTAGGGAATTGAGTCCATTGATGTTAACGGATATTAAGAAATAGTGATTGTTGTTTCCTGTTATTTTTGTTGTTAGAGGTAGAATTATGTTTGTGTGTCTTTCTTCTTTTGGTTTTCTTGTATAATTATTTTCTTGCTTTTACTACAGTGTAGCTTCCCCCCTTGTGTTTGATTTTCCAAATATTTTTTTTTGTAGGGCTATATTTGTGGTCAGAAATTGTGCAAATTTGGTTTTGTCCTGGAATATTTTGGTCTCTCCATCTAATTTAGAGTTTTTCTGGATACAGTAATCTGAGCTGGCATTTGTGTTCTCCTAGGATTTGTATGACATCTGCCCAGGATCTTCTAGCTTTCATGGTCTTTCTTGACAAGTTGGTTGTAATTCTGATTGGTGTGCATTTATATGTTACATGTACAATTTCCCTTCTGCTTTTAGTATTTTTTCTTTGTTTTGCACATCATGTGTTTTGAATATTATGTGTTCTTTAGAATTACTTTTCTGGTCCAATCTATTTGGAGTTCTGTAGGCTTCCTGTATGTTCATGTTCATCTCATTTTTAAGTGTAGGGAAGTTTTCTTCTATGATTTTGTTTAAGACATTTACTTTGCCTTTTAGTTGATATTCTTTGCCCTCTTCTACACCTATTATCCTTAGGTTTGGTCTTTTCATTGTGTCCTGGATCTCCTGGACATTTTGAGTGAGGAGCTTTTTTGTTTTTGCATTTTCTCTGACTGCTTTTTTGTTTTAAATATTTATTTATTTTATATATGTTAGTACACTGATACACTGTCTACAGACACAACAGAAGATGGCAAACAGATGGTTGTGATCCACCATGTGGTTGTTGGGAACTGAACTCAGGACCTCTGGATGAGCAGTCAGTGCTCTTACCTGCTGAGCTGTCTCCCCAGCCCCTGTCTGATTTATTTTTTATGTTTTCAGCCTCTGAGATTCTCTCTTCCATCTCTTGCAATCTGTTAATGATGCATGTATCTAAGACACCTGATTTCTTTCTTAGATTTTATATCTCCAGGGTTGTCTCTTTTTGTGATTTCTTTATTGTATCTATTTCCATTTTCAATTCCTTCACCTGTTTGTTTGTGTTCTCCTGTAGTTCTTTGAGTGATTTCTCCTGGTTTTCCTGTAATTGTTTGAGGGAGTTACTCATGTGCTTCTCGAAGATCTACATCATCATCTTGAAGTATGATTTTAAGTCCATATTTTGTTTTCCCAAATAGTTGGGAAATCCACTATTTGCTGTGGTGGGAGAACTGGATTCTGGTGTAGCCAGGTTGTCTTGGTTTCCACTGCTTGGATTCTTGCGCTTTCCTCTTGCCATCTTGTTGGCAGTAAGTGCAGCTGATCTTTTTGTTTCTGACTTGTGCTTGTCTCTCCTGTGGATCTGAAGGCCCGTGGGCTCAGAATTGAGATTGCTCCTGGCTGTTTGGCTCTTTGTGGGCAGGCAGTGAGTTCTGATGGCAGTGACTCAGTTCTGTCTTCGTGGGCTCAGGTGTGAGAGCTCTTGAGAGGCTGTGCTGGGAGCTCAGCCCTCTGCCCACAGATCTTGAGTCCTAATGGCGGGGACCCAGCTCTTTTTCTGGGCCAAAAGAACCCTTTTCCAGAGAGCACCAGCTCTTTACACTCTGAGTACTTCTGGCATTCCCTCGAAAGACAACCAGCAGGCCTGTGCCTCAGGCTAACCCTTGGTCCAGGTAGAAAAGCACCTGTGCAGCTGATCTGGGAGCAGATCCTAAATCCTGATGACAGTGAACCAGCCCTCTCTGCTTTGATGTGATCTTTTTTTTTCTTTTAAACCACTTTATTTTACAAAACAAAGATAAATGTACAGATTTTAAATATTTTTTGCTTAAAATTATACATTTTTGTCAGTACTGTTTTTTCAGATATTAAAATAAATTTTACATAAAACTATGTGAATATATTTTTTAGTCAGTACTTGATTTTTTCAAGGGCTTGACAGTATGCATTGAAAACCTAATAGTTACAATGAGCGTAAAGTACATGCAAAACAAAACGCAACATGGAAATAGTCAAAGTCTTCTTGTTTTGTAAATGTATATATATATATATATATATATATATATATATATATATATATATATATATATATATATATATATATATATATATAGTTTTCTTTATTTCTTGGACTTCATACAGTCTGTGAGTTGTTTCTGGGGGAGTGCAAGCCTCTGGGGTTAGCATCCCACTATCAGTGACTGCATATTATGTCTGTTCTTTTGTGACTGGGTTATCTCACTCAGGATGATATTCTCTAGATGCAGCCATTTTCTTAAGAATTTGGTTAAGTCATTGTTTCTGGTGGCTGAGTAGTATTCCATTGTGTAAATGTACCACAATTTTTGTATCCATTCATCTTCTGAAGGACATCTGGGTTCTTTCCAGCTTCTGGCTATTATAAATAGAGCTGCTATGAACATTGTGGTGCATATATCTTTGTTGTGTATTAAAGTGTCTCTTGGGTATATGCCCAGAAGTGGAATAGCTGGGTCTTCAGGTAGTACTATATCCAATTTTCTGAGGTATCGCCAGATTGATTTCCAGAGTGGTTGTATTAGTTTGCAATCCCACCAACAGTGGAGAAGTGTTCCTCTTTCTCCGCAGCCTCGCCAGCATCTACTGTCATCTAATTTTTGGATCTTGGCGAATCTGACTGATGTGAGGTGGAATCTCAGGGTTGTTTTGATTTGCATTTCCCTGATGGCTAAGGATTTCGAGCACTTCCTCAGATGTTTCTCGGCCATTCGGTGTTCCTCAACTGAGAACGTTTTGTTTAGCTCTGTACCCCATTTTTATAGGGTTATTTGATTCTCTGGTGTCTAGCTTTTTGAGTTCCTTGTATACCTTGGATATTAGGCCTCTATCTGATGTGGTGTTGGTAAAGATCTTTTCCCATTCTGTTGGTTGCCGTTTTGTTTTCTTGACGATGTCCTTAGCCTTACAGAAACTTTGCAATCTCATTAAGTCCCATTTGTTAATCTTTGACCTTAGAGCTTGAGCCATTGGTGTTTTGTTCAGGAAATTTTCTCCTGTGCCTATGTGTTCTAAGGTTTTCCCTACTTTCTCATCTAATAGTTTCAGTGTATCTGGTTTAATGTGGAGATCTTTGATTGATGTGATCTTAAATTGCAATTTTATTGATAATGTTTGTATTTATGTTCATCAGGGAGATTATTCTGCAATTGTGTGGGTGTCTGTGCCCATGTGTGTATCTGCTTTGTGTATAGGATAGTATTTGTTTTATAAAAAGACTTTGATAGCCTTTCTCTTTTAATTTATGAATAATTTGAGTAATATTGATGTTAGTACTTCTCTTAAGTTCTCAGAGAATTTTGTAGTAAATTCACCTGCTTTTGGGCACCTTTAGTTGGGATACTTAAAATATGTTTTATTTAATAATTGTACATACATATAATAATATGCATACATAATAATCATACATACATACATTTAGGTCAAACCTCCTGCCACTTTCTCTCCTCCATTTCCTCTCTTATTTCCCACTGACACCACACTTCCATAGTTGGGCATATTTTGTAAAGTACTGATTAAATCTCATTGCTTAGTATCTGCTTAAAACACCAATCAATGAAATTGCACAGAAGACCTATGGTCCAAGGTGCATATGCAGCAGAGGATAGCATTCTATGGCATCAATGAGAGGAAAGGTGTTTGGTCCAGGGAAGGCTCATTTTCCCAGTGTAGGGGGATACCAATGTACTGAGGTGGGAGAGGGAGGCTGGGAGAGGGAGCACCTTCATGGAGGCAATGGGAGGGAGAGGGGAATGGGATTGAGGAAAGGAATAACATCTGAAATATAAATAAAAGAATATCCAATAAAAATGAGAAAAAAGTGACATACATATATAAACAGAAAATTCTCAAGAGAATAATCTCTAATGGTGAAGAAGCAATTAAAGAAATGTTCAACATCCTATGTCATTAGGGTTATCGAATAAAAAGAACTATGAGATTCCATTTTACATTCATTAAAATGACCCAGATTTAAAGACAACAACAGAAGCAAAAAAAGCCCTCAAGTGACAGTGCAAGCTGGTAAGATTTCAGGCGAGAAGAACACACCTTCATTGCTGGTGGGAGTGCAAACTTGTACCACCACTTTGTAAATCTATTTGGCCATTTCTCAGAAAATAGGCCATAGTTCTACCTTGAGAACCAGCTACACCACTCCTTCATATATATCCCAACGATGCTCTAGCATACCTTGGACATTTGCTCAACTATTTTCATAATAGCTTTATTTGGAAGAGTCAGAAACAAGAAATAACCTAAGTGTACAATTTGACAATGGAGTGTTATTCAGCGATTAAGAATAATGGCATCATGAAATCTGTAGGTAAATGGATAGAACTATAGAAGATCATCCTAAGGAAACCCAGACCCAGAAAGATAAACATGGTTTGTACTCACTTATAAGTGGAAATGAGCCAGAAACTACAGGATAAACATGCTACAATTTACACACCCCAAAAAGCAAAAAAAAAAGGAGGGTCCAAAAAGAGATTCTGGATCTCACTGAGAAAGGAAAATAGAATAGACCCCAGGGGTGGATGGAGTAAGGGAGTCAGGTGGGGAGGAGTAAGAGAGTAGAGGGAGTGAATTGGAGAAATCATTCGGGGAGAGAATACTGGGAGAGATAACTGGATTGGGAAGGAGGCATCTCTGGAATGAGCAAGAAACCTAGGACAATGGAAATTCCCAGATTCTGAGCGTGACCCTAGCTAGCATTGAGGCATATGGAGCCTGAAATTGCCATCTCCTGTAACCAGAAAAGACTTCTAATGGAGGGTCAGCTGAGATACCAACACAGCCACAAAAGCTTAGACCCACAATTTCTTCTGCCAACAAAACTTGCATGGGTAAAGATGGAGAAGGTAAGGGAATGGCCAACATTGACTGGCCCAGCTTGAGACCAATGCCATGAGAAAGAGAGCCCGCTTCTGACACTATTAAGAATATTTTGCTATACTTCTAGACAGGTGTCTATCATAACTGTCATCTGAGAGGCTTCACCAAGCAACTGATGGAAACATGCAGAAACTCACAAACAATCATTAGGTGGAGCTTGGGGGAATACCATAGAAGAGAAGAAGGAAGAAATGGAAGGAGCCATAAAGGTCAAGACAACACAAGAAAACCTACAGAATAAACTAATCTGGGCACACTGGGGCTCACAGAAGATAACCAACCAAACAGAGAGCCTGCATGGGTCTGACCTAGGCTCTCTGCATATATGTAACAGTTCTGCAGCTTCCTCTTCATGGGGACTCCTAATAGCAGGAACAAAGGTGCATCCGACACTGTTGCCTGCCTGTGGCTTTTTGCCCCTATTAGGCTGCCATGTCAAGCCACAATAGGAGAAGATATGCTCCGTCCTATTACAATTTAGTGTGCCAATGTGTGTTGATATCCATGAGAAGCATCCCTTTCTCAGAGTCTTTTCTAAAGAGAAAAGAAGGGTGGGAGATAAGTAGAAGATAGATAGATAGATAGATAGATAGATAGATAGATAGATAGATAGATGATAGATAGATGGATGGATGGATGGATGGATAGATAGATAGATAGATAGAAAGGTAGATAGATAGAGAGATAGATAGGTATGTATATATGTATATATATATATGTACATAGATACATACATACACACATACATACATGAAAAAAGAATAACAAAGTGAAAAAAGTATTCATCAATGAGATACACTCCATAGCCAAGAAATTTCAGAGTACCATGAAGACACTCCTATAGGAGACCATCATATAGGAGTCACGGTGGGCTAATAGGGCCGAAGTCCAGCAGGGAACTAGAAAAGATACTTATAATATATGTAAGATGTAAGGGTCTGTTATATGTAATGAGCTCACAAAAGCCAACAAGAAGAGGTTCAGCAGGTGAGCTGGGGGATGGAAAGCTGAGGAAGAGAAAAGGTAGAGAGGTAGAAAAACTCCTGAGTACTGTCTTTCCAGAAGGAAACCAAACCCAGCGTGGAGTGCAGTTGAAGGAAAGACCTAAAGTTAATGGAAACATCTATGCCCTGGGTCACAAGCAGAGTAGGCAGGATACTGACCACAGTAGTATGGGATATTAAGCTTGGAGATATAGCCTACAGAGAAGGTAGCACCTCTGTTGAGGCTTCAAGTGCCCTGCTTGTCAAAATATAAGCACCTAAAAGAATTGTATCACTATTGCCTGGGGTACATAGTGCAAAGGGGTTGGTCACAGAGGGATTGCAGATGTGTAAAGGAGCAGCCAGCCATGGTAGGAAAACAATGGTCACTAAAAGAGAGTAGCATGTTCACTGGGTATTGAGGCTACAGAGAGTGTGCTCCTCTGGGCACACTGGTCATCAAGTCAACAGATCTGCCGAAGACAAGCAGGAGACCTGGGCCAGCTCAAGTTTTCAGGTTCAGATCACACAAAGGAGCAAAACTGCTGTCTCTGCTTTAACACAGGCAGGCAGTAGATGACCCCCTGTCCTCTGGAAATGGCCTGACCTCTGGTGCTATTTAGGCTGGCGATTGATTATACAAGCACCAAACACATTGAAGGGGGAATGTACTTTTCCTAGTCCAGGAACTTTGACATTAAACGTATCCACAGCATTATCAAAAAGGAAAAAAAAAAAAACACCCAGAATACGATTTGGCCAATTCTGCAAGTACCCAATGTTCTAGTCGTGCTGACACATAAAATTACCCTCCAACTATGTTAGGTAAATAAACATCTCAAAAATGGGAGCACTGAGCAGTGTTGAGACCTACAAATGCACATGTCAAGGTTATGAGGACTCTCAAAAATTCTTTAAAGTGCAAAGAGGGAAAGGACATGGGACCCAGCTGCTAACCCATGAATTATTACAAGGAAAACACAATTTCCCATGTTGTATATGCCAGGGAAACATAAGCCATGATATACCCATAAGAAAATTCAAGGGCTCAGATGTGCACCTAGGACTTCATGCCTGCACATAGGGGCTCACATCTGCACTCAAGAGTTCACACCTATACTATTAGCTCACACCCAAAAATTCAACATGTCACCAGAACTCACATCTGACCAAAGGAACTCACTAGGAATTAGCACAAGCATGCAGGAAGTCTACCCTGAAGCATGGATCCTACCGAGCAAACAGAAGCCTGCATTCATACCTAGGGTCTCACTCATACCTGCACCCAGGAGATCCCAAGAGAATACAGGGCTACAATTTGCACTCAGATTTGACTCAGTGTCTGGAATGTGCCCCAATGATGTTCTCTCTAGCCAGTGTGGGAAAGAGCATGCACTCTCCCAGAATTCAGATGTGAACGTTATACCCTCCTCACCAGTGAAAGTGTGACTCTTGTTGCTTCAATCTTCCGAGAAAAGCTGAAAAGCTTAAAGTGAAAGCTTGGTGTCTGAGCTACACACTGAGCAACAGTATGTGGGTGTGATCTGTGACACGAGGACATGGGGGAACCCTGAGACATTCAGATGCACATGTGGGAACACAGCTAACTGCTGAGGGACAGAAGGGGCTTGCTGTGGTCACTGTGTGCTTTCCCGTTTTTTGTCTCTTCTTGTTGGGTCATTGCTTAATGGCTTAATTTCCTTCACCTAGAAATTGTATTTGGTTTTTCAAACTTGAAACAGTAAGAAAGGAACATAAGCAGGATGGGTGTCATCTGCCCAGGCTTCTAATAACACCAAGTACATAACATTGGTTATGTATGTATCAGACTGTTTGGTTCTAGTTACTACCTAGGATGGACCTCCTTACCTACCTATCTACCCTAGGGAGACCTCCTAGCATCCTTCTTCCCAAAATAATACAGTGAGTTGGAGAGAGAAAGGAGTTGGCTGTAGCTAGTAGGTCACATTGCTCCGTAAGGCTGGCTGCTCTAGTAAGAGTCACTGGACACAGATGGTATTGAGTCTCTCTGTTGTCATTCTGGTGAACCCTTCAAGGTTTTCAGAGGGCTGCAGCCATCCTACTAACGCAGAGAGAGTACTGTCAATGTAGCAGAGATTGTCCTCAGCCAGCTCTCCACCTCTGGAGCCCAGAGATTTAGGATCCCAGTTGGTGGCGGCCAGTACATCCTTAATTGGCCTTTGGAGACCAAGAGCCTTAGCACTAAGTGATGCAGAGCATCTTATCCAGGAGAGTGACCCCAAGGACAGCCAACTCCACACAATGCCCTGCTGGGGGGGGGTGATGTGAAAGTTGGCCAATGAGGAAGCCCTTCTTTCTCTCTTACAGGACCCAGAACTTGACACAGCCAGAAACATCATAGTTAGCCCTTTAGAGGGACCCGGGTGCCCATCTTTGTTCACAGTCACTTCATGGGTGACCTGATGGTGGTCCAGAGACAAGTGATGTCTGCCTCTTCATATGAATCACAGAACAGGCTCTTCAGCATGGGGCCCAGGGAGAATGAGTGTTAGATGTGTCATCCTGGGGAAGACTGGATTCTTACCTAGGAAAGGTAAGTTCATTGTGTCACCTGTGGAGAGTAGGAGCCATGCATATGGATGGAGAGAAGAAAGGTGAGAACACAGTGTTCACAGTGCCGGCCATGCACCAAACCCACCAAACTGACATGTCTCAATCTGAGCATCCTTCCCTTCTGGCACAGCTTGTGGCAAGCAGTTTGGGGGCCTGATTAAACCCCAGCTCCAACCCTGCAGGCAGGTGGGCTAAAATCCTTCATCCACCCAGCTCATCATGGTAATGTGTTGGTGTTTGCTCAGGAGGGACAGGTGGAGGGAAGCACAGGCTTTCCCTTCATACACAATGTCTGCCAGCTCTCCTGCTCCAGAGCAGTGTCCTCAACCCATGCCTCCCTCTCCTTCCATAGACATCCTTAGATAATGTTGTTCCTCAGCACGTTGGGAAGATCAAGCTTGTCCTTGTTACAATTCTCAACAATGGACTAACTTTCATTTGCACATCACACATTATCACCATGGAAACCTATGTGGCCAGTAAAGTAACTGCTGGCTGGTGTGCAAAGATTGTGAGCACAAGGCCACTCCATGCACACCTGTGAGCTCTCGGTAGGAAGAACTGGCTATGTTCTCCTGCCAGCATTTGACTTCAGAGTGAGTGTGAACTGTGGAGGTGAATAGAGGGCACAGAAGATGGGCTCACTCAGAGCAGAAAAGTCCTTTAACCCTCCATGGTAATAGATAACAGAGATATTCATTATTCCTACCCAAGACACTCAGTACTATACCGCCCTGCACTGATTTATCAGCCACCAGCATGGTCACCTAACCTAGCCATTTAGAAGACAATCCTAATCATTTCTAGGGTCACTATGAATAGAAACTTGCTGCAAATGGCCAGAAGGCCAGAAACCAGTTTTCTCTAGATTTCAGTGGCAAAAGTACAAGATTTTATAAACTCACAATAACGAGGTGGAACTGGAAGTAGAATTGGCCATGTAATCTAATTGGAGACTCTGAGCATGTCCCCAATATGTTTAGAACCCAGTGCTGCTCTTTCTCAGGAAATGGGTCTCAGCTGCCCCTTCACCACAATCTCCAATGTCTAGTCATTAGCTGGAGATACTCACATCCTCTATAAGCAGCTCTGTTCATTGATAATTACTGTGGACAAACATGGAGCTCGAGCTGCTGAGGATCTCTATACATCTATAGAGAGGATACAGGGGTCAGCCTCAGCATGGAGAGAGCTGTTCTGCACTCTTGACTAAGAGGGACTCCTCATGGAGGAGACATGATCAACCTCTTTGAGAAGGACACAAGATCGTTCTAAACATTTTGAACAAAGGAGGCTGATTAGTCCAGGTAAAGCCAGCAGGCTGAGTACTAATGGAGCATCAGGGGGGCCTCTGTGGTATGGAAGCAGGAGTGACTAAGGGGCAGGCATGTGAACCTTGAAAGGATGTGTACACTCCATCACTCAGCTCTGGAGTCTCTGTATCTTGAGATCACTGTCCAGCCTCCTGCAGAAGCAGGGCTCAATCAATTCCTGAGAACTAAGTAAATCAGAGGAAATGTCCCCCTTTCAGGACACACAAGATCATCTGGCAGATCACGGCAGCTACCGGCCTTCTGGAGAGTGGGCAGCATGTCAAGAATTGGTTCAGGCAGCCTGCAGAATATCCAACTACACCAGTGAAATTTGCTTGCGCTATCTGCATCCATCTCTCTTCATCTTTCCTTACTCATGGCCACACAAGTGCACAGTAATGGAAGCCTCTCGGCAGTGTCCTTGCACGGATTTGAGCTGGTAGGGTTTGGAGGAGGTTCAAAGACCCAGGCCATGCTTTTTGCTGTGTTTCTAATCCTATATGTAATAAATGTCCTGGGCAACCTCACCATGATTGTGGTCATCACCCTGGATGCCCGCCTGCACTCCCCCATGTACTACTTCCTCAAGAACCTGTCCTTTATTGACCTCTGCTACTCTTCTGCCATTGCCCCCAAAGCCATGAGCATCTTCATCTCCTCCTCTAAGGTCATTAGCTTTGCAGGATGTGTCATTCAGTTCCTCTTTTTCTCTCTTTTTGTTACCACGGAAGGCTTCCTGTTAGCAGTCATGGCCTATGACCATTTCATGGCCATCTGCAGTCCCCTGAGATACCCTGTGACCATGTGCCCCATGGCATGCACACGTCTGGTCCTGGGTACCTATTGCGGTGGCTGCTTGAACTCCCTTGTGCAGGCCAGCCTCACGTTCCAGCTGCCCTTCTGCAGCTCCAACCTTATTGACCATTTCTACTGTGACATGCCCCCGTTACTCCAGCTTGCCTGCGCTGACACAACTCTCAATGAGCTTGTCATGTTTGTCATCTGTGGGCTCATCATTGTGTCTACAACTCTTGTGGTCCTGATCTCTTATGGCTACATCACGGTGACCATTCTCAGGATGAGCTCAGGGTCAGGGCGACACAAGCTCTTCTCCACCTGTGGTTCACACATGACAGCTGTGACCTTGTTTTACGGAACTGTGTTTGTCATGTATGCTCAGCCAGGTTCTCTGACATCCATGGAGCAGGGGAAAGTTGTCTCTGTCTTCTACACCCTGGTAATCCCCATGCTGAACCCCCTCATCTACAGTCTGCGCAACAAGGATGTGAAGGATGCCCTGAAGCGGCTGGGACAGAGACACAGTCTCATGAAGGAGGGTGTGCAATGAAGGTTAGAGGGAAGATTTCCAGTGAAACACTGTATAACCTCTTCTATCCATCTGTCCTGCAATGGTTCCTGGGGGTACATTACAGACCAGGTACTAACTAGGCTGGTAGCATAGAACTGCTCTGTTAAGAAGTGGAGCAAGTTCCAAACTGCTTCTTTTTTTTATCCTCCTTTAACTTCCCTGCATCTCCAAGAGGACGTCTCCACCCTTATTCCTACACCACCAGCCCTTTCTACTACCTGGGACTCCAAGTCTCTCAAGGGCTAGGTCACTATTCTCGGCCTGAGCCCAGACCCGGCAGTCCTCGGCTGTGTATGTGCTGGGGGCCTCATATCCGCTGGTGTATGCTCCCTGATTGGTGTCAAAGCACGTTTTAATAGTGGTGCAGTGAACATGATTTGTATTTGTTGATACTGAGTTATTTTTTATGAAAGGAAATAAACATTTGGACTAATATACAAGACAGAATAAATTGCTGAAATCAAGTGTGTTGCTAAGCCCACTGTCATGTGTATCTTGAAGACTTATTAACCAGAGAATACTCTCCTGTTTCCCTTTAGAGCTATAGGCTTGTTTATTTTGACTCCAGAGTTTGAAGATGTGACTTATAGCTTACGAGTGCTTGGTGTTCTCAAGAAGACCAAGTTCAGTTGCAAGCACCGATGCCAGGAGCCTCAGAATCGTTTTGTAACTCCCTCTCCAGGAAAGGCCTATGATTGGTTCATGGCCATCCCTGAGTTACATGTGCCTGTCTGGTACTGGGCTCCTACTGTGGAGGCTGCTTCTACTCTATTGTGCAGGCTACTCTTACGTTCCAGCTGCCCTTCTGAAGCTCCAACCATATTGAGTACTATGGACCACAAACATTAAGTACTACAGATATGAATGAATAATTTCTGAGTAAACAAGATATACCATGTTCATGAGTGATAAAGGTCAGCCTCTATATCATTTATTAACTCACTTATATTTAAAATGTAATTCCCACACCCAATTTTTTCATCATTAGCCATCTATACACTCTTGCATACTAGTAGATAAACATGAAACACATAAATTAAAAATTTAAAAGTCACATAAAATCACTCTAAACATATTGCCAAGTTTTTGTAATAGTGAGTTCCATGATCCTGATGAAACATGTCTAGCATAGAATCTCTCTCACAAAGAGCCACAGTCTGAATTCATGTAGTAGTGAATTTATACATATTGTACATGAGTATATGCATACATCGAAATAAATGTGTAAACCCACAATCTTGGGATCTCATTATATTGCAGTTAGGAAAAAGATGTACAATCCCCCTGTGTCCTCTATTCAACCCAGGCTTCTGCCGCAATATCAGCTCTTGACCATACTTGTATGACAGTCAAGGTGTTTGTCTTGTTCTTGATGTCTGCTGCTCAGCATCGTCTTCATAAGATTAACCCGTGAGCTGTGTACAATGAGGGTTGCATGGTATAATGACTTCAAGTGACTCAAAGCTGAGGAATGCTTGCACTCTGCACTTGGAAACATGTGTGTGGTTTCATATATAATAGACACTCATCAGAATTTAAATGACAACTCAGAAGAAGTCTAGAATTTATAATGTATAAGGATGCAACTTCAATAGAAAAAAATAATCTCTACAGGTTTTAAGAAATCCAACTGTCCAATGTTTTAATTTTTGGTGAGCAAGGTCATTTATAGAGGGATTGTAGTCAAGGCATTTCTTATAAACAATGTCTTTTCCTTCTCTAATGGAAATCCAAAAAGAATAACCCACCTTCTAGAATACTCAGTAGGTGAGACAAAGGTCAACACTGGACTAATGGATGTAGATCAGCAAGGGACATAGAAGGAAACACCCTATAGGTCAATGCCCAGAGTCCCTGATATCAAATTTGAATCTGTCATCTCTGGTCAATAGCAGAGAAATTCATCCACCAAACAATTAAAAAAGACTGCTCTGGATGTAAACATTAATAACTCAGATATAAATTCCAGATCATCTTCATTGATAAAACATAAAACTCAGAAAAGACAACAAAAATTATCTTGGAAAACGTCTAAAATGATAAGACATCAAAGTCAGAGTCACATTCAGATGGACTGAGAATAATGGTTTAATGGATACAGGAGCAGAAGCAAGACATCCATGCTTAATAAACAGAAGACTAAACGTTCTCCCAGTGGCAGATAAAATTTATAAAACCGTGTTGTGTGGTGGGAGAGAATATGCTATTATTTCCACAGGAAAAGAAAAACTGGATTCTCACAGAAAAGGAATCCAACACCAAGGCTTTACAAAATTCACTCATGGGGATGAGATGGTGAAGATGTTTACTTAGCATCTGCCTGGTCCTACTGTAGACTGTCTACTCAGTGTTTCATCAAGACCTGCTTCAGAGGCACTTCAGAGGCAGCTGCCAACCCCAACTGGTCCACTTTTCAGACTGTATCAGTGAGGACTTCAATTAAGCCAAAAACGTTTTCATCATACAGAGTCTGGACAGCAATGCTATTGGTAGATTTATTTAGACTGGTAAAAAAAATGATCTCAATTTTAGAGACCCCCCCCAAAAGAAAAATGACACTCTAAATCGCAGCATGTAATCTTAAAACTACTCCCTTTACCAGAGAGGTGGAGTGCAGGGTTTTTGCTGTTTTGTGGGTGATGAATGTTTTTGAGCCTTTCAAAGGGAGAGAATCTATAAGTAGTTGGAAATTGGGTAGATTATTAACTCTACTTGTAGATGATATTTTATTTGGTAATTTTATTAAATTAGAGTCATTTTTTGACAATGAGGCAGGTCTGCTACCGGAAGCAACCTCATTCTACTTCAAAAAAGATGATGAGCATCAGTGACATCCATTGGAGTTGATTCATTGTGGCAAGCTAGATGCCAGTGGGCAAGAAATATCTTTTACACAACTGCAGACCAAATGTTATCCAAACTGAACAATCAAGGTATAGAGAAGTCAGCTGCTGAGCTTTGAAAGGCCAAAGTATGTCAATTCTTCATAATTCCTGCTTCCCAGGTCTATCAGTTATTTTGGGCCAGAAGGCTAAAGATGATGCTCTAAGATACAGAGAAACTTTGTAGGACTGTTCAGGAAGCCAGCTTTTCTCATCATTTCTATAATTTGGAAGCTGCTTGCCTCCACTTCCTGAATATTCAGATAATACTCATTCCTTCTCAGGTCACTGATGAGATTGAAAAGTAGATGATCATAGTTTCCCTTATAAACTTAAATTGTTTTGAATTTAAAAATATTTAACTTCTATCAAGTTAGGATAAAGAATGTTTAGATAGTGAACTTTGAACTCATCAAAATAGAACAGTTAATAAAATACTTTATCCAAAGTTGCCAAATAAAAATTACAGGCAATCTGGAAGGGAAAAAAACATAGGCACAATGCTATTGTGCATTGTGTAAATATTTTCCATGTATTATTAAAATGCTGAATTCTATGTTCCCATATCTGGTTGAAACCCTTAGTCCAAGATTCTCCAGTCTAATGTTGTATAAGCATTGATACCAAATTTTTCTCTGATTGTCAATAAAGAAAGCTGACCAGCCAATGACTGAGTAGGGCAGAGAATATGGCTGACTTCCACCTAGCAAGAGGAGGGTGCAGGAAGGAGAGAAAATGGGGATTAGCCATGGAGAGAAATGCAGGAGCCACTAGAAAAAAAAAACACCTGGAACAAAGAAAGCTATAAAATGTGAGTATCTGATGGATTTTGTCTGGAAGCAACCAGATTAGCATAGAGTATTAAAATAGAGTAATACTGCTCAGTTACTGTACCCTTAAGCTAGATAAATCTAACAGTATAGTCTTGGTAATTTTGGAGATAGCTCGGCTAAGGAAAACTGTAACACACTCACTAAAAAGTCATTCACACCAATTGACACGAATCTTATAAATTCCTCCAAACATGCTACTATCATGTGGAAATTCATACCTGTGATCACAAAGGGTATTCTTGCATCTAAACTTCGACATTCCATCCCTCTGCCCTAAGGCTTGTGATCAGTGCATGATGGAAGATGCATTTAGCCATATATAACAGTCCACAAACTCTGATCACTTTGAACATCATTGAAAACTCAAAGACCAAAGACTCATAGAGAATTAAAGTAAAATCTTAGCTATGTTTAGAATGAATTAAAGTAATTTATAAACACCTCTTGTAGTTTGAATGGAAATCGATACGCGCAAGGTCATATATTTGAGTGCTGGGTCACCAGTTAGTGGAAAAGTTTGGGAAAGATTAGGAGACATGATCTTGTTGAAAAGCCTATCATAGTGAGCCAGTTGCAATGTCTAGAGGTCATGCTGTGCTCCCCCCCCCCCGTGTGTGTGTGTGTGTGTGTGTGTGTGTGTGTGTGTGTGTTTGTGTGTGTGTGTGTGCCTGTCTGTCTGTCTGTCTGTCTGTCTGCCTGTGCCTGCATCTTACAGTTCAGGATGTTCGGCTACTGCTCTAACACTATACCTGTCTGTTTCCAGACATGAAGATCGTATACTCACCCTCCAAATCTGTAAGCAAGGGCCCAGTTAAATTTATTTTATATGAGTTTTCTTGGTCAAAGTGTCTGTTCACAGTAATTGAACCATGACTAAGACATACAAATTTCATACTACAATGACATAGAACACACAGTTCCCCAAGAGATAATGGGAGCATAGAAAGGAAGAGTGAACGAAATGTAAGACCCAAATCCAGCAGATGCTTCTAGTACAAACTTTATTCCGCAGGACATGTGGTATCAAGATGTCCTTGAGAAACCACACTCATGGTCTTGCATGTGGGAGCTTATAGGGCATTATCACAGCCAGGACTAGACAATATCCTGTGTACCTCAAGTTCCTGAGGTCTCTACTACAGCCCATGATTTAAACATGACACTGAGGAGCACTGCACACAAGTATAGAAATTGTGCTCTCCATTATCAAACACCCCACTGCTATCTGGGTGGGAAGCCTCCAGGACCTAACAGTGCTTGCATTTGCATATCTGTTAAACCACTCTCTAGTGGATATGCAAAAATGATGACCTCAGCTGAGGCAATAGATTGACTCCGTCCACACTGCTGCTTGAGTGTTTAGGCAGTTGAGTACAATAACACAGACTCCTGGGAAACACTTCGAGGCAGCTGCTGTGAGTGGGGATCTTAGAAGCTCTCTTGTGAGAAGGAAGTCTCTCAGAGAATTTATAATGGTTCTCAGCCTGAGATGGACCAATTCCTGAACCTTGCTCAGGACATCTTTGCTACTGCCCTGCTATAAATAAAGTACTATGCTTCTCTCTAATCATCCCTATGAGTCTTTGCAAGTGCTGTGTCTTCCTTAGTTCCAGTTTTACACTACCTGTCTGATTAAATTGCCAGTTTTAAATCTCTCTGCTTCACTGTTTGCTTCCAATACTCATTGTAAGCTTGTCTAGGAGTAGCCAGCAATAACCATTCCACAGCCTGAATGTGGAGCCCCTTAAAACTCCTTCCAGCAGACAAAGTAGTCTATCAACTTCTTAAAATCAGCATGAGGACATATGGAACCACAAGATTGTGTGGGAACACAGCTAACTGCTGTGTGGGGTTCAAGAGTGTCACTATAATGGTATCACTTGGAAATGTCCTTGGAAGTGAATAGCAAGCAAACCAGAGACAGCTGTAAGGAGGCTGATGTCTGTACCTCAGAGTCACTCAGGAAGACTCTTTGCACTTCTAAATCCACAGTTCAGCTTCCTAGACAGTCAGGGTACAGCACATCCTTCTGAATCACAAGTCAGAGAAAACTTGCATTTTTAGGTCAGACCGGAAGAACAGAGCATCTGGTGAACGTTTTCACAGTGAACAACATGACACCATCAGGTTCCTGCAGGCTGGGGAACATCTGACAACATCAATGAGACATTCTCCCCCTCCCTCTGCCTCCACCTTCCTCTCTTCAGCTGCCCCCACTCATGGCCACAGCAGTTCATAGAAATGGAAGCTTTTCCACAGTGTCCTTACAGGGGTTCGTGCTGGTGGGATTTGGGGGAGGTGCAGAGACCCAGGCCCTGCTCTTTGCTGTGTTCCTGGTCCTGTACGTGGTCACCATCCTGGGCAACCACACTATGATCGTGGTCATCACCCTGGATGCCCGCCTGCACTCCCCCATGTACTTCTTCCTCAAGAACCTGTCCTTTGTCGACCTCTGCTACTCTTCTGCCATTGCTCCCAATGCCCTGGTCAATTTTCTCTCCAACTCTAAAATCATCAGCTTTGAAGCTTGTGCCACCCAGCTCTTCTTTTTCTCCTTGTTGGCCACCACTGAGGCTTTTCTCTTAGCTGTGATGGCCTATGACCGTTTCATGGCCATCTGCAGTCCCCTGAGATACCCTGTGACCATGTGCCCTATGACATGTGCCTGTCTGGTCCTGGGTACCTACTGTGGAGGCTGCCTGAACTCCATTGTGCAGACCAGCCTCACGTTCCAGCTGCCCTTCTGCAGCTCCAACCGTATTGACCACTTCTACTGTGACGTGCCCCCCCTGCTCCAGCTGGCCTGTGCCAGCACAGCGCTCAATGAGCTCTTTCTCTTCGGCCTCTGTGGGTTCATCATTGTGAGCACCACCTTAGCTGTCCTGGTTTCCTATGGCTACATCACCATGACCATTCTCAGGATGCACTCTGGATCTGGGCGGCACAAGGTCTTCTCCACCTGTGGCTCTCATATGATGGCTGTGTCCTTGTTTTATGGAACTGTGTTTGTCATGTATGCCCAGCCTGGAGCAGTGGCATCCACGACTCAGGGCAAGGTGATATCTGTCTTCTACACCCTGGTCATCCCCATGCTCAACCCCCTCATCTATAGTCTGAGAAACAAGGATGTCAAGGACACCCTGCAGAGGCTGCGACAGAGACATGGCCTTGTGAAGAGAGGAGGTAAGAAGACATCAAGTCAGCATGATCGGCAGAAAAAAAAAAGTCCTTGGATGATAAGTGTCTTTATTTTCTTTTCAACATCCTTGGATGATAAGTGTCTTTATTTCCTTTTCTTTCTCTTGGTCTGTTTTTGCTTTCTTTCTTTTGTGCTTTACTGAATTCTGGCTTTATTTCTTTTTTCCATCTTTTACTCTATTTACCCATCTACCACATCTTTTCTGAATGAAAAATATTATTCAGGCACCTACAAAGTATGAGTAAGTCATTTTGCTGCCACAATAAAGCATATGTTCATAGTTGTAAATATCATGGATCTTTTTCAATTTTGCTTTGACAGAAAAGGCAAGAGAATCAAGACAAGAGTCTTTGAGGCAATTGTCGAATCACTGTCAACATCTCCCAGTGATTTCAAGGCAGCAAATTTCTTCTAGTCCTTTCCCCTTTGCTAATCACTGAACCTAATGTCAGTAGGTAGGGACGTGTTCCTGAATATCTTAGGCTGTGGCCCTTAGAATTGTGTGCTGACCCATCTTTACATTGATCTAGCATGATGATTGACTAAGAAGGATAGCTCTGCAGACTTCTTCCTGCCTTTACAGATTGTTGTTTCTCCTCCCTTCCTCTGCTAAAAAGCTGCCCACCTTGTGGGGTATCACATGCTGCAAACATGGGGAGACCATATTGCAACTGACTCTCAGCACATCCATTCAACATCCAACAAGATGAAGCCACCATTAGACTCATAATTCAGAACTTTGAACACTTGCCTGGGCAGCTTATAGCTGTACTAAGGGGTCTGTTATCACAAGAGATGTCTCCAAGAAAGGATGAAATCTCACAACAATATGAGGAGTGGAGGGAGGACCAACATGTTCTTGTTGCAGATTCTGGGGTTTTGTTGTCTTTAGGTTTCTCTGAGTCCTCAGTGTGCCTGCCTGTCTTGTTTACCCTTATTCATAGTTTTTGGCTGTGGTTTCTGAATCTCAAATCCATCCAGTATCTTGGGTATCACCAGCCAGCTGGCCTCTGTTCATGGGGCTGGTCTATGTGCTTGCCCTGTGCATGTCTTAATTCCAGCCTTCAATCCCCTGATGTTCCTGCCCATAAAACCTACATGGACTAACTTCCAAGTAGGCTTCTTTCCATTTCCTCTTCCCCAAGAATTTGCAGGTTTCCATCTACTTCCTTAAAAATCTAGTCTCAACCTGCAGACTAAAATATTATTCCCTGTTTATGTTCAGGAGATTTCAAAGTCTTCCTCTCTTTAAAAGTTCTAGAACATTCTGTTTGGTGAGTGGCCTGCATCTCATGTTTAATGACATACTCTCCCTCATTGTCTTCTCTTTCTACATTTTCTCTTCCTTCCTATTTATCACTCACCTTTCTGACCCAGTTTGCCTTAGCAGCAGGAAAGAGTGACCTACATCCTCCAGTCTTCTGGTCCTCTCCAGTCTTCATGGGTTCTAATGACCATTAGATATTTCCAACACTGTTCAATCTTCTTTTTTCCCTCTGTTCTCCTCTCCCTTCACATTTGCTATGTGACATGGTAGCATCTTCTAATCTCTCATATTTCCAATATGGAGATTTTTATTTTCAGATGCTCAGTACTGATCTTTAGCAATCTTTCCACCTGGGGAGCCTCTTTCCATTCTTTCTGTAAGCTAGGTCAACTATGAGAAACTCCCTCTGTTATATCTAGATTAAGAGTACATGCCAAGCAATAACCAATGTTCTTGTTTGCTGCCTATTAATTCTCCCTTTCTTTTTTAATTTTGATAAGTTACCAATTTGCAAAGTATCCTGATATAGACAATGTAAGCTTCTTGAATTGGGATGTCATTTTCAGTTCCCCTTAAGAAGATTTGGGTCAATATTTCTTGAAATAAATTTTCTTTACTTTCACTTTCATGTCTCCTTCCATGACATCCCTACTGGGTGTATCTGCTCAGTTTCTAGTTAATATAGCCCTCTCTTTCTCTCTGCTCTTTCTTCTTTTTGGTCTACTAATTGGGTAATTTCAACATACAATTTAATATACACTATAAGTTACAATATACGTCCACAACCCTCTACCTTACCTTCATCTCAGTTCCTGCATCTACCATGTATTTCTTGGCCCATTGTTCACAGTGTCACCAAGGAAATGTGTTTAAATAAATATTTTACAATATTATCAATGTTTCCCAACAATAAGTAAGCTATCAGTAGAAATGGATGTGTCAAAGGGACCTGACATATCATCATCTTCTTGTTAAGGCACTAGGTGAGTTCATGAGGGGTGTATGGTAATCTAATATTGCAAAATAACTTTCCTTAGACCTTATCAAACTATACTCTTGAATGGCATTGCTTCAGAGTCCAGGCCTGAATATTCCCCTTTCTACTTCCTGGATGGAAGATAAACATTCTCAAATTCTATTAGGAATTAAGAGTCTCTAGTCAAGGATAAAAAATCTTGTCCAAACTCAAGCATTTCTTTATGATCCCTTCTAGGCCTTATCTTCCCAGATTTCTTTACCATGTTTATCATGGCCCTAGAGTGTCCCAGTTCTAGATTGACATGTGCACATATTCATGAAAATAAAGACGTACAGGAGAAAAGAGCCTGCAGAAATAAAAACACTTTAATACTATAGTTTAAAAAAATAAAATACTATCAAAATCCAAGATAGAACACAACAAGCCAAATTATAATGGACTAAAATCTCTAAACTTACTGAAAATCTAGATGATCAGAATTATATGTGTAACACCCTTCATTAAAAAATGAAGACTAATGGAGAAAACAGAGACTTTCCTAAAAGTGTCTTCTTAAAAGTGATTTGGAGAAATTTGACCATTATAGTAAAATTTTATACAATAATTTACCTGCCATGGTAAGACTTCTCCAGGAACAGTCTTCGTTCAGAGTCATTCCAGAAGAGTTCCTGTGTCTTACTTTAATCACAGAATTTGAGAACACAGTTGGGGCAGACCCAGAGAGACTTGCTGAAGAAACAAAAACCAGGAGAGCCAAGCATCAGACTAGGCAGCCCCGAATTCCCACACTTGGCCACTCTGATGGCCTCTCACTACATTCAAAGATCTTCTTCTTATAAGTGAGACTGGAAGGTTGTCTATGTGGTGTACAGGTCAGGTTTGTAACTGAGAAAGAAGTAAACGACAGGTAAAACCTGATTGAAGAATTCACCAGCTGATTTACCACTCTAGATTGAGTCTCTCTCAGGATAGGGTACAGACTCTGTATAGTCATCTGGTAAATTATAAAAAAAAAAAATATCTTGCAGCCAGTGGCCAATGTGAGCCAGATCCTGAGAGACTGAAGTCTTTTTTCTTTTTTCATGCTCCCCAATTCTCTCTGTATTTCTATCCTCCTTCAATCCACCTTGGAGTTGTATCCTTTTGTCTTAATTTTTGTGATGAGCCAAAACATCCTCAGGATAAACAGGGCCATAGTTCTTCTCCATCCATGGAGCAAAAGTCTCTGTCTGCCTATTTAAGGGGAGGAGGAGTAATATGGGCTTGTGGACTAGAGGAACATTATTCAATGAGAATATAGAAGAAAAGCTGTCACTACTAGAAAAAAAATTATTATTTAACAGTCTGCTAAATGGTTTACTGCTTAAGTGGTCTAATGTTTCCCAAATAGGTCATTTTCTTACCACATTTTTACAATGTTGGTCCTTCCAATCCATGAGCATGGGAGATCTTTCCATCTTCTGAGATCTTCAATTTTTTTCTTCAGAGATTTGAAGTTCTTGTCATACAGGTCCTTCACTTGCTTAGTTAGAGTCACACCAAGGTATTTCATATCATTTGTGACTATTGTGAAGGGTATCTTCTCCGTAATTTTTTTCTCAGCATGTTTATTTTTTGAGTAGAGGAAGACTACTGATTTGTTTAAGTTAATTTTACATTCAGACACTTTGCTGAAGTTGTTTATCAGCTGTAAAAGTTCTCTTGTGGAATTTTTGGGGTCACTTAGGTATATTATCATGTCATCTGCCAATAGTGATATTTTGACTTCCTCTTTTCTGATTTGTATCCCTTTGACTTCCTTTTGTTGTCTAATTGCTCTGGCCAGGACTTCCAGTACTATATTGAATAGGTAGGGGGAGAGTGGGCAGCCTTGTCTAGTCCCTGATTTGAATAGGATTGCTTCAGGTTTCTTATTTTTTACTTTGATGTTGGCTACTGGTTTGCTGATAATTGCTTTTGCCATGTTTAGGTATGGGTCTTGGATTCCTGCTCTTTCCAAGACTTTTAACATAAAGGGGTGTTCAATTTTGTCAAATGCTTTTTCGGCATCTAGTGAAATGATCATGTGTTCTTTTTTTCTTTGAGTTTATTTATATGATGGACTGCATTAATGGATTTTCATATATTGAACCATCCATTCATCCCTAGCCTACTTGATCATATTGAATGATCGTTTTGATGTGTTCTTGGATTCGGTTTGCAAGAATTTTATTGAGTATTTTTGCATCAATGTTCACGAGGGAGATTGGTCTGAAGCTCTCTTTCCTTGTAGGGTCTTTGTGTGTTTTATGAATAAGAGTAATTGTGGCTTTGAAGAATGAGTTGGGTAGTGTTCCCTCTGTCTCTATTTTGTGGAATAGTTTGGAGAATATTGTTATTAGATCTTCTATGAAGGGCTGATAGAATTCTTCACTGAACCTATCGGGTCATGGGCTTTTTTTTGGGGGGGGAAGGCTTTTGATAACTGCTTCTATTTCTTTAGGTATTATGGGATTGTTTAGATGACTTATATGATCCTTATTTAACTTTGGTATCTGGTATCTGTCTAGAAATTTGTCCACTTCCTCCAGATTTTCCAGTTTTGTTGAGTATAGGCTTTTGTAGTAGGATCTGATGATTTCTTGAATTTCCTCAGTTTCTGTTGTTATGCTCCCTTTCGTTTCTGATTTTATTAATTTGGATACTCTCTGTGCCCTCTGGTTAGTCTGGCTAAGGGCTTATTGATCTTGTAGATTTTCTCAAAGATCAAAAAAGCTCATGGTTTTGTTGTTTCTTTGTATGGTTCTTTTTGTTTCTCCTTGGTTGATTTCTGCTCTGAGTTTGATTATTTCTTGCCATCTACTCCTCTTGGGTGTATCTGCTTCCTTTTATTCTAGAGCTTTCAGCTGTGCTGTCAAGCTGATAGTGTATGCTCTCTCCAGTTTCTTTTTGGAGGCACTCAGATCTATGCAGTTTTCTCTTACTACTGGTTTCTTTTCATCCAATAGGTTTGGGTATGTTGTACTTTCATTTTCATTAAATTCTAGAAATTCCTTAATTTTTTTGATTTCTTTCTTGATCCTGTTATCGTTGAGTAGCACATTGTTTAGTTTCCATGTGTATGTGGGCTTTTTGTTGTGTTTGTTGTTATTAAAGACCAGCCTTAGTCCATGGTGATAGGATGCGTGGGAGTATTTCATTATTCTTATATCTGTTGAGGCTTGTTTTGTGACTGACTCTTTGGTTAATATTGGAGTAGGTGCTTGAGGTACTGAGAAGAAAGTATATTGTTTTGTTTTAGGATGAAATGTTCTGTAGATATCTTTTAATTCCAATTGGGTCATCACATCTGCTAGTTTTTCTGTGTCTCTGTTCATTTTCTGCTTCCATGATCTGTCCATTGATGAGTGCGGAGTGTTGAAGTCTCCCATTATTATTTTGTGTGGTGTAATATATGTTTTGAATATCTTATGAATGTGGGTACTCTTGTATTTGGAGCAAGAAGTTCAGGATTGATAGATTTTTTTTCCTGTGAAGAGTAAAAAGTACTTCCTTATCTTCTTTGATAAATGTTGGTTGAAAATTTATTTTATTAGATATTAGAATACTCCAGCTTGTTCCTTGTGACCATTTGCTTGGCAATTTCTTTCCCAGCCTTTTACTCTGAGGTAGTGTCGGTCTTTGTCTCTGAGATGAGTTTCCTGTATGGAGCAAAATGCTGAATCCTGTTAACGTATCCAGTCTGATAATCTATGTCTCTTTATTAGGGAATTGAGTCCATTGATGTTAACAGATATTAAGAAATAGTGATTGTTGTTTCCTGTTATTTTTGTTGTTAGAGGTAGAATTATGTTTGTGTGTCTTTCTTCTTTTGGTTTTCTTGTATAATTATTTTCTTGCTTTTACTACAGTGTAGCTTCCCCCCTTGTGTTTGATTTTCCAACTATTTTTTTTTGTAGGGCTATATTTGTGGTCAGAAATTGTGCAAATTTGGTTTTGTCCTGGAATATTTTGGTCTCTCCATCTAATTTAGAGTTTTTCTGGATACAGTAATCTGAGCTGGCATTTGTGTTCTCCTAGGATTTGTATGACATCTGCCCAGGATCTTCTAGCTTTCATGGTCTTTCTTGACAAGTTGGTTGTAATTCTGATTGGTGTGCATTTATATGTTACATGTACAATTTCCCCTCTGCTTTTAGTATTTTTTCTTTGTTTTGCACATCATGTGTTTTGAATATTATGTGTTCTTTAGAATTACTTTTCTGGTCCAATCTATTTGGAGTTCTGTAGGCTTCCTGTATGTTCATGTTCATCTCATTTTTAAGTGTAGGGAAGTTTTCTTCTATGATTTTGTTTAAGACATTTACTTTGCCTTTTAGTTGATATTCTTTGCCCTCTTCTACACCTATTATCCTTAGGTTTTGTCTTTTCATTGTGTCCTGGATCTCCTGGACATTTTGAGTGAGGAGCTTTTTTGTTTTTGCATTTTCTCTGACTGCTTATTTGTTTTAAATATTTATTTATTTTATATATGTTAGTACACTGACACACTGTCTACAGACACAACAGAAGATGGCAAACAGATGGTTGTGATCCACCATGTGGTTGTTGGGAACTGAACTCAGGACCTCTGGATGAGCAGTCAGTGCTCTTAACTGCTGAGCTGTCTCCCCAGCCCCTGTCTGATTTATTTTTTATGTTTTCAGCCTCTGAGATTCTCTCTTCCATCTCTTGCAATCTGTTGATGATGCATGTATCTAAGACACCTGATTTCTTTCTTAGATTTTATATCTCCAGGGTTGTCTCTTTTTGTGATTTCTTTATTGTATCTATTTCCATTTTCAATTCCTTCACCTGTTTGTTTGTGTTCTCCTGTAGTTCTTTGAGTGATTTCTCCTGGTTTTCCTGTAATTGTTTGAGGGAGTTACTCATGTGCTTCTCGAAGATCTACATCATCATCTTGAAGTATGATTTTAAGTCCATATTTTGTTTTCCCAAATAGTTGGGAAATCCACTATTTGCTGTGGTGGGAGAACTGGATTCTGGTGTAGCCAGGTTGTCTTGGTTTCCACTGCTTGGATTCTTGCGCTTTCCTCTTGCCATCTTGTTGGCAGTAAGTGCAGCTGATCTTTTTGTTTCTGACTTGTGCTTGTCTCTCCTGTGGATCTGAAGGCCCGTGGGCTCAGAATTGAGATTGCTCCTGGCTGTTTGGCTCTTTGTGGGCAGGCAGTGAGTTCTGATGGCAGTGACTCAGTTCTGTCTTCGTGGGCTCAGGTGTGAGAGCTCTTGAGAGGCTGTGCTGGGAGCTCAGCCCTCTGCCCACAGATCTTGAGTCCTAATGGCGGGGACCCAGCTCTTTTTCTGGGCCAAAAGAACCCTTTTCCAGAGAGCACCAGCTCTTTACACTCTGAGTACTTCTGGCATTCCCTCGAAAGACAACCAGCAGGCCTGTGCCTCAGGCTAACCCTTGGTCTAGGTAGAAAAGCACCTGTGCAGCTGATCTGGGAGCAGATCCTAAATCCTGATGACAGTGAACCAGCCCTCTCTGCTTTGATGTAATCTTTTTTTTTCTTTTAAACCACTTTATTTTACAAAACAAAGATAAATGTACAGATTTTAAATATTTTTTGCTTAAAATTATACATTTTTGTCAGTACGGTTTTTTCAGATATTAAAATAAATTTTACATAAAACTATGTGAATATATTTTTTAGTCAGTACTTGATTTTTTCAAGGGCTTGACAGTATGCATTGAAAACCTAATGGTTACAATGAGCGTAAAGTACATGCAAAACAAAACGCAACATGGAAATAGTAAGTCTTCTTGTTTTGTAAATATACATATATATATGTTTTCTTTATTTCTTGGACTTCATACAGTCTGTGAGTTGTTTCTGGGGGAGTGCAAGCCTCTGGGGTTAGCATCCCACTATCAGTGACTGCATATTATGTCTGTTCTTTTGTGACTGGGTTATCTCACTCAGGATGATATTCTCTAGATGCAGCCATTTTCTTAAGAATTTGGTTAAGTCATTGTTTCTGGTGGCTGAGTAGTATTCCATTGTGTAAATGTACCACAATTTTTGTATCCATTCATCTTCTGAAGGACATCTGGGTTCTTTCCAGCTTCTGGCTATTATAAATAGAGCTGCTATGAACATTGTGGTGCATATATCTTTGTTGTGTATTAAAGTGTCTCTTGGGTATATGCCCAGAAGTGGAATAGCTGGGTCTTCAGGTAGTACTATATCCAATTTTCTGAGGTATCGCCAGATTGATTTCCAGAGTGGTTGTATTAGTTTGCAATCCCACCAACAGTGGAGAAGTGTTCCTCTTTCTCCGCAGCCTCGCCAGCATCTACTGTCATCTAATTTTTGGATCTTGGCCAATCTGACTGATGTGAGGTGGAATCTCAGGGTTGTTTTGATTTGCATTTCCCTGATGGCTAAGGATTTGAGCACTTCCTCAGATGTTTCTCGGCCATTCGGTGTTCCTCAACTGAGAACGTTTTGTTTAGCTCTGTACCCCATTTTTATAGGGTTATTTGATTCTCTGGTGTCTAGCTTTTTGAGTTCCTTGTATACCTTGGATATTAGGCCTCTATCTGATGTGGTGTTGGTAAAGATCTTTTCCCATTCTGTTGGTTGCCGTTTTGTTTTCTTGACGATGTCCTTAGCCTTACAGAAACTTTGCAATCTCATTAAGTCCCATTTGTTAATCTTTGACCTTAGAGCTTGAGCCATTGGTGTTTTGTTTAGGAAATTTTCTCCTGTGCCTATGTGTTCTAAGGTTTTCCCTACTTTCTCATCTAATAGTTTCAGTGTATCTGGTTTAATGTAGAGATCTTTGATTGATGTGATCTTAAATTGCAATTTTATTGATAATGTTTGTATTTATGTTCATCAGGGAGATTATTCTGCAATTGTGTGGGTGTCTGTGCACATGTGTGTATCTGCTTTGTGTATGAGAATAGTATGTGTTTCATAAAAAGTCTTTGATAGCCTTTCTTTTTTAATTTATGAATAATTTGAGTAATATTGATGTTAGTACTTCTCTTAAGTTCTCAGAGAATTTCGTAGTAAATTCACCTGCTTTTGGGAACCTTTAGTTGGGATACTTAAAATATGTTTTATTTAATAATTGTACATACATATAATAATATGCATACATAATAATCATACATACATACATTTAGGTCAAACCTCCTGCCACTTCCTCTCCTCCAGTTCCTCTCTTATTTCCCACTGACACCACACTTCCATAGTTGGGCATATTTTGTAAAGTACTGATTAAATCTCATTGCTTAGTATCTGCTTAAAACACCAATCAATGAAATTGCACAGAAGACCTATGGTCCAAGGTGCATATGCAGCAGAGGATAGCATTCTCTGGCATCAATGAGAGGAAAGGTGTTTGGTCCAGGGAAGGCTCATTTTCCCAGTGTAGGGGGATGCCAATGTACTGAGGTGGGAGAGGGAGGCTGGGAGAGGGAGCACCTTCATGGAGGCAATGGGAGGGAGAGGGGAATGGGATTGAGGAAAGGAATAACATCTGAAATATAAATAAAAGAATATCCAATAAAAATGAGAAAAAAGTGACATACATATATAAACAGAAAATTCTCAAGAGAATAATCTCTAATGGTGAAGAAGCAGTTAAAGAAATGTTCAACATCCTATGTCATTAGGGTTATCGAATAAAAAGAACTATGAGATTCCATTTTACATTCATTAAAATGACCCAGATTTAAAGACAACAACAGAAGCAAAAAAAGCCCTCAAGTGACAGTGCAAGCTGGTAAGATTTCAGGCGAGAAGAACACACCTTCATTGCTGGTGGGAGTGCAAACTTGTACCACCACTTTGTAGATCTATTTGGCCATTTCTCAGAAAATAGGCCATAGTTCTACCTTGAGAACCAGCTACACCACTCCTTCATATATATCCCAACGATGCTCTAGCATACCTTGGACATTTGCTCAACTATTTTCATAATAGCTTTATTTGGAAGAGTCAGAAACAAGAAATAACCTAAGTGTACAATTTGACAATGGAGTGTTATTCAGCGATTAAGAATAATGGCATCATGAAATCTGTAGGTAAATGGATAGAACTATAGAAGATCATCCTAAGGAAACCCAGACCCAGAAAGATAAACATGGTTTGTACTCACTTATAAGTGGAAATGAGCCAGAAACTACAGGATAAACATGCTACAATTTACACACTCCAAAAAGCTAGAAAAAAAGGAGGGTCCAAAAAGAGATTCTGGATCTCACTGAGAAAGGGAAATAGAATAGACCCCAGGGGTGGATGGAGTAAGGGAGTCAGGTGGGGAGGAGTAAGAGAGTAGAGGGAGTGAATTGGAGAAATCATTCGGGGAGAGAATACTGGGAGAGATAACTGGATTGGGAAGGAGGCATCTCTGGAATGAGCAAGAAACCTAGGACAATGGAAATTCCCAGATTCTGAGCGTGACCCTAGCTAGCATTGAGGCATATGGAGCCTGAAATTGCCATCTCCTGTAACCAGAAAAGACTTCTAATGGAGGGTCAGCTGAGATACCAACACAGCCACAAAAGCTTAGACCCACAATTTCTTCTGCCAACAAAACTTGCATGGGTAAAGATGGAGAAGGTAAGGGAATGGCCAACATTGACTGGCCCAGCTTGAGACCAATGCCATGAGAAAGAGAGCCCGCTTCTGACACTATTAAGGATATTTTGCTATACTTCTAGACAGGTGTCTATCATAACTGTCATCTGAGAGGCTTCACCAAGCAACTGATGGAAACATGCAGAAACTCACAAACAATCATTAGGTGGAGCTTGGGGGAATACCATAGAAGAGGAGAAGGAAGAAATGGAAGGAGCCAGAAAGGTCAAGACAACACAAGAAAACCTACAGAATAAACTAATCTGGGCACACTGGGGCTCACAGAAGATAACCAACCAAACAGAGAGCCTGCATGGGTCTGACCTAGGCTCTCTGCATATATGTAACAGTTCTGCAGCTTCCTCTTCATGGGGACTCCTAATAGCAGGAACAAAGGTGCATCCGACACTGTTGCCTGCCTGTGGCTTTTTGCCCCTATTAGGCTGCCATGTCAAGCCACAATAGGAGAAGATATGCTCCGTCCTATTACAATTTAGTGTGCCAATGTGTGTTGATATCCATGAGAAGCATCCCTTTCTCAGAGTCTTTTCTAAAGAGAAAAGAAGGGTGGGAGATAAGTAGAAGATAGATAGATAGATAGATAGATAGATAGATAGATAGATAGATAGATGATAGATAGATGGATGGATGGATGGATGGATAGATAGATAGATAGATAGAAAGGTAGATAGATAGAGAGATAGATAGGTATGTATATATGTATATATATATATGTACATAGATACATACATACACACATACATACATGAAAAAAGAATAACAAAGTGAAAAAAGTATTCATCAATGAGATACACTCCATAGCCAAGAAATTTCAGAGTACCATGAAGACACTCCTATAGGAGACCATCATATAGGAGTCACGGTGGGCTAATAGGGCCGAAGTCCAGCAGGGAACTAGAAAAGATACTTATAATATATGTAAGATGTAAGGGTCTGTTATATGTAATGAGCTCACAAAAGCCAACAAGAAGAGGTTCAGCAGGTGAGCTGGGGGATGGAAAGCTGAGGAAGAGAAAAGGTAGAGAGGTAGAAAAACTCCTGAGTACTGTCTTTCCAGAAGGAAACCAAACCCAGCGTGGAGTGCAGTTGAAGGAAGGACCTAAAGTTAATGGAAACATCTATGCCCTGGGTCACAAGCAGAGTAGGCAGGATACTGACCACAGTAGTATGGGATATTAAGCTTGGAGATATAGCCTACAGAGAAGGTAGCACCTCTGTTGAGGCTTCAAGTGCCCTGCTTGTCAAAATATTAGCACCTAAAAGAATTGTATCACTATTGCCTGGGGTACATAGTGCAAAGGGGTTGGTCACAGAGGGATTGCAGATGTGTAAAGGAGCAGCCAGCCATGGTAGGAAAACAATGGTCACTAAAAGAGAGTAGCATGTTCACTGGGTATTGAGGCTACAGAGAGTGTGCTCCTCTGGGCACACTGGTCATCAAGTCAACAGATCTGCCGAAGACAAGCAGGAGACCTGGGCCAGCTCAAGTTTTCAGGTTCAGATCACACAAAGGAGCAAAACTGCTGTCTCTGCTTTAACACAGGCAGGCAGTAGATGACCCCCTGTCCTCTGGAAATGGCCTGACCTCTGGTGCTATTTAGGCTGGCGATTGATTATACAAGCACCAAACACATTGAAGGGGGAATGTACTTTTCCTAGTCCAGGAAATTTGACATTAAACGTATCCACAGCATTATCAAAAAGAAAAAAAAAAAAAAAAACACCCAGAATACGATTTGGCCAATTCTGCAAGTACCCAATGTTCTAGTCGTGCTGACACATAAAATTACCCTCCAACTATGTTAGGTAAATAAACATCTCAAAAATGGTGGCACTGAGCAGTGTTGAGACCTACAAATGCACATGTCAAGGTTATGAGGACTCTCAAAAATTCTTTAAAGTGCAAAGAGGGAAAGGACATGGGACCCAGCTGCTAACCCATGAATTCTTACAAGGAAAACACAATTTCCCATGTTGTATATGCCAGGGAAACATAAGCCATGATATACCCATAAGAAAATTCAAGGGCTCAGATGTGCACCTAGGACTTCATGCCTGCACATAGGGGCTCACATCTGCACTCAAGAGTTCACACCTATACTATTAGCTCACACCCAAAAATTCAACATGTCACCAGAACTCACATCTGACCAAAGGAACTCACTAGGAATTAGCACAAGCATGCAGGAAGTCTACCCTGAAGCATGGATCCTACCGAGCAAACAGAAGCCTGCATTCATACCTAGGGTCTCACTCATACCTGCACCCAGGAGATCCCAAGAGAATACAGGGCTACAATTTGCACTCAGATTTGACACAGTGTCTGGAATGTGCCCCAATGATGTTCTCTCTAGCCAGTGTGGGAAAGAGCATGCACTCTCCCAGAATTCAGATGTGAAGGTTATACCATCCTCACCAGTGAAAGTGTGACTCTTGTTGCTTCAATCTTCCGAGAAAAGCTGAAAAGCTTAAAGTGAAAGCTTGGTGTCTGAGCTACACACTGAGCAACAGTATGTGGGTGTGATCTGTGACACGAGGACATGGGGGAACCCTGAGACATTCAGATGCACATGTGGGAACACAGCTAACTGCTGAGGGACAGAAGGGGCTTGCTGTGGTCACTGTGTGCTTTCCTGTTTTTTGTCTCTTCTTGTTGGGTCATTGCTTAATGGCTTAATTTCCTTCACCTAGAAATTGTATTTGGTTTTTCAAACTTGAAACAGTAAGAAAGGAACATAAGCAGGATGGGTGTCATCTGCCCAGGCTTCTAATAACACCAAGTACATAACATTGGTTATGTATGTATCAGACTGTTTGGTTCTAGTTACTACCTAGGATGGACCTCCTTACCTACCTATCTACCCTAGGGAGACCTCCTAGCATCCTTCTTCCCAAAATAATACAGTGAGTTGGAGAGAGAAAGGAGTAGGTGTAGCTAGTAGGTCACATTGCTCCGTAAGACTGGCTGCTTTAGTAAGAGTCACTGGACACAGATGGTACTGAGTCTCTCTGTTGTCATTCTGGTGAACCCTTCAAGGTTTTCAGAGGGCTGCAGCCATCCTACTAACGCAGAGAGAGTACTGTCAATGTAGCAGAGATTGTCCTCAGCCAGCTCTCCACCTCTGGAGCCCAGAGATTTAGGATCCCAGTTGGTGGCGGCCAGTACATCCTTAATTGGCCTTTGGAGACCAAGAGCCTTAGCACTAAGTGATGCAGAGCATCTTATCCAGGAGAGTGACCCCAAGGACAGCCAACTCCACACAATGCCCTGCTGGGGGGGGGGGGTGATGTGAAAGTTGGCCAATGTGGAAGCCCTTCTTTCTCTCTTACAGGACCCAGAACTTGACACAGCCAGAAACATCATAGTTAGCCCTTTAGAGGGACCCGGGTGCCCATCTTTGTTCACAGTCACTTCATGGGTGACCTGATGGTGGTCCAGAGACAAGTGATGTCTGCCTCTTCATATGAATCACAGAACAGGCTCTTCAGCATGGGGCCCAGGGAGAATGCCTGTTAGATGTGTCATCCTGGGAAAGACTGGATTCTTACCTAGGAAAGGTAAGTTGATTGTGTCACCTGTGGAGAGTAGGAGCCATGCATATGGATGGAGAGAAGAAAGGTGAGAACACAGTGTTCACAGTGCCGGCCGTGCACCAAACCCACCAAACTGACATGTCTCAATCTGAGCATCCTTCCCTTCTGGCACAGCTTGTGTCAAGCAGTTTGGGGGCCTGATTAAACCCCAGCTCCAACCCTGCAGGCAGGTGGGCTAAAATCCTTCATCCACCCAGCTCATCAGGGTAATGTGTTGGTGTTTGCTCAGGAGGGACAGGTGGAGGAAAGCACAGGCTTTCCCTTCATACACAATGTCTTCCAGCTCTCCTGCTCAAGAGCAGTGTCCTCAACCCATGCCTCCCTCTCCTTCCTTAGACATCCTTAGATAATGTTGTTTCTCAGCATGTTGGGAAGAGCAAACTTGTCCTTGTTACAGTTCTCAACAATGGACTAACTTTCATTTGCACATCACACATTATCACCATGGAAACCTATGTGGCCAGTAAAGTAACTGCTGGCTGGTGTGTAAAGATTGTGAGCACAAGGCCACTCCATGCACACCTGTGAGCTCTCGGTGGGAAGAACTGGCGATGTTCTCCTGCCAGCATTTGACTTCACAGTGAGTGTTAACTGTGGAGGTGAATAGAGGGCTCAGAAGATGGGCTCACTCAGAGCAGAAAAGTCCTTTAACCCTCCATGGTAATAGATAACAGAGATATTCATTATTCCCACCCGAGATACTCAGTACTACACCGACCTGCATTGATTTAGCAGCCAGCAGCATGGTCCCCAAACCTAGCCATTTAGAAGACAACCCTAATCATATCTAGGGTCACTGTGAATAGAAATTGGTTGCAAATGGCGAGAAGGCCAGAAACAAGTTTTCTCTAGCTTTTAGTGGCAACGTTCAAGATTTTATAAACTCACAATAAAGAGGTGGAACTGGAAGTAGAATTGGCCATGTAATCTAGTGGAAGACTCTGAGCATGTCCCCAATATGTCTGGAACCCAGTGCTGCTCTTTCTCAGGAAATGGGTCTCAGCTGCCCCTTCACCACAATCTCCAATGTCTAGTCATTAGCTGGAGATACTCACATCCTCTATAAGCAGCTCTGTTCATTGATAATTACTGTGGACAAACATGGAGCTCGAGCTGCTGAGGATCTCTATACGTATATACAGAGGATACAGGGGTCAGCCTCAGCATGGAGAGAGCTGTTCTGCACTCTTGACTAAGAGGGACTCCTCATGGAGGAGACATGATCAACCTCTTTGAGAAGGACGCTAGGTCCTTCTAAACATTTTGAACACAGGAGGCTGATTAATCCAGGTAAAGCCAGCAGGCTGAGTACTAATGGAGCATCAGGGGTCTCTGTGGTATGGAAGCAGGAGTGACTAAGGGGCAGGCATGTGAACCTTGAAAGGATGTGTACACTCCATCACACAGCCCAGGAGTCTCTGTATCTTGAGATCACTGTCCAGCCTCCTGCAGAAGCAGGGCTCAATCAATTCCTGAGAACTAAGTAAATCAGAGGAAATGTCCCCCTTTCAGGACACACAAGATCATCTGGCAGAATACGGCAGCTACCAGGTTTCTGAAGAGTGGGCAGCATGTCAAGAATTGGTTCAGGCAGCCTGCAGAATATCCAACTGCACCAGTGAAATTTGCTTGCACTATCTGCATCCATCTCTCTGCATCTTTCCTTACTCATGGCCACGCAAGTGCACAGTAATGGAAGCCTCTCGGCAGTGTCCTTGCACGGATTTGTGCTGGTAGGGTTTGGAGGAGGTTCAAAGACCCAGGCCATGCTCTTTGCTGTGTTTCTGGTCCTATATGTAATCACTGTCCTGGGCAACCTCACCATGATTGTGGTCATCACCCTGGATGCCCGCCTGCACTCCCCTATGTACTTCTTCCTCAAGAACCTGTCCTTTGTAGACCTCTGCTACTCTTCTGTCATTGCCCCCAAAGCCATGAGCATCTTCATCTCCTCCTCTAAGGTCATTAGCTTTGCAGGATGTGCCACTCAGTTCTTCTTTTTCTCCCTTCTTGTTACCACGGAAGGCTTCCTGTTGGCAGTCATGGCCTATGACCGTTTCATGGCCATCTGCAGTCCCCTGAGATACCCTGTGACCATGTGCCCCATGGCATGTGCACGTCTGGTCCTGGGAACCTATTGCGGTGGCTGCTTGAACTCCATTGTGCAGACCAGCCTCACGTTCCAGCTGCCCTTCTGCAGCTCCAACCTTATTGACCATTTCTACTGTGACGTGCCCCCGTTGCTCCGGCTTGCCTGCGCTGACACAACTCTCAATGAGCTTGTCATGTTTGGCATCTGTGGGCTCATCATTGTGTCTACAACTCTTGTGGTCCTGATCTCTTATGGCTACATCACTGTGACCATTCTCAGGATGAGCTCTGGGTCAGGGCGGCACAAGCTCTTCTCCACCTGTGGTTCACACATGACAGCTGTGTCCTTGTTTTACGGAACTGTGTTTGTCATGTATGCTCAGCCAGGTGCTCTGACATCCATGGAGCAGGGGAAAGTTGTCTCTGTCTTCTACACCTTGGTAATCCCCATGCTGAACCCCCTCATCTACAGTCTGCGCAACAAGGATGTGAAGGATGCCCTGAAGAGGCTGGGACAGAGACACAGTCTCATGAAGGAGGGTGTGCAATGAAGGTTAGAGGGAAGATTTCCAGTGAAACACTGTGTAACCTCTTCTATCCATCTGTCCTGCAATGGTTCCTGGGGGTACATTACAGACCAGGTACTAACTAGGCTGGTAGCATAGAACTGCTCTGTTAAGAAGTGGAGCAAGTTCCAAACTGCTTCTTTTTTTATTCTTTTAATCTATTTTTTTAAAGTCCAGACTTTATCCTCCTCCCACTCCCCTGCATCTCAAGAGGATGTCTCCACCCCTATCTCTACACCACCAGACCTTCCTACTACCTGGGACTTCATGTCTATAAAGGGCTAGGTCACTATTCTCGGCCTGAGCCCAGACCCGGCAGTCCTCGGCTGTGTATGTGCTGGGGGCCTCATATCCGCTGGTGTATGCTCCCTGATTGGTGTCAAAGCACGTTTTAATAGTGGTGCAGTGAACATGATTTGTATTTGTTGATACTGAGTTATTTTTTATGAAATGAAATAAACATTTGGACTAATATACAAGACAGAATAAATTGCTGAAATCAAGTGTGTTGCTAAGCCCACTGTCATGTGTATCTTGAAGACTTATTAACCAGAGAATACTCTCCTGTTTCCCTTTAGAGCTATAGGCTTGTTTATTTGACTCCAGAGTTTGGAGATGTGACTTATAGCTTACGAGTGCTTGGTGTTCTCAAGAAGACCAAGTTCAGTTGCAAGCACCGATGCCAGGAGCCTCAGAATCGTTTTGTAACTCCCTCTCCAGGAAAGGCCTATGATTGGTTCATGGCCATCCCTGAGTTACATGTGCCTGTCTGGTACTGGGCTCCTACTGTGGAGGCTGCTTCTACTCTATTGTGCAGGCTAGTCTTATGTTCCAGCTGCCCTTCTGAAGCTCCAACCATATTGAGTACTATGGACCACAAACATTAAGTACTACAGATATGAATGAATAATTTCTGAGTAAACAAGATATACCATGTTCATGAGTGATAAAGGTCATCCTCTATATCATTTATTAACTTACTTATATTTAAAATGTAATTCCAACCACACCCAATTTTTCCATCATTAGGCATCTATACACACATCCATACTAATAGATAAACATGAAACACATAAATAAAAATTGTAAGAGTCACATAAAATCATTCTAAGTATGTTGCCAAGTTTTTTATATAGTGACCCCCATGGTCCTGATGAAGCATGTCTAGCGTAGAATCTCTCTCACAAAGAGCCACAGTATGAATTCATGTAGTAGTGAATTTATACATATTGTACATATGTATATGCATACATTGAAATTAATTTGTAAACCCACAATCTTGGGATCTCATTATAATGCAGTTATGAAAAAGAAGTACAATCCCCCTGTGTCCTCCATTCAACCCAGGTTTCTGTTCCAATATCAGCTCTTGACCATATTTGATTGACAGCCAAGTTGTTTGTCCTGTTCTTGATGTCTGCTGCTCAGCATCCTCTTCATAAGATTAACCCGTGTCCTTGTGTACAGTGAAGGTTGCATGGTTTAAAGGCTGCAAGTGAGTGTAAGCTGAGTAATGCTTGCATTCTGCACTTGGAAATATGTGTGTGGTTTTAGTTACATTCTGATATACAATAGACACTCAGTAAGAATTCAAATGAAAACTCAGAAGAAGTTTAGAATTTAAAATGTATAAGGATGCAACTTCAATAGAAAAAAATAATCCCTACTGGTTTTAAAAAATTCAACTGTCCAATGTTTTTATTTTGGTGAGCAAGGTCATTTATAAAGGGATTGTAGTCAAGGCATTGCTAGAAACAATGTCATTTCTTTATCTAGAGGAAATCCACCTTCTAGAATATTCAGAAGGTGAGACAAAGATTAGCACTGGACTAAGGGACAAAGAAGGAAACACCTTCTATCTAGGTCAATGCCCTGAGTCCCTGATATCAAATTTGAATCTGTCATCTCTGGTCAATAGCAGAGAAATTTATCTACCAAACAATTAAAAAAAGACTTCCCTGGATGTAAACATCAATAACTCAGATATCAATGCTAGATCATCTTCACTGATAAAACATAAAACTCAGAAAAGACAACTAAAATTATCTTGGCAAACTTCTAAAATGATAAGGCATCAAAGTCAGAGTCACATTCAGATGGAACAGAGAATAAAGGCTTAATGGATACAGGATCAGAAGCAAGACATCCATGCTTAATAAACAGAAGATTCAACGTTCTCCCAGAGCAGATAAAAATTTATAAAACCGTGTTGTGTGGTGGGAGAGAATATGCTATTATTTCCACAGGAAAAGAAAAACTGGATTCTCACAGAAAAAGAACCCAACAGGCAGGCTTAACAAAAATTCACTCATGGGGATGAGATGGTGAAGATGTTTACTCCAGCATCTGCCTGGTCCTACTGTAGACTGTCTACTCAGTGCTTCATCAAGACCTGCTTCAGAGGCAGCTGCCAACCCCAACTGGTCCACTTTTCAGACTGTATCAATCAGCATTTCAACTAACACCAAATCTTTCTCATTATACAGAGTCTGGACAGCAAATGATATAGGTAGCTTTATTTTGGCTGGTAAAAAAATATATATATCATTTTGGAGGACCCCCAAAAATAAAAATGACACTCTAAATCACAACATGTAATCTTAAAACTACTCCCTTTACTAGAGAGGTGGAGTGCATGGTTTTTGGTGTTTTGTGGGTGATGAATGTTTTTGAGCCTTTGCAATGGGAGAATCAATAAGTAATAGGAAATTGGATAGGTTATTAACTCTACATGTAGGTGATATTTTACTTTGGTAATTTTATTAAATTAGAGTCATTTTTTGACAATGAGGCAGTTCTGCTACTGGAAGCAACCTCATTCTACTTCAAAACAGAAGATGAGCATCAGTGACTTCCATTGGAGTTGATTCATTGTGGCAAGCTAGATGCCCTTGGCCAAGAAAATGCCCTTGCCACAACTGCTGACCAAATGTTATCCAAACTGAACAATCAAGGTATAGAGAAGTCAGCTGCTGAGCTTTGAAAGGCCAAAGTAAGTCAGTTCTTCATAATTCCTGCTTCTCAGGTCTATCAGGTATTTTGGGCCAGAAGGCTAAAGATGATGCTCTAAGACACAGAGAAACTTTTTAGGACTGTTCAGGAAGCCAGCTTTTCTCATCATTTCTAATTTGGAAGCTGCTTGCCTCCACTTCCTGAATATTCAGATAATACTCATTCCTTCTCAGGTCTCTGATGAGATTGAAGAGTAGATGATCATAGTTTCCTGTATAAACTTACATTGTTTTGAATTTAAAATTTTAACTTCTATCAAGTTAGGATAAAGAATGTTTAGATAGTGAACTTTGAACTCACTAAAATAGAACAGTTAATAAAATACTTTATCCAAAGTTGCCAAATAAAAAGAAGAGGCAATCTTGAAGAGAGAAACATAGGTACAATGCTATTGTGCATTGTGTAAATATTTTCCATGTATTATTAAAATGCTGAATTCTATGTTCCCATATCTGGTTGAAACCCTTAGTCTAAGATTCTCCAGTCTAATGTTATATTAGCATTGTTACCAAATTGTTCTCTGATTGTCAATAAAGAAAGCTGACCAGTCAATTACTGAGCAGGGCAGAGAATAGGGTTATACTTCCTCCTAGCCAGAGGAGGGTTCAAGACAGAGAGGAAATGGTGATTAGCTATGGAGAGAAATGCAGGAGACACTAAAAAAAAAAAAAACACCTGGAACAAAGAAAGCCATAAAATGTGAGTATCTGATGGATTTTGTCTGGAAGCACCCAGATTAGCATAGAATATTAAAATAGAGTAATACTGCTCAGTTATTGTACCCTTAAGCTAGATAAACCTATTAGTCCAGTCTTGGTTATTTTGGAGATAGCTGGGCTAATAAAACTGCAACAAACTCACTAAAAAGTCATTTACACCAATTGACACGAATCTTATAAATTCCTCCAAACATGCTACTATCCTGTGGAAATTCACACTTGTGATCACAAAGGGTATTCTTGCATCTAAACTTCGACATTCCATCCCTCTGCCCTAAGGCTTGTGATCAGTGCATGATGGAAGATACATTTAGCCATATATAACAGTCCACAAACTCTGATCACTTTGAACATCATTGAAAACTCAAAGACCAAAGACTCATAGAGAATTAAAGTAAAATCTTAGCTATGTTTAGAATGTATTAAAGTAATTTATAAACACCTCTTATAGTTTGAATGGAAAGTGACACCCGCAGGGTCATGTATTTGAGTGCTGATTCACCAGTTAGTGGAAAAGTTTGGGAAAGTTTAGGAGACATGATCTTTTTGGAGGAAGCCTATCATAGTGAGCCAGTTGCAATGTCTAGAGGTCATGCTGTGCTCCCCCCCCCCGTGTGTGTGTGTGTGTGTGTGTGTGTGTGTGTGTGTGTGTGTGTGTGTGTGTCTGCCTGTCTGTCTGTCTGTCTGTCTGCCTCTGCCTGCATCTTACGGTTCAGGATGTTCGGCTACTGCTCTAACACTATACCTGTCTGTTTCCAGACATGAAGATCATATATTCACCCTCCAAATCTGTAAGCAAGGGCCCAGTTAAATTTATTTTATATGAGTTGTATTGGTCATAGTGTCTGTTCACAGTAATTGAACCATGACTAAGACATACAAATTTCATACTACAATGACATAGAACACACAGTTCCCCAAGAGATAATGGGAGCATAGAAAGGAAGAGTGGACGAAATGTAAGACCCAAATCCAGCAGATGCTTCTAGTACAAAGTTTATTCCTCAGGGCATGTGGTATCAAGATGTCCTTGAGAAACCACACTCATGGTCTTGCATGTGGGAGCTTATAGGGCATTATCACAGCCAGGACTAGACAATATCCCGTGTACCTCAAGTTCCTGAGGTCTCTACTACAGCCCATGATTTAAACATGACATTGAGGAGCACTGCACACAAGTATAGAAATTGTGCTCTCCATTATCAAACACCCCACTGCTATCTGGGTGGGAAGCCTCCAGGACCTAACAGTGCTTGCATTTGCATATCTGTTAAACCACTCTCTAGTGGATATGTAAATAGCTGACCTCAGCTGAGGCAATAGATTGTCTCAGTCCATACTGCTGCTTGAGTGTTTAGGCAGTTGAGTACAATAACACAGACTCCTGGGAAACACTTCGAGGCAGCTGCTGTGAGTGGGGATCTTAGAAGCTCTCTTGTGAGAAGGAAGTCTCTCAGAGAATTTACAATGGTTCTCAGCCTGAGATGGACCAATTCCTGAACCTTGCTCAGGACATCTTTGCTACTGCCCTGCTATAAATAAAGTACTATGCTTCTCTCTAATCATCCCTATGAGTCTTTGCAAGTGCTGTGTCTTCCTTAGTTCCAGTTTTACACTACCTTTCTGATTGAATTGCCAGTTTTAAATCTCTCTGCTTCACTGTTTGCTTCCAATACTCATTGTAAGCTTGTCTAGGAGTAGCCAGCAATAACCATTCCACAGCCTGAATGTGGAGCCCCTTAAAACTCCTTCCAGCAGACAAATTAGTCTATCAACTTCTTAAATTCAGCATCTCCTGAATTCACAGGACATGACTTAATGCAGACAAATTCTTTGTCAGACTGTAACATTTCTTCCCCCAGTCCAGTGTGCAAGTAGAGGTCTTGGTGCAGCTGAGGCCTCACGGAGCAGACCTTCATCCCCCATACTCCTTCCAGCAGTCTGGTCTTCTGATGCCCACCATCTTCCTCCATGCGTACTTAATTCTTCACAGTGAATTTGTGGTTTCTACCAGCCATCTTTTTGAACAATTTTCAAATTTGTTTCTCAAAACAATTTTGAAGACTTGAAAACCACAGGAGCAGATTGTCCCACTTTCTGATTTAACATTAGATTTTAACCTTGTGCAGCAAGCATTTTACCCACTGATCCAATTCCACATAAAGTAAACTCACACCTCTATTCCGTTGCACAAGCATTCTGTGTCTTAAAAGAAACAGGATATGTTGATCATGATGGAGGTTGATATTATAAAGCCTTGATGCTACCTATAGGACATAAATGACAGAAGTCTTAGCAAAGGCTCCATTGTGTCCTCACACACTCTTTCCAGGATTGGAAAGAACACAGAGATTGACTCTCAGAATTCAGATGGGGACTTCATGACCTTGTCATCCCATCAAAAGGAACGTGGTTGCTTCCTTAATCCCAGGGAAGTGCTTCGGAGAATACCCAAAGCATGTTGAGATTTGGAACATGAGGACATATGGAACCCCAACTTGTGTGTGGGAACACAGCTAACTGCTTAGGAGTGAAGTGGTTACTCCATAATTTCTTTTCTGACTCTTCTATTGGGTCACTAGTTACTGGGTTCTATTTCTTCAGACAGAAACAATCAGGAAGAGAACAAGGGGGGAAGGTGGGGCTCATTTATGGAGGCTTCTAAGGACACTCAGGGACTTTGATTGGCAGAGTTAATGGCTTGAGAAAAGCCAGTGCTCAGTTATGGAAATTGAACGACCAGATGCCGTACAAGGAGACTTTTACAATGTAGTTTTCATATCAACACAGAAAGTTGAAGGGAACAACAGGAGGATGGGCTGTGGCCACATTGGCCATCAGGTGACTGCTCTAATGAGTTACATTGAACACTGGGGCTCCTGAGTTGTCCCTGCTGTAATCCTGATGATACCTCCAGAGGTCCCTGTGAATTGAGGCTTCCTGCCAACCCATAGGTCTTGGATGGTGATGAAGCAGAGATTGGCTACAGCCAGTCTCTACCTCTAGAGCCCAGGGAGTTAGATTCCCAGCTGTCAGTGGGGCAGTACCTTCCTAATTGGCCATTGGAGAACAAGAGCCCCAGCATGGCTAGAAGTGTAGCATCCTCTCCATCACAGTGACCTCTCCACATCGGTTCCTACTTTTAGTGACAGGAGAGTAGGAAAGGTAAGGAACTGAGCTTCATTCTTTACAAAACACAGAACCTGTCACAGCCAGAACTTGCATATCCCAGATACTCATGTGGAATCAGCTTACAACCTATGCTCACAATCATCTCATTCCAATTCCCAGCAACCTATAAATAATCTGATTAAAAAGCAAGATCAACTAAATGTCCTCCTCAGTCATCACAGACCAAGATCAGCAGCATGGGTACTGGGTTATGTGGATGTTGGCATGTGACTTCGGGGTAGACCTAATTCACTCATAAAAGGTAAGTTCATGGTGTCACCTGTGAGGAGTAGGAGATCAGGTAGGCAGAGATCAGAAGGGTAAACAGTGTTCACTTGGAACTTGCTTGGAACTTGCATCAATAACCTGACATGTGATTGCCCTAAACATCTTTGGCCTTGACACAGTTCAGAGTGTACAGCTTTGAGGGGACCTTACCCTCGTTCAAGCTTATTTAACACAAGCTCCAATTCTAAAAGCAGGTGCACTGAAGCTCTGCATCCAGGTAGCTCAGAGGAGGCAGTGGCTAATCAGGAGTCAGGTTGAAGTGAGCAATGGCTGTTCCTTACCATCATGATCACTCAGTTCTCTCACAGGAGAGAAATGTCCTCCACCCACGCTTCCCTCTCATCCTAGAAATGGCATTAGATAAGCAAGCTCGAGAGATAAAGCTTGTTTTGGGCTTAACAAGAAGCAACAGACCAGCCTTCCTTTCCATTATTGTTACCATGGAAATCAAATCACAGTAGTACTGTGACCCTTGGTGATTATGTCAAGAGTGTGAGCACAAAGACATTCCAAGCACATCCTGCAGCTCTCAGTGGGAAAGTTAGCTTTGCTGTGCATGGTGTGATTAGATGTGATCCCTTACCCCCAGGTAGCAACTCAGGCCCATAAATGAACTGTGGAGGAGAATTGCGGGCACTGAAAATGAGCTCACCCAGCATGATAACTTTCCTACCCTTGGAATGAGAGAGAATGAACATCACACAGATCTACCCATGTGCCTCAGCACAGCACCTTCCCAGCTCAGTCCTGTGTGGATCAATATGGCAGGGACCACAGTGAGCCCCATCCAGGACACTCTGAGATTTTCAATGCTGTGAGCACTGCAACAGAAAGTGAGAGGGATGGTCTGAGAGCATTGGGCAGAACCAACTCTATTTGGTTTTCATATGGGAAAGAGTAAGATCTTTTAATTCCTTCAATCGTGAATTGAAGTGCAGAGCATAGCTGGCAGTGAGGTTGGTTTTGAGGGTACACAGATGTCCCAAATATATAGGACCCATTCTTGAAGCTTTTGACAGGAAAGAACTTAGATATTTCATCTCCCGGGTCTATCTACCAACAAGCCATTGATAGAAATCTCCTAGTCTCCTGATGGGTACTCAGTTTTATGCTTAGGATAGAAAACATTGGACCTACATGACACAGACGGTGGCTCAGCCTCAGCCTTGGAAGAGCTGCTCCCTGCTGTATTTCCAGCCTGGAGAAGGAAAGATCATACAGCTCAACTCCCAGAGGGTTGTGGGTCCTTGTGTCTTGAATCTGGGTCTATGATGAGGCCTGTGAGGTATGGAGCAGAATTCAGAGAACGTCTGTACTGATAGAGATGGTGTGACAGGATCCTTTAAATCTCCAAAAAATGAAGTGGGTAAGGAGATAGAGCTGGCAGTGAGACCGAAACCCATAAAATGTTCAACACCCAAACATGCCTTGGTCCAAGTCCTGGTGTTAGTCAGGACATGGGCCGAGACTACCATCTCTGACACATTGTCACTGGCAAGAACCTTACACTCTCAGTAAAGCAGAGACAGCACAGATCATAGCTGTCCACCAGGAGTCAGACCTGTCCAGATGAGGTCAGGAGTCCAGCAGAAGACACAGATATGGCCAGTCTGGAGAGAGCTGTTTCCCTTCTCTGAGTCCAGCCTAGAGATGACAAGATCACCTACCCCGGTTTCTTGGAGGTCAGCAGGTTCTCTTGTCATTCTAAGGTCAGTGAGTGAGACAGGACAGTGCAGAACTGGAGGATGTCTTTTAAAGTGGCATCACCCAGGAAGCCCCTGGAGGTGGAGAACAAGCAACTCAGAGGCAAACATGGGGACACTGAAAGACTGTTCCTGAGAGTCACTCTACTCAGAAACCCTCTTTGTATTCTCAGAGCTCAGCTCAGGCTTCTGCATAGATGGGGCTCAGCACATCCTCAAGAACTAAGTAACTCAGGGGAAATGCCCTCCTCCAGGCCACACTGGTCTATCTGGAAGGCGATCCAGGCCTCTGGACTTGTGGAGCGTATGTCACAGATGCATCTCAGCACTCCGTGGGACATGTGCCTTTAGAGTTGAGAACTGCTTCCCTTCTGCCCTGACTCTCCTCTCTTCAGCTGCCGTGACTCATGGCCACAGCACTTCACAGGAATGGAAGCCTCACTGCAGTGTCTTTGCAGGGGTTCGTGCTGGTGGGATTTGGGGTAAGTGCAGAGACCCAGGCCCTGCTCTTTGCTGTGTTCCTGGTCCTGTACGTGGTCACCGTCCTGGGCAACCTCACGATGATCGTGGTCATCACCCTGGATGCCCGCCTGCACTCCCCCATGTACTTCTTCCTCAAGAACCTGTCCTTTGTCGATCTTTGTTACTCTTCTGCCATTGCCCCCAAAGCCATGGCCAACTTTTATTCTTCCAAAGTCATTGGAGTTGCTGGTTGTGCTACACAGTTGTTTTTCTTCTCCTTTCTGGGGACGAGTGAGGCTTTACTTCTTGCTGTGATGGCCTATGACCGCTTCATGGCCATCTGTAGTCCTCTGCACTACCCAGTGACCATGTCCCCCACAGTCTGTGCATGCCTTGTGCTTTCTGCCTACTGTGGAGGTTGCCTCAACTCCATTGTGGAAACCAGCCTCACTTTTCAACTTCCCTTCTGTGGCTCCAATCACATTGACCATTTCTTCTGTGATGTCCCCCCACTGCTCCAGCTTGCCTGCGCCAACACCTCTGTCAATGAGCTGGTAATGTTTGCCATCTGTGGTTTCATTCTAATGGGGGCGACACTAGTCATCCTGATTTCCTACGGCTACATCACTGTGACCATCCTTGGCATGCACTCAGGATCCAGGAGGCACAAGGTCTTCTCCACCTGTGGCTCCCACCTGACAGCCGTGTCTTTGTTTTATGGAACTGGGATTGCAATATATGGCCAGCCAGGAGGTGTGGCATCTAAAGAGCAAGGCAAGGTGGTCTCCATCTTCTACACCCTGGTCATCCCCATGCTCAACCCCCTCATCTACAGTCTACGGAACAAGGATGTGAAGGATGCCCTGTGGAGGTTGAGACAGAGACAGAGACATGCAACCATGTAAAGGAAGTTATCCTGGGGAGAGAATGAAGGGCTGTGTGAAAGACAGTCTCATCACTAGGACAGCTTATGTGTGTTGTGAATCTTGTTTTTTTGCTTGCTTCTGGATAGCTTCCTGCATACTTTCTTCCTTCTTCTATTTGTTTATGTCTTCTTCTTTCCACTTGTATTCCAGGAGCAGCAAAGTCTCTCAGTGTAGACACCACTGTATTAGGATAATTATCTACAAGGATGAGGCTGTTCCTTGGAGGCTGAAATAGCCACCCCCCCAGGACCAGTTTTTTCATCAAAAAGAAGGGTTTTTTTTGGGTTGTTTGATAGAACTATATTGGAAGCCCCCTGTGATGAGCATGACCACACACCAGGTCACTTGTCCTCTGTCCCAATCCCTGTTCCATTTCAACTTAAAACTCTCATCTCTACCCCATTAATGGACTCACTGGTTATTCACTCTGAGCAATGCAGTTACATTAACTTCCTCTCTGACTCCAGCCATCACCTGACTGTAGAAGTGGTATATAAGGACAGGTGGCTCAGCCCTGGGCCTTCTGCTTTATTTACTTACCTATTACATCATGAGCAAAAGGAAATGTGAGCTAGTTGTATGTAAATTCTCATCTTATATATCAATTTGAAATAACTCCTTTTGGGGAAGACTTTATTATGTAAACAACAGCTAACTGAGCATCTAAGAACATACACAGTTACGGTAACCTTCGAGTTGGAATCTTGGTCACAACACCAAGGTAGCAAAGCAGATTTACCAATATCTGAAGGAACATCAAACATGGGCTCTTGATGAAACAGAATGTGTTGGGATCACATATTATTTTGTTCAGTTCACACTCAAACCATTGCTGTTGCTGTTGTACAACCTAAGTAAACACCCCCAAGGTTAGATTTTATTTTATTTTATTTTTATTTTTTAATTTTATTTTTTTTACTTTATTTTAAAAAACAAAGATAAATGTACAAATTTTCACCATATTTCCATAAAAGTATATGAATACATTTTTAAGGTTGTAATTAAGTATTTGTGGGTATATATATACATACACAAATGTATATATGTAACAACAATATAGGAAAAGAGGCTATTAATTTGAGAGGATAGGAGAGAGACCAGGAGGGGCTGTAGGGAGGAAAGAGGGATGTGATACAGTTCTATTTTAATTAAAGTATATTCTTTTTTGTTGAACTTCACAAAGTCTGGAAGTTGTTTCTGTGGTGTTCAGAGCTTTCTGGGGTTAGTATCCCATTATCAGTGACTGCATATTATGTCTGTTCTTTTGTGACTGGGTTATCTCACTCAGGATTATATTCTCTAGATGCATCCATTTTCTTAAGAATTTTGTTAAGACATTGTTTCTGATAGCTGAGTAGTACTCCATTGTGTAAATGTACCACAATTTTTGTATCCATTCATCTACTGAAAACATCTGGGTTCTTTCCAGTTTCTGGCTATTATAAATAGAGCTGCTATGAACATTGTGGTGCATGTATCTTTGTTGTATGTTGGAGTATCTCTGGGGTAAATGCCCAGAAGTGGAATAACTGGGTCTTCAGGTAGTACTATGTCTCGAGGTTAGATTTTAAAGTGTTGTCTTTGGAAATTGTTTACTCCCAAGACAGACTAAAGCTGGTTCTTGCTTTCTGTGTTCTACCTAGAATAAGCTTGAGATGGAAATGTTGAAAAACTGATTTTTTAAGAAAGAATGAACAGAAGAAAGGGAAAGAAAATAAAATCCAGATAACTAGCCTAACAGGAGAAAATCAAATTTCTGTTTAATATCACACGGAAATAAGCATACAACAAGAATAGCTGTTCAGAGACACGTGCCAACAGCCAAACCAAATGGCATTTTAGGCTCACATGAAACTCCACCCAAACTTCTCCTATTCATCTTACCCTAGATACCAAGTAGTCAAGAGTCTTCAAGTCTCATCAATAGCCCCAAACTTTCCCAACCTGTCCAGCTGACAGGAAAGGAGGCCTTAGATCCCACCCTTGGGACCAGACTTTCCTGTCTGCATAGTATGAAGCATCAATGCGTAAGAATCCCAGTGAACTCTCCCCTACACTTGCACAGTTCCCTCAACTACTCTGTTGACTTTGTCTACCAGATGTGTTGTATTAAGATGGTTAACAACTTTTTTTGAGTGATGAGAAACTTAGCCCTCCATGTGCCATGCAGAGAGACTCTATGTTTCTGGAGGGAAACTAACCACTATATTACATAGGGTGCTCCTCATAGGATACAAATGGTAGAAACACAGCAGAGGCACATGTGACCCGTTCTGATATACTCCAAGGTGGAGAGGATAATGCTGTACTGATTGTCACTAGAGGAACAAACAGTCAAGCCTCTCTGTGGCTAACAAGAATACTGTCTGTTTGTATTTGGTGTTTGCTACAGGACTGAACTGCTAACAAAAATGATCATGCTCATTCTCAAAAAACTATTGATAAACAGTTCCACTTCCCCCACATCCTAATATCTTCTCTATTCCACCACCTCTGCTGTGTGGTGGGCAGGAGGAAAGGTTGAAAAAGAATTATGCCTACTTATGGTTCTATACCCATGTATATACAGGCAGCAGTAATTAGATTCAGTGAATGAGAGAGACAGAGAGAGAGAGAGAGAGAGAGAGAGAGAGAGAGAGAGAGAGAGAGAGAGAGAGAACACATAAAATTGGTAAGTGAAAGCATTAGTCAGGATTGGGGAGCAGTTGAAATATAGATTTGATGAAAACACATTATATTTATTATAAAGTTCCCAAAATAAAAAAGGAAATATGTTTCAACAAAATCAAATGAGCCAATTAATAAATGAAAGAGACAGACATTTCTCAAACTATAAAACACAAATTGTCAATAAACATAGGAAATGTTCAACTTCACTAGCCATCAGAGACATGCAATTTAGGAGAACAGGGAAGGAGTTAGAGGCAGTTCAGAGGCGAAAAGTACTTGGCACTCTTGCAGAGAAACCAGCATCTACATGCTTTCTGTTATGCCAGTCACAGAAGGGTTAACACCCTCTTCCAGCTGCCATGGGCACTGCCCACATGTGGTGCCCATACATACATGCAGACAAATGCACATAAAATAAAAACCAACTCTTAAAATGGGAGGTGGTGGTATATGCTTTTAATCTCATCCTTTGAGAGGCAGAGGCAGGCAGATCTCTGAGTTCCAGGCCAGCCTGTCTACAGAGCAAGCTCCAGAACAGCCAGGGCTACACAGAGAAACCCTGTCTTGAAAAACCAAATAAATGCACCTAAAACAAAGAACTTTGAAATCTTACCTCAGATTAAGACAATTTTGTTTTCTTAACAAAATTGTCTTAATGGGAACCATTAAGAAAACAAAAAACAGTAAATGCTGGTGAGGATGTGGATCCGAGGAAACCACCGTACACTGCTGGTGGGAAGGTAAACTAATCAATTCATTATGGAAGTCAGTATGAGGGTTTTTCAAAGAACCAATAGAGCTTCCATATACTCCAGAGGACTTCTTCTGAGGACTTGAAACTAGCACATCATAGAGATACTAGTCAATGTCCTGTACTGTGGCACCATTTATAAAAGCTGAGTCATGCAACCAACCTGGGTGTCCAGCAACCTACATACAACTGGAGCTAGTCATATTAAGTAACCAAAGACAAGTGCCCTGTGTTCTGTTACTCATGGGTCCCAGATTTTACATAGATACATAAAACTGTATGCGGAGCTATGCCGTGACCAGAGCAGCAAAACTGGGGGAACAGGAAGCAACACCAAGGGAGTGAGCTAAGTAAAGAGTGGGTGTAGGGGTGTGAGCAAGAAGCTGTTCAACACTCGTATGTAGCTTAAAAGTTAAATTATTTATTTTTAAAGATGTAACTACTGACTGATCAGGGATCGTGTCAAGTCCAGAGCTGGTGAGTATTCTGACCCAGGTGTATGAAGACATCAAGCAAAGTCACTGGCATGCTGTCACCCAGGGGACAGATGGTCAGCTACTGAGGGAAGCAAAGGCTCACTGTAGTCCAGGAGAAGCACTGTCCCATAGTTTGGAGAGCTGCTACTTCTACTGGCTTGGATTGTGAGCTCCTTTAAGCAGAAATGTTATTGCTTAAAGAAACTGCATTCTTTAAACAGATGGGAAAGTGGGAAAGGGGCTTTGGAGAGGCTTGGGAGTGGGGAGGGAATCACACCACCTGGGAGACTGTTCTGATCAGGACCATTGGCCTTTTTAGATGACCCCACCATAATCCTGATGGTCCTTCCCCAAGTCTCTGAGGACCAAAGCTTCCTCCCAATAGATCAAGAGAGGATGCCATGAGAAAGGGATTGGATGGAGCCAAGGTTGTGCCTCTGAAGCTGAGAGGCAGGGGTGGAGTTCCAGCCACCACAGAGAATGGTGTCCTTCTAATTAGACACTAGAGGCCAAGAGTCCCAGCCCTAACAGATGTAGAGAATCCTCCCAAGCAAGGTGTATGCAACAGACACTGCCTGTCTGAAAGGGAAGAGTCTTCCCTCTTAAGAGGACCCAGAGCCTGAGACAGAAAATGCATACATGCCAGACCCTAACAGACACTCCAGTATCTGCCTCTGTTCACAGTCACCTCATTCCACTGCCAAGAAAGCTGTAAATCACCTTATGAATAGGAACAACGGATGTCCATCTTGGTAACACACCAGGCTTGCCAGCTGGAGGATGCTGGGAGATAGGTGTTGGCTGTGTAACCTTGATGCAGACCACTGACCTTGTTACAGACTGGACTGTCACCTAGCTATGGTAAGTGTGTCACCTGTCAGGACTGAAACTGTAAGAGGGTTGGTGGCTAAAGGGCAGTGGGGTTAACATTCAGCAGGAAGAGATTGTCTTAGCAGTAGAAATATCCCTGTTCTGAATAGCCCTGGTCTTGGCCCACTTCAGAACTAGCAGTACTGCGGCCTCCACCCTAGGCTCATCTTGTTAAATCAAAGCTCTGATTCTGCCAGTATGTGGAATGAAGCTCTTGTGTTTAACCAGCTCACAAGAGGCAGCGATGGTGCAGGCTCAGGAGGGGCAGGCTGAGGTAAGCACAGGCTGTCATCCCTTTACTTCCCTGTCACCCATTGCTCTTCCCACTGGTTCTGTGGGCATTTTGTATCCCTAGAAAAATGGAGAGATCAGGATAGTCCTTGCTCCAGCAGGAAGCAAAGATCCAGACACAGAGTGCATTTTCTCATCAGGTTTACCACAATGGAAACCTGTGTGGTCATCCTGAGACCCCACTGATGGGTGTGTCAAGAGTGAGCACAAAGCCATGTGCACCCTAAGATGAAGAGAAAAAGACTATTTGAGCTTGCACTGAGAAATTGGCCCCCACAGTAGTATGGTAGACATAAAAAGGATCCTCCAGGATACATGTTCCCACTGTGTGTGGTATGTGGGGGATGGCAGTGGTGAGTTTTGCAACAATTGAACACAACCTGTTCACAGCTTCCTTGAGCCCCTATCTAGCCAGACTCCCAAAACCAGCATCTTCTGCATCCATCTCAGGGACCTACAGATTGGTGACCCATGGCCAGTCCCAAAAGGCTGCTGCTCTCCTATTGCTGTGCTTTGTAGGATGAAGAGATAGTGACTGGGAATAGGGAGCAGGCACTAGGCAGAGACTAGCTTGTCTGCTTTTCCAATTAGAAAGATAAACCTCCAAAGCTAAAGTGAAGCAGGTAGCAGAGATGTCAGAGAGATCAAGTTGGAGGCCAATTATGTCTGGGAACCAGTCTTGCTGTTTCTGAGAACATGGGTCTAGGCTGCCCATACATCATGCATATATGTTAACTGGCAGAAACCCCGAACATGCTCCAGCAAACTGAGGCTCTGCCTGTTGATTGTGTCGGTGGGCCAGGGCTAGAAGAGGAGCTACCTAGTGGAGAATAAAGCCATGCAGGAGAAAAGGCACAACATCAGGTGGTGAGAGCCATTTTCTTACCCCGATTTCCAGTCTGGAAATGATAAGGTCAACTTAGCTGCCAGGAGGTTGGCAGACCTTCAGGTCCCCAGGAGGTCAGCAGACCTTCATGTACCTTTTGAGGACAGTGAGTAAGCTGAAAGAGTAAGGTGTGGTTTAAGAGTGTCACTAAAATGGTGTCACTTGGAAATATCCTTGGAGGTGAATAGCAAGGAAACCAGAGGCAGCTGTAAGGAGGCTGAAGTCTGTACCTCAGAGTCACTCAGGAAGACTCTTTGCACCTTTAAATCCACAGTTCAGCTTCCTAGACAGTCAGGGTACAGCACATCCTTCTGAATCACAAGTCAGAGAAAACTTGCATTTTTAGGTCAGACCGGAACAACAGAGCACCTGGTGAACGTTTTCACAGTGAACAACAAGACACCATCAGGTTCCTGCAGGCTGGGGAACATCTGACAACATCAATGAGACATTTCCCCCCTCCCCTCTGCCTCTACCTTCCTCTCTTCAGCTGCCCCCACTCATGGCCACAGCAGTTCATAGAAATGGAAGCTTCTCCACAGTGTCCTTACAGGGGTTCGTGCTGGTGGGATTTGGGGGAGGTGCAGAGACCCAGGCCCTGCTCTTTGCTGTGTTCCTGGTCCTGTACGTGGTCACCGTCCTGGGCAACCTCACCATGATCGTGGTCATCACCCTGGATGCCCGCCTGCACTCCCCCATGTACTTCTTCCTCAAGAACCTGTCCTTTGTTGACCTCTGCTACTCTTCTGCCATTGCCCCCAATGCCCTGGTCAATTTTCTCTCCAACTCTAAAATCATCAGCTTTGAAGCTTGTGCCACCCAGCTCTTCTTTTTCTCCTTGTTGGCCACCACTGAGGCTTTTCTCTTAGCTGTGATGGCCTATGACCGTTTCATGGCCATCTGCAGTCCCCTGAGATACCCTGTGACCATGTGCCCTATGACCTGTGCCCGTCTGGTCCTGGGTACCTACTGTGGAGGCTGCCTGAACTCCATTGTGCAGACCAGCCTCACGTTCCAACTGCCCTTCTGCAGCTCCAACCGTATTGACCACTTCTACTGTGACGTGCCCCCGCTGCTCCAGCTGTCCTGTGCCAGCACAGCGCTCAATGAGCTCTTTCTCTTCGGCCTCTGTGGGTTCATCATTGTGAGCACCACCTTAGCTGTCCTGGTTTCCTATGGCTACATCACCGTGACCATCCTCAGGATGCACTCTGGATCTGGGCGGCACAAGGTCTTCTCCACCTGTGGCTCTCATATGATGGCTGTGTCCTTGTTTTATGGAACTGTGTTTGTCATGTATGCCCAGCCTGGAGCAGTGGCATCCATGGCTCAGGGCAAGGTGATATCTGTCTTCTACACCCTGGTCATCCCCATGCTCAACCCCCTCATCTATAGTCTGAGAAACAAGGATGTCAAGGACGCCCTGCAGAGGCTGCGACAGAGACACGGCCTTGTGAAGAGAGGAGGCAAGAAGACATCGAGTCAGCATGATGGATGGAAAAAAAGCATCCTTGGATGATAAGTGTCTTTATTTTCTTTTCTTCCTCTTGGACTGTTTTTGCTTTCTCTCTTTTGTGCTTTACTGAATTCTGGCTTTATTCCTTTTTTCCATCTTTTACTCCATTTACCTATCTACCACACCTTTCCTAAATGAAAAAATATTATTCAGGCATTTACAAAGTATGAGTAAGTCATTTTGCTTGCCACAATAAAGCAAATGTTCATAGTTGTAAATATCATGGATCTTTTTCAATTTTGCTTTGACAGAAAAGGCAAGAGAATCAAGACAAGAGTCTTTGAGGCAATTGTGGAATCATTGTCAACATCTCCCAGTGATTTCAAGGCAGCAAATTTCTTATAGTCCTTTCCCCTTTGCTAATCACTGAACCTAATGTCAGTAGGTAGGGACGTGTTCCTGAATATCTAAGGCTGTGGTTCTTAGAAGCTGTGTGCTGACCCATGTTTACATTGATCTACCATGATGATTGACTAAGAAGGATAGCTCTGCAGACTTCTTCCTGCCTTTACAGATTGTTGCTTCTCCTCCCTTCCTCTGCTAAAAAGCTGCCCACCTTGTGGGGTATCACATGTTGCAAACATGGGAGCCCATATTGCAACTGGCTCTCAGCACATCCATTCAACATCCAACAAGATGAAGCCACCATTACAGTCACAATTCAGAACTTTGAACACTTGCCTGGGCAGCTTATACCTGTACTAAGGGGTCTGTTATCACCAGAGATGTCTCCAAGAAAGGATGAAATCTCACAAAAATATGAGGATTGGAGGGAGGACCACCATGTTCTTGTTGCAGATTCTGGGGTTTTGTTGCCTTTAGGTTTCTCTGAGTCCTCAGTGTGCCTGCCTGTCTTGTTTACCCTTATTCATAGTTTTTGGCTGTGGTTTCTGGGTCTCAAATCCATCCAGCATCCTGGGTATCACCAGCCAGCTGGCCTCTGTTCATGGGGCTGGTCTATGTGCTTGCCCTGTGCATGTCTAATTCCAGCCTTCAATCCCCTGATGTTCCTGCCCAGAAATCCTACATGGACTAACTTCCAAGCAGGCTTCTTCCCATTTCCTCTTCCCCAAGAATTTGCAGGTTTCCATCTACTTCCTTAAAAATCTAGTCTCAACCTGCAGACTAAAATATTATTCCCTGTTTATGTTCAGGAGATTTCAAAGTCTTCCTCTCTTTGAAAAGTTCTAGAACATTCTGTTTGGTGTGTGGCCTGCATCTCATGTTTAATGACATACTCTCCCTCATTGTCTTCTCTTTCTACATTTTCTCTTCCTTCCTATTTATCACTCACCTTTCTGACCCAGTTTGCCTTAGCAGCAGGAAAGAGTTACCTACATCCTCCAGTCTTCTGGTCCTCTCCAGTCTTCATGGGTTCTAATGACCATTAGATATTTCCAACACTGTTCAATCTTCTTTTTTCCCTCTGTTCTCCTCTCCCTTCACATTTGCTATGTGACATGGTAGCATCTTCTAATCTCTCATATTTCTAAGATGGAGATTTTTATTTTCAGGTGCTCAGTACTGATCTTTAGCAATCTTTCCACCTGGGGAGCCTCTTTCCATTCTATCTGTAAGCTAGGTCAACTATGAGAAACTCCTTCTGTTATATCTAGACTAAAGAGTACATGCCAAGCAATAACCAATGGTCTTGTTTGTTGCCTTATAAATTCTCCCTTTCTTTTTTTATTTTGGTAAGTTACCAACTTATAAAGGATCCTTATATGGAAATTGTAAGTTTTAGCTTCTTGAATTTGGGTGTCATTTTCTGCTCCTCTTAAGAAGCTTTAGGTCAATATTTCTTGAAATAAATTTTCTTTTCTTTCTCTTTCTGGTCTCCTTCCATTACATCCCTACTGGGTGTATCTGCTCAGTTTCTAGTTAGTATAGCACTCTCTTCCTCTCTGCTCTTTCTTCTTTTTGGTCTACTGATTGGGTAATTTTAACATACAATTCAATATACAGTGTAAATTATAATATACCTCTACCACCCTCTACCTTGCCTTCATCTCAGTTCCTACTTCCACCATGCCTTTCTTGGTTCATTGTCCACAGTGTCACCAAGGAAATATGTTTAAATAAATATTTTACAATATTACCAATGTTTCCCAACAGTAAGTAAGCTATCAGTAGGAATGGATGTGTCAAAGGGACTTGATATATCATCATCTTCTTGTTAAGGAACTAGGTGAGTTCATGAGGGGTGTATGGCAATCTAATATTGCAAAATAACTTTCCTTAGACCTTATCAAACTATACTCTTGAATGGCATTGCTTCAGAGTCATGGCCTGAATATCCCCCTTTCTACTTCCTGGAAGATAAATATTCTCAAATTCTATAAGGAATTAAGAGTCTCTAGTCAAGGATAAAAAATCTTGTCCAAACTCACGCATTCCTTTATGATCCCATCTAGGCCTTATCTTCCCAGATTTATTGACCATGTTTATCATGGCCCTAGAGTGTCCCAGTTCTAGATTGACATGCGCACATATTCATGAAAATAAAGATGTACAGGAGAAAAGAGCCTGCAGAAATAAAAACACTATAATACTACAGTTAAAAAAATAAAATACTATCAAATTCCCAAGAAAGAACACAGCAATCCAAATTATAATGGACTAAAATCTCTAAACTTACTGAAAATCTAGATGATCTGAATTATATGTGTAACACCCTCCATTAAAAAATGAAGACTAATGGAGAAAACAGAGACTTTCCTAAAAGTGTCTTGTTAAAAGTCATTTGGAGAAATTTGACCATTATAGTAAAATTTAATAAAATAATTTACCTGCCATGGTAAGACTTCTCCAGGAACAGTCTTCGTTCAGAGTCATTCCAGAAGAGTTCCTGTGTCTTCCTTTAATCACAGAATTTGAGGACACAGTCGGGGCAAACCCAGAGAGACTTGCTGAAGAAACAAAAACCAGGAGAGCCAAGCGTCAGGATAGGCAGCTTTAAATTTCTACACTTGGCCACTCTGATGGCCTCTCACTACATTCAAAGAACTTTATTTTATAAGTGAGATTGAAAGATTGTCTATGTGTTGTACAGTTCAGGTTTGTAATTGAGAAAGAAGGAAAATACAGGTAAAACCTGATTGAAGAATTCACCAGCTGATTTACTACTCTAGCTTGAGTCTCTCTCAGGATAGGGTACAGACTCTGTATAGTCATCTGGTCAATTATAGAAAAAAAAATTAACTCTCAGTCAGTGGCCAATGTGAGCCAGATCCTGAGAGACTGAAGTCTTTTTTCTTTTCTTATGCTCCCCAATTCTCTCTGTATTTCTATCCCACTTCACTCCACCTTGGACTTGTATCCTTTAGTCTTAATTATTTGTGATGGTTAAGGGTTATGAGCCAACGCCTCCTTGGGATGAACAGGGCCATAGATCTTCTCCATCCGTGGAGCAAAAGTCTCTGCCTGCCTATTTAAGGGGAGGAGGAGTACCATGGGTTTGTGGACTAGAGGAACATTATTCAATGAGAATATAGAAGAAAAGCTGTCACTACTAGAAAAAAATAATTACTTAACAGTCTGCTAAATGGTTTACTGCTTAAGTGGTCTAATGTTTTCCAAATAGGTCTTTTTCCTATTACATGATGCCTGAGAACTAACAGGCTAAAGAGTTGTGATGTTAGATGTTGAAAATGTGAGAAGACACAAAAAACAGTTCATAAAAGAAGAGAGAAATAGTTGGAGGCCACATGCTTGGTCATACATGACAACACTAGTGCTGTCTAAAAGAAAAACAAGGGAATCAAAATGCAAGTTTGTAATTTTGAGAGATCCAGCAGTGTAGACTATCTCCACATTGAAGTAATTGAGATGCATCTATCTATTCAGCTATCCGTCTATCTATCTAGCTAGTTACTTACTAATTCCTGATAAAAAAAAAAAACTTCAAAACTTTAAGACTTGAGTTTACAGGTGCAAGAGCCCTTGGGATGCTCTTGAGTCTGGAGATCAGGAGCACCATGTTTTATTCTAGAGACATGGATTCACAGGGAATATCACAAGAGCTTCACTGTGAGACTCTGTTCAAAGGGATCTGAAAAGGGCCCTCCCCAGCCACATTTACCAGGATTTCTGTATTACATAGTCTCCTACAAGTCTCAAAAGGTTCAATAAAATCTGAATAGCTTAACACATTCCAAAGGCTACACAGGAAAGAGATGAAGGGTCCAAGGCCTGACATACAAGTAATACAAAAGTCCAATGGCGCCACACAAATGAAACAGCCCATAATCCCAAAAACCAAAGCTAAACACTAAATAGTAGCTAATAAAATTGATCAAAAAGAGCCCCTGTGGACCAAGAGAAGCAAATCCCAGGGAGAAACTCACCAAGGGTTGTGCATTCTTGGGAGTCCACAATAAATCCCAGACACTTGGTTTTCTACTCCCCCTAACACAGGGAAAAAAGCAGCTGATACTGTCTGAGGTGGGTAGATCGGAAAAGTTCATTTAAGAAAGTGACTGTATCAGCTATGGGGATATTCAGTCATTCTTCTCTGGGGTCAGCATGACATGAATAACTAAGACCATTACTGCAACCTTTCTCCTAGCCCTACATCAGCAAAATTGTTAGTAGAATTTTGAATATCAAAGCCTGAGTTCTGGCAGCAATAACAACATGGGCTCAGTACTGGCTCCCAACAGGACAACAAAAGGCATATTTAATGCAACAGCAGAAAAAGAAGAAGCATTCATCTCTCCTTAGCCAGTGGCTAAGATCAGCTGCAGGAGATTGATTCATTCTGGCTCTGTTTTAAATGGGCAAAAAGATATCTGGTGACTCTTTCCCAGCCTCAAATGCATCTCCATGGTTATGACTTAAGGATTAGGTTTCAGTAAAAGGCAGTATGTAAGCATAACCAAGCTGGTCAAGATATGGTCCCACCCATCATTGATGAGACCTAAGGGAAATTCCATTCTAGGAAATGCAAAACTATGGAAAAAGTAATCAATGGTGGCAGGGGAAGTGGAATGAGGCGGGTGGAGCAAGGAGAGATCTAGGTCATAGCAAGTACTCTGCATAGTGAAATAGTGGGTGCATGGAACTGCACATTAGTCCAGAGCTGTACAATGCACAACTCCGGGGTCTGGCTCCATGTGACACTGATATGCCAGTGTGATTTCAACCACCACAGCACTCACCCCACACTAGTGGAGGCTGCTGCTGCTTGGACTCCATGTGTGGAATCTCAGAACAACTGGGAAACTTTTGTGTTTTCTGCTCAATATTACTAGACATCCGCAAGTGCTATAAAAATTAATATTACTGGTTAATGTGGACTGGCTGCTGTTATTGATGTTGTTGTTTAGTAGAATAATCCATACTTCCAGGTAATGTTGTAGGTTAGAAGCCATGTATGGGTGTGGAGATGTTAAGAGATTCACAAGGAGTAAGAATGCCACACTACTGAGCCAAGCTGGCCCTGCTGTCTCCACAAGCCACCAACAGCATCCGCTATGAATCCCAACATACTTCCCCATGACTTGAGAAAGAATACCTATTCCTGCTGCCATCTCTTGTGACCTAGACAGCAAACACACTCTATTGATCAGCCCTACATGGCTCTTCCAGTGACCTTCCAGTGACAGAAGCAGCATTAGTGAACCTCTATCACAGAGGGACCCCAATGATTATGGCTGCTGGCTGCTGTCCGGGACCTGACACCAGGTCAGGATCCTCTGTAGAAGCTGTGATCAGGGTCAGTGGTCACCACTAAGTGACACTGGGCATGTCAGAGACAAGAACCTGAGGAGTGACAGCAAGAGGAACACACACCAGGGTGAGGACAGTGATGAGAGCACATAGGTCAGACTGATGGCCAGAACAAACGAGTCCCCTCTCCCAGCACTGCTGGCTGCAGTGACAACACAGCTCTATGCTCTGGATCCTGACATTCCACCACACACAAAGGTACTCATGTGGGCTGTTCCACACCTTCCAGAAAATAAATCATGGTTGGTGAAGACTTTGGAAAGCTCGATCCCTCACAGGGCTCTAGATTGTGCACTGGCTGGGAGTCAGGAGGACCTGGGCCAGGACACTGAAGCAGGAAGACGGCTGTGTTTATTGAGATCCTTGTTTGAAGTGACACAGACATAATATGTGTAAACAGCTGAGCCTGATGGACCGTCCACCCGTGTGTGCAGATGTTCACATGGATAACATGGTGGTCCTCCCACCTTCCCATGCAGGCTGATAGTAGAATGACATGGTGATCCTCCCACCTTCCCATGCAGGCTGATAATTGGATAACATGGTGGTCCTCCCACCTTCCCATGCAGGCTGATAGTCGGATGACATGGTGATCCTCCCACCTTCCTATATGGGCTGGTAGATGGATGATGTGGTGGCCCTTTTGATCACATGTACAGACTGGCAGATAGCATACCAAGTGGGAAGAAATCAAATCATACTGGAGAAATTTCAGACCTTTTATGTATGCCTTGCATTTCAGGTTACTGCCCTCTTGCATTTTTATGTCTTTGTAAAACTTTTATCATTTTTTTTGTTTTTAGTTAAATTTCTTTTTTTTTCAAATTGGATATTTTCTTTACTGTCATTTCATATGTTATCCCCTTTCCTGGTTTCCCCTCTGGAATTCCCCTATCCCATCCCCCATCCTCCTGCCTCTATGAAAGTTTTCCCCCAACCACGTGCTCCCTCCCATCTCTGCCCTGGCATTCCCCTACACCGGGGTATTGAGACTTCACAGGGCCAAAGGCCTCTTCTCTCATTGATGCCTGATACAGAATCCTCTGCTACATATGATGCTGGAACCATGGGTCCCTCCATGTGTACTCTTTGGTGTTTTAGTGTCTGGGAGCTTTGGGGGGGGGGGTCTGGTTGGTTGAATTGTTGTTCTTCCTGTAGGGTTGCAAACCCCTTCAGCTCCTTCAGTCCTTTTTCTAACTCCTCAACTGGGGACCCCATTCTCAGTCCAATGGTTGGTTGAGAGCATCTGTATTTCTCAGGCTCTGGCAGAGCCTCTCAGGAGACAGTTATATCAGACACCTGGCAGCAAGCACTTCTTGGCATCCATATTGTCTGGGTTTAGTGGCATTATATGGGGTGGATCCCTGCAGTCTCTGGATGGCCCTTCCTTCAGTCTCTGCTGCAAACTTTGTCTCTGTATTTCCTCCTGTGGATATTGTGTTTTTCCTTTTAAGGACTGAAGCATCCACTGTTTGGTTTTCCAACTTCTTGAGCTTCATGTGGTCTGTGGATTGTATCTTGGGTATTCCATGATTAGGACTAATATCCACTTATCAGTGAGTGCATGCCATCTGTGTTCCTTTGTGACTGGGTTACCTCACTTAGGATGATATTTTATATTGCCTGTCTATTAGTGTGCTCTAACTACCGTCTCACCAGCAGACCATCATGACTGCATGGCTGCCCCTGAGCTCTCTATACTTCTACCTCAGTGACCTCTACAGGACCTCTCACACCTCCACCCCATGTGCTCTCCCATTCATTCATATGCTACACCCTCATTCCTTTTTTCACCCCTTCCTTCTTTTGCTGCTTAAGTGCTTGCCTCTAAAAATTCATAAGCTTTGCCTTCCCCAAGCACAATCGTGACACCACCGTTTCTGAACCCTCAGAGGAAGCCATGTGTTATGTTTGCACAGTGTTCTCTAAGGCTGGGAACTTGGGACTGCTGGTAAAGTAACAGAGAACACTAGTGTCTGTCCCCAAGTAGCTCCAGGAAATTTAACTCACACTGACAAGCTTCTAGAAGGGCTCAAAAGAAATAAAACACACAACTGAAACAACTAAGAGTGCAAAAGCCTGTGACAGGGGAGGAGATATGAAAAACTATCTTCCAGTCTTGGTATGTCTGCTATTCTCATGAACTAACAAAAAGGTGTGGCTATAGGCACAGACTTGGGCCACTTATCACTGATGTCAGATGGGGAAGTGTTTAAAGGGCCACACCCCTCTACTAGGAGCTATTGGCTGTTAATGGTTGAAGGGGAGGAAGGTTATATTCATCAGTGTTGTAGCCATGAATAAGTTGCCCTTGATTAAATTAATAACCCTAGGCCACCTGTGCTCATGCAAGTGAGTCTAATGTAGGTCAGTGGAGAACATGCACATAACATGCACACACACTCATGACAATGATGGGAAAAAGGTCTTGTGGGGACAATAGGATTCAGAGGAAGTAGCAGGGAGAATGAGAGAAGATAATGGAGGAACCCAGTGGATTCCTTAAACCCAGGCAATTACAAAGCTATCTCACATGAAGTGTGATTAAGGACAACGGACAATGTCAAGTCCAGAATGAGTATGTATTGTTCTCAGTCTTCACAAAGGCAGCAGATGGAGTGAGTCTGTGGGAGGAAGCATGGCTGGGAGGCAAAGCTATGCACCAAGATCGCTGACCAAGGAGACGAGCTATGTCTTTAGTGTGGACCAGTAGTACTTACTGGCTTGAATTTTGAATCCCTTTAAGTGAGATGTGTGTTAAATTGCAACAACAGAAACATTGGAACAGAAAGAGAATTGTGTCTGCTTATACTGATCCTGAGAATATTGAAGGCTCAATGGCATGAGAAGGTTGACTAATGATCATGGAGGAACAGGATGAATGGTCCTATACAGGGCTCTATAACACCTTATTCAGGTCAGCATAATCAGAGGAAGGAGGAGGAAAGGCTATGGCCAGTAGGCCACGATACTCCAATTAAATAATGAATTTAATGAGGGATACTGGCCTGTATGTCTCTGAATCATCTGCCAAACTCCTCATTTTGTCTTCTTAAGTCCCTGAGAACCACAATCTTCCAGCCAAATCACAAGGACAGAAAAGCTATGAAGCTGACATTATTGTCCAGAGCCAATGTTATACCTCTGGAGGATAGGGTGTTTGAGTCTCATATACAACAGTAGACAGTGTCTCCTTAATTGGCCACTGGAGACTGCCAGTCCCAGATCTACCTATACAATATCCTCCACAACAGAGAGAAGCCAAGTATAGACAGCCACATGGGAAGAGAAGGAAGGCCAGGAAAGCCAGACCGGACATCTCAGAAGACACAGAAACTGCTGCAGACACAGACTCTAACAAGGAGCAGATCTACACCTCTCCATATGTACCTCATTCTATTTTCCAGAAGCCCATAGCTAACCTCAGAAGAAAAAAAGGAACAATATTGTCTACATTTGGCACAAAACTGCTACAGTAGCATGGGGACTTGAGGAGTATGCTTGATCTCCATTAGATTTTGGGTGAGTCCTGTGTTACACGAGGATGAGGTAAGATCAGTGTGTTGCTTCTGAAGGATGCGGACAGGAAGAAACACATTGGAACATCAGCGTTGTGTGTTCAGCAATAATTGTGAACTTATCTCTGCAAACATAATTATACTGTTGTATGGCTAAGCCTCACATCATTCCCAGTCAGGGATTGAAGTACTGTGAGGAGGGTGCACCCAGGGTAAATCATTGTGGCCACAAGTCCCAATTCTGAAGCCAACTGGGCAAAATGTCGGAGTCCATCAGAAAACAGTGATGCTGTTGACTGAGGTGGAACAAGTCTAAGATGGATACAGCTGTCACTTCACAGTACCTCTACCCAAATCTTCCACAACAAACCTATCCATAGACCCCTTCCTCTTCCACTTGCCTCTAGATGGATTCCATTCTTGGCAAGCTGGAGATATGATGCTTGTCCTTGCTCCAACACGAAGCATAGGACCAGCTGTTTCATGGACCTATTTATGCACATCACACTGAGCACAAAGTAAACATATCTGGTAAGTGCCTGGGTTCTTGACTGTTACATCAAGAGTGAGCACGAAGCACCATGCACACCTTTGAGCATGCAATGGGAAAGTTAGCTATGGAGAATATAGAGAGATTCCATGAAGTCCTTCAGGTTCCATGTCCTCACCCTGTATGGGGGACATTGAAACAACTGAGTGAAAAAGCTCAGGACTTCCTTGGGCTCCCAGAATGGTGTAGAACAGACATTCCATCCCTCTATAGCCAGGCTGCTAAACCCAGCAGCACCCCCAAACCCCTCAAATATTCCTCCTGGGAACAAACAGTAGCAACCATAGCTGGCCCCACAGGACAGGTGTATGTATCGTAGAGTGTAGACACAATGAGAAGAGAAAGTGTCCTTGAATGTTAAAGACACTGGGCAGTGGCCGGCCTCTTCTGCATTTCAATGGAAAAGAGTAAGTTCTTATAACCCCCTAAGCTAAGGGTAGAACAGGGAACAGAGCTGACATCAGGTTAGAGGCCATGAGTATGTCCCAAATATGTCCAGGCCCTAGTTTTGATGTTTCTCAGAACATGGAACTGCTCCTCCCTGTGATCTCCAACTTTGAGACTTTGAGACATAGGCAGCAGCAACCCCACACATCTAGCAAGCAGAGCCTGCACACTGCTGGCCACTGCATACCAGCACTGGAGCCCCCGCTGCTCAGGTGAGGTCAGAGCTCTGTGGGGGGACCACACAGAGACTCAGACTCGGTCTGGGAAGAGTGGTTTCCTCCTTCAGTGCCATCCCACAAGTGAGAGAATCACCTAGTCAATTGGTTGGAGAACAGAATTCTCATGGACATTTGTGAGTCAATAAGAATAACTCAGTGTAGAGATGGTAATGGGACTCAGGAGACAGCTACCTCAGTAGAGCTGCTGGGGAATTTCCCAGGGAACTGAGGAGGCAGAGGCCAGAGGCAGGCACAGGGTTACTGAAAGGCTGCCTGTACACTGGGAGTCATTAGGGTCTGGAAATCTTTGTGCTTGTACAGAGGAAGAGCTCAGAAAACCCTCACTAAGTCAGTGACTCTGAAGAAGTGTTCCTTACAGGTCGAGTCAGCTCATCTGGAAGGAGATTGGTGCAGCTAGTGAACTTCAGCAGAGTGGACAGCTTGTCACCAGCATGATCCTGTAGTCTCAGGACCATGAGACAGCACCAGTGAGATATGCTCCCCCACTCTGCCTCCACCTTCCTCTCTTCAGCTGACCCCAACCATGGCCATGGCAGACCACAAAAATGAAAGCCTTTCCACAGCTTCCTTGCAGTGGTTTGTGCTGTTGGGATTTAGGGGAGGAACAGAGATACAGGCCCTGCTCTTTGCTGTCCTCCTGGTCCTCTATATGGTGACTGTCCTGGGAAACCTGACCATGATTACGGTCATCACCCTGGATGCCCGTCTACACTCCCCCATGTACTTCTTCCTCAAAAATCTGTCCCTTGTTGACCTCTGCCTTTCTTCTGTCATTATCCCTAATGCCCTGGTCAACATCTTCTCTTCTTCTAAGACTATCAGCTTTGCAGGATGTGCCACGCAGTTCTTCTTCTTCTCTGTGTTGGCTACCACTGAGGCTCTGCTATTAGCTGTGATGGCCTATGACCGTTTCATGGCCATCTGCAGTCCCCTGAGGTACTCTGTGACCATGTGCCCTATGACCTGTGTTCGTCTGGTCCTGGGTACCTACTGTGGAGGCTGCCTGAACTCCATTGTGCAGACCAGCCTCACGTTCCAGCTGCCCTTCTGCAGCTCCAACTACATTGATTACTTTTTCTGTGACATGCGCCCACTAATCCAACTAGCATGTGCCAACACAGCTCTCAATGAGCTTGTCATGTTTGGCATCTGTGGGTTCATCGTTGTATGTGCTGTGCTTGTTGTCATTATCTCTTACTGTTATATCATAGTGACCATTCTGAGAATGCACTCAGGGTCAGGGCGACACAAGCTCTTCTCTACCTGTGGCTCTCACATGACAGCCGTGTCCTTGTTTTATGGAACTGGCTTTGCTGTATATGGCCAGCCAGGAGGTGTGGCATCCATGGAGCAAGGCAAGGTGGTTTCCATAATCTACACTCTGATCATCCCCATGCTCAACCCCCTCATCTACAGTCTGCGCAACAAGGATGTGAAGGATGCCCTCAGGAGGCTGGGGCAGAGACACAGTCTGGTGAAGGACATTGGATAATGTCATCATCAGGAACTATGCTAGAATCAGAGAAGGGATGGATCCCTGAGTAAAAAAAAGAGTTTTTAAATCTTTTTGATTATTATTTTTTGTCTCAGCACTGTGTTTTCTTCGTTATTTTTTTTCTTTTTTCTGATTTTCTGACTTGGGTCCTCCATTCATCTATCACTCACCCAGGTATCCATCAACACTCCTGTCTGTTCGCCAGCTTCCCTGTCTTTCTTGAATGTAAGTCATTAGACAGGCATCTCTCAATTGTATATAGGCACATGCTTTGTCTTCACATGCTCCATAGTGGGAAGAAGACTGGATCACTTACATTTTGGTTTGAGAGAAAGTAGTGTTCAATGGTTGAAAAGCAGGTTTGGAAATCATTGTCCACCTCTCCAAAATAGGTTTTATGGCTGTAGTTTTCTCTGTGACTCTTAACACTTCTCTCATCACCAACATGACAACATCTCTTTGGAGCACGCTGAGTTCAGAAAGTTTGTGTTGACCCATCTTTACATTGAGCTACTCTAAGGATGGGTTAAGAACCATAGTGCTGCAGCATTGCTCCTCCATCTTACAATGTTGCTGCTTTCCTGCCTTCCTCTGTTCATGAAGCTGCCTTCCTCGTGTGGTAGCATAGTACACTGCTGGAGGCATGAGGGGCTTAAAGGCAATGGGCTCCCAGCATCTTCCTTCAACTGTCAGCATGGCTTATAGATGATGTCACAGTTAAATTCTCAGTTCATGGACCCTTCCAAACTTTGCCTGGCAGCCTGTAACTTTAGCAAGGTGTTATTTCTCTTCATAGATGACTCTAAGCAGTTCTAGAACATTCTGTTCTGTGAACGGCACATATCTCAATTTCAGTGATATCATATCCCCTTCACCCACCATCTTCCCTCTCCCTTCCTCTCTTTCTCCCTCCTCTTACCCTCTTCCTCTCCCCTCATCCCTCTATCCCTCCATGTCTCTTTCTCCATTTTCCTTCTCCCTTCCTCTCCACTTTTTTTCTCTCTCTGTTTATTCATTTCTGTCTCTACCTCTCTCTGTGTGTCTCAGTCTGTCTCTGTCACTCTCTGTCTCTCTGTCTCTCTCTATCTCTGTCTCTCTGTCTCTCTCTCCCTCCCTCCCTCCCTCTCTCACTCACTCACTCACTCACTCACTCACTCACTCATTCACTCTCTTTCCCTCTGCCATCTTATTTGGTTTTGAAAAAGAACAACCCATGTGACGTCACCCTCAGTGTTAGAACTCATGCTAGAGAAGCACAGTTGGCAGCATCTTAGTGCTCACCCTACTCAGGTGCAGACTCATCTTCGCCTCGTAGATGTGAGTGGTGCAAGAAGGGAAGAATCTGCTTCCAGACATCCTGGGAGAGGATTAGTCCTTAGTCAGAAGCCAGATCGACATAAGGGGGGGGACGCAAACTCTGTCCTGAGCAGTGTAGAGGAGAAAGACTCAGAAAACGACCAGCACATGCCATCTGCACACAGGCTGCACTAAGATGCTGTGAGCACCGCCGACCAAGGGTATCAGGGCTTGGGCCATAGAACTTCTCCCTCTGCCTGCCTATTTAAGGGGAGATGAGGAATAACAGAGGCCTGAGGACTAGTGGAACATTTTTCAGTGGGAGTATAGAAGAAATGCTATCACTACTAGAGAAAAAAGTGATCAATTAACATTTTGCTAAGCAGTATACTGGCTACATGGTCTGATGCTTCCCAGATAGGTCATTTTTGGTTCTCATGGTACCTGGGAACTAACAGGTTAAAGGCTTGTGTTGTTAGATGTCAAAAATGTGAGAAGACACAAAAGGAAATCTCATGAATGAGGAGGAAATAAGTTAGAGGACACAATAATTGTTCATATATGACAATACTAATGCTGTCTAAAAGTAAAACAAGAAATCAAAAAGGAAGTTTATAATTCTTAAAGATCCAGAAGTAGACTATCTATCTCCACATTTAAGAAGTTGATATGCATCTCTCTCTCTCTCTCTCTCTCTCTCTCTCTCTCTCTCTCTCTCTCTATCTATCTATCTATTTATCTATCTATACATCTGTCCATCCATATATCTATCTGATGAGAAATTTTAAAGCTTGAGTTTACAGATATAAAAGCCCTTGGAATGCTCTTGAGACTGAAGACACTCAGGAGCCCCATTGTTTTTATTTGAAAGGCATGGATCATAAGGAACACCATAAAGCTTCACTACAGATTCTCTATTTAAAATGACCCGGGATGGGCCATCCCAAATATATTTGCTAGGATCTTAATATTGCACAGTCTCCTGAATGTCTCAAGTGGTACAACAAAATCTGAATGGCTCTCTAGGGCCACCTTGATATAAGTAACAATAACCATTATCAGATCTTCTTCCTGGACCTGGTTTACCAAAGTTTTTAGTAGAATTTTGAATATGAAAGCCTAAGTTCTGGCAGCCATAACAACATGGACTCAGTCACTGGCTCCCAAAAGGACAATGAAAGGCATATTTAATGCAACATCAGAAAAAGAAGAAGCATTCATGTCTCCTCACCCAGATGCTAAGGTCAACTGAAGGAGATTCATTCATTGTGGCTCTGTTTAAAGGAGCACAAAGATATCTGGTGACTCCCAGCCTCAAATCCATCTCTAGGGTTTTGACTTGAGGATTGGGTTTCAATAGAAGGCAGTATGTAAGCATACTCAAGTTAGTAAAGATATGGTCCCACCCAGCATTGATGAGACCTAAGGGAAATTCCATTCTAGGAAATGCAAAACTATGGAAAAAGTAATCAATGGTGGCAGGGGAAGTGGGATGAGCGGGTGGAGCAAGGAGAGATCTAGGTCATAGCAAGTACTCTGCATAGTGAAATAGTGGGTGCATGGAACTGCACATTAGTCCAGAGCTGTACAATGCACAACTCCGGGGTCTGGCTCCATGTGACACTGATATGCCAGTGTGATTTCAACCACCACAGCACTCACCCCACACTAGTGGAGGCTGCTGCTGCTTGGACTCCATGTGTGGAATCTCAGAACAACTGGGAAACTTTTGTGTTTTCTGCTCAATATTACTAGACATCCGCAAGTGCTATAAAAATTAATATTACTGGTTAATGTGGACTGGCTGCTGTTATTGATGTTGTTGTTTAGTAGAATAATCCATAATTCCAGGTAATGTTGTAGGTTAGAAGCCATGTATGGGTGTGGAGATGTTAAGAGATTCACAAGGAGTAAGAATGCCACACTACTGAGCCAAGCTGGCCCTGCTGTCTCCACAAGCCACCAACAGCATCCGCTATGAATCCCAACATACTTCCCCATGACTTGAGAAAGAATACCTATTCCTGCTGCCATCTCTTGTGACCTAGACAGCAAACACACTCTATGGATCAGCCCTACATGGCTCTTCCAGTGACCTTCCAGTGACAGAAGCAGCATTAGTGAACCTCTATCACAGAGGGACCCCAATGATTATGGCTGCTGGCTGCTGTCCGGGACCTGACACCAGGTCAGGATCCTCTGTAGAAGCTGTGATCAGGGTCAGTGGTCACCACTAAGTGACACTGGGCATGTCAGAGACAAGAACCTGAGGAGTGACAGCAAGAGGAACACACACCAGGGTGAGGACAGTGATGAGAGCACATAGGTCAGACTGATGGCCAGAACAAACGAGTCCCCTCTCCCAGCACTGCTGGCTGCAGTGACAACACAGCTCTATGCTCTGGATCCTGACATTCCACCACACACAAAGGTACTCATGTGGTCTGTTCCACACCTTCCAGAAAATAAATCATGGTTGGTGAAGACTTTGGAAAGCTCGATCCCTCACAGGGCTCTAGATTGTGCACTGGCTGGGAGTCAGGAGGACCTGGGCCAGGACACTGAAGCAGGAAGACGGCTATGTTTATTGAGATCCTTGTCTGAAGTGACACAAGACATAATATGTGTAAACAACTGAGCCTGGTGGACCATCCACCCGTGTGTGCAGATTTTCACATGGATAACATGGTGGTTTTTTATTTTAATCACATGTCAGACTTTTAGATAACATACTAAGTGAAGACAAATCATATCTTCCTCAGGGGAAGGTTCAGAACATTTTAATATGCTTTCCATTTGAGGTTACTGCCCTCTTGGATTTTTATGGACTTTTAGTTCATTATCTTCTGTTTTTAGTTGATTTTTTGTTTTTATTTACAGTGTCATATTGCCTGTCCATTGGTGTGCTCTAACTACCGACTCACCAGCCGACCATCATGACTGCATGGCTGCCCTTGAGCTCTCTATACTAACCGTGTTTACTGTGCTTCTACCTCAGTGACCTCTACAGGACCTCTCACACCTCCACCTCATTGCTCTCTCACTCATTCCCATGTTCCATCCTCTTTCTTCCCTTCCTTACCCCTTCCCGGTTTTACTTTTTAAATACTTTATACTTAAATACTTTATTACTTAAACATTTCACTGCTTTAGTCTCTTGGCTCTAAAAATCTAGAAGTTGTGCCTTCCCCAAGCACAATCCTGATACTGGCATTTCTGAACCCTCAGAGGAAGCCATGTGTTGTGCACAGTGTTCTCTGAGGCTGGGGAATTGGGACTGCTAGTAAGGTAACAGAGGTCATCACTGTGTGTCCCCAAGTAGCTTCAGGAAATTTAATTCATACTGAAAAACCTTGAGAAGGGCTCAAAAGAAACAAAACAGACAACTGAAACAACTAAGAGTATAAAAGCCTATGACAGGGGAAGAGATATGAAAAACTATCTTCCAGTCTTGCTATAGCTGCTATTCTCATGAACTAAAATAAATAAAGTGGCTACACGAACAAACTTGGGTGGCTCATCACTAATATTAGATTGGGAAGTGTTTACAAGGTCCCACCATTCCCATAAGAATTATTGGCTGTTAATGGTTGAAGGGGTGGAGGGTCATATTTATCAATGGTGCAGCCATGAGTAAGTTGCCTTTGACCAAGTAAATAACCCCAGGCCACCTGCAAGACAATCTAATGGAGGTCAGTAGAACACATGCACACACGTGACAAACATGGGAGAAGAGCCTTATGCAGACGAAGCCTTCAGAGGAAGTAGCAGGGGTGGGGTGAGTGAAGATAATGGAGGATCACACGTGTATGCCTCCAATCTAGGCACCAAACAAGCTATCTCCCTTGAAGTGTGGTCAAGGACAAGGGTGAGTAAGCATTGTGCTCAGTCTTCACAAAGACAGCAGATGGAGTCTATGGGACGAAGCATGGTTGGGAGGCATAGCTAAGCACCAAGGAGCAGAGCTGTCTCTTTAGTGTGGGTCAGGACTTATGGTTTGAATTTTTAACCCCTTTAAGTGAGATTCATGTTAAGTTGAAACAACAGAAACAATGGGGTCTATTGAGAAAGGAACATTGAGACCAATTACACTGAATCCTGGGAACACCAAAGGCTCAATGGCATGAGATGGTTGACTGATAGCCATGGATGAGCAGGCTGAACAGTCCCATATAGGGCTCCATAACTCCCTGCTCAGGTCATATAGTCAGAGGGAAAAAGAGATGTGCCCAGGAGGCCATGATGTTACTCAGAAAAGCATTTTAATGAGGAATAGTGAGCAAGGTTGCTCTGCGACATCTGCCAAGCTCCTGATGTGGCTTTCACAAGGAAATTGAAGAAATCATCAGATCCTACTACAAAAGCCTATACTCAACAAAACTGGAAAATTTGGAGAAAATGGATAAATTTCTAGACAGATACCAGATATCAAAATTAAATCAGGACCAGATAAACCATCTAAACAATTCCATAATACCTAAAGAAATAGAAGTAGCCATCAAAAGCCTCTCAAACAAAAAGCCCAGGGACAGATGGATTCGGCCCAGAATTCTATCAGACATTTATTGACGACCTTATACCAATATTCTACAAACTATTCCACAAAATAGAGTCAGATGGAATACTACCCAACTTATTCTTCAAAGCTACAATAACTCTCATTCTTAAACCACACAAAGACCCTACAAGGATAGAGAACTTCAGACCAATCTCCCTTATGAACATTGATGCAAAAATACTCAACAAAATCCTTACAAACCGAATCCAAGAACACATCAAAACGATCATTCTCCATGATCAAGTAGGCTTCATCCCTGGGATGCAGGGATGGTTTAATATACAAAAATCCATCAAAGTAATCCATCATATAAACAAACTTAAAGAAAAAAACCATAGGATCATCTCACTAGATGCCAAGAAGGCATTTGACAAAATTCAACACCCCTTCATGTTAAAAGTCTTGGAAAGAGCAGGATTTCAAGGCCCATACCTAAACCTAATAAAAGCAATATACAGAAAACCAACAGCCAATATCAAACTTAATGGTGGGAAACTTGAAGCAATCCCACTAAAATCATGGACTAGAAAAGGCTGCCCACTCTTCCCATACCTATACAACATAGTACTAGAAGTCCTGGTACTAGACAGCAAAAGAAAATCAAAGGGATACAAATCGGAAAGGAAGAAGTCAAAATATCACTATTTGCAGATGACATGATCGTATACTTAAGTGACCCCAAAAATTTCAGCAGAGAACTCTTACAGCTGATAAACAACTTCAGCAAAGTGGCTGCATGTAAAATTAACTCAAACAAATCAGTAGCCTTCCTCTACTCAAAAGACAAACATGCTGAGAAAGAAATTAGGGAGAAGATACCCTTCACAATAGTCACAAACAATATGAAATACCTTGGTGTGAGTCTAACTAAGCAAGTGAAGGACCTGTATGACAAGAACTTCAAATCTCTGAAGAAGATCTCAGAAAATGGAAAGATCTCCCATGCTCATGGATTGGAAGGATCAACATTGTAAAAATGGCCATCTTACCAAAAGCAATCTACAGATTCAATGCAATCCCCATCAAAATTACAACTCAATTCTTCATAGAGTTGGAAAGAGCAATTTGCAAATTCATCATGAATAACAAAAAACCTAGAATATTGAAATCTATTCTCCACAAGAAGAAAACTTCTGCAGGAATAACCATCCCTGAGCTCAAGCTATATTACAAGGCAATTGTGTTTTAAAAAAAACTGCATGGTACTGGTACAGATATAGGCAGGTAGATCAATGGAACAGAATAGAAGATCCAGAAATGAACTCTCACACATATGGTCACTTGATTTTTGACAAAGGAACTGAAAACATTCAATGGAAAAGGGACAGCCTCTTCAACAAATGGTGTTGGCTCAAATTACCAAGAGAGAAAGGCTGTAAGGCATATATTTTCCAGACCAGTGTTATACCCCTGGAAGCCAGGGAGTTTGAGTCCCAGATGCCACAGAAGACAGTGTCTCCTTAATTGACCACTGGAGACTGCCAGTCCCAGCTCTACCATGTACAATATCTTCCCCAACAGAAAGAACCCAAGGATAGACACCCATACGCTGCCCAGAAACCAGGTATGGGAGAGGAAGTAAGGGCAGGAGAGCAAGACCTCACATCTCACAAGACACAAAACCTGCTGCAGCCAGAATTTGCACACACAGACTGTCACAATGAGGGGATCTACACCTCTACCCATATCTAACTAATTCCATTGTCAGAAAGCCATAACTAACCTCAGAAGAAACCTTGGTGTCTATATTCAGCACAGACAAGCCTCAATAGCATGGGAACTTAGGACAAATAAGTGATAGCTATCTGATTTTGTGTAAGTCCTGGATCTCACTTAGATAATGTAAGGTCAGTATGTTGCTTCTGAAGGATGCTGAAGGAAAAGACACATTGGGGTCATTCGTCTTGTGTGTAGCAGTAACTGTGAACTTACCTCTGGAGACAAAGCTGTTCTATTGTGTGACCAAGTCTGACATCATTCCCAGTCAGGGAGAGCAGTACTATGAGGAGGGTGCACCCAGGGTAAATCATCATGGCCACAAGTTCCAATTCTGAAGCCAACTAGGAAGAAGCTCTGAAACCATCAAAGGAACAGTGATGCTGCTGACTTAGGAGGGGAAAGGCTGAGATGGGTACAGGATCTCCCTTCACAGTACCTCTCCCCAAATCTTCCACAACAGACCTGTCCATAGACCCCTTCCTCTTCCACTTGTCTCTAGATGGATTCCATTCTTGGCAAGCTGGAGATATGATGCTTGTCCTTGCTCCAACACGAAGCATAGGACCAGCTGTTTCATGGACCTATTTATGCACATCACACTGAGCACAAAGTAAACATATCTGGTAAGTGCCTGGGTTCTTGACTGTTACATCAAGAGTGAGCACGAAGCACCATGCACACCTTTGAGAATGCAATGGGAAAGTTAGCTATGGAGAATATAGAGAGATTCCATGAAGTCCTTCAGGTTCCATGTCCTCACCCTGTATGGGGGACATTGAAACAACTGAGTGATAAAGCTCAGGACTTCCTTGGGCTCCCAGGATGGTGTAGAACAGACATTCCATCCCTCTATAGCCAGGCTGCTAAACCCAGCAGCACCCCCAAACCCCTCAAATATTCCTCCTGGGAACAAACAGTAGCAACCATAGCTGGCCCCACAGGACAGGTGTATGTATCCTAGAGTGTAGACACAATGAGAAGAGAAAGTGTCCTTGAATGTTAAAGACACTGGGCAGTGGCCAGCCTCTTCTGCATTTCAATGGAAAAGAGTAAGTTCTTATAACCCCCTAAGCTAAGGTTAGAACAGGGAACAGAGCTGACATCAGGTTAGAGGCCATGAGTATGTCCCAAACATGTCCAGGCCCTAGCTTTGGTGTTTCTCAGAACACGGGAGTGCTCCTCCCTGTGATCTCCAACTTCGAGACATTGGCAGCAGCAACCCCACACATCTAGCAAGCAGAGCCTGCACACTGCTGGCCCCTGCATACCAGCCCTGGAGCCCCATCTGCTCAGGTGAGGTCAGAGTTCTGTGGGAGGAGCACAGAGAGACTCAGACTTGGTCTGGGAAGAGTGGTTTCCTCCTTCAGTGCCATCCCACAAGTGAGAGAATCACCTAGTCAATTGGTTGGAGAACAGAATTCTCATGGACATTTGTGAATCAATAAGAATAACTCAGTGTAGAGATGGTAATGGGACTCAGGAGACAGCTACCTCAGTAGAGCTGCTGGGGAGTTTCCCAGGGAACTGAGGAGGCAGAGGCCAGAGGCAGGGACAGGGTTACTGAAAGGCTGCCTATACATTGGGAGTCATTAGTGTCTGGAAATCTTTGTGCTTCTACAGAGGGGGAACTCAGAAAACCCTCACTAAGTCAGTGACTATGAAGAAGTGTTCCTTACAGGTTGAGTCAGCTCATCTGGAAGATCAGCACAGCTAGTGAACTTCTGGACAGCTTCTCACCAGCACGTTGCTGTTTTTTCTGGACCGTGAGATAGCACCGGTGAGGTACATTCCCTCTCTGCCTGCGTCTTTCTCTCTTCAGCTGACCTCACTCATGGCCACAGCACTCCACAGAAATGGAAGCATCATTGCAATATCCTTGCAGGGGTTTGTGCTGGTGGGATTTGGGGGAAGTGCAGAGACTCAGACCCTTCTCTTTGCTGTTTTCTTGATCCTCTATATGGTAACTGTCCTGGGAAACCTGACCATGATTACGGTCATCACTCTCGATGCCCGTCTACACTCCCCCATGTACTTCTTCCTCAAAAATCTATCTTTTATTGACCTCTGCCTCTCTTCTGTCGTTGTCCCTAATGCACTGGTCAACATCTTCTCTTCTTCTAAGACTATCAGCTTTGCAGGATGTGCCACGCAGTTCTTCTTATTCTCCTTGTTGGCTGCCACCGAGGCAATGCTATTAGCTGTGATGGCCTATGACCGTTTCATGGCCATCTGCAGTCCCCTGAGGTACTCTGTGACCATGTGCCCTATGACCTGTGTTCGTCTGGTCCTGGGCACCTTCTGTGTGGCCTGCCTGAACTCCATTGTGCAGACCAGCCTCACGTTCCAACTACCCTTCTGTAGTTCCAACTACATTGATTACTTCTATTGTGACGTGCCCCCACTTCTTGAGCTGGCCTGTGCCAGCACAGCTCTCAATAAGCTTGTCATGTTTGGCATTTGTGGGTTCATCATTGTGTGTGCTGTGTTTGTGGTCATTATCTCTTACTGTTATATCATAGTGACCATTCTGAGAATGCGCTCAGGGTCAGGGCGACACAAGCTCTTCTCTACCTGTGGCTCTCACATGACAGCCGTGTCCTTGTTTTATGGAACTGGCTTTGCTGTATATGGCCAGCCAGGAGGTGTGGCATCCATGGAGCAAGGCAAGGTGGTTTCCATAATCTACACTCTGTTTATCCCCATGCTCAACCCCCTCATCTACAGTCTGCGCAACAAGGATGTGAAGGACGCCCTCAGGAGGCTGGGACAGAGACACAGTCTGGTGAAGGATACTGGTTAGTGTCAACCTCAGGAACAGTGCCAGGGTCTCTGAAGGAAAATATTCTTGAGAAACAAGAGTATCTTCTTTCAATTCTATGTCTACTCTTCTTTTGTTGTTGTTTCAGATTTTTCCTTCCTGTCTTCTTTTCATGTCTCTTCATCTATCCATCTCCCCATGTAACATCAACACACACACACACACACACACACACACACACACACACACACACACACAATCTGTTCACCACCTACTCTGGCTTTTTTGAATGTGTATCATCAGTCAGTTGTACTGGTTGGTTTTGTGTTTCAACTTTACACAAGCTGGAGTTATCACAGAGAAAGAAACTTCCCTTGAAGAAATGCCTCCATGAGATCTAAATGTAAGGCATTTTCCCAACTCATGATCAAGTGGGGAGGACCCATTGTGGGTGGTGCCATCCCTGGACTGGTCATCTTGGGTTCTATAAGAAAGCAGGCTGAGCAAGCCGGGAGAAGTAAGCCAGTAAGTAACATCTCTCCATGGCCTCTGCATCAGCTTCTGCTTTCTGACCTCTTTGAGTTCCAGTCCTGACTTCCTTTGCTGATGAACAGCAGTGTGGAAATATATAAACTCTTTTCTCCCCAACTTGCTTCTTGGCCATGATGTTTGTGCAGGAATAGAAACTGTGATTGATTCAAATTGCTATCAGCATAGTGGGTTATTCCAGTGACAACCTGATTGTGTTTTGGGGAGGACTGTGGAAGGACTTTGGAACTTTGGGTTAGAAGAGCCACTGGGTATTAAGAACTCCATGGGATGTTCTGTAGAAGCTCAGAAGCTAATGTTGAGAACAGTGCAGAAGATGGATGCCTGGCTTGTGAAATTTCAGAGGGATGCTTTAAAGACTCTTTTCAGGACTGTTTCTTTTTTTGATTGGAAAGGTTATATGGTTTTGGTTAGCTAGAGCTAAAGAATCAGCTGTGATTAACAAGACACCAGAACTATGAAAGCAATGCCTTTGCATAACTGGGACTATTGATGCTGGTCAGCAGAGATTAAGTAACTAGTGGTGATTAAGAAGAGACCAGCATCACTGATGTGAAATCTGGGAAGCGTTTTTTTTTTAGAGAACAAAGGAACTGTGTTTCATAGAAAGTCAAGGTTGTACCTCCTGCAGCTGGACTTGGTAATGTGTAAGAGTCACCCAGGTGGTACTGGTTTTGAAGGCACGAAGAACAGCTGAGGCTTGGCACTGTGAGAGGACATGAAATGCCATTGGTGACAGTGCAGCCTCAGTTGAAGGGGTTATGCATAGGATTTGCGGTTTGGCACCATGAAGAGAGCTCGTGAGTGGCTGTTAGTGAAGTCTAGTTGCAGCAGAAGACTCCAGTGTATTGGAGATGTCAATACCATGGAATGATCACAAAGAACAGTCATGTCAGTGGACTGAATCAACCTGAACTTAGAGTGCTACAGAGGACAGCGCTGGAGACATAACACCACCCCTTCAGAGGAGTTCAGAAGATCCTGTGTGGATCCCAGACATTGGATGGTTAGCGTTTGGTTTTGCTTTTAATTGTGACTGTGCCCTGATATTTTTTCTCTCTTGAAGGAAGAAGGTATTTTAATGGAGCCAACAGTTAAAGGACTTTGAATTTTAAAAGTGTTAGATATTTTAAAGGGATCAAAAATTTAATATGTAAGAATTTTTAAAGACGATGGGACCTTTAATGTTATATAGATCTTGGGGATGAATAAGAAAGCAAGGGTTAAGGGTTAATAGTGATGTGTTTATGCGTCAAGTTGACAAGGGGTCAATTGTACTGGTATTAGCTTTGTGTGTCAACTTGACACAAGCTGGAGTTATCACAGAGGAAGCAGCCTCTCTTGAGGAATTTCCTCCATGGGATCCAAATGTAAGGCATCTTATCAATTAGTGATCAAGTGTGGAGGGACCATTGTGCATGGTGCCAGCCCTGGGCTGGTAGTCTTAGGTTCTATAAGAAAGCAAGCTGAGCAAGCCAGGAGGAGCAAGCCAGTAATAATACCCCTCTATCGCCTCTGCATCAGCTCCTGCCTCCAGGTTCCTGCCCTGTGTGAGTTCCAGTCCTGACTTCCTTTGGTGATGAACAGTAATGTGGAAGTGTAAGCTGAATAAACCCTTTCCTCCCCAACTTGCTTCTTGGTCATGATGTTTGTTCGGGAACAGAAACCCTGACTAAGACACAAAGTATTTACCAAACGTGAATGTAGCACATTCTTTGCCTTCAAATGTTCCATAGTATTAAAAAAGACTGAATCACTTATACTTTGGTTTGACAGAAGGCAGAGCTCTGTGGCTGAAAGCAGGTTTGGAAACTGTTGTCAATATCTCCAAAAAGAAGCTACATGGCTGTAGACTTCTCCATGTCTTGTAGCTGCACCCAAATATTGTTACTCAAACCTACTGCAGAGGTGGTGCTCCTAGCTATTTGCCCCAATATTCTGGGTTCCTGAATGAAAGACATTCACACACAGCCTTATATTTTAATATGCCTTAAATAGCTCAATGGCTGAACCACTTCCAAACCTCTATGTGGTTAACACACTCCCCTCTGATATTTCTGAGTTATTACTTACTAAAACCAATATTCCATCTTGGCTGCCCTAGACCCAGAACTGCAGCCATCTTGGGCTGAATTTCCCAGCACCTACAGGACAAGTGTCTCACTGTCTTCAGTAGCTCTCAGCCCCAATGTTCCTCCTCCTTCCCTGGCATGACTGCTATCTCTCTTCCTCTCCCTCTCCTTCCTCAGTCCCTTGCCCAGGAATCCTAAAGCCCTGCCTCTGTCTCCCTGCCCAGCTATTGGTCTTCAAAACCTTTATTTACTAATCAAAGCCAATAGGTGCAAGGTCCCTCAGCATCTTACCTGCAGACGTACATACAGATTCTGTGCAATTTTGGGAACCAAACCCACAACAATGACTCTTTACTTTTCTCTCATCGGACTAATCACAGGAGTTAGGGGAAGGACTGAAGGAGCTGAAGGAAAGGCATCAGTGAGAGGAGAGGCCCTTGCTCCTGTGAAGGCTTGATGCCCCAGTGTAGAGGAATGCTAGGGGGGTGAGGTGGGAGTGGGGGGAGCACCCTAATAGAAGCAGGAGGAGGGGAGAGGGGTAGGGTGTTTTTAGAGGGGAAACCGGGAGATGGGATAACATTTGAAATGTAAATAAATCAAATTTCCAATTTATATATATATATAAAAGAATGGGTTAAGAACCATAGCGCTGCAGCATTGCTCCTCCATCTTACAATGTTGCAGCTTTCCCACCTTCCTCTGTTCATGAAGCTGCCCTCCTCGTGTGGTAGCATAGTGCACTGCTGGAGGCATGAGGGGCTTAAATGCAATGGGCTCCCAGCATCTTCCTTCAACTGTCAGCATGGCTTATAGATGATGCCACAGTTAAATTCTCAGTTTGTGGACCTTTCCAAACTTGGCCTGGCAGCCTGTAACTTTAGCAAGGTGTTATTTATCTTCATAGATGTCTCCAAGCAGTTCTAGAACATTCTGCTCTGTGAATGGCACATATCTCAATTTCAGTGATATCACATCCCCCCACCATCTTTTCTGTCTCCTTCCCTCTCTTCTTCCCCTCACCCTCTTCCTCTCCCTCTCCCTCCTCTCTCCTTCCCTCCTCTCTTCCTCTCTCTCTGTCTTTCCATCTCTCTCTGTTTCTCCATCTCTCTGTGTCTCTGTCTGTCTCTGTCTCTCCCTCCCTCTTTCCCCCTCCCCTCACCCTGTTCCTCTCCCTTCCCCCTCCTTCCTCCCTGCCTCTTTCCCTCTCCCCTCCTCTCCTCCTCTCTCTGTCTCTTCTCCTCTCTCTGTCTCTCCATTTCTCTGTGTATCTCTGTCTCTGTCTTCCTCCCTGCCTCTTTCCCTCTGCCATCTTATTTGGTTTTGAAAAAGAACAACCCATGTGACGTCACCCTCAGTGTTAGAACTCGATGCTAGAGAATCACAGTTGGCAGCATCTTAGAGCTCACCCTACTCAGGTGCAGACTCATCTTCGCCTCGTAGATGTGAGCGGTGCAAGAAGGGAAGAATCTGCTTCCAGACATCCTGGGAGAGGATTAGTCCTTAGTCAGAAGCCAGATCGACATAAGGGGGGGATGCAAACTCTGTCCTGAGCAGTGTAGAGGAGAAAGACTCAGAAAACGACCAGCACATGCCGTCTACACACAGGCTGCACTAAGATGCTGTGAGCACCGCCGACCAAGGGTATCGGGGCTTGGGTTTTATCTGTTGCTGTATTTGAGATTTGTTCTTCTGCTGCAAGCAGAGCACCCAATGTTCTCTCACAAAACAGGGGAGGCAGGTCATGAGACTTGACCTCAGATCCAGACCGTTCCCTCACAGCTGACAGCAGCTGCATGTGGACTTGTACACCGGTGGCAGGACAGTGCACTGAGGTGTTTTACACAGGTCTCATTCTTTCCCAGAAAGCATTAAGCTCGTAGAGAAGCCTCTGGTTTCTTTTCTTCTGGGGACAGGAATTAATTGCCTGACCAGCCCGAGGCTTATTTTGGCTTACAGTGGGGAAGTGTATAGTCCCATCAAGGCAGAGAGGGCAGCAGCTGGAGCGTATGCAGCAGGTCACAGTGCGTCTGCACTTAGGACAAAGAGAGCAGACAGAAATGAATCAGGTTTTAAAATCTCAAGCTCTTGCCACAGCGACCCATGTCTAGCTTTGCATCCTAAACCTTCAGTAGTGTCTCCATTAGAAGACCGAGTGCATTAGCCTGTGTGTGTCACGACCACTACAACCCTCTAAGGAACCTTCTGTTTCCACAGGCACAGAGCTCGGCAAATCTCACAAGTTTACCCCTTTAGGCTCTGACACAATGACTTGAAATATATAAGCATAAAGAATCTCAAACTATCTTGTAAAATCTGACTGCAGGATTTTGTAGTGGCCTAAGGTTCTGTTTTTGAGCTGAGTTTCTCTACTCCCTAACTTATATTGATGTCGAACTGTGTTTTAGAGAAAGATCAGTTTCTGTTTTTACCCATCTTCCTTTAAAGGGATCTCAATTGTGTAAATGCAGACTAATGGCCAGTTTCTAGAAATAGATGTTAGGTTGTGCAGAGCTTTGCCTTGTCCCTGTGTTTGCTCTTGTATCTGAAAGGATACAGAAGCAAAAGAAGAACCATGAGACATTTTTGAGGTCCCCTAGTTCTCACCTGCATGGCTCTGGCCTATCCTACACTGCCCTCTAGTGACCACTGGTAGCACATCAGTGGTTAATTTTCCTCAGCTGTGCTGCAGATCTCACAAACAAGAGCCACAGCTAATTTCTTAAGGGGGGCTGATAAAGGCATTATCAGTTTATCAGATACACATGGCAGCTCAGGCCTTATCCCTATGAAATGAGACCCTGTGGGGTCTAAACTCATGTTTCCACTTTAGATGCTATTGTTTGAGAGAGGGAAATGAAGCATCTATGGAAAGAGTTTCAAAGAGTGTCTTGAATTCCCTGTTAGTCATACGTAGGAATGATTTTTAAAAAGAACATCTTTTTTTGTAAGAAAGACCTTAAATATTTTGAGCCATTTTTTGACATTTTGACACTTACCATGCCAGGAACAAAGAGGCCTGTGCCTTTCTATGGTATGATTTCTCCTGAAGGATCTACAATGTGAGTTTCAGAAAAGTACCCTGTCTGGGTAAACTGCTTCCTCCCCCCTCTCTCTCTGTCTGCCTGTCTGTCTCTCTCTCTTTGTGTTGTTATGGTTTTACTGGGTTTAATCCAGTTTCTCTGTTTTGTTCATTTCTGAGAAAGATGTGATAAAGCATTTTAGCCGTGATTTGCAGGTACTTTCCCTCTTTAATTGTAAGCACTGTTAATGTATATTTTTTCTCTTATGTATCTTTTTGAAATTTATTAACATGTACTAGTTACACATCCTTATCTCTACATAGGATGTATTTTGATCAGAGTTCCCCATTGCCTCTTCTCCCTCCATTCCTGTTGATATCCTTCCTTTTCCTATCCCCATTTTTACTTTTATGTTCATTTTTAAGGGTGTAAACAAATGAGTTTAATTAGCATTACTACAGGAGCATGAGTAAAGGCTTATTTACAGGACCATGGACAACTTGCCAAAGACTTACCACTTACAACCATCTCTGGCCTTTCCCGCAGCAACCGTTAGCTGCCTATAGTCTATTAGCATAAACATAAATATTTATTAACTCTTACAATCTATTAGCATAAACGTGAATATTCATGAGCAATTTGACAGGTACGTCATGTTTAGTGGACGGTGGTTATTGCAGAGATCCAAATAACTGGTCAAAATACTGAGAATAAGCAACTGTTGAAAAATCTCAGTCCTGAGTGGGACATCACTCCTACCTCTCTAAGTCTCAAGAAACCTCATAGAGAAGGGAAAGATTAGTGTAAGATCAAGAAAATGGGGTGAACATGTGGAGTATTGTTTTCTATGCACAGCATGGCCGGTGTGCAGCTGTGGTTCCTTCAAAGGACTTGTACAAGGTGGGTGTGACTAGGTTATGGTATCACATGTTAATCCCCTCCTGTAGAGTGGTCCTCAAATCCAATCAGAATATGGTTGGTTTCTTGCATAACATCCATGCCAGGATTGTGCCAGTGGGCTCATCTTGCCTGGCAGGTAAGTATGCAGTGTATATAATAAGCATCCTCTTCATATATTTTAAGCCATTCTTGACTATGGACAATATAATTTTTCTCCGGTCCAGCTTGACTGAACATTTTCATTGTGAAACATGTCTTTATAGATGAGAATCTTTCCTTAGTCCCTACGTAAACAGTTCCATCAGAGTTTCCATGACAACCATTTCCGGCATTCTACTTTTATATTTTCTAAATATTCATATGGAAGTTGTGTCTCTTCCATACCAGTTGTGTTCTTGCATCCAAGCTGACAAATCTCTGGTTCATTGTTGGGTTTTTTTTTTTTTTTTTTTTTTTTTTTCCCACTAGTAGTTCAAGCTGGAGTCAAACATGTGACCCTCCACAGTTAATGATTACAGGCATAGACCACCATGCATATCCTGATGTTTTGCACCAATCTACCCTTTCATTCTATTTCCTTGATTATGATGCCAAATTAGAGTGACTCCCAATGGGTAAAGCAAATCCACAATTGCAGTGGAGTGGACCTGCTCTTGAGTTCTTGCTGACACAAAAAATAATTACCACTAGAGGGTGCTGATGAGCTGACTTGCCATTTTGAAATAGATGGAGCCAAAATTTCTCCAGCATTTTCCACTTTTAAATATTTATTGCTTTAAATATTTAAAAAGCACACAACTGATTCACACTTACAGCTCTGCGCAGACCCCAGCTCCCTCTGACCCAGGCAGTCTGTGAGCCACTCCAATGTGGTACCCCACCACCACATCACCAATGTGGTACCCCACTACCACATCACTTTCACTCACAGTTCCCTCAGTGGGTTTCCACAGCTCCAGTTCTGCTGATCCCAATTTCATGGTGGACTTGTCCCACGACTGCACCCTCTCTTGAACTCAATTAAGTCACCACAAGGAAAAAACACACCACACATACCCTCTGATCCAACTGACAAGATATAATTTTCCCATATAAACAGCACAAAATCCTGTACACCCCATCCCTTAGAAATATTCTTAACAACCTGTATCTATGCACAGAGAAGAATCTTAACGTCTGCCGCCATGTTGCTTCTCCTTGCTCTTGCTCCTCCCTCCCTTTCTAAAGCTTTCTTTCCACCCATCCTTCCTTCTCATCCAATGACAGGCCTTGCTTCATCCTGTACCTGCCCTTCCTGCATAAAGACATCATCTGCACATGGTGAACAAAATTAAATGTCTATTCTCTTCAAGACCCAGAGAAAATGCAAAGGTTCTTTCTCAGGGGACATTAGTAATCTGCACGGCAAAGATTACCTTCACAGAACACTGTGGCTGTCACCATTTTTGAACCCTCATTTAATTAATGAAACTGGGCAGTGCTGTCAGTGATTGTTTCCATACAGAAGAAGGACAGGTGGGTACCTTTCTTCTGAGGGAAGAGTCCCATGCCTCCCACAACACAGACCAGTCAACGATGCTCATATGATGATAACAATAACTGGTTTCAATCAGGCCTCCAGATTCAACTCAGAGGAAACACAGGATGGAGGGACATTACAGAGCATCAGTGGATTGACACTGTCAAGATAGATCCATGGGAGATTCTACACATGTGTTTTAAAGATAAATGCAACCAGCATCCTCTGCTTCTTCATAAACAGTAGCAACAAAATAAAGTGATAAGAGAACCCCGAATTTGTAGAAGATTCAAAGGAACGTCATTTGCGCTTGTTTGCACAAAAACCACATCCTATAATCAGGTCGTAGCATGTGTGGATGCTGATGGATACTTGATGACATTGGGGAGTTATTTTCCATTATGGAAGGGAAACGCTACTGGGTGCTTTTCTAAAAATCTATGCTTTACACTTTAGAGCTGCGTAGAAAATACATATTAAAGAAATTATATGCTGTTTGCTACTTGTTTTGAAATAATACAAAGCTCCCGTGAAGAAGAAGGGAGGGAAGATTCCACAATACTTGCCCGTGCTCACTGAGCTGATTACCCTGAAGTTGAATGAGTGGTACTTACAGCTCACTACACTACTCTGATTCTGTGCATATTGTAAAGAACCATAATCACAGCTGCCAGGATGTCTCCTTTCCCATTATTCCTTCTGTATATGTGGAGAACTACTAAATAGACCAGAATGGTTTCAAACCTACCGCTGTCTTCCAGGGGCTGGGACTGTGGGGACTCCTTGTGGCTCACGCCTGCACACTTCCATGTTGGATGCTGTCTTAGTTAGGGTTTTACTGCTGGGAAGAGAGCCATGACCATGACAAGTCTTAGAAAGAACAACATTTAACTGGGGCTGGCTTACAAGTTCAGGGGTTCAGTTCAGTATCAACAAGGCAAGAGCACGGCAGCATCCAGGCAGGCATGGTGCAGGAGAAGCTGAGAGTTCATCTTCCTCTGAAGGCTGCTAATGGAAGACTAGCTTTCAGGCAGCTAGGGTGAGGGTCTTAAGCCCACTCCCACAATGACACACCTATTCCAATAAGGCCACACCTCCTAATAGTGCCACTCCCTAGCCCAAGTATATACAAACCATCACAGATGTTCTTCATTCTTTTTGCTCCTAAATTGCTCTTTTAACCAGCTGATTCTCCATCCTTCCTTGAAAATCATCTCTCACCACCACCTCTTCTCTGTAGGACCACAGGCTTGCTCTGATAGATGTTGTGAGACAGAGTAGGATCTGGGTCACTCATTCATTTGTTCCATTTTGTGACCAAATTAAAAATGTTGCAAGATGCTGACATGTTAGGAGGTTTTATATAAAATATGATTTACGACTCTGCTTCCAATGTTGGCGCTTGAGTCTGTTCCACTGCTGTGATAAATCACTGACAAAGCCAGCCTTGACAGGGCTGTCTTAGCTCTCTTTCTGTCGCTGTGATAAACGATCATTACTAACTTGGCAGAGGAAAGGGTTTGTTTGGCTTACTCATCCTGAGTCACAGTCTATTGAGGGAAGCCAAGGCAGGGGTCAGAAACTGAAGCAAACACTATCCAAGGACACTGCTTTACCGGTTTGCTCTCCAAAACTTGTTCAACTTGCTTTCTTACACACCCCCAGGAACATCGCCCAAGGATGGCACCACCCTCAGTGGGAGGAGCTATTCCAGATTTCACCAATCAAGAAAAAGACTTCCAAGGCCATCTGGTGAAAGCATTTTCTCAATTGAGGTTTCTTCTCCACAGTTGAGTATAACTTGTGTCAAATTGACTATAACAAAATAAAAGGAAACCACACAAGACAAAACTCCTAGGCCTGAGGTTTGTAACACATGGATACCTAACAAAACACTGGAAAGTAGTTTCCAACTCAGAAGCCAACATGTGAACAAATATGGCCTGTGGTCTGACAAGAAGCGACTGGTCACTTGGGTATCGGGTGGCCTTCCGGATACCAGCACAGCCTAAGCAGACTGATTAAATATGATCTTCATTAGCTGAACCAGAGTTAAAACTGTGTGGTCCAGTGATGCACGTGAGGATTTTCTCAAAGACTGTGGCCTAGTGGGCTGTTAAGGCCGCAGGAGAAAGAAAATTACATATCCTCATAGGAAGTGCTGTTTGGAACCCGCACCCTGGCCAGAGGGTTGGGCAGAAAGAAAACTAGCAATGTTGTACTCCCAAATGTCCAGGATCTAACTTGGCCTGAAGAATTATTAGCAAAAATACACTAGGTCAAGCTGGAAGGGCATAGATCTGACACTCAGAAGACACGGAGATAAACTCTCTACTGTCCCCTCCCCATGAAAGAATTTCACCTAGACTCCTAATAGCTGAGGGAGCCAAGTGATGGCTTGGAAGGAGCGGGATGACCTCGGGCCAGGCTCCTCACATCAATATGGCCAGAGGGAGCGGCAGCAGCAAGGGTCATGAGGCCACATTGTCCCTACCTCAGGTGTGACTGCTCTGATGAGGTTCACTGGGCACAGGGTCTCTCTGAATTACTTCTGCTGAGGACTGCAGGCCTCCTCAGAGACTACATCTCTGAGTAGTGGCTAAAGAAATTCTTTCTCATGCTAGGCATCCATGGGTACCCACTAGCCATTTGTCTCTAATGCCAGTTCCTGAATAAGTTCCCAATAATCCTGACTCAGCGACCCCCACCCATTTGTCATGATACGACTAACTGATCCTTTTTGGCATTCTGTAACTTGCTTACACAGGTACCCCAAAATTGTTTTGGGTCACTTACCTTGGCAAACCAGACCAGTTTGTGCTTGCTTGTGTAGATATTGAAGGTCTTCCTGTGGTTTCCCTCTTTATTACAAATCTTTCCTTCGCCTGCCTTCCCCCCACTCATGGCACTATCAAATTTGGCTCAGAGATTATTCATCCTGTAGCAGCTAATCAATAACTCTCTTTTAATTGCAATCAGATTGAGGCTTCCCAGAAGTCACAAATCTCCATCCATAACAGAGGCAGAGGCCACAGGCAGGCTATGGTCCTGAAGCCCGGGGGAGTTGGAATCCCAGCTGCCAGAGGCCAGTGCCTCCATAATTAGCCACTGGAGGCTACAAGTCCCTGTTCTACCAGATGCAGGAATCTTCTCAAACAAGATGACCCCCGAAGGGAAGCATTTCCTCACATTGCCCAGCTAATGGGGACAAGAGAGGAGGCAGGTCCTGAATCTCTCTTCAGAAGAGCCACATCGAACTTAGCCAGAATAGGCACACCTGAACTCTCACAGGAGCCCTGATGCTCACCTGTGCCCATGCTCACCTGTGCCCATGCTCACCTGTGCCCATGCCCAGCTGTGCCCATGCTCACTCTGCTTCATTGCCCAGAAATCCATAACTGATCTGAAAAGGAGACAGGACCAGCCGATGTCCACCTCTTCATGCTCCACAGAGACCAGGCTCAGCAGCACAGAAACACTGGGAGCTTGGATGTTGACTGTGTGACCTTGGGATAGACTTGCCTCTCATCTAGGAAAGGTAGGTTCAGTGTGTCACCAGTGGGGACCATGTGGTTAGAGAGCAGAAGGATGGAGTGAATGTGGAGTGGACACGGGGTCTGCCACAGTAAGCTGACATGTCCTGTCCTGATCATCCCTGGCCTTTGTACAGTTATAGTCTGGCAGGGGGCTCTACCCTTGTTCAGTTCTGCAGGTGGGTAGGCTGCATCTCACCAGACCACAGGGGACAATAGTTCTGCTGAATCAGGAGAATCAGGCCAAGGGGAGCAGAAGCTGTTCCTTAGATGGCATTGTCAGTCAGATCTCCCACAGCTGAGCAGCATCCTAGGTCCTTAGCCAGCTGCCATTTCCACTGATTCTGAGGATATCCTGTATCCTTGACGAGCTGAGAGTCCTTCCTCCAGCAGGAATCAAGGGACAGCCTGGACATTAACATTCCCTAGCATTTTACAGTCACTGTGGAGGGAAGTGTGATCCAGCAGTGGGCAGATTCGAGGGATCTCTCAGAATGTGAAGGCAAAGCCAGTACATTCATACCTTTGAATATAGGGGTACCAACTCAAAGTGGGGCAGTCAGTTACACAGTGCATGGTTGTCTCAACTAGGTTCCTCCAGCCCACTCCACTTCCTGAACCACTGAGAGAGAAGTAATAAATACATCATTGGATTTACCCAACCGGGATCTCTGAGCCACCAGAGGCAGCCTGGGACAACGGAGAAGATACAGATCTCCCCTTAGCCAGGCTCAGCTGTGCAGCCTCTTGCATTCCATCTGGGAACCGACAGAAAAGTGCCAGCCAGCCTCACAGAGGCGCTACATATATGGGCACTACAAATTTAAAAAAGTAATCATGAATAGCCCAAGGACAGAGCAGGGACCAGCTCTGTCTAGTCTCCAGGGGTAAAGAGTAAAACCCTATAAACCCCCAGAGCTGAGGTGGAGAAAGGGAAAAAGCTTCCAGCCAGATGGGATTGGAGGTTGGGTATATTCATGTCCCAGATATGTCTGGGCACCAGTCCTGGTTTCTCAGTACACGATCCTAGGGTACACAAACCACAGTCTCCAACACCTAGATATTAGCAGGAACCTCTCACAAGCAATCAATCTCTTTACACATTCTGGATCAGGCTTGGAGCCAAAGCTACCAAGATGTGGTCAGCATTCTGCAAGGCACAAGACATGCAGCTTCAGTGTGGGGAGGGCTGATCCCTGCTCTGGGTTCAGCCTACAAACGGAAGGGTCAAACAGCACAAGGCTTGAAGGGCAGGAAGCCCTCATAGACCTTCTTTAATCAGTAACATGACACTTGGGAAATGTGGAACGGGCAGTCGAGTGTACAAAAGGCAGCATCCTCCCACAGTGGAGAGCAAGCAACTCAGATGTCACACAGAGATGCTAAAAGTCTTTGGTAACCTGAGGGTCACTGGAATCTATGTGCCTCTTTAAATCCTTAGAACACACCCCAGTCCCATTCACAAAGAGAAGTTGCCACAAACTAAGTAAACTAGAGGAAAATGTCACTCTTTCAGGCCACGCCAGCCCATCTGGCAGGAGATCAGAGCATCTAGTAAACGTCTGAACAGTGGAGAGCATGTCACCAACAGTTTCCTGCAGTCTGTGAAACATCTGACTGCACCAGTGAGATCTGCTCCCCCGCTCTGCCTCCCTCTACCTCTCTGCATCTGTCGCTCTGCCTTCATCCATCTCTCTGCTCCCCTGCTCTGCCTCCGTCCATCTGTCTGCTCCCCGACTCTGCCTCCGTCCATCTCTCTGCATCCGCCGCTCTGCCTCCGTCTACCTCTCTGCATCTCCTGCACTCATCATGACCACACCAGCTCACAGAAATGGAAACCTCTCAGCAGTGTCCCTGCAGGTGTTTATTCTGGTGGGATTTGGGGGAGGTGCAGAGACCCAGGCCCTGCTCTTTGCTGTGTTCCTGGTCCTGTACGTGGTCACCGTCCTGGGCAACCTCACCATGATTGTGGTCATCACCCTGGATGCCCGCCTGCACTCCCCCATGTACTTCTTCCTCAAGAACCTGTCCTTTGTAGACCTCTGCTACTCTTCTGCCATTGCCCCCAATGCCCTGGTCAATTTTCTCTCCACCTCTAAGACCATCAGCTTTGAGGCTTGTGCCACCCAGTTCTTCTTTTTCTCCTTGTTGGCCACCACTGAGACTTTTCTCTTAGCTGTAATGGCCTATGACCGTTTCATGGCCATCTGCAGTCCCCTGAGATACCCTGTGACCATGTGCCCTATGACCTGTGCCTGTCTGGTCCTGGGCACCTTCTGTGTGGGCTGCCTGAACTCCATTGTGCAGACCAGCCTCACGTTCCAACTGCCCTTCTGCAGCTCCAACCGTATTGACCACTTCTACTGTGACGTGCCCCCGTTACTCCAGCTGTCCTGTGCCAGCACAGCGCTCAATGAGCTCTTTCTCTTCGGCCTCTGTGGGTTCATCATTGTGAGCACCACCTTAGCTGTCCTGGTTTCCTATGGCTACATCACCGTGACCATCCTCAGGATGCACTCTGGATCTGGGCGGCACAAGGTCTTCTCCACCTGTGGCTCTCACCTGACAGCCGTGTCTTTGTTTTATGGGACTCTTTTTGTCATGTATGCACAGCCAGGAGCAGTAACATCTATGGAGCAGGGCAAAGTGGTCTCCATCTTCTACACCCTGGTTATCCCCATGCTCAACCCCCTCATCTATAGTCTACGCAACAAGGATGTGAAGGATGCTCTGTGGAGGTTAGGGCAGAGACACAGCCTTGTGAAGACAGTGAGAGGTTGTCCTGAGGTCAGAGGGAATGCTTCTGTGCAGATCACTGAGCGGTGAGAATCAGCCTTTTCTGTCTTCCAAATGGAAATGAATTGTGGAATGCATTTACCCATTAATAGTCTTCTTTTAAACTATTTCATAGACACAACATGGATCTAGTGTGTGCTATAAGAATTAGCAAAGTTTACTCTGCATGCAGAACCTTAAAGGCTGAAAGGAGGGAGGGTTCCCATGGCATGAAGACCTCAACTGTTCCCAAGAGACACTTGGGCTGCCTCTTCTCTTCGCCTGCTTCTGGCCATGTGCTGAGGCTCCTCCCTAGGAGAAAAGCTAGGCATTGTTGTGTCTTGATCAAGTTCATCAATAAACAAAATGCTTGTATCCACTCCCCAACACTATGTCTGCTCCAGTGGCCATTTATGACAGGTAACTCAAACTGCCTCTGTCCTCCTCTGCTGCTTTTCAGCCATCTTACACAACACTGCCAAGAGATCTTTCAAACCAAAGTTTAAGTCAATGGCATTGTGGGAGAGTGAAGTTGCTGTCAAGGAGTAGATTGGTTAGGGTAGACTTATCACTAACAAAGATACTTCTTTTAAGAAAGACTGCCCCCAGTTGGATCTGGAGAGATGGCTCAGTGATGAAGACAGCTGTTGCTCTTCCAGAGGACCTGAGTTCAAGTCCCAGCACCCAGCTCAGTGAGCTCACAACTGAGTTGTTACACAGGTGTTGACTCTGAAACTCTAGCTCCAGGATGTCTGACTTCTGACCTTGGGCTCCTGGATTACCTGTAGACACACACACATACACACAATCAAAAGCAATGAAAAGAAATATAAAAGAGAAGGGTCCTCATTAGACATCAGTAGGTGGTTGGGTGGCTCCAGTCAAGCTAGAACCTTGACCAGGCTCCTGCTCTACCGCAGCTCCCAGAGACAAATCCACAGAGGACCCAGCTTCTTAAAGTGTTGTATGAGGAAGTGTAGACCTTTTCATATGCAAATGCATTTGTACACAGTATACATACATAGTGAGGTATACAAATATAAATATATATAGTAACACATTTGCATCATATCTGTACCCCAACAAGATCAATACAGTCATGTCGAGAGAAAGAATGTGGCTAAATCTCACAGTATCTTCATACACTTTCTGACATTGCCCGGCAAGGCTAACTCTCATCTTGAATCTAACACAGACGTGGTTTGCAGCCTCCCACACCACACAGAAATCTGTGACTAGAAGCATGCAGCTCTTCCTCCTCTGTGACTAGCTTTTGTTGCTCCATGATGCCTCTTTAGGTTCCATCGCAAGACTGGTTTCAATTTTTCTGTACAAGATAATTTTTCTGTACTACATTGATTCCATCACTGATACTCCTCAGTTGAACAAAAAAAATGGCATTGGGATAAACCCATCACAAGTTTAAATGTCATACTTTGGAACTGCATTAATAACTCTACTTGGCAAATATTCTACCATCAATGTCTACCTTATAAGGCTGCAGCTGAGCAAAACTACCTAGCTACCACAAAGCCTACTGTATGGTAGAATGCTGAGGGCCTCCTGTGATTCAGTGCTGGAGAAAATGTGAAGACTGTAACATTTGGAGCCAGGAGCTTTCACATGGTTTTAAAGTTGAATCTTCATAAGTTCTGGAGCCCATCTGGTATGGAATTAACATCATAACTTTATTCATTTATCCTGTAGACATGAACATTTAGTTTGTTTTTAGTTGTGAAGATTTAATTGTGAAGATAATTTTTTTTGTTTAGCCTTATGTTACTTAAATTTTTATTGGCATACAAAGAAACAGGTTTCATTGTGACATTTCTTATATATATATACTCATATATATTTTATATATAATATGTATGAAAGTAAAAGGGGGCATATATATTATATCTATGCATACAGAGACACACACAGACACACACATATACACACACATACACATATACATGTATATTCCACATATGAGAGTTAGATTGTCATAGTCATTTCTGAGCCTGGATTACCTGTTAACACAATAATCTCCAGTTCCATGACATTCTCTACGAATGCCATGACTTCATGTTTCCTTGACAGCGGACTAGAACTCTATTGTGCATTCCATTATGTGGTTCTCTTCCCTCCTTTATCTATTGATACACATCAGGCCTGCTTTCATACCTTGGGTATTGTGAAGAGTTCAGCAATAAACATGGATGTCCAAGTACTTCACTGGTACAATGACGTAGAGCCTGTTGATTATTTACCCAAGAATGATAGATCTGGTCATATGATGTTTCTGTTTGATTTTTCAGGAAGCCCCATTCTGGTTCCCACAATGGCTGCACCCATTTTACACCACCAGCAGTGCATAAGGTGTTCCCTCTCCCTCCCTCCTCCCAGATTTTATTCAGCAGGCTAAAGGTGTTGAACGCTCTCCCCAATATTCAGTGGCCAGTTCAGTCTTCTCCTTTGAGAACTCTCTGCCCCATTTATTTGTGTGTTTATAGCATACATGCATTTTTGAAGTTTCTATAGATTGTAGGTATTAATCCTCCGTAGACATGAGGATTCATATGCATTAACTGCACATTAACCCTCTGTGCAATTGACACAAGATTTTCTCCCATTCTAGCCATCTCTTCACTCCGCTGACTGTTTACTGTGCAGGGCCTTTTCATTTCATCAAATCCCATTTGTCAGTTATTGAGGTTGTTTCCTTTGTTGTTGAAGTTTTTTAAAAAAACAAAACCCTTACCTATGCCTGCATCTTGAAACATCTCCCCAGTCATCTCTCTAGTGGTTTTGAAGTCTCTTACATTAATGTCTTTCATTTGTTTTTTTTTTCTTGTTTGTTTGTTTTTGTTTTTGTTTTTACTTTCTTCAAGCATCACAAAATTAATTTATGGTTTAAAAACAAATTACAGAAAAACGTTAATAACTTTTCACTGCTTTATATACTAATTTAGAAGTCATGAGGATTTACTTGTTTGCTGATGCAAGGCACTTTTCTTTTGGGGGTTTCATATTGAAGAAGCAGTGCTACATTGGTTTGGTCTACTTTGAACCATTTTGGACAAAAGTTCTAAGAGCCAGGCATCTCTGAAAAGACAAAGTCTACATTTGACTTAAACAGCAAAGAGAGAAAAAGTCATGTGGAAAATGTATCTGGTTCTAGAAAGTAAGACCTCTTTGATCATTACAACTTTTCTCATTTAGAATAAAGGAGGCAATTAGGAAGGAAGTATTAACTGTATTAACATTAGTAAAGTAGGCTAGTTGGTTAAAGTCATGATTTAAAGATATGGGACCAAGAAGTCTAAAAAAATGGTAATCAAGTTACTGAATTATACTAAAAAAGTGTGGACGAATTCTACATTTTGTTAATGTTTCTGTAAGAGGCTCCATCATAAAATTGAACTGAAAAATTACTTAAAATGTAATATATATATATATATATATATATATATATATATATATATATATATAAAACACAAAATGACTTTTTAGAAAACATTGGGAAATTTGTTTGTTATAAATAATCCAAAAATCTATCAACAAATCCCCCTAGCTTGTATTTTGTTTAAAGTAATAACTTTGTATCATACAAATAAATTTCAAGTATGGAAAGTGCATTATTGCAATAATACCTCTTTGCAAGTCCAAAAGTCTTGGTTTATAATAAAACCATAAAGTTGTTGGTTTTGTTTTGTTTTGTTTTGTTTTTAAGTAAACCCCATCACCCATCAGCGCCATCTACTGCAGAAGTCCAACATCCCAAAGTGTTGTTCAACAAGTTGCAGAGAAACATGTCTGGAAGCAACATATAATTGAAAAGAAAGTATTTGTGTGTTTACCATCTCTTATTACCATCACCAGGATCCTCTTCTCTCTAGGTGGAAGCTTACACCCATGTAACATCAGCAATCCTGTGCAGTGAACGGTCCTCACAGGTCAGCCGTTCTGTGCAGTTGCCATTGCATGTTTCCAAAGGGCATTTTAAAGTTTTCATTTGTAGATATTTTTACTGGTTTTTACTGGTTGTGTTATCTTTTACTTTTTGGTATTTTTTAAAGCTGCCACAGATAGGGATTTTTCTTGATATCTTTTTTAGTAAGTTTGTTACTGGTATGTAGAAAAGTTACTGATTTTTCTAATGTTGACTCTATACTCACTATTTTCATGAAAGTTTAAGATTTTCTTTCTGAACCCTCTAATATCTTTTATGTGCAGGAACACATCTTCTGCAAATAGGAACAATCAACTTTCTTGTTGTTTGCACCCCTTTGTGTCTTCCTTTCTCTTGTTTCACTGCTCTAGCAAAGACGTCAGTGGAGTTAAATTAAAGGAGAGAGAATGGGTTTTTTTGGTTTTTCTCCATTGAACATGTTGGCTATAGCACTACTGTAGGGAACCGTGCTGGCACTGGGACTTGTTCTATTTCTTGATCTTCCTGGGCCATTATTTCCTCCTTGGCTATTATTATTTCTTACTATCTACTGCTCTATTGTTTGGCTTGTCCTTGCATTAATTATTTGAGATCTCCCTGATTTGTTTTAATGCAAACACTTAAGCTGTAAACGTTCTTCTTCTTGCTGCCCATTCTGCACCCTAAAGTTTCTAGAAAGCTGTGCTTCCATTTTTATTTCATTATAGAAGCTTTACTATTTCCTAAATTCTTTACAAAGCACACTGCTCGCTCCAGAGTGTGTTATTCAGGCTCCAAATACCTGTACACTTCTAGGAATTCTCTCACTACTAATATCTAGCTTGAGCCTACTATGATCAAATTATTTTAATTATTCTGTGTTTGTTAGAAGTTGCCTTGTGGCCTAGCTTGTAACCCAGGTTCCCAAGAAGAATGTGTATTCCATATTTGTTGAATGGATTATTCTGGAGTGATCTGGAAATTTACTTTGATTTATGGTATAGTCTACTTCTGTGGTTTCTTTGTTGATGTTCTGCTTAGGTGTCTTATCTAGAGATGCCACTGGGCACTGCACATCACCCACTATTATCATAGCAGGACCTGCCTGACCTCTTATACTCTTTAGTAGTTTTTATGAAATGTATTGGTATATATTTACAACTATCATCTCTTGATAAACTCTGTCCTTTTCTAATATATGATGCTTTTCACCTTCATCTTCTCTAGTTGTGAATTAAAAGACCTTGCCATTAAAAAAGCTTGTTTATGGCTTCTCTCTGCTAGAGGAATTGACTTGCATTCTTTGACTACCAGGCTATGGGTACCTTTGCCTGTGAGATGTTTTTTTGAAGACTGTACTAAGTTGGATGATAGTTTGTTTTCATTCATTTGCATCTTCTCATTGGTGGATCTAAGACATTTAAATGGAAGGTTGGTACTCAGAGGGGTTGGCTAATTCCTGTGCCTTTGTTGGTTGTTCTCCATGTGGCTGGATAGTTGTGTTGGTATTTTGAGGGGTCGTTGGTTTACTTTATTGGACACAATGGATTCCTCTCTTGCTCTTCTTCTTTGTCTATTCCTCTCATGCAACTCAAGTTTAAAACAGTTTTGCTGGGTATTGTTATCTTAGCTGACAATTTTTGTTTTTTGTTGTTGTTTTAAATTTTTATTTATTTTATGTACATGAGTGTACTGTAGCTGTCTTCAGACACACCAGAAGAGGGCATCAGATCCCATTACAGTCATGAGCCACCATGTGGTTGCTGGGAATTGAACTCAGGACCTCTGGAAGAGTGGTCAGAGCTCTAAACCACTGAGCCATCTCTCCATTCCTGGTGGACAATTTTTACTTTCAGGGGTTAAATATATCATTCTACATTTTCCTGGGTCTTTTTTCAAGTTTTTGATGGGAGATCTGATGATATATTGATGTGTTTGCCTTTATAGACAAGTTGCAATTTCTTCATTTCAGCTTCTAGGTTTTTAAACGTATTTTTGACATTTTGATGATATAGTATACCATGGAGAGATTTTACTCTAGTCATGTCTATTTGGGGTTCTAAATATCTCTTATGTGTATTTATTTTTGTTGGGGTCTGGGAATCACTGCACAAACCACTCAAACACTGATCTCAGTCCAACAGGGCTGGTTTATTGAATGCACACCCCAGTATTGATCAATCAGGGATGCAGTGCAGACTTGGGAGCTGCACTGTGATGCCCAGCCAGAATCCTACAGAACTTTCATGCCTGAAATCCACAAACATCTGTGCCAAGTTACTCAACCAATCAGGATTTAGAGATAGGGGATTTCCTCAGGAACATGTCTTGTACATTTATCCTGTTCTCATTGGTTGGGGTTTTCAGCTGTGGCGGGGGATTTGCCTTGCCTACCATTCATGTCTTAACTTGCCAAACAGTCTGTGAATGTCTCATTCTGTGAAGTAGGAATATCACTTTCCAGGAAGGTCTTGGGAACTTAAACTTTATTTGGACCATACTCAAAATGGTTTCTTATGTTGGGGTCTATCCCAGGGGCAGCTTCTAAGAGCAAAAACCATAAAAGTTCATATGCAGGTGCAGAAAGTGCTGCTGGGTGGGTTGGTTGGGGTCCAAATTTATTGTGGCTAGCTATTCAAAGCAGTTCTAACTGATTTCTATTGTGATTGGGTTCCAAGAACACCAAATCACAGAACACGCAATCAACGTGAGCATGAGAAAGTTGCACATGAGAAAGTTTCCTTATAAACTTAGGAATAGCACAAAATGGCTGCCTAGACGGGCAACAGTTACCTAGACCTTAACAATTTTTAGTCCACTGACTAAAATCGGTGCTGTTCATGCAGATGTGGGTAAAGTTGGGAGAAAGAGATGTGTTAGGTGATCCCATGACAAATTAGAGAGGGGAAGAGTCAGGTAGATGTGATCAAGATACGCTATATACATTATGAAATTCTCAATGAATAAATTCAAAATATTATTGAACAAAGCTAAATAAATATACAAGGACTTTATACTTTCAAAAGAAACAAATGGCTCTTGTTTTGGAGTCTTTCCAAATTTTTTTCTCTAGATCTGATCTTGTTTTTGTTTTTGTTTTGTTTTGTTGCTATAATCTAATTGGCTTGATTCTCTGTGCCCTTAGTTTTATCCCAGCCTTTCCTGACACTGCGGTCATGCTCTGTGTTTTCCTTGTTCACGTTGGACTGACACTTTCTCCATCTTGGTCCAGCCTATTAGTGATGACTGGTTTCCACTGTGCTTTTTATTTGATTAACTGATGTTTCCATTTGCAGCATTTCTGTTTGTCTCCCCCATCCCCCACCCCCCAAATTTCAACTCCCTTGCTGAGATTTTTCATGCATTTTGTTGACTTCCTCCTCTAACATTTTGGGGTTTCTCTCCTGGTCCCATGTCAACTGCTTTTCTGTGTCTTTCAAGTCCCAGATCTTTTTTCTTTCTAGTAAACTTTGGAGATCTTTATTTGGTCTTTGTGGTGTTTGAGTAAGAATGGCTCCCATGGGCTCAGATATTTGAATGCTTAGTCAGCGGGTTTAGAAGGATTAGGAGGTGTGATCTTGTGGAAGGAAATGAGTCACCAGGAGCAGGATTTGAAGTTTCAAAAGCCCATGATATCTCTCCCTCTCTCTCTCTTTCTCTCTCTGTCCCCCTCCCTCCCCCTCCATCCAGATGTAACTCCCAGCCACTGCTCAAGCACTAAACCTGCCTGCCTGCCTCCATGCTCCCCACATGATAATAGACTGTAAGCAAGTCTCCAAATAAGTGCTTTCTTTCTTAAGAGTTGCCTTGGTCATGGTGTCTCTTCACAGCAACAAAACAGAAATGAAGAGAGTTGTACTCTTTAAGTTACAGTCTCTTGGAGAAGACATGCTGTCATGCCCGTTGGTTTGGATAATTCCTCTTATTTTCCTTGGCAGTCTCAGTGAGCATCCTACTCTGGAAAAAATCAAATCCCTGCACCAATCAGAATGAAGAATGAAAACTGCTATGGCAGCAACATCAAACCATAGAATTACACATAAAACCAGTCTGGCAGCAACATCAAACCACAAGATAATTACACATAAAACTAATGGAAGCTTCCTGGCATGGCACCAGTTTGGTATAAAATAGGAAGAGAAAGAGTCACAGGTGCACTGGGAAGGCACCATTGAAACAGTATACTGACAAGATGAAGGGGAGCAGGGAAATGCATGGCTAAAGAAGGAGAAAAGAATGTGTATTTGGGGTGTGGGGGAATAGCTAATAATCTGATGTTGAATAAATCAGTAGATTGTCCTGTCTTTCAAACCAGTTAGCAACACAATATTTATGTTGAAATTTATCATTAAAGTACAACAATCATTTTTAAAAAGGAGGAAAATGGGATGATAGTAGAAGGGAACAGAAGTGACCTAGAGATTTGAAGGCTTTTATGTGTTAGCCATGATGCTTGAATGTATCATTTCATTATTTAGGAGCCTGAGGCAGGAGGATTGCTGTGAATTCAAGACTATCCCGGCTCTCTCTCTCTCTCTCTCTCTCTCTCTCTCTCTCTCTCTCTCTCTCTCTCAAAGTAAGGAAAGTCAAAAGTAGTAGAAAGAAAAAAGATAAAAACTTGAGGCCAATAAACGAAAATAAGAGACAAAAGATGGCCTAGTGGTGGAAAGTGTATAAAAGTTACCTAAGTAAAGCAGAACAAAGACATCTTTCTTTAGAAGTATGATAAAGTAAAGGTGCTACTGAAATGTCATGGCAAGAAAGAGAGAGAGAATTGGGGACAAATGAAAATCAAGAGCTGGGAGGGGGCTTTTACCTGTGCCCTTAAACTTACATAATGTCAGGTCTCAGCAGGTTACAGGGGATTCTTGTCTTCCCATGACATATGCTGGTGCTCAGTCTCTCTTAGATCAATGTCTTTCAGGGCTGTCTTCCCTTCAGTGGATTCTCTTCTGTGTGGTCAGGAGCCTCTGCTAGCCACACTGGAGTTTACAGTCTATGGGCAAGCAGCTTCCCCCATTTTGAACCCTCTCGGGCAGCTAATGCTTTAGCTTTGGAAGAGCAGACAGTGCTCTTAACCTCTGAGCCAACTCTCCAGCCCCACCTTTGTGTTTTCAGCCCTGCTCCATTATATCTTCTGTAGCTTTCCCTCATCCTGACTCCTTCATCACACCGCACCAACCCATAGTCTGCCATCTCACTAGGACCCCAAGTCTGTGTTCTTTACGCATCTTTCCATTTTCTTGTGAATGAAACGGATTCCTGCAGAAGCTTCTTATCAGGAATTGATTGTCAGGGGCTGGAGGGATGGCCCAGCACTGACTGTTCTTCCAGAGGTCCTGAGTTCAATCCTAGAAACCACATGGTAGCTCACAACCATCTGTAATGGGATTTGATTCCCTCTTTCTGCTGTGTCCGCTTTGAACCATTAGACAGCTCTTCTAAGAGGTGAAGTATTGTTATTGCTTTGGTTTTGTTGGTTTGTTTTGGGGGCTTGGAGGGTTGTTTGGTCCAGTGAATAGGTTCTTGGGTATTTGGGGATGTATATGTGTCATGCCCACTCTCCTACTGTGTTGTTTTTTTCCTTCATATGTATTGTCAAGTGTTCTGGAACATAAGCCCTTTGTCGGCTATAGAACTTGCTAACTTTTCTCCCACTTTGTACCTTTCATATTGATACAAGTTTGTTTTGTTTTGCTTTGAGTCAATATAATGTCTTAAACACAGTTTGGTCTTTCCTCCATGATTCTGAATTCTGGTATCTTGAAAGAATATTTGTCTCCACTAGATCTCAAGGAATATTTTTGTTTTATGGGTGTTTTGTGGTTGTTTGGTTGTTGTTTTGCTTACTCTTTCATTTTGGTATCTATCTACTTAGCATTGACTTTATGGTTTAAGTTTTCTTGTCTTTGCTTATCTGTAAGGAGTCAGTCACCCTGAACTATGACTTCCGTACTCCCATGCAGTACAGTCAGATAAAACCATGAGCCTGGTGCTTGTGTGTGAGTAATCTGTCATCGCAGCCAGTTCTCACACAGTAAAACTGGATTTTTCCAGAACATTCACCACTGACTGTTTTAAAAGTATTTCCCCTCTTTGCCCCATCTACTGCGAGAATGAAGACCATTCTCAGCAATCAGATGGTAAGCATTCCAGATAATGTTGAAATCACTCTGAAGGGGTGCACAGTCATTGTGAAGGGCCCTAGGGGAACTCTGTGGAGGGACTTCAATCACATCAATGTAGAGCTGAGTCTTCTTGGGAAGAAAAAGAAGAGGCTCTGTGTTGACAAATGGTGGGGTAACAAAAGGAACTGGCCACTGTCAGAACCATCCGAAGTCATGTTCAGAACATGATCAAGGGTGTTACACTGGGCTTCCGTTACAAGATGAGGTCTGTGGATGCTCACTTCCCCATCAACGTCGTTATTCAGGAGAATGGGGCTTTGGGTGAAATCTGAAATTTCTTGGGTTAAAATACATCTGCAGGGTTCGGATGAGGACAGGTGTTGCTTGTTCGATCTCTCAAACCCAGAAGGATGAATTAATCCTTGAAGAAAATGATATTGAACTTGTTTCAAATTCAGCGACTCTGATTCAGCAAGCCACAACAGTTAAAAACAAGGACACCAGAAAGTTTTTGGATGGCATCTATGTATCTGAGAAGGGAACCGTGCAGTAGGCTGATGAATGAAACCTCAGTTTCCTAGCTCCAGAAACAAGATCCTGGTCACAAATACAATTTGGAGACAATAAAAAAATTTAGATATTAATATATATATATATTTTTTCTCAGGGTTGTACAGTGTGACCTGCCATAAACCAAGAGTCCCCTTATACACAGCCTATTTCCACAGTGTATATATTATTCTATGAGGCTACTTTATCTGTTTTTATGCAAATTTATAATTCAGTATTGGATTTTTAAAGTGCAATATAAACTTTTAATGCTTATGAATTAAAAGTAACAAGTGTAAAGTATTTAGAAATCATATAAAATGATAGAGAAGACATAAAGAAGGATTAAGAGGTGCAGAAGCAGATCATAGGTGTAGTTTCAAGTTATGAATAACCCAACTATGAAACTCCAGGGGACTACAGCACTATCATAAGGTACTGGATACCTTAAGTATCTCTGCAGTGATCAGCTTTAAGAGGAGCCAATGAAATCCCCCCACCCCCAAGAGTAGAATGAGGAAGGATATGCCTGCTTAGCAGGAAGATGACCACATCCCAGAGCTTTCCAGTGTTTGAGAACCTGCCTGCTTTCCAATGGGCACCCTCATCTGAAAAATGATTGGCTACCTGTGATTGTCTGTTCCTGGAGTACAGGATATATTAGATCTCATTTACTACAGATCTCAGCCAGGGTTCATTACATAATGGCGCAAGCACAAGATGCTTTCTCGTGCCAAACAAGCTCGTGATCTTCCAGGGGTGTAATCAGGGTGTGCTAGCGTTTCCATTGTTTGTTGGCTTTCTGTCCTGAAACTTTGTCTACTGCTAAGACACCTTTGAAGCTCTATTTTTTTTGTTTGCTTGTTTGGGTTTGGTTTGTGGTGTTTTAGTAACGCAGTTTTACATCAATGATCCACTCCAGTCATTTTTATGTTCTACATGAAGATCGAGGTGGAGATAATGCTTACAAGTAAATATTTAGTTCAAGCCCATCTGTGGAAAAGGCTGTTGAATTTCCTTTGTACCTCCATCAAAGGCCACTTGATTCTGCATGAGCTCGTTCAGAGCTCTGTGCTTATGCTGCTGAGCATCCTGAGAAAGTCCCTGTGCTGTTCACACTCCTTGTTTCTCTTGGGGAATGTGGGTTCAAGTGTAATGTAGATTATATAATCTAGGAAACTGAACGATTTCTTTAGTGTGGCTCTGTTACATGGAAATCCAGCCATGGAAGTTCAAGGATGACTCCGTCACCTTGATGGCGTTTTGTGCCATCTTTTTAAACTTTACACTTAGGTTGCTGAAATCAATGCGGACTAGACCTTCACTGTCAATTTAACTTGCATTTCACTGGTGGCTGATGGGTCTGGGCATCACTTAGGAGCGCTCCAGCCATTCATATGGAGTTATAAATAGAGGTGAGTTATACACAAAACATCTTTTGTCACCTTTTCATGAGCTTGGACATGCTTGCTCTCAATTTACAGTTCCTGACATGGACAAACTGTTCTTGACGAAGCAAACCAGATCTGTGGACAATGAATGTCTCTTTGGAGTCTTAGTGTGTCCATTTCCTTGAGAGTAGGTGGCTGAGCAGGAACTGTCTGTGTGTTGAAGTCACCATTGCAGTTAAGCCCCTCCGTGCAGAGAGCAGAGCTCAGGGAGAGGAGGCAGACACCCTGCTCTGCACTGAGATCCCACCCTGTGTCTCCCACAGAGATAGGATGTTGAAATCAAAAGCAACTTCCCTCTGCTCTAGGCTGAGTGCCCACCCTACCCTGAGAACCCCAGTTTGCCCAACCGCTAAGTTAGCCCACTGTGCCCTTCCTCAGAATTTTCTTAAGATAAAGAACACTAGCTTGCAATTAATGACATCTTTTGGGACCATGGTCATCAGTAAGATGCTAAATAAGTAAATAGAAAATTGCCCCCAAGAGTGGCAATTTACTTTCATGGTGGGTCTTTTGCTTTTCCTGTCTCAGCAAGAGCTCTTACAGGTTTTTCCAACATTTATGTAACGACACTGGGCACAGTTGGGGGCACCGGGTTGAGCTTTCCAAGTAACAGTATAAATTAAGTCTCAGCAAAATAAAATTTGAAGTCAAAATAGACAAAAGCAAAAACTAGGCATAACAAAACACCCAACCACAGGCTGCTGACCAGAACAAATATCCCAGAGAAAGAAAGCCACAACCTGTGGATCTGCTATTTAGAAATGCATTTCTACCTTGCCACAGAGAGGACAAAGCAGGCAACATGGAGTACAGGGGAGACCCAACAAGGATTTGATGCATCTGCTTTCCAGAGGAACCTCCCCTTCTACAGGTCCCTTCCAAGGCAAAAGCTAGAATACCCAGACGAAATTGGGTAGAAAAGCTGACTTGTATGCTTGCAGAGAAAATGTGCCTGTAACTCAAGTTCTAGTGAGTGCAAGGCCATGAGGCACTCACTCAAAGGATATATTCCTTAGGAGACCGGGTCCCTGATAGTCAACCTTCCATTTTTGCTTCAGTTATCCAAAAGAAATGGAGTAAGACCCCAGCCTGGGGCTGGGAAGAAAATGGTCCGGGGCGGCGGGGGGTGACAGCCTCTACCTAGGACTGCCTGGTGGCTACCCATGCCAGGTGGCTACCCATGTTGACTTTCCATCCTCCTCTCTCCCTCTGGGCAGTGCCCCTAAGGCTTCTCTCTCCTGCTGACAAGGGGCCACCAGCAAAAGCTCCATTCCAGGCGGGGCCAGCGCCTGCTCCTGCCCTCTGAGCTCTAGCTTTCTTACAGGACTGAAAGCATGAACTTTTAGGAACATTAGTATGCATGTATATATGTAATCACATGTGAATGACTTGTGATCACATCCCATAGACTAACATGGTCTGTATACGTGATAAGTTAACACATGTAAACAGGTTAGAAAGTCATTTAATGCGTTTCTCTCTGAATCCCACCTTTCCCACCCATAGCCCTGAGCAACCCCTGCTATGGTGAGAGGTCATTGTTCATACACTGCGGGATGCTATGGGGTGGACACATATCACTTCCCCGGCTTCATTCTGGTCCACAATTTCGTTAAAAACTCTGGAGGAAATGGCTCTTACTGCGCTGCCACATCAAGGGTGCGCACATCTTTGGCGTCCATCACTTGCCACTGGGCTTCCACACAGAGCCACAGAAGGCACTTCTCTCATCATGGAAGGGTTCGTTTACCGCTGCTGCTGCTGCTGGGTGGGAGGCTCTGTGCATGCCTCTCAGGTACATCCAGCTAAGTTGGCTTTCCTTATCAATTTTATCTGGATAACTCAGCCACTTGTGATAAGGGAACTAGAGCAGTGGTTCTCAACCTGTGGGTCAGCACCTTGTTGGGGGGGGAGGTCACACAGCAGACATTCTGCATAACAGATATTTACATTATGAGTCATAGCCATTACAAAATTATAGCTATAAAGTAGCAACAAAGATGACTTTATGATTGGGGGTCACCACAACATGAAGAACTGTATTAAAGGGTCCACAGCCTTAGGAAGGTTGAGAACACTGAACTGGTTTCTTGCCATTATAGGAGTGGTGCCTTTCTCCCCACTGCGCTTCCTATGTGCGGGGTGCACACTCATGGCACATCATCTTCTGCTTCCTCTCTTAGCCACCAACATGGATGGGGCTCTGTCTTCTTAGAAGTTTCACGTCTTATTGGCTTGACTGACATTTTACCAACTGTTTTTAAGTGTCTGCCATATGGACAGGCTGTTGTGCACATCCCTCTGTAGTTTTCTGTGCCTTTGTAAGTCTACTTTGCTAGAGGATAGTGTACTTTGGCTCTGACCTGCTTTCAGAGTAACTTCCAAACCAACCATCAAGAGGCCTTGCTGATGGCCTCTGAGGAGAGAAAACACAGTACGGGGCCTGGAACCTCAAAACTCTAGACAGCCTGGGCCAATGCTCATCTGTGTGAAAGGACAAGAATTTCACAGGGCTCGAGAGCTTACAGGGAACCCATAGGGTAAGCAGAGTTGAAACTCATAAATACAAATGTGCTAAAAGCAGCTACTTGGATGCCGTGTGCACGGAATGGCTAAACAATGCCGGAGCAATGCTGAGTCTCCTTGTAGCCACAATGGAGGTGGTATTGCTACCTTATGGCTTAGGGGTTAGGCCAGCTTCAGACCCAGGCATTGAGCTCCAGGATCCTGTTATCCAGTCTTTTCCTCCTCCTTCCCCACCCTACCCCTTTCACACACACATCCTGGACCCTATAGATGTGTGTAGGTTCCTTGCCTGCTTTAGGTTGGTGTCGAGCTCATGTGTGCACATTCTCCAGTTCCAAGGTGTACTGTCTGCTGTAGTGTTCCACCCTACACTGAACCCCACCCCCACCCACACTGAATCCCACCCAGCACTGAACCCCACCCCGCACTGAACCCCACCCCCACCCAGCACTGAACTCCACCGGGGGATGTATTAGGAAGCAGAGCCATTGGGAGGTGACTTAAGTAGAGCTTCTACAAATGGAATCAGGGCTTTTGCTGGGACAAGGCGTGGCATCTCGCTCCTCCTCAGGACCTAGGATGTTGCTTGCAAATACCATGCACATCAGGCATGCTGTTCAGTGTTTAGCAGACATTTGCTGGGAATCTACCATAAGTCAGATGCCCTAATGCTGGCAACAAGCAAGAAAGGTCATCTCTCAGACACAGTGACTGCCCTTGGGCTGGCACCCACCCCGCCCCCCCCCACAGCACACAGCATTGTCTCTTCTCAAAGATCATCCAGCAGCCGTTATAACCTTCTGGCTCATCAGGGAACACATTATTCAGAGCCTGTGGTGTGACCCTAAAAACCTCCAATAGCTAATCCGGGACAGGATGCTTCTGACACAGGGCCCATGGTGCAGCGTGCTACCTGATCCTCCTGCTCCCTAGAGAGGGGTGTGGCTAAAGCAAAAAGCTAAGTTGACCCCGGCCAATGCCTGCTGACTGGGGTCTGTAGGCCACGTGGATAAAGAGTAATGTCTCCCAAATGCCACACTTTGGCCTCTGGAGGACAAAGGGTCTTTGTGAGAGTTTCCTCAGCAGCACCTCCTTTGCTCCCAGCAGTAACTATTGCAGCCAAGTTTCTAAAAGCAGTAAGGGCCCTTTTCTAAAAACATGGCTGTGTCAGGAGAGCTTGGTTCTGGTTTGTCAGGAACATGGATGTTTGCTGGATGTGGGGACACACATCTTTAGTCCCAGTGCACAGGAGTTCTGCCTCCTATGAATATGAGGCCTGCCTGGTCTACACAATAAGTACCAGGACAGCCAGGCAGACACAACAAAACCCTGCCTCAAAAACAACACAAAGCCAACCAACAAACCAACAACAACAAAAAACAAAGCAGTGACTTGTCTCCCTTCCCTATACTTTCCTGTATCTTGGTAACACACTGGTCTTTCCACTGATGTGAATGGTGGAAATTCACAGGGAGGTGGGTGCTTTCACCCTGCCCTGGAAGAAACATGAAGTCACGGAAAGATCTACCTCCTAAGTCCTGACAGACTGAGCCACCAAACAAGATTTCCTTTCCACTGCTGTTCCAGAGGCCATAGAACCCAGAGAGGATTTCCCTAGCACCCTTCAGAGTCAGGGGCTGAACAAGGAAGGGCGAGATGCTTGGCTAGCAGCAAACGTTCTCCAAATAAACTGTACCTGTCACTGAGTGGGGCCACCCACTGCTCCCTGATAAACTGTAGCTGTCACTGAGTGGGGCCACCCACTGCTCCCTGATAAACTGTAGCTGTCACTGAGTGGGGTCTCCCACTGCTCCCCGCCCTGGTAAGAACAGGTCTTCTCACAGAATGTTACTTCCATCTCTCACAGCAGAAGCATGGCCTGACAGGAGGCAGGCCAATCAGAAATGTACCCAAGCGTCCCCCATGGGGTATAACCGCCCTGAAGGTGTATCACTGGAAAGAGCACAAGCCAGCAGGCAGGACATAAGCTAAAGTTGTTGTCACTTGGAGTTGACCCTGAGAGGTGAGAAGTGAGGGTGTTCCTCTTCTTGGCACTGAAGGAGCTGTCAGGGTTCTGTGAAGGAAAAGGGGGACACCACAGAGCACGCACAGGCTCACAGGTAGGCAGACCACGCTGCTGCTCTGGGGTTCTTAGCTCTGGTCTCGGGGCCACACCACGTCCTTACAAGGTTCTCGGCAGAGTGAGTAGTTGCTGCACGTCTTCCCCACCTGCTGGAGACTGGGGATCCCAAAACCAGAAGACACCTCAGACACCAGCATCCCAGTTACCAGTAAGGAGACAAAGGCACTGGCAACCCCTGCTCTGCAGAGCAGCTGTCACTATGACAAAGTAGTAATCTTAACTGTCTCAGCCATGTGTGAGTTTGGTTAATAGACTTTTAAAAATCGTCCCACACAGGCTCTGTACCACCCTCTGAGATGAACCAGACCATACATTTCTCATGGGGAAGGCACCTCCTTCAATGTCTCTACCCTGGGCACCCTGATTCTTTTGACCTGGGGTCTTGTAAAAGGCTGTTGGGGAAACATACCAGCTACTGTGGTGTGCAGTGGGTCTCCATTCACAGGGCAAAGGCACCATTAGGTCCTCAAAGTGATCTGCAGGCATGTGGGCACACCGGCATGTGTGCACACCCGCACAGGCCACTGCTGACCCGAAAATGCATCTCTAGTCACCACACATTGAAAGCAGCATGGCGTGCTTGCTTCAGTGACATGTTTTACTCTATGTTCACACACGGGAGGGGAGTCGCAACCTGCATCTAAAAGCACAGGAATTAAAGTCACCCTGTGTGTTATAGTGCTCTTTATTGATTTAAACAAGGACACGGAGCTGGCATTCCCAGAGACATCAGTACCCAGTTGGTTCAGGAGTTCCAAGGAGTTGACTAGGTCCTGATTTCTAGTGACATTCACACAGTGTCTACAATCAGCTGACTCTGTCCCAAGAGAATCCAGACTCATCACAGACATGGAGTATATGACTGGGCGGCCTCACTGGACATCATCATCATCAAAGAGATCTTCAAAATCTACAAAAACAAATTAAAATGAAGCATTACCAGGTTCAAGACAAGCAAGTGAGGAAACTGCTTCCAAATGAATGTGCCGATGGCTGGACGGCAGGGAAGGCGGTAACCGGTGTAAGCTGGGAAAGCACTCCCCAAGAGACTCAGCCTTGTCCAGCTGGAGGAAGCAGATGGAACTCTGGGGACAGCATTGCCCACAGTGTATTCTTAGTCACACTCTGGTTTAGAGGGCATTTTTATAAAGCATGGGGGTGCTGTGGGCACATGGACAACCACCTTGCTGCTTGGTGGCTATACTGAGTGTGAGGACAGCAGTGCCATTCCTGCACCAGGAGGGTGGAAGTGTGGGCACAGTGGCTGGACTGAGCCCCTGGGATAACTCCCTTAGTGAGCCTGGGCAAGCCATGCTCCAGACACACAGCTACACTTGCTCCAGTCAGAGAGCATTTTACAGTCAGCATTCAAGCGTTCCACTGGTGCCCACAGCCATGGCTACCATGTAGCTTCCATTCTTCTGTTTACACATCTTCCATGTTTCCATCTACTGGGTAGGGTCACTTTGAGGACAGGGAAGGAGTCAAGCGCATCCACGTGTGCATTAGTTCATCTGCTGGGAAAGCCTCCTGTGTTCCCACACTAGATCTTTCTGGGCAAAGGCAGTCTCTCCTTCTGCTCCTCCTTCCCCACCTCCTGACACCTGCATGAACTACTGTGTGATTGAACTCTGGGTGATTCCTGCCCTGACACCACTCCTGTGACCGGGAGACGCCGCCCTATGATATAGTCCTCTGGACACAGTACCACCCAGCATATCCAGGCTCTCAGCTGCCTGCCTGCAGCCTTGTCTAGATCTCCCACTACTTATAAACTGCAGTAAGGGAAGAGAGTGTGTCAGATCCACGGGTAGGACCCAACTGCTCACCAGACAACAGCTCCAGAACCCATCTGTTGGGAAGCCGAGAGACCTTGGTAGAAGCCCTAGCCAAAAGTCTCATGGGTTCCTGAGTACTGGGTTTGGCACAGATAAACAGCATCCACTCTTGCTGAGCTCAGGCAGTGACTGAGTAGGAGACAGGGAGCCTGTACATCCCTTTCTAGGCAGGAGTGAACAGGAAGCTTACACGCCCCTTCCCTGTCCAGTATGTGTCATTAGACAGATGTCTGCGGCCAGGTCACCAGGTGCTCTCTAACAATGCAAGCCAGGCCACTTGCTCCCTCTAGAACATCATGCACTGAACACACTACACAGCTGTTCTCTCAAATACCATGAGCTGACATAAAGGAAAGATTCTGAAGGAGTCCTACTTCAACCCTATGAGCCCTACAAGCAGCGCGCACACACGCGCACACACACACACACACACACACACACACACACACACACACCCCACCCGCACAGCCAGGAGCCTCCCAAGGTGCCACAAGGCTGCGATGGGAAGAAGTCAGTAGCCCTGCACCATCTACTCCCTGAACAGAATTTAGAGGAGTGACTTTGAAGGATCCAGTGTTATGCCCCTACCTCCAGTTCTGACACCAGTTGGGGAGAAGCAAAGTCTCCAGGAAGAAAAAAACCCATCTAACAGACGGCTTTCCGACTCTGACACCACCACATGCCAATGAGCCCCCAAACCCATCTGGGCTTGGAACTTGAGGGGGACCGTAGTAAGTAAGAAATCAATATGGCATGGTTAGTCATAGCTCTTTGGGGAGTTGTGCATTAGAGTTTAACTGGGACAAAAAGGGAGAAAACCTCTACTACCCTCCGAGTAGGGAACTTAGCCTAGATTCCCAATTGCCACTTGAACCCAATGTAAGGGCTAACCAGTAAGAACAAGGCCTTCATAATCAGAAGGACGAGAGGTTTAAACCTGCCCTGTCACATGCCTGGTGACTTTACCATCGTCTTTTACTGTTTAATTGGTTCAATAATCTAACCAAGAACACTCTTAGCTATGGGACAGAAGTGTGTCCTCCGCCCTGACCTCGCTCAGTGGGGGCAGAAGCAGAGCACAGCTTTTACTCTTTAAAGGCAGCAGCAGCCAGGAGCCCAGGTGGATAAATGGGTGCGGCTCAGGAAGGAAAGGGATACACACCATCATCGAGAGACCAAAGAACACAGAAGCACGCAGGCCTCTGTGCCCAGATCTGGGAGTCTGGCCATGGTCAATATGTTCATTTGCGCATGCTATTCATAGCACTGCTCGAATTCAACCTTGGGCAGTAAATTGGGGAGAGATTACTTCCTGTTCACCCCTCAGACAGGGCTGGCAGGCAGAGCTAACTGCCAGGGGATCATTCCACACACCTGGCCGTAAGGAGACAGGCACATGGTCTGGGCTACACCGGTCCGTGATTCAAATTACTCATGACACAAAGCTGCCCATCGCAGAGGAAAACTCAGATTAAGCCTGGCACCCAGTCCTGGTATACTCACCATTAAAAAAGTCTGCATGAACTGCCTTTTCATTGGCTGCCAAGTCCATCAGGAGTCCGGTGCTACCTCCAGCCTAGAGAATGAGAGTACGGTCATTCCGGCTGTTTGTTGCCACACCCGCCCCATGTCCCTGGAACAGAACACTGAGTGACAAGAAGAATGTATGCTCAAGTTGGGAGCCAGAATTCTCCAGACAAAGAAAGTAGTGTGAATGGGGAAGCCAAACAAATAATTTTAAAGCTCTCTCAAGGTCCTGTGTCCCTAGAGTTCTCCTTGGCGTGGCCTTGAGTGGTACTCTCTTGCCCGAGTCTTCAGTCCCCTCCTAGACAATGCCAGAAGACAACAGAAGTCCGTCAGCAAGCTGGATGTCTGCTCCAGAACCTCCCTTCTTTCTGAGACTGCAGCCACTCCCTTTGGGAAGCTGCTCATCCCAGCACTGAGGTCTGGGGTACTGCTATGGGGAGGCTCTTCCAGGACAACCGCCATATGGTGGTGCTAAAACCAGACCACACCCAATCTGTGAGATACGAACACTCAGACTCTGTGCTCTTTAGTCTCCCAGAACGGTGGAAGCAGAGACCTGTAGTTGCAGCGCACGGGGCAGCAGGCCCTGGACACTTTCTGCCTCGGCCCCATCTCTCGAAAGCTGCTCGTCCAACCTTTCCTTTAGTGTCAAGTATGCCAGCATATCCCGTATTCCCTTCTGAATCCTCTCTCTTTTTACACTCCAAACCCCATCACCAAAGAATGCCATATAGACTGCCTCTGAAGCCCTGGCTGAGCCCTCCTGCCTTCGCTGCCTCAATCACAACTTCTCCAAGGCTCGTCCTTCTTGTTTCCCTTTCTCTACCATCTCCCTATAAACCGAAGCTCCAAACCCTCCAAAGGACCAAGCCCCACAGGAAATGAGGCTTCCTTATGCCCTCAGATCACCTGCTGCAGGACTGAGGAGCTAAGGCTGAGATCAATTGCCTCATCAGGGGAATCACAGAGCCCACATACTCATTCCGTGGGTGTCATTATGTGGACCTGCTTGTTCCTGCCCCTGTGTTCAACTCTGTACTGCCTGTTTTATGTGCCAAGCTAGAGTTATCAGAGAGGAAAGAGCCTCAGTTGAGGAAATGCCTCCATGAGATCCAGCTGTAAGGCATTTTCTCAATTAGTGATCAAGGGGGGAGGGCCCATTGTGGGTGGTGCCATCCCTAGGGTGGTGGTCCTGGGTTCTATAAGAAAGCATGATGAGCAAGCAAGCTAGCTGCACCCCTCCATGGTCTCTGCATCAGCTCCTGCCTCCAAGTTCTGACCCTGTTTGAGTTCCTGTCCTGTCTTCCTCCAATGATGATCTGAAGTGTACACAATGTCAACAGGGCACATCCTTCACTATTTGGATGGCGGAAGCTCCTCTTTCAAGCCTCATCTGAGCCAACCAAATCCCCATCCCACCCTTGCTATTATACTTAGGATTTGCAATCGGCCTCTTGGGGCCACACCTGACATCTCTCAGATCCGGGGATGCATTCGCGCACTCGCTAAGCTTTGAGGAGGAGCAGGAAGTTTTCATGTAAGAACGGGCTGACACCCCTGATCATAACCACCTCACTGGAACACCTATATCAGATAAATATTTGTGATTATGGTGGAAATCAAAAGCACGAGATCGCTCCAAAACTGTGTGTCAACACGAAATACCCGAGTACCAGCACAAAGCACACAGTTGCCACACACCATCCCTTGCTCTTCCCTCAGGGCTTGGGGGCTGGAGGCCTGTCTGTGCATAAGCCTCGCTCGGGCCTTCTCTCCCAGGAAGATTTATCAGGAGCCACAATCAAGTAATAGCGAGCAAACCCGATTTCCTCTCTGCAATTCTCGGGCCCTGCGACTGTCCCCGCCCGCTCCCGCAGACTTTGGCAGTTTTTGAGTCCCCAAAGGACTGGGCTCCCACGCAGGTTTGCAGACGCGCTCCCACCCTCACGCATCGCTCCGCGCCGTCCCCACCTCATCCAGGTCTACATAGGGCCCAGCGCCCTCGGGAAACATCTCATCCACAGCCGGTTTCATCTCGAGACGGCGGCGTTGCTTTCACTTCCGGCCAGCCCCTTCTACTTCCGGCGTTTCTCCGAGCAGGTCTAGACCCCGGAGGACCGCGCCTCGGTGGCACCCCGCTAGCCTGGCTTTTGGGCAGATCTCTAGAAGACTAGGGCAGCCGATTGCGTTATAAGGACCAGCAACACCGCGCGAGCACAGCACGAGTGGTCGGCGGAGAAAGAAAGGAGACTATTCATTTCCCAGCAGGGTTGCAGTTCAAAACCATCAGAATGGCTACTGTACAAAAATCGCCTTCAGTAATGGATTGGCTAGAAGGTGGGGGTATTGTATCTCCAGGTGCTGTTGGGGTAGCAGAAATCCAAAAATAGTACAAGTACAGTGGCCACTCTCTGGGTCACCTAGGTCAAGAGGAGGAAGCAGCCCAGTGCATGCAAACAAGATGGGCTTTATCTACATGGTGGGATAGTGTGGCATCTTAAAACTAAGGAGGGATTCTTAACGCATGGGCATGGACAAGCCTTGAGGATGTTGTTAAGTGAAATATAAACAAACGCCTTGTACCACTCATATGAGGTCTCTAGAGCAGTCAAACTCATATATGCCGCAGTTCTAGAGGTGTGTGCTGAGGTTGGGGGAAGCTGTCAAGGGTGTTACATTGTACCGTGGTTTTGTAAGAATGAAGAAACAAAAGAGACAAGGAAGGGACAGAGGTGTGGATCATTGCAGGAGAGAGCCTGAGATACTCTAGACAGTCTAAAATACTCTCCTGAGGCTTCTAGATCTTCCCCTAGGATCCCCTGTGCACCTCCTGGTAAAATGCAGGTTTAACAAGTATCTCTGTGAAGTCACTGTAGCAAGAAGCCTGAAATCCAAGGATACCCGCCTGCTCTCCATATCCGATAGAGCTCTTCACCCTCGACTGTCCCCGGACCTAACGGTGTTTCCTGATCATGTCTTCATCATAGCATCTGTGTTTCTCCTGAGTTACTTCCCCTCTAGCTCCATCCTCCTCCTTGACTGTCAGCCCCTGTTGCTACTGTGGTTGAGCTGAGTTTCTCCCCAGCTGTTGCTCCTATATCTGCTCCCATGGAGTGTGACTGTTTTCCCTTACTCTGCTTTCAAAGCATTCAGAAACTGCTGGTTGGTTGGTTGGGTTGGATTGGGGATTTGGGGGAGGGGGGTTGTTTTTCTTTAACAACTTTGAAGCATCAGGGGTTTGGGGTATAGGCTGCTAGAGTGAAAGTGGGGGGTTAAGGGTAAGGACAGATCCAGGAGAAACTGACTCAGCCAAGATATAATGGGAGTTGAGCCTGGGCTGTCACTCTTGCCCCTGAAGCCTGACTGCGCCATGCAGGATGTGTAAGAAATAACCGGAGAGCCTCAAATGCTAGGTCAGTGTCATCCTGAGATGCCACGGGAAGGTCAAACTGAGGAAGCTGAGACAGGCTGGCAGCCAAGGGGAGCTTCCTAATAGTTCCTATTAGTTCCTCTTCCTGCTGGTGTGAGGGAACTTAACCAGTGTGTTCTTGGCTTGCATGCTTTGTGTGTGCAAGGAAGGCTCACCACCTAGAACATAGGCTGCCCCTCCATTACGTCACACTGTCTCCATATCCTAAGGCAACCAGAGGACCTCCCAGGAAGACCATCCTCCTCCCCCAGCAGCCTCGGTCTGGAATCTTCCCCTCAGATACTTAGTGTGGGCTATGGCTCTCCCTCACAGAAAGGGGTCTGGCCTCTTGATTTCTGCTACTCTCGGGAACATGCTGTGTACTGAACGTGGGTGCCAGCCCCCAACATGAGTGTAGTTCATTCTGGCGGCCGGGGGAAGGCTGCCTGCTGTCTGGCTTGCCTAACTCGGACTCAATAAGTGAGGCTATACTGCTTTCAGCTTCCTTACCTACAATCTGGGGCTACCGTGGCCCCATCCCCAGGTCATTTTTAAGGATAGAAAGACAAAGTGACAACTAAGGCTGAGAGCCCTGATTGGCGGCGCTGAATGACTAGAAATGGTCTGTGTCTTTACTAAAGGCCTGCTCAGTGGTCATTCGAATAAAGCCCAACTAATTCACAGTGCTACAGCACACAGCAGCTCCCATGAAGAAACCCACGGGGGTATTATGCATCTTCAGAAGGACTTTATTGAACACGAGCCCCACCCTTGCCCGCCACTGTGTCTCTGAACCACCTTCGGCCCCCACCAGTGCAGCCAGGCCAGCAGAAGACCGGATACTGCTCAGTCCTCCTGGTAGGGAACATGGAAGCCTAGGGTGCTCCCCAGGGGAAAGTGTGCAAAGAAGGTTCTGGCCATGTCCTCAATCTGTGGGTAGGCGCCCTGGGTCTGGAAATATTGCACGTAGTTCCAGAAGTCAGAGGTGGAGAAAGGCCAGTAGGGCATGGCTGGCGGCTGTGTGTCGGGAGCTGTAAAACAAGACATGGGTAATCTCAGTGCCTGTGCCACCATCCCTTAGAAGAACAGCCCCTAGGCAGCCAGGGTGAGTGTGTGGTGCCCCAGTGCCTGTCACAGGGATGACACCTTCCCAGGCAGGAGTGGAGTCTGAGTTATTCTGAGTGTACCTCTTGTCCATTAGAGTACCTGGTCTGGTGGAAAGAGCAGAAAGGGGGAGACGGAAGAACAAAGCAGGGCCTTGGCCTTGTCTGGGAGATGCTGGATAGAGTGGCAGCTGGGTGCTGTGTGGGGAGGGGCTCAGGTGACATGCCAGTGAGGCTTCAAAGAACACGATACCCAGGCTCTGGAGGTCAGGCCATCTCTGTGGTACTGGACTGAGTTGGGCTCCTGAGAGTACCCAGAGTCTGAGCTCAAACAGAGTGGCGGGACTCCGGGTGCTCATCTGTCTCCCTCCTGCCTGGGTATTCTCACATGGCAGAAGATAAAGCCCAGCCTGAGGGCGTTCTGGATCCTTCAGCATGCCCAGCTTCCTACTGGCAACAGGGCCTGTGGTCAAACTTCCAGGAGAGCTAGGGCTCCCACTGTTCTGTCCACCAGAGCTGAGCAACCTCTGCTCCAGTACAGTGGAAGGGAAGACATAGAAAAGTGTACCTGCTTCCTCTGGCGTTGGCTTGGCTCCTGCAAAAGGAAAGGAGAGCCATCATCTAGGGCAAACCTCCACGCACCACTGCAGACCAGGACCAGGACACGTTGAAGGAGAGGCAAAGAGAGGTAAGAGAGCTGCGGCTACACCACCTCCAGTCCCAGAGCGGCCTCTCACCTGCCGGAATCCCCAACAGAATGCCAAGAGCCAGCCACCACAGCACCCAGGGCCGCATCCTTACCAAGTGCAGACCGGATACTCAGGACCACCTGCAGCAGGGGGAAGCCGAGGATGTTAACACTGCCCACGAGAGTGAGCCCATCCTGCCACCCCAAAGTGGGTCAGCTTTAGGAACTCTAGCATCTTCCTAAGTACTTCTGTTTCTGTTTTTCTAAGCCACTATTCTGAGGCGAAAGCTTTATTAATTTTGACAGTTTACGAGATGACTCCCCCATTCCCGCCCTCCGTCACAAACACCAGGTCCACCCTATCTGTAGAGAGAGCCATCCAAACCCTCCCAAAGGGTACCTTGTTACTGCTCTGTTCAGCCCAATCCGCAGCCTTGTGGGGCCACTGCCAGTGCCTAGGCTCCACTTTATAGTAGGGCTGGAACAAGGAAGGAAGTGTCGCCCTCCTGAGCCATCAGACTGAATATTTCATCCCCCAGCAGAGGACTGTAGGTCTCTGTTTCCCTGCTGGCAGGAGGGCCTGTGGGAACAGCTGGGGGAATCAGACCACAGATCAAATCTGCAGTCAACTTTCAAAGCTGAGCGCAGCATGGGTCCATCCAATACCCCTCCTTCTGTGTCTGATACGGGGGCTGCTGAAGTCCCTCTGCTGTGCTATAGGACCCTGTGATCCCATGGCCTCTTCGGTAAGCCTGCAGACACTCCCTCACCCAGAGCACCACTCCAGTAGAGCCATGGAAAGGAAGTGTGGGCCGCACTGGACCCCTCCCCCAGACCAGAGCTTTCCTCCAAGTCTCTAATGGGGAAGGCCAGAGGATAGACACCAGTAGACATCAGGGCCCTTAGGTTCAAACCACTGTGATTATCCCTTGATAGAACCTGTGCCCACCTTTAAGAGTAAGAGTAGCCCCATGGGCCCACCCCTGAGGTCTCCACACCCTGTTGGATGCAGAGCTGATGCATCCAGATTGATGATCTCCGTTGTGCCCTGTGAGGTCCTAGCACCCTGCTGGATACAGGGCCTGTGTCCAGGATAATGGTCTCCATTGTTTCTCAACACCTCAGGACTCTCGAAGATTCTGGTACCCTGTTCTGGCATTGTATGGTCCAGGGGTCCCCTCAAGTCTCCATCCTTCCCCAAGTAACAGCCTAAATCTAACCAGAGACCCAGAGGAGGGGTGTGATCCTGTAGTAATGGAGCACAGCCACGTAGCAGAGAGCCTCTGGCTTTCATTTCCAGACCTCTGGCCCCTGTGCTACAAGAGGCATGGCTGCTTTTAGGGCAGCTTGCCAGGGTCTCTGGAGCACCTGCGGGTATATGATCCAGGAGGGATAGAGCCCTATTTATGGCACAGAGCGAGCCTGGCAAAGAGAAAAGCTCTAGTCAGAACCCAAGGAGCAGACACCCTGAACCTGAGCACTTGGCTATCAGAGGGCCACCAGGGTATGGCAATCAACTGTCCACCCTGATGAGCCCGAGCTAACATGGAAAGACCCATGGGAGAAACGCGGCATAAAAGAAAACATGCAAACTGGTTTGAAACTGGTTTCCTAATGCATGACTGAGCTTTGGAAAGTCCAGAGCCAATTAGCAGCTGTGGGTCCAGGAGAGGAAGCTGTGGGTGTTCATTTGCTTTCTCCTCCCTTTCTGGGTGTATATTTACCTTGATTTATTAATTTTAATGTAAGAAAACTTTAATTAAAACATCCCCACCATCAGCGACTCTATTACCCTGGCTTACACCGGTCAGTCCGTCTCCCAGGTCCTCCATACCTTCTGGGATACAGGTTCTTTCCAGCATCACATCTTCACACAGCTCCTTTGCATCTCACCCATCCATCTTTCTGTCTCCCTGTTCTCTACAGAACATTCTACCTTCAAGAGGGGCCATTAAAGTGGTCCAACAGGTAGCAGTGCTTGCTGCTAAACCAAGTTCAATCCCCACATCCCACATGCTGGAGACAGAACCCACTCCCACAAGTTGTTCTCTGACAACATACATACCTGGGACAAGCTGCAAACATGTATGCAATAAGTAAATATCATTTTAAAAAAATGTTAAAAGTCTTCCCAGGGCCTTACATACCCATATTTGGTGGAATTTCAAAACAGTGGATTTCAACCTTTAATAATCGCTAGGGTTCCTTCTGAAATTCAACGCTGAGGGCAGAGAAGGGTTCGGATTCTCCAAAGCTCCCAAAGGTGGGGCCCAGGAACAATACCATGTAGGTCGAGCAAATTTGAAACCTACCCAGTGACTGCACAGAAGCCTGCATGATATCCAGTGCATGGAAGACAGTCTCTGCTCCCCCGCCCCACACAGGACCTCAGAGGAGACATCCAAGGCTTCAAGGGTCTGTCTGCTTGGAGTCAGGAGATTCTTAGATCTCCTGCAAAGGGCTGCCTTTGCTGGAAAGAGACCCCTTATTACCTCGCCTGGCCTTGTGGTTGCAAGGAACGCCAGAATTGAGAATGATTCCGAGGTATCTGGTGCCCCCTACTGGCCATCCTGGAACAGCACACCTGACTATTGCCTATTCCTGGGCCTCGCAGATGCCCCTGGCCTGTACTCTGAAGTGCCAGCCCAACCCAACTTTATTCTCCTAGAAGGCAGAGCCTAAAGAGCCTGGTCATCATCCTTTGAGATGTCCCAATATTGGCAGAGACACGTGTTCAAAATTTAAAGTCTCAAGGCCCCAGTTCATTGTGTTATTGTGTCTCCTGCATTCTTCTCCCCACCGAAAACTGAACCTGTGTTTTGTACTGTTCACACAGCCCCAAGTCCTCCAAAGCCTCGGGAGTGGCTTCTAACTGATCTTGGGGTCACTTCCGGCTTCCTGACCATAGCCAGTGTAAGTACTGGGGTGCAGGAGGGGATGGCCCACAGCCTGCCTTTCCCTCTCATGTCCCAGACTGACATCTGCCCTGAGTCCTCCGTCCAAGGAAGTAGCATTGCCCCCTGTCCCTCTGAACATTCCCCGGTAGACACGTTTCCCTCGGGAATTGCCATCCCTGCTCCTACAAAGGGAAGGGAAACCTTCTAATGTCACCCACATTTGTTCTCAACCCCACACAACCCTATCGGACTTGCTATGTTAATGAAAGAACTTAATTAAACACGATACCTTAGACATAAAAAGGAGAATTCTGGGAGAGTTTTGAGCTGACTTGGAAAAGCCTGCCATGGTGGAAGTCCCTCCACGCCATCACAGTTGATGTGGGTGTGGGATGTGGCTTTAACAGTCAGGAAATCTAGAAGGTCCTGAGGTGGAACAGCAGCCAGACTGTTTGGAGTATGGGTTAGGAGGAACTTAAACTAGGGCTTGGAGTGGCATATTTCTGAGATGGCCTCCAGGGGGCGCCATGCTCACAGGATTCTGTGCAGCTGCCCCCCACACACAGGGTTTGTGTCCTCAAATGATCAAAGCCTCCTTCCATGTCATAAGACTGACCGCATGCAGCTCTGAAGCTGAAATGTTTGAACATGTGATCGCCTTATTTTAAAATACCTCATCCCTTCCCTGAAATGTCTACACTCTCTGAAAAGGTCCTAGGTCAACCCCAGAGAATCCAGGGGGACTTGACCTAGGGGTGGATGAGATGGGGTTGGGGGCTCCTGGGGACTCCAGGGTAGCTAGGAGAAATTCAGAAGGCATGGTTACATTTGAATTCCGTGCAGCCAGTGAACACTTCTCTAGAGTAAGTTTCATGTCTCAAACATCTCCAGGGATCTCTTTTTACCCCCAAATAGTCACTTTAGGTGAAACACCCATCTTCCAAACACCGTATGCACACACGGGTATCTATAAATGTGCACAAACAGGCTTCTATTGCTGCCCATCCCAGAGGTTAAGTCTGGGGTCAGAGGGCAGGAGTAAGATGGAGCTACGTGAGGCCACAGTCCGGAATCAATGCTGTAACCCCAACACACACACTCCCCCAGAGAGCACCTGGGTTCCCAATGGCCAATGGGTCCAGATACCTGCCCAGGCAGAAATGAAGGCTCATGCTGAAGCTAAGGATCCAGGTATTTCCGTAGGCCCTGCCCTGACCACAGGAGTATCCACGCGTGGCTTTGCGGTAACACAAAGGGTTAACTGAACTACTGAACCCTGAACCAGGCATCTCACTGGGAAGTTGCTGGGTTTACCACAGCTGACAGCTCCCTCCTGAGAGATGGAGTAAGATTCCCAACAAGGAATATTTAGCTTGTGGTCATTTGGGACCCCCAACAGAGGAATGGCTCTCTCAAAGCCCATGGGTTTTGTTTTGTTTTGTTTCTCACAGGATTCTTTATCCTCTGCATTTCTCTGTATCATGAGAAAAGATTACCAGGAACCCAGGAAAGGCCAGTGTTGACTCTGGGCTGTGAAAGATGTCACCTGAGCTTTTCCCACAGGGGCTTCACCAAGTCAGACATGCTGACACAGGTCCAAGGATCTACCTTGGATTCCAGTCAGGGACAGGTACGCCAGAGACATAGACCAGCAGCAGCAGGAGTGATATCAACTCAGTGCCACACAGGCCCAATTACTTAGAAGAAGCCTTTGGGAAGACATGTCCCTCTCACCTCAGACTAAGGCAGAGTACTGACTTGCCTGTCATGTTCCTTATACAATAGCAAAGGTTAAATGTTATCTAGGACTTGGCCAAGAACATCTCTAGAGTTTGGTACCATAGGCTACAGGGGTCCCAGAACCAGCCAGGCCCTGTGGAGTGGGATGGAGGGCTGCAGGTAAGGACCTGCTAGCTCAGATTCCAGCCTAGGAGGGATGTAAATGGATTCATCCTGTTTCTGAGAGAAATGCTTTCCTGTCAGCAGAGGTGGCTCATCACCAGTTTCTGACCTGTAATTCACTACCTTTCTCACATACATGCCTGGCTGGTTTTGGTGTCAACTTGACACAAGCTAGGGTCATCAGAGGGAAAGGAACCTCTGTTGAGGAAATCCTCTGTGACGCCCAGCTGTGGAGCATATCTTAATTACTGATTGATGGAGGAAGGCTCAGCCCATTGTGGGTAGGGTTATCCCTGGACTAGTGGTCCTAGGTTCTATGAGAATGCAGGCTGAGCAAGCCAGTTAGTAGCACCCCTTCATGGCCTCTACATCAGCTCCTGCTTCCAGGTTCCTGCCCTGAATTTCTGTCCTGACTTCTCCCAGTGAAGGGCTACAACCTGGAAGTGTAAGCTATTATGTGAACCGTTTTCTTTCCAATTTGCTTTTTGGTCATGGTTTCGTTGCAGGACTAGAAACCCTGCCTAAGTCATCTGGCTACCTCTCCAAGGTTACAGTAGGAACCCTTCCTGGTGTTGAGTGTTCCTGGTTCAGTAACTTAGTTTCCAAGCAAAGTCACACCTAGTCATGCCTGCTCTCAGGTGGCTGCCTTCAGAAAGGACATTTGATTGAGGGACATTTCCTTTTCTTTGTCTCCCTTGGAGGAAGGACTACCAGGCCCAGCTCTTTCAGGATGTGACCGTCTTGAGGAGGGACCCAAATGCATCTGACAACAGAAAAAAGGAGTGGGTAGCCAGCAACACCAGACTGAAGACTCAGCCCTTTGTGGTTCCTACCTGGGTCTGCAATACCTGCCCAGAAAGCTGGCAATCAGGTAGAAACAGACAGGCCATGGTGTGCTTTGGGGCAGGAAGGGTTTCTTTCCTTGGGTGATATGACCCTAGGCTAAGGGACAATGGTGTCCACATGATGGGGCAAATATACACCGGCCACCCTCGGCCACATTCTCCTGTGATTAAGATGGGGCCTGCCCAGCAGCAGACCCCAGAACTCAATACATAAACTCAGTGGCATTTGCTTCCTCGGGCTCTGGGCAGAGCCAGGGTTCCAGAACCACTATACTGAGCCTCCTAACTGCAAGAGGAGCCCTGGGCTGGGGCCTTTTTCTGTGGCCTGAAATAGATCCATTGTTTGTCCTATTCAGTACCACATGAAAGCCAGATTTATGGGAACCGGGACTCAGTGTGTTTCTCATCCTGGCTGAGGCATCTGGGCAGCGTGGTCAGTCCTGATGCCCTTGGGGGCCCCTAGGCTCAGCCTTTGCAGGTCTAGGCTGAAGTTGGCAGCAGTATCTCTGAACTTCCTGCTGACCACCCACTGTGTTTCTCTCTGGCTTTTTGGCTCTTTTCTCCTGATGCCGGTAGAAACAGAGAGATGAAAGAGCAGGTCTCCCGTCTTGCTTTGGCTGACTGTCCTAGATTCTTAACCCGACGATTCATCCAAGAAGCAGGTATTATAAGCCCACAGCACGGGGCATCAGGAGGCTCATTCTGGGCAGAGCCCTGCTAAGCCAAGACCCATGTCTGAGAATTAAAGGACTGGATGTGCTTTGAAGCATGTGCTAAATCTGTCTCTGCGGAGGGCTGGGAGGCTCCTGACCAGCCCACAGCCTTGAAAGCTGAATGCTTCCTATTTTGCTCCCAGGGAGACATGAGCATTAGCTGCTGGCCCCAGAAGCAGTCTGAGGAGTGTATGTGCACGCTGCAAATGGAGGAATGTTTGTAAAGTGAAAAGGAGAAGTGGATTCCATTGCTGTCCATGTCCCCTGTCTGAATGAGCACTCTGTTGTATTGACTTATCTGGACTTCTCCATCTCTCTGGGCTTTGTGCTCTGAGCATAACCAGGCTTTTCTCACAATGTCATTTCTCACTGCCGGATCCATTTTTTCGTGGCACCTGGGTCAAAATACCTTCAGATTCACCCCCTCTTTACTGCGGTGTTCCAGCAGCTCATGGGTTCCCTAGGTGATGGGTCGTCTGTGGAGGGATTACCGTGTATACTGCAGTGTGTTGCTCCCTTGGTCTCCAGCCCCTGGATGCCATGGGCTCCATTCATGGCAAACCTGGATATCTCAGATATGGTTCACACCATTAGGGACACACTAAGGTTAGGAACACTACCGCACCATGTGCACAGCACACTTCCTTGGCTGTCCCAGATGTTCCCACCTTCTCTGTGCCCTGAGCGGGATGCCAGGATTGGTATAAAGTCTTAGGTTCTTGGTTTTCCTTTGTGTGGTTGATTTTCTGAAATGGAATGGCTAGGAACAGGAGTCTCAGCCTGACCTCTTGGGACATGAGGCTCTGTGGGAACCCACCTGGTGCTCTCAAAAGTCATGAGGTGTGTGCGCAGTGAGTCACACTGTTTTGTAAAAATTTCAAGGTAAAACCAAAAAGTCCATGCCTTGGCGTTTAAGGGGAACCAGTTAGGCCTATTACTGAGTCACCATTTTGTCCCCAATTTACCCATTAAATGCTGACATGGATATCTGGGGTACATGGGACCTTTAGTGTGGATTTGGGGAACTCAGTTTCAGATTTGCATCCATGCCTGGCTCAGGGAGAGATGGCTTGGGATGGGTGAGTGAGCCTCCATCAGTCCTGAGGGAGCCCCATGCTATGGCATGTGGGTCAGGGCCTGAAGTTACTTCGCTTTGCAAAGGCAATCAGTAGCTCACAATTGCATTAGGACTTGGGTAGGGAGGGGCAGGGCTGTGCACAGGGACTGAGAACTCTGGAAAATACCTGAAAATCGATACAGTGGTCTTTAACGTGTCCACAAGGGGAAGCTGTGTCTGCATGTCATGGGCCAGCTCACAGCTAGAAGCCTTTTGCTGTATAAATTATGGGAAAGGTGAGACATGAAAATGCAGAATCCTTGTTTGGAGACAGCCTCATAACAAGGGAAGTGTTCCTTCAAAGGTGAAGGTTGTTCGTGAAAGTTGATGTCGGTGTCTCCCCACTAGAGTCACACCTGAGTCACTGGTACATCTTGTCCTGGCATTAAAGACTCCAGGGTGTGGGAAGTTCATAAAGAACCTTGACATCCCTGAGTCTCCTTAGAAAGCTCAGAGCAATCAGACCACACATTGGCTGTTAATAATAAAATGCAAATCGTATACAAATTAGGACCCTCACCATGAAAGAGATGCTTCCTGTTCCTGTCCCTCTGCCATGGAGAGGATCTGGTGTGGATGCCACTGGCCATCTTTTGAGCCTGTGGTCCTCAGATATGACCCAATATGGTGGGTCCTATGATAACCTGGTTCTCTTATGTCCTTGATGTCCCCCTGTAGGATAGGGGCAACCTCAGGCCTAACAGGCACTTCGGGGTCTATGGGAGTCTCTGGAATGATGTTTCTGTCCTGCTTCAGTATTAATAGTAAACTCCAGGCCACCCTAGGTTGGCTCTTGGTTTTCAGAGTTTAAGTGAACAGTGGTCTGTTCCCTGGGAGGAAGGTAAGGCTGGCAGAGGAGGAGGCCTCTGCACAGTCATATCATCTGGTCACAGTCTAGATGATCTCCAGGGAGTTGGCTGAGACAGACAGATGGCACGTGGCTGCCACCAGGACAGCTCAGAAGGAAGTTAAGCCTATACCCGGATCTTTCTGAAGGCCTAGATCAGAGTCACCTTTACTGAAGTGACCCCACTCTCCTTCCCACTGTGAGGAATTCTGGGATACCAGTATTCGGCTAGATGAGTTCTATGTGTGCTAACAGACTTATCAAAGTGTATGTGTGGTCCCACTGTCAGGCGAATTGTGGCAGTTTTAGGACAGAGTTGACCACTGCCTCTTAAGCCCTGTGACAGCAGAACCAACCTTCTCTCATGCAATGGAGACACCGAGAGGTCACCAGAAGTTGCTCCTCTGAATGCCTTCCATTTGCACCCAAGGAGACCAACATACCTGGCACATTCTGTTCAGGCCAGTGGGGAGACTGACCAGCACTAGACGAGCCTATGAGGTGGTCCTGGGATCGTGGGGAGAAGCCACTCAGAGCCAGGAGGCCACTGAGTTCAGGACCAAATGAGCCTTTGCACAATGGCTGTGGCTGTGGTCCTCACGAGCCGGGCACAGCATGCCCTCAAAGGACTAGGTTTGCTGTGGCTTCAGGAAGCACGGGAGGTACTGAGCTGAAGTCAGCATCGCTGAGTGTAGGACACAGGAGTCCCAAGCTGCCTAACACCAGCCTGGCTCAGAACATTCTCCTTCCAACGTTGGGGTCCCATGCTGGGCTCCACATACAAGGTCCAAGGCTTAGGGTTCAAGTCTTGCACCCCCAGTCTACTTGGCTTGTCTCCACCTATGCTTCCTGCTGGCTTTGATCTTGCGGCTCTCTCAGAGCCTCTGGCTAGCAGTGTCCAGGAAGAAAAACCACAGGAATGTGGCAGAGCAGCAATACTGTCGCCAAGCCAGCACAGGCTGTTCCTTCCTTGTCTTTAGCCAGAAAAAGCCAAACTTCCAGCGTAACAATGGAATACCGCAAGACATCTCTGCCATGGGGAAGCAGCTTAATCCAAAATGGCCTTGCCTGGGAGTGTACATAAGTACACATACATGTAGACGCACATATATTTACATACCTGTCCACATATGTGCACACATGTTCATATGTATATTTACCCATCACAGAATGTTGTTCTTTGACTCTTTGAGAAGAGCAGGATGTCTCCCTGTCCTGTTGATCTGCCCACTGGTGATCCTGTGGTGTTTATCCATTGCTCACAATGTGCACAGATCTGGTTTTAGGGGAAGAAACAAAACACCAGCTTTCCTTTTCTGTGCAGTGAAACCCAGGCAGTATCCAGCCACAGTCCCCCACATGAGCACACAGAATAGGTTTCTGCTCAAGTAATAGGACCAGCCCCCAGTCCATGGAACTACCCCTAGAGAAGCAAGGCTCCCTCAGGTTGATGGTCATGCAATGAAACCAGGGCAGGCTAGTTGGAGTAGACATTTTCCACACAAGTATCAGCTATGGTGACATGTCCTGGGATCTCAGTCATATGACGGGGCTTTGGGTGGGGAATGCCACAGAACCAGGGGAGAGCTCCCATGTGTTGGGGGCAATGTTCAATGTCATTTGTCACCCTTGCATCCCCCAGACAGCCCAGAAACCCTCTCCCTTACAGCTGAGACATTCTGCTACAGGTTATGAGCCCCTGGGACTTGATGTCATACTTGAGGCAGCTCAAGAAAGTGAGCATGTTGAGATTTTTCCATGCAGCCCTGCCTATGGGTACACTAGCCAGGGCTCCACAGCTGATCTGAATGGCCAGCCAGAGAATGCCTTCTGCTGATTTCTGCTACAGCCCATAGTGCACCTGCTCAGCCTGGGAAGAGAGACTGAGGCTACCCAAGTTCTCCCCTGGTGGAGGCACACTGAACCAGACCGTGCTCTGAGCCCTAGATCTGGTTGGGGAGATACTGCTACTGGAGAATAGCTTGATGCAGAAGAGGTTGGGTGAAAGCCCCAGATTTGGGAGAAACTAAGCTGTTGGGTGCAGGTACATCTTTCCTAGGAGGGTGTAGAGGCTGGGCCATCGGCTGCAGAACCCATCGGGAATCTGAGTGGGTTTGGCAGATAGACACAAAGTCTAGGAAAGACATGGTATGTGTTGTCATGGCTAGTCACACGGAGAGAAGAGGGGACAGAGGATAGATTGGTCTGTGATGGGTCTTGGAACAAAATGGCAGGAAGATGTGAAGGTCGGGGTCTTCCCTACATGACAGCCTTCTAGAAGTCTGGTATCTGATGCCCATGGTTTTTCTTAGCACCATCTCTAGGGTCTCAGCAACCTCTGCCAGGTAGAGACTCCATGCTCATGGATAGGTAGGCCCTTACTCTGGCATCTGCCTACGAGGTGGGGATGACTTTTTGGATCACCTTTCTTTCTTCCCATTATTCCTAATTGGGCCACCTAAATGCACAGAGCAACAGAATGGGCTCCTAGGAGGAGAGCTCAGAGGGCTGACCAGCTCATCACTCATTTGACCAACAGCAAGGTGTCTTTTAGAAAATTGACTTTTGACCAATCTGTCTAGACCTGATGGCCAGCGTGGTGACCGATGGGCTCCTTCCGCATGATGTACGAGGCTAGCCTTTTCCTGAGAGGCAGGCAGCAGTGAGAAAGGAGCCATGGCGTTCCATACAGACAGTGCTCCCTTATCCTGGATGCCACGGGAGACCTCGTGCACAGCACACACCAAAGTTCTGTACACTTGTTCTGAGCCGGTACAGAACGCAGGCTGAGGGTGGTAAGGGGCATGGGCCGGAAGGGGTGAAGCCACCGGATCTGTTCGGCTGTGAAGGGTGAGAGCGGTGGCCTGAAGGAAGCTGAAGAATGGTGAAGAAAACTACAGACAGGGCCGGGGATGCTTGAGAAAAGATCCCAGGCTCCTGAGCTGAGAGCCTGCTTCTTTGTAATCCTTGATGGAAACCTTGGCTCAAAACCACACGGATGGAAACGAGGTCTGGGGTGGTGAGCGTCCCAGGTTGCCCCGGCCAACCGTGTGTCCTGAACCTAGGTGTCCTAAAGGCCCTGGACAGGAAGTAAGTGATCAGAATCAGTTAAGCATGAGGTAGGAAGACATGCTTCCTTGCTGTGGGATAAACTGTGTCCCCCCCCCCCCCAAAGAGTTCGGAGTTCTAGGCCCTCTTATCAGAATTTCCTGCTCTCTCTGCTCCCTGACCTGACCAAACTGAGCAATCTCTACTGCTCTCTCCTTGAGTCACTCCTCCATCCATGACACCCTCAAGTAATGAGCTTGAATAAATTCTTCTTCTCTCAACTTGCTTCTCGATGGTGTTCCATCACAGCGGCAGGGACAAGTAAATGGCACAAGGACATTTGCAAACATCATGACTCCAAGCTTCAGATGGGAGCAATGTCTAGGTCCTGACCTAGTGACTCCCTCTGGTGAGGTCACTCCGAGAGGTCAGGAGTGTAAGGCCTGTCCGACCATTGACCTTTGCACTCAGAACCTCTCTTGCAGGATCCTCTTGCAAAAGGGTAAACAGGGCAGTCACCTGCAGGGCAAGGGGGGAAGTGAGATCAGTCCCAGCGTGGCGGCAGTCTATAGTCTGTGCACAGAGGCAAACGTTTCTAAAGTTACAGATAAAGGTTCAGAAAGGATCTGTGGACATCAAGTTTAGAGATCTTCTGGTCTCCAGTTCCAACATGTCCAGGCGAGGCCATTCTCCACAAGCCTCAACTCCCTGAGCTGCACACTCCCCATTCCACTGTTGAAGGACTTTCTACCAGGGTTCCCGAGTCTGCCAGCTCTGGAGAAGAAGTGGGTTAATGGCAGCTGCTCTCTCTCTCTCCCAAACTGCCACCAGCCCTGACAAATGCAGTCACGGTGAAATTGCTCTTGTGGCCTGGGGCCAGCAGAGGGAGGAGAGCCATAAATCCCAGGTGGAGACCACTGTAGAAAGATGAGGACAGCTCTCTGCTAATGGCACACTCAATCCAATGGCACGTGTCACTCCGACCCTTCCCACCATTATTGAGGGGCCTGGGGTTGAATGATCAATGTCACACACAGTCGGTGGTGATTAATAAAGGGCTGGCCAGCAGGGACCACACAGGGCAGTGTTTTGTGTGGTGACTTTGCTCTTCAAGTGGCTGCATCATTGGTAATAATGTCCACTAGAGGTTACAGCACCCAAGGGTCAGTGGTGACCTCCTGAGACGTGAAGTTGTTCCTATGAAGTTCCCACAGGGACCCACAGCACAAGCCTAACCACAGTGGCCTAGGTGGAGCCTGCAGAGCCAGCTGTCCCCAAAGCCAGCTCTCTCCAGGCATGTGGCCAGGCAGAAGTTATTGGTAGCAAAACTGGTTCAATGTCAGAGTGGTGAGTGACCTCATTCCGAGTCAGGGCTGAAGGTCCATCTGTCACCTGGGACAATGAGCTGCCACTTCCAAGCACCTATAACATCCTGAACCTGAGGGCCAAGTTTTTAATTTTTTCAGGGTCACAGTTATCCCATGCAAGACACAGAGATGGAGCACACTGACCTGGGGTCCCCAGGCTTTCCCCATATGCACGCATACTAGAGGTAAAACTGAGTTTTGCATATTCTCCTCAGAGTCCCCTCGTTCAGTAGGTGCCAGTACTGCCCAAAGGAGAAATTACACCTCTCCAAATGAGGAAATGCCAGGCCTCTTGCAAACCAAGCTCAGCAGGAGAAGAGGATTGCGGCAGCCTCAACTGTTTCACAGGAGCTCTGGAAGTGTGGTGTGAGAGAGACCTGGGGAATGGGTCAGAGGGGGCAGCCTTGGTTAGCCCACCCCGGTGTCCTCCACTGGTTCCACCCAGGCTGTGAGTCCAGAGCACGCACCAGAGCGATTCTGTTCTTCTCAGAAGTTGAGACTCACCACGTCTGGAGCAGCCCCTTGGGACATATAAATCGTAAGGATGTGGGAATTCCCAACCAGCAGGACTGGTTCACCCTTGGGAAGCTTCCAGGATGAGTTCCTAGGTATAACTCAGGCTATAAGATCTCAGGTGGGCATGAGACCCAGCGTCTCTGGCACAGTGGGGGTGTCACAGAAGCTGTGCTTGATGTGATGAGCCACTGGTAGTCCAACCTCAGATGCCTTACCTTACCTCTTGGAGCCTGACCTATTAAGTGTGACACTATTCTCCAGGGCCAGTACGAGTGTAGTGAGGCACGTGGGGTCCCGGGACTTGGTAAACGGGGGAGCATCTTCCTGATATCAATATGGGGCATCAGGGTGTAATAAAAATTAGGGCTCTATTTGGGTTCTGGCATCACAAGAGACCATTTAAGAGGCATGGGAGCACAAAAGAGGGCCCACGGGCACACAGCAGAGTCTCTTGGGATTGCAAAGTCACTCTTCCTTCACCCACCTCCTAGGTTCAGGGAAAGCCACACAAATAGAGGGAAAAAAACATGGTAAAAATAGTAGAATTCATTTCTCACAGTGCCAGATCCAGCAAGTACAAGACCCAGGAAAAGTAAGAACCAGCCTCCTGGTTACAGCCAGAGATCCTTACTGATCCTAGACCGAGTCCTCATCTTGAGTCACAGGTAGCACCCCATAATACCTCCTCACCTTACTTCACAGGCAGCACCTCCTCCTCCCTTTCTCCTGTGGTGAGAAGAACGAGTCAGAGGTTTGGAGTCAGCTGTGTACGGGCCTAATGCCATCCCCAGGGCTCCCCTCACAACCTAATTACCCTGCACAGTCCCCATCTCCTCTACCTCGGGATGAGAACATCAGAATAGAAGACACAGATATTCGTGCATCCATAGGCTATTTCTAGCCTTTCTCCCTCTCTCTCTATCTGCATTTCTTCACCCCAGGAGACATAAAGGCCCATAACAGGGAGGACCCATCTATTCCAGAGAAGAGTGAGCTTACTGTCTTTTGCTGTGTTCTACGTTCACCTCCGGGGACTGGGATGCAGGAGGTCCTGGAGACCTAGAAGGAGCACCCATGCTCAATCCCACCTCTGCCCCATTAATGAGACAAGTCCCTATGTAGGGCTACTCCTAACACAGCTGTGACCGTGCCATAGGAGTGAGGCAGAGACTCCAGCTGAGACTCCAGCAATATGGACCTCTCTGTCAGCCTGTGGAAGGTATGCGTACCCCTGTCCCCGTGGGTAGACCTGCAGGCTGTAGGCCAGCCTGATCACTAAAACTTGCTCTTCACTTTCAAAAATGTATTGGTCAGTTGGGTGACAAGTTCCACAGTATCTCTGAGGTCTGGGAATATTGAACTTGGATGTGAAGGCCAGGTAAGAAACCAAAATTCAACTGAGTCTTCTCTCCCCATGAAGCTCTTGGATGGGATGAGAGCCAAGCTTCCCTTAAGCCCCTGTCTAAGTTCTTAGCAGGACCATTCTGCCCACACAAGCAACCTCAGGACAAATGGCCTGAAGGAAAGTCTCCGGTGTGAGTGTGTTACCAGGGGCCATGTATCTCCCTTCTGCTCTGAGCAGAACCGCAGAGAGATTACGGAGATTTTCAGAAAATGCCAAATGTTTGATTTTCTTCAATCTTCAGCGGAACATGGCCAGAATGTGATTTCAAGACTGTTTATTAAGTTGAGATGCATTTCACCATTTTATTATGTCAACAGGATTGAGTCAGCTGAGAATTTGATTTTGGGAGCCAAGGAAGCAGTTGCTTATATAACTAAGTTAATTATATATTTTTTAAGGAATGTATCTGTGGTTAACACATTTTTATTAGCTCAGTTTGGGTTAAGATTAAGGATCCAATAGAGATCAAACTTTGTTTTGGTGGCTGGCCTGGGCTCGGCTGGTGCTTCCCTGAAACTATCACCAAATCCAGTCATGTGAAACCCCACCCTGGTGCCTCATTTCAATTGCAGGAAGCAAATGATGCTGTCAAGCAGCTCTCTAAGTAAGAACACGGCAGGTCTGTTCTTACTTAGCTAACAGTGATTTCTGGGAAGCCCTCCTTGTGCAGGGGACAAGGCTGTGCTCATGAGGACCCAAGTGGAATCACCAAGAGGAACAGTCTCTGAATCCATAAAGTTTCTGAGCTGTGGATGTTGGTGACAAGATTGTCCTGTGGCTGTGGATTTTATAGCCAGCAAGCAGGTCTCTGGCTCCAGTGGGTAGAGACTTGAGCCTTACATATCCCACAATTATGGGTGACACCTCATCACCTGTGCCACACTGAACCTTGGAGGAGCACCTAGAAGCAATCGGAGGCTTCCACCACCCACAGTGGGGAGGAATATTCAAGGGTATATGTGACTCAACACGTGCCATCCTAGGCTGTCACATGCAGTAAGAGAAGAGGCTTTGGTAGAGTTAAAGGGTATGTTCAGCCAGAGCAGATGGGGTACATAGAAGGCCAGGGTCTCCAGGGCTAGGGTCTGCAGGAACAGGGGTCTACAGGGCAGGCAAGTTGGTGCTAGAGGATTTGGGTATGGTACCAAGTTGAATCATTTAACTTTCATTGTAGAAGTAATGGGAGGTGCTCATTTAATCTCCCATTTAAACATGGGTTGTTTGTTTATTTCCAGTGCTGGGGATTGAACCCAGGACCTTGTACGTGACTTACATGCCAGCCTTTGTATTTTTTAACATGCTGTCACTAAATGCTCCAGACAGGCTTTGAACTCCTGATTATCCTGCCTCAGCCTCCCACATGCTAGGATGCTAGGATTACAGGCATGTGCCAGAACATGTTTATTTTTTGTTTGTTTGTCACATTGCTGTGTACATAGGTATACTATGTAGACAAAGTAAATTTTGGCCAGAAACTTGGCATCCACTTTTGTTTATAGTTCTTCACGAAAGCGGTTCTGCCTTCCCCAGGGGAGGTTACCTGCTGCCACTGCCCTGACTGGTATCTCGGGACTAATCAGGTGAGGCAGGGACCATGGCTTCACGTGACTTCTCTGAGTTCTGCAAAGCTCAGGGAGATAAGCTATCAGACCCAGCAGCCGAATCCTGATCCTCTGGGACAATGATCAGCTGCTGGCCCAAAAGGCTTCCAGAGTTACACACCTCTGATGATGCGCCCTGGCTGACAAACTTCTCAGAGCCTCACACATCCTACTGTCACTCACTCACTGCTTCCTGTCATCCTCCCTAACAAAAACAGCTTCCATCAACAAACGGGGCAGAAGGACATCCTCGGATGCTACAGCAGTCTGAATTTCCTTCCTGGGCTCCAGTGGAAGAGGTTGGGCTTCCCTCCATCCTGAGCTCATTGCTGCGTGTATATATTTGTCAATTCTGACTGGAACCATGTGACCATGATTACCAAGGGCAAGACAGAGGTGAGAGTTTCAACAGGTGTGTTTCAAACATTTTGAGACTAATGAAGATACATAAATTTTTCTACTTAAAAATTATGTGCATGGATGTTTTGCCTGCATCCCTGTACCATGTGCATCTCTGGTACCCACAGTAATTATGTGCATGGGTGTTTGGCCTGCATCCCTGTACCATGTGCATCTCTGGTACCCACAGTAACCAGAAGAGGACATGATCTGGACCTGGAGTTATGGAAAATTACAAACCACCACATAGGTGCTAGGAATCAAACCTAGGTCTTCTAGAAGAGCAGCCAGTGTTCTTAACCAGTGAGCCATCTCTCCAGTCCCTAGCCTCTGTTTCTTGTCTTATTCACATGGTTTCTTCCTTGGGGTGTTTGGAAGGTTGAGAATAATTACACTTGTTTTCTTCTTTTAGCTTCCAGAGATTTTTCTCTTTATAGGAGAAAAATTGATTACTCGGTGATTGTAAATGTAACAAACGCCTCATTTGAGACATTTGAACTTTATGGGAGTGTATAATAAAAAAATGGAAGTCCTCTTCAACCCCATCCTTTTCTGAAACTCATGCACCTTGCCAAGATATTCTTTCGTGCATATATATAATTCATGTTATGTAAATGAACTCCTGATTCTTATTTGTAGCTTTAAGCAGTGCTTTCAACATCTGAGGGGCTATGAGATGGCTCAGTGGGTAAAGGTGCTTGCCACCAAGCCTGATGACCTGAGTTCAAGCCCAGGGACTCACAGGGTGCAAGGAGTGAACTGACTCCTGCCAGTTGTCCTCTGACCTCTACAAGTGCCTCAAGGATGTTCACATACAAAATAAATGTGAAAAATATTTAAGATCCTATTTGGCCATTCACTGGGAGTTTAAATAAAACTTAGGAAAAGAGTGGCTGGAGAGATGGCTTCAGGAGTTAAGACCACATACTGCTCTTGCAGAGGACTTGAGTTCAGTTCCCAGCACTCACCTCAGGTAGCACACAGGGGTCTTTAATGCCAGCTCCAGGGAGTCTGATGCCCCTGAACTTCATGAACACCTACAGTCATGTGCACGCTCCCACACCCATACACAGAATTAAAATAAAGTAACTCTATAAACACTAGGAAACTCGGAGCTGGGGCGTGACTGAGAGCCTAGAGAGAAGTGTGGAAGGTGTTTTGCTTAACTTTATTCGTTTCTTACTAATGTTTGGCGTTGGAAAGCTAAGTCATAATAACTCTCTGATTTATTAACATTTCCTCTTTTTTAAAAAAAAAAAAAAAGATCTGTAGGCTCTACAATGAGGCTAGATGCACCCCATTCGGTATTTCCTGCCCCTGCTTCTGATCTGTTATCTTCAGGAGACTTCGCGTGGGTGGGAAGAAGAGCTGAGCTTCTGGATCGTGCACCAGGCCGGGAAGCACGGCCAGCCCTCCACATCACAGCCGCATACCTTCCAGAAGTACGCTTTTAGTTCAGACGCTGGGGGGACACCACTGGAGCTCAGACCCTGCGCACAGACTGGGGCTGTGGGTAGAGACAGAAGGGAGCCGTCCAAACACGTGGCGAAGGTGCCCCCTCTGCCCTGAAGCTTTAAGAGGTCAGCTGAAGTGGGAAAGGTGAGGCAGCATATGCTGGCCAGCGGACGCAGACTGCGCCCATCTTCATAGTGAGGTCTTCCTGCCCAAGGCTTTGTGAGACTTCACGGCTTCCTCTTTTGTGGCCTCGCGGCCTGTCTAGAGAATGACATTCGTTGTCTTTTCTTGAGCTATTGCGCTGGCTAGTGTGACCAGTGTGCAGCTGGACAGAGGACAGGCACCCTTCTTTCTGTTCTGCTGGTCTTAGGGAGCAAACATTTGCTTTCCACCATGAAGCCTGATGGTAACTGGGGTTTCTTTTAAACGAACTTCTCAATAAGGTTGAGTCCTATTACTGGCTTCCTCGGTATTTTTATTGAGCATGTAAACTAAATTTTACTAAATAAATTATTAACATTTGTTGACATAGACATATGATTTGTTCATTGTTTTGCAGTTTAAATGTCAAATGTTATACTAACCTACAGTAGTGTGACCAAAGATATTAGGTCATCATGAGTTATTTTTACATAGTATTTGGTCCAGTTGGCTAAGATGGTTTTGACAGCCATGTGAATGGGAGACATTAACTGGCCGTTTCCTTAAATAAAATCAGCTTTGGTATTGGGGTGATTTTTGCCTTCACGGGATGAGCTGGGAAGCTGTCTCTTCCCCTTTGGTCTTCTGGGAAAGTTATGTAGAAAAATATTATATCTCTTCTGCACATTTGGCTAAGTTCCTCCGTGAAGCTATTGGACTTGAGTCTTGTTTAAAAAAAAAGAAGAAGAAGAAGAAGAAGAATTTTGCTATAAGTTCAATCTATTTAACGAACGAGCGGTCACTCAAATGCATTTTTTGCCTTAAGCGAGCTTTGGTAATTGCAAAGAATTTATCTATGTCATATAAGGCATCAGATTCATTAGCATGAAGTTAGCCACAGTGGTCCCTTATTATCCTCTGATATCTGTGGAATCTGTCATGATGTCACCTCCCCGTTCCTCATATTGATAATTTGTGTCTTCTCCCCTTTTTTCCTGATACATCTGACTGGAGATTCATCACTTTTATTGATCTGCTCTAAGAACCAGTGTTTGCCTTTATGGATTTTTTCCCTCTATTTTTTTTTTTTTTTGTTTTGTTTTCAAGCTCATTGATTTCCAGTGTGATCCTGGTTCCCCCCTTTTCTATTTAGACTGGGCTCACTTAATCTTTTTCTGGTCACTTAATGTAGGAGACGGGGCCATCAGCCTACAATTGCTCTGTTTTCTGCATCAGGTGTTCATGCTGAAAAGCCCTACTTAGCAGTGCCTTCACACCACAGCTTAGACCCTCATTTCCCCCTTTGATTTCTTCTTTAAATTATGGGTTAAGAATGCTATTTGATTTCCAAATAAGTGTCTATTTGCAGGTGTCCCTCATGAATTTGAATTTAACTCTATTTTGTCAGGGTGCATGCTTTTGAAAGTTGCTGCTTTGCTTTTAAAGTTCAGCATATGGTCTGTTGTAGTTCAGATGGTCACTTGGAAGGAATACTTACTGTGTGGCTGTTGGCAGAGTAATCTACACATGTTATGGCATGTTTTCTGATGATGGCATTTAAGTCTACTTTGTCCTTTTGGGTTCTGTTTTCATTATTGGAAAAAAGACAGTTTTTGAAATGCTCAAGAGGTGTTTTCATCTTGATCAGCATCTTAAATAACATAGCAGTGTGTTACAAAAAAAAAAAAAAAAGGCTTATCTTTTTAGAGGCTCCCAACATCTCACTCCAAAGGCGCTGGACGGAGCCGTGCACAGACTCTGTCGCTCAGTCCAAGCCGCCCCCATGGTTTCACTCCATCCACACGATTCCCTTCTCTGGCAGTTTACTCCACCTGCCCTACTGCCTCCATTCCAGGGTGTCTCACATCTTGGGCACTCACCCATGGCTCTAGGTGACTGGGGAAATACGTGTGGCCAAGGTTTCCTCAGGGGTTTAGCCTGAGTCAGACACTGTCTAAAACTTCTGTCCATGTGGTCTTCATGCAATTTTAACAAGCTCCAGACCACAAAGTGGGATCCAGGTGTGAGGTGATGAGGTTCATGCACTCAGGAGAAGATTGAGTGTGTGCCAATGCCCACAAGAGCACACAGAAAACAAGGACTTTGGAAAGGGAAGCACATAAACAGTAAAGCCCCTTGGGGAAGGGCCTCACACTGCAAAGGGACCAGCATCTGCCTGACCTTCTCTAGTTCCACATACAGCTCCACAGGATCCCTGCAAGATGGGAGGGAACCCCTTTCTCACATCTCAAAGCAGATGAGCTCCTCACCTTGTAAGTACAGTCTCCTGACTTTGTGGACAGCGCCTACAACAGACCTGAGGGGTTAGGACCTGTCTCTGCTAAGCCTGGGGCTGGAAATGCTGACAGGATTGCGGGAAGCCCAGACAGAGATTTATGGAGAGTTGTTTTCACCAGTGGGAACCGCACAAAACAGGATCCATAAAATATTGACTGGAAATGTAAGATTGCAGACAGATCTGCATTGATTGTCTTCCCCCCTCTGTTGCATGTCCTCATTTCCCCCCTTTCTGTATAAGAAATTTCTGTATAAGAAATGTTCCTTGTTCTTGGACGGGTCCCAGTGTGTGTCCTCTTCCCCAAAGCCTGCTTCTGACCATACCCATGGTACTCCATATACTTGTATAACCCACTTGGGAAGACCGACTCACTCGTGGGGGAATCTTAGCCCCCCTCTTCCTTATTTCTTCTCTCCCTCTAGCCCCCATGCCCACCTCCTGCCCCTCCCCTCCTCTGAACCATACTCCAGTGGCTATGAATAAGCCACCCTATATAAAGATGTATATAAGGGACCCGATGGCCTATCCGGTGGCCAGCAAGGACTAGATCCTAGCAGCAGTCTTCTGAATGAACTTAAACATGCTTTGGCTTCATCCTTAGGCAGTGCCTGGATTTTAGACTGACTGAGGCTGAGTTAGGGTACCAAGCTGAGCTGTACTGGGATAAAGATGTGTGCTGTTTCCTGATGCTAAGTTGAAGGTCATTTATTATACAGCTGTAGATGACAAAGACATAAACATCCCACACCCCTGCTTCTCGATTCCTTATTCTTTCCATTTGTCTTTCCATCTTTACTCTTTTGGGGTATTCAATTTGTTGCCTTGACCACCAATGACATTTGTGTTTGTTTTTAGGGTTGCTACAACTTACCAGAAAGTTGGCTGAAAACAGCCCACATTTATTCTTTCATGATCCTGGAGGCTGGGAGTCTGGAATAAGCTGTCACAGAGTTCCAGAGAAGGGTCACTCTGGAGTTTTCCCAGAATCCTCAGTGTTCTTAGCTTGTGGCAGCATGCCCCCAACTTCTATATGTATCTGTGTACAGGTTTTCTTCCTCTTAAAAGGAGGTAAGGATCTCACCCCTAGGCCACTGACACCTTCTCAGTTGATTATATCTTCACTGACCCTATTTCCAGGGGAAGCAATTGCTCGACCACTCTGGGCTTCCATTGCCTTCAGCTGTCTCTGGCTCATCCTGGTACACCGTATGACAGCCCCAGTGGAGAGGATCTACTCCCTGGCTGACTTCTAAGTTACATATTGCTGCTTTTCAAAGGTGAACCTCCTTCTGAAGTCCAGCCCCAGCCTCAGCCCCAGCCCCAGCCACAGCCCCAGCCACAGCCACAGCCACAGCCCCAGCCACAGCCACAGCCACAGCCACAGCCACAGCCACAGCCACAGCCACAGCCACAGCCACAGCCCCAGCCACAGCCACAGCCACAGCCACAGCCACAGCCACAGCCACAGCCCCAGCCCCAGCCACAGCCACAGCCCCAGCCTCTCCTCAGCACGTCTCTACACTCTGGTGATGTTCCCATGTCCCTCCCAGGTCCTCAGGCTTTTGCACTCCAAGCATCAGCCATGGTTATGATGTTTGAGCCCTTGCCACCTCTGGGGCACCCACCCGGGAGTACTGCCTGGTGAGGTGATCTGAGAGGCTGAACTGGTGGTGTGAACTGGATTGGGAGGAAGGACACTGGGGTAAAAAGTCTTCGCAAGGACTTGTCAGGTTTGTAAACATTGGTCCCACATGCTGGTGTTCTGAGGCCTCAAGAAGTCCTCTTACATCTCTGAACCCGTGTTTTCTGGACTGTCCTGGGAGGATGACCAAATCCCTGACAGCTGTCTTAGGTTTCGGATGGAGGCTCTCTGAAAATGCTCAGGAGGCTCAGCCTACAGTGCTCCACAGCCGGGAAGAGTCCTGAGTACATCCGCCATGATAATCCTGAGACCATACACTGAAGGCCATGGAAATCATACCCTCTTTGAGAACAGGCTCCAAGAGGGAAGAGTCTAGCTAGAATCCATGAGCGTCCTGGAGTAGTTCTGGGGCACCGTAGCTGTGTCCTGCGAAACTAAAGATCTTTGGGCCTCTGGGATCTGTGTGGGCTCTGCCTGGTGCTACATTAGGTCCTGGGGCCTCTGTGGGTGATGTTGGAAGGACAGAGGGAGCAGCTGAATGGTGGGGTCTCTTTCTTCCCTCTTGACCGGAGCAGAGCTGGCTGGCCATAATGCTCCCTTTGAATGTCCTGGATTATAACCAAGCCCAGCCTTCAGGCCTCTCACCACGACTTCTTCCTAGGACTGAGCACCCCAGTCACCCAGGGGTGAGTGCTTGGGCCCCTGCTGGGAAGGCCACCAGGCTCTAGACTCGTTCTGGAAGATACAGCTTTTCCTTTCTTGGTTGCCAAGGATATTCGATCTCCCTGGGGAGCGCATAAAGTCTTGTTCGATGTCCAAAGAGGCTGCGTGTGGGAATGGAGAGGTACCATCCAGTACCTGCAGCTTCTATGGTGGTTCTGGCTTCACCTGGCTTAATGCCCAGTTCTGCCCTGGCATCCTTCCCAATACATTACCACAGCTCGTCCTGCTGGTGGGCACCTGGGAGCCACTTAACTCACAGATATTCGCCTCTCTTGGAATCATGACCATGCCTCCTCTATACTCTGCTCTATGCTCACTCAGTCTGAGTTCTGTCCTGGTCCCCATGAGAGCGCTAGACAGTGTTCTGGGTTTTAGGGGTGACCCCAGTGGAGGTCATTTCTAGGCTTGAGAGAGAGATTGCCGTCAAGAAGGAGAGAGTAGACCTAGGAGGCAGGGAAGATTCTAGGATGGAGCGTCATGGGCTCTACTGAGACAGGGAGCGAGAGGAAAGGACCAACCGGGGAGAAAGGTCTGAAGGACAGAAAAATAGAAACCACAGATGGGGCTCATGGCAGCTGGAGACAAAATTGTTCCAGCTAACAGGCAGAGTTGCTACGGGTGAGCTGCTGCCCTTGCTCATGCGCTTGGCTGCTGCCGGTGGGCCGCCATGAGCTGTCCTGCTGTGGGCGGGCCACTGGTATTGCGCATGCGTTGTGCTGCTGCTGCCGCCGCTGCAGTCCCTGATGTGTTTTCACGGGATTAATTAAGTCTCCCCAGGACTTGGGACTGTCAAGCATTCTTCAGGATGACCTGGCAGGTATTCCTCAGAGGATGCCATCTTGATTAAAAAGAAAATTGAAAATCTTTACACCTTTTGCCTCTTGATAATGAAATACTGGGGGGGGGGGGATCCCTGAAGATCTTTCTGTTCAAATAGCACCAAGCCACCATTCATACAGCCCCTGGTCAAGTAGAGCCCTCAGGGGGTTCTGGATGTCTATACCCCTCCATGCGGGTACTCTCAAGAACGTTCTAATATCAGGAGCTAACCACTCTTGGAGGAAGCAGTGACTGAGGGTGAGCTATGCAGAAGCCATGTCAGGACACGTTCCAGTGGTCACCATACTGTTCAAATGCTCAGTGTGCTTAGAGCATGACTTGCTTCTCTCAACGGATAAAGCACTAAGTGTTAGAATCAAGGCGAAATCTGTTTCAAGGCAAAATTTGTGGCAATCGTGGGAAAGCAGCTACCGCAGCCCATTGCAGGGTGCCTCAGTGAACTGAGTGTTCAACTGAGTAGGAGGCAGTTACACTGGCAAAGCTAGGTATTTTGAAATAAATTCACAATGATCAATAACCAGAGTGGTCCTTGATATGGCTTAAATCTAAAATGTCTCTCAGAGGCCCATATTTTCAGGGCTTGGTTCCTATTGGGTGACAGAAGTTCAAAGGCCTTCAGAAGATGGGACCTGGCTGGGAGACGTGGGTCAGCAGGACAGGTCCTTTGAAGGTTTCATCTGCCCTGCCTCAGGGTATCCAGGCACAAAGCTGTACCAGGCCAGACTGAAAGGAATGAAGCTTAGCTGGATAGGTGGGTTAGACAGGAACTCAGTCAGAGTGAGCGCAGGAGAAATAGCCTTCCCCGAAGGAGATGGTTTGTCAAAAAAAACAGCTCCCTTTATTGGGGGTGAAGGAGGGCTATATAAACCTTGGGAAGTGGGTAGGGGTTTTTGAGGTGTATATCATTGGCTGGGACTGAGGTACTGGGAACACTTCATTTGCATGAAGAGGTGTTTCAGGTGCTTGCTGGATATGGAGAGAGAGAGAGAGAGAGAGAGAGAGAGAGAGAGAGAGAGAGAGAGAAACAGAGAAACAGAGAAAGAGGGAGGGAGACAGAGAGAGAGGGGGAGACAGAGAGACAAAAACAGAGAGAGAGAGAGAGAGAGAGAGAGAGAGAGAGGGAGAGGGAGACAGAGAGACAGAAACAGAGAGAGAGAGAGAGAGAGAGAGAGGGAGACAGAGAGACAGAAACAGAGAGAGAGAGAGGGGGGGGGGGGAGACAGAGAGACAGAAACAGAGAGAGAGAGAGAGAGAGAGAGAGAGAGAGAGAGAGAGAGAAGATGAAGTTAAACCTGTAATTTGACCACCAGGCTACCTGACCACTTCAAGGGTGGCAGAGGTGGGGGTGTAAGGCTTACATGTGCTAGGACATGCAGGCCCAGAGCATGGGAAAAAAAAACAGCCCTATTCTTGCTGGTCTCAGGACAAGATTTTGGGGGTTTTGAATCATCTTGACCTCACTCTTGCTCTGGACTGGCCCTTCCAGCCCCACAGAGCAGTTTGCCCTCTGCTCTTCCAAACTGAAAAGATTCCCTTGACTAATGCTCCTGCTACCACAAGCTATGCCATGTTGATAAAGGGAGTTTGAGAGTGACAGGACAGCCGAACCATGCTTGGCTCAAAGCCCTAAGATGCTAGATAGTCATGGTCATCAAAGATCAACCCAAGGTAATGGCTCAGAGTTTGTTGTCTCACACCAAAGATTAATGACATTGAGCTTCATGGTGGGTCGGGGGAAAATGTCTGCGTTCATTCTAGTATTTGAATATTTAGTTCCCAGGTGGTGGAGCTATTCAGGGAAATCTGAAAGATGTGGCTTGTGAAAGATGTGGAAATATAAAAGATGTGAACTAGAGGAAGTTCACTGGGGGTGGGCTGGGAGGCATTAAAACTTTGTACCCTTCCCAGTCTGCTTTCTCTGTTTCCTGCTTGTCATTCAAGTTGTGAACTCTCAACTTGCTGCCCTAGCTGCCATCACTGCTCCTTCCCCATGATGGTGGACTCTAATCCCCTGGAGCCATAAGCCCAAATAAACCCTTCTCTAACTTGCCTTGGTCATGGTGTTTTTTTCCCACACTGATAGAAAAGGAACGAAAGCAAGAATTATTATAGAAAGGTGAGACATTCAGAACAAAGAGAGAGAAACTCTGGCTTGGGAGAAGTTTCTGAGAAAGGAAAAGCCATTAGATTCCTTCGTCTGGGAGTTACAGAGAGACACTGGACAATGTCTACGGTGTCTACACTGAGGTTCTCTGGGGATTGTGGTCCAAGCCGATGGCTAGCCCACACGTTCTGCACATCCCCTGGTCCCCACTAGAGCAATGACTGTATGCTGTTCTTACACTGCCCATGCACTGAGGAGTGGTTAAAGCTCTCATCTTCCCCAGCCCAACTCCAACTCTGATTGTCTGCAAGCTTATTAGCCCTGCCCAGTGTTTCTACTACCTTCCTTGCAGGTGTCTGAACATCTGCTAATTAGACTATGTTTTCTTTGTTCTCAGGGCTACTTGATCAACTTGTAGTTTTACCACAGCAGAGAGTTAACCCTATCATCACTACCAAGATGTAGCATCAATCTTTCTTGGTTACTTCCTTGTCTATGAGATGTTATAGGGTCTTTGTCCTGAAATAAATGGAATTTTCTTCTTAGAAGCCATCCTTACTTGTTTCACAGTTAGTTACCATAATCCATATTAGTAGCAAGAATGAATGAATGAAAATAATGCATGGTACATATTCTTAAGGGCAGCGAGAGTGGGGGAGGGCAGACAAACAGTAGATCTGTCTTCTCTGCCCAGCTCTGTCCCCCAAAGCTTCATTGTACCATTACCCAGCTAAAACCTCTCTCATACCCAGCTAAAACCTCTCTCATACCCAGCTAAAACATCTCTCATACCCAGCTAAAACCTCTCTTACTCATCTTCCTCCAGGTTCTAGACTTTTACATTTTAACTCCCAGTTTTCTGTTTTCACTGTGGATAGCTCAACTATTTCCCCATGTGGCCTTTCCTGCACTATTTACAGAGAGCCAGGCCCTGAACTGAGACCTCCTGAGATCATGAGGACCTCAGTCTTCCCTTCCTCTAGTTGTTCCTGTTGAGCATTTTGTCACAGAGATCAGGCAAATCCAGTATAGAGAGTTGACTCCAGACAAGGCTGTTGTTGTGACTTAGCTCTGTTGTGTGATCCTTAGGTTTTGGGAACTGGTTTGTGGGAGAGTTTGAAGTTGTGAGCTAGGGAAGCCATGCTGTAATTCACATTTACTGGTTGATTCTGACAGAAATTTGGAAGGCCAAGATTTTGATGGAAAAGCAAATATTAAGAGTGTGCTATGAAGTTTCTAATGAGAATGGCTATCACTGGATGATAGATAATTAGAATGGGTTTGAGGCTACGTGTGGTATATTTGGCAAAGGATCTGCCTACACTCTGCCCGTGTTTCGAGTGAATCTGAATTCAAAAGCAATAGACTAATTACATCTGCCAGAGAACATTTTAAGACTGCCTAGCATCTGGGCTATCAGATAGTTATTGCTGGTCACTTTTAGTCAAGTTTACAGTGGACAAACAAAAGCCAGAAGCAGTGCAGAGGTAAACAATGCATTGCCCAACTAAGAAAGGAGTGTGAACATGTTTAAAAGCATTGGACGCAGTGGCTGTCAGAAGTCTGGCATCCTTAAAGGGATGCTATTGGGATAATGGGATGGGATCCTAGAGGGCCAAAATTCTACCCATGGAAGGCTCCAGGGTAGGAAACTAAGGTTTCCATTAGAAAGGAGAATGCCTGAAGGATCTACTGCCCACAGTGTTCCCCAGACTCAACCATACAGACTCGGGGGCTGCTTCAGCCAAGGTACTACAAGGAAGCCAGGATGAACACAGTAGTGTCTGTGTGATATTCATTTTGCAGACAGGCAAACTATAAGAGATATGTGGTCTTAAAGACTCACAGCAAGACTTCATGTCACTCTGAGGTTGCCTATCAACCTCTAAACCTGTAGTTCTCAAGCTTCCAAATGATGTGACCCCTTAATACAGTTCCTCATACTGTGGTGACCCCCAGCCATAAAATTATTTACATTGCTACTTCATAACTGTCACCTTGCTACTGTTACAAGTTATAATGGGAACATCTAATATGCATATAGTCTTAGGTGAACCCTGTGAAAGGGTCATTCAATTTCCGAAGGGATCAAGACCCAAAGGTCAAGAACTTCTGCTTTTAACCTTTCATTTTAAACATTATTTCTGGTTCTGATGTGAACAGCCATCTCTAAGAAAATCTGATCAACTTTGAGCAGAAACACTGAACCCCTAAGAACAGTTGCTGCAATGGTCAGTGGTACTTACGGTTGATGGAGTAACTCTTTGGCTCCTCTCAGCCACACCAGAGTCTTTAGAGATGTGGAGTCGTTGGCCCAACCAGGACTCTTACTCATTGAAGCACCCTCCCATTCACTTACACGCCCATCCTGCTGAGTGTTGGGACAAAGGCTGGTGTTAGCTTCTGGGTCTCAGCAATGGAAGCAAGACATAGCTTCTGTAGGGGTTGAAACTGCTGTCCACACTGCCTGGGTGCTGCAGTGAGTATCATAGACCAGGCTTTCGGAAAACATAGAATGTGTTTCAAGAGCTGATGGCCCAGCTAGAATTAGGCAAAGGATAAGGGAGAAAAGCCATACACAGGGCAAAGGTGTGTGCAGCAGGCAGCAAAATGGCTGTGGTCTAAGCATAACAGTGGCCACACTATCTGAAAAGCCCTGGTTCCCCGTGGTACTGCTCATCTCCCCATGGTTTGCCTGTTATCTGTGTGCATGTCTGTGTAGAACACCCCCACATTCCTGCTCTTCCGGCTTTGGGTTTCGAACTGCACTTCCATGGCCTTTGGCTTTTCTGGACTTGCGGACTCCTTACAGTTTGGTTATGATGGACCCCTTAGCCACAGGAGGGGTCAGTCTTCCAGGGCACTGCACCTCTTTCCTGGACCAGGGGAGAGGTTTGGAGATGGCTTCTCCTTCATCAGTTCTCTCTACTCATTTGCTGAAACTTACAATATTTGATTAAAATAAGGAAAGGAATGTGTTTCAACACCTTCTGCCTGGAAGTCATAAAGTAACTCTGTGTAGTGTGGATTTAATTAAGATTGGATTGTGAGTGCTGGGGTGGGGGTGGGGGTGGGGGGTGAGATCAGTGTTCAGCACTTGGTCTAGGAGCTCTCAGATGGCCATAGTGAAGATTTAGTTACGTTTCTGGTAAGTTCGTTCTGCTGCCTGGGTCTCGGTGTGTCTTACTGGATTTGGTGAATTCTGAAAGCTGCTTACTTCTACTCTGGTTTTCTATGCTGTAAACGTCTCAGACAGAGGAAGGAATGACCCCTGCGTGCTTGAACAGAACAAGAAGGTGGAGCGGGATCCTGCCTTACTGTTAAGCTGTGAGCCCTGCCTGGCCTCTACCGGCAGCATGCTGTCTTCTGAAGCTGGAAAGGCAGAGCACACCAGGACCCCTAAGAGCAGATGGGGTCCTGCATTATAAAAAAGACCTTACTTAGTAAATGGCATGGTCAAGATGAAATCATTTTGGGTTTAGAGCAAGCTCTGACTCCAGTGCAGGTATCCATATAAGAGAGGGAGGGGAAAGACCATGTGGTGATAGAGGCCGGCTAGAGCAGGGCAGACAAAGCCAAGGGAGCCTGGGGTCCAAAGGCTAGGGGAGGCAGAGCTATTAGCCTCCTGGATTTCAGCCTCGCAGACCATAAATCATGGAAGGACACACCTGGGATATGTTCTTTACACCCTTGAGTCCTGAGTGGGTCCCCAGGATGCCAGTCAGTGTATTAACGGAAGTCTGGCTGTTGCTTTCGAATAGGCCAACCCAGCCTGCCATATCCACAGCCAAGTGCTGAAGCAGGCCCCAGGCGTGGGTCCTCTTTGTAGCCTCAAGTCCATAGCTGCACTGTGGATGGACACTGCGTCTGCTTGCTCCCCTCAGCTTCCTGGGACCTGACCTGCTTTCTGCTCCTGGCCTTTTTCCTCCATGACTAGGAGGCAGCCATGACTGGATGTGGTTGGGATAAGTGAAGAATGCGCCAGTTTACTGACTACCTGTCAGTCATGGGGACCCACATGCTCATCCCCAGCCACTGAGGGCCATGACTAGGAGTCAGGATGGCTGTGCTCAGTTAAAAGACCTGGCTCTAAATTTCTGTCAGTGCACAGACAATTTGGTCGTCACACTGGGGAAGGTGAGCTGATCTCTGAATATGGTGGGTGTTCAGAACAGCCCTCCCACAGTTTGCACTGCCTGCTAGGAACTCTGTGACCCTGTGAAGGGACTCTGGCCAGCTCAAGTGTAGTGAACATGGCTCTTGCAGGCCTTGAACTTCACCATTCCTTCTGCCTTGCTAAAAATACTGTCAGCTAGCCCTAAAGCTAGCCACCATCAAGATCTATTCCCTTATTAGGTCCAGCTATCAAAGTACTGAAGTCCAGCCATCAAAAGCCTCCTTTGGCTCACCGATCAGGATAAGATGCCCGATCAGAATTAAACACTTATCCTAATGGAGTTTCCACTTTTACCTTTATAAACTGCCATTTTCCTGTATTCACGTCTCCTCTACCCAGAGACAGTCCGTTTTTCCTGTCTATGTCCCTTATTCCCTGCCCTCTCCCTTTGGGGTAAATAAATTCCTTTGTTCTGAGATCTTGGTCTGAGAATTTGGTCTTGAGGGTCCTGAGCTGATATGTTCCCTTGTACCCCAGCTTCTTTTGAGCAGGGCTGTCATGCCCCTATGCCTATACCTTTGTCTCTTACAGACAGACTTAAACAGCCCCTTACTGGGCCCCAAGGGTCAGCTTAAATCTACCCAGATCACAGTCTCCAACTGTGCAGGGCCCCACGAGAGAACCGTGGTCCATGGGTGTCTTTGGAGTGAGTAGGGGTGCTTCATCACATATCCCAGCCCTTCAGCCTGGAGATCCCCCTCTGTTGTCTTGCTGCCCTCACCCCACTCCTGCCTCATTGTCACGGGCCATCTCTTTGGTCCCATACCTCTGCCAAGTCTTCCGGGTAGCTTATCTGGAAGAAAGGGGCACACATGGCTAGCGATGTAGCTGTGGCTTAGATCTAAGGCTACTTTGCACACCCCAGTCCCCACCACTGCCTGTTTTGATGTCTGATGCCTCACGGGACAGTTGAACAGGAGCTGGTACAGACCTTCAACAACCAGCAATATGGAGAGCTGTTGTTTGCGTGGACTGCTCTGTCCTCGTCCCACATAGACCCTACTCAGCCACCTGAGGATTAGCCTTTCTTCAGCTTCAGCATCTAAAGATTCCAGGTAAATAAAGTCTTCCAGAGACCCTGTGGGTAGCTACGTTTGCCTTGCCTACTCCCAGGTATATATATGCATGGCCTTGTGCTCCCTACTGAGTCACATTCATTGACACCCAAGTCTTTGTCTCCAGCCACCAAGACCTTCCACACTGGCTAGCGCTGCTCTCTCCACAGTGGAGGCTCATCACCCGCCATGCCTCCCCTACTACAACCAACAGACACACAAAGAGTAAAGCTGTTGGAGCCAGGTCTGGGCAGGTGGCTTGTCAACCTAACAACCACTCCTCAAGTCTCCCCAGCTTTCCTAGGTAGTTTTGCAGAGGAACGGAGGACCTGTCCCTCACCATCAAGGGCACCATGAGTGCAGGAGCTTCTCCAGAACAGAAAATGGTCTATCATCTTAAAGTGTCATCCTCGCCGCTGTCTGTTTTCATGCCTGCCTGTGGCCCTGTACACCATGCTGATGTGATTTGTGCTGTTCCTTTAGTTTACATTGCTTTGCCAAGCAGCATGCTGTTTCACACTCCCAGCATGCATCTGGCATGGTTTTGCTGCCGGTTCCTAAGAATATATGTGGTGGTTCATCCCCGTTGTCAAGGTGACTGGGTTGGGGATCATCGAGAAGACGTGTCTCTTAGTTGTCTGTGCAGAAGCTTCCTTCCTCTCCTAAGTGGCCTTTCGTTGGGTATTTTGGTTGATAACTATGAGAAAAGTAACTTATTCAGTGCTGTGTAGTCCAGATTGGATTGAGAATGGTCCTCGCACATCCCACTTCTTTTGGGAAGTATGGTCAGCAGAAGCTGTGGGGAGGCTTGGAAAGAGTTCCACAATCTTTGAGGCACTGCCCAAAAAGTGGAGCTGTTTCCTGTCTGTTGAATGCGGCTGGCTCCAGACCTAATTCTCACAGAAGCAGCAGCAGAGGTGACAGCTGAAGGAGAGGATTCAGAAAGACTTAGCACTGGTCTCGGGCTATCCTCGACTCTTCTACTTGTCATCTCTTGTTCAAAACCTCAGATGCCACCTCGCACCCTATGGAGAGGCCTGAGCAATAAAGTGTGCAGAGACCCAGACCCACAGTGTGTGAGGACCCATGGCTGGCTGACAACTGTGTCCAGCTGTCCCCACAGCTTAGAGGAACCTCTCTGGGCACACTCACTGAGCCCCACTTTGTGCTGGGAGCCTCAGAAGACAGGGAAAGAGTCCCCAAAGCCTCAGGAACCTTCAATGATGGCAGAGGAGGGCAGGACACCCAGCACCTCAGTAACCAGGATGACCACATGTGTAATATTCTGGCACATAAGCCCAGAGTGTTGCTCAGAATGTTCCTCTCCGTGGTTCACACATGTGACTTCTATAAGGTGGCAGAGCTCAAGGACAGTTGTTGGTCCTACTGACCAATGACACACACAAATATCTGCAGATTCATGTGTCATCGGGAAAGCAGAAATTTTGAAGGGAGTTGCAGGAGAAGGAGGCATTAGGCAGAGACCTCATTGGGGAATCTTATTAACCATGCAGCGCACAGCTGTTAATTACATAAAAATTAAATTGGCAATAACTCAGGCAGAAACCTCCAGTTTGACACCTTTCTTATCCCCTGCTACAGAGCCAATGTAATCTTAATTAGAAGCAGAATCCACTGCTTTGTCCTCCTGGTCCCCCGGCCCATTTTTTTTTTTTTTTTTTGGTCTGCCTGGATCCGCTCTCACAGCCCCAATATAGAGTCCATCTCAACCGTCAGTCCCAAAAGAGGGGAGAAGGGAAAGTGGACAGAGAAGGAAGTGGGGTGTATAACTGTTCTCATGGCGATCAGGGAAGAGCTGTGATATAGTACTGTTCCATGCTGTGGTTTGCCCACTGAAGAGCCCCATGGCTCCTGTCATGTCCTCTGTCCTGGCACGTGAGCCCGTGATACACGCTCAGTGAAGCGCCCACCCAGGACTTTGAAAACTTCAGTTCTCTGGGTTCCAGAGCTGGAGACAGTAGAGGTTGGCAGTCAGACCTCTTCCCACCCACACGGACACAGCTAATCCATATCACTGCTCAGCTTTGCCAGCTGCTTCTTTGAGGAAAGACTGCAAGGGAGGGATGACCAGAAAAAAACCTCCTTCCCTCTGAGGATGTTCCCCTTCTCTCTCTGGGATGGTCTTTCCCTCTCTGGGATGTGCTTCCATGCACCACTTTAGAGACCTAAGCAACAATTCTATGTGGCGATCTCTTCTGACTGCACACAATAATTTGATTATGGATAATGGAACTGTCTTTAATAATTAAGCAGCTGCTGGAAGTTCTGAGTACTGGGAAAGCAAATGCAGGTGTGGTCGGGCCTGATGCTTCCCAGGACTCAGTATGCCATGGGACTGGGCTCTGGGGTGATGTCTATGGATTCTGACTCACAGCAAGCCCGTTGGAAAACCTCAATCTCCATGCCTCTGGGCTTGCCCCAGCCCCCACACACTTCCTAAGCAAGCTCTGGAGACACCAAGCCCCACTTCCCTCAACAAGCTCACCTGCTGAGGCTTCTCCCGCTCACAGGGAAGTAACCGGTGAACAATTAGAAGCTGTTCATAGAAAACTCACAAAATTCCCATAAAGTGAAAAGCATTTTTCTCAATCCTTAATAGAGTAAGTAGATTTAAGAGCAATTCAAGAATTTCTCAGCATACGAACATTTTAAAATAAATGATAATCAAACACTTTGTATTATATATGGATCTTGTGTACAAAAAATATATTCACTTACACATCGAGAAAATATTTACAAACATGGGCGTGTGTGTTAAATCAATGAGGTCTCAACATGTTCCTTAGGCCCTGTATATGGATATCTATTGATTTGTCTATAAATTATTGGTCACAATATGACACAGATGTAAAGCATACCATGCCTACTGTAGCTGTGACATCTGCATTTGGAGGCGTGAGTTTCAATGTCTTCGTCTGCACCCACTGTGTACGGGTTGAATGCAGATGCCTTCATCTGATATAGACTTCTTTTTGCAGCTGAGATCACTTTCTACTTGAATCTATCAAGCACATACAAAAAAGAAAAATCACAGACTTTTGACAAACAAAGTTTTGGGGTCTGAGATTTCTCAGGACACTGAAAAGCTAAGTCCTGCCTTACTTATCCAGAGAATGCAAGGATGGTTTGATGTTAAGACGTCTAAGCAGCTCATATATTAAAGGGTAAAAAGAGGAAACCACACACCCATTGTAACACTTCTTATAGCCAGTCAAAAGCTGTCTGTGAACCAAACACACATCAAAAGTGGATGGAGTGGATGAATTAGTGATAGACGGTCATCAGGATGGGCTGTTAAGCAGCCATCTGAAAGAATTAGATAGATCTGTATGTCCTACATGGGAAGAATTTCAGCATCAATTATTAAATGAAAATAGAAAGCAGAAAGGCAGGAGTATATTAATATCTAAATACATGAGAAATAAATATGACTAAAGTATTTTATGTATTTATATAAATATAATGCATAATTTATGTATAGATTATGTATGTATAATTCACAAACAATTGATACATAACACAAGATATAATTTACATCTATAATTTATACATATGCACGTGTGTTGGTCCCTTGTGCATTTCCGGCCTAAACAGCCTGGGTATTCAGAGGAAGCTACACATGATGCTATACACATGATGTATTCTACTCCAGACCCTATGCAAAGATCTGCATCATCGCCAAAGTGCATCCACTGGAAGCCAGAGTAGTATTTCTTCTTACTGCTTCACCTGAACAGGCAGGTGATACTTACACATGTCTAAAGACCTGCTAGGCTTCAAACTTTGGATCCTAGCCTTTCTGATCCCAGAGGAAGAAGGGGTTGGTTTGGGGATCCACCAGTCCCTGTGACCCTCAGATGGGCATTCTGGATCTGGTACCACATAAGCAATGATGCCCTTTTTGGCCCTGCCTACACCGGACCTCACATAGCTGTGGCACAGAGCTTAAACACGTAACAGAAAGGCCCCATTCCCTTCTTCAGAGACAGTTTCCTTCTGCCCTCCAAATGTATGCTACAGTGCACAACCAGCCACTAGAACCCTGCCTAAGGAGGCTTCTCCTGCTCCTCCACCACTGACCTGAGCTCCCCTGTATATCACCAGCCGGGAGTCAGGGCAGGGGACAGATGTTTCTGTGCAGTTTCTGTATCAGAGAATTCCGGATTCCAGCCCATGTGTAGGTCTAGGTGGACCCATGGGGTCCACAGTCTAGTCTGAGAGGAGGCAGAGAACCCCAATATAGGCTTGCTCAACCGGGATCCAAAATCTCACTCCTGTAAGGGAAGCAGGCCCAGTTTGTATCTGTGATCAGTTTCCTGGCTCCTTCTTGGCTCTTAAGCGCTTGCTTCCCAGAGTGCTACCTTGTGCCCCCAAATCAGTCTTGTTGCTAGATCCCAGCTGGACAAGTATTCCACAGGCGTCTTCTGCCCCCCATGATACCCCATTTCCCACAAAGGGACTGCAGCTGTGAGTCCCCCGCTTCATCCCCAGCATCACCATCTAAAAATAGTTTCCGCCTAAGCATTGCCATTCAGAAGCCACCAGAGGCTGCACGGCCCCCCTCAGCCCAAAGATCATAGAGCATCTGGTGGATCCTGTGTCTTCACCACCCTAATCAAAATGTGGGGGAGAGAATGGAAGCTGGAGAGGACAGTGGGCGGAGCCAGCTCCGGCAGGCAGGGCAAAGGGCAGGAGAAATACACCTGCAGCTGGTGCCCATAAACACTACTTAAGCAGAAGCTCATTAACTTGCAGCCACTGAAGCCCAGACCCATCATCTTGCTGCTGTCCTCCCCAAGGTGGGACCATCAAGCTCTGAGTGTGGCTGCTTTTCATCTGAATTTACTCCATGACAATCCAGGATTACAGGAGGCTTCCCCCTGAACAAAAGAGATTGCTTGACAAACAACCTTCCCTCCTTGCTACATGGGCAGCTGCCACACACCACTGGGTTTCCTGGGTGGAGGCCAGCTCCTCCAACCACCCCACATGGACAAGACCTTGTAAATAATGGCAGTAGTTGTTGCATGCCATCAGATGGCAGTGACTTTCTTGTTCCTCCTCCCAGGGAGGAAAGACATCTTGACTGTCTCTGCAGAAGTGCTTGGGGACATTTCCTCTAGATGCACCCTTGCAGGGGACTGAGCAAGGCTGTTTTGGTCACATGCAAAATCCTACAGTGGGCTACAGTGCTCTACCCTGGCCAATAGTACCCATCTTGGCCTGTTTTGGATTCTCTGTGGTTTCTAGAATGAAATAGAATGTGTGCTTTTCACCTAGGACCCCTGACAGTCCACAGTCCCAGGCTCTCAGCTATGTCCCGGTCTCCAGCCTGGCCTGAGTGCCAAGAAGTAGCCTTGTATCTTCTGTTCCATAGCAGGTCTCATGGCTGCAAGGTGTTGGGAAGGGTGCAGAGCAAATGCTTTCTTCAAAATGTTCCAACAAGTTTTGAGCAACAAAAATCTGCTGAATCAAGAGAGAAATCATAGAATCTATTGCCTCAATTTAAGCCGTTCCTTGGTGAGGATGCCCCAGGGCATATCCCTTGTCCATTTGTCTGTTGGCTTTACTGTCCTGGCAGAGCTTAGGCAGACCACCACTATCTCCCAGCCTTATGGCCACACTCCATCCTTCCTGCCATTCATTTGGTGTGCATCTTTGATTTGCATGGGATAGACAAGTCCTGCCCACTGACCTCATTCTGCAAGAATCTGTGTGCATCCCTCATGGGCCTCAGGCTACAAGTGCCCCTGCCCCTGGATCTGTCACAGCCCCACCTCCTGTCACCTCCACCTTCATTAGGCAGGGATCTCTTCTCCTGTTCTGTGTTGAGTGGGTCTGGATTTCTGAGCTCCATCAAGGGCAGGGAGGTGGAAGTAGGGCATGTGCTAAGTCCAGGAGAGGAAACTGTTCCCCAAGTCAGTGTGAGCTGGACACCCTTAATTCCTACCCACAGCTGTGATTGAATGTGCTCCTTCAGCAAGTGGGCAGACAGACTCTCAAAGGAGAGCCCACTGACAAGGGTACTCAGTCCTGGTGATTCACAGAACAGAGACATGGTCTCTAGGATGGGGAAGGGGACCTTTGTACCAAAGCTGAGCAGAGACCACTAGTAAAACTACAGGCTGACAGTGAGAGCCTGCTTTCATCCATGTGCATCTAATACATGGCTCTGGGGAATTTTGCTTCCCTTATCATGTGCCTGTGTCCAATTAGAACCTTAAATTTCATAACGGAGTAGACCCCTGTCTGCTGCTGTGCCCCAGGAATCTCCAGCCTTCACTAGTGACTTACTAACGCCCTTCTTTTGACCTTGACACAGCTTTTCCATCCTTTGTGTTCACCAGTCTTTTTGGATCTTCTCCCAGGACTCCAGATCTTCTGGGAGCCTCAGCAGCACCTCACTACGAGTTCACGAGGAATGGGAGGAACAGACAGCTCAGAGCCAAGACTTGGTGACCCTCAAAGCCAGCCCATCTCTCCTCCTAGGCTCACAAATGACAGTTCCATTGCTCTGGAGAGAGGGATGAGGAGCTTCATGGAAGAGAGACATAGTAAATAGTGAGGTTTTCCAGTTAGGTTACCTCCTCATCCTCGTCTTCTATCCAAGACTTCCCAGGCTCAGATGGCACATGGCTATTGCAAAGTGGATTCTGAAATGGTCAAGGCTACCAACCCGCCCACCTCCTGACGCTGTGGGGGTGGGGAAGGGCTCTGTTAACACCCTAGACATCTAGGGATATGGTGCCTTCCCTGCTGAATGATTGTTCTTCCTGACAATCTCTCACTTTCTTTGCAGGTTCAGGCCAGGTTTCAGAAGAGGGGCTAAGGGCTGTGCCTGTGGGTCAGCATAGCCTGAGGAGTTAGTGCCAGCGCCACTGTTGAGTTATGTACCCAGCTACTGAAGGTGTGCACCCGGCTCTCCCTGAAATCTGCTGGCAGGCTGATACGCAGGCACTGCCGTGGCCTACCCACACAGTACGACGTAAGTAACAGCTGTGTCTGTCTGTGCCCCGGCCTCCAGCAGAACTGTGATTGTTTTCCTGGAAGCTTTGCTGATGACTAAGCAGAAAGGGATGGGGTGGGATGGGACATGGCTTGTCTCTATATTCTATATGACACCACTCACTCCTCTGCCATTGCAGGAAGGATCCCCCACAAAGCCAAACATGGTATAGTTATGCCAGGGTGCTGGGACTTGGCGGGCGCTTGGAAGATCGCCCAGGGCTGTCTTGGGTATCCAGCTATTCCAGGACAAGATGGGAAACATGAAGAGCTACCTGGAGCCTGTGCTGAGTCACAGGAAAGTTTCTCCCACCATAGCCAACCAAACCCACATTCCAGAATGCTACCAGCAGGGGTGCATGGGCCACTGCCTCCCATCAGCAGAAGTTGTCAAGACAGTCAAGTTCACTCATTCCCACGGTGTCCAGGACACTTGGGGACAACGGAGGCATTTGAAAATCTAGAGCAGGGACACTGTACTTTTTCCTCTTTACCTTGAGCTCACAGCCCTGTGGGGTCTTTCTGAAGTATTTGACTGAGTGCTCCCCTCTTTCTAAACATGTAGTCCAGGTAGTCACATAGTAGTTGTGAATTTAACTCCTGGCCAGACCTGCGCTTGCCTGACACAGCTCTGGGTCTGATTTATACGGCTCCCATGAATTATTCTAGCACTGTTTGCCCGATGGGGTTTTCTATTAAATTTCCTTCTTGACTGTGTCAAAAAAATCAAGTGGCCATAAAATGAAGACACAATTTCTGGGTTTTTCATCTGCCCATTGACATGTTTAATTCTTGTGCCAATATCTCTCTATGCTGGTTAGTTTTATGGCAGTTTGTATAGCCAGAATCATTTGGGAAGAGGAAATTCCAATTAAGAAAATGCCCCCACCATGCTGGGCTGGTGGGCAAGTCTGTGGGACATTTTCTTGATTGATAATTAATGCAGGAAGGCCCAGCCCATGGTGGGTGGTACCATCCCTGAGCAGAGAGTGGGGGGCTGTATAAGAAAGCAAACTGACCAATCTAAGAGGAGCAAGACAAAAAGCCGCATTCCTCCGTGAATTCTCCTTCATTTCTCGCCTCCTCTTTTCTCACCCTGTTTGAATCCCTGCTCTGGCTTCCCTCTCCGGTGGACAAGATGAAATAAACCCTTTCCTCCCCAAGTTGCTTTTGGTCATGGCGTTTCATCACAGCAACAGAAACCCCAACTAAGACACAGCCTCACACAATTCCAGCCTTATAGCAGTTGTCTGTGTGTTGGTGGGGGAGGGGGTGTACCAAACACACTGCTTTAGTCACGCTAATCACGTGCTATAGCGCCGAGCTCCACACCCAGCCCTATAATAATAGGCCTTAAGTTACTATAGGGCCTCGTAAGGTTCTCTTCCCAGGTTGCTCTGTATGATCCAGGGAGCATGTCTGACCACGCTGCTACGTGGGCCCCAGGACGGCAATGGATGTAGGTCAACACAAAACTGTAAACTGACCTGAAGCATGGGATTCTGGTTTCCCTCCAAAGCATTGTGTTTATTTAGTGTGTGTAGCTTGTTTTCCCGAATGGGCACAACCAGGGCAGCAAGTCCCGGGGCCTCCTTGTCTGCACCTCCCCAGGGATGAGATTGCAGGTGAACACCATTATGCTTGACTTTTACATTCGTGCTGAGGATACAGACTCCAGGCCAAACATACACATTTCACCAATATCTCCCCAGACCCTCAAATGCTTTTAACAGCTACCGGGGTCATTTGGTTCCTCCATTTATTTTGCAATTGAGTTGATTGGTTTCTACTGTAAAACTCTGATCATATTATACACATACATGACTCACATGCATGAAATGTGTATTCATATATGCATATGTTGGATACACAAACATATAAGTACAGGTATATATCTGTGGAAGACTTGCTGACATGTCCATCAGAGTACTTTTTAAATGCTTTTTAGTACATTTCTATCTATGTGCATATGTACTTAAATGAACAAAAAAAAACCTCCAGGCATATTTTATTCATATGTGAATAATGCAGATGTGAAGGTATAACATACATAATTATATATTAATATATTTACATATAAACCTAGATATTTTGGGGTGTGGCTTGTAACTCTTATACTTAAAAAGAGAGCTATCAAACTGGGGGCCATGGACTGAGGTGGAAAAATGTCTAAGGATGCACTGAACAATCTATCTAGTCTTACAGCACAGACTTTCCTGTATCTAAACTGCTGCTGTTTTTAAAAGTCAAAATGTATTTTCCTGTCTCTGATAAGAACTTAGACAAGTTGGAGACAGCTGGTCTTTGAAGTAAGACTGTAACTAATGTGTGCCATTTCAAAGGCCAGCCTTGGTGTGCATTCACTCTGCCCTGACATTCGCTTTTGCAATGGCCAGTGATTCACACCAAGCTTGCTGTGCACAGCATGCAAGACACATGCATGAACAGATAATTTCAGATTTATCCATATGTCATATGTAAGCTGTGTATGCATTTATGTTGCAGGTTTATTCATATACACATATAAACTGTGCTTACACTTATATGTTATATACCTAATATATCATATATTTATTAATTATATATATTAATGAAATATATATTATATATTTATATATATTTAAGCACACATGTATTTTATATACATATACAAATATAAATATACTGGATACAGCTGGGCATATTTGCTGCAATGTTGCAGGATATTTTAAATTCTCTTCATGAGGAAACTGACCTTTCAGTTGCTTTGTGGGGTTTGGTGTTAGGGTTGTGATGCCTCCCAGGAGGAGTGGAAGAGCCTCGTTGATGGAAACACAGAACCCTGACTGACGTCTTCCTTGTAGAAAGTGGCTCTGACACATACACACACCTTTGGCCTCTCCTTTAGGTGGCCGCCCGGTCACAGTTTGTGTTTCTGCCTGTGCACGTTTGCGTACAATGGACTTTAAGTATTTCGTCTCTTCCATCTGACAGCTGAGTGATTGGCACAGGGTTGTTTTGGAAGTTGATTTTTACAACATCCAAAGCAACCCTCCTTCCTGTGGCAGGTGACTTTTTTATTTTTTTAATAAATGACTGGTCGTGGCTTGGTCTGTCTGGTGAAGGAGATTATTAATTTTGTTCTGAGGGAACCCCCCATGCTTCCATTAATCTCCCCCATTATTTACATTCTATTTTACCGATTTCCGTTCTTTCCTATTTACTCTGTCTGCTTTTGGTCTGGCTTGCTGCTATTTTTCCAGTTTCTCAGTGGGGGAAGCTGAGATCAGTGATGTATTTGCTTTTTTTTTTTTTCCTACTATAGATATTTATCATTTATACTATAAATTGCATTTCTTCAACAGTTCAAACTATTTCCTGGTGTTTCCCTTACCTTCTTTGACCCTGGGATATTAATTAGTTTCCAAGTGTTTGGAAATTTACCATCCCACCTCCCCTGTGTAGGACCCTTGAGGGAGAGCAGGTAGAGGAGAAAGCAGCATAGCATTAATGCACTGATGAAGCTGGTTGGCACAGGCTGGAACTGCCCCTCACCTGTGCCATGTGTAACAGGGCCTGTGTGGGAAAGCCCAGGATTTACCAAGGAGAGAGATTTACCAGTGGTCCCCGTGTCTTGTCCCTGATTTCTTCCCGCCTCTCTAGCTAGCACGCCCATTCTCAAGCACACTGTAACAGACCTTTCTCCTGCTGGGCCTCCATATTCATCGCTGTAAACACCAGAGACTTGCTCCACTCTGGCATCTGCTGGCTTTTCTACCTTCTCTTTTGCCCACCATATTCAACCTTTGTCTAGCGGGTCCTTTGTTCCTTGAAGCTGTGTAGGACTCTGACTAGATTTATATCCTCACATTAGTGGTCCAAAATCAACTGTCAGCCCTGTTGCACACACCTTGTGCTCTCTGTCCATCCATCTGCTTTGGGACAGAGCTTGGGGACACAGTAAGATCTCAGTGAGTGCCTAGGTAAATCTGGGACATGGAGGCTCAGAAAGCACTTTTCTACTATGTGAAGACATTATATGCCAGGAACCATAGAGGAAGGATGGGACTGCCAGGGCTGTCTGAATGTCGAGTTACCTTGTTCGTTGCAGGACAAAATGCCTAACAAGGTGTGATTTGTTTACAGAAAGGTTTAGTTCTGCTTGTAGTTTGAGGAGAGAGATTAACTGTACTTTTGCCTCTTCCGCATAAAGCTGGACATATAATATAACCACTGCCCTTTCTGGAGAAACAGTGATAAACACAGATCCATTCTTTCTCAGCAAAGTAAACACAGATGGAAGAGGCTGTGTCAGGCGGCTCCTCCACACCGCTGCTGTCTCCAGGGATGAGCAGCTAATGGCTGGCTACTCACACCTCCCACCTCGCTCTGTGTTTGTAAAAGACGCACATACTTTCCCTGGAGAAGTTCTGCTTTTCGCCACAATGACATCACTGGGAATGTGTGGGTCAGCCATTTTCAAATGTTTGGTTTCTCCCTGTGTCTGGAGATTCTTGCCCTGAGGAGTCAGGAGACTTTTCTCTCACCCCCTTAGCAATTCCTACCTGAGACTTATAAAAATAAATGTGTGAAACGCTGGTGCTAGGCTGAGAGGGATCACATTTATTCATTAAAATTTACAGCAGGGCCTTCAGTCACTCTGAAACCTCAGGAATAAACGGCAGGCTGGTACTGCCAACTCTCTGACATCTGATCTTGCTTAAGTCTGTATATTCCCAGTCAGACCTCCAAAATATAAACCTCCAAAGTAGGTGCTATGGCTGGACTAGCTGGGCCAGGCTTTGGGAAGTATGGGGTTGGGTCCACAGTGTCTCAGGAGAGAACCTAGGCCTATGATGAACTATAGCATTTAGAGGCCTGAATGTAATTCTTGTAATGCACTTGGTTCTGGCCTGTCTGGACCTTGGTTGGTTGGTTGGTTTTATCTGTCAAGTGACAGGAAACTTCTTATGTGTGTTCAAGGTGTCTGGGGCTAGAGGTGATCACACAGAGGTAGCCCTGCTGCCTAGCTATAGCAGCCTGGTAGCCATGGAAACACCTCTTCTCTTTAGTGACAACTTCCTGAGTGGAGGCAGGAGCACCAGAAGCTCAAGGTCATCCTTGGCTACACTGCAAGTTCAAGACTAGCCTGGGCTACTGGAGACCATATCTAAAAAGAGGAGGAAAAGGTGGAGGAGGTAGAGGATGTGGAGGAGGAAGAGAAGGCGGAGAAGGAAGAGGAGAAGGCGATACATTAGGCATTTGTTACTACTGCCTCATTTTACATTCATCTAGCTTTTTAAGATTTTAGAAATGACCCTCAGGCCCCTAAAGAGATTTTTCTCTTCCCAGAAACCATCCACACTCAAGTGTGAAGCTGAAATGGCCTGAGCCCAACATCCTGTGTTAGGCAGCTGCTCTCTACCCTGGGAACACTTCTAAGTCACTGCTTGTGAGGGTTAGTTATATCTTATACCTGATATAAGTTAGAGTAATTTTATAAGAGAAAGCCTCAATTGCAAAAAAGTCCCCTCCTGTTGTGTGTCACGTGGACAAGCCTGTGGTGCATTTTCTTGATTGATGATTGGTATGGGAGGGCCCAGATCACTGTGGGTGGTGCCATCCCCTGGGCTGGTGGTCCAGGTGCTATAAGAATTCAGGCTGAGCAAGCCACAGGGAACAAGTGGTAAATATTGTTCCCCATGAATTCTGCATCAGTTTCTTCCTGGAATTTCTGCCCTGACTTCCCTGGATATTGGACTATAAGCTAAAAGCTGAAATAAACTCTTTCCTCCCAACGTGGCCGTGGTGTTTATCACAGCAATAAAAAGCTAAGACACAATCTGTCTTGCCTTAATATCTTTCTCTACAACTTCAATAAAATACTCTGACAAAAGAAATTAAAGGAAGAAAGGGCCTGTTCTGGCTCACAGTTCAAGATACGGTCCGTCACCGTGGGAAGGTAAAAATGGCAGAAGCATGGAGTGTCCGTTCATCATATCTACCATCATGAAGCAGAGGATGGTGCCTGCACTCTGCTGCCGGCTTCTTTCTCTACTTAAGCTGGCCAGAGTATGTTGCCCAGAGAACAGCGTTTCCATAGTGGGGGAGGGGGAGGGTCCCACTTCCGCTAAGGTAGTCAGCACAACCCCATAGGCCCATCTCCCAGGTTATTATAGATTGTCTCCAGTGGATAATTGGCATCCATCACGTGTCTTCTCCAAATATCCTAACAGCTTCTTCTCCTAGGACAATCACAGGATAACTATGGCAGTCCCCATGTAGGGCCCATATGTGGAAGATGGAGATACTTCTGTGATACACACCAAGCTGGTCCCTCAGATTCTGAGTTTTTTTTGGATAGCAAATCAGAGGTGAATGCAGGGAAGGACGTGGCTTTCTCACAGATCACCCAGGTCTTGTCTGGGTGACTGATGACCCCATGGATGAGGAGTGAGGGAAAGCCCCGACCCTCGGGGCTCTAATACACACATAGAAAAAGCTCCGTGGTGAGTGGACCATTTCCCTTGGTCCATGGACACTGGTTATGTCAGCTCTGTGATCCACAGAGGAAACCCAAAGATAAAAACCTGTAACTACAGAGAGGTATGTGACGACTGTGGCCATTACATCTCAGAAAGTTTCAGCGTTCTCTGCTTGTTTACACAACGGGTATCAATGACTATATAGTGAAAAATCATCCCAGCAGAGCAGCAGCCTCAGCTCTGTCCACAGAATCCCATTTCTAACCCCCACTTAGTAGCCCAATCACCCCAGGCCACTAGGCCCAGAGTGACCAAGGAGCTGAACAAGCTCCCCCTCAGCCTGGAGGCAGCTCTTCAGGAAGTAGAGGTCAATCCTTCTGACTGAAGGACCTACACCCAGACCTAGAACAGATACTTCTAGAGTCTCAATGCACTTGGAAAATTATCCTCCATTCACATAGTCTTTTTCCTAGTTGTGGCCTCGGGAGGCCATGCACCTCTGTAAATGAACGCCTCACCTAAGAAGGGAGGGGTCCCTCTGCCTCTCCTCCGGTGCTCAGCGCTTCACCCTCTGGAAGACAGGGACAGGGGAGGGCATTTTAGACACCGCTGTCTATGGTTGGCTATTGGGGTTCAGGAAGGTAGTAGATGCTAACCTCAGGTGGGGAACTGGGCTCTTACAAAGACATTCGGTCTCTACAGTAACCTGAGCTTGTGCCCTCAGCTTCCCTGTCCAGATCCATCCCCCTCCAACAGATTCCTCCACCTTCGCTGCATAGAGGCAGCCACACGGCTGCTCTCCCAGGCCTCCTGTCTAGTAGCACTATGGAGGAGGTGTAGTTCTGGGTGCAGTTCTCTGTAGCCTCAGGGTGAAGTCATCGGGGAGCCAGCCTTCCCCCACCAATCATCATGCCCTCAACCCCAGCCTTGCCAGTAGCCCTGGAAGCATCCCTGCCTGGGAATTAAAACACTGACAGTTTAGAAGCCAGCAACCTACTATCAGGAATCCCAAGGCTGCAGCTTATGATGCTCCGTGGCACAGCTGCCCTAGACTGGCACTAATTCCCATGGTGTTCCATCTTCCTCTGACCCACTACCATGCCAGAGCACGGGCTGGTTCCCGAGCTCCCTCCACCCAGCCCATTCCCACCCAGAGGCCTCTCCTTCCTGGGTAGGGAGATTACAGGCTATACCAGCCTCCTTGGTTTATGTGGAGCCTGGAATAAAACTATGCAAGCTACATCCCAGGGGCAGTTATTCATTTTTATATGAACACATAAAAATACTCCTAGCGTAGAAAAGTCGAGATTAAAATGTAGGTAACCATATCTCACCCCAGACTCAACACATGTTGGCATTTAGCTATTTAGTTAATGCCACAGACACGTCAGCAAGAAATGACACCCCAGAGCCAACTGACGACAGCATCTCCTGCAAGATGCACCCTGTCCTGTGTGTGCGGGTCCTGCCAGAGTGGCCTTTGCTAATTAGTGACTGAAAATTGACTAGCAGGTGTTCACCATCAGCTCTGAGATGCTGCGTGCATTCTTGTCTCCATCTGATTGAAAAAGTCTGTCTTGAAAACCAGACTGCAGGCCTGAACTGTGGGCAGATTATGCCACACTAAGCTAATAAACAAAAGCAAATCCCTTACCAGAGGCTCACATTTACATCCCAGCTCTCTAGGTGTCCAACAATGTACATGTGTGTACACATATGTGTATGTGTGTGCATGCATATGTATATGAAAGTGTGTGGATGCATGTGTGTTTAGGGAGAATCTTATGAATGCGAGTTTAGAAGGTCAGCATTTACCAGAATCAGAAAGAGCAGCATCCCTAAGAACTTCATATATCAGAGAACCTTAACCTAAAATAATTGTTTTAATGGATATCTTTTAAGATGAAGAAATCTGAATCTCATGAACCACATTGCAAATGTGTGGATAAGATCTTAAAAAGAACTAAGCAAACTTCCAACGCTGCTGTGTATGGAAGGTGTCTGAAAGTGAGACTCAACAAAAGACCCAAAGGGCAAATTAATAGGGTTGAGGCTCAGTTGTTAAAGTGCTTGGTGCGAAAACATGAAGGCCTGAGTTTAGATCCCTAGAACCCACATAAAGAGTGGGGTGTGGCAGAACACACGTGTAACTCCAGCACTAGGGCAGGTTCAGAGAAAAGAAGCTATCCTGCCTACTGAATCAGCAAGCTTCAGGTTCAAGGAGAGAACCTGACTCAAAGAATAAGGTGGGGAGATGTGTCAACCTTTATCCTTTCCACACACTCACACACACACACACACACACACACACATACACACACACACACACACACACTCACTCACACACACACACACACACACACACACACACACATGCACACACACACATGCACACTTCTGATAGGGAGTAAATGGGAAATAATGGTTGGGCCAAGTTGTATACCTCCACATTTATATTTTCAAGTCTTAATCCCTAAGTATTAGTTTTGTTTCCTGTCGCTACAATAAAATGGTCTGAGGAGATGCAACTTAGGGGACAAAAGGTTTATTTAGCTCACAGTTTCTGATTAGTGTCCAGCATCAGAGAAGCCAAGATTATGTAAAGGTGTGTTTCTCCTTCAAACAGCACCTCCTTGACATTGCATCCCAGAGAAGGGGCCCTTCAAATCAGTATGTGAGAACACACAGTTGCCAACTGCATAACTCTGTTTTATCTTTGTTTTAGGACAAACACTCATGTGGTCCAGGTTGACCTCAAACTTGTGATGTACCGCAGATGGCCTTTTACTTCTAATCCTCTACCTCCACCTCCCAAATGCTGGGGTCACAGGTGTACCCCCCACACACATGCACACACACACACACACACACACACACACACACACACACACACACACACACACTGCATCATTCTTGAACTCAGCAGCACAAGGAGGACAGAGGCAGGATGGGTAGAGGAGAGTTCTCGCTCATTCATTAACCGGGATCAGGAAAAACACGCCACCATTTTAAGCCTTAAAACAAACGTCAGAAATTTCAGGGTTAATAAGAAGTTTCAACACAGAAGTAGGGTGTGAAAAGAAACCCAATAACCAAAGATGCTCCCCGAGGCTGAGACAGCCTGGCAGAGCAGACAATAAGACACAAAAATAACTCATAATTGCATCAAAATCCCAAAATGAGCAGAAGCAATCCACAGCACTATGAAGGGTCCTATCTGGGAGTTGGATGTACTTCAGTATAAATGGGGACAAGTGGAATTGTCATGTCCCCAAGTGGCAGACTAAACAGGTCAGAGTTACTAATTCTTTGCAAAAAAAAAAAAAAAGAAAGAAAGAAAGAAAATCAGGAGAAAATATTTAAAAATAAAACATCCTAAAAATTTATTTGAAAAAAAAAAAACTAAGCAAAATACTTTGTCATGCTGATAAACTACATTCATATTTAAAGCTATAAGGAAGTAAGTCAGACATACAATGGGAGGTTGATTAAAAAAAATGGCCAGTGAGACAAATCACACATTGATGAAGTTTCTAGAGATAAAATCCAGACTCTAAGGAAGCCGGATGTCATTGCAGGCCGAGAGAGTGACACCGATGACTTGGGGGGTCCATCCACCAGCTACTCGGAACAGAACACTTCACACCACACAACAGAAATCCTGAGGCACAAAACCCAGGCTCTTAAACAAGACAGCAGACCGAGGCTCGGGGTGAATTTTCATGCAAAGTACTGGTGGAGGGGAGGGAAAACAGTGTATTGAACCTCCATGATATACACCCATCAAATTAAAAGAATAAGATAAGAGTAGACCTGCTAAGTTAGGGGTGGAGAGATGACTCCGTGGGTAAAGACGTGCTACATAAGTTTGAGGAACAGAATTCAGATCCTCAGAACCCACAGTATCCCAAGACAAGTTGGCTAGAGAGGTTAACCCAAACTAGTAAGCTCCAGATTGGAGGGGGGGCAAATCTTTGCCTCAACAAACACACACACACACACACACACACACACACACACACACACACACGAGAGGGGGGAGGGAGGGGGAGAGGGAGAGGGAGAGAGAGAGAGAACTGCTAAATAGGAGATTTGAAAATCAACAGCGTAGTAAAATGTATTAATCCAGAAGTATTGAAAAGAGACAATAAAAATGATAGTTTAGCTGGCTACTTCACGAACAAAGTGCCTAGTGTGACAAAAACTGTAGCTTTTGAGAGACATCAGTGGTCTCTGAGCTTTGACTATGGTGAGGACTGGAAGAAATGGGCACTTCCTGGGAACCACGTGAACAGCTAGCCACAGTGGCTCATGACTGCAGTGTCAGTACTCTTGAAAGGAGGCTTGCCACAAGTTCAAGGCCAGCCTGGCTTATATGATAAGTTCAAGTTTAGCCTGGGCTATAGAATGAGGTTTTAACTCAAAAACCACAACTCCAGCAAAAAGACGACAGTGCTGGAACTCATAAGAATCTACTCTAAAGAAACAGTGACAAACACTGAACCTCTCTGTGTGCCTGTCTTAGTCACTCTTCTGTTGTTGTGAAGAGACACCATGACCAAGGCAACTCTGATACAGCAAAGCATGTAACTGGGTCCTTGCTTATATTTCAGAGACCTAGTCCTGATCATAACGGCGGGGCCATGACAGCACTCCTGACAGGAGCTGAGAGTGACATCCTGACCCACAAGCCCAAAGACTTGGCTGAGCATGGGCTTTTTGAAACCTCAAAGCCCGCCCCTAATGACACACTTCCTCCCACTAGGCCATACCTCCTAATTATTTTACACCTATCAGAGTCCCACTCCCTGGTGACCAGGCATCCAACATATGAGTCTACTCGGGCCGTTCTTATTCAAACCACCACAATGCCCATCAAATTGGTTTTCATGTGCTCGCAGTCCCAGAAGTTTATAGAAAGAGACTCATGAGAAAAACAATGACATCACTCAGAATTAAACACAGAGACACAACTTGAAGTAAACAGCACCAAACTAATCATGAACACTAACCCTGAGAAATAGCACACACTGGGCACAGAGACGCTCAGTGGGGAGGGGGTAGTAAGGGTCAAAGAGATCCCCTAGAGGCCTCTTGTCTAGATGTTTACCCACAATGTTCAGGTCTCTACAATATACACAGGGATTTTCATGTCAGAGAAACACCACACTTGACATGAGCAGGTAAGCTTAATACCACCCAAGAACCCCTCTCAATTCCCCATCTCAATTCCGCATCTCAATTCCCCAGGTCAGCAACTTCAGTGGATGTGAGCCCTTCTGCAAGACATATGTCCAGAAGACGCCCAGGTCAGCCTCCCACCCAACCTGTAACCTCTCCCTATGTCCCTCCAGGTGCCCCTGTGTGGGGGCTTCTGGTTTCCAGGGAGAGTCACACAGGGACAGGTGCAGCATGCCCTGGCCTGTGTATCCGAAGTGACATGTCACATGTCCTGACACACCTGACACACACCCTCCCCAGACAACACTGTTGTTAGGCTGAGTTTTGCCCAACACCCACAAAGAGAAATTCCAAGTCAGCTTGCAGAGAAGTGGACCTGTAGAGAGGGCTCCAGGTTTGCTCTGTTTGGGGAAAGAGAAACAGTGGTCTAGGAGGCCGGTTTTCTTTAGGACACCCACCCTTCCCCTTGTGTATATCTCTTAGTTTCTGATTCCAGGCCCAGGTTCTCAGTCATTTCTCAGGTGTGAGGTTCCTCGCAGAGCCCAAATCCAAAGACCCCGTGGACTGGAGAGGTAAGATGGTCAAGTACCCACAGCCTACTGTAAGTGATGGCCTCCCACCACCAGGGGGCGCTGAAGCTCAAGAAAGACCTCTGTGGATAGCTCAGACACACTCTGTAAGAACTCTGCCATTCTCTGGATCCCTGTTTACAGGCCCAACCCCACCCTTATCCAGCTGCCAAAGTTAACTTGCTAAGGAGCTATCCCTCAACTTATCTAGACTGGCTGGGATCCCCATGATGGACATCTTCTTCCTGGAATAGAGGCTTCAGGACTTGGCAGACATGTCCAGCATAACAACAGATACAAGATTCAAGTGGGGCCTGTCCGTTCCATCCTGGCTGCATCCCAGACATGGAGGCTTGGCTGGTACCTTTTATAGGAGGACATATACTTCAGCTGTACTGCTCCCTGACCTGTGAGTTTAGGAACAGCCCTGATAGCAAGTAACTTTGCAAACCCACAGCAGGTACTAAGTGACTCCAGTCCCCCAACTGTCCCCTCTCGAGACCTCCTTGAGGAGCCCAGATACTGAGCTCTCCATGCTAGATGTGAAGAATGGGTAGAGTATGACACATGGACGCTCCGGATCCGGGCTTCTCGGGGTGGTTTCCTGACTGACCACTGTGGGCCCCGATTTATTGCTTTAGCATGCCCATCAAAGCTTCCGGAAATATGTGTGGAATCCTGCAGCCCAAGAAAGCACAACACTGGGTGCCAGCCTTGAGCAGAATGTTTCTGAGTTCCCTGATGCGCTGGGTCCTTTCAGTGTCCCTTGGGGCTCCAAAAAGGCTGGTGGATCTGCCTGTCCTCCCAGAGCTCAGAGGCTCCATGAACTTACCTTTAGGTCTCAGTTTTCACTGAGCAGGATCAGACCAAAGAACAGATAGGGGAGCGCTCAGGAGAAGGAGGGGCCACAGATGCAACATACAGGGACACAACCCAACCTGCATCACTGAGTGTACATGCTTGGTCTCACAATGTCCCTTCCTAGCCCTCTTGAGCTCCGTGCTGTAGGCTATGTGTCCAGACAGAGCTCAAACCCAGGCCCTGGCACACACCCATTAGGATAAGGCTGGTTCTCAGCGCCAGCTCTGGGAAGGCAGCCGAAGGGAGAGGGATGAAGCCCAGTCACTTCATGATCAGGGTCTACCCCTTGACTTGAGCTCGTTGCTTGAGAAGACAAGGTGGTACCTAGTTGGCTCCGGTTGAGGTTGCTTCCAAGAACAGCTGAGAACAGCCCCTGCTGCTAGCAGCCATTACTAGTCTGGTAATCCTGGTGTGATCATGGTTCCTGGTGGTGTGGAGGTGACAGGCTGTTCTCCCTGTGCCATGCTCTCTGGCTCTCAGAAGCCCCCTGCTCTAGAGTGAGCACTGAGTTTCCATACACCACAGCCCACAGCAAACGGAAAGGCCCACTTCTGCAGTTAGTCTCAGAATGAGCATAAACGGTTTAAACAGAAATACATGGCACCACGAAGGAACCATCACAGAAAAATAAAAGCAATGTGAAGATGGTGCTCTGTCCCTGGGGATGCCCATTGTGTCCCCAGTGCCCTGGAGGTAGGAAGAGACCAGGGCATCATCAGGACAGAGCTATGGTCCTGCCAACATTGCTGTAACTTGCTGTACCAACCAGCGGCAGAAGGGTACCTGTGTGGGGCAGAGATCGACAGTGGCTGGTGCAGTGTGTGGGAGCTGGTGCCTCCATGTCCTTCTTGCCTCTGGTTCTTCGTTCTGGTGTGAAATGGGGACCTCAGCTGGTCCTACGCCAGCTCCACTAGGGGTGTTCCCAGACCAGAACCCTCAGGGATACCTAGCTTTTCAAGTGGTACCCATCTTAGACCTACTGATCCCAAGAAGGTCCTGCCTCAGACTTGTCCTCATGGACCTAAGACACCCCCTCCTACCTGCACTCCTCCTGCCTCAATATACCCCATCCCTTCTCTTCCTACTGCCTCCTCCTCAAAGAAGCCTTCCCATGTTTCTCCATTAGCAGCCTTCTTCCTGAGAGCATCTTTCTAGACTCCTCACCCTAGCATGGCCCCCTTTTCTCCTCCTTGCAGGGCCTGTCGGGGCAAGACCCTTGAGCCAAGAGGACAGAAGCACGTGCTGGCTGTGAAAGGGCCTGCTGGGGGCAGGTCAGGGAGCAGCAGCTCAGCAGGACTGTTTGTCCTGGTCCTTGGGCTTGATGAGCTGCTGACAGGAGGCAGCTGGTTCCCAGTGACAGGCAGACGGGGGCGGTGGCACCTGTCATCCTTTCTGCCCTGCCTGCTGTGCTGAGTTGAAGGAGCTGCCTGTTGGGGAGGAGCTGTGGCTCTCCCCACTAGGCTGCAGAGTCTGCCACACTTGGGCTTGCAGTGGGAGTGAGGAGACCAGAGCCACACCCATTGTCTCACAGCCCCAGTGTTCCCGTGCCAGGCTGTGGTTGCATATGCAGCCCCTAGCATGTCCTACCCACCAAATGTACCCAGAGATTCACCAACTTGGAGTCCTGGGGAGGTGCTACCTCTGCTCCTGGCCATTTGCAGCTGTGGGCTGGAGGTGTGGTGCTCTGGGCAGAGTTGAGAGCATGAAAAGGAACCCTAGGTCCAATTACATGGCCATGGTATCTTTTGCACCCCCTTTCTTTTATCCTCTGTTCTAGCCTCGTCAATGAATGGCAGTTGCTCTGCTAGAGCTTGGCTCTAGATGTCCCAGATGTATCATCAGGACTGTGGGCTTGGGGTGGTCCTAGGACAGCTCACCAGTGTCTGCCCCTCAGGGATTCCACATTTGCCCAAGCTCCGCATTCAGCTCTTCCCTGGTTCTCCACAGTCTTCCCTGTGTATAATCAGTCTTCTTAGGAGCTTCATCCAGAGCACAGAACTCTGGGAGAGAACTCAGGGCAACAGAACCTCCTGCTGTGTGCTGGCCAGACTCAGCCAATACCATCTCCAGCTCAGCTCAGCGGCAGGCCAGGCTGCCCTCCTTTTGCCTCCTCAGCAAGATTCAGAGAAATGCTGTCCACCATCAGGAAAGACAATGTTCCCGGACTGAGTCTCCTGTTAGTCCTTTTTTCCTTGGAAAGTATTTTTAAAAGCATAATCTCACTGTGTAGCCCTGCCTGGCCTGAAATGCCTTATGTAAACCAGGCTGCTCCCTCAAATTCCTACTGTAGATCAGGCTGGGCCTAAAATTCCTAATGTAGACTAGGTTGGTCCAGAATTCTTTATGTAGACCAGGCACCCTTTTGATATGCAGAAACCCTACTTCCTTTGCCTCTTGAGTACTGAAATAACAGGCATGTGCTAGCTCCCCCCTTCTCTCTCTCTCTCTCTCTCTCTCTCTCTCTCTCTCTCTCTCTCTCTCTCTCTCTCTCCCTCTCTGTCTGTCTGTCTGTCTGTCTGTCTGTCTGTGTGTGTGGCACCCACTGACCTTAATCGGCATGTTTACATAACTTGAATGGATTGGGGTTATCTATTTGGCAGGACAACATCCCACTGGCTACACCACTAAAGAAAGCAATGTCCCTCCTTCAGCAGCCATTAAAAGCCTTTAGCACCTAGAGAAGGCTGGGGCTCATAAGCTCCTCCCCATCCATGATGGAAAAGTGAGGATTTAATCTCACACATGTCCAGTGCCCTTAGGCTTGCCTGCCGTGGAATATGGTGTGTGCAGCCATGCCACACCCGGAAGACGTCGTTTCTCAGCACTCCGCCCTAGCCTCTGATGCCAACTCCCTTCACCAAGCTCCTGAACCTTGGAGGAAGAATAAGGATGTCTCATTAGGAATACACAACTTTTAAAATGTTTTTAAAGGTCCGTCCGTCGTCTGGTTGTCCTTAGACTTATCTCAGCAAGATTTAATGCTGAAAAATGCCTTGGGGAGGAAGGTACAATTTAAACTATTGCATTTCTCACACCAATGTGACCAAACTTAGATTGTCTTGTTTCTATCTGTCTCCAATGTATTTATTTTTCTTCAGTAAAGCACTCTTGTAGGGTAAACACCACCCACAGGAAGGCCAAGGTCAGCTATTCCTAGCTTACTTGCTCTTCTCACCCCCACACCCATGGACTGCTTCCACAATTACTTTGGGAATTACCTTCCATGTGATTCTGGAAAACACCAGATGCACAAACAAATTTACCTCAGAGCCTCCCAGGCACTACCCTGCACACACTTGCTTAGGAGGCATCTAGGTAGGCAGCCCCTTGCCCTCCCCACCTCCCTGAGGCTGCACCTCACACCTTGTGGCATGGAGCAGTGCTACACAGGAAACTTAGGGGTTTGTGAATAGCCAACCACAGTAAACAGCTTATATGAATGATACTGTGTGCTCCTAGCCTGCCCTTGACAAAGACGGAGCACCAGTGGGGCAAAGCCCCACGTGACTGGGTCAGACATTTGAGCCCTGTGAGACCCTGTGAGACTTTGCATGCCTTTGTGAGCCTTTGTAAGGCCTTGTGGTCCTCTGCAGACTCACCCCCAGCCCCGTGAATCTCCATGAACCCGTGGGCCCCTATGAGTCTCTATGAGACTCTGTATGCCCTTGTGAGCCTCTGTGAGCCCCTGCATGCTCCTGTTAACCTTGGTGAGGTCCTGTGGCCCCCTGCAGGCCCCCATTGGACCTCCACGAGCTTCCATGAGTCCCTTTGCTCCTAAGGAAGAGTGCTATCGACCAGAATATGGACATCTGCCTCTCAGTGCATCTCCAGGTGAAGTTGTTATCCAAAGACATGGACTCACAGGGGCTGCTTAAGTTCAGGTTTATGTCTTTGGAACGGGATCAGGGCCCTTTTCACACATGTGGGGGACTTTGCACTCTCTTCTGTTCACATCTTCTGCCAGTTTTTCTATGGCTTTTTCTTTTGCTAGCTTTTTCTTTTTCAGGAACAGTAGCCTATCAGGGACATAAGCCCTTTGGCCTGAGCCGTGAGTGTCAGTCGGGGGTGGGGGGCTTTGACGTGTGGACATAACATTGTCATTTAAAGTGTTCATGCTTGAGAACCACACAATAAAGCTTATAATTTAAAAAAATTATAATGTTCTAACTAAGCTTACAGTGTTCCACTGGGTTTCATTCTCAGCAATCAGCAATCCTGAGCGGAGTGTGGACTGCAGGCCATGGGCCAGACATGCCCAGTAAATAATGGCGTGTTTTGCCTACATGAGTCTCTGCTGGTGAATTCACCTCATTATTGCCTCCCTGCACCTAGTATCAGGCCACAGCCAGAAAGGTTCCCATTGTCTCCAGTGTAAAGGAGGGTTTGGTGTGTGTCTGGCCTTTCATGGCCCTTTTGCTGACCCTCCTAAGGTCCTGTATGTCTCCATCAGTACCATCAATGGTCTGAGTCCATGTTAAAAAAAAAAAAAGTTGTCTTCTCTGGGCATGGTTGTGCATGCTTTTAATTCAAGCACCTGGGAGGTAGAGGCAGGCAGATCTCTGAGTTCAAGGCCAGCCTGGTCTACAGGGCTAGTTCCAGGACAGCCAGGGTTACACAGAGAAACACTCTCAAAGAAAGAAAGAAAGAAAAAAGGAGGAAGGAAGAAAGGAGGAAGGAAGGAGGTGGGTGAGGGAGGGAAGAACAAAGAAACAAAGGAAAAGAGAGAAAGTTTCTCCACATTCTTGGGACAGCACTTGGCTCTGTTCCCTCATGCGAGTCTAATTCCAAGCTCTAACCCTGTATGACCCCCACTTTCTCCTGGCTCCCAGAGACCATCACTGAGAGCACACCAGAGGAGTTTAGCCCCTTCCCCACTAATTGGGCCAGAGCTCTGAGAGGACAGGTTGACAGTCTGACTACATCCTGTCCTGCAGAGACAAGGTGGTCACCATGGTGACAAGGCCTAGGACGGCAAGGGAATCACTAGGGCTCAAGGCTCTGGCTGCTTAGGCTGAGGGAAACTACAAGATAGCCTGTGGCCATAGTGTCAGGCCCCTTAAGCCCACAGGGCCAGCGGCCTATCTCTCTAGCCCTGAGATTCTCTGGAAAGATGGCTTTGGCAAGAGGGGCCCTGTTGCCTGCTGAGCCTGGTTCCTCTGCCATCCCAGCCAAATTCCAGCTGCTATAGCAGGAAACAGGGGACAGGTGGTACCCAGGCACAGGCCAGGCACTGAGGGTGGATGGGGCTGTGACCTCCAGACACAGTCCCAATCTTTATAAACAGTAAGAGAAAGTGAGGCCTGTCCTCAGGTGGAGCACAGTAGCAGCTCAACAGTTTTATCATCCTCCTTCCCCACTCCCTGGTCCCCTCTCCCCGATCCAGCCTTTCCCTCCCCTTCTTTTCTTTTCTGTCACTCAGTATCTCTGCATTTCCATCTTTAACAGCCTCAGAGGTGTGGCTAGTGTGCCATGAATTCCCCCCTCAAACTGGAAGTTTCCCCGGGTTCACTCTGTCGCAGGGTCGGGCAGCCATCAGCCCGATCTAATTTTAGAAGCTTTTCATCCACTCCCAAAACCACGTCCTGTGAACAGTCTCTCCACCTCCCTCCTCCTCCAGCCCTAGGCAACCACTAATCCACTTTCTGTCTCTGCAAATTTCCCTAGTTGGGACATTTCACAGAAGTGGGATCATGTGGTGCGGTTTGCCGTGACTGCCCTCTATCTTCCGTGGAATGTTTTCAAGGTCTTCCGTGTCTAGCCTGTGTCAGGCCTTCGTCCTCTTCGCTGCCAAATAATATTGCATTGCAAGATCATGATACCACACGTAATTCATCTTCACATCGGCCGGTGGAAAGTTGGGTAGTTGCCCGGTTGGGATCTGGTGACTAATGCTGCTCCGAGCTGCTGCTCCAGCTGTCAGGACCACTCATTTAGATGTTCTTGCTGCCAAGCCATAGGCACCTCTATGCTCAACCGTCTAAGCTGTATTTTATTTTTCCATCAGCAAGACCTGGCTGACCCACATGTTCACATCTCGTCCACACTTGGTATTGGCTGGGGCCACCCTCCTGGGTCTTAAGCTCTGTGTGATGTCAGCCAGTTTTCATTTCCTTAATGGCTTATGATCTTGAGTGTCTTTTCCTGCATTCAGTGGACACTATGTATCTTCCTTGACCATTTTCTAGGTAGGCTATTGTCCTGGTTAGCTTTAACTGTCAACTTGATGCAGCCTTGAGTCATCTGAGAGGAAATCCTAGATTGAGGAATTGCCTAGATCAGATTGGCCTTCAGGCATGTCTGTAGGGGACTGTCTTGATCATCAACAGATGTAGGAGGGCCCAGCCCACTGTGGGTAGCACCATCCCCAGTTAAGCATGAGCCCACAGTGTGCCATGCAGCAGCATTCCTTGATGGTTTCTGCTCTCGGGTTCTTGCCCTGGCTTCCCTCTATGATGATGCATGTCAGAGAGGCATGATCCAAGTAAGTTTTTCTCCACCACAATGCTTTTGGCCAGAGTGTTTTATCTCAGCAACAGGAATGAGACTAGAACAGTTGTCTTTCTATTACTGAGATTCAAGGGAACTTTATAAATTCTGCATGTTTTCTCCCATTCTGTGTGTTTTCCTTGCACTGTACGTGTGTACCTGTTTGTGTGTGCGTGAGCATAGAGGGAAGAGATCAACACTGAATGTACTTGTCAATTGCTTTCCAGCTCTTACTTTTTCTAAAACAAGGACTTTGGTTTTTTTTTTTTTTTTTTTTTTTTTTTTTTTTTTTTTTTTTTTTTTTTTTTTAAACCCAGAACTCACTGATTCAGCAAAACTAGCTGGATAGCAATCTCCACCTTCCCAGTGCTGGGACTACAGGCGTACACCACTATGTCTGGCCTTTTACAGATTCCAACTCACGGTTGTGGGACAAGCACTGTAGCAATGAGCCAGCTCCCCTGACCCAGCTCCCTTCGCCCCACGATTTGATGGTACTTTTTACAGCACAGTTTTAAGTTTGATAGACCTCTTTTCATGTGTATCTCCCTTTGATTGTGCCTTTTTATCTTTATATAAGAAATTTCATTTCTATGGACTTGTAAACCCAAAGCCATCAAGTTGTGCTCCTTGATTTTCTCAGGCTGTTGAACAGTTTTAGTTTGTGTGTTGACCCTGGAGTCGGGTCTTGATACCTAACCTGTGTTCAGCGAAGGAACCCAGCCGCATTCTTTCCTATCCATTTCCAGTGCCCGTTGAAAGACTGTATCTTTTAAAAGAGGGTTTTATGTGTTTCTCAGACTCTGAAAGGGATGCATGTCTTTAATTTTTTTTTTAATGTGGATTTCACAACACGAAGAAGGCCCACAGCATTCCCTCTCAGCAGTTGTTGGTAATGACCAGGTCTGAACCTGAACGAGCCCCTTCCTCATGCTGCTCTGCTGGTTTGGGAAACACAGAATTCCCGTGTATGGCGCATGACCTCCCTGGGCTTGTCAGTGAGCTCCTGGCTGTGTGAGCTGATCAGTCTGCACACTGCACAACAACCTCTCTGTGCCTAGGTCTGTGACTGTGTCAGGCTCTGTCCCATCTGATGCCTTTAGGACACCTTTTCTTGCCTTCCTGATTGCTTTCTCATAAAATCTTTTCCCACGGTATGAATTTCTTTAATTCTCCCTCTTTATGTCAGAACTTGCTCTGTAGGCCAGGTTAGTCTCAAACATACAGAGATCTGCCTTCTACTGACTCTTGAGTTCTTGGATTACTGGCATGTGCCACCATGCCAGGTCTTTAATTATTTTCTTAAGATAGACTATTCAATTAAGTAATAAGTTTTTTAAAAAGCTGTGGATTTCTTCACAGTATGACTGCTCATGTTCCCTTGCACCCAATACTGCAGATGATATTTAGTTCTTATACTCCATCACCACAACAACATTTTTTTCCATTAATTTTTTGGGGGGCATTGGTTTTTCAAGACAGGGTTTCTCTAAGGAGCTCTGGCTGTTCCAGAATTCAACTCACTCTGTGGACCATGCTGGCCTTGGATCAACCTGCCTCTGCCTCCCAAGTGCTGTGATTAAAGGCCTGTGTCTCCTACAGTTCGTAGGCCATGCTGGCATTTGTATTCCTGTGACCTTGTGATGGAATTTAGTCATCTGCCAGTTGTACTGTCTGCGTATCCCTGCATATGATTTTTCTTAATCTCCTTTTAGAGAGTCACTTGCTTTTGCAGTAGCTTCAATGTGAACCGTCCCCCACGGGATCCTGAGTCTGAACTCTTGGTGCCCATCCATCGTTGGGAAGGCTGCCAGGATCTGCTGGAGGAAGTGTGTCATGATGAGGGAGATTTGAGGCTTCTTAGCCCATCCCCACTTCCTGTTGGCCATGTTTCCTGGGCAGAGATCCAGTGTAAGCAGGCAGGCTCCTGCTCTTTCCTGTTCCTTGCTGCTCCTTCCTGCTCCTTCCTGCTCCCGCTCCTGTTCCTGCTCCTCCTCCTGCTCCTTCCTGCTCATACTCCTTCCTGCTCCTTCCTGCTCCTGCTCCTTCCTGCTCCTTCCTGCTCCTGCTCCTTCCTGCTCCTGCTCCTGCTCCTTCCTGCTCCTTCCTGCTCCTTCCTGCTCCTGCTCCTGCTCCTTCCTGCTCCTTCCTACTCCTTCCTGCTCCTGCTCCTTCCTGCTCCTTCCTGCTCCTGCTCCTTCCTGCTCCTTCCTGCTCCTGCTCCTGCTCCTTCCTGCTTCTTCCTGCTCCTTCCTGCTCCTTCCTGCTCCTTCCTGCTCCTTCCTGCTCCTTCCTGCTCCTGCTCCTGCTCCTGCTCCTTCCTGCTCCTGCTCCTTCCTGCTCCTGCTCCTTCCTGCTCCTTCCTGCTCCTTTCGGCTCCTGCTCCTTCCTGCTCCTTGCTGCTCCTTCCTGCTCCTTCCTGCTCCTGCTCCTTCCTGCTCCTTCCTGCTCCTTCCTGCTCCTTCCTGCTCCTTCCTGCTCCTTCCTGCTCCTGCTCCTTCCTGCTCCTCCTCCTGCTCCTTCCTGCTCCTTGCTGCTCCTTCCTGCTCCTTCCTGCTCCTGCTCCTTCCTGCTCCTTCCTGCTCCTTCCTGCTCCTGCTCCTGCTCCTTCCTGCTCCTTCCTGCTCCTTCCTGCTCCTTCCTGCTCCTGCTCCTTCCTGCTCCTTTCGGCTCCTGCTCCTTCCTGCTCCTTGCTGCTCCTTCCTGCTCCTTCCTGCTCCTGCTCCTTCCTGCTCCTTCCTGCTCCTTCCTGCTCCTTCCTGCTCCTTCCTGCTCCTGCTCCCGAGCCTTCCCTCCATGATGGACTCGACCCTCTTGAACTGTGGGCTGTATATTATCACAGCGATGGCAAAGTGACAAGACAATTATATTTTTACTGATTTTTTTAAACCTTCAATTGACACATAGCTCCTTTTTTTTCTGGTTTTAAAATTGAAAATGTATAGTTCAGCAATTATGATCCCTCACTTCTCCTGCACAGACCTGAGTTTGGTCCCCAGCACTCACATCAGACAGTTTACAACTACCTGGAATTCCCGTTCCCCGGGAGACTGGTGCCCTCATTACCCCCATCTAAGTGCCCCCAATGTCCTTAACACATCACCCAATTTTGTCTCTCTTTTTTTAATATCTCACTTAAGTGCTGCCTATATGTTCAGGGAGCAGAGGAAAACCAGGGTCTATATCCTTATCCCTGAGCAACTGTCAACTGCCTCTACCCCTGTCCTCCCCTAGTCAATGCTGGGCCTGGAGATGGTCTCTCCCATCTATGATGGCATTTTACTGACTTGGTCTCACGGAGGTAACCCTAATTCTATGAGTCTGTGATATGAATGAAGAAGGGATGCTCCAGACCATGTGGATCATCAAATGAAAACTGTAATGCCAGTGTGCGTGCGTGTGTGTGTGTGTGTGTGTGTGTGTGTGTGTGTGTGTGTGTGCGTGCGCGCGTGTGTGAACAGTACTCATGGAAGCCAGAAGAGGGCACCAAAGTATCAGTAGGTGGAGTTGGGAGCTGCCCAGTGTGGATACTGGGAATTGAACCTCTGGAAGAGCAATGCACACTCTTAATGTCTGTGTCCTGTCAAATATGATGTTTTCTAAATTTCCTGTATGTTCCATCTGACCCTCAGGAGGGTAGGGGGAAGGCACCATGCTGTGTGGGGTTCACGGGCCTTGGTGCTGAGGAAGTTATTTATCCACTAACACAGTGTTAGGGCATGCTGTAAGATCACTGAGCACCCAGAACTTCTCTAAACCAAAGTTTGGGAATCTGTAAACTTAGAAGTTGGGCTAAATGACCGCCAAGTTTGCTCTTGAGCCAGGGGCCAATTTAAATACCTCTGAGAAGCACTGAGCCCCTAATCTAAGGATCCTTTCTTCGCCGTTCCAGTTGTCTCTGGCAAATGTCCCTCTAAATAGCTGTTTCCACAAGAAAATAAACTCTGCTGGTGGTACAAACACATCTGCTGCCCTCATGGGGCTCAGCGCTGGGGCTGCACTCTCCTGGGACACTCGGTGACATGCAGCTGTTGGAGGGGAAAGACGGTTCCCAGCAGCTGGATCACAGGGAAGTGTGAGAGGGAAGGCAGAGCTGCCACTTGTAATGACCAGAGAACACATGGATGGGGGCTGCTTGGGGGAAGCCCATGTGGTCACATGTATGCATGCTGTGTCTGCAAAGCTCACACGGCTACATGCATGCCTGCCCTGGTGTCTGCAGTCCTGGCCCCTCTGCTCACCTGTCAGACGTGACTCCAGCAAAGCTAGGTATGGAGAAGGCAGGTTCTCAAGACCCTAAGGAGAAGGAGAAACTTAGCTTGATAAGATAAAGGACTAGAGCTCATATAGCTTCTGTGTCTGGGTATCCCAAAGACTCCAGACACCTTAATGTACACACAGACACATAGGCAAGCAAAAATGGACTCAGGCCAATGGGGAAGAGATATTCTTTTGTTGTTTTCTTTCTGAATCTTATTATATTGCCCAAGCTGGTCCCAAATTCCTAGGCTCAAACGCTCTTACCTCAGCTGTGATGAGAGGCACATATCCCAGGCCTGTTCCAAATCCACTTGTTTTTTAACCTGTCAACAGTCCCACCTCCATTACCACCACCCCCATCTGCACTGCACTGGATGTCCTTTTGGCCCCAGCCCAGCAGACAGCAGCTCCCAGGAAAAGCCCAACTCATGCACATACAGAAACGCCCAGACCTCCGTGACCCCTCTGGAGGTCTTCTTCCCAGTGTCTGTTTAGGAGCCAACACCGAAAGTGTGATGTCAGCAGGCCTGGTCACTCCTCTTCTGCCCAATACATGGCTGGTTGGTTCAGTAGAAGCTGCCATCCTGAACTCTGCCTCACAGGCTTATCCAACCCATTTACAAACATGCCAGCTTGGCTTTAGGACAATTCAGATCCCATGTTGAGGTGGCATTCTAAACGGGCTCAAAGTGCTGGCCTATGCTGGCCTGGAGTCTTCCTACCAAGAAGTATCAGATCTTGTCACTCTTTCAAGGCCTCCCCAGAACTGCACATCTTAGGGTCATCACCCATGTCTCCCTCAAGGCCAGAGAGGAGAGAATAGTGTTCAGGAGTCTGGCTCTTGCTCAGCTTGCTGCTCTCTTTGTCCCCTGCTCCAGCTGCATGTGCTACTTGATTTGGGGTCAAGGTCCTTTCCTCACGTTCCCTTCCCCTGGAGGGCCCTTAGCTTTAACATCACTCCACAGGGACTTCCTGACCCCTGCCTCAGGATTATGTCTGCACTCAGAGCAGAAACAAAAACCTCAGTGCACCTACCCAGAGGATCAAGTGTCAGTGTGTTGGATTAGAAAAGTGGTTCTCAACCTGTGGGTCATGACCCTTTGGTGGGGGTGGGTCAAACAACCCTTCCACAGGGGTCACCTAAGACCACTGGACAACACAGATATTTAAAATATTTACCTTTTTATGATTCATAACAGTAGCAAAAATCAAAGTTTTGAAGAAGCAACAAAAATAATTTCATGGTCGGGGGTCACCACAACACAAGGAACTGTATTAAATAAAGGGTCGCAATGTTGGGAAGGTTGGGAGTCACTGGGTTGGAGAGGCAGCCGTAAGATGCCAAGGAGGACCAATTCTATCCAAAAGCTTCAGACACATGTCAGTTTGACCCGTGTCCAGTGACAGAGGCTTGTCTCATAGCCTGAACAAAAGTCAGAGAATGCAGAATAGCTGCCACCTCTCTGTGCCCTGATGTCCTTCCTGCTGTCCCAGAAGCCTGTGTCCAGCACTGGAGGAACACCGGCAACTAGGGATCAGTCCCAATCAGGGCCAGTATGGAGTAAGGCTGCTTGCAGCTGGCTACCTTCTCTCTTCTGCTTGTCTAGCCTGGCCTGTGTGCCCAGCTAAAGAGAAAGTTCTAGCAGAGACAGTCCCAAGTCCCCCCAGGGACAGCCTCTCACCTGGATTTGATGCAACCTATTGTGGCTCCATCCAGTGATGAGAGTCACTCCCCTGTCAGAAGAGCTATAACCATTTATTTCTCTCTGCAGCAGGGAACCAGACAGTACCAAGAGGAGCAACATCATTGAGCAGGATGAGGACCCCTGCTGTTCAGAGGCTGTGGCCTCGAGGCTGGGCTTTGATGCCAGATTGGGTAATGCACAGGCCTGGTTCAACCGCCCAACCATTCGGCCTAGAGTAATTCTTCCTCCCAGGACCTGCCTCTTACTATGCTTTGTGAAGAACATACTCACTTGTTCCAAAGAGACTGATAGACCCCTAGTATTCCTGAGGTTCAACTCATCTATGTGAACTCACTTTGGGTGTGCAGGACTGCTGGGATAACAAGCTTCTAGGACCTTTAACCATCCCGGCGTTTGTGTTTTCTTACTGTTTTCTACAAGGGCAGATGTGTGTCTGCAAATTCTGAGAGAAGTCTTCCTGAACTTGTGGGAAAAGAGTCCAACCTGGCAGGTGCTAACTTGAAGAGGATACACAGAAGGAGGGCTTGGGAGTCTCTGGAAGCCTCCAGAGACCAAGAGCAACAAACAGTACAGGAGAAGGCTGACCCCACCAAGATGGCTGCCTTGAGAGTCAATACCCATCCTGATCGGTCCTGTCTCTCTGGTCCTGTCTCTCTGTACCTATGGTGTCCCAATGTTTCTTGGGCAGCCAGTGAGACTGAGTGTCACAAAAAGGGTCTGTCTGTACAGTTCATAGCTCTTCCTAGAGCATGACTGGTGGTCTTAGCCATTTACCATTCTGTCTGTCCCTTCATGGGGTGGAGGTGCTAAGTTTTGGCACATGTCCCAGGTATACCCTAGTCTTAAGAAGCTGAAGATCACCCAAGATCCTCCACAGGACAGCCCAGCAACCCTGCCTAAGACTAAGGAACAAGGTCAAATCAACACAAACAGCCCTGTCACCCAACTCATTTCCCCGAGAATGAGCCCATAGCTATAAAGAGGAGTTGTATAGATTCCAGGGTCCAGGGCCAGGGCTCAGCTTGTCCTCTCCTTGGGGCATCCATCACCCTAGAATGGGTCTTCGGGGGCAGCGGCTGCACTCAGTTCCATCCCAAGCTAGCTGATCTCATTTGGAAATGCCCCCTGCAGGGGGCAGATGCCCCCCAGACCAGGCACCTAGTCCCATTTCCAATGGTGTAGGTTCCTGAACTTATTTGGAAAAGATGACCTCCCATGTCTTTCTTCTTGAGGTCTCCTTCTGAGCACTTGTCAGTGCCCAGACTAGGGAGCTGAGATCTATGATAACACCTACAGGAAATGGCATGGCATCAGGGGTCACCACCCATTCCAGGTACCCTCAGGACAACCTGGCTCAACTGTCGCAGCCCCTAGCCAGACCTATTCTCCTAAGGACCCTAACCCAGGACTTGTAGGGTTAGATCCAGTCTTGTTTTCTCACCAGCACTGCATTGTTAAGGACATTGTTTCTAACCTAAATGTGCGTCTCCAGACTGGGGAATTATCTAAACCCACATCCCTGAGGGAACAGCCTAGCCTGAGACTGTGACTCGGGTTATACCTTTATTTTCTGTCTCTAGTGTCTCTCCCCATTGAAAGGCCCAGTAACCTCAAAGACCACTCTAATCCCTCCATTCTATTCCAAGAGAACTAAGGCTTCAGGATGGAGGTATTGTATAATCCTGTGATCGCTAGCCTTCTGCTTCCTGCAGGCGAGGTGCTACGCTCTTGTGTTGGATGGTGGGGGAAGCTGGAAAGGCCCGGGCTATGTTCCCACTAAGCTGTGACTCACCATTCCTGGTGGGCAAGCCCCCGCCTCCAAGCTTACTGCTCCAGCTTCTCCCTAAGTCACAACTCAGTCCCTGTGGGAGGGGAATATGGTGACTGGGCCTGTGAAGCACTGTGGTTCCCCCATGATTCTATAACTGTAAACCATGATTCACCCAGGATTTTGTACACTGTAAAATACTGTTATTCATCAAGGGCTTTGTACATTGTGAAGCACCGAGTGACTGTGTTCAGCCATTCATTCATAACAGGGCGGGACAAACAGAGGATCGGGGGACCAGGATCACGAGTCACAGCCAGCCTGTGGACAACCAAGCCTACCAGAACCACCTACACAAGAGCCAGTGGGAACACGCCTGCTGCCAGAGGCTAGAATCCCTATAGTACAAGAGAGAGCCACCACATTCTCCCTGCCACCCTTTAGGAGAGGGGTCCTGGCTCTGAGGGTCTGAAGTGAACTACAGTTCACTAGAGCTGACCATGGGCTGGCTAGCGATTGTCCACTATGACAGGGCACCAGCACCTTCCACATTACTGGAGTTAGATGCTCCTACTCTATCTCTGGCTATCATAATTATTTTAATTAAGAAGATAAGCAGCAGCTTGTGGAAGATTTAATTATAACTATCAGGTGACAATACTTGGATGAGTCAAATGACCAAGTAGGTGCTGGTTCACACGTCCCTGCTCAGACACCTGAGAAATTAACCTTTGCAAAACATGGGTGGGTTGTTGCGGGCGAGACAGTGGAAAGCCATATCTCCCAACCCTGGGAGGTGGCACAGTCCCTAACCCTCCCCAGCACTGTAAGAAAGGTACCATCTAACCCTGAATGTCCCAAACCTAGGCTAGCAACTGCAGTAGCTACCGGTGTAGTCGCTGGGCCCTGAGTTCAGAGAGTACGGCACACAGATGACCAAAGTCACTGAGCTTAAGAACCTTTGGTCCAAGCTCTTGTGTTGCCCTCCACCCTGGAGTATGCACAGGATGCAGCAGGCACAGCTCCAGTCTAAGGAACACACCCTGGGCTGGTTCCAGGTTCACAGACGAGATACACAGAACTTACCGAGACATCACTCTGACCTTCATGTCCCGGAAGAAGTACAAAATGGCAGCCACAAGGCCATTGAGTTAGGAGCAAGGAAGCCACCGTGCCTCAAAACAGGGAAGGTTCCTCTACAGAGGGACCTAATTTTGAGAGATGCTAGCTAGGGACAGCATGGGAGTCATACCCCAAGCCTGGGCCCATAAGAGCAGCAACAGCTTGTGGCTGCAGACTTGGAATGCAACCTGAGCTAAGTGACCAGGCTCCGTCTGCTCTAAGCCCATTGCTATGTGTCCTCACTGGGAACCTTGTGTCCCCACTGGAGCCATCATGTCTGAGGTGCTTGGGTTTGGTTCTGTCAAATTAACATGAGCCAGAGTCATCTGCTGAGAGGGACCTTCCCTTGAAAATGCTGTCATTAGATTAGCTGTAGGCAGCTCTGTGGAAGCATGTCCTTGATTGATGTGAGAGAGCCCAGCCCACTATGGGCTACCCCACCTGTGGGCAGGCAGTCCCGGGTTATATTTTTTTAAATCTTTTTTATTGGATATTTTATGTATTTACATTTCAAATGTTATCCCCTTTCCCCCTATCTCCTTCCCTCTCCTCCTCCCTTTGCTTCCATGAAGATGCTACCCCTCCCTCCCACCCACTCCCACTTCAACACACTGGCATTCTCTTACACTGGGGAAATGAGCCTTCACAGGACCAAGGGCTTCTCCCCTTATTGACGCCAGACAATGCCAGCCTCTGTTACATATGTGGCTGGAGCCATGGGTCCCTCCATGTGTACTCAATGGTTGATGTTTTAGTCCCTGGGAGCTTTGGGGGGGGGGTGTCAGTTGTTTAATATTGTTGGTCTTCCTATGGAGTTGCAAACCCTTTCAGCTCCTTCGGTCCTTTCTCTAGCTCCTCCATTGGGGTCCCAGTGCTCAGTCCAGTGGTTAGCTGCAAGCAACCTCCTCTGTATCAGTATGGCTCTGGCAGAGCCTCTGCGGAGACATCCATATCCGGGTTATACTTTCTAAAACAAGCAGACTGATCCTTCAGTGGCTCTGTTCCCTTCAACAATGAACTGGAATCTCAAAATAAACCCAATAAACCCCTTCTCTCCGTAGTTGCTTTTGATCAATGTTTAATCACAGCGACAGAGTAACAAACTGGGACACCACCACACAGACTGCAGGTCTTTACAGGACGCAGAGAGACCTCAGCCTGCCTGGGCTGGGCTAGACACCCAGTTAGCTTCAGAGGGGTATCAAAGTTGCTGAATTGTCCAAAATAGGATCCCTCTAGCTGCAAGGACTCTGAGGACCCAGGATGTGAGAGAGGGAGCACGGCTTCAGGAGCCTCCCTCACCTCTCCAGCCCCAGGTCGCTCCGGCTTATGGCACACTTCTCTGGTCTTCTTGGGTCTCGTGTGGCCTTCTCCCTATGTCTTTCTCTTTTAGACCCTGGAAGTAGATTACAGCCTGTCCTCACTGCAAGATGATCACATCTCCAGATCCTTAATGGCCTCTGTGGACACTAAATAGGATCATGTCTGCAGGTACCGGGTTTAGGAGTAGCTGTGGGGGATGGGGGAGAGACTCTTTAGCCCACTTTGCTTCACAGGAAGTCCCAAGGGTGAGATGAGCTGTGCACTCAGTGTACCCATCTATCTGTAGCAGGCAACTCTTCACAGACACCTGGGTTCCGTGTCCTAAAGGCAGAATCAGGACCAAGTGGACAGAGAGCATCTTTTCCCCATACTGAGAGACTTGTTAGCTCTCAAGCCTCAGCAGGCCCCTCTGGGCAGAATGAAGCTGGCCCGTCAGCCAGAGAGACTGGAAGAGTCACTTTCACTGCTCCTCCAAGCCTCACACCAGAATGCCTCGATTTATTGCTGTTCTACTCAAGCTGAAAGGAATTGCAAACGAAATTAGCCAGCGATTTAAAGGGAATTGATTTTATCTGAAAGCCCGCTAAGCTGCCGGCTAGTCCCATCCCCCCATCCAGTGAAGAGAGTCCTGGCTGCTTCTTTCTGATTGCCCCTTCCTGCACCTGATCTAATTTCCTGCCCTGGATGGCTCCTCCAGAGGCTTGCACCCCTGTCTTTCTGCCGACACCTGAGCTGAGACTTAGAGCTTCGAGCTGTGAAGGAAATTGAATTTCTCCTTTACTCAAACCCGTATTGCTTGTACAGTCTGATCCACAAAGGAATGTAGGCTTCCTGCTCCCAGTATCCACTGCAGGAGCCAGAAGCATCACCACACCTCTAAGAAGGGTGAAGGAGAAGCTGCCTGGTTAGTGCGCTTCTCGGGGCAATGAGGCCCTGCTTTGGGAGAAGGCTGAGATTCTTGCCTAGAGTCTATAGCATCACCTTCAGAAGGTCAAGTTCTGGAGCGGTGAAGCTGTAAACTCCGAAGCACAGAGACCACCCACGGGTGAGCATAGTTCTGAGAGAAATGGCAGATCACAAGCACAACTCACTGCCAGGATTGTGGCTTTGGCTCTTAGCCTCAAGTCCCATTGGCCAACTAGGTGAGTCTGGGAAGGCTTCTGCCACTCTGGACCCCGATCCTGTAAGTATCAGGACATGTATCTAGGCCTGCCCTGGTGCTTAGAAGCACACAGGGCCCTAAAAAACCAGCGCAGTGTCTGCTGGTCTTTCTAGTTCTGTCTTTAAGAATCCTTATCAGCCGTACAGTGATCCCCAACCCAAACCCTGGAGCACAGTGCAGGCATTTCTGTAGGGTCACCAGATTGAGCAACACAGTATTCAGAATTCCCGTCCTTCACTGGTCCTACTGACCAGGACCCTGACTCCCATTTGACTGACAGTTGAGGGTGAAAGCCTCCCCAGGAAGAGAACAAGGTCAAGAGGGACAGGCCATCTGCCCTGATCCTAGTCACAGCCTCGCACAGCCAATCCTTGCCTCTTTCCCGTGTCCCTGCCATGCCCTTGCCCTGGCTCCTCCACCCTTGTCATTTGGCTGCCTGGGCATCTGCTTTTCCTCAAAACTGCCCACCTCAAGTCCACATCCCACCGGTTGCTCCCAACCCTGCGTCCCTGAGGCTGTTCCTCTGCCTGAAGGTCTTTCCTGTCCATCCTTTAGTCTGATCCTCTGATCCCAGGCTGGACCTGGGATTTGGATGTCTGACTTTTGGACATGACTTATAAACCACTTCTCACTTGATTCCTGGATTTCAGCCAACATCAGAGCAAAAGGTTAACCCCGAACCTGTGTTCTGCCATGAGGTTATGGAGATGGTTAAAACTGGGACCCAGGAATGAGAAACGACTTACCAAAGACACAGAACTGAGCTCAGACCATCCAAACCCAGAGCTCCCGGCTCCAGCTGTCCTGAGATTGTTCCACTGTCACCAGACCCTCTGCCTGGGCCCCAGGCAGACCTTTTGCTCTTTTGTCTTCTAGGATTCCAGGTAAGTTAGGCAAAGATGGACTTGCCAAACAGCTGCACCCTAGACAAAAGGGAAGGTGCTTTGTGGGCATTTAAACCTCCTCAGGAGACTCCTGGGCTGGCCAAAGAAAGACAGTCCCTGTCTCAGATACCTGCACATACCTGGGATCACACACATTCCTTACGGTTGTGTTCCCATCCCAGATCAAAGCTGGCAAACTGGACAGGCCTCCTTCAACCTCCCCCAGGTCTTAGCCAAGCAGATCTTGAGAGCTGTTGGGTTTGCTTGCTTGTTTGTTTGTTTGTTTGTTTGTTTTTACCCATCCCCCTCCAGTAGAAGGAAGCTGAGGAGTAAACCTGGAGCTTTGGAGCAAATATTGGAAAGATTTTCTGTCCCAGGGCTTCTATTGCTGTGATAAGACACCGTGACTAAAAGAGACACAAGGAAGAAAGGTTATCACACCTTCTAGCTGCCAGTAACTGTCACTGAGGGAAATCAGGCTAGGAAGTGAGGCAAGAACTCAAACAGAAGCCATGGAGAGGAGCCGCTTGCTGGCTTGCTTCACAATTGTTCAGCCTGCTTTCACTTGTCCAGGGGTAACACCAGCCTCAGTGGGCTGGGTCCTCCCACACCAGTCATTAATCAAGAAAACACCCTACAGCTTTGCCTACAGGCCAATCTGATCAGTGTTTTCTCAACTGAGGTTCCATTTTGTAGATAATTCTAGCTTGTGTCAAGTTAAAGGATTAAAAACTAGCTAGCATACTTTTTCTCCTTAGGGCCTTCTAACCTTGGTGTGGCCATGGGCAGTGGGATTAAATCTTTGTGTGTCTCTCTCTAGAGACAATCAGCACTAGGTAATCTATAAACAGCAGACCCAACACAAGACCCAGGCTCTGTCCAGTCTAAGATCCTCTCTGGCCCAAGGTAGGGTACCTGGTCCCCAAAAGGTTAATCTGTCTGATAGACAACTTAGAAATCTGTGAATGTTCTTAGAACCACTAGTGTTCCCCTGGAGATGACTGACTTAAGCACAAAGCAATGCAAAACAGAGAGACAGACTGACAGACTCTCTGGTATTTGCCACCTCACAGACTCTGACCTTCTGGACACAGTCATACCTAATGAAATTCGTCTCTCCCTACATTTGCCCCTTGTATAAAACAGGTGACTGCCCCATTTTCGGGTTTTAAAGATGATGTCTGGGCTGGGGGTGTGGCTGTGCTTATGTGGCTTGTCCTGTCTCTGGTTTTCATCCCTAGCACAAACAGAAAATGGGCGTGGTGATGCATGACCTTAACCCTGGAGCTCAGATGTTGAAGGCAGAACCATCAGAACCTCATGGGATCCTCGGCATGAGTTTTATCCATCTTACACTATGTAAGACCCTATTACAAAAACAAAAAGCAAAACAACAACAACAAAATGGACTGAAGATGTCAAGGATTGTTCTCTGACCATTAAGACCTTCCTCACAGGGGCTGGATTACACCTGCTGGCCTCCTTGCTGTCTCTGGTTGATGGAACAATGGAAGAGGTGTCTTTCCTCTGGAGGTGGACCTTCCTCTGACAAGTTCCTGTACTGTCCACAGGTGAGATCAGGACTCACAAAGGTAGGGGTGCCTCCAGCCAGGAAACTCCACCCATTGCTGTGAATTATCAAGATGGACACCCCCTGAGTTTCTATCCTGCTCCTCCCACACAGTCCTGAGCTCTACACAGTTGTAAACCTCTCCAGTCAGCTCAGTAGGAACTGCTGGAGCCCACACATGACCTAGGGGTGTGGCAAGTTATTGACCAACACAGAGACCACTTCACTAGTCAGTTCCAAACAGCCCACACTGTACCTGCCCTGGCTCACATTTGAGGGTAACTCAGGAACCGTTCCCTCTTCAGTTTAAATGTCCTCTCTCTCTCTGGCTCACTCATCTCCCCACACACATCCAACCACGAGTATCATTATTAGACTAAGTTCCCCTCAGGTTTGAGAGTCAAAGGCATAGAAATAGCATGTGGCCTTCTCAGAAAGGGCTGTCCTTGGAGCTGGCTCCAAAAGCAAATACCTGAGGTGCATGCTGGCCTATTTTAAAGTGATCTCCCAGTGAATTCATCCCTGTCTTTCCCTCCCCTGTGAAATCTATTTTAAAAGAGCAGGGTTTTCTTTACATCCACCTCTGAAATGTGCTACAGAGGAGAAGGGAAACAAACATGCCAGGGTACAGGGCATGGGGTCAACATGAGTTAGGACAGAGGCAGGAGCATCCGCAGGCCTGTTAGGAGTCTAATGATCTTAACGCCAGCCCAGCTCCAGAGCCCTCATAGGTGAAAGGAGAGACTCATGAAATTGCTCCACCTAGGGCCTCTTCCTGCAGCCTCCAGGTAATTAGAAGGGTACCCAGCTTTGCAGTGGAGTCCACATTGTGTGCGGGTTCTTGTTAATGTGATCCACAGCCCACAGAAGGGGCAGATCCTCCCTGTTTGCTATGCTTCCTCACCTTCTAAGGGGTTACCTGGCACTGGGGAGTGTCAGGAATTCACAGAAGGCAAAGGGGCTGGCCCAGGTCTCAGCAAACAGCTCTGGGCAGCTTCAGAACAAAGGAAGACGGTGACAGAATAGTGTCACTGTGCAGGAAGCCAGTCCCTCCCCTTGTCCCTTTTGTTGGGTCCTTATCAACAATCTATTGATTGGCACCCTGAGACTACTCCTTGGCCGGGAAGCACAGCTCCTACTTTGCCACCTCATTCAATGGGTGCCGGATGGCCCTGGAGTGATGGAAACCAGGGCAGTGTGGCCGGCATCTCTCCACCTCATTTTACCACCCGGCTCCCAGCAAGGTATAACTGGGGCTGCCCTCCTGGCCTGGCTGACCTCAGCCTCCACCAGTTCCTGGGGAGTCCCTCACCAGTGCCTTAGCTCCAGGGACTCTCCAGTGTCCTGAGGGTGAATGGAAACATGGCTGGACTATATGAACCTGAGCCATTTGTGCCCTGACATCTGCTCTAGGGGCCAGCACCCAACCTTAGCTCCCCCCCAGCTGTATTGCTTCCTCTAGAAAGCCCTGAGGGAGCTTTGATGGATACCCCTGTCTGAACTAAGGACAGAAGGCACGAGCCCTCATAGGTGAAAGGAGAGACTCATGTCTCCGTGCCTCCTAAGTGAGGCCCCATCATGCCACAGACAGCTCTTGACCTTCCCCACTGCCTGACACAATACCTCTCTCCGAGTATACAGCTAGTCAGTCTCTCAGAAGCCCTGTCTAAGACTAGACATACTATTCCTGATCTACCTCCTGCACCTTCTGATGTAACTTGGGTCAGGGTCCATATGTTAGGTCCTTCTGCTCCCTCTTATGCCTAGCACATAGTAGAGAGCCAGTACACTTATTGGGTGGCTGCTGTGCAAGGCATCCTTCTTGAGATGAGATATCCAGGAAGAGACAGGGTTGAAGATAGCCCCGTGTAGAAAGTGGGCCTCATGCTTCAAGTCGAGTGCTGTCTCCTCACCTGCATTGACCAGTAATCCCCTGTGCTACCTGATGGGCCTGTTGATTGACCATTGCCCACAGAAGCTTCAAGAAAGCCTCAAGATATGGAGGGCCATTCACCAGCAGCTGCTGAGTCCAGCTCTGGGTCTGGGTTCCTGTGTGAACAAAGGGGACACCTTAGGGGAAAGCCCAGGGTGTCTCCCTGAGTCTCTTTTCTGCCTGAGCCCACATTATTGCAGTCTCCTGCTCTCGGCAAGTCTGGGTTTTGTGGCTCTGCGTCTCAGAAAATCTCATTAGGGAAGTGCTACGGTGAGGTTGGAGATTCCTGCCCTCAGAGACTGCCAGGAAAGATGGACAAGCCAGTCTAGAGAGCCCTTTCTTATTATTAGCCTCTGGGGAGAAAGGGCCTGACCATGGAAGAAAAAAGAGAATGGGAAGGAGGAGGGGCAGGGAGAGGAAGAGCTGAGGGGAGGGGAAAAGGAAAGGAGGAAGAGGAAGGAAGCCCTGTGCCATGAGTGGCAAGCTCTTCTCTAAGCGAAGGGCAGAAAGCATCCTAGCCAGGGCCCCACAGTAGGCCCCTCTGGAAAGCATCTAGAGACTTGGTCTATTTTTGCTCCCTGACAACACAACAGAAGCAGTGCTGTGACTTATCTCTGACACAGAGAGAGCTTTGTGTCCCTGGCTCCACCGCCCCAGCCCCCACCCCTGGTCCCAACTCAAGACAAGAGTAGGGCTAGCAAGGCGCACCATCTGTCTGAGTCAGCTCCTCCCAGGATGAGGAGGCCAGAGTCCAGACTTCCACCCTGACCTGGGACATCATCCCTGATTGCTCCCATAAACCCACACAGGTCTTCCGTGCTGCGGGTACCCTAGCCCATGCTTACTAGTGCTCTCTCAAACCTTCCCATTCTCGTTCATGCTTATCAGCTTTTCCAGGGTAGGCCTGTACCTCATCCTGAGACCCAAGAGAAGGGAATTCGCCAGAACACCGAAATGAGAGCTCCCAGGAAGTGCAATGCTTAAAGCACCCTGCAGAACATGTAAGCTATCACTGTGGGACTCTGACTGGGTGGGGACAGCCATGCTTTCTTGTAATCAGCAAGAAGCCTGGCAGACTGCTTGCTTGCAGCTCCCTATACTAAGACAGCCACAGGAATCGGTGGTCTGGCTATATCCCCATGGCCAAGCAGGGCCAGGCAGGCTGTCCTGCAGCTTGTGATATCTCCAAGAGCAGATCTCAGGCTGAGCTGCCTCTCTCCTGGCAGGGTGGTCTCTTGCTTCCCTGACCCTGACTCACACTCTTCCAATGCCCATCATTGCCCATTGGCTTTGCCTCTTTTTGTACCTCATTAAAATAGACTCTCCGGACAGTTGTTTGTGTCTGGCATCTGTCACTTGCCCCCAAGCCTTGGAGGTTTCCCACGGTGCTGAGTGTTCCTTTTTCATTGCACAGTATTCCATTGTGTGAAGATGCCACCTGTTTATTTGTCCAATTCCCGCTTCGAGGGCATTTGAGCTGTTTTCTGGCTCTGAAGGTTTTATCCACAAAGCTGTTTGAAGCATTTGTCCGTATCTTTTTCTGGATGCTCGCTTTCATTGTAAGAGAAGAATCATTAGGTCCAGAAAGAACAGAGGTGTATTGTAACTTCACGGAGAATAGCCAAACTGATTCAAGCTGCGACCACTGCAGCCCCCACACTCTTAGATCCCTTCCCAGTCTGAACTGCCATCCTCCGATGTCCCCAGAGTGAACTGCCCTGCCCTTCTGTGTGGAATTTGCTGTGGTGTGAACCCAGTGTTCCTCAGCACTAACCTTCTCCCTTCTTGTCTATGTTAGGCTGTACACTGATGACCTGACCCCTACTGCTGGTTTTGTATATTCAACGCTTACCATTAGAGAATGAGTCTGACACCAGCCATAAGACCATTTATCTGAAACCATCATTATTTCCTCGAGTTGCTGGAACCATACACAAATTTATGACTTCCTAGGCAGTGCTGAGGGGCACTGTCTTAGTTATGGTTCCTATTATTGTAATGAAGCACTGACCAAGGGCAGCTTGGGATGGAAAGGGTTTATTTGGCTATGTATCCTGATACAGTCCAAGGCAGCCAAGGCAGGAACTCAAATACAGCAGGAACCTAGAGGCAGGAACTGCTGTAGAGACCATGGAGGAGTGCTGCTCACTGGCTTGCTCCTGTGGATTGCTCAGACTGCTTTCTTACAGAACCCAGGACCACCTGCCCAGGATTAATACCAGTCACGATAGGCTGGGTGCATTTGCATCAGCACTAAGAAAGAAAATGCCCTATGACCCAGTTTTTTGGGAACATTTTTTTTCAATTGGGGTTCCCTTCTCTCAGTTGACTATAGATCTTGTCAAGCTGAAATGAAAGTAGACAGTGCGATGAGTTTAGAAATCGTCAAAATTTTAAGTTTTAATTTTTGAGATTATAATATAATGACAACATTCTCCCTTCCCTTTTCTCCTTCCAAACATTCCCACATATCCCTTTCTACTCGCCTTCAAACTCAGGGCCTCTTTTTTCATTAGTTCTCATAGTATCCATATAGGTATATGCTTATGTTTCTAAGTATTACCAGTTCAGTTCATATGTATTAGCTGTATGTATGTTTTCAGGGCTGACCATTCGGCGATGGACATTCCATTGGTGTCCTCCCCTACTCCCAGCTTTCCTCGGCTGCCTGCAGCCTTTGTGTAGGGTTAAGGTCTCATGGGCTTTTCCCTGTCCACTTTGGCACGTTCATTGATGCTGTCCTCATTCAGTTCATGCCTCTGTAGCCACCCTGATAAATCTAGTTTCTGACATTCTTAAGAGACACAGTCCAACAGCAATCTAACCATCTACCCCCCTCCTTCTGACATAATGAGTCCTGAGCCTTCGGTATAAGAGTGTTTTGTAGATGTATCCATCAGTACTGGGCTCCACAATTCTGCATTTTGCTTGGTTGTAGTCTTCTGTACTGGTCTCTGTCTCTTGCAAAAAGAAGTTTCTTTGATGAGCATTAAGGACTACACTTACCTGTGGTTATAAGGAGAAATGTTCATAGATTGTTGTTGAGATTATGCTGGTTACTGACTAGCATTGAGTAGTCACGTTTCCGGTATCAAGCATGACTTCCCTCTTATTGAGTGAATTGTAAGTCCAATGAGAGATCTGTTGGTTATTTCCAAGGTATGCACAGAAAATAATCTATTCTTAAAAAGATGGTGGGCCTTTATAATGTACAAACCCTGGTGTGAGGGACAAACATGAAGTTCTATCACACACATACCATGTAAAGAATGGGTATTCACACACACACACACACACACACACACACACACACACACACACACACACACAAACACACACACACACACCATGTAAAGGATGGGCATGGGGCTCTGTCATACAGACAGTAGTGTGAGGAATGAGTACAGGACTCTCACACACAGACCCTGTAGTCATGGACAAAGGACTTTATGTCTCATGCACAAATCCTGGTGTGAAGGATCATGGGAGTTCTGCACACTTTCCTCCTTAGGAGTCTGGATTGCTGCCCAGTTGTCACCTTGCACTTGGCTCCTGAATGAAAACGAGCTTGTCAACTATCTCTTATCTCATTAGCTGCCTAGGTTTTGCTGACCTGAGCACCTGATTGATAACTTCGGCTTTGAAATGTGAGTGAAGCCACTGCCCACTTGGCAACTGGAGCCATGGCCAATGGCTCCCTTTGCTGGCTCATTGGGCACTGTCTCGTTGGGTCTCGGTTGGGGCACCTCTCTCTTGCCTGTCATCCTTAGCAAGAGTCTGTCCCCATAACTCTCCTTTCTTTTCTTTCTTCAGTTCTTTTGGAAGCATTGAATCTTGGAGCTACCTCCCTCTATCCATTTTCCCAAAGGCCCCTTTCTGCCTAAAGCTCATTAGCTAGGCTCACTTCCTTCTCCACACAGTGTAATGATTTCTTCCTCGATTCTGGGGTCAATGGACGTTGGGGAATCTCTTAACACAGTGTTACTCCGGGTTTCTCCAGTCCCAAAGGCCATGAAGTCCTGTCACTGGGAGGAGGGGAATGCTTTTTTTGACTTGTGGTAGAGCATTCCTGGTAGACACTGTGCCATGACAGATTCTGGTACAGCCCAACCCATAGCAATTCTCTGTGCCCCAGAATCCCAGGGACAGACAAGGCAGGCTTCCCAGCTCTGGTGACTCCAAGCCATGAACTAGATCATAGCAATCTTCTTGTGCAGTGGCTCTCAAGGGTCACGTGCTACTGCTGTGTGCAGGGGCTCATGGCTGGCCTTACCACAGAAGGGAAATAGAGGAGGAAAATTAGCCAGCTTCAGCAAGAACTGACTCTCTTACAATGACCCTGCCTGACAGGCCACATGCGGGGCGCAACTGAGTGGAAACCCAGACTCCTGAGGAAGAAAGTGTAAATAGCCAAAGACTCCCTAATGACTCACACCAGAGTCTGTGTATGACAGAGCCCTGTGTCCATCCCTCACACCAGGGTCTATGTGTGACTGTCCCAAATCCATCCCTCACACCAGCATCCGTGGTAATCACTTTTAAAGATTTTTTTTTTCAGCAGCCCCATCAGCATTCCCACAGCAAGTCACGATTCAATCTACTGCCCCATCATAACCATTCACGGCATTAGGAGTCAGGCAGAACACAAAAGACAAAAAGCAAAAGCACATTCCTTTATACAGACAAAAACCATAAATCAAACTTCAGTGCCAATTAAGACATTCAATGGTCATGTCTTAATCAACATAATGATCACGATTACACTCTGAATAAGCGATAGTCCTGGGAATGTGAAGACATCTGTCTCTCACAGATATCTGTAGCTCACCCTTGGAGAGCTCGAAGCAGCCAGTGAGCCCACTGACTCCTCACGCTCACCTCCAATTCTCCCACCTTCGAGTTTTGGGGTGCTTACTGCACATGTCCCTGCAGCTGCAACTTGAGCAGAGAGCCTCTGCTCAAGGAGGCTCTGTGGGTGCTTTTCTTTTCCTGACAACAGGGGATGGCTCACTCCTCTTGTTCTTCATCTTTCTTCTTCCTTCCTGAGAAGCAGAGATGATTCCTGGAGGTGTGGCAACCACATGGGGAGAATGAGGGTAAATGTCACCTCTGAATGAAATAGAATGAAATGTTTGAATACGAATCCTACAGGCCTGTGTGTTGAATGCTTGGTCCCGATTGGCTGTATTGTCTTAGAAGGTGCTGGAAACTTTACAAGGTAGAACCTAGCCGGAGGAGTGGCTCACTGGAGAGTGCTTTTGAAGGCAATACCTGTCCCTCAATTCTCACATCATCCTGGCCACCATCACATGGATGTCACCCTTTATCAGTCCCACCATAACAGATGGAACCCTCTGAAACCCTGGGCCAGAATAGGTCTTTCGTCCCTTATTTCTCTCAGATATTTTCCACAGCGATGAAGAAACTTTGTGCCAGAGAAGTGGTTTGTTCCTGTGACTAAACCTAACCATGTGGCTCCTAAGCCTTTGGAACTGGCTTGTGGGAGGAATGTGGAGACATTTGGAGGAGCAGGCTGGAGAATGATTAGAATGTTGTAGTGGTGCCCGTGGGTGATTCTGCTGGAACTCCAAAGACCAGAATGCCAAGGAGAGTGTGTGTGTGCACAGTGAAGGCTGTGCTCGGGTCTCAGGTGCGAATGGGGACTGTGGCATACATGTTCTATCTAGAAGGGAATACATTTCCATGTGTTCATTGTCCATGCCCTGAGACACGTCTTGCTGGAATACAGATTTCTACAGGTTTGAGACTGGGCTTTGCTATGTAGTCTGGATTGACCTTGAACTTCTGGAGGTCCTTTTTTAGCCTCCCAGAGGGCTGGGATTACAGGTATGAAGCTAACACGTGTGGGCTTGGGTGGCTGCTTTTAGTCAGGATAACAGTGAGTGCTGAAAGAAAAGAGAGCAGGAGGAGATGCTGGAGCAGTGATCGAGAGGTGAAGAGTGCTCTTCCAGAAGACCTGAGTGAGGCCCCAGCACCCATGGCAAGCAGCTCACCAACTACTCATGAGTTCCAGGGGAATCCACGCCCTCTAGTGGTCTCTATGAGTGAGAGCTGATACCCATATCATGCCTGTACATGTATGTGCACACATAATTTTAAAAAACAGTAATAAAAGTTTTAAAAGAACAAAAAGACTTGAAAACCATCAGTTTTTGGCCAATAAGGAAGCATATTTTAAAATCAAGGTCAAGGAAAATGATGCTGTGAACAAGATTTGTACCTTAAAATAAGCCAAGTTCTTCTGCATTAGAACAATGGGAAAGATACCCTGAGCATCTCAGGTACTGGCTAGACTCCATTCACCTCAGGTTCAAAGGTAGAAAAAGGTTTTAGCTCATTGGACTTTGGAAAAACAGCTTCAGGGCACCTTCTCACACAGAGCCACCTAGAAAAATATTTCCCTGCCTTCCACCATCTGGACACTCAGAAAGCCACCCAGACTTCAGAAGAAATTCTGAGAAGCCAACAATCTGTGGCAAAATGTGGAGCATTTCCCATAGACAATAATGTGTGCAGTCGAAAGATTCAATAAAGACCCCACAGGGGCTCTGGAGATGCCGGGGATGTAGAATTTCAAGGAAGGCTGAAGGCACAGGCAGATCCAGCTAAAGAGAGAATCATATAGGCTGCAACTGGCAGGGCCCTAGAAGTAAAGTAACCAGTCTCAGGAGTTCACACGACAGGGTACAACCCAGACTCAGAACTGCAGGATTCTGTCTCTCCTTCTGGGTTTCAGTTCTACGTTGATATATTTTGTGTGCCCCAATCCTCTCTTGTTTTTGGAATGGGAATGTTTATTCAACCTGGAGGTTATGTACCATGTTTTGGCTTCTATAAGAGCTCATGGCTAATTGTGCTTTGAGTCTTTGAGAAAATTTGGACCTGTTAAATTTGTTAGAATTTTTAAGATCTAAGAGACTCACGGAGTTAATTAAGTGCATTTTACCTTCTGAGATGCTAGTGACCTTTGGAACCAGAAGCAGAGTGCTACAGTTTGAATATGAAATGTCACCCACGGACTCCTGTGTGTTGAATGTTTGGTCCCCAGCTGGTGGCACTATCTGAGGAGGTGGCGGAAAATGTAGGAGGTGGGGCTTGGCTAGAGGAAGAAGGAGACAGAAGGCAGACTCTTGAAAGTTATACCTACTCCCTACTCCCTTCTGCCATGAGGTGGATGCTCCACCTTGACTGAATGAAGCCAGGAGGCAAATCAGATCTTTCTTCCTGATATTATTTCAAGTGTTTTGTCATAGTGACAGAAAGGCTGATGGACACAGCAATAAGACAGAAAGGGTGAGAGCCTTGAGCCACGGCTAAGCAAAGGGTTCAGGAGAATGGCAGCTTCAATCCATGATAGTTTCTGTCTTAAGTGCCTGTGCACATCTAAGTATACCTTAAATATCATAACAACAAATCATTGTTAGAGCCTATGTATTACATATTTAAAATACTTAAGATTTACTAGATGGCAGACAGGCATACTCTTCCTTATACAAGCCAATGTTCATTGTTTTGTTCCCTGCAGTCAAATCCAGGGCTCATGCAGATCACAGAGATAAGAACAAAACAGGAAAAACTTAGTAACTATGATGTTGGCATGGACCAGAGCTGCTGGGTGAGTCTGGGGGTAGAGGACATGTCCTTGAACAGTCACTATGACTACAACTTCATAGGACAGCCAGGCATTCATTGGGACTTGGTGACCCTAAAGAAGGGCTGTTGTGCTTAGTGACATAAGCTCAAAGGGTCTGAACTTGGGCTGGAGAGATGACTCAGCTGGTTAAGAGGTCTTGCTCTTCTTCCAGAGGTCCTGAGTTTAATTCCCAGCAACCACAAGGTCGCTCACAACCATCTATAATGAGATATGATGCCCTTTTCTGGTGTGTCTGTCTGAAGATAGCTACAGTGTGCTCATATACATAATAAATAAATAAATAAATAAATAAATAAATAAATAAATAAATAAATACATCTTTTTAAAAAGGCTGTCTGGACTTTCCCTGGCCATCCCTTTTGCACAACTCAAGCCTGAAATGCTTCAAAGTGCCCTGCCATACCTTTGGGAACACACAACACACGTGGGTAGTTTAACCCCACATCCGGGCCCCTTTCCACCTATGCAGTAGTAGCCTGGCAGGACCCTGATCCCTGCAGATATACACACAGACTCCATCTCTGGAACCAATCCTGCTTAACCGCAAAGAGCTGTTGTCAGGTGTTTCAAAGCAGACAGCTAACCTCAGCCCCACACTACCTAGGCCTCCAAACCAAAGACTCTTCCATTCAAATTTACAAAAGGGAGCACAGAGGCCACAGAGGCAAAGCATGGGACTGTCTGCAATAAACAAATGGGTAGATGAAGAGATGGCAGGTCAAGATGGACAGACAGACAAATGTCCAGATAGACCCATAGCAACTTTATCAAGCGGTGCTGACAACAAAGCTGAGCTGAAGCTCTGGGACAGCGTGAGTCCTGTCCGTTATTTTCTTGGCTGGCACTTTGGCCACAGAAGGAAGGGCTATACCATGGGGCTGAGAGTATCACCAGGTGCTCACTCTTCCTTTTCCTTTTGAGGTCTGGGTAAGGTCACATCTTTTCCTCAGTCTGCTGCGTTCTGTATTTCTCAAGCTTGGGCTTCCTGACTTGATTTTACTGTCTGTGTCCCCATGGTCCCAATATACTTCAATGCAGTTAACAAATTTCTGGGTGGCACCCTTTGTTCTTTGGAAATAAGTTATCAGCATGCGCCTCATGGCTGGCTTGAGATAGATGGTGTTTTGAAGTGTGTCCTGTGATGCAAAGTCATCCTTCATGTTAGTACTTCAAATCGAGTCCAGTGCTGCTTATAAAGTGGGGTCTCTCCATGCAGACCACAGCTTAAAAAAAAACAAAAAACTACCTTACAGATATAAATTGATTACAGCCTGGTTTGAACACAAGGCTGAAGAAATGGGTCCCTCAAAACCAGGATGCAGAATGAGGAAGATTTCACCTGCCACAGGTAAACTGAGCTTCCTGGGTGGGACCTCATCACGGGTGATATGATCGGCACCTGCACTTCATAAATGAGTTGTTTGGTTCTGATAACTTGCTACAGGACACACAGTCTTGGAGATCTGGGATGCTGGCCTTAGTAAAGTCACCTAAAGGGTTGGACTTGTATTTGCGACACTCGGTTGAGTAACATTGACCATGAGAACGGAAGCTTAGACTAAAACTAGGGAAAGACTTAACTTCTCACTTTTGAATGTGGAAAGCCATCAGCATGGTTGTTTCCCTTGTAACTAGCAATTTATCTCTGGCCTAGATTAACACAGGCAGCAAGCTCAGCAGAGGGACAGATGCTGAGAATCTGAAGCTATGGTCAATGACTGCCTCCTGGCAGAGGGAAGAAGGAAATAGCTCAACTTAAAGTACTGAACACAAGAAATGAAAGCTAGCAACAGCAGCAGGAAAGACCTACCCTGAGCCCATGTCCATTACACTGAAGTGGGCGGCTCCCAGCTTACCCAGCAACTGCCCCCGTGCTATCGCTGGATGGGACCTGCAGCAAGCCTGGATACAGTCCTGCCTTTCACAGATCCCCTGTGCCTCCAGGCAAGTGCATCGGAGCCTCCTATGCAGGCTTCCTGCTGGCCCAATTACGGGAGTGTATTGGCAAGTTGACAATACCATTATTGAAAACCAATGAAATATGATTTGGGCTTGGCTGCGGTACAGTGATGGAAAACCTGCTGTGGTGTGCCATTGGAGGGGAAGTTCTAATCCAAGCAAAAGTTCTTTAGGTTCACAATGGGGAACATTCTGGCTAGGTGTCCTTGAACACATGTGGAGGTCCATGCCCCTTGAGCTTTGAGACATGCTCAAAGCTAGAGAATGGGAACAATAGATAGAAAGACCTTATTGTGTCCTGTGAACTAGTCTGGTGGGAAGCTCACTGACTAGTCCAGTAAGTCTGAGACAAGGACATCAAGGTGTCTCTGAACAGCGAGTGCTCACAGTCACATGGTACCTACATGCAGCATACCAGTGTCCTGGGACACTCTGCTAGAGGGAACAGTGACATGACATGTTGGCTCAGATGGGCCTTCGCAGATCAACAAGGCCTTTGAAGATTGACCTGGGGGTGCATAGAGCCCATAGGTGGAGTGCCCCAGAGTAAAGCATTTCTCTTCCATCAGACCATTCAGTGGGCCACCTGCTCCCCAGCCAGCCCATCACTCTGGGCCTTGACCACCCATGGCTCAGTAGTTAGGACAGCGCTACTCAGCCCTGGTGAAACTTTGGGGGGGGGTCATTTGGGAAGCTGAGAAAAAGCTTGCCGACTACCCCTCCATGGGCCAGGGTTGCCTTGCCTAGGTTTCAAACATAGCTGGCATCTCCAGGCAAGCCAAGAGGCAGAATCTTGGAACAGTCTGCATCTGCTGCTTGGGGACGCCAAGTCAAAGGGAAGACATGCCCTCAGGCTGTGCCAGTCACCCTCCCCCACCCCATGTGACATTCTAGCACCTCAAACAACCCTGAGCTCCCAGACAGTCCCAGCCCCATCACAGCACCTCCCACTGCCTTCACCAAGCATTTGTCACCTCCCAAGGGACCTTCTGCTCACTGGTATACTCAGAACCTGCTTGACTGCCCTAACCAGGGACAAGCTAAGAACCTACCTGAGCTGGCTGTGACGCATGACCCACACACACTCTTGCTGATTGATGGGTTGCTGGAACTGGGTAGGCCACAGAAGCAGAGGAAATTAAGATTAAAAAGCTAGTCTTGAGTCAAGATACAAGCTCCAGCCTGCAGCTCCTGAGCCAGCTGATCAGACCTTATTTTCTTCTAAAAAAACCAACAAGCCACGGAATCCAAGAATCCTATGTACTTTTGTCTACTCAGGCAGACATTTAAATCGAGTCCGAGTTGCAAAAGCAGGTCAGCCGTTGTGTTAGAAAACCTAGAATCTGACTGTGCGTCTGTTCCACCTCCCTTCTGCAGACGCATACCGCCAGGATTCTTTGAGATGAGTAAACCTGTATAATTTTCCTAACTTCTTAATTAAGTGACGTATCATCTCAGCTATGGTCTTCCAGCCCCGTTTCTTTAACATGGGTTCATTTTTCATTCTGTGCACGGTTTTGTGGCAGACATCCTGAGCAGCAGGCCCGAGGGTCAGTCCAGGGGCAGGCCTGAGTTGGTGTGCTACTGTGGAGTAAGAGGGCCTCCCTTGAGGTCTCTGGTAAAACGATGTGAGCCTGCCTAGCTTGACTGTAGGGAACCTTCATAAAGATGTGGCCATGGGGAACATGGAAGGACCCATAATTTCGAGGGTGTTATTCTCTCTGAGCTGATGAGGAGCTTTTCCCAGGACATGGGGAAGAGACATACAGTGGTCATACCTTAGTCTGAAATATATCACATGGTGTCTGCTGCCTACAGCCCTGACCACTTAGACCACCTCAATGGCGTTGTAGACCCTGGGACACCGAGAGGTGTGGCCCAGAATAGCTGGTCATCACACTGGATGACCATGGTTTTGGGTGGGTCTCGCACCCCACCTCTGAGTTCCCCACTCTGTTCCTACCTGGATGGAGGACTTGAGCAAAGGCCTGGCCTGGGTCCAGTCTCTAGGGTACCACAATACAAGCTGGTGTCCTAGAGAGACCCACCTAAGACTCTAGTTGATATCCTAGGTTCTGTGAGCTCTGTGGACTGCTGCCCATTGACGATGCAGGAGGAACACTTGCTCCTGCAGAGTTTCCGCAGCTGTGGGGCCAGCCTAGACTAAAGGCCAGAATTTGGCCTGCCTCTTTATTTTTAACCAAGAGCCCAGAGAGGGGCAGAGCAGCCCCCATCCAGACCCAGAAAGATACTCCCCCGCCTATGCTCTTCCATACAGCCATCCCATCATATCCTCTACTGAAGCAGCTTCAGACTGGCCCAGAAGTCTGTATCTGCCGGGTTACTTCAATCCTTGGGCTCAGAGTCTGGCTTACACTGGCAGTGGCCTTCCTGCAACAAAGTGACCCAAACACCACAGGCAAGGCTTGGACAAGGTGCTGGGTGACCCCTTGGAGCTGGGTGATGATATCATTGTGACCTGGGAGCAGAGGATGAATGAAGGGAACCCAGCTTTATCTTCGCTGTAGAGCTGATACAACACTAAGAGACACAGAGAAATTGATGTTCTCCTGACCGCAAAGAAATGCAGAGGCAAACAAGGTAAAGGCAGAAGGACTGAGATCTCCCTGGTTGATCAGACTTTGCCAAGCCAGCACTGGGCCCAGATCCTTCCATGAGAATGAGGCTCTCAGACAGAGCATGGTGACTCTTAGGCGGGACATTCTGTAACCTTGGAAAGATGTCCTGCAGCTTCGGGCCCTAAGCCCAGACGTTCTAAGGGAAATATTGACAGACATTTATTGCTCATGAATATTAATGGCATTCAGGGGCTGAAAAATATCTTCAGTGAGTAGTTCAAGTGAAGGGACAAGTGCCAGTGGGCGAGGAGACATTCATGACAGATTAAACACAAAAGATCAGCTGCAGCCAGAATGCATTGCCTCCTTCCTGTCACCACTGAGAGAAGACAGAAACAGCACAGAAGGAAGCAAAAGGCAGAAGCATCAGCTAGTGTCATGCATGATACTCCCAGAGTCCAGTGCTGTGGAAGGTTCTGGGCTCAGGGGCAGTTTGGTACTCTCTAGCCAACCAGGAAACTCTCCCTCCTCCTTTCCAGCCCTTCCCCCTGTGGTCAAGAACACACTGATGACTCCATGTCCTAAGTCATTGCTTCCCATCCTCTGCTGACACCACAGAGCCACCACTGGGCATGGCCAGACTCCCACCTGCCTGTTTATATCACTCACCTTACCACACTGAGAACACAGGAGGACCAGATCCAGAAAGACATCCGGTTTCCTGGGAACCAGCAAAACACTAATGAGATCATTGGCAGCTAGAGTTCTTGGTGTCTGGAGAACAGGGTCCGGAGGAGTGGGTAGGTACTCACAGCAGCCCATGCTGAGCAGGTCGGAAACAGCTGGCTGACTTCTGTCCATGTTAGGCATGTACTGGCTCCATGTTTATTCCATGCGTGTGCTGCTTGGAACACAGACATGGCTGGTTACAAAAGCCTAACCTCGAGAGTTGACAGCAAAGGGTGCCTGCTCAAAACAAATAGATCCATGATAGTCAGCTGTGTCGGTACATGCAGAGACAAACTGCAACCCATCTGTCATGCCACAGACACTGGGTATTTTGGTGGGGGGGAGGGGATGAGTGAATTAGTTCTATTCTGATATATGTAGAACTCCAAACATTCCATAGGCCAGCACCCTGCTGACAAATAGAGGTTAGTTTTATGTGCATACATGCCTAAACATGCATGATCTCAAATACCACTTCATTGTTAATGGTGCCTGGAAGGACAAAATGACTCTAGTGTTATCACATAGATTCATGTTTTCTGGGTCCTCAGCCAGTGTGCAGCCTGGACCGCTGACCCTGCCCACTTTGTTCTTGTATCCAGGATCCTCTCTTCTCTTCCCCTCTTTATCCTTCTTCTCTTTCCCTTCCATTTCTCATATTCTGGGTGTCCCCATGGGCTGAACCCTGACCATACCCTAAGGGCACTGAGACAAACAGGCCCAGACTTCAGAGGGCCCCAGGTTAATGCTGGGACCTCACCCCTCAGCCATGAAGTTGGCCTGGAAAGGAAGTGGTTTTTACAACAGTTTTCTGGACGAGGAATTGTACAGAGGACCAATAGACCTCTAGGTAGGAGGTGGGGCAGCAGGCATCAGTGGGTACCAGAATTGGAAGAGGGCTCCAGGACCAGATGGCACTGCTTTTGTTGGTTTTGTTTGTTTGTTGGCTTTTAACCCCACTGACATAGGCTGTCATTTGACCAACATGGAAGAAGGTCACTGGTTTGTGGTAGAGATTGTGACATCAGTTGGTGTTTAGTCTTGGCTAGATTCTAATTATTTCAGATAATCTAATTAATTCTCATTATCTGAAGAGACTGGCACAAGGCCTGAGGGCACCTCAGGGGAAACCAGCCATTACAGGTAGGTCTTGTGGACTCGGTGGGCTCCTAAAGTCATCTTTTTTTCTAGTACCTTCCACATATGTAAGTGCTGTTTATCAGTCTGCATCTGGTGACTTCACTTTTCGTAGCAAGGGTGACAGGAAGACGGTAACTGGGGAAATGACAAATAGTGGCCATTTAGCCTGTCAGGCCTAGTCTTCACCAAGCAACCTCTGCCTGGCCATGGAGCCTTGGTGATAGTGACCCTGTAGTGCAGGTGGGTGACTCCTGGCCAGGATGCCCTGTCCTTTAGCTTACAGAGCCAGCACTGAGGGACACGAAAGACCTTTCTGAATCCTGGTTTTTCAAGATGGGGTTTCTCTGTGTAGCCCTGGCTGTCCTGGAACTCCCTGTATAGACCAGGCTGGCCTTCAACTCAGAGATCTGCCTGCCTCTGCCTCCCGAGTGCTAGAATTAAAGCGTGAGCTACAACCTCTAGGTAAGAACTCTTAGCTATAGAGAAAGAAGACACATACTGAATGCTGCCCTGGCTGGCCTGGAGGAGTCCTTACTTGGCTCTGCTCCTGCCACAGAGGGAGGATGGCCCAGGCAGAGTCCTGATAGCCTGAGCTTCCACTAGGCCCATGGAGGTGAGGGCCAGCTGTGCTCTGGCAGCCTGGGGTGTGCACCTGACACCCTGGGGCCATGCCATCCTCAGTTTAGCTGGCCTGAATGTCCTTAGAAGGCAACCATAGGCTTAGTCTTGCTACAGATGATTTAGGCTCTAGCTATTCCCCAGTCAGCCAGAGAGGCTGAGTAGAGCAGGCAGGTGCCCATGGTAGAAATGAGAAAGTTAAGTTTGTTTTGCAAACCTTCAGCTCGGATGAGGCAGCTGTGGCTCTACAGGGCTCTGGCAGCACATCTGGATGACAGCAAGGCTTCCTGCTGCTCAAGGGCATAGGCTGTCTGTAAGGCTCTGAGTGGAACCTCCGGATGGCAGGGCAGTGTGACCCAGAAGAAATCAGAATGCCCACACCCAAGGACACATCCCCAGCATTACCTGCTGCCTACCCCAAGAGCCCTGCCTCTGTTCCTGAATTTTCAAAGCCACTAAGACGACTGCAGCATGTGGGGGTCAGGTTCCACTGCTGGCTGGGCAGTCTGGCCATGAGAACACTGTCTCAAGTTTCTCCTGAGATAGAAGCCCATTGTCGTCAGCTCTCCTGTGGTGTTTCCCATGTGGAGCAGAGGCCTCCAGGCTGGCTCCTCCGTAGGGCTGGTTTGGCCAAGGGGCTTCAGAAAGATGACCCAAGTGGGGCAGGTGCGATTTGATTAGGATCTGGGAATGTGTAAAGTGACCCTTTGGTGGCTGCTGCTGCTGCGGGGGGGGGGGGGGGACAGGTTGTTGCTGCACCCCCTTGGTGCTTTGGCTGCTCTGCCTGAGCCCGGCTACCATCCAGACGGCACAGGGAGGCTGAAGGGTCTCTGTATTGCCAGGCACAAGTCTAGGCAAAGACTGCAGATAATTCTGGTATAGGGGCAGGTTTACAGAGCATTTCTACCAGACAATATAGTAGCACCAAATACATCAATCTGTAGCCAAAACTTCTGTATTTCCCGATAGCCACCCTTCCACTTTCTGACTCTACTGGGGACCTGAGAGAAGTGTTTGTCCTTCTGTGACTCTCGTTTTTACTGTGTCCCTGAGACTCTTCTGTGACAGGATTTTCTTTTGCATAGCTGGATAGTATTCTGTTGTGTGGATGGACCCCAGCACTCATCTGCTCATCCTCTGACAGACACGTGGCCGTCTCCCTCCTGTAGACCATGTTGATCTAAGCGCTGTGCTCTGGGCTGCTTACAGTTCTTTATGCTGAAGGAGAGTTACTGGGGCATGGAGTTGTTCTAGTCTAACAGTCCCTTGCAGAAAGCAATGGGCTCAATACTTCACATCCCCAACAGCAATACACTGATAATCCAACTAACTTCCCCCAATCCTCTCCAACACTTGTGTTCTATGATTTTGGCTACATTGTGGCGGGTAGGAGGTGACATTGTTCCATGGTTGAATTCGAGTTTTCTCGGTGATTATCAGTGGTGTCCTACCTCTTCCTCTGCCCACTGGCCATTTGCACCCCTTTAGAGAAACGCCCTCTCCAGTCCTTGAAAGTGGCAGATTTTGCCCCTCCAGCGTTCTATCTCACCTGAAGGCAATGTGGCCACTGCCCCCACGCCCCGGTGCCATCTTCAGAGCCACTGTTGGGAACTTGGCTAAGAACCAGGGGCTGGGGGAGCTGGTTGCCCCAGCACCCTACCCCCCAGCCTTTCCTTGCAGCCCCCAGGGTTTCTGGTCTATACCCATTGACTGCCAGTGGCGCGAGAACACGCAGGCTGCGCTTTCTCACGGTTTGAGTTACAAACCCTAAGCGGGTTTAGTGATGGGATTAATTAAATGGATCAGAAACCGCCCTTCTCTGTGTCTGCTTTTCACCTTGCTTTCAGCAAGCACCTACTTCAGAACCATCAAGGACTTCCCCCTCCCCACCCCCCCTGAGACCAGGCGGCTCTCAAAACTACTGAGTGCCAATTAATTTGTCTCATTTACATGAAAAAGTGCAGAAGATGTCTTTTTACATAATTAACTATATTTTGCAAGTCATTAAAATTCTGAAGCCCTGCCCACAATAGCACCCTATTCACCACCAAAGATAAGTGCCTTGGCGGGTGGGAATGGCCCCCAGAGGGGCACCTCCCTCATGCATATTCATTGAAGGCTGTGCTGCCAGCCCCTTGCAAGGTCCTCTCTCCCTCCTTAGTTGGGAAGAGCTGGTTTCTGCTGCCCAGTGGGAGGGTAGAGGGCCTGGGTGGGTTCTTGGTGACCACTCCCTCCCCAGGCCAGCACAGAGCACTCTCTGCCTTGCAGATCAGTTTCCAGCAATCTAGTACAGATGACTCAAGAAGGCTGCATTGCTCTGGGTTTCCTGTCCCGTATCTGCAGAGCAGTTTGTGGGTATCATTTCTGGTGACCCTTCCCAAGCAGTCTTGGGAAGTAATCTTCCAAAGGATAGAGTCTTGTCTAGAAAGGGATATCCACCCCAACTCCACCCTCACCACTCATGTTGGTCTGGCCTTTCATTGTGGATGCTCTGAGATAGACAGGATTCTTTGCTCAGAGCTCTTCCAGTCTCCTCTGGTTCAGCCAGTGGAACCGTTTCTGAGCCTGTCAGACCCAGGTGGGGTTCCAGTAAAAAGCCCCTGTTTGCAACCCACTGAATCTGTCTCTCCTCACTTTACTTCTCCATGAGATAAGCACTCCACTATCATTAAGCAGGCTCAAGGGATCTACGTTCTGCTGGGAAGCCCTGGCACCCCGACTTGCAGGTCCCACATATTGCTTCTGCAGATTCAGTGGCTCAGCAAATTCCATGAACGGAGCCTCTTAAGTGTCAGGTGTTCCCGCCATGGAAGATCAGCAGCCCTTCCCACACAGAGCTTACATTCTTCTTCACGGGACAGACTCATAGACAGTTCTTCGTGGAAGAACAAAGCAGGGGAGGGAAGATCATGAGGTGTAGCAGATGGAGGTCTGAGGCAGCTCAGAAGAACATTCTGGTGCCATGGGCAGAAGTAGAGCAGGCAAGGTAGGCACACAGGACTGAGTGCCAGAGGCTGAGAAAGACTCAGTGAAACCACAAAGCCCCACCTAACCCTAACTCTACCTGCCACCATTCACACAGCTGCCATGGAGCTAAGATGTGTCCCCTGGGGCCTGAATGTTCCAAGTCCAAGGTTACAACACTTGTAAGTGGAATTGGTTGTACTGTGGAGAAAGAAGAAAAGCCATCCTTCTCTACGGATGGGAGAGAACAGTCGGGAGGGCCCAGCCAGCAAGGGTGATGGTTGTCACCAGAGACTGAGTAAATTGGCTATATCAGAGACCACAGAGAACAGGAGAGCCTGGTAACCCTGCGTCCTTCCCCCAGGAAGGGCACACAAGGGTTTCATTTGACATCAAGACAAGGAGACACACAGTATGTACTGCACAAGATCACTTCCAAACTTGTTGAAGGCAGCAGGTGCCTTGGCCATTTAGCCTGATGTTGGGTGGATAACCTAGGGAACCATTTCAGGGAAGCGTGGCACAGGAAACATAGGTGCTGTTCCGTAGTGGCAGCCTGCAGATGTGACCCCCAGAGTGACTGAAGAGGTTCAGTGTGCCCCAGAAGAAAGAAAGGGCAGAAGGTCCAGATGTCCAACACCTGACTCCAGAGATATTCCTTCCGGATAAGCTGATTGCCCAGCTAGGTCCAGATTCCTACCAGATCTACCCCTCAGCCCTTCCTTCACCCCAGAAAGTTGTGTCCTTGGGGCATCCTAATAAACTTAATCACACTATCTTGCTTCCACAGGAGGTCTTTTGAGAGTAGACAGAGTCAACACAGGAAATGTTCAGCTTTCCTCAGACTGAAGCAACTCAAGTCAGAGAGTCAGCTGGGTACAGGTCTTCCCAGCAAAGGGACAATTTGATGGCTTGGCCCATGTGCAGCCTCTGTCCTCCAACCTAGACTCCCACCACAGACTCCAAAGAAGTGTGGGCAATAGCCACAGGGCCCTGGAGCCCATGAGCTACTCACCAAAAGATAGATGGTGCCAACTTTGGGACCAGCCTGAGAAAGTGGAGTAGATCCCTGGGGACCAAGCTCAACAGAAAGCTTTAAATGTAAAGTACAGAAGCATCAGTGCGAAAAATTTCATGATGTTCAGAAGGCTGCAGAGAAATTGAATGACAGCCTGGGGGCTGGGAGAAGATGGGTTCTTAGGGGTTTTTTATACCTGTCTTTCTCTCTACCTTCCTTCCTTCTCTCTCTCTTCTTCCCTCTCCCTCCCCCTTCTTTGTCTCTAACTTCTTTATCCACTTTTCTCCTTTCTTTTTCTCTCCATGTCATCTTTCCCTCTACCCTCCCTTCCTTCCTTCCCTCCCCCTTTCCTTCCCCCTTCCTTCTCTCCCCTCTTTCCCTTTGTCTCCCTTCTCTTCTTTCCCCTCCTCTCCTTTCTTTTTGACATTTTGCCAGATACACCAGTAGCTTCATTAAAGAGAACCTAAACTAACCCAAGAGGAAGTAGCCATGGATCCTGGGAAGCCCCAGATAAACTCCCTGTGTTGAACTCCACAGCAAAGCAAGAAAACACTCGAGAAGAGAGTGTGCCCTGGCCCCTTCTGAAGCTCCCAACTCAGTGTTACTCCTGGGCCTATGAAAGCGCCTAATGACTGCCAGGCCATATATCTTTACCTATAGTCTTTCCCCCAGGGCCTTCCTGCTGGGGGAAATGGGACACTTGTCAAGGTGAAGAGCTGTCAGACACTGACTTGCCTCCCAAGGGCCTAGATCCACCTTCTGGACTAGTCTGAGCAACTCCCTCCTTGTTTCTGGCTTGTTTCAGATGATCTGGCACCACAGATCAAGCTCCTGTCCCCTCCACAACCTTCTCTCCAAATAATCAGCATGAGGCACCTCATTCCTTTCAAGGGACAGTCAGCACTGATCCACAGTCCCAGAGAACATCAGTGATGTTCCCATCACTGAACATCTATGAGCCCAGATTCATAGGTCACATCTACCTGGACCTCCCCTGGTCCAAAATTGACTCTGAGCTCTGAAATGTAGCAATACCCTGGCACGCATGCACACACACACACACACACACACACACACACACACACACACACATAAACACAGGAAAAAACATGGCCTGAGTCAGGCATATAAGAAATAATCCAGTCAACACTGTTATGCAAGCTGAGCCCAGGCTGAATAATCTCTTCAGGGCAACAAAGCTCCTGACAGCCTAGAGCAGGCCATGTGGGCCAGCTGCAGCTGCATAGCCTAACTAAAAAGCCTACCTGGAGAGATAGACCTTGTAGATGAGCTTGCCTCCGAGCGACCCTGGTCCATTTCCACAAAGCTGCAACCATAAGAAACCATAGTTCTTTTCCAGTTCAAAATATTTTTTTGTGACCTAAGGACTGTCTATAGCAAAATTCAAGGGAGAAGTGCTAAAAACGGTCACATGAGTTAGAGGCGACAGGGTGAGGTGTCAAAGAAAATCAAGGGCCACTGCCTCTCCACCACAATTAACTCCAACCCATCTGCCTGCTCCAGATTTCCTATGAAGACCTCAGACATCTGCCTAGCCTCCACTTCACAACCACAGTGATGTGACAAGGCTTCAGAGGACATCGGGACGAGCCTTGTGGGAGGACATGTTAAGTCTGCGTATCTAGCAGCATGGAGACTATTAAGCAACTGAGCCACAGAAACCGAGCCACAGAGTCACCTCCTTGACTGGCCTGAGGCTGGAGAGCCTCTTTTCCTAGACCCTGTCATGCTCCCAAGACCCATGGCCCAACTGAAATGGCCCAAGTCCAAAGCAGGATGTTACACTAGTGCTGGGAACCCCTACAAGGAAATGAAGGTGCAGCTTCACAGTAGAGGACACTGTGGAGGCAGCCTAGAGGTGACCAAGAAGCAGAAGGAAGCCTTTCACTTGCCCAAATGTCTCTGCACCCCAGCTCCTCCAAATCCTACAAATAAGGTTTGCTGATGGGCTGGGTCAGAAATGAGTCTGTGCCTTCAGCACAGAGGGGAGAACACACAACTACAAGTGTGAACTCAAGCGGGCAAGAGTGTGCGGCACCCTGGACTGTCAGAGAATCCACTGCCTCTCAGTTCAGGCAGAGGGCTGGTTGCTCAGCATTGGGCACCCATCCCAGGCACAGAAGGAAACTGGCCAGCCAGTGGCTAACCCTAGGACTTGAGAAACAAAGATGGAAACTCCCACTCTGTAGCCTCAGCCTGTCTTCTTCTCTTTCATCGTTTCTCCAGAACCTGCTTGTGCAGAAGAGACGCAGCACTCCCTGCTCCAGTTTTGGTCACCTTGTGTATTGACATGGTGGGAACTTGAACCTCAAGCCAAGGACCAAGGGAGCAGCTCTAGACCTGTGCACTGACCTGTAAGGAAACAGCTTATGGTCCCAGCTTCTGAAAGCCAATGGTGCCAACTGTGGGATGTTTACACAAGAATTGGCAAGCACTGGAAATGTAGGGTTCTTTATTTTAATTTTTAGACATTTACCAACAGCGACCAATGGGATAAGCAAGTTTTCTAGACTAAGACAAAAACCCACCCTTCTCTCCATCTCTCTTTTTATGTAATTTGTGTCTTCATTCAGCATCCTTAGTGCCTGGCACAGTGAATACACCAGAGATACATGCTGCTCCCCAGAGACCCACCGTCTGAGAACCCTGAACACACGCACATCAGGTTCCTGCAGTAAGAGTAAAGGCTGCTGCCCAGGGATATGCTTCCCTCTGCCTGGGAGAATGTAATGGCCATGGAGAATGGTCAGGAAGCTAGGACCAGGAGGAGCGAAATCCCTGCCGGAACTCACCATCTAAGCATTAAAACAGCCCTTCACATTTTGCTGAAGCCATATCAATAGTTCAGTGTGTCTCTGTCCCTTAGTTGTCCTCTACTGCATCGGGTATTCAAGTGCACACACAGACTGATACTCGTGTGGATGATCACTGGCTTTCATTGTCCTTGGATCTATTCCATAGTCCTTGTTCCATTAGAGGGCAGCACTCAGTGGACCAGTCCCATGGCCTTGTACCAGCAGAGCTCAGCATCCATTGCCTTATATGAACACAGTATGTCCATGGACCAGTTCTACTGCTGTATACCAGTACAGCTCAGCATCCGGACCAGTTCCACTCCCTGTACCAGCACAGTTCAGCATCCTATGGACCAGTTCCATTGCCGTATATCAGCACAGCTCCACAATCCATGGTCCGGTCCCATTCCTTTGTACCGGCACAGCTCAGTATTCTGTGGACCAGTTCTATTGCCCAGGCCTCACTACAGAGTCCTCTCTTCCTTCACTTTGAGTCAGAGAGGAATCTGTCTGCTTGAACCAGCTGTATCGCATAAACCCTGCCTTCTTGTTTATCTGTATGTAATTACCTCACCCCCTTGTTCAGCTGTATGCAATCCTTCATCTCTCTTCAACCCTATGGAATAAACACACTGGGCTTCTGAGGTTCTGTGGTTTCTCCATCAGAGACTCCAGTAATCCTGAAGCCAGCTTTTCTTTGTGTCTGTGTGTCTCTCTGGAACTTGTTCATTCCCTCAGTTCCCCAGTTGCTGCGGGAATGTAACAGAGATTAAACTGTCTTTAATAAGACTTGGTATTTAGCAGACATTTTTTTTTCTCTAGAATGAACAAAATGCAACTTTGACTTCCAAAAAAAAAAAAAAGGAGCAGATAGAACTATGTTAATCATAACAGTCAATCTCACAATCAAAAATTAGCCTTGTGACAGCCCCATACTACACACGAGACCTTCCTGTGGGCTGCAGTGTTGGTGTGATAAGATGCCTCAGCCCTGAAGAGGCCACACAAGGGAGACCCACACAGGGTGACAGGTCAGTGTCTCCCAAATGGCCAAAAATCCATTTGAGTTCCGGGCAGAGTTCTGGATTATCATGTAACAAACAAGGAAATGTTGGGTCTTTAGTGTACCTTCATAATCTTTGAACTAATGAAAACCCTCATGTGTCAGGTTTTAGTAAATTTCAAAGAACAGCATTCCCAATTATTGACAAATTCTGTTGAACTCTCCTGCCTCCTGCTATGGCCTGTGTGAAGCCGCGGTTTGTATGAGACACATTCTGACCATGCAGAAGCACCTGGAAAAATCATGCTGGCTTCTAACAAGCCCAACACTGGATAGATCTGAAAACTGGTTTTAGGGGAAAATAGGAAAAGTGAAATGGCTCAGCAGTACAGACTCCTTTGGCCAAGACAACTGGGACCCACACAGTAGGAGAAAACCAACACCAGCCAGCTGCTTTTTAACCTGTACCCACACAAAATAATAAATAACCTCTTCAATCATATCACTCCACTCTTTATATTTGGAAAATATTTTTATTCCTCATCAGAATATATTATCTGCATTGAAGGGTAATGAGTTTGTCCTGGTTAACTTTTGTTTGTTTGTTTTGGGGTTGTTTGTTTGTTTTATTGACTATTTATTTACATTTTGAATGTGCCCCTTCCTGGTTTCCCCTTCATAGACCCCTTATTCTATTCTCCCTCCCCCTGCCTCTATGAGGGTGCTCTCGCACCCTCGCACCCCTTCCCACCTCACTGCCCTAGCATTTCTCTATGCTGGGGCATCAGGCCTCCACAGGACCAAGGTCCTCCCCTCCCACTGATGCCAGATAAGGCCATCCTCCCCTACATACGCAGCTGGAGCCATGGGTTCCTCTATGTATACTCTTTAATGAATTAGCAAAACATAATTAACATTTTTCTGTCCTCTAACCTCCAGCACAGTAGCCCCAACAGCTCCCACCCCTGCACAAGCAGGGGCCTGGCAGTGACCTAGAGATCAGCTGAGAACTGCTGATCTAAAACCATGAATCACTGGTTGGAAGCCAGCAGATAATTGTGTCTCGCCCACAGGCTGCTCCGTCGGATCTGGCAATTGCCAGGAAGTCACCCACGTTGGCACAGCGCCAAGTCACAGTCTCAGCCTTCAGCGAGAGCCTGTGGCCTGCAGGCTTCAAGCCTATTAATCAAGACCCTTTAAAGAAAAGGATTTTCCACTCTGGAAGAAATACATCACCACGATTGGAATCTTGCAAATACAGAAAATGTACACAGACAAACAAAATCCTCCACCCAGGGACAGCCAGGAAGATGGATTCTATCTCAGATTTTACTAAAAGGGAAGAGGTACAGTAGTTTGCTGTTAGGCTGATACTGTTTCATGGAAGCCCAGTTAATCTGCTGTTCCCAGAATCTCAGAATGGTGTGTAGACCACAGACCCCAGCACCCTTCCCCATTCAGCCTGGCTGTTCACTGCTCAGGAGCCTAGGAACCCATACCTTAAAGCCTTGATTACTGCCCCTGCTTTCAGAGGTTTGCGGCTGACTCATTCAGAGGGTCCTTTTGGAGTATAGGAAATTTCCCCTTCTGGAAGTTGGTTGTGCAGAGCAGCAGCCACAAGTTCATGCTATCAGCTCAAAGACTGGGCACCTTGCCTCAGGTTTCTTTGCACCAGTGAGGGAAGTCCTAATGTTGCCAATAACCTCATGTCCAGGCTTCCCAGGTGACTCTAGGGCAGTGGTTCTCAACCTGTGGGTCGAGACCCCTTTGAGGGCTCAAGGAGTTCTTTCACAGGGATCACATATCGGATATGCTGCAAATCAGATATTTGTACTCCAATTCAACATAGCAGTGTAACAGTTGCAAAGTTACAGTTATAAAGTAGCAACAAAGATAAGTTTATGGTTGGGGGTCAGCACATAAGGAACTGTATTACAGGGTTGCATCATTAGGACAATTAAAAACCACTGCTCTAAGGATATCTGGACCCCTGAAGCTCCCTATGTTTCTCTTTAAGGAGTATTTAGGTGTGGCAAGGGCCAATAAAAGAGGAAATGTATCTGAAGATTGCTGGGACTAAAGGCCATAAATGGTGGCTTCCCATGACAGAAATGTGTCCTCCTCTGTCTCAGTCTTGGGCAAGTCAGAGCCTCCAGAGCCTCTCAAGGAAAACTTGTCTCTGCCTTTCTCTGCCCGCTCTGGCTGTCTGCCAACCTGGGTGACTTTGGCTTTATGTCCCCCACAGGACTGTGTTTCGAACGCTTGCCCCTCTGCTGAAGGAGCTATTCTATGAGGCCAGGATCAGGGGTGATAGCTGGCTGGCAAAAATAGGTGACAAGGGCCTTTGAAGGTGACATCCCAGCCTCCGGGTCTAGCTGTTCTCTGCTTCCAGGTTCACTGGGATGAGAGAAACTTCCACTCTTGCTCCTGCCTCCGAGGAAGGGACTGTCAGACTGGCTGCAATAGAAAGCAGGAGGCAGAACATCTGCACACAACTTATATCTGCCACTTATTGGTAACAGCGATAGGCCAGTAACATTTGGTACCCAGGAGTGTGGTTCTGGCCACATCTGCAGGAGAAATGTGGGAGAGTTTAGAGATCGGGCTAGAGAAATGTTAGAATCTAGGACCTGTGCTCAGCTAGTGATTCTGATGGGAGCTCAGAAGAGAGGAAAACAGATTGAATCATGGGCAATAAACACTGTCAAGAGGTACCAGATGGTAGCCAGCCTGTCTTCTTACTACTGGAATAAAGAATATGACTAGGTTTTGTTCTGAGTGTGTGTGTGTGTGTATGAGTGTGTGTGTGTGTGTGTCAGTGTGTATGTGTATGTGTGTGAGTATGTGTGTGTGTGTGAGTATGTGTGTGTGTGTGTGTGTCAGTGTGTATGTGTATGTGTGTGTGTGAGTATGTGTGTGTGTGTGTGTGTGTCAGTGTGTATGTGTATGTGTGTGAGTGTGTGTGTGTGTGTGTCAGTGTGTATGTGTATGTGTGTGAGTATGTATGTGTGTGTGTGTGAGTATGTGTGTGTGTGTGTGTGTGTGTCAATGTGTATGTGTATGTGTGTGAGTGTGTGTGTGTGTGTGTGTGTGTGTGTCAGAATTCAAAAGCAATGAATTCTTTTGTGCCATGGTTATTGCTGATTACTTTTAGGGAGGCTTATGGTGAGAATGTGCAGTCAAAAATTATGCGGAGATTACTACATTTAGCCAGTAAAGGAATATGGATGTAGTTAAAGTGTCAGAAAAGGCAAGTGTGAACAGAATAGCTATCATTTCTACAGATATTAGCACTGTTCAGGAGAAGCCACAGGAGCAGTTTGCATGCTGACAATAGGAAGGGCACCTTGAGGGTGACATCCCACCCATGTTATGCTCTGGGGTTTAAGACTGCAAATCAATTTGAAATACTTCCTTTAACAGGGGAAAGCTTCAGAGGTGTCCTGCCTGAATTCAAGAGTTGAAGATTCATGGATGCATGTGACCAGAGTTTTGAGAAAATTCTGGAAGGTTAGATAGTGTGTAGCAGGATTGGATTTGCTGCAGGGGTTCCCCTGACTAAGTAATGTGTGCAACTTTATTGGGTGAAGCTAATCTACAGTGTAGTCCTCAAGATGTTAAAGAAAATGGGCTTTACCATGGAAACTGGCATAAGAGAGACCATGTGTGTCACAAAGAGCAGGTCTGTAGGATTAGGGATGTCTAAATTAAAGGGTTGCCATGACCAGATTAGCCTATGCACTTGTCTGTGGGGAATTCTTCTGAATGCTAGTTGATTTACGAGGATCCAATCCACTATGGGCAGCACCATTCCCTGGGAAGTAGGTTCCGGACTATATAGAAAAGCTAACTGCATGTAAGCTTACCTGGAGGCCCTTAAAAAGTGTTCTTCCACCATTACTGCTGTACTTCTATTCCTGGTTGTCAATTTGACTATATCTGGAATGAACCACAATCCAGAATTGGAAGGTTCACCTGTGATCCTGATCTTGAGGCTGGGAGATACAAGTTTCTGACCTGGAACTTGGCATGGAGATCTTGAGGCACAGAGGCTATGAATCCCGGGAGACTAAGGCAAGGAGATCTCTGAGTTAAAAATCATCTGGGACAAAGCAAGTCCAAGATCCAGGTGTGGTGGTACACACCTTTAATCTGGGACACACCTTCTGCTGGAGACCTATATAAGGACATTGGAAGAAGGAAGACCTTCTCTTCACCTGCCTGCCTTGTGGGACTGAGCAACTGCTAGATCCTTGGACTTCCATTCACATCTACTGCTGACCATTGTTGGGGAGTTGGACTACAAACTGTAGGTCACCAACAAATTCTCTTACTATATAGAGACTATCCATAAGTTCTGTGACTCTAGAGAGCCCTGTCTAATACAACTTCCTTGGCTGCAAGTTAGTTCCCTGGTCAGAAGTAATACTGCATACACTAGGAAGCAAGTTTTCCTGCAGACTTTGGTTTGTGTTCCTGCCTTGAATTACCTCAGTGATTGATCATTTGTAACCTGTAAAATAAAATAAACCCTTTCCACCCCTACATTGCTCAGGGTTTTGGTATCTGTCACAGCAACAGAATAAGACTAGAAGAGACGCTCATATCGGATAGAACTCAGATGATAATACCACGTGGCCAGGATACAGGGTGTGGAGCTATGGGGTGTGGTGTTGGTTCTGCTGGCATTTGGTTCTGCTTTTGTCCAATTTCTCTGTGTAGTTCCTATAGTATATAGTACCTTATAGTCCAACTTCAAAAGTTTCCATAGTTTATCAGAGTCTCAACAATGTCTAAAAGTCTAGAGTTCAAAGTTCCTTCTGAGATTCATGCACTCTCTTAACTAAACTCCCCTATACAATCAAAATCAAAACACAGATCACAGACTTTGAGCTCACGATGGCTTTCACTGTATGGTGGAAGATCCTAAGTTCCTTTCACGAGGTCTCAGAGATAAGAGATTTTCTTGAGTCTAGAATGAGATTTTTTTGAACACTGTTAGGACCTAGTAAGACTATGGGGAATTTTGAAGTTGAGCTGGATGCGTTTTGTATTATAAGATACTCATATATGTGACTTTGAAGGTTAGAGTGAAATGTCATAGTTTAAGTATAAATATCTCCTAAAGGTTCATATTTTGAATCCTTGTGCCTTGCTAGTGGTCTCCCAGTATTTGAGGTGGTAGGTCTTTGGGAGGTAGGGTCTGGCTAACAAGGCAAGTCTTTGTGTGTTATGCTGCCACCATTTCATACCTAGTTCTCTACTATCTGGTCCCTCACACTCTGCCACCACAGACAGGCTTTCCCACGCTATGCTCTCCCAGTTTGATGGTTCCTGGCACCATGATGTGTGTGTGTGTGTGTGTGTGTGTGTGTGTGTGTGTGTGTGTGCCCTGACTAGAGACATAAGTGGGTTTGTTCTCTCTGACACTGCCAGCTTTCACTCCTAAAAACCAAACATGAGCTGAAACAAACATGCTGACTTAGTCAGGGTTTCTATTCCTGCACAAACATCAGGACCAAGAAGCAAGCTGGGATACTATCAAACCGTTAAAAAAAATCAAGTACTGACAAAAAATTCATATAGTTTTATGCCAAAATGCTTTTAAAAGTCTGTACATGTATCTTTTTTTAAATAAAGGTGTAAGGGGAAAAGCCTATTCTAAATAATGTATAAGGAACAAATAAACAGGCCTTTATTTAACCAAAAAAGAAGAAGAAACAGAAGAAGAAGAAGAAGAAGAAGAAGAAGAAGAAGAAGAAGAAGAAGAAGAAGAAGAAGAAGAAGAAGAAGAAGAAGAAAACTGGGGAAGAAAGGGTTTACTCAGCTTACACTTTCAACATTTCAACTTTGCTGTTCATCACCAAAGGAAGTCAGGATTGGACCTTAAGCAGGTCTGGAAGCAGGAGCTGATGCAGAGGCCATGGAGGGATGTTGCTTACTGGCTTGCTTCCCCTGGCTTGCTCATATTGCTTTCCTATGGAACCCAAGACTACCAGCCCAGGGATGGCACCCTCACAATGGGCTCTCACCCTTGATCACTAGTTAAGAAAATGCCTTACAGCTGGATGTCATGCAGGCATTTCCTCAAGGGAGGCTCCTTTATCTGTGATAACTCCAGCTTGTGTCCAGTTGACACACAAAACCAGCCAGTAACCTGCCCTTAACAGTTAATTATCTGGGGTATTTTATAAAGGGTTGAAAAGCCAATTAACACAGTGGGCTCTTTTCCAAGCCCACTCTCATATTCAACATAGCAAAGGTTCTTGAACTTCATATGTCCCTGTGCCTGTTCATACTTAGTGACCCCCTCATGCTTCTTTCAGAAGAGTACAGCACAGTTAAGTCCTGTGGTCATGTGATGGTTTGAGGGAGAATACCTGCCCCCCATAGGTTGTTATGTCTGAATACGTGGTCCCCAGTTGGTAGAACTATTTGGGAAGGATTAGAAGGTGTGGCCTTGCTGGAAGAGATATGTCTGTCACTAAGAATGAGCTTTGAAGTTTCAAAAGACTTATACCATCTTGAGTTAGCTCTTGACTTCCTGTTAGTGGTTCAAGATGTGAGCACTCTCAACTGCTGCTCCAGCACCATACCTGCCTGCCTGCCTGCCTGCCTGCCTGCCTGCCTGCTGCCTGCCTGCCTGCCTGCCTGCCTGCCTGCTGCCTGCCTGCCTGCCTGCCTGCCTGCCTGCCTGCCTGTCTGCCTGCCTGCCTGCTGCCTGCCTGCCTGCCTGCCTGCCTGCCTGTCTGCTGCCTGCCTGCCTGCCTGCCTGCCTGCCACCATGCTCCACTCTGTGATTGTGATAACACTCTGGAACTGTAAGCCACAAATAAGTTCTCCCTACTATAAATTGCCTTGGTCATGGTAATTTATCACAGCGATGGAAAAGTGACTGAGACAGACCACTTACAAGTGGGTTTATAATTCTGAGTACTACGGCTAGAATGAAATGGTTTGTTCTGGCAGCCATCCTAGCTGTCTGAGCTACTCTTCCCTGGAGCCTGCAGAGGCCCAAGATTTCACTGCTCCCCCCTCGTCCCCCTTGCTTGTTTTAACAAGCACAGGACAGAGGCTGGAATGAGTGACACCTTCCAATGAGTCAGACAAGTGAGGGTGACAAGGGCCTGATCAAGTGCCTGTCACAAAAGGCAGGGAGGAAAAACAAAAAGTGTTTACTAGACTAGAATTGTATGCAAATTAACATTTTAAAAAAAGGACTTTGCAAAAGGATCTTTACAGCTTGTCTTGGGTGACAGTATCTCTGTCCCTGGAACCCCGTGCCCTTGAGTCAGCAGCACCCTGACAGTCAGCTTCAGGCTAAAGAAGGAGTGTGAAAGGGAAAACCATCAGCACTATGGGGGAGAAAACTCTTAGCACTTGGCACGGAGAAGACATTCCTGAGAAATGACAGTTACCTAACATGAGCCCATAAAGGAAAAGGATGGACAAGCTGGTGACAGAGTGAGTAAGGACGGGTCTCCCCATTTCCAGCCAGGGTGCTACTTTTTGACCATGGGCTATGTATTCTGAAAACGATGAGAATGTCTCACCCTGTGTACAGAAGTCAATTAATTGTCTGAAAGTGTTGGGGAAACCGACAGGTCAGGAAAAACAAGACTCAGAAAGAGGGGTGTGCCCACTCCCCACCACCCCTAGAACACTAAGGCTGCATCTGTTTTAGGCATCTCTAGACAAGTCTTTGTCACACAAACAGTGAACTCTCCTGCATGCCCTTTTGTCCTTAGCTGTGTAACATCCTGGACCAGCTCAGAGAACTGTAATATGGTCCAAGGTGGTATCTCCCTCAGGCCTAGAGCCATGCTGACTCCATCCTTCTCTCTGCTCGTGCTGTCTGTGTGGCTAATGTATCTCACATTGGGGTCAAGGCAGTACCAGGATTGGCTCTGGGACATGAAGAAAGAGACTTAGTGTTTGAAGCTGCCCTTTCCCCCCCTGAGTCAGCATCCCTGGCTCCCAGGAAGAGGGAAGCATAAATTCCTGGAGGTGGGAACCATTGCAGCATTCCCCGGGGGGACCAACCCAGAGTGAGAGGGTGTGGGGTCCAAGAGAATGGAAGCAGAAAACATACACGACCATGGTTGCCAAAGGCCTGTGGTCCTCTGGGGTTGTGAAGATGTTCTGTCCAACTGCAGAGCCAAAGAAAGGGCAATAAACAGCATCCTTGCTCTCATACAGAAAGCCCTTGATTGCCTGAGAGTTGATCGCTGCCAAGTATGTGCTTGTTTGTCCAGGCGTAAGCACATACGCCCAGGAGGGCCACAGAGAGCCAAGTAGGAAGATGGAGGTTTTGATGCTGCAGATACTGTCCCAGTTTTGTGAGGAGGAAATATGTGCACCTCACATATGTGATGAGCATGTGCAAGAGTGGAAGAGAGACGGGGACAAGACAGGGACAAGGTGTCCAGTGTCACACCCACTTTGGCTACAGCTTGAGCCTGACATCTTCAGTCTGCAGCTTCTTGGTCCTCTGAAATCAGTAACAAATCAGTGGTACCTGTGCCTAAGACCAGACTCATCCAGGATTGCAAGTCTGCAGGTCTGCAGGACATAGCACACCAGACACAGCAGCAGGCAGCTGTGGATGGATAGACCTCCTGACACTTGGGGGGGGGGGAACCTCGGTGCTTCTGCCCACCCCAGACACTGGGGTTTTCAAACCCTTGGTCTGTGGCCAATGAGAAAAGAGGATAAAAAGCTCCCCGGCTCAGCCTCCTGCCCACATCCATGAAAGGAAGGCTGGAAGATGTCACATGCATCTAAAGGGTCTGTAAAGTCTCTCTGGGGACACCTTAGAATCCCTGGGGAGCTGCCTCAGGTATCCCTCAAGTATCCACACAATCGTTAGATTTTTCATAGAAAAGACAGTACACAATCTCTGGATTAAGGGTACAGTGGTGGGGCTAATACCAGCTGTTGGCACTGCTGCCTGAGGGTTTGTCAGGGAGTTAGGTTACTTCCAGGTGTGTAAGTCCAAGGAGATGTTGAGATCTTGGAGTCTACATCGGCGAGGTGTGTGGCTGAGCCCTTGGCAAGTTTCCTGGACAACAGAGAGAGCCCCATTGCCAGCTAGCGGTAGCCAGTAATCACAGAACTCCATCTGGACCCTGTGGACCGCAGCAGGAGAAGCTACACAAAACAGAGCTGCTATGTTCTCTGCCCTATGAAGAGAAAGGGGAAGGGCCATCCTGGACTAAGGGTTAAGGTTACGCATGTCTAAGGAAGGTGGGAGGCTGGGGGCAAGATGGCAGTGGGCCATGTGGCTCAGAGGCACCAACATGTTCTTTGCACAGAGGAAGACTGACCACCATGAAGTGTCATCCACAGGACAGACTTGGGGAAACTGAGGTGTAGAGCTGTCCCAGGGAGGATCGAGGCTGGTGGGGGAGGCATCAGACAACCCCAGTGTAGAACCTTAGGGCAGGGGAACAGGGGTTTGGGGAATCTATGACTGCCTGAAAAGCTACAAAACGGCTTCAAGGTAGAAAGAACTGGAGAAGGGAGAAGCTTCCAGAGGCTTTGACTCTCCTGTAGACAGCAGAGGCATCAGAGAAGTGAGGATTCTACTAGCTGGCCAGGTTACGTGACAGCAGGGACACCCAGGAAATAAGCTTTGTCTGGAAAGGACTGAAAACATGCTGGTCCCCCAAGAGATTTCAGACATCTTCTAGGACAGAGTAAGAACCAGCAGAGCCATAAAGGGAGAAAGCTAAGGATGCATTTGAGATGCCAGGAGAAAAGAAAGCTGCTCCCTGACTCTTCTCTGATTAACCTCAGCTGTGTCCTCTGAACAGCAAATGTTTACCTCCCAAATTAGGGTGGTCTTTGTATAAAACAGGACTGAATCTAAACTGAATCTAGACTTAGGCAGAGTTTAAACAGTGAAGCCATCAGAAGGCAGAAGAGCCAGAGCCTCCAAGAGGATCCTAGTGTCCCAACACCACAGGCTGGCCACAGACAGAGGGTGCATGTTAGGAGAAACAGGGATGCTGTGTGAGATGGTCCTCATGAAGTGTCTGCTGTGTGAGATGCTCAATGTATGAAGCGGCATCGTGGGAGGTACTCTGTGTGTGTGAGAGCTGTTTACCATGTGAAGCACCCCCTGTATGAGATGCTCCCTTGTGTGAGATGCTGTCTACAAGAGAGGGACTCCCTGTGAATATGCTCCCTGTAGGAGGTGCTCCTTGTGTGGGGTGCTCCCTGAAAGAGATCTCTGCTATGTGAGAGGCTCCCTATGAATGCTCTCCTTGTAGGAAATGCTCCCCTGTAGGAGGCGCTACCTTTGTGAAACAGTTGCTGCTACAAAGGTCGAAAGGGTAACTGATCTGACCACACTGGAAGGAGAGGGGCAGGGAGGGTGACAGGGGGTCAACCCTCACCACAGATAACCCGACCATCATAATAGAAAGGCTTATGGGATTGGTTGTCATAGGAAACAGACTTTCCAGTGGGTATGTCTATACTGGGGACTTACTCTTAAGGCTCACATACGTAAGAGCATGGGACACAAGAAGGGTCAAGGAGAAGCTGAAATATGACGTGGAAATTGTACACACCGCTGAAGAATGCACGGGCATCCTATGTAGGGAGGCAAGGGCTGGACCTGGGACAGCACAGAAGGACCACTGAGAGTGGACTGGGTCGTGGGTGAGCAGTATACAATGTCAAAGAAATTTCCCCAGAGACCCAGCTTTAAGCATCAGCAACCAACATTCAACAACTCCCCCAGGGCTCTCAGCATCACACTCTGCCTGGGGTCAGTGTGGCCTGGAAGCCACACCTTGCAGGAGCAGCTCTTGAGAGTTGCAGCAGGAAGGATGCTGGAGGAGTCGCCGCTGTGCTTGCCCGACACCCGCTACCCACCTGGGACCCGCCACCCTCCCACAGGACTGTCGGAAAGGCCGGTTACCAAGAGCCAGATCTCCCGCTTGTCACCACCCAGAGACTAATGCCTCAAACTTCCACAAGACAAGCAATTCCGTCTGGCTCCCAGGTCTCCTCTTGACAGCCAATCAACCTGCCAATGTGATGACCCCTCTCTGTGTTGCTGGCCTCTTGGCTGCTAATCTAATTTCATTTCTGTTGCTGTGATTTAAAAAAAAAAAAAAAGGAAAAAGGAAAAAATAAACAGACTGAGAAAAGGAGGCAACTTGGGGAAGGAAGGTTTCGTTTAGGTCAGTTTCACATTCAGCACTATGGGAAAAATCAAGACAGGAACTTGAAGCAGCTAATCAGATCCGCAGTTATGAGCATCAGGAAAACGAAGGCATGCCTGCCTACTGCTCCGCTTGCATTCTGTACTCCTATACAGTTCAGATCCCAGGCCAAGGAATGGTGCCACTCACTTTTAAGATGGGTTTTCCCACATCAATTAGCATAATCAAAATAATCTCCCACAGACATGGCCACAGGCCAACCTGATCCAGACAATCGCTCCCTGACTCCGTCTTCCCAGGAGAGTCTACATTGTGTCAATTTGACAATTAAAATGAACCACAGCTGGAGAAGCCCTAAGAGACCAGGCAGGGGCTAACACCCGAAGCCTATCAAGACTTAGCTCCAAAGTTAGTCAACGAGAATTAGTCCCGTTGGAGGCCCAAATTCCCCAGACCTTGGACCTTCAGATTGAAGGAGCTCAGATTTCTAAGAAGCATCAAACCCAAATGAATGATAGCCCCCAGTCCCATCTATCCTACCATGGAGCAGAGGTCACTGGCATTGATGACCTGTGCCCAGGGTGAAGGGCTCTTTTCTCTGCCAGTTACAAGCCAAAGAAAGTACCCTGCCCTCTGTCTTACCTGTGATCCAGAATCTCTACCAGAAGTCTGCCGAGAATGTGGAAGGGTGTGTGCCATCTGCCTTTGTTGTGCTGGGGAGGGACCAGGATAGACTTTCTGGGGTTGGTTTGCTCAACATGGTGATACCGGTCTCCCTCAGTGTCTTCCCACATTTTGGCAGAATGTCAGTTGTATCTCATGCCTGTCTGTAAAGGGACTCACTTCTGGGTGCCTCTTACATTCAGCAGGTCTGGGTCACAGTTCCAAGGCCCACATAGATGCTGTCCTTATGTCTAAACTAAATGCCTCTCAAGACGTCTCCTAGTCAGCCCTGATCCAGCCCTGCTATCATTGAGAGTGAGTTCTCTGGATGCCTGTAGCTTCTCAGTCCCCTGTTACTCTAGCGTTCTCTACCACACTCATTGCACAGTGGCATCTGACAACACAGCTGCAATTGTCACCGTGCCCAAAAGCAGTCAAGCTCTGACCCTCCCCCACTAAGGCCAATGACAATGAATTCCATCCCAGGCCCAGCTTTGCTGCAGGTGACCAAGCTGAAGCCATGAACCAGCTGCTTTTAAGAGCACTTCGAAGAAGCCTGTGGCAGAAGACAGTAGTTCTTCACGTAATGGTCTTTCTGAATCCCAGGGCCTGGTCACAAGGCTTGTGGGCTCTGGCTTGGGACTTAGGGGATGAAGCCCCTTGATATGTACTCAAGGCAGGGGCAGGTAATGGCGCACGGAGGTAGTGTCTTAGAAGACAGCAGGGGCCTGTAATGTTTCCGCATCTTCTCTTTCAAATGTCTCTCATAATTCTATGACATTTTTGCATTTTTTGTTCATAAGGTAAAAGTAAAGATTTGGACATGGATTAGTTCAGCAGTGAGGGCAGGTGGGGGCAATGGATATGGAATGCACACTAAGTAGGTGCCCGCCGAGGGCAATGGATATGGAATGCACACTAAGTAGGTGCCCGCCGAGGGAAACAGCTTCTGTGGGGTCTTGGCCCGCTCAGCCCTTTTGCAAAGGAAGCTCTGTCATTTGAAAGAAAGGCAGCACCAGGCCAGAGGAGTTTGACATTTTGCCTTTTCACTTGAAAGCTGTGGCTAGTGCCTTTTCCCCCCTCACTCACAAAGATCCTGTGTGCTTGACTGAGGAAAACCAGAAGAGGCAGATAAGCCAAAAGAACATCTTCCTTCCAGCAAGTCCATCTGCCACGGGTGTCCCTGCCAGCACCTTGGTCACCAGCCCCTTCCTGGAGAACTTGTCCTTGGCCTTTGCCAGGGTCCTCAACAGCTGAACCAAGTTGTACTTCACGGCAAAATGCTTGCCACCCTATTCTGGCTCTTCCGATTTGTGTAGCAAGCCACAGCTTTAGAGAAGGGCTGGCATCTCATCTTGGGTGTCAGTTTCCAAGGCTGCCCCAGCAATCGTCCCAAACCGGGGGCTTCTGATGCACTCTAACAGTTGTAAGCCTGAAGTCTGAGGTGTCCACAGCTAGACTCCCCCAGAGACCGCAGGAAAGCACCATCTCTTTTTTCCTTTTTCTCCTTCTCATGGTTCCAGGAGTTTTTGCCCTCTGTGGCTTTGATGTGCCCTCTAATCTGCGTGTGCGTCCCCTCTCAAATATGACTGAGGGTGGTGCTAACTGAAACCAAGCTTGGAGCACATCGCCCATGAATTCTGGACTGAAGGTTCTAGATAGTCTGATGACAGGTTAGTGGGTGCCACTGGGCACCAGAGTTGGGTGTAAACCAGGTGCCATCATGACCAGAGGTCCCCTGACAAGACTTCGATGCCCATGGATCAGTAAAAGGTGTGGAGATGAACTCCTCCAGAGATAGTTCAGAGAACAGTGTCTGCTTTATTGCTCATGAACAACTACCTAAATAGTGGAAGCCTAGGGACTGTGATTGGTTAGCAGGTAACCTCAGACTGGATAGTCAGTGCCCATACTACCAGGAGCTCTATGCAGGAGAAACACATCAAAGGAGATATAGAGCTTGCAGACCAGCTACGGGCTACTCACGCTATTTCAGAATTCAGAATTCTAACTTCTGGGAATACTCGGGAGCAGCTTCCAATTTATAAGCACAGTATGCCAAGTAGGCTGGCACCCAGGTCATGCCTGCGTTTTCTCCTATACCCAAGGATGAAGAGTGCCTCCCAAATTGGTCTCCATGTTTGATACACTCTCAGGCCTTATTGTTGGAGATCGTTTTGACAACCCATGTGTCCACTGGTTCTTGGTTTCATTTAGTGAATTCCTGGGAGGAGGTAATTTATCTGTATATGTTGTCTGTCTGTCTGTCTGTCCTTTGTAGTTCGTGCCGCACAAGTGAGTGTTGACTTTCAGAAACAAGATGAGGGGCGTTCTGCCCCGACATGTGCACTCAAAAGAGCCATTTTATAAAACGAAGTCATTGGAAGCCACTGTTGTCACTTAGAGCAGGACTCAGCCTGACCTCTACAGTGGCAATTGGTCACAAGTGGGGTCACAGGGAGCCCTTGCAGCAGGCAGAGGTTCAGTGAGGGGGCTCCCTGAGAGGATCAGGTACTCACCAGACTCTGACCACCAGTTTCCTAGCTCACCATAACACCTAGCGCTGCTGCTGTTGTCATACAGTGGGCTGAATTGACAACAACTACCCTGACCACCTCAACCTATGTATCTTTGTATGCCCTTGAGGCTCACCTTATAAGGACATTGTCATTAAGGCTCCACCCTAACCCATGTGACTTACATCTCTGTGGACTCTAAAGAAAGTCACATCAACAGATTTGAGCTGGGGACTTGAACTCACAGCACTGGATAGGGAGAAAAATCACTTTCAGTCAACCTTCCCTAGCCACTGTCACCAGCGTAATTTGTGTCTTTGGGGTTAGTTTGAAGCTGCCTTTAGCCATGCTATTACATAAGAAACCTCATCACTGAAGGTGTTTAAGTCTGAAACGCCCATCCACAGGCTGAAGTTCAGATTCGGACTCCCCAGCTGCTGGTGAGAATGAGAGGCTATGGAGTGAGCCTTAGGGAGGTGGAGCCTCAGTGGTAGATCACAGTAGCTAGGGACAGGTGGCATATGCCACGCAGAGTCCCAAACAAAAAGAGAGTCCAAAAGTTTCCAAAGAACTGATATTTCACACACACACACACACACACACACACACACACACACACACACACACACACATTCATACTGCCATCAAACCTCTCCTAAGCAATCTTGATCCTTGTCCTAGATATTACAGAACCTACACCTGAGACTCAACACAGGCTGTCCTGCCGAGGGTCTCAGTGGAAGAAGAAGGCTTAGGAAAAGGGCTGGCACTGCACCAGGGAGACTCTGACTGAGAGAGGAGTGCTGCCTATCTGTCAGGTTTGTGTGGGCTCTAAGGTGTTCCAACATGAGAATGGTGTGCAGGTGCTGTTGTTGTTTTGGGGCAGTTGCTGCTTTGTTTGATTATTTTTATCTCTTCCTCATGATTTAAATAGATAATTACCATAAAAATACGGATTGGTGAGCACAGTGTCCCTGGAGACAACCTGGCAGTTCCCTGACCCATGGTAGGAGACAGACATCCTACACATTGTAAGCCTTGGGAGAAGAGGACAGGTGTGTGGTAGGCAGCAGGTCCTCTGACAACCAGGAACCTGAGGACCTGTTGTCTCTTGTCCTTATGGGTGCTCATATTTTCTGTTTGAATCCTAGAGGACAGATGTGCTGAAATAACACAAGTGGCAGAAGAAAATCTTATTCTACTCAGAATTCTTTACCCAGGTGGACACCAAACTGTATGCCAGGAACGTCAGTAGCCCAGCCCTGAAAATCAGCCTTTCTGCAGAGGACAGAGCCTGAGAAGCCACTATTCTTATAAGTTTCTTGTGGGAATTGTTCCTGTTCTTAGCCAGCTTTTAAATTCAGTTTTGTCTTCTTACTGTGGAGCCATGAGTCCTTGGCCTATCTACTTTGTCTTCTCAATTACATTTTGTAAAAATTAAGGAGTTTACTACGACAGAAAGAGGCAGGAGCTTGGACACAGCCTAAGGGAGGAATGGTGACATTACCAAGCACAGCGGAACTGCAGGCCAAACAGTGGGCCTATGGCTGTAGAAATGTCAAAGGTCACAGAAAGAAGCAAGGCAGGATGGAACTTTAGAGTCATGCTTTTGCTCTGGTTTCCTGACCAACTCACTAAGTGACAGAAACAGACTGTACAAGACAGGTAATTAAGGTCCCAAAAAGACAAATAACCAGACCTTAAAGGACATGACACTGTGGTACCTAGAACACTGGTACAATAGAGCTTCAACTGAGAAAGTAAAATCGTGTGTGTGTGTGTGTCTGTGTGTGTGTGTGTGTGTGTGTGTGTGTGTGTGTGAAAGGTAAATAATCTTCACAGAGCCATTATCACTCTCTTTTTCTTGTTGTTTGTTTGTTCATCTTACGGTTTGGATCTGAAGTGTCTTCCTTACAGGTTGAGGTATGGAGGAATTAGTCCGAAGCTAGTGTATCCTACCAATGAAAGGTGACTGGGTGTGACCTCATCAAGGGATTATTCCACTGTTATGCTGATTAGGCTGTTGAGAAACCTTGGGAACCCTAAAACATGTGGCCAGGAGAAAGCCAGGGTGGCCAGGAACACGTCTATGAGAGATGTACCTTGTTACTGACCTTTCTGGTCTTTTGGCTTTCTGGTCCAGTTGAAGTGATAAGGCCTAAACTCAGGCCCAAAGAAACAGGTCAGCCTACCACAGACAGAAATCTCTGAAATCCAAAAATCTCTAGAGCAAATAAATGTATTCTTCTTAGTCATTTATGTCAAATACTTTGTCCCCATGCCGTTAAGCACCAGCAGTTTAAAATCTTAGGCTTATGACTGAGAAATGAAGCAGAGGCGAATAGAACTTGACTTCAGAGCAGAGCCCAGGCACTGCCCGTGGGTGTCAGTCAGGGATCTGAAGGGAACAGAACCCATAAAAGAAATGTACATTAAACAGGCTTTATCAGACTGGCTTACATGTCAGTGTAGTCCAGTAATGGCTGTCTTGAACAGGAGAGGCCAAGAACCAATGAGATGCTTAATCTGTGAGGCTGGGTGCTTCATGAAAGCTGGAGGCTTTAATGCCAACCTGGCATTAAAGGACTTGAAGATTTCTAGAAAGCCACTGGTCTTTGGTCTACTTTGGAAGAGTAAAGAAGCTAGCTTCGTGTCAGTGAAGGAATCAGTAGCAGAAGCAACAGAGTAGATGAACTTGCCAGCAAGAGTGAAGGCAAAGCAAGCCCAAAAAGCAAAAGTGCCCTCCTTTTCGTATCATCCTCTCATCTGGAATGATACCTGAAAACACTTCCCACACTTAGGCTGGGTCTTCCCACTTCAGCCATGGGTGTCAAGACAGATAACCTCCGCCCCAAGTAGGCATGCTCACAGGCCAACCTAGTCTAGATTATCCCTTACTGAGACTCTCTTTCCAGGTGATCCCAGGTTGTGCCCAGTCTACAATTAAAAATAGCCCCTCAGCATAGTGCTGGCTACAGAGGTCAGACAGAGAGTCCAGGGCAGGGTGGGAGGAAGGTCTAGGTAGCTGAAGAACGGCTGCCCAATAGGGACAGTCAACAAAAGCCCTGAGCACAGGACACCAAGACCACAGGGGACCCAGGCAGGAAAAGCTCCAAGGCCACCCAGTATCTGAAGGCTAAGGGATGTTAAGTTCCCTGCCACCATAGGGTGATGACAGTGAGGCACACAGTGTGGGCAAAATCCCAAACTCACATAGAAACCCAGGGGCCATTGCCTGACAAGCCAGAGTCAGAAGATGTCAATCAATGAGCAAATAAAACTGCAAGGTCTAAGGGATCAGTGACCTCAGTCAGTTCCATGTCTCACCCAGTGCATTTTAGTGATGGTGACATGTTGAGTTAACTGGAAACGTGATTGATGTATTCTTACAACAGTAGAGTTTTTCAAAAGTTTAGTGTATTTGTTGTGTCTGTGGAGGCTGGGGGGATGTATTTCTGTCTCTCTCTGTGTGTATGTGTGTGTATTTGTGTGTGTGTGTGTGTGTGTGTGTGTGTGTTTGTCTGTTTGTCTCTCTCTCTCCATGTATGTGTGTGTGTGTGTGTGTGTGTGTGTGTGTGGTCATCATGTATATGATTGTGTGTGTAGTTGTGTGTGTTGCATGTGTTTGTGGATGCCTGTGGAGGTCATTGAACAACTTGTGAGTGTTTCTTTCTTCCACCATATGAGTTCTGGACATGAAAGTCTAGTCTTTAGGCTTGGTGGCAATGCCTTTACCCACTGAACCATCTCACTGGGCTCCAACAGTGGGGCTTTAGCAGAAAGAAATGATGCACAAGAGGAACAGAAATATAAAAACTCACAAAGAAATGCTGATAGACATTAGTCATGTTTTACAGTGCTTAAATATAAAGAGAAACCTTGTAAGAGTTTGCCTAGAAAATTGGCTGAGACCATGGAGATGAAATTTGCCAATAGAAAGCCCGGAATGAGCCATGAGTAGCATGTCGCCACTGGAGGGCAAATCAATACAATGTCTGGAAAGCAAGTTGACACACAGTATACACATGTCAACTGTTTATATTGACACTGCTCTTCTAGACACTTAGAGTGTGAGGATGCTTTAAGCTATGTGTGACACACCAAACACTGTCCTGCTGTCTGCACATCCCCCATTCTTGACACCTTACACAAAGTCTGGCACATCTGGGCATCAGTGCAAACCCAGGCCATTGGAAACGAATGCAAGGACCAGAAAGGCCCTGAGCTGAGCCATAGAAGCTCAGCTAGGCCTGGCTCTGTTATTGTTTGCACTGTGATTTCCTTATCTCTGGCCATTTCTTAGGGGATCATATTTTCAGAGCAGTAATGAAAGAACACAGCTGAATAGTCCACACATGTATCTGACAGTGAAATCTCCCTTCAAAGCCAGCGCGTGGACAAGGTAGTGTCACTGTGAATGTCCACAGTGCAAGTCACTCAGGTCAGCAGCCTGATGCTACATCAGACACAGTCAGGTGACCTGTAACCATCCATGCTGGTTAGCTATGATTCCGTCCCTTAGAGGAGGTAGCAGACTTTCTTCCTTACATGGGGTGGTATGTGGCTGCTTTTCTGATGTGATGCTCGGTCCTGACCTGCCTACATCTCATGCTGTCTGACCAATAAACACACCTGAGATCTCACTGTGGGTGTCAATAAACGCATCTGAGATTCCACCCAGGGTTCCTCACACTCAAGATTAATGTCCTCCTCATCCCCATTCATCTACCAGGAGTCAACCAAAGATCTGGTCCCCACCATGGTCCCTCGGCACAAACATGGGAAGCTGCATCTGCAGAAGCAGAATGGGTAGATCCTGACTGGCTGGGACTGGCTCTTAAACTTCCCTCATGCTGCTCTGCTCATGCCCTTCTGACCAAGACAGTGAGGAGACATGGGACAGTCCTCTGGGGCACCCATGGCTGACCCTGTTATTTCATCTTCACCCCGTCTTCTAGAAAGCTATAGGATATGCTATAGGATGCTATTGTGAGCATGACTCCATGAAATACTGAAGGACTAGCTGCACAGTCAGGCCCTGTCCTACTCTCCACCTGTGGGGTGTGTGACAGCATTTTGGAACAACAATTACTGTGCCCTGTGGTAGATGCCTCAGGGAAGCTGCTTCCGGCTTCTGATTCCAGCAAGTGAGGCACATACTGACATTTGGAGTCTCCTCTTCAGCCACTCCCTCTTTCACATTCCGTCACATATCCCTGACTGCTTTGTCTCAGAGAGTACCTGCCACCTAGAATTCTGTGTTTCATGCCTTGGGCCAGACATTTGCTCGCTAAGGTTCTGTTTGATCTCAGGAACACGTCATGTCATGATGCTATTTACAACCTGAGCCGTGTGATTGCACCTAGCAGTCCCCTGTCGGTCAAGTGCCCAGGTGTAACTTCATGTTCCAAAGAATCCAGGCTGGGGGCACGAAGTTGGTCCATCTGTGGTGCAGAAAAAGACTTGGAGTAAAAATGCACTGGAGGGTGTCTTGTAAAGTACAGGGAAGGTATATGTGCCATTTCTGATCACTCTAGAGAAATCCGCTGGAGTAACAGGGGAGAAAAAGACAAAGGGGTGGGGCAGGATCCTTGAAGACAGAGCCAAAACACAGAGAAAGTCGATTTCTGCAGGAGACAGAGAACCTGAGGTTGGATTTCGATGAGTGGCAGGAAGGAGCTGGAAGAGAACCAGGCTGCTTCATGCCTCAGGGCACCAGAGGGGTTCAGAGACCTCAGGGAGGCAGGGTCATGCTGTGTACATACAAAGCAGAGAGTCCTGCTGCACACATCCCCCTCCCCCACCTCACCCCCCTGCCCTGGTACTGGACCAGAGAACAGCTGTCTAGAAACCCTAGCAAAGGGGGTCAGCAGAGTTTCTCAGCACAGCCTGTACACAGCCCCAGCTGTGTCATGCTGACAACAGGTATGTTTGGTAAAAGACTTTATGTGAAGACCACACACCAATTTTAAATACATCTTCATACATAACTATATCGAGTAGCTGACTTTCTCCACAATTCCCTTCCTATTTATCTATGACACACGGGCCCTCTCAAAAACCAACTCACAGCTTCTCCTGTATCTGGAAGGCTAGCAGTTCAGAGTAGGTACCTGCCAAGTGCTCTCTCTGTAAATGGCTGCTCTCCCTGTCAGGAAAACTGGGTCCCCTTGCTCAGCCTCCTTTGTAGCACTACAGAGTGAGACATTCCTGAGTCATCATGTTTAAAATCATAGAACCACCCTGGAATTATGGAAACTCTAAAAGGGACAGTTTGGAATTATGGTAGAAGCCACACACGCTCCTTGCTTTCAAATAGCAAGCATTGCTCAGAACATGACAGACAAAGGCTGTCAGGACTTAGAACAAAGGGATCAGGGCTGGAGAGATGGCTCAGCAGTTAAAAGCACTGACTGCTCTTCCAGAGGTCCTGAGTTCAATTCCCAGCAACCACATGGTGGCTCAAAACCATCTGTAATGAGATCCGATACCCTCTTCTGGTGTGTCTGAAGACAGCTACAGTGTAGTCATATGTAAAATAAATCTTAGAAAAATAAAAAAACAGAGAGACCAGAGGGGCTGAGGACCAGTAGGAAACCAGGTCAAGCTAGGATGGGTCGTTGGCTTGATAATATCCACCCATATGAACTTCAGGCTAGCAGGCTGAGTGCCTCCAGTACATGACCATGTCGTCACCCCAGCCTGGGAGGAGACCCTTGCCTGGAATAAAAGTCTTTGCAGTTACTTGGAGGTCTGCTTGCTTGTGTTTAGCATAAGCCATTCCTCAGGAGGAGCAGACACACAACCACAAGAGACCTCTGGGGTCCCCGCACATGTGAACTTGAGCAGGGTAAGGGTAAGGAGCAGCTTGACAACGGTGTGTCAGAAGTGAAATTATGCAAAGTCCCAGCTGCAGCAAATGAGTGTGACCACATAGTCATATCAAGATTGCCACCAAAGGGCCACAGCTCCCAGCCAAGGTCATGCCAGTTACCATGGAGAGCAGGGCTTCTGTGTCCCATGACCTCACTATGGACAAGTCTTACTCCCACAGGCCAAGGTCAAACCAGTAGAAATCATGGGTCAGCGCTGTTCTTTCCTCCAGGGGATCCTTCAGATCAGGTGGAAACCAGAAAGCCCTCCCTGTTGATAGCGGGGAAGTGTATACACATGCATATGTACCAGATCTCACTGGGAAGAGCCTTCTGAACTGAATCACATGGGTATCTAGATACGAGCAGAGCTGAATTCTGGGTCAGGCAGAGCCCAGGTTCCCTTACTGTGGCCAGGGATGCTTCTGGGCAGGTATCGGGCTACCTTTCAATAGGACTGGTAGACAGACAGTAGCATACCCTCCACCTCCTAGATTTCTTTCTTACCCATCTCTGATTCCAAGACTAGGGACACAGTCAGGCTCTGACCACCCCAAACAAATGAAGGATGCCCGAGTCCAGCTCCTATAGACTTGTTGCTCCTGTCACAGACCCTTCACCAGCATTGCTTTTAGCAGGTTAGGTGATGTCATTTGATACCCTTCCTGGGTGGGGGCCTGCTGTGTCCTGAGGAACGTTGCCCTGGGCTGCCTTGGGATGAATGAGGCACAGTGTGTTGTGTAGGGACCCTGGGACAACAACTGCAGCAGGCCCCACTTCCTCGCCCTTTCCATGCCTACGAGGCAAATGTGGCCTTTCAGAGCCAGCTGACCCCAAGATGGAGCCTGAGCCAAGAAAACAGAAAGATAGTGTTCACTACAGCCTGGCCCCAAGGCCTCCCAGCAAGATCACAATGGGGACTAGGAAGGGGGCCCCAGCAGAGGACGCCCAGGAGACTGTGACCAGTGCCCCCTGCCCCTTCTTGTTGTCCAGGACAGGCCTGCCTTAATTTGCACACAGGCTACCATCAGAAAGAAGGGCTTTCTGCTACCAGGTCATGGGTCAAGCCACGGGGCTGCTTCCTTGCCTCATATCTTTCAGCCCTCTACTAGGCCTCAGCACAGGAAGGCAGCAACGTTTGATGGAGTCATGCAGTCCTGGGGAGCAAGGAGAGGAGTCTGCGGATGAGAGAGACAGGGAGTCAATAAAACCCCATGGAGTAGGGGCAAGCAAGGCGTAGAAAGAGGAGAACAAGTCCTAGATGCAGCCAAACCTTGGTTTTCTAACCTCCTGAATCTGGCTGGGCTCCCTCCCAGGTTAAACAACAAAACAAAACAGGCTGACCTCCCTGCGGTCACAGCACAGGTCCTCCCTGGGCACCGTCATGTACGAGGCTAAGCAGAAGCCATCTGAGCTCAGGTCCCACCTAGTGGGCCATCCTAATCCCCTCCTCATGGGGGACAGGCTGTTCCTCTCTTGTTATTAACTGTCATTTCTGATTACTAAAATGGCGCCCGGCCTGGTTTTGGCATTCTCTGTCATTCTCAAAGACACCCCAAACCCCTTTGAGACATGGACCTCTCCCAGAGCCACAATTCCAAATGTTCATGTTCCTGTCTGAGTCTTAAGGAGGACATGGGAGGGGAGGGGCAAGCTCATCTTTTCTGTAGCCCTTGTTCCCAGCCTTGAGCTGTAGGCTAAGAGCCTTATTTGGCCTCCTCGGAGCTACCTGGAGTTTGCTAGGTTGTTCAAGCTCCCCTTGCAGTCTCTGACCTGGAAATATATATATATATATATATATATATATATACAGACCTTTGTCAACCTCCCAGGTGTCCTCGAAGCCATTGTTGGCTCCTATACCCCAGGGAGGGGCCGTCTCACTCAGATACTTCCAGGGCACTCAGAGAACACAGAATTCCAAAGGAACATCCCTGCAAGATGACTGCTCTCAACTGGGACTGTACGCTGTGTCTACAATGTCAGGAGGTTCACAGTCTAGGAGCTCCTGTGGTTCAACTAGTTAGGATTTGAAATAATCACACAGAAGACAAAAGGGGAACTTCATTCCCTCAGAGACACCTCAGATATCTGACCGGCCACCAGAGCGAAGTCATGGTGTTTTCCCGTAACTGACTCAGCTTTTCACTGTGGAGGCTATGCATCTGGGTGACACAGTGCTAGTTTCCCACTAGCACTGTGCAAGTGTTGCGCAGACTCGTGTGCTGTGGTGTGACTTCGGGTTTTTGAAAACCTTGAGGTGAGTGAGCTAAACCACTGACGCTTCACAGAAGCCTGCAGACAACCGGAGGGTGAACAACAAGGTCAGGGGGTTGGCATCCCTGCACCCTGTGTCTGCGTCCTTTGTTGCCACAGCCTTTGAACAAAAGTCCCCCTCTCGGCTGTGTACGTAGGCATTGTTGTTCATTGAGGAATGTTTTGCCAAGACATGAATGCAGAGTAATGCCTACCAGCCAATGGGGCTGGTGTGAATTTCTCCCACACCACCCTTATGCTTTCTCAGAAGCTCGGGCGTTGGAATCACTTGACTTCATCATAAGCTCAGACAAAACCAAGAGGTCAGAATATTTATGCAAGACAAGTAACTCAGCAGTTCCCGGGTTCAGTCGCTGCCCATCAGCCTGCGAACCTCAAGGCCAGAATGCTATGCATGAGAAGAAAACATCTTTTGAAACTGTGCCCAAGACCAATGGACAACTGCCAAGCTCTAGCCCACCCCAGGCAACCAATAAAGCCTCCGCTCCCTTTGTTCTGCATGCAGCAGCCCTGCTCCCCCATCTCTGCTTTCCCTTCTCCCTGGGCCGAGGTTGATCGGCTAGGGCTGAAGTCATAGTAATGGAGTCTTGTCTGTCTGCTTGTAAGTCGTGGCTTGGTCTTACTTCTGCTCTGCTCTGAAACTTAGCTGCTCTCGCCCGATGCCACCCCTGCCAGAGCGTTGGCCATAGACCTCCACATCTCAGATATTTTCTTATGGAGACACAGACAGACTAGGCCAATCCATTACACAGCTTGGAAGCCAAAGCTAAAGGCTTCCTCCTTCTACTCTGCAGGGGGCTCAGCTCTACTAGGGAGCCTTGGGGGGGGGCTAGAAGTGGAGGCTGGTCTACCCCAGAGCTCCCTGCCTCCAGAGAGGCTTAGGATGCCAGCAGCACTCAATAAGGGCCCCATACCACAGGACACGTCCTCAGGCTCGGCTCTAGGGCATACAAGAGAGTCTTGGCTCATTAGGCTTCGGGCATTTCAAGAGAGAGGCAATTAAGCCTCTGTTCCTAAGCCTGAAATCTGCTCCAGTTCTGCTCAAGGAAATCCCAGCCAATCACTACAGCCCTGGATCTGCCTTGTCTGCCAGCTCTCAAGCCGATTGGTCTAACCCCATCATCCAGACAAAGCAGTGGGGTGACACGCTGCCTGTTCTACAGCAGTTTTACACCTCAACTCCAAGAACTCCAGCCTACCTCCCCATTACACTGGTTAGAGCTCAGGAGCCCTCCAGTATTTCATCTAACCAGCCTACCGCCCTTAGCCCAGCTTTAGATGATGCCCTGAAGCGGAGGAACTTGATTTCTGAGTTGCTTCTGATGTATTCTTCCTTCACAACAAGCACGTTATTATAACATTTGTGATCACGGGAGAAATACAATAAAATGATAACGGGGCCATATAATTTTATATAAAGCATAAACCAAATAAGACCAAGGAGAAACCCACAGGAGTTTCTCGGGGTGATGTGAAACACACTGCTGGTGCCTCGATCATCCCATGTTCTGTACCCACACTTAGTCCTGAAGGCCACATGCAGAAGGAACACAGGTGCCATTGCTGTGGAGTGGACCCCTTGAAAAGCCCTCACTCAGCCTTACTACCGTGCAAGCTAGTTTTGTCAACTTCACACAGGCTGCTCATCTCGGAGGAACAAACTTCAACTGAGAAAATGGTCCCACCAGATTGGCCTGGGGGCAAGCCTGTGCTGCGTTTTCTTGATCTAGGGCTGTTGTGGGGGACCTAGCTCACTGTGAGCACTGCCACCATCGAGCTGGGTGGTCTTGGTGCTGTACGAAGACAGACTGAACAAGTCATGAGGAGAAAACAGTAAGTAGCCCTGCTCTAAGACTTCTACATCAGCTTCTGCCTCCAGGTTCCTTCCCTGAGTTTCTGCCCTGGCGTCCCTCTGTGATATGATGTCCCCCAGGAGAACAAGATGAAATAAACTGCTTCCTCTCCACGTGCCTTTGGTCATGGTGTTTCGTTTGTTTGTCTTTGCTTGCTTGTTTTATCTCAGCAATAGAAACCCTAAGACAATTTCTACCTCGAGTTTTGTTTGCTTTTGGGGCCACTTAAATACCTTCATCCTATTTAAGGGACCAGTGCTTGAGACCTTCACCAATCCCAAGAGGAAACAATGCTGACATCTAATGACAGTAGGGTGTATGGGACAGAAGACATACACCGTGTCTGAGCCAATTGGGAAGTGACTGACTCTCGGGGATGAAAGTTCTAGAAGGATCCTGAGCAGCAGGTGTTGCTGATACAAGGCTCCCGGATACCTGATACTCTGTTCTGTCACGAATCTATAGCAGCTTCAACCGAGTCATCGCTCGGACCTTGTCGTGTCAGCACAGGACAACGACCACAGAGCGCTGACAACGTGGTTAGTCTACCCTTGGATGAGCTGAAAGTAAGGCACACCTGATTTTGACGATCCAGTAAAAAATGCCTCATCTCCGAGTCATCCTCTTGGATTGATTGATTGCATATGGAAATGATACCATTTGTACCATCTCAAGCCACTGTGTGTGTGGGAACCTGAGTAGCAATGGAAACTGGTACTGATGAGGCTTTCTGTATCCATGAGGTCACCTAAGTTGATGATGCAGGAGTGGGTTCAAAGGGCAAGGTGCCTGTGCAGAGCACTGCTAGAGCAGGACCTGCAGGCTGTCTAAGCAACCAGCAGGATGACACAGGAAACTCTTTGGCCTCCACGTCAGAATAGGCGAGCACATTCATGTGTTCCTGGTCCGATACATTTGTTTCAAATTACAGTGGTTAAAAAAGAAGTCTCCAAGGCGATGGCCTGTTCATGGTAGCTTACCACTGCAAACATTTTCGCTAAAACAGTCACTTCAGGAGAAAAGGAAAAAAAAAAAGAAGAAGAAGAACTGCAGTAGTAAAGATGGTTCGGGAAACTGCACAGGAGCCTGATTCTCCCTTATCCTGTCTGCAGACAGGCCCTGTCATCACGGGCCACTATTTGCAAGACATTATGTCAAGCGTCTCTCATTGGCCATCATGTGCAAATGGTTTGCTTCTTGTTAAAATCCAATCCTGGTTTGGGTTTCTCTCGGCAAAGCTCTTGATGAGGACAGGCTGCGTCTGTTTTGAGTCTGGTCTGTGTCTGGTTTGTGTCAGCTGCATCCCTTACTAAAATCAGCTCCTTCTGTGCCCCAGTGAGTCTGAATGTCTGTCTTGGTCTTTTGTGGCCTGGTCACATAAGATGGCTGAGCATGCTGGCCAGCAGTGTCAGTGAGCAAGCTCATGTCCAGCACAGGGAACTAGAGGCCAGATGCCATTCTTAGCAAGACGCAGCCACCACAGGGCCATCGCTGTGGTAAGCGGGAGGTGGCATCGGCTCTCTGCCTGTAGGATCCTCGGCTTCTTTGAAGTACCAGCATAAGACAGACTGAAAAGGATTTGCGTCAAACGCGATCTAAGGGCATGTCACTCCTCTAGTCTCTAGTCTGTGCAGCTCTGTGGCTGTTAAATTCAGACAGGCCTTATCGATGATGAAAGACTGGTCTGGGGGGATTAGTAATCGGGCACGCTCAACTCTCCGGGACAGCCTAGCCTTTTATTTCCTGGGAGTTTCCCTCTTTTTATAAATCCTTAAGGAGAGTGCGTGAACTTCCCAGAGCAGCTGGCTTCCAGATGATGCAGGGAAGCAGACAGCACCACTTGGGAAGTAACGGTGGGTCTCCTTGGGACCAGTGTGGTGGGCACCTTCATGATGAGGGACAATGGGATCGAAGCTCATGGAGTAAGTAGGGAGTCTGCTGTCGAGGGAGGTATGTAAGCAAGGAATCCCATGGCCAGGGCTGCAGACAGGGCTGCACATGGGCTGAGCAGTCAGCAAAGTCACTCAGCTCTTCTGCTTTGGGTAACCTGTCTCATGGCTGCCTACCTGGTGGGCAGCCTTCTCAGGCATCAAGAATGAAAGGCAAGACCCTTTAAAGAAAAGCCTGGGTACCAAGCTCTATCTACACATCTTCTCATTTGTTTCTCTACCACTGCCTGGCTCAGTATTGCAAGTGAAAGGTGCAAATACCTAACCGGGAAGCTGCAGCTCCGCATCCTAACCCAATACAGTTCCACATCAGTGTGCCTGATTGGACGGGGAATCTTTGGAAAGTGGTTCTGGAGCTAAGTGTTTGTCCTCATTTTTTATTCATTCATTCATTCATTTATTCATTCATTCATTCTCTTTACATTCCGATATCTACCCCCCTTCCTCCCAGTCCCTCCTCACACAGCTCCTCCCCAATTCCCCATGAGAAGGGGGAGTTCCCCCTGGGTACCACCCCATCCTGGCACATCAAGTCACTGCAAGACCAGGCACATTCTCTCCCACTGTGGCCAGACAAGGCAGCCCAGTTAGCAGAATGAGATCCACAGACAGAAAACAGATTTATGGGCAGCACCCACTTCAGTTGTCGCAGCGGTGGGGGGGGGGGGTCTCTCATGAAGACCAAACTGCACATCTGCCTAATATGTGTGAGGAGTCTGGGTCCAGCCAATGCTTGTTCTTTGGTTGTGGTTCAGTCTCTGGGAGCCCTCAAGGGTCCAGGTGAGTTGCCTCTGTTGGTCTTCCTGTGGAGTCAGTCCTTCCTCGGCATTTGCTATGGTTTCCTCTCAAGCTCTCTTTGTTTTGTTTTGTTGGCAAGTTTTTTGGTTTGCTGGGGTGTGGTTTTATTTTGTTTTGGTTTCTTTGAAACAGATCAAAGCATTAGGAAAGGGGTTTTCCAGCGGTCACTGTTATAATCACCTGGGTCTCTGTGTATTATGCATTCCCCTGTGACTCTTAGGGAGCCAGGAGCCCAGGGCATATGAGCTCACACACACACACACACACACACACACACACACACACACACACACACACATACACACACACACACACACACGCACACACATACACATACACACACACACATACACACACACACACATACACATACACACTGACATACACACACACACACACACACATACACACACACACACACACACACACACACACAAACACACACACATGCACCAGACAGGACCAGCCTCTGGCTCTAAATCCAGGCATACTGGTCCCATGAGAGGTACCCTGGGACCCCTACAATCATAGCAGAGCTCCTCTGACTGTCGAGATGAGACAGTGCCCTGGGCTGCTAAGAACCCTCAACCTGCTTGTGGGTGGCCCCTGGCACTCTGAATGAGAACATGCTTTATCCTACAGGGTGGTGAGCTCTGTGTCCACCCAGCATCAGACACCTCCAAGCTCAGTCTTGGACTCCAGGAAGATTCACATCAAGTTCTCTGCAACTCAGGAGCCAAGCTACCTCAGAAAGCTAGTGGCGAGAGAGACACAGAATTTGCAGATAGACAAAGAACGGTTCCCTTCATTGACAGATCTCTGTTTCAGAGGATCACACGCTGAATTTCCAAATGGAAAGGCTTTTAGCTCTAAGCCCCAAGAACCAGTAGCTCAGAATTCTAAGCTTTCAGAGCCAGGGTGGGTTGCTGCTGCAAGTACTCAAGGCCTAGGCACACTGCCTAGGGCTTAGAGCACCAGCATCCAGATCCGGTTACAGCTCTGGAGGATTGGATGAGGACCCTCAGCTCTCAAATGTCTCTCTTGAGCGCTCTGGACTCCTGAAGTCCCAGCCTGAAGGCTCAGCTCCTGCCTCTGGTTCTTAGAGCCTCAAATGCTCTGCAGTTTCAACTTCTGCACTATCTCTCCCTTTCTCCATACTGCCCGCTGCCTATAGCGATTCTCTGGGACCGTTCATAGCCTCTCATCTCAGGTCCAGGGGACTCTGAAACTCTTCAGCTGTGACTGCTAGAAGCCCTAGGTCTCTGCCTTTTTGCACAAACAGCCCAGCCCACTCTACCCATAGTAAAGAGCAATAATATCCAAAGCTCAAGTGATACCTTGAATGAGCCCTAACCATTTGCAATAACAGGGGTCAGTGCCCAGGAGAGAAGCCTGATTGTGTAGCAGAAGAGGGACGGTCAACTTCTGCCCAAAGTATAATTCCACAAGCCACAGCCTTGCTTACGCTTAGCACTGGATTCTGCCAGTCATAACCATCACGCTGTGCCCCTCATAGACGTTTTGCTGAGCAACTGGAGGGGTGTGGGGCAAGCAAGCTCCCCTAAAACTCTCTGAGGTTTACGATACTCTGAGTGGAGTTGTCTGCGGCATCATAGCTGGAGAAAGCATGTGACTCTGGCAGCTGAAGTACAGTTCCTCGAACCATTTAAAGTATTTAAGGTGCCACGACAGCCCAGCCAGCTAACAAAGGAGGTGCTGCTTAAAGGACAGCTCCCTGCTCAGGACAGTAAGACACAGATGAGGGGTCAGGTAGCCGTCAATCCATGGGTGAAATTATCAGAGAGCCCAGCAGCTTAGTGTATTTGAAGGGAGAAATCGCCACTAAAGGCTGCTTATAAATAAGATGACATTCTTAGGGAGATTTCACCATGTTTAACTTGGTGTTGGAGATACAGGTTCATGGTAGAGCACTTGTCCAGCATTACCAGGGTCTGGGTTTCAGGCCCTGGTACAAGATACTCTCAAGGAGAATTGGGCCTTTCTGGCCCCGTGCTTTCCAGCCTCGGTTTCCCCAATGTGGGTGGGACTGCAGACCTCCCTCACACACATACCCTCTCGGGAACATTATGAGACAGCAGAGGAAGGGCCAAACATCTGGTCTAGATGTGACAGGCCCTTGCTGGCAGTTGGATCTACTGTCACCTTTTTTACAGGGGTCGGACTATAGGCTGCTGGGCAGAAACAGCAAAAAAAACAAACAAAACCTACCTGTGCAAAGAGAGTTGTGGGAGCCTCTAGCCTAGGCTTCCACACATATGGTGCCAGGTTGATATATGTACCACCCCAGAGATGGATGCCAACTTGTGTGAAATCTAGGTGAAGAACACTTAGAACAGAGAGAAACACGTAAGAAAATGTAGCCTCTCCCCCTCAACCACGCCCTCCTTATTCCTGTTATCCTTGCTGTGTCTCCACGGGGCTTCTTGCCTCAGATCAAAATGCAGCATTTGCTCCACAGCTGTGTGAGCCAAGCCTCTGCATCTGCTGTGCCATGATGTCAGCCACCCTAGCAGCAGCAGCCCCAGAGCCCAGTCCCCACCTGCATATAGGCTGTCTCGCTGTAGTCAAGTGGTGTCCGGGACTCATGGACACAGGCTTCCTGGTGCAGTCAGTGATGGGAGCTCTTCCATTTCACCCAGGACAACCAGAGTACCAGCCCCATCTTCTCAAGGCCTGCCCCTGTGTGTCATATAGACACTCTGGGTCACTAAGTCTGCAGCTCACCTGTATGTCCTCCGACAGTTCTAAGGGTGACAGAATAGGCACAAATCTCCAAGTTGGTTGGTATCCAAGCCTGGGGGGCTCCAAAGCTAGCACTCCACAGTCTTCTTGGGACAGTGAGCCCATCCCCTGTTAGGTCCATAAAAGTGTTCATCCTGCATTCAGGCTAGGCGGCTGGAAGGCTTGGACTTTACATGGTCACTCAATAGTAAAAAGGCCAGAAGGTCTGGAAGCCCTGTGAGGGAGTTGGCGGCTAGTTTGACTGTAAGGGTGGGGGAGGGAAGATATCAGAAAGTTTGGTTGCAATGTGAAATGCCCCCATGGGCTCTTGTGGTTGAACACTTGGTTCCTGGCTGAGGGTACTGTTCTGAGACCTTATGAAACCTTTAGAGGATGGAGCCCTGAACATCTGGGAGCAGGCTTTGATGTTTTGCTGCACAGCCCCTCTTCCTGCGCCTTCACTGCTTTCTGACTGCTACACCATGTAAAGAACTGAATTCAGATGCCCGTGGTCATGCCTTCCCCACCATGGGAGTCTCTAACTCAGTGGAACTAACTGTAAGCCAAAACAAAGCTTCTCCTCCTAGTGTTGCCTGCTTTAATCTGAGCATTTCATCAAAGTGTCTTCTATCAACACAACAGAAGAGAAGCCAAGACAGTATCCACAGACCTGCTTTGGACATTCAGAGGTCCCTCTCGCCAGAGTGATGTTTGCCTTTGGAGAAGTGACATGCAGTAGCAGATGTCATGGCCAGGATGAAGTGGCCTCCAGGCTCTTTCCTCTGTCCCCTTTGCAGCCCCTAAGGACCACTGCCGGGAGGTGGCCTCTGACCATAATTCCTAAATGGGCCAGGCTGCCAGCTTGCTCCTTCTGTGAGAGGATGTGGAACCCTACCCAGGGTGGCTGACCCAGCTGAGAGGAGGATGACTGAAGACACAGGAGAGAGGGAGCTCAGCAGGTACCTCACGACACCCTGGAACTCCAGATTCAGGACATCCACGTATATATGGACAGCATACGCACAGGTACAAGCATGTACATGGAGTTAAAAATAATAAAATTAAATCTTAAAAATAATGACAGATTTTTCAGAGACACTGAGAAATGGCAAGATTGACCTCTGACCTCCCACATGCACCTGCACGTGCGCGCGCATGCGCGTGCGCGCGCGCACACACACACACACACACACACACCACTGTACCTTTAATTTTCAAATCTTTCTTTTTAATAATGGTCCTTAAATGCTTTAACTTCCTTGTAACCCTCCACCCACCAGAAGTAGTGGAAAAGAAGGGTAATGGGGGAAGTGGACCTGTTTAGGAAGGTTTGTTGGAGCACCTCCCATCTGTGCTGTCTGAAAATTGGCAGTTCACAGGTCAGCAGCAGCAGCTCGATCCACTCACAAACATTTCACAGACACACCAGCAGTCCAGTTCGGTAGAGTTGGGATAGCAGCAGTGGTGGCACGACCTAGCAGAGATAGCCAGGCCTCAGCCTTGGCTCAAGTCAGCAGGAGGGACCAACAGGAACACCAGAAATTCTTGGCTTTGCTTCTCTTAGAAAAGTGAAGACACAAGACCCACAAGCTTTGCACAGTGAGCTGTAGCAGCAAGCCAAGCTCTGTCTCTGTCACTCCATGGAGTCCTATTTATACCCTCCAAACATCACGTGTCCTCCACATGCCTTGCCTCAGCACAAGTCTTATCTCAGTACATGCATCCAATCAGCCTGAGTCCCTGGAAGTGACAAAAAACTGCAGTATGCCACCAGAAGTTTTTTTGGTGCATTTCTCTCTATGGAGTCCCTACAAATGCAGCTCAACTACACAATGTAAGGTGGACCAATACATGTGTGTAGTTAGCAAAGATTCCTTCATCAGGTGTCAATTCACCCACTTGCTTTAGCAGAACATCTTCTCTCCTGTGTTTGCTTTTCAACAAAGCGTTCCATTCTTTCATGAGTCTGCCTTAGTCTTTCACCTGTGTCCACTTCAGGAAAACACTTCTTCACGTGTTTGCCCCAGCAAAGCAGCATCCGACACAACTGACTCTCCAAAGAACCCTCAAGTTTCCACTTCAAACCACCACTGCTACAACCACCACACAATGATACACTCAGAGATAGATTTGACAATGAAGTTGACATACTCCATGCAAGGGAAGACCTAGGCATCCCCTAGAGCTAGAAGACAGAAAACAAATCCAAGTGGAGAGACAGGAGACTGGGTGTCACATATGTAATCAAAAGTCACAGGGGAACGTGAGGCAGGAAAGCCAATAGCCCATGAAAGAGTGACAGAGAAAACCTTACCACAAAGCAAGAGGAAAGACCACTGACAGCCAAGGCACTTGAGTCCCTTATAGGCAATATCTCTTTGGGGGTATCATGAGACTTGGAAGAGAACATTCTAGAAGTCCTCGAAGAAGCAGAACCCTGAGAGAATTGGTTCCACAGTGCCAGCTTTCCCAGGGCAGACCTGAAATGAAGTCACAGCCAGGAGTGTCCTCGGCAGTTGGAAGAAAATTAACTTTGGGTCTCTAGTCCAGCCCATCCTTGAGCTTTTACAAGAGACAGAAGCTCCTCAGACATGCAATGCCCAGATGACTCCACTACACCTGCCAGATTCACTGCAGAGAACTGGCTACCAATAGGGTAGGGATGCAAAAGGGTGAAAATGATGATCAGAGGTGTGTGGAGTCACAGGGCCAACAGAGAACACAACCAGAGAGCTAGAGAAAAGCTGTAGAGGCCACGAGGCCCTTTTTTAATGGACAAGAGATTCGTGAACAAAGGGGAGGCTCCAGTAGGACCCAGAAAAGCACATATCTCAGGAAGCCTCTGTGGTCAATCTTCTGCTTCCTTGGAAAGTGTGAGCATGAAGATCAATCAGTGTTAATGAGGACAGGAATGTGGTCCAAAGGGAGTCTCCTACCGGCAGGTTCACGTGTGTCTGCCTCTGCCTCTGTTGGAGTCTGTTCAGAAACAAGTGCCAGTAGCTGGGAAGAAAGCTCAGCTGGCAAAAGGCTTTTCTCAAGCATAAGGACCTGAGTTTGATTCCCATTGCCTGCATGAAAAGCTTGTGTGATGTGCATACTTGTAAACACAGTGCTGAGAAGGTGGAGACAGGTGAGTCCCTGGGGCTCCTGGCCAGTCAGTCTAGTCAAGCTGGGGAAGCCACAAGTCTGAGTGAGAGACCACCTTCTCAAAAAAAAAAAAAGGTGGTTCCTGAGGAACAACACCAGAGGCCTGAGGTAAACCTCTACCCTCTACACACACACATCCATGCAGACAGACACACAAATACATACACACCCATGCAGACAGACATTGAAACCACATACAAACACAAACAGATGCACACACAGAGATATAGACAGACACACAGATACATGCACACACATGCAGACAGACACACATAGATGCACACATACAGACACAGATGCACACACATACATGCAGACAGACACACAGATACATGCACACATATGCAGACAGACAGACACTCAAACCATATACAAATAAACAGATGCACACACAGAGATACAGACAGACATACACATGCAGACATAGATGCACACACACACACACACACACACACACACGCATACAGGCACACAGAGACACATCATTCTAGACATAGAATTTTTGCTCCACTTTTAGTAATTTGTTACTAACAAATGGACCCAGAAGATGTGAGTTCTAGACACGCTTCTGCCCCCTGTGTGCCCCATGTAGCCTTTGTGCACTCTATGTGGCTTTCTGAGTGATGTCATCCATTCTGCCTAAGTGTAAACTCCAGAGCAGCCAACTGGGACAGACCCAGGACAGAGCAATAAGGACAGGAAAACTCACATCTGAACCCACAAGCAGAGGGCAGAGAGGGCATGCTGTGAGTGGCATGAGTCTTTTGATACCTCAAAGCCCACTCCCAGTGACACGCCTCCTCCAACAAAGCCACACCTTCCCAAACAAGGCCACTAACTGGGAACCAAGTATTCAAAGGTGGAGGTTGTTCTCATTCAAAGCACAGTAGGACATCCCCGCTCAGCCTAAACCCTTTGCAGCCGAAATGCTCATCCCAGAGTAACACACAGGCTATGGAGCTCTTGGAAACGGGAGTGGGGGGGGCAGCACTGGACCATGAGGGGTCCTGGGGCATAGAGCGTACCTTGACCAAGGTCATGCCATTCAGATCTTACAAAGCCCAGGATGACACACTGTGCTCTGTGGCAATCCTCTTCAGCCACCTTCTGAGTTTATCTTGCTGAAAAGCCTTTGGCTTAAAAGTAATTGGAAATTGATTTTTCTTTTACTCTGTGGTCCTTGGATTTAAAAAGGTATTGTTCCAGGACAAGCTAAGTGTCTTCCTCAGCTATTCCCCCCTCCCAAGGACAGTAGCTGTGTCCTAGACACCCCCCCTGCTTTTACACAGATTCTCCCACCCCAGGCCTTAGACAGAGCAATTCCTTGCCAGCATAGAAATACATGCCATCCCCAAGATAATGAATTTCCAGCCTCATGAATGTTCACGTGGAAGCTTTTTCAGATGGGACCCTCATCATTTTCAGAACGCAGACCTCAACATTGTCCTTGTGGACAGAGCCACCTTGCTCAACCTCAGAACATCGGCTTAAACAACTCAGGTAGATAGCCAGCACTTGCTGGGTAGAGAATTCGAGCATCCACCAGAGCTCTGACATCAATGAAGCTATACCTGAAGCATTTTGGCTACTGGGCCTTCCTATCCTAAGTCAGTGGAGCAGTCTGTCCCCATATCCCATGAGTTCATGTCACTTCACCAGAATACTTCCCCACCCAGAAAGCTCTCTCTTTATTCCCACTGGTCAACTGAGACTCCACTGTGGAGGGGAGTCTGTATCACACCAGCACTACAGGCTTGGCAAGCACTGCACTCCCCTCCCCCAGCTCATGGAAGTCTCACAACAGCCTAGGGGGGTCACTACATTTTTAAAGAAGCTATAGTTGTCAATCTTGAGTCTCAGCTTGATGAGATCTGGAAACACTTGGGAGATGCCACTTGGCATGTCTGTGAGTGTCTCTCTTAATTCATGCAAGACCAGACACTGTGGGCAGCACCATTCCCTACACAATGAACCCTAGAATAGAAAGGATCAGAGGAGCTTAATAACAGCATCCATCTCTCTATTGTTTTGTTTCATATTTCTAGACTATGTTTCACTGTGTAGCCCTGGCTGTCCTGGAACTTGCTCTATAGATCAGGCAAGCCTTGAACTCACAGAGATCTACCTGCCTCTGCCTCCGGAGTGCTGGGATTAAAGATGTGTGCCACCACTGCCCAATGACTCTCTAATTCTTAACTCCGAACTCAGTGTGACCAGCTTAAGCTCCTGCCACCATAACGAGCCAAAATAAACCTTTTCTTCCTTCTGCTGTGTTTTTATCACAGCAACAAGAAGTACATATGCTCGGAAAGGCTGAGCTGTTCTCCCAAGCTTACACGTCAAGAGGGAGGGGTCCCTGCTTTAGTCAGCCAGCTCCCAAAGCCTTCACTGCTTCACTAATCTTGGCTGACCAGGAGTCTATTGACCAGCCTTATCTCAGAACCTCCAAGACACTCAGGATACCCCAAGAACACCGTGCCAGTCCCTACTCACTCCCGAGTCTCCCTCTTAGACCCACCAAGTAGGAGTCAGAAAGATATGATCTGCTGTGGGAACAGAACTGCTTCATCCAAGTTCATGAGTCTCCCAGCTCAGGAGCCTGCTTGTGGGTAATTGGGAAGGAAGCTCACCACTCCTGCCCATGTGGAATCCTTTACAGGAGGAGGCATTCTGCCACACACTCTGGATGGCACCAGCAAACCCCCTTTGCAGGGCATCAAAAAGAACTCAGAAATACTCTCTTATACCCTGCCATCTCTATCCCTTACCTACCCTCCCAGAATGCTGGGCTCATCCTAACTGAATCAACAGGAAATGAGGAGGCTGGCCCTGAAGGTGGGCCAGTCAGTGCCGAGGCTTCAGCCACAGCCTTTGTCATCTCACAGGCCCGAGTGACAGCAATTCTCTCTCCCCTGAAGGTCAGGACCTCAACCCTGAGAGGATCCCAGTGTCCTGCCCTGCCCCCACTCCACATGGTGTCAGGACACAAAATCCCAGGGGATCTGCCCTCTGCCTCCACAGCACAAACAGATGTCTGTCTGTGCAGGAAGAAGCCCTTGTGGTGTGGTGGTTCAGGCAGCATCTTGGGCGGTGCCCACAGAATCTGGGGTACAGTTGCAGCCTGGCTTGCTTAGTCCAAGCCTGTGGGTTCCGGCTGGCCTGCGCGCAAAGGAGGGTTTCTTGGCTGCACTCTGGCTTCTGAATGTTCTTTCTCCTCCACCCTGTGGCCTGGACGCCTGAAGACAGGCAGAGCAGGACTTTGAGACAGCATCCTCTCTCGGTGCTGGACCTGGGGTGCTCTGGCTGCACAGGCTTTTCAGGCGGAGTACTTCTAGAACACCTGTCTCCCTCCCCCCAAGTCTGGGGTGCCTGTTCCAAGCTCCAAAGCTTGTCAGCATCGCTTAGAATCTGAATCTGATTTTGGTCTCAGAGGCATCGTGAGCTCTAAACTGATCCCTCCCATCATGAGCAACAAGGACACCTCTCAAGGCCCAGCAGTGCTGGTCATGAACACAAGGGTAGCCCTGTCACCTCTGAGCACAGCTATCCCAAGAGCCCAGACTCAGCAGGGCCAGCAGCAGCCTACCAAGCTTCCTCAGTCATGACCTCCAGGAGCAGGGAACTTTCTCCCCTTAGAGATGAAAACCCTGAACCATCTGCCACAGACTCCAAAGTGAACAGAGAACAGCAAAGATGTCCCTCCTCTGCCCTGACTGGGCCCAGACATCCAAGCTGAGCAGTCCTGCCAGCACATCCAGTGGTCTGCATTCTGCTCTGACCTCAGAGGCCCCAGAAACCACATAGTCCAGGAAAGCCAGGACTTGCCAGGCCACACAACCCTAGGAAGCTCTGAAAGGGGGAAGAGGAGGGATCTCTCCAGCCTTCCCTTAAGAAGAGGATATCAGCTAGCAGCCTGTGGGAATGGGTTTTCTCTCTGCAGTGGGAATCGCTTCCTTTGCCTGCCTCTCCAAGGCCGGGGCGAATACAGTATCTCCTTGAACATCCGTCATGGGCACTGAAGTGCCTGAGAGAAGCTCCACCCAGTGCGTTGTATGGAAAGCCCAATGTGGAGAGACAGAATGCTGGGAGCCAAGGGCTGGATGGATGTAGGGTGGCAGTTAGCTTCCAGAAGCCTGCTCGCAAGTCCTCTACTGGGAAGAATCAGAAAGAAGCTAACTCTTGTCTGGAGAGGTAGGAATGAGACACACCCATGGCAGGCTGACAGGACTCTGAAGCCCTCAGAAGAGTCTTCACTGGCAGGGCTGAGGAACATGGAAGAACACAGACCAGATCAAAGGAGCTGAGAACTGTGGAGGAGGAAGACAGGAGTTTAGGGCTAGCATCAGGGATGCTCAGTAGCTCAGAAACATCAAGGACTGGGCACATGGCTCACACTTCACTGGATGAGGAGAAATCAGCAAGTATCTAGAGCTAAGAATAAGTGTTGGCCCTACCTGCTGGTTAGTTTATCAACAAGACACCCAATGGGGATACAGAGGAGGGACAGAGGTAAACCGAGAGATTAGGACACATTTAGCTCTTTGCTCTGAAGGGGCTCCATGGTAAAGTTCTTATTTTATACAGGAGAGAGGGAACGCCATAAGCCATGGAAGGCGTGGTCTCCAGTATAACACTCAGACATGGCTCATGTTCTGTCAGCCCAGACTCAACATCCTGACTAGAGCACCTGTGGCATTTTCATCCCCAGGGACTCCTAAGCAAAGTTTCAGTCAGGGCCCTGACGCTTCCCACACCTGAGCCCACTTTAACCACACCTGAACCCTGGTTGGGCTCAGGACTCCCTATCCTGAAGTTGCTGGAGTCATGCATCTTAGCAAAGGGGTCATGAGCAGAGCTCCAGGGTTTCAAGGTTCCCCTTAGTACCTGACTTCTCTCTCTCCAAGAACATCATCGATCCTGCTCCCCAGTCCCGTTTGGTCCCCAAGTAGGGAATTCTTTGCTTGATCTTGTAGCTGAGGCATTCTGAAGGCAGACACTGCCCGGGATAATGGCATGGTGTATCTGAGACCTGGCCTACTGAACACAAGTGTGGCTTCACCTTGAGCCCTGGAAGTAGGCCCAGCCAAACTCAGCCCCAAACAGCCCTTAGACCTCCAACCATCAGCTCCCAGAGACACCCACACTGAACCTTAGACTCGCCTGCTACTCTCTTCCTATGATCAGAATGTTTCTGTCTCATGAATTTACATACTGAAACCCAATGCCCGATACTATAGTCTTGAAAACCTCTGGGAATAAATACATCATGAAAACAGAACTTATAGAGAGAATTCAAGTCCTTACAAAAGAAGAAAGCAGCTCAATGGATAGCTCAGCCATTAAGTCCTTGCCTTGTTAAGGATGAAGACTTCAGTTTGATCCTTAGACTCCTCCCCCCAATCTGGGCATGATGGCGAATATTTGTAATCACACTGTCAAAGTGGAAACAGGTAGATTCTTGGGGGCTCAAAGTCCAGGCCAATGAGAGACTCTGACCAAAAACAAACAAACAAACAAACAAACAAAAAATAAATAGCTATGCTGGAGAGATAACTCGGACTCAGTTGATAAAGTGGATGTCAAGCAAACATGAATACCTGAGTTCAGATTCCCAGCACTCGCATAAAAAGCCAGGCACATGCTTATAATTCAGGCAACAAAGAATCAAAGATAGGAGGATGCCTGGCCTCATTGGACAGTTAGTCTTGCAGAATTCATGAGCTCCAGGATCATTAAGAGACATTATATAAAAACACAGTGAAGAGCAATTGGGAAGATACCCAAGGCTGACCTCTAGCCTATACACACACATACACACACACACACACAGAGAGAGAGAGAGAGAGAGAGAGAGAGAGACAGAGACAGAGACAGAGACAGAGACACACACAGAGAGAGAGGAGACAGACAGACAGAGATAAAGAGACAAAGAACCTCTTTGTCCCTTACACTCATGTAAGGACACACCACCTATGGAAAAGTTGGTCCTCAATGTCATAGAAAATACAGCATCTGCTTCTGCCTTGATTGGGTTTCAGGGTCAAGGACGGTTATATGTTCCTAAACCATTTGGTCCATGAGATTTTGGTACAACAGTCAAAACAGACTAAGATAGACAGGAGCCTGGAGAAGGTGGAGCGCTTGAAGGTCCCACAACAAAAGTTGGAGAAGACAGAGGTCAGACCAGACTCCAGAGCATGGAGCATGCTTTGTTCCCAAGGGCTGCACTCCAGTTTAGGCTCACATATCTCTGGGTCCTGGGCAGAGCATCTGGTACTTGGGGCCAGGTCCTAAGACAGCCAGAGCCTTCAGCCTTGCTTCTGTGCTGAACACGCAGGTACACAGGTGTTCTGCCAACTGTGCTTCATGAACATGAGTTCTTGGCCCATTGGCCCTCTCAATTTAACCATATCCCCAGTGACCTCCACTATCTCCTTCCAGTGCCCTCTGCTCTTCCACCTTGACCCTTGACCACATCTCACTCCTCACTCACTTGGAACTCCATCATGGGTCCTGTTACCAAAGTATCCTAATACTAAAGTCACCTGCCTCACTGTCATCCTGCCTCATTTGCATCCACAACACCTCTCAGCACTGTATCCACTTTCTCACCTGGCCCAGCTCTCCACACTCAGCCCAGCAGAAGAGATGCTTAAAGAGATGCTATCTCCTCCTGTGCCTGCTTCTGCACAGTGCTGCCTGCTGTGGGGCCAGGACACATACTCCAAGGTGAAGGGCTACCTGCTCCAAGATCAAAGTGAATATTCCAGGGTCAGAGTGCATATTCGGGGGACACGCTCCAGTCCAGGACCAAGTCTGATGTACTCCTTAACATTAGGTCTTGAGGTCTGTCCAGACAGTGAAAGGAGGAACAGTCACTGGAGTTCTTCATTTTCATTTGCAGAGAACCTGCACATGCTCATAACTGTGCTAGAGAGACAGCCCTGCTGAGCAGCAAACCTTGCTGTTCCCTGACCACCTCTCTAGGAATAGTCTCAGGGCTGGAGAAGACCCAGGGTGGGAGGATCTGGGAGAATTTTCCAGATCTCCTCTTTGCCAAAGTAGGGTAGGCTTTGCCATTTATCTGGTGTCAGCTCTTACTCTCTAGCAGTGAAGGCTACCAAGGCCATCCTGCCAGCCTCTTCCTTCTAGCACTTTGAGACCCAGTCCTGTTGTGATCCTAGACCCAACACAAGGCTAGCTTCCTCCTGCCAGGCACTGCTCACCACTCTCAGGCATAGACCACTATGTCTATGGGGAGAAGAGAGGCCTGCAGGGGCTGTGGGGAAGGGACAGATGTGCAACAAGAGGGGCATTGTCCACACTCTAATCAGACTCCCAGGAGCTGCAGGGGAGGGAACAGCTAGGCAGAGTTCTGAGCTGGAGGCTCCCAAAATAGCCAGGGTGCGGCTGGTGGCCGGGCTGGACAGCTGACTTCACGCCACAAGCATGCTGGGCAGCCCAGCTGTCTGGGGCCGCACCTGCTCAGCCTGAGCAGAATGTTACCCTCGGTGGAATGGGATGAACAGCCCAGGGCCTGGCCACCCACAGCCCAGGGCTTGGCTATGTCCCAGAGAGGCCCTCCAGGCGCGTGGAGCACCCTGCTACTTCCTGATCCTGTCCACTTGGGCCAAACTCACCCCTTGACAAGGTTCGGGTCACTCAGAGATGTGGGTGGTTGTTAGTGAAGGTAGAGACACTACCTTCCTCTTGGGACACCTTTGGGGGAAGGAAGAACAATCCACCATTCAAGGCAGGGAACCATCTGTTCTCCTGGAGTGTGCGTGGGGAGGTGTCCCTGTGACTCTGACACACTTGGGAAGCTCATAAACAACACTGAAGTTCTTTGAGTGACATTTTTATCTCCTTCCTTGATGGTGGCTCCTGTGCCCCCAAGGGCACTCACCTCAAGCTGTTCCATGGACCCTTTCCCTGTCCTAGGTTAGATATAGGTAAACAAACACGTTTTCTGGGGGCAGGGAAGGAAATTGAGTAGCTCTCAGGCAAACTCTATTTCTCAGGACTCCCTCCCCTGGGGGTATCCTGGAGTAACACGAATGTCTGGATGTTCTGCAGGGGCCTCCAGCTCATTTTCCTGAGGAACAGACAAGTGATAACTTCTTTAGCTAGGACTATGCACAGGGAGTTGATACCCATGGGTCCATCTTGAAAAAGGCAGAAGTCCCTACGAGGGGCCTAGGACTCAACGGTACCTCCCCTGAGAGAGGTCAGCTAGGTGGCAGATGACAACGCACTGTGCAGTCTTCACTTTTTTTTTTTTTTTTTTTTTTTTTTGTGGTCCAGTGGATTACACACATCTATGACAACATTCAGGTAGTACAAAGAAAATCTTAAGAAATTAAGTATCTGTCCCATAGCTTGAGAAACGCAATAAAACAAAGTCTGCAAAGGAAGGAGATTTGGCTGAATGAGGCTACGGCCAGACTTCTGAAGGACTCTGTGTTTTGACCAAGGAAAAACTACTTTTCCGTTCGGTGAGGCCCTGAAGCCCTCCTGAGTAAAGAATTGGGTTGTGGGTACCTCCCGCTACTCTTCCACATCCACACTGCCTCACATGCACAGGAGCATCCTCAGATGAAGACCCACTTACTAAGGCAAACATACCCCCGACACATGCACACACGGATGCCCAGTCCTGATATCAGAAGGTCAGTGGCATACCCTATTCCTCAGTTGGCCTTTCCTGGCCCCTCTCCCTCCAAGTGGGATAGTGCGTCTAGCAGACACAGTGATGCAGACCTGGCTGAACTCCCAGCACCTGTATAAAAGTCTTCAGGAACAGCTTGAGGCCTGAGGTATACACACACACACACACACACACACACACACACACACACACATACACACTGTCTCTTTCATGGTCCTTGCCATCTGTGGGGCCCAGTGTTTTGGGGAGACCAGTGGTCCCAATGGTGCTCTGCCAATCCCAGACTTTCACACACACACATACCTCAATCCCAGAACCCATAAGGCCTGCATGTGCTGTCTCTGCCTGTCCCTGCCTTGTACTCCTGTGTAGCTCTGAGCCCTAGGGCCACTGACTGAGAGACAGTGGTGACATCCAGAAATGGCCAGGCTAAGGGTGGGTCACATGGAATATTCTCACAGACCAGTCACCTGCATGTTCCAGTGGCCTTACAATGACAGCCAGTGTGGCCCAAAGTGTCCTCAGGACATTGGTCCTGGGGACCTGAGAAGAATGCTACTCTGGCCCCAGGGACCTGAAGATGCCCAGGCTAGAACATACTGTGTTGCAGCGGGAACCAAATCCCTAAGGAGTGATATAGCAACACTGTCATGGGCTGTCATTTGGAGAAGCTGGTAGGAAGAGACACACTCAAGCAGCTTCCTGGCCTAATTTAAGGACTCCTCTGGGCAAATGTCCCACCCCTGAAATTTACAACATCATATGAAGAGCCTTTGGACACGGAGTAGGTCAAGGTCTCAACAGAGGGCTCATCAGGCTCCTGGACCAAGAAGGGCCTACAGTCCTGTCAGTCAAGATACTACAGATGATCTAAGCCCCAAGAGGCACCAGATTTGTCCCTGCCTCTCAGCACAGGGGCAGCTGTGTCAGAGACCCAGCACCCCAAGGGCTACCAGCTCTACCCTAAAGAGGAGCACCCCCTACTAGCACCCAAGAGTCTCCGGAGGAAAGGTCAGCCCCACAGTGCTCCAGGCTGTATTAAGCTGGGATGTTCTACCCTCTGCTGGTACTTGCAGAGTAGATGTTGAGGCTTTCCTGGATATAACCAGCCCATGGTCATTAGTCTATGGTGCTGACACCCACTTTCCTGGGTCATTGAAAGGACACACGCTAAGTTCCCAGAAGCTATGAGTTAATGCCTCAGTTTCTCCCAGTGTTCTTTTTACTCAAGGTTACTGCTACCTCCTGTGTCAGATGACGATGGAGTGGCTAATGGTGGCCAGCCCATTGTGCTGTCCATTTATGGGATGGATCAACAAGCTTGGTCTTTACCTGGATACCTACACCACATGCATCCCTATTACCTCTTGATGCCTTTCAGGCTGTTTTGAGTTCTGGATGCTGGGACAAGAGATAAGGGCTATTTATGTGCTATCCTGGTGTCCTTTCATATGCCTGGTTTGGGGGCTGGGTGTACAGACACGGAGAGGTTGAGCTCATCTTTAGTGCCACAGACTTTGTGGAGCAATTTCCCAAAGAGACTTTACCAATGAGTGGCAGTCTCTGCTTCTAACGTAGTATCATCTGTGTGTCTTTTGGCCAGTTGTGTGGCCCTGTTCTAGGAACCAGCTGTAGCCCCATAGCACATCTCCCTGACACCAGGAGTCTGGCACCTTTTCTCATGCCTCTGGACATCGGATCTCTTCTGGAAGTGCAAGTTCCAGTGCTGTGCCTGATGCCCTGTTTGGTTCCCTATTGTTTGTAAATGAGATGCTCTTTACATATTCCAGACCCTGAAGTGCCATGGTTGCCTTCTTCTGATCTGTGCCTTGATGTCAAGTCCACCAGGCTTTTCGCTCTCCCTCGGCAAGTCCTTGTTAAGCATGTCACTCCAGTTTTCAGTGTGGACACAGAATGGACGTGTTAGACAGCCCCTGCCCTCTTCTGCTCCCCACAGGATGTAGGCAGCTCAAGTGTCACGGAGGAAGCCCAGGACCCACACCATGGTGGATCCACAGATGCAGTAAGAGCAGGAAGATGTCAGACACTCTGACAGAAAAGGTGGGGATATTTTAACACAGGACAGCTGCAGGGTGTGTTACCAGGGGTGGAGTCTGTTGGGGGTGGGGCAGTGCTCAAGGCTCCATTGCCCCAGATGCCCTTGATGCTGTGAAGCAATCACCCACACCCCCTAAGCTCCTCGGGAAGTGCTCAATTCACAGAACCCTCCTGGCATTAGTTCTTGGGGACAAGAAACAAAGATACCCCCATGTCTGCCTCAGAGCGCCTCCTGAAGGAAGACGCCTGTTCCACAGCACAACGTCGGTGTGGGAATCTCTGGCTATGCCTCTGTCCTTTGTGAAGCTAACGTGGCTTCTAGACAGTGTATGACAGTGGTGGCAGGAAAACTGTAGAGAGAGGAGCTGCAGGCAAATGCAAGACAGAGTGCCTTGGAGAGTTCTGCTGAGCCTCCCAGAAAAGGGGAGAGGAAGAAAAGGGGGTGAGGTTGACTATAAAGGGGAAGGGGGGTTCAACCTTGAGTGTCTTGAATGGTGTGCAAAGCACAGACCTCTCTCCAGCAGCATGCACTGAGCAGCCCCCCTGAGAAATAAAAAACACTGGCTCAGAGGGCTTCAGGTCAGAATGTTGCCTGCCCCGAGTGCCTCATAGCCCCACCCCCATTCCTGGACCCAGACCCCAGTGAGGATAAGAACCAAACACTGCCTATCTGGAGGGGCAGACAACACGTGGGAGCTGGCGTCTGGAGGACTGATACTAATTAGGAAGGGGAGCCAGACAGGAACCTGAGGGTCTGTAGCCAGACCTGCAAAGCCAGGAACCACTCCTTCCCAGATGCTGCCCTACCGCACGTCCCCTCCCTGCTCAGTACCCAGCCACATGCCCCACTCAGTTGGTTTCTGCCCCCATGCCTGCAGAGCAGCCCTGACACCTCCGGCCTGCCAGCAGCAGATAGGTACAAAAGCTGAGCCAACACCAAAGGGGTAAAAACCTCCGTGAGGGCTGCTGGGATAGCATCCTCCCAGGGGTGTCATAAGAAGGCTCCTGGGTCAAAGTTCTCCCTGGGGCAGGCAGCTGAGCACACCAACCCCTGTCTAACGTTGTTTAAACCTGTCTCCACCAAACTCCATAAATCAGAGCCAACGACAGAAGTGAACTTTCTGAAGGGGGAGCTGGAAATGCATTTGTAGTTGGGCAGTTAACAGCACACTTCTCTGGAGACTGAGAGGCAGGAGGTTACATCTGGGGACAGGAAGAAAGACTCTTTTGGAGAGATGCTGACCGAAGCAACTAGCCCTGGGGAGTGGCTGGACTCCTGGAAGTCTCTGGAGATGTGATACTATACATCCCATGCTGGCTTCTAGTTTGCTATGTTTCCAAGATAGTCTTGAACTTCTGACCCCCTTGTTTCTACTTCCCGGGTGCTATGATTCCAGGCATGTGCCACCATGCCAGGTGTATACAGTGCTGGACACTGAACCCAGGCCTGTGTGTGTATGTGTGTGTTAAGGAAGTACTCTACCAACTGAACCATATCCCCAATCCTAACCATCTGCTACATAACAAGTTCAAGGCCAGCCCAAGAAACATGAGATTCACACCCATAACTTCCATCTCTTTCCCACTCCCCATTCTCTCCTTGTGTCTCAGGGACTGGATACCACAGAGAAAATGACCATCTCAACACTTCCTGGAGCACATGGAGTTCCTCATTCCGATGGACCTGAGCCATCCTGGCCCCACACCAGTCTCATGGATTGAAGGTGTGGCCTTATAGTCTGAGGTAGACTGATCCTCTCCTCAGGGCCCAGTGGCCATGCGGGTGTGAGAAAGTAGATGGCCAGAAGCATCTTTGCAGCTATACCTTAGATGCCAAGCCATCTCCTTTCGTCTGGATGTTCAGAAATGGCCCTCTGCCCACAAAGATCCAGAGGGCTTCACTAGCCCAGTGCAATAAGATTGAGAACACACCTGCAGTCATGTGGCAATTTTACACCAGCATGTCTGTAACTCTGTAACAGGTTCACTCTCCTCAATGCCAACAACAGGACTTAAGTGCCTTTTCTATGTCAACCACTCAGTTAACCACAAGGAATAGCTTAACAAATTCTCAAAGATAAAAATAAATTAAAAAAAAAACTCTTCATGTGAATGCAACCATAGGGAAAACATTATTTCTGGCTTTTTGCTTCATTTCTAAGCACTGTGCTTTTATCCTAGATGTTAGTGTGTAGGATCCTGTAGAGAAAATACATAGGTTTGGGGTTAGGAAGGGTTAAACGGTCTAGGACACACACTATCCAAAGACAAACCCACGTGGGCTACAAGATTATGTGCAGTGCATGTGACTATAGAGCTTGTAATTTTCCAATTTGTAAAAGCACACTTTAAAACCCCAGCACCCCAAAGTCGATATTGTAGAAACTAAATTTTGGGTGACAGTTAAAATTGTAAAATAACAACTACTTCCTTAAATGCTGCTGTGGTGCCTTCACTTAGGAGGTGGAGACAGGACTAAGTTCAAGATCGTCCTTGGAGGCACAGTAGGTTCCAGGCCAGCCTGCGTTACTCAAAGCCCTGTCTCAGAACAACAACAAAAAGCAAGCAAATAAAGAACTATATAATATGAAAGGATCCACTCCAGAGAATTCCCTTGGATAGCAGGAGTAATGGGAACACTAGGTAGAGGAAGGGGAACCCTGACTAAAAGTGTCCAGGGAAACTATCCATCCACAGTTAGTGACTGTCTGCTTCAGCACCATAATGTTCATTCCTGACTGCTCTTGGGGCTCCCCATACCCTCGTCTCTTCCTGGATTCTCTCCTGGTCCTCTGGCTCTTCCTCCATCCCCAGCGTGGCTCCATGAGGCTGACAAGGTGAGTTGTGCCTGCTCAACCCTGAGACATGGAAGATGACCAAGTAGAATGTCAGTCTCGGAGATGTCATCCCTCTGAGGGCAGGGACACTACGGACATCTGGATTGGATCAGGGAGAGGTGGCCGTATCCAGGAGGTCCCAGCAGGAAGAGCAGGTGGACACTGCTGCTTGAGAGGGAGGGGGGACATAGTCATGAGCCCAAAGCTGAGTCAGGGGGCCGTATTGGCACAAGAAGCAAGGGGATGGGTTATGCTGAGCAGCTCCTATGACTAAGCATGGGAAGACAGGTGAGGAGGGAACGGAGGCCATTGAGTTCAGGTGTCAGATGCAGCAGAAATTAGAGAAGACAATGGCCAGATGAACTGAGGAGGGAAAACCTCAGTGCCCTAGACTGCTGTTAAGCCCCTCTGCCACACGAAGACTGTTTCATGGTCCAAAACGTTTTGTGACACTAGCCACTGTCCTGCTGACCAGATAAAGAAATGAGAAAGAATGGGTCCCTTTTCCTCACTGCCTGCTGAAGCGAAACTGTCAGTATCTTCCTGGCCAGAATCCACACCACTGGGTCTCTGCTTCTAGAGCCCTTTTTAAAGACTGAGCTATACCACAGGCTGCTCCACTACTCCACGAGCCAAGCCCTCACTTTACACATGTGCCTTATTGAATCCACACTGTATTGATTGTGGTCTCCATAGGAACAGGGTCAATAGGAATCGCATATTCATGAGGGTGTGTGCCCTTCCTGATTGTGGGATCCAGTCTGTTGAGAAAACAAAAGGTGAAGAGAAATTTTATTTGTACTGAACACTTACTGGCTTTTTAATTTCCTAAGCAGTAGAAGGGAATGGGTGTTTCCATACCTTTACCCTGTGTTGGTATTGAGAATCACCCAGTGATCATGCAAAGTTTACAGAAAGATGGCCCAGGTTCTGCCCTAATATGACAGAGGTTGATGTAACATCAGCATCAGAGGACCTTGGAATCCCTGGTTTCTTAGTTTTACTGCTGTGAACAGACACCATGACCAAGGCAAGTCTTATAAAAACAACATTTAATTGGGGCTGGGTTACAGGTTCAGAGGTTCAGTCCAGTATCATCAGGGCACAAAAATGGCAGCATCCAGGCAGGCATGGTACAGGAAGAGCTGATAGTTCTACATCTTCATCTGAAGGCTGCTAGTGGAAGACTGGCTTCCAGGCAGCTAGGATGAAGGTTTTAAACCCATTCCCACAGTGACACATCTAATCCAACAAGGCCACACCTCCAAATAGTGCCACTCCCTGAGCCAAGCATACACAAACCATCACACACAGAGAAAGGAATCTTGACACCAGTACCCTGTGGATAGAAAGGATTTCTGTGTTCAGTTAGTTCTATTTCTCTCAACAGTCTTGACTAATATAACATACATATTATTGCAAGGGCTGGGAATCCAAACTCAGATCTTCATGTTTGCATATGCTCTTTGCCCACTAAGCCATCTTCCCGACCCTGAAAATGGTCTTTCTTTAATGAGCAGAGGACTTGTGAAACCATTCACAAAGGGGTAGATGAACATGAAGGTGTTAGTCACTCTAGAAATGAGAATATGTGCTACATATTCTCATATATGTGTATATTATATATAATAAAATAGTAAAGCATATTAGTCTCTGGCATATACAAAGAACTGCCACAGCCTAGAAAGTAGCACCTACCAATAGTCCCAGCTACTCTCAGAAGCCTGAGGCAGGAGGATCACTGGAGGCCAAGAGTTCTAAGCCAGCCTGAACAGCAAAGTGACCCTCCTCTCTGAGCTGACACTAGACACAGAACTTTCAAAAATCAACAATAGAACAGTACACCACTGTGTGTGTCCATGTCCACGTCTGTGTGTGTATAAGTGTACATTTGTGCACATAGGTACATGTGTGCGTGTGTGCATGTGTGTGTGTACGTGTGCATGTATGTTGTGTGCCTGTTCACTGTGGGAAGGGGTGTAGAAGTACATGGGTGCAGATACATGTAAATACAGGACAGAGGTCTGAGTCCCCTCTCCTATCATTCTTCACCTTCCTTACTCTTCCTTACAGTTACTGAGGCTGAAGCTCACTGACTACTGCATCCAGTCCTTATGCAGGTGCTGGGGATCCAGACTCAGGCTCTCATGTTTTTACAACATGCCCTGTGCCCAGAGTCATCCTCCCAACTGAGATGGTTTGTGTATGCTTGGGCCAGGGAGTGGCACTATTAGAAGGTGTGACCTTGTTGGAGTATGTGTGTCACTGTGGGTGTGGGCCTTACCCAGTCTTCTGCTAGCAACCTTCAGATGAAGATGTAGAACTCTCAGTTCCTCCTACACTATGCCTGCCTGGATGCCACCATGTTCATGCTTTAATGATAATGGACTGAACCTCTGAACCTGTATGTCAGTCCCAATGAAATGATGTTCTTTATAAGACTTGTCTTGGTCATGGTGTCTATTCACAGCAGTAAAACCCTAACTAAAACACCAACTATAAAATTGATTTCTTTTAATGAGCAAAGGATTTAGAAAATCACTCACAATGTGGTGATGAACATGAAAGTGCCACTCACTCCAGAAATGAGAATTACAGACTCCCGTACACATCACCTGTAAAATCAGAGGCTCCGATGATCAGAAGGACTTGGCGGTGAAAGCAGATCAAGGGAAACTCACATTCTGAGTATGAAGTCCGTACAGTTTCTGAGTACCCCCCACCCCAGCTGTGCCTTCTGAAAGGGAGCATTCCCATCTATGAAGCACATATCCATGAGCCCAGATCCCTGTACTATACACAGCAAGCATCCACTGGCTAGAATCCAGGAAAAGCTTGCTGGCATTGCGCTTTCACACAAGTGAACACAGCAGTAAAGAACAATTAACATCTATCCCAACGAGCCGACAAACCTCACAAACAGCATCTGAGCAAAAGAAGGCAGGATCCATGCTGCACGATTTGATTGTTGTGGCAAATCACCTCAAACAAAGCTGGGCAGTCTCGTCTACTGGAACACAACAGTAATGTTGGGGGACCAGGGGCCATCTCATGTCTGATGGCTTCATGGGCATGCTCACACTCAGGGACTTAAAATGCATCAAGCTGAACCGTTAGTTTTATAAACACAGTCTATACTTTTTTTTTTCTCCAATAAAAAGCCAACTGGATAAAAAACAAACAAAACAGCATAAAAATATCAGTGCTCTCTTAGAAGAAGACAGTGTGTGTGTGATGCAGCTGTGAGTCCACAACAGGCAGGTAAGCTCACCTGAGGTGGCTATTTGCCATTGCCTCAGAGATCTCTGCTTCTGAGTCTCGTGTATCTGTTTCCAATAGTCATCGCCTCGCTACCCCCCAGTTCCTCAGAGACCAGAGATTTAAAGAGCCCAGAAGAGTCTTGGTATGCCATCCTTGGCTTTGAAAACGCACAATTTTTACATCCCCACCCCACCCCCAAAAGGTCAGATACTGAAAGTAAGTTTTGTCCTCTTAGAATGACTCTGATTTTGGCTCTCAGCTCTGGAGTATAAGAGGATGAGTCACGCTCAAGATCACTTCAATTCCTACACAACAAAACCACAGCCATGCCAGCTGCCTGCTTTCTGCCACTCTTCTAAAGGGGAGTCCCAGAGATGGCTGAGAGGCAGCCCTAGGGGAGAAGCTGAGAAGTGGCAAAGTAAAGCCACCCATGGGTCTCAAGCATCTCCTCCTGACCAAGCTGGGTACCTGAGCAGCACCCTGGGGGTCAGTTAGCTTCTGATCCTACCAACCACTTCCTTTTTTTCATGAAAAACTCTTCCCAACCATGGACCATCTTTGCAGTCCTCTGGGCTGCACTTGAGAACTGTAGACGGTCATGTCCTGGGCGAGAGACTCCTCTATCTGGTACCCAGACCTGCACTCAAGCATAGATCCCTGCCCTCTATGAGTGTCAGGGGAGCCCCTCTCCTCAGGCCCAGCACCTTGCTTACAACAGGCCCACAGGTTAGTCCTATGCTAGCAATTGAGGTCCCTGACGCTCACAATGGGTAGTGCCCTCAAATACTGCCTTCCCACCTGGGACTTGTATCCATGCTCCAGGGAGGACACCCTTACCCACTGCAGCGTGGAGCTGCCCAATGGATGAGTTACTGGTGATGTACTGATGAATGCCTCATTAGCAGTGGGGGCTGGGCTAACATACAGCAGATTCTAAACCATCCTGTGGAGCAAAAGGCGATAGACATCTGTATGCTCTGGAGCCCGCAGTGGCTCAGCAACCATGGAGATCTGATGGTAATGTTGAGTCCCATGTTACCTTCTGAACAGGCTGCTTCTCCAGGTCTGCACTGCCAGTGTGTCAGACCCCTTCAGCTGCAAATTTTCTTGTTACAGCGTTCTAGGCAATGGCGCTGTTATTTGGCAAACAACTGTCTGAGTAAACACACACTCTTCCCCAAACAGGAGATCCGTAAGGTCTCGGTGTTTCCAGCCACTTAAGCTCGTGGGTTTCCCGTTGCCATCTATCCCGGCTTCCCAGCCTATTCTGCAGAATTAGGAAATGTAGATGTTTGAAAAGAAGGCTGAGTCCTGAAGTGTATTGCCCAAGCTTCGCCATGAGGATGCCTAACTGCTTTTCTAATTGAATCTCTTGCCTTTCACTTATGTAGTCTCAGTCCCTGATTACTGAAGCACACTTATGCACAGTTCTACACCACAAATAAAAACACACGCACGTGCCTGATCCCTGAAACGGTGGCATGTTACTGCTGAGAGCTACACCGAAGGTTTCCGAGCTTTGCGAGGGCTCAGCACTGTCGAATCTTGTGCAGTCACGGTAGGCAGGTAGATGCCATCGCCAGATTTAATGAGACTATTTGGGTTTCAGGCAGGTCTGAATGTTGACGAATAGCCTGCGTCAGAAGAGGGATGACTCATTCTCCATACAGTAGCTGAGTCATGAAACCTCCCGTGCCTGCACAGATTTGAAAATGACTCCTCACCTACTGCTGAGTCATGATGTCCCCAAGTTCCAGAACCTCGGAGCTGGAAGATTCAGACGTCCTGTCCACTGGAGAGAGCCATGCGGCAGGGACCTCCAGCTTGGAGCGGCTCTATACCTGATATCATATGGCCTTCACAAACGCTGAAGGCCTGGAGGGGATTTAGGGATATGTTGGCTCCTCTGCAGCCTCTGGAGCCCAAGACACTTTGCTCTCTGTAATTACACACAGAGAGATTCTATCAGGCCAGGGAAGGATGTGGTATTGGGAAAGATTTAGCTAGTGGTCCCAAAACTCACCCAGCAAGAGCCGACTGGCACATACCCTACCAGGGTTAACTAGACTCCTCCTTGAAGGAATAAAGAGCTGACCTTTCCTTCAGAATCCTTACCCAGCACACAGGCAAGGCCTTCCCAGGGTCTTCCTCAGCCATGAAGAGCTATGTCTGAAGGCAACCTACAGGCCTTCTCCAACCACCACACCCTAGCTGGGACCAACAAGGCCTATCCAAAGACAACATCTAACAAGCTGAGGCTGCCTGCCTCCTCGGCAATACAAAAGGCTGAGGCTCACAGAGGTACCCTGGCAGGTTCACCAATTATGGAGTCAATTACCATTGAACACCCCAGCTCGGAGCCAAGTATCCAGAGGCCTTAGATAAAGGACCCAGGAGCTTGCAATACCATGGGAAACACAAAGACTACGTCAGGCAGGACCTGTGACCCTCAAGTGCCCATCACGCCTCAGGTTTAGGGAAGGACTTCAGAGATCATCCCTCCCTGGTCATCACGAGTAAAGACTGGAGACAGGCTTGAACCACTTCAGGGGATATACTGGGTGATGGAAGCTAGAGCAAGGGCCAGACTGGAGGCCAAACTTTGAACCACAAAGAAATAAACTGGAGTCAAATAGGAGAATAACTATACAAACGGAGCATCTTGCTCTAGTTTCTGGCCCTGGTAGCTGCCGCTGGAACATAAAACTTAGGATAACTCTACAGAGATGAATGGCCTTAAAGACTTCTGGAGGGAGATTCCAGGAGCCACTAGTATAGATCTGTCAGAGGAGTCCTGTGGCACTGGGGGCAATAGGAAAGGCAAAGCACACACAGGAAGATGATCCTCAAGTAGTCAATGCTACCTGGGGCCAGACTGGGCCACCTACAGGCCATGGGCAATAGAACACCAGAGGCCTCAACCTGCTGTGTGGGCTGGTCAGAAAAAGTGTTCCTTGAGCCCCTGGGAGTTCCAACCTCCCTAACTATGCCCCTCATCCCACATGTCTGACTCTAAGGATGGAAGATTGGATAACCTAGATCATAGATGGATGACAGACCAGAAGTGGACAGCTAACTCTGTGCACTCTACACTAAAAGGCAAGTGTACACAAGGCATGGTAGGGAACAGCAGTTCTATCTTCTGTCTGATGCCCTGATCCGTGGTACCAAGCTGAGTTGTGGCAGAGGATAAGCCAAGCCTTGCCTTCTGGGAGAAATGTTGGCCAGCCCCAGAGAGACTTCCCAAGTGCATCCAAGCCTGGACCAGCTTCACAGTAAAGAAAGAGCCCACAGACTGGGGAAGTATCATGCCAAAGAAACCCTGCCAAGGAGATTGAACCCTTCCCTCCAGTGCCCAGAACAAACCTAAACACTGAGGGGACTTCCCGACACTTCATCTGACTGCAGCAATTCCAAGGAACTGTGTAGAACTTTGCCTACAGCCCTCATCTGATCAGAAGCCATGGCTCAGTTAGTCACAAACACCTATAGGATGGTATCTACAAAACTACAAGATGGGAAACCGAGGTGAACTAAGCAAAAGAGTGCAACATTAGACTTTCCATCTTTACATATCAGAAGGAAGCTGGCGTTTTATGCACAACACATTTGATCCTGGTGTTTGGTCTTGGAGGACAGCAAACCTCAGTGCCTGGGAGGTACACAGTAGGAAGACTCCATCTGACATAAAAGAGTTGAACATTCCTGGGGAGAGCAATTGTCCTGCCAGGTAAGGGGAGATGCCAGCAGGCTGGTGAAGGAGTCTGAGCCACACCTACAGAACCAGACATTCTCCTCTATGGAGAGTGAGCCTCGCTGGTCCCTGCCAAGATCCAGGTTCTAAGAGAACTGCAGAGCCCTATGCTGGGTCTGGTGGCTCTGGGAAGGCTCAGAGGCCCCTCTCTCGATGTAGTTTGCTTGTGTTTACTGTGCCTTCCAACTGTGCTGTCCAAACACCTGTGCTTCCCCACAAACTACCTCAAGGATCTGCAAAGAGCAGAAGCCCAGCCAAGAACTAAGGTCTGTCTGAGGGAGAGGCCGCAGGCCAAGAGTCAGAGACTCCTGCTTCCTTTTTCCAACCTCAGTTTCCCTATTTGGATATTGGAAAAGCAGTAGAGAGCAAAGAAGTGTCTGATTAGAAGGGACCTGGCCTTCAGGACAAGCAGGTAAGTTGGGTTGGACCCTGCAAATGCCCTCAGGACAGCTAGGTGCCCTTGTCACTGCCCTCAGGGACCCTGAGACGGTAGGGGCTTGCTGCCTGTCCAGACAAGGCCCAGCCTGGGAGGTTAGAGGACAGAGACATCAAAGGGGACAGGCTGGAGCTTAGCCAGTTTCTCTTTAGTGTCTTCCTGTGAGGCAAGAAAGCACAAGCCCCAGAGGAGAGCCCACAGACAGAAAGTAGTCTCCCAAGCGGAGTCCTAGTCAAGGATCACCTGGGTCCAGGGAAGGTTCAAAGATTACCTTAGGACTCCAGGGAAGACCTTGGGGTTCTCCAAGCACCAGCCACTGCTTGGGATGTGTGGCAGTACACCTCTGTAGGGAGTGGCCAGAGAGAAGCCACAGGTATAACAGCTTGTACTCTACTTCACTCTAGCTATATTTGATTTCAGGGGCCCCATGTTTGTGGTCCTTACTCCCCAGTCCAAACCTTAACCTATATACCCAGTTTGTGGTCCATCCATCTGCGCTTGGTTAACTGTGCTCCCAGACCCTGAGGCTCTACTCACTAGTTCCAGATAGTAGGTGAGGGCCTGAGGTTAGGCCTGAGGGTCCTCAGCCTTTTCATCACATGCAGAGCCATGTCCTGTGAGCCAAGCACCTGACTCGCCCCTGGCAGGCAGACAGGCCCCATAGGCTTCTTTTACCTTTCATTGAAAGACCCTCCCTTGGAAGGACTGTAGAGAGATGAGGAGGGAGAAGGAGTCATTAGTAGACAGAGTAACCAGAACCTCATCTGAGCTTCCATGGTCCCCTGCTAAGCTCAAGGAAGGCATGTCAATTAAAGGGAGGTCTGACTGGTGAGCTAGACACAAGCCTCTAACAGTGACCCCACCTCCAGGTATAGCCAGAAAGAGTGCCCCACCCAGAAACAAGATGGCTGTCTGTTGGCAACTTTCCTGATAGCAACTGCTGTACAGTCAAAACATGGCCTTTGTCCCCCATGAATGAATAGTCACAGAACAGGGACGGACAGGCCTAGAACAGAGTGGAGGAGATGCGTGGGTGGCTTAGGAAGCAGGAAAGGCCGGAAAATGGTTTCTCTAACCAGAGCCACCAGAAATATCAGACTTATCCCCCTACCCAATACCTCTGCCTTGTGCTCCATCCTTCAGAACTGTTGGATAGCAGGCTCGTGTTGACTTAAGCCACTGATTTGGGGGTACATGTTACAACAACCCTATAAAACAGCCTCCAGTGAGAACCGTCTAAGATCTCACCATGCTCAGAAAGCATGGCCAGTTTTCTCACAAGAAGCTAGCAGGATCAGGTACCAGTAAACATTGACATAACTCACTCCATCTCATATTCCTGAGGACAGGGAGGTACAGGCTTGCTCATCAACAGTGCAAGACAGAGGAACTCTAAAATTCAAACCATAATCATCCAGATGTGAGCACCACCTGTTAGCATCTAAGGTCCCAAGAATCAGGGAGGCTTTCCCTATGTTGTTTTGGTTTTCAATGAATTATTAGGAAAATAAAAGCAAAGCAAGCTGTGTCTTCCATCTCACACTAAAAGAAACCATAATGTACTTTCGGGACCCAAGGTGCTACCAGGATGCTGGCTTGGGTTCTACCTGGAAGAACTCACAAAAGAGCAAAGGTAAGCTTCATCAGAATGGAGGGATCTGGGCCCTTGAGGGGCAAGAATAAGACGTGTGGAGCTGGCAAACTCGGAGGTTTACAGTCCTGGGCCCTGGGAACTACAGGTGTATGGCTTCAGGCTCTAAAGGACAGAGACATACACATCTAAGTGCTTATGTCAGAGGCCTGTGGCTCTGGGCCTTGAATGTCAGAGCATCTGTTACAGCAGGTGATGGCCGTGCTATACCCTCAAGTCCCGAGACACTCATCTCCTGACAGCATCTAGTGCTGTGACACATGGGCCTTGGGTGCCAAACACACTTGACCCTTGGGATGTAGCAGTGCCCTGTCTTGATTCCTGGAGCCCAGGACCTACAGTCTCTTGACTTGACTCTTCACTGCCTTCTGCCTTCTCTCCTCTTCTTGCAGCATCTTCCATTCATCATCTCCATCCCTGACTTTCTGCCCCAGGAATCTCTACAGCTACCTTTGCTGCTACCCCAACTTCGTCACTACGACTACCGACTACCTGGCTGCTGCTGTGGTGAGGGCCATTTCCTCTCGCAGGCGATCTTTAATTGGACTTAATGCTACAACATCTGAGCACAGTACCGCAGGGTATCTCAGTACTGTGCCAGGCCTAGTGACTCACTGTCTCTTTCTGCTGCCCTCAGAGCCACATGTAGAACTCCCAGCTGCCTCTCCAGCACTACGTCTGCCTGCATGCTAGCATGCTTTCCTTCACGATGACAATGAACTAAACCTCTGAACTGTAAGCCAACCCCAATGAAATATCATTTTATAAGAGTTGCCACAGACACTGCATCTCTTTCCAATGATAGAAACCTAACACAGCAGGTGGGGTTGTTTGGAGCAGTGGTGACTAGAGCAAGGCCTCCTAAGCATGTGCTGTAGTTGTAGAGGAGGGATCCTCTGTAGCTTCAGAAGTTCTAGATGGGATCTCAAATGCCGGAAGTAGCCAGGCTGTCATGAGAACAGTCCAAACAGCTTTGAGAAAGTAGGTGTATGGGAGGGTCTGCCAGCTGCCATTCAAGGGACCAGACACCCACCCCTGAGTGGTGCAGTCAATCACAGAACACCAAAGGCTGTTTGCAATGGAGATGTAACAAAGGCTTAACCCCAAACTAATGTTCTCAGTAACACTTCTCAGCACTTAACCCTCAACAAGAACCCTTAGGAAGACCAAGGCTGCCCTGATCTTGCTCAGAGGCACTTTAAGTGATGACTTATACCCACCAAGCAGTGGGTTTGCCTCTTACATGTTAAGAAGATTACCAATGTGTGCTGAGCTGTGTTTACATTTGCCCAGTGGCTTTGTGGAATCACACCATTACATACTGTGGCATTCTCCATCTTACCACACATACTACCTACTGAGTTTTAACATATTTACAGCTGTTTTAGTTAGGGTTTTATTGCTGTGAACAGACACCATGACCAATGCAAGTTTTATAAAAGACAACATTTAACTGGGGCAGGCTTACAGATTCCATTATCATCAAGGCAGAAGCAGGGCAGCATCCAGGCAGGCATGGTGCAGGAGGAGCTGAGAGTTCTACATCTTCATCCAAAGGAAGCCAGGTACAAACTAAGCATCCTCGTGAAGCTAGGAAGAGTGTCTCCAAGCCCACCTCCAGAGTGACACACTTCCTTCAACAAGGCCATACCTTCTAATAGTGCCACTCCCTGGGCCAAGCATATGCAAACCATCACAACAGCATTGTGCAACCATAACCCAAAATCCAACTTTAAAAAACACCTTTGTCATACCAAAAAGAAACCTTCTACCATTGGCAATCACCTCCTTCCCACCTGGCTCTAGATGTCCCTTGACCAACCACCTCTCACTGTTTCGCAGACATTTCATACAAGTAGAGACCTTCAAAACCTCATCTCTGTTGAGTGGCTGGTTTGGTTAGAACTGTCTCAGTGCCACATGTGTTGGTATCCCACTCCAAGGCATTGACAGTTCATATTCTAATGTATGAACATGAATTCTGATTGTTCAGGGAACAGATGATTAACATTAAGTTGCTTTTATGCTGGGCTGTTACAAGCAATGTTGCCAGTGTTGCATTTGTAGTCAAGGCTTTGAACCGGCTACGTGCTTCTGTGGCTTCCGGGTGCACCCCTGCAGAAGTGAATGCCTCTGTGGTTCTCCCAGGTCACATTCCCCAGTCTCTGCGCATCACAGTATCTGCCTTTTCTGAAGGTCCTGAAAGAGAAAGCATTTACATGAGATAGTATGTAAGGCAGGAACAGTCATGCGGACATCACCAACAAAAATCTAAAGACCTACAGAGTTTACAGTGTCACAGGCCCACACACTGGCACAGTATCTCAGGTAACCCAAGACCCTCCCAGCCTTTGCACAAGGCAGTATTCCAGTTCCTCCACCCCACCTACCCAGGGAAACAGGGACATGGATAACTTAACTGAGGACACTCTCCAAGGTAGGCTAATCAGTGCCTGACTGTAGGCCAATGTGGCAGAGGGTACTGAATGTCCCCAGCAAGGCAGGTGTTCCTATACATGAGACGATGGTGCCCACAGCAGAATCCATGGAAGAGAATTAAGAGAGGAATGTTCAGGACTAAGCCCAGCAAGGAGAAGGAAAGTATTACGATAAAAGGGAGCTGGACTCACAGAAAGTGTGCACTGGGTCCTGGGGACTGTCACACAATCCAAACACAGTCATAACCTACTGGAGACCTAGTCTACTTGTCACCGTCCCCCAACTCCCAAAAAGTGTTCCCAGTAAAGGAAACATGAGTGCTCTTAAAACTCTTTCCTTTCATCTGTGTCAGAGATGGAGCCTAGGTCTTCAGACATGTTAGACAAGCAGTAGCCCTGAGCTGTTTCCCCAGCCCAGGTTCAAAGTTCTTCACAGCACACTCTGTGTTCATGGCACACTCTGTGTTCACGGCACACGCTATGTTCACAGCACACTCTGTGCTAGAAGACAAACAAAATCCAAACCCCAGGCAATAAGCATCCTTAATCATTCAACATCTTAAACAGGGTTTCCAAAAACAATCACGGTGATAAAACGACTACAAGATAAACTTCAGTGAGAGCAAGAGACAAGAAGAAAACCACAGCTGCAAGAGTGGCAAGGCACATTCCGCTCACCCCACTGTAGGAGTGAAACTGATACAGATGTGTCTGAAGACAGGCCCAAGGGTTAGAAATGGTATAGTAGTTAGAGTTGGGGAAAAGGTGAGGATGCGTAGAAATGCTAACTTCATCTTCTCTATAGTGAGAATTTTGTTTCCACATTCCTAAGTCAAATAAAGAAGTACTTAGTGACCACAAAACATGCACTAAGAACTCTAGTTCTAAGCTGGGAGGCATAGCTGAGTTAGTCGGGGCTTGCTGAGAGTGGAGGGAGTCCTGGTTCTAGCCCCAGCAGCTTATGCACCTGGTGTGATAAAATATGCCTATGATCCCAGGACAAAGAAGGTAGAAGCAGAAGGATCAGAAGTTCCAAATCATTCTCACCTATAGAGTAAGATCAAAACCAGCTTGGGATAGCTGAGGTCCTGACTCAAAACAAAAACAAAACAAAACAAAACAAAACAAAAACTATACAGACTAGAGAGAGATGGCTCTGTGGTTAAGAGAACTGGCTGATCTTTCAGAAAACCAGCACTCACATGGCAGCTCGCAAACATCTGTAACTCCAGTTCCAGGAGATATGATTCCTTCTTCTGGCCTCAGCAGGTACAGGGCATACACATGGGTGAATAAGCAGGCAAAGCACCATACACATAAAATTAAAATAATTTTAAGCTGTAGTAATAAGTACACTCACATAGTAGGAAAGGACAGAGAAAGAAGAAAAGGTAAATGTTCTGTTTTCATTGTTGCTCCTCGTAGGAAATCCTGTGGATCCTTGGAGCAGATTCTGCCAGGATGGGCCCCTGTCAAGAAGGGCTTGATGGAATGAGGCATTCCTTCTCACTGAAAGGTATAAGTAAGACCAGATGGAAACCTCACCCATGGAGGAAAGATGCCACAGCTGGACCCAATGTGCAGCAAGCACCGCTTCAAGGGGAACCCTCACCTCCACTCACTCAAAACAAAAGTTAAACCTGGTTTAGAAACACAAAAGAGAGCAATAAAAAGGACTATAAAAATAAGATCCAGGTACTTGAGATGCTGAGGCTGCAGCACTGCTTGAGCATAGACACTTGATGCCAGCACACAGTGTGCCAGCACACAGTGAGACTTCACCTCTTAAGAAAATAGAAAGAGCCAGGTATTATGACTCACACCTTAAATCTCAAGTGCTTGAGAGGCAGAGGCAGACTCTGTGAGTTCAAGGCCAGCTTGGTCTATGTAGTGAACTACATAAAAACCCTGTCTCCCCAAAAGGGAGGAGCTTATATTGTCTATTGATGAGCTAGCAGGTGCAGCAAGGAGAGGGGACAAGAGGCTTTAAAAGTAAAAGTGAATAAATAATACCATTGGCATTTTTAGACACAAGACTGCACCTGGAAAGAAACAAGAAAAGCGGGCTAATGCTGCTGTAAGCCAGAGAAGAATCTGTGCAGTGACTGAAAACAAAAATCTACATCTATCTAAGCATAAGAGACAACAAATTGCAGAAGACAAAATGGAAGTCAAGACTCTATTTGAAGTAGCAATAAAATTGAAAAGTCCCAAGAAATAAAATGAACAAGAAATGTAAAATTTCAACATGAAGGAAATTATAAAATCTGTCTTTAAGACAGATTTTTTGAACTAATTGAAAAGACAAGCTAAGCTTGACTGTATACCTGTAGTCCCAGCATTTGGGAGCTAGAGGAGAAACAGTCAGGAATTCAAGGTTATCCTTGGCTACATAGTCCAGGCCAGCCTGAGCTACATGGGACTGTCCTAAAACGGAGTAGGAAGAGGAAGATTAGTCAGTAGTGAAGAACTTGTTATGTAATCATGAGAACCTGAGTTTAAGCCCTAGAACCCAAATAACAATGCTGGGCGTAGAGACACATCCTTACAATTCCAGTGTTGGAGAGACGGGGACAGGCAGATTCTTAGGGCTTACGTCCAGCTAGCCTAAAAGTCTTCATATTGTGGCAGGAAGGGAAACCCGGACTACTCAGTGAATTCCAGGACAGTGAGCCACCCTGTCTGGCAAAACAAAGTGGTGAGGTTGACCTCTGGCCCCCGTGTGTACACACACACACACACACACACACACACACACACACACAGGATGGGGGGAGCAACAGACTCAGCATCAGAAATCTATCAGCTCCCTGTAATTTTTTCTAGACATGTGGCAATTAACAATACCAACAAAATATTTCTAGAAGAAAAGAAAACATTTAACTTAAAATTGATCATTAGGTACCATGACTAAAATCCTCTGCTGCTGTGAGATGAGGAAGCCCATCTTCATCCAAGCTAAAAAGTCCAGTGTCAAGCATTCACATAGCATCATGCATCTTAGTATTTCTACTGCTATGATAAAACACCATGACACAACGCAGCCTGGGGAGGAAATCTTCCAACTCTCAGGTCACACTACATTATTGAAAGAAGCAAGGGAAGGAATCTGGAGGCATAACAAAACCATCTTCTATAAAAGTATCTTTTGTTCACCAGATGTAATTATTCTCTTGGAGGCTTACTGCTAAATAAGCTCACATTTTCTAGTTCTATCTAAACTCTGGCTGGCTGGTTCATTTCAGCTGTTCTGATTGAAACTCCTTTGAACTAAACTGACTGACTCAATCTGGTTTCTCTCTGCTTGTCACTGAATTGCTCTGCTTGGCCTCAAACTAACTCTGACATTTTGCTCTAATCTTCTGGCTCCTTCTGCTGACCTACACTGAATTCCATAAATTCATGAATGACCTTAGCTCCACAGCACTGACTCCCAACTGACTCCTTTGTCTCCCTAAGCTGCTCTTATATCATTTCTCTTTCCTGTGCTGTTCTCGTGAGAGTTGGGCATATCTTATCTCTGACTCATCACTTTGACTGCCCCTCAAATAGGCCTCACTTTCAAACACTACTGCTTCCTTCTACAACCTACTTTTACATTAAATATGTATACTAAGAGTTTTCCTATATTCCAGCCAGAGGGATTAAAGGTGTATAGCTTGTCTGCATTCCAGCTGGATCACACAGACCTATGTGTGTGATCCCGCCACAATTTTCTACTGCAACTGAGGCTACACCTTCACTAATGACCTCTCATGACATTGATAGAAGCTTCAGCTTCTATCACTGACCCTTCATGTCTTCAAAACCAGTACCCCCTGGGAAACTCTTACACATTACCAAGTTCAGCTGCCGTTGTGAGTGAGGTATAATCTTGGCCCTCTATGGAACACAGGTTCTGTGTGCTGACTCTGAAAAACACTTCTCAGAAGGTTTCACTTTAATGATGTTATCTTCAGCCCTGGCTGACCAGTATCCATTAACCCAGGGAAAAAAAGTTTAAGTTCAGTAATCCTGATCTCTTGCTAATCACTGCCAATACTATAGCCTCAGTTGACCAGATTCTTAATTTAGAATATTGAATGGCTCATATAGAGCTTTAATGGTTCTCAAACTTTCCTCTGAAACTTCACAAATCATGCCTCCATTTTATTCATATCTCTCAGTACTCTGATCTTCTAGTATCTCACAGAACAACCCATTGAGCTCTGAGGACTCCTTCCACAATTCTACAAAAAAAAAGCATGGTTAAGTCTGTCATAGCTACACCCCATTCCTGGTACCAATTTCTGTATTTGCTAGAGTTTCTATTGCTGGGATAAAACACCATGACCAAAAGCAACTTGGGAGGTAAAGACTTATTTCAGCTTATAACTCTCAGGTCACACTCCATCACTGAGGGAAAACAGGAATCTGGAGGCAGGAACTGATGAAGTGACCATGGAGGAGTGCTGCATACAGAATATATCACTGTGGTTTATTTATTCTGATTTCTTTTTTAAACAACCCAGAACCATGGGGTTGAGGGCTAGGACTACCTCCAATTGGTTGGGTCCTAACACAATACAAGCTTTCCCATGAAATCTAGTGATGTTTCTGCTTCTCAAATGACTTCAGCTTGTCAGCTAAATAAATAAATAAATAAATAAATACCTAACCATGATGTCATGTCTTAATTAATAAGTCTTCATATCATGGCAGAAAGGGGAAACCTTATGTGATCAGACAACTAGAGGTTTTAGAGAAGAGCTAGGTAGGGTGATTGTAAGACCCAAATTGAGTCTTATAGTTTTGGAGATTCCCATGAATTAGACGAGAGATCAGAGACTGATGCAAAAGCAAGAGGTTTATTAATCCAGTGCACTGGGGTGGCCTACATCCAGAGTAGAGGCAACCCCAAGCTCTCCATCAGTATAGTTTTTATCCACTTAGTAATGGATGGGCTACAGTGATGGTGATTAGACATGTAAGCATTGGTGGGTTTAGTTAACTTTTAAGTCAATTAGTGGCGGCCAATGTGGGTTGCATCTCAGGACCTATGTCCTATATTCTGGGGGCTACCCAGAGAAGACACTTCTCCCTGGGAAGAAGTGCTGCTTGGTGCCTGGGTCATATATCAAGGTCCTTACTCTACATTCTAGGGGCTACCCAGATAAGGTTGAAGTACTCCTTCCTGGAGGGTGCGGACCTGACTGCAAAAGCCCTCAGTGGGAGAGGGGAACTGTAAGACCCTCAGTGGGAGGGAGAAGCTGTAAGGAGGGTGTGGGACTGTAAAGGCCCTTAGGATCCCTCAGATCACACCCAACAACAAAAAGTGACAGAATCATTGAAAATAAAATAAATTGAGAAGGTCTCATTTCCCCTGAGGCAATTAAAGAACTAAGCTCTTTCCGGGCACTACTAAAGACTTAACTATTATTGCCCATGCTGGCTGTTCATGCAAGCCCCTTTTATTTTCCTTTTCGAATGTCAAACTTTGGAGGCCAAGGTAACTTGACTTCCCATTGACAGCTATTAGACCACTCCATGATTATTAGCCAAGACTGCCCTCACACAGGCCTACCTGCGCTAAATATCCCCACGATCATCTTAAGGAAACTACACTGAGTCTGCAGCTGCTTGCTGCCAAAGCGAATGCTTCCAACTGCTTATCCTGGACAAACTTTTGTCACCACAAAGGCCTTGGGGATCTCTAGATGACTCACTAGCTATTCTCACCCAGGGAAGAAGCAAGCATTTCTTCTTGAGGCCCAGGAAAAGGCTGTGACTGGTGCAAGCATAGTCCTTCATTTCATGAAGTTCTACCAGGATCTACGCAGACACCTTTAACATACCCCCATTCTGACTACACAAGCAGGTTGAGTCTCACTCTGAGAACCAGCCAAGAGACACTCTGGCTGCCTCCAGTTCTAGACTTCTCGGGGAGTCTGTTATTATCCACTTGAGATCTTCGCCATGACTAGAATGGGCAGGGCTGGTAACAGGATGAGAAGCTACATCAGCTTGGTCAACATGAAAACCTCAACATTAGCCAAAAATCTTCAGAGAGTGGCTAAGTCAGAAGCACAGGAAGCTGAGACAACAAAGATAAGGATTGAAGATAAAAGACCAGGGGTCTTGGTCAGTGGATTTGTCCTAGGGATCTTGTGTGTTTTAAGGATCAGGGGTGTTGGATAACCTATTCCTACAAATTATGACACTGGTGTGGTGCTTAGTTTTAGTTGTCATCTTGACACAATGTAGAATCACTTGGGAAGAGAGTCTCCATGAGGAGGCCTTATCTGGATCAGGTTGACCTTTGGGCATGTGTCTTAGTTAGGGTTTTATTATGAAGAGACACCATGGAAACTCTTAGAAAGAAAAACATGTCATTGGAGCTGGTTTGCAGTTTTAGAGATTTAGTCCATTACCATCATGGCAGGAAGAATGCAGCATCTTCATCTTGGGCTGCAGGAAGCAGAAGGAGACTGTACATTGGGCATAGCTTGAACATATATGAGACCTTAAAGCCCACCCCCAAAGTGACACACTTCCTCCCACGAGGCCACAGCTCCTAATAGTGCCACTCCCTAAGGGCCAAGCATTCAAATATACGAGTGTATTGGGGCAGGCATGCCTATTTAAACCACAACCTATCTGTGGAAGGTTATCTTGATGACCTTAAGTGATGTGGGAAAGCCCAGCCTGAGAGAGGGCAGAACTACTCCTGGGTTTTGGACACTGGGCTGTTTGAGTAGAGATGATTAACTGAAGACAGCAGGCTATGTACTCATTGCCCTGATAGGTCTAGGACTCACGACTACGAGCTCCTACTGATTTGACTTTGCCCAGGACAATGCAATCTGGGATGGAGCTAAAACATGTTCTTTCTCCTTTGCCAGGGTATTTTATCACAGCAACAGAACTGAGTCTAGAACACGCGTCACTACCAACCTGTCTGACAGCTGGAGCAGTTGCAGGCTCTGCCTGCTGTCACTGCTCTGCTTCCGCTTACTGCTGACAAACGCTAGAGATTATGGCAGCTGGAGTTACCCCACAACAGTAGCCCTCTAATCTGTTGCCTAGAGCCCTAGGTCTCTGGTCTCTAAAGCCTGAGGAAACAGGGTCCTAGCACTCAAGGTTTGGAGCTGTAATCCTCTGGGTCTGCTATGCCAGCACCTAAACTCTAAGGCTTGGTCACAGGGCCCAGGCTTGTAGACGTCGGGACAGCCTCTCCTCACCTTGTCAAGATTTTTATCTGAGTGCAACGAAAGCATCTAGGCCAGATGACTGGAAATAAAATCTGAAATATAGTCACACAGACATGTTTATATGTCTGGATCTTGGAGTGAGACATTTCCATTCAGGACCAAACCTATAAACACACCAAAGTGGCCCAATCAGGAACCCTTGTCACTGCTGGGGTGGAAGAAGGCATTGGAGAACGTTGTTCCCATCCTGGAGGAACAAGCTCTTACAGCTGACTTTCCTTACCCACATAGGGACTGAGGGCAAGACAGCCTATCCAGCCAGAATCCAACAGTGACAGGCCCTGGGAAGACAGGAGACACGTGGGGTTCCCTTTGGCAAAGCTACACGGCAGAACACTTCCAATGTAGCAAACTTGAAAGGATGACCTACAACAGGAAAAAGGGAATGCCAACCTTACCACAGTCACAGCCCACTCATGGTCGCGGCCTACCCATAGTCACAGATTCTATCTATAGCCACAGACCCTTCATGGTCACAGCCACCATAGTCACAAATCCTCATGCTCACAAACATCATGCTCACAAACCCCCATGTTCACAAGCCAAAAGGCAGCTGGACCCAGGACTTGAAAGTGGCAGATGCCCCCCCATCTCAGAGGTCTATGCCTGAGAGAACATATTAAGACCCTGAGATTCTACCAAGGTTGCCTCCAGAGCCCTTTCTAGCTGTCATAACAGAACACTGGCCCCTGAGGACCATGAAAATGCAGACTCATGTCTTTGACATCTGGGCTCATGGAGACTTAGCCCTAGGACAACCCTACCTAACAATTAGCAGGAAGAACACACTTTCCAAATGTCATGACGTCTCTGTCCTGCCTGCAGGCACAAGACCAACACTATTGTCATGTATCTGATGCACCTTCAAGTTGTCTGCTCTGTTCTGAGGTTCATGCCTGCCTGGGGTCTCCCCTGAACCTCTACAACATGCCCCAGGGCAGCTCATGGGACTTGGTGGGTCCTGCTCAACCCCTGCCTGACACCTATTTCTATATTAGCCCTTGTCTTTCCTATGACTGAAGGTGGTCCTGAGGAAGAACAGACCTATGCAGAGCCAACTTGGTCCTGCCCAGGTCTCAAGCAGCCAGGATGAACAGTGTGTGAGAATCTATACCCGGACAGCACCTCCAGAATCATCCTGAGCCATGGTATCCCAAGATCCCCCAAAAGCCATGCCCCAGCTATATATGACAGCACCCCAAATCATGACCCTAACATTTTCCATCCTCACCCTGCATTGAGTATGGCTTTGACAGTTCAGCTGCCTGCTCTGGGGCATACATGGCTATTCCCTCCCTCTGGGTCTCGGACTGAGGTGGGAACAAGGAGCAGATGGGAAAGGACAAGGCAGAGGTCTCTATAGCTGCCCTAAACTTCCGATCAGTGAAGTCGGCTCCATGGAGCTCAGGAATCCAGGCCACGGCAGGGCTGGGCAGTTTTACAAGCAACTTCAGAAGAAGTTGTCCCACGCCCTGGAGGCCCACGTAGGGAGACACTGGCTGTTCCTGCCTGAGCCTTCAGATTCGAAGGAAAGCGGAGAGTGAGGAGTATCCAGGCCCGCAGCACAGTTGGGGTAGGAAAAAAAAAAAAAACCAGCTTCATACGGGCAGCCTCCAGTCCCTGCCGTGTCCCTAATACCCTGCCACGGCCTCCAGACCCACTGTGAGGAGTCTTCTTGTCCTCCTGTATCCCAGTGTCTTAAAGAGTTCCAGACATTTGGGCACTGAAGCCCCTTCCTTCATCTCCTCTGCACGGCTGTACTCCTGGACAGGATTTTACGAACATCTAAATGCCCTCGGGCTACTGTTCCTCAGCTTAGAAGTGCTACACCGAAGAAACACCAGAGGAGCCCTGGGGTCCTGGCCAGGACCACGGTGTGGTAACACCCAGGGCCCAGCCCAAGACTCCCTGTCCCATAGCTAAGCTTGTCTTCAGGGCTGTCAGCACCCACCTCAGATTTCAGGCAAAATCAAATCCTTTTTAGAGTTTAGGCGAAAATCTTGTGATTTTTTTTTTTAACAAATAGTTTGGGCTTGGCAAGTCTCAAGCTGTATTTTGCCAAGCCCTCCGCCCTCCTGTAATTTAAAGGAGGGGAAAGAGCACAAGAGACAAAACCACTGTGCATTCCGAGGGAGCCACGGTCTGCTGCCGCTACTGCCACTTTATCCAAGCAGCGGAGGGGCCCCTCCCCCACTCTGTGGACTGTCAGCTTAGGTTAGTTTTATTTAGTGCAATTGGGTTAAGTCAGGTTTAGTAAGGTAGTTTAGTTTAGTTACAAGTTTAAGTTATACCCATCAAAGGTGGTTCCTAGAGGGAGTTAGCACCCTCCCTGCCCAGGTGACTGTGGCCAGGTGAGGCCTGAAGAGGCCCTGAATGTCCACGCCTCTAAGTCAGCATGTGGGGACTGTGGGGAATAGGGGTAGATGGAGCAACCCGTAGCTGTCCTTGAAAGGAGGCTCAAGCTCTGAGACTGGTCCTCCACCCCGTTCAGGGTCACTCAACAAATCTTTCCCTGGACCACTCAGTATCGCCCCAGGGAGAGACAGATGCTCCCTAGGACACAGGAAAGGGCACAGAGGGTGCTTGGCCTGGGATTGGTTGTATAGGGAAAGGCAATCAGAAAAGCAGGAAGAAGGAAGGTGATGGGTAAGACAATGGTCCAAAGCCACAGTCTCCAGTCAGCCCTGACAGCAGGACTCCACATGGACGGAGACCTGGCTAAGCTTTGGGGATAGGCAGAGTCCTGAGGTCACTTCCTGCCCCCCAGCCCACCTGAAGCTGTGCATGCCCTGGTATGACTGTAGTGGGGGATGGTCAGGGCCCTGGGCCATCTGCAGATGGGCACCACACCCTGTGGTTGCTGCTCAGCCACAAGCCCACATGTAATGAAGGCCGGCCGGCCTGTCCCTGAGGCTCAGAGCCAAGCATCAACAATTCTGAGCAGTGGTTTCTGCTCTCTCAGAGCACCCGGCCCTCACTCAGGAGCCTTGGTCCCCAGCCCTTGGGCAGCCTTCACGTGCACATCTCTGAGTGTAGCTCACCGAAGTTTAGAAAGGTACAGCAGGGGCTGTAGAGATGACTCGGTAGAGTGCTTGCCATGCAAGCCTGAAGACCTGAGTTCGACTCCCAGCACCCATGAATAAAGGATAGCCACAAAGGCATGAATCAGTAAGCACTGGAGAGGCCTAGAGAAAGATCCTTGGGGTTGGCTGGTCAGCTAGTCTAGCCCACTCAGTGAGCTAAAAATAAACTCTTTCTTCCCTTAGTTTGCTTTTGGCTAAAATGTTTCATCACAGCAATATAGATGAAATTAGAATAATGGCTAACTTTTTTAAAAAAACTATTATTTTTATTTTTGTTGGCTTGTGTTTTGTTTGTCTTGTTTTTATGATTTTTTTTTTTTTTTTTTTTTTTTTTTTTTTGCTAGTGTAAAAGATCCCTGGAACAGCTTAACAGACAAACGGTGTATTTGGCTCATGGGTTCGGGTTTAAAGCCCATGGTTGCTTCAGCTCTGCTGTGTCTGGGCAGGGTTGAGGCAGAGCATCAGGGCTGAGGGTAGAGGACATGGAAAAGCAGCAACATTCTGGTTCCAGGAAGCAGAAAGAAGTAGGAAAGGAAAAGCATGGTGTGTGCCTTTCCAGGACAAGCACCCAATAACCCAACTTCCTACTTCACCAACCATTCTCCCAACAAAGCCATCAAGTAATGAACCCACCCACGGATGAGGTCAGAGCATTCACAAACAAGTCACTTCTCAAAGCTTAGCTCTAAACACTGCTGCCCTGAGAACCATTCAGAAAACAGCTCATAGCTCAGACAGACAGTAAAGAGTACAGTCAAGGCAATCACTGTGTGTGTGTGTACACTCGTGTATGTGTGTGTGTGTTTGCATGTGTGTGCATGTGTGTGCACTCGAGTATCTGTGCGAATCTGTGCATGCATGTAGGTGCATGTGTACATGGGTGTGCATGGGTGAATGTATGTGTACATGTGTGAGTGAGTGCACTAGAGTATCTCTGTGCATGCATGTGTGCACGTATGCATGTGTGTGAATGTGTGCATGCTCGTGCTTGTGTGCACTCATGTGTTGCAGGCACACTCACATCTGTACATGTGCTAGTGGAAACCAGAGGTCACTCTGGTGTCATTCCTCAGGAATGTCATCCACTTATTTCGAGACATTTCTCATTGGCTTAGAGCTTGCTCATTAGACCAGCCCCACTGGTGAGCACCTGCCTGTCTCTGCTTCCCCACTGTTGGGATTACAAACATGTTCCACCATGCTCTGCCTTGGAAACACAAGTTCTAGAGGTTGAACTCAGGTCCTGGTGCTTGCAAAGCGAGCACTTCACTGACTGAACCATCGTCCCAGTCCGAAATAGTATGATTTTATACAAATGAAAAGCATAAATATTTTGAAATTAGAAGTACACCGCAGTAGCTGAGAGACATGCATGAGTCCTGTACAAGGTCAAACCAGTCAACAGCTCAGTGTGGACAGCCATCTGAGAAGCTGTTGGCACTTGGTGACAGCTGGGGAAAGAGAGTTGATTTTCTTTAGAGAGGCCCCGTATGGTCCCGTAGATGGTCCTACACTCATGCACCTACAGGCAGCACTAAGCAGACTTGGTGGGGTTTAGAAAAATAAAAAGCATCAGGAAGGTGGGGGTGAGGAAGGTGTATAGGGGATGGGCGAGAGTAATTGGAGAAAAGAATATGGTGTAGGTTTGATCAAGACACAGTGTATGCAGGTATGAAATTTTCAAATAATCAGAAAGACTTTTTTATAAATATGGGGAGAGATGGTTTAAGCTGTTAAGAGCACTGGTTGCTCTTCCAGACGACCCACGTTCATTTCTTAGCGACCACATGGCAGTTCACAACTGTCTGTGACTCCAGTCCCAGAGGGCCCGACACCGGCGCCCGCACATACACAAAGGCAAACACCAATGTACATGAAGTAATAAGTAAATAAATTTTAAAATTGACAGAGAATACTTATAAAAGATAAAAGTTATTTTTAAAGTCCAAGGTATCATCCACATGGATGTCATGTGATCTGGAACTCAAAGTGTAACTGAAAAATGATTGGCCAATGTGGTGAGGCAGCGCGGTGAAAGAGTACCATGAAGCCGTCGGCAACTGCCTCACACACTGCAACAAACTCTCAGAAGATGGAGGCTCAGGGTGCAATCCCACCTCCCAAATTCCTGATTGCTTACAGCACTTCATTCTTTAAAGAGACAAGCCAGGAAAATGTAAGCCAGTCTACACAATGAAAATTGTGAAACTTTGTTAAAAATTTAAAAATTTAGCCAAAGGATCTGACTTACATGGTGAATTTTGGGGTACAGATTCAAGTTCTGTGAAGAGGCCAATTCTTTCAGCAATAATCTATAAATTCAGGGAGATTTCAGCCGAGTTTATGGGATTGATGGGTTGAGGTCAAGCTTCACATGGAAAACATTTAAAAGAAAAGGCCAAGACATTTTGGAAAGTATGAAATATATATCTCGTAAAACGTGTTCTTTAAAGGGTGCAGGTTTGGCCCCAGTTCATGCACAAGAAGAGGGGTGATCTTGACGCAGTGAACCCAGCATGTGATGCTGGACCAAACACCAGCCAGCACTTCCCAGAAGTGTTCTCAGGGAGGGATGAGGCCATCCTAGGGTAAAAGCTCCCGATCTGGATCTGATTCTCCCCGGAGGAGCCCTCACAGACACACCCGTAGGTGAACTTTGCAAACTCTCCACCCAGCCAACCGACCTTCAAAGCCAGAGCATCGCACAGTTCTTGAATTCCACCCATCTCCCACCCCAGAGTTCTTGGGGTCTAGTCATTTTTCCACTGGTTTTGGAGATTCTTAGTCCAGTGGTGTGACTTCTAAGTTATTAGAGATCTGAACTTGGTCAGTCTTTTTTTATATATAAATATCATGCAATTTTGTATTAAAGCTGCTTTTGAAATCTCTCACAGGAGCGGAGAAATAGGGTTACTTTTGTGGCATACTGTGTCTGAACAATAATTCTATTTATAACTGATAGCTAGACCAGATTGCTTGGAATTTTGTATGATCTATGCATTTTACCACAACCAAGAAATCCATCGAATTTAACGTCTTTTACGGGATGATGATATCATCATCATCATCATCATCATCATAATCATCATCATCATCATCATCATCATCATAATCATAATCATCATCATCATCATCATCATCATTCGTGTGTGTCCATATACTCCACGGTGGGTGTGAGGTGGGTGTGAGGGGACGGTTGTAGGCATCAGGTATCTCCTTCTACCTTGTGTTCCAAAAACCAAACCCTAGTCATCAGGCAAAGCTGCACCATCTTGTCAGACCAACAGCTCTGTTTTTAAGGTCAGAACGTGTATTCTTTTGAGATGTTCCAGGAACCCAGAGTTAACTGAAGGCTAAAAGGACCTAATTTGTCATTTGGTTTGGGGAAGCTATCAATCAATAACCTCAAAGGGTTTTAAACACTTGCCTAAGGTCTCAAGTCATCATGAGACAAACCAACAGGACAATATACAAAATCACATGGTGCTTATGTAGAACAAAAAAAACTTACTTTTTAAATACTTTCCTCTAATGAACATGGGGCAATTAAAGACAACAGGAAACACACACAAAAAAAACTGATAAATAGAAAAATCTTTGTTGCCTGAGCCAATTGCTTAAGAGATAGAAGACAAAAACAAAAAGCAAACCTCATGTTCAAGATCAAACCAAAACTCCAAAACTCTTTGTCCTCTAACACTGAAAGCTTCAACAACCTCCCCATGTTTTAATCCTAAATAAATGTTGCCAGTCCAAGTACCATGACCACAACGTAAACGCCTCCTCCACAGACCTCCAGCTTTCTCTACAGAGTAATTGCTGGGGTTCAGTATTTGCTGGTTTGCTTAGTTTGGGCATGGGGCCTCACTATAAACCAAGCTATGCTTCTGCCTCAGCTCGCAAGTATGGGAATTGTAACTGTGTTACCACAGTTCCCAATTTTTCCCGACCAGGTTTGATTTTAGTGTACCCCATCTTTTGTACCCAATCACCGATTGCTTTAAGACAAAAGTACTCTTTTTTTCTTCTAATTAAAACACATCTTACAGATTTTTTCCTTAGTAAAATTACATCCTTTATTTGCTCAGGTTAAATATATAGTGACACCCCCTTCATCCACGATTTTGTTTTCCCTTTTGTGCAGCTACCGAGGAACAACCATGACATTATATATAATGATTGTGTGTGTGTGTGTGTGTGTGTGTGTGTGTGTGTGTGTGTATGTGTGATGAAAATGTATATAAGCAATCACCGCTTTAAATTGCACAGTGTTTTGAATAACAGGAAGAAATCTGATGTTATCGCATTGTATCTGCCCAGGACGGAAATCTTTCCTTGTCCAGTGTATCTGTGCTAATATACCACCCACCTGCTAGTCCCATGGTGACCTCCTCAGCTCTCAAATCTACTGTCACCAAGAGTTAAGAGAGAGGCCGTACTCGAGAGACTGTTACTACAGTGTCCTGGTACAGCTGTTCCCCTCTGTAACTGTTCATCTCTTCTCGTACCGAAATTGTAAACAAGCATTATCATACATTTGTATGTGTAAGGAAAACAGTGCACACCGGGGTTGCTACTGTCATTGGTTGGAGCCATGCACTGGGGGCTCTTCAAATATTTCCCCAGTTGATGGGGGACAACTTGTGATTATTCCTCTAATCCCTATTATTCTTTGACTGTTGCATGTTAATCAGAATTTAATCAGTAACCTTACTATTTAGTGAAAACTAAGAAGCAGATCACTCTCTGGGCAGACCTTTGGGGGCCATCTTGACTGTATCAGTTGAGGTGGGATGATGAGCCCAGGTAGGTGGGATTCCTTAGCTGGACTGTAGGCTGTGGAAGTGAAGAAGGGCCGCTGAGCAACAGCATGGGAGCATCTCTCTCTTTCCTGTCACTGGATGTGAAGCGACAACCGCTTCAGATGCCAGCTGCCTTGACCTCCCCACCATGACGGCGGACCGTACCTTGGACTGTGAATCAAAACAAACCTCTTCTAGTGTAAGTTGTTCTTGTCATTACCAAAGCAACAGGAAAAGATACTGTGGAGTCCAAATCTCACTAATTTCTCTAAACTAAGAAGCTGAGAAGTAGGAACTTAAGAGCATGGAAGATTCGAACAGGTGTTTTCCCAGGGGCTATCTTACACAACACCTAAGTTTGATGGCTACTTCTGAACAGGCCCGACTCCTCTTACCCTATTTTATTTGCTGTACCTATATGGGTGTCTTATCTGAATGTATGTCTGTGCACCACATGCTTGCAAGGCCAGAAGAGGCCACTGAATCTCCAGGATTGGAGTTTATAGACAGTTGTGAGCCACTGTGTGAGTACTGGGAATTGAACCTGGGTCTTCTAACAAGAGTAGCCGGCATTCTTCTATGTTGTTCTTTGAATGTGTGCAAGAACCAGATGAAGTTATCTTTAGCTTCCTTTTGCAAGTCAAGTTTAGGTCCCAGAGGCCTGGCTGCCCAGTGATTCTCTCCAGGCTCCTGTCTAGTGTACTCTGTGGCCTGCTGTGCCCACAACTTAACAATCTTAAGTCATTGGTATAGGCCTAATACAACACCACATACTGAGTAATTTCTAAAGCACAGAAGAATTTCTCATGGTTCTGGAAGCTCTGGAGGCTAGGCAGTCCAAAATCAAGATGCCTATAGACTTCCAAGATGGCACCTTGAACACTACCTTCTGAAGGGAGAGCTACTATATCCTCACATGACTTAGAGAGACAGTCATCCCATCCCACAAGACTTTTACATAATGACCCTAATACAACCACTGAGCCCCAGTCCCAACACTGCTGCCCCAGAGACCGAGTTTCCATGTGAGTTTCAGAGAGGGACAAGCCATCTCCCTGTGGCAACATGGCAGTACTTTGGGTGTATGAAAGGTCAACCCATCCACAGTGGGCTGCAGACTGGAAACTGAGCTAAGCCCTGGCCCCCTCAAGGAGCTTGGCAAGCTTCCTTTCAGCTCAGTGGCTCCCTCTTGCTCTCCCTCCCAGTGAGCAGGCCAAAGGAACCCTCAGTATCTCATTCAGAGTACCACCCAAGCAAGGCTCCTGAGGGCTGAGGAAGGGTGCTGGCCCTGGACAAGACTTAGCACTGAGACAACGCAGACTGAAGCCAAGCTGAGCATTAGCTTCCCACAGCTCCTTCCCTGCACTTGACAAGACCTAACCTGTACAAAGCCCTGGGTTCAACCTTCAGCACCAAGGAGCTTTGTTGCAGATTGACAGGAGACAGAGGGCAGCTCACTCCATCTCCCTCCTTCCTCCCATAGCAAGGGATAAGCTGGCTCATTCTGTTGTCCTCTCTTGTCTTGCAGAGTCTGGTTGCTTGTAACAGATCTTGATGGACCAGTCACTTCCCAGGGCACTGGTAGTTGACTCTGGTCTGTCCAGCAGCTATTGACTGGATCCTTGCTTCTAACTGAGGTTCCAGAGGCCTGTTCTGTCCCTCAGCTTCTGCTCGGGTGAAAGCCCTGTGGCCCTGCAGGACTTGGGAGAGGGTGGCATTTTAGGCCAGGTTTCGGGCACTGCACCTTCATCCTGAAAAACAGCTCTAAGTTTTTTGGAACAGAGAAGCTGATCCCCATCACAGTCTAACTCTGGTATTCCGTGCTGAAGCCACTTGGGAAGGATGACAATGTCAACCCTTCATGGAGCTGGCTCCACACCAGGTTGCCCGAGACTCCAGTCTACCAACTTCCCCTCAGGAACACCCTGTTCTCTTAGGTTTTACTGGAATTAAGATTCATGTAACAAAATCACCATAGAACCACTTATGCCATTGTGGAGCATACCTATCCAGCTCCTCTGTCCTTTCTCCAGCTGACCTTTCCACCTTTGATTATAAAGCCTTTTTATATTTCCTGAACACTACCTCCCTGTTGAGGGTGGTTTGCATGACGATTCTCTGATCCCCTGGGCTTTACCTTTTTAGTAACACTCCCTTGCTGCTCAGTTTTTAATTTTGACGAAGTCGAAAGTATCTACTTTTTAAATTTTGTTGCTTGCAAAAAAAAAAAAAAAAAATCACAGCCGGGAATCATTTTCTAAATCCAAAATTACAAAGGTTTTCATCCAGGATTTTCTTCTAAGGGCTTTATAATTTTAGCTCTTTGAGGCTTTTGATCCATTTCAAGTTAATCTTGGTGCATTGTGTGAGGGGAACGTCTAACTTCAGCTGTCCTGGACTCATTTGTTAAAGGGACTTTTCTTTCTTCTATAATAGTCTTGGTATTCTTGTCAATGGCAAATGACCACAGATGACCACAG